>NC_057414.1:39194507-40394507 GCF_019320065.1 Cervus canadensis
GATCCTCTACATAGAAAACCCTAAAGACTCTACCAGAAAATTACTAGAGCTAATCAATGAATATAGTAAAGTTGCAGGATATAAAATTAACACACAGAAATCCCTTGCATTCCTATATACTAACAATGAAAAAACAGAAAGAGAAATTAAGGAAACAATACCATTCACCATTGCAACAAAAAGAATAAAATACTTAGGAGTATATCTACCTAAAGAAACAAAAGACCTATACATAGAAAACTATAAAACACTGATGAAAGAAATCAAAGAGGACACAAACAGATGGAGAAACATACCATGCTCATGGATTGGAAGAATCAATATTGTCAAAATGGCTATTCTACCCAAAGCAATCTATAGATTCAATGCAATCCCTATCAAGCTACCAACGGTATTTTTCACAGAACTAGAGCAAATAATTTCACAATTTGTATGGAAATACAAAAAAACCTCGAATAGCCAAAGTAATCTTGAGAGAGAAGAATGGAACTGGAGGAATCAACCTGCCTGACTTCAGACTCTACTACAAAGCCACAGTCATCAAGACAGTATGGTACTGGCACAAAGACAGAAATATAGATCAAAGGAACAGAATAGAAAGCCCAGAGATAAATCCACGAACCTATGGACACCTTATCTTTGACAAAGGAGGCAAGGATATACAATGGAAAAAAGACAACCTCTTTAACAAGTGGTGCTGGGAAAACTGGTCAACCACTTGTAAAAGAATGAAACTAGAACAGTTTCTAACACCATACACAAAAATAAACTCAAAATGGATTAAAGATCTAAATGTAAGACCAGAAACTATAAAACTCCTAGAGGAGAACATAGGCAAAACACTCTCCGACATAAATCACAGCAAGATCCTCTATGACCCACCTCCCAGAATATTGGAAATAAAAGCAAAAATAAACAAATGGGACCTAATGAAACTTAAAACCTTTTGCACAACAAAGGAAACTATAAGCAAGGTGAAAAGACAGCCCTCAGATTGGGAGAAAATAATAGCAAACGAAGCAACAGACAAAGGATTAATCTCAAAAATATACAAGCAACTCCTGAAGCTCAATTCCAGAAAAATCAATGACCCAATCAAAAAATGGGCCAAAGAACTAAACAGACATTTCTCCAAAGAAGACATACAGATGGCTAACAAAACACATGAAAAGATGCTCAACATCACTCATTATCAGAGAAATGCAAATCAAAACCACAATGAGGTACCATTACACGCCAGTCAGGATGGCTGCTATCCAAAAGTCTACAAGCAATAAATGCTGGAGAGGGTGTGGAGAAAAGGAACCCTCTTACACTGTTGGTGGGAATGCAAACTAGTACAGCCACTATGGAAAACAGTGTGGAGATTCCTTAAAAAACTGGAAATAGAACTGCCATATGACCCAGCAATCCCACTTCTGGGCATACACACTGAGGAAACCAGATCTGAAAGAGACACATGCACCCAATGTTCATCGCAGCACTGTTTATAATAGCCAGGACATGGAAGCAACCTAGATGCCCATCAGCAGATGAATGGATAAGGAAGCTGTGGTACATATACACCATGGAATATTACTCAGCCATTAAAAAGAATTCATTTGAACCAGTTCTAATGAGATGGATGAAACTGGAGCCCATTATACAGAGTGAAGTAAGCCAGAAAGATAAAGAACGTTACAGCATACTAACACATGTATATGGAATTTAGAAAGATGGTAACGACAACCCTTTATGCAAAACAGAAAAAGAGACACAGAAATACAGAACAGACTTTTGAACTCTGTGGGAGAAGGTGAGGGTGGGATGTTGGGAAAGAACAGCATGCATATTATCTATGGTGAAACAGGTCACCAGCCCAGGTTGGATGCATGAGACAAGTGCTCGGGCCTGGTGCACTGGGAAGACCCAGAGGAATCGGGTGGAGAGGGAGGTGGGAGGGGGGATCGGGATGGGGAATACGTGTAAATCTATTGCTGATTCATGTCAATGTATGACAAAACCCACTGAAAAAATAAGTAAATTAATTAATTAATTTAAAAAAAATAAAATAAAATAGCCAAAGTCATAAAAGAAGAGAGTACAATGAAAGGTAGTTGTCAGGAGCTGAAGGGATAGGGAAAGTTGAATATTATTTTCCAATGAGTATAAAGCTTTTTATTCAAGATGAATAAGGATATATATAGTTAGTTAGTTAGTTGGCAACATTGTATTGTGCTTTTTATAATATGTTAAAGGGATGGATCTTATGTTGTGTTCATTTAAAAAGATTACAAAAGAACAGAAGGGAATTTCTGGAGATAGTATGGTTAGTTCCTTAGTGTAGTGACGGTATTGTAAGTGTATGCATATGTACAATCTCCACAAGATGTGCAATTATGGAGTGTATCAACTATATCCCCTAATAAAGAGTAAATATAAAGAACCTACAGAAATTCTCATCATCAAGGGTGAAACAGATCACCAGCCCAGATTGGATGCATGAGACTCCTATGCATCGGGGCTCGGGGCTGGTGCACTGGGAAGACCCAGAGGGATGGGGTGGGGAAGGAAGCGGGAGGGGGGATCGGGATAGGGAACACATGTAAATCCATGGCTGATTCATGTCAATATATGGCAAAAACCACTACAATATTGTAAAGTAATTAGCCTCCAACTAATAAAAATAAATGAAAAAGAAAAAGAAATTCTCATCCTAAATGGTGAGACTGAATTCACCATAATTTCAGGAAATTCACTGAATTCACTGAAATTTCCTGAATTCACCATAAATTCAGGAAAAACATAATGATGTCAACTATCACCATGTGTATTCAACAATATATTCAAAGTTTTAGTAAAGGTAGCTAAGAGAAGGAAAATAAATAAAAGATGTATATATTGGAAAATAAAAAGCACAACTGTCTTTATCTGTAGATGACAAAATTTTGTATGTAGAAATTCCCAAGCATCCACTAGATATCCATCAGAAGTAACAAATGAGTTTACCAACTTTGCAGAATACTAAATAAATTGTAAAAGTCAACTGCATTTCTCTGCACTAGCAATGTGTGTGCTGTGCTTAGTCACTCAGTCGTGTCCAACTCTTTGTGACTCCACAGACTGCAGCCTGCCAGGCTCCTCTGTCCATGGGGATTCTCCAGGCAAGAATGCTGGAGTGGGTTGCCATGCCCTCCTCCAAGGGATCTTCCCAATCCAGGGATCGAACCCAGGCCTCCCACATTGCAGACAGATTCTTTACCATCTGAGCCACACTAGCAATAGACAATCCAAAAGTAAATCTTTTAAAAATCTATTTACATGAGTATCACAGAGAATAAAATACACAGAAAAAATTAATAGATGAAGTCTGAAGATGGTACCAAGAGGTGAGATTTTGGAGGTAAACTGTCGTCCTCCACCTTCGTGGGAATCCTGTCCTTTCTGAATGGATGGTATTATGCTACCTATTTCCTGCTAGAACGCTTTGTATTTCTGTATAAAGACTCCTGCTCCCATACCCAACAGCCAGTCTAGTACTGGATGTGATGATGCTCTTCCTGTATCTTGGAACTGAAGTAATTCGACTACTCTTTGGTACAAAGGGAAGTCTCTGCCAATGGAAGATGCCACATGATATTAATGTGGTCTTGACCTTCCTGTCCACCATGGTGGCGTCCTATTACCTGCTGCTGCGGACCTCTATGATCCTCCTGGAAGCCATCATGAACAGCATCTTGCTCTTCTTCTGTAGCTCAGAGCTGCTGCTTGAGGTGCTCACCCTGGCCACTTCCTCCAGTATAGACAGGACGTAAAGTGCAAAAATTTCAGCCAGCAGCCCTCACAGGTTGAGACCACACATACATCTGATACTTCAGCCACAGCAGTGAGAAGTGGCAGGCCATGTTGGAAAAGGTTGCAGCTTTTCCTCAGCACAGAGACCTGGGGAACAAACCCAGCGTAAGGCCACTGGGCACCGTCTCCTCAACCAGGACCATCAGCCCAGGAGACTCTTCTACACTCCAGAATTGGGAGGGGCAAGGCTGGTGCCTTCCTGGCCCCTCTAGGAACCAATTCCCTTCGGACCTCAGGTTTTCCTCTTTGATCATCGTGGCCAGAGCATCTTGTGTGGACCCTTCAGGCTCCCTGGGCTTCCAGCAGGACCTGAGCCACTGGTTCCCCGTGTTTGCTGTGCCCCACATGTCCTGCAGGAACATGGGGTGCCTCAGGAGGGTGTGCTCCCAGAGCGATGCAAAAGCCGCTCATCGCATTTCTCAGACTGAGCTCCAGAGCTTTTTAAGTAGCTCATAGTGTTAGTTTTCTACTCTCCTCATGAAACAAACATTGTTTTATAATATGTATTTTCTGTTAACAAATTAATCAGAGTATAAGAACTGTCAACTATAAACCAAAAAAAGAAAAAAAAACAGTGTTCTGAGAAAATAAAGATCTCTAATACATAAATGGAAAGATAGCTCTCAATCTTGTATCAGAAGGTTTAGTGTTGTCAATAAAGCAGTGCTTCTCAAGTTGATCTATAGCTTCAGCACAATTTCTATCCAAATCTCAGCTGACTTTTTGGGGCAGAATTTGACTTTCATTGTCAATTTGTAATATCTTTGTTATCAATATTCATATGGATTCAAGGACACAGATTAGCCAGAACAATATTGGTAAAGAAAAACTTAGAGGACTTTCACTTTTCAATTTCAAAGATTACTGCAAAGCTATAGTACAGTGTGATTCAGGCATTAGAACAGAATTTAACATAAACGAATAAAATTGAGAGAACAGAAACAAATCCTAAAGTTATGGCCAGCTGATAGTTAACAAAGGGGACCAGAAAAATCAGTGGGAGAAAGGCAGTCTTCATAGATAATGCTTGGAGGAAAAGATACAGATACACATAAAGTTTTAGGACCTCTATCATATACCATGGGGCTTTCTGGGTGGCTCAAGTGGTAAAGAATCTAACTGCAGTGTGAGAGACTGGGATTTGATTCCTGGGTCAGAAAAATCCCCTGGAGAAGGGAATTGCTACCCACTCCAGTATTCTTGCCTGGAAAATCCCATGGACAGAGGAGTCTGGTGGGCTATAGTCCATGGAGTCACAAAGAGTCAGACATGACCATAAACAAAGAAGTTTCAAAATGAATCCTGGACTTGAACATAAGAATTAAACTGTGAGGGGAAAAAAAGGATTAAACTGTGAATTTTCAGAAGAAAATATAAGATTAAATCTTCATGATTTTGGTTAGTCAATGATTTCTTAAACATGGCATGAAAGACCAAATGATAAAAGAGATCAGCATCAGAAAGATGGCAAAAGAGGATGTCCCAGCCTTCCTGTTTCATGGAAACACCAATTTAACAACGGTCCATGGATGAAATTTCCTTTTTGAGGTACCTGGAGCCCAGGCAGGAGGTTTCATCAGCCTGGTGCAGCACAGAAATGAGAAAAGACTCATTTCAAAGGGAAATAGAAAAGCTTCACTTTCCTCCTGTCATTCTCTCAACGAAGCATGAGCAGCGCTGAGAAAAATCCCTTTGGCCTAAAAATTATTTCATGGCAGAAAGAAAGAGAAAGCCTGTCTGTGGATTCTAATATCAGGCTCTGCCCATGGTCCTCACCGGGCAGCCCACCCAGGGTCCCCGACAGCTGGCCTGTCCAGAGTTTCTGACCAAGGTGACTGGTGTAGAACTTTCCCTGCCAAAACCAGTCTGTAATGACTGGAAAGGGTGACTGCTTCTTCAAAAATGCAAGGTTACAAGAATCATGAAGACTTGGAGAAATATGAGACAACCAAAGAAACAAAATACAGCTCCAGGAACTGACCCCAAAGAAACGGATATCTATGAACTGCCTGACAAAGAATTCGAAATAATCATTTCAGAGAAGTTCAGGTAGCTCTTTAAGTTGCAAAGAAATAATGCTAAGCAGCAACACAAAAACATAAGTTTTTGTACAAGTCTCACTGGTAAAGGTAAATGTAAAGACACATAATAATGTAACACTGGGCTGGTGGCATGTAAATTACCTTTTAGACTCGACATAAAAGTTAAATACAAAAAGTATTAAAAATTCATGACCATAAATTTTTTATAAATATAGAATAAGAAAATGTAAATTCTGACGCCAATAGCACATGCCCTGTGTGTTTGTGGCAAGTAAATTCATAGAGTTCTTGCATGCAATTGAAGTTAGTTGCTATCAGGTTATAAAACAAACTGTCCAAACTAGAAAAAGTTTTAAGCAAGAATTATGGTAACCAGAAAGGAAAAACCTGACAGTTGATGCAAAAAGATAAAGAGGAAAGTATCAAAGTACATTACCACACATGCAAAAAGACCTTTTCATTGATACGCTACAGCTCATTTCATTGATTTGATCTCATTGAAAGCCTTCAACAGCATAAAGGGGCAAAACTAGAGTTCATATCCACGTTTGTTTAGTGGAGACAGACTGCACCTAGACCATATGAGAAACTTCTATTAGGCAAGGCTGCTCTGAAAATTGAGGCCTCCTCAAAAGGCTTCCCAAGAAAGATGCCCCAGAAAGATGCTGCCTTCATCCTAAAGACGTAATCTATTAAATCAGTGGAATCAGATCTGCCCCAACCTTTGGTGAGACAAGGAAATACAGGGCATAGAATTCTGTAGCATGGAATAAGCTTTATCTAAGAATTATCAGGCTCCTGATGTACAAACGGGGAGTGAGGTATTCCAACTTAAACAGAAAACAGAATAAACTTCTAATGAACCCACTTTCTTCTTCAGCTACTGCCTTATTCTCTGAGTTCTTTCACAAAAAAAAATTCTTTCTCATTTTCTTCTCATCTATTTATATTTTTAACCATTCCTATAATACATTCAATTACTCAGTTCCAGGAGGACTTCCCTATAGCTCAGATGGTAAAGAATTTGCCTGCAATGCAGGAGATCTGGGTTTGATCCCTGGGTCAGGAAGTTCCCCTGGAGAAGGAAATGGCCACCCACTCCCATATTCTTGCCTAGGAATTCCATGGACAGAAGAGCCTGGTGGGCTACAGTCCATGGGGTCCCAAAGAGTCAGACATGACTAAGCGACTAACACACACACAAAATGCATTCCACTGAGCGGTTCTCCTGGGTTCCCTTATCATACCATTCTCCCCCGGGGTGCCCCTTCCCAATAAAGTGTCTTGCTTTGTCAGTTTGTGTGTCTCCTTAGACAATTCATTTCCAAGTGTTAGATAAGAGCTTACTTTCGGGCCTTGGAAAAGGTGTTCCCCTTCCTACAACAAATGATGTTGGGGACTCTTCTTTGCTGCAACTGACATCCTAACCACTTGGGGTACTCAACAATGGGCTTGCCTGCTGATAGACCAGGCCCAGTGGATGCAACTGGGATCCTTTTGTCCTTGGTCTCCTCCTAATGCAGATGACTCCCCAGAGTGCCCCAACTGGGTAAGGAACAAGAGGCTTTATTGATCTTTCTCCCCTTCCTTCTCTCTTTCATCTTCTTAATCCTTCCTATCCTACCATTTTTTCTAGTGCTCCGGTCCTGGATCCAGGAGTCTGGTCAAAGGGCCTCAGTCTGAGATGAAGGTCAGAGCCTGATCACCTTCAGTTGTCAGAGAACTCAAATTCTGATTCAGTTCTGGTCTGGTCTGGTTTCTGGTTTAGCCAAATTCCAGTCCTCCCTTCCCTGGAAGCCCAGTGTAAAGTCTCATAATGCCTGGGTGTCAGTAGGTGGCAGGAGACATCTGTAAGGCCACCCGTTTTGACTCCCTCCCCCAGGAGATCCCCTGAAGCAGGAAATGGCAAACCATTCCAGTATTCTTGCCTGGAGAATTCCATGGACATAGGAGCCTGGCAAACTACAGTCCATGGGTTTGCAAAGAGTAGGACACAACTGAGATACTGAGCACACACACATACACATAATACATTCAGCCCCACCAAGTTTCTTAAAATCCTAATGTTTTCTGTATTTTCACATCCAAATGTTTATTTGTGTGTTCATTGCTCAGTCATGTTTGATTCTTTTGCGACCCCGTGGACTGTAGCCCGCCAACTACTCTGTCCATGGGATTCTCCAGGCAAAAATTCTGGAGTGGGTTGCCATTCCCTTCTCCAGGGTATCTTCCCAACCTAGGAATCGAGCCTGGGCCTCCAACCTTCCAGGCAGATTGTTTACTGTCTGAGCCACCTTCTTCAAGTGACATTCAAAATCTGACTGCCCTTAACGACCTGAAATATTACTTACCAAGTCTAAGTCACTCTCATTTTTCATCTGGACTACTCTCCCTTCTCCAATTCACACATAATTTTTCAATGAAGTCTTTTACAATTTTTCATGTGATGCCAGATCTCAGCTCAAATATCTCTTGTGGCTTCCATCTCATGCAGAATGAAAGTCAACACTCTTACCTTCAATATTAGATCTAGCCTCCTCTGTCTCTTTACCTTTCTAACCTTATCTAACTTTTTATAGCCTCTTTGCAACCCCATGACCTGCAGCATGTTAGGCTTCCCTGTCCTTTGCTGTCTTCAAAGAAAAGTATATAAAATGTGTGAATATATATATTTAAATTATTTTAAAACTGTTATTAACTACTATCAAAGTTACGAACTGTAACACACCAGTAACTAAGAATACACATATTTGCCCCTCCAGAATAATATTTTATTAGAAACCACCCTCTAGATGTTTGTAGTAATTACTTTCATACACATCTCTTTATTATTGTTAATGGTTTCTTTATTAGATAAAATTCACACGTGGTCACATGTATGAATTCTAAGTTCAAAAGTCAATGTATTTGATGAGATTGGGCATGTACAGGATTGTATGGAATAGACAAAAAATTCAGTGTATTTGGATAAATTCATATGTCAGTATCAGCCACAATTGTATAAACAGGCAGATTAATTCCATCTGCCTAGAAAGACCTTTTGTGTTCATTCTTTAGTCAGAATTGTCCCCTAGTCCTCATCTCTCCTCCACTATATATTTCACTAGGTATTACTTTTGCTTATTCTAGAACATCACATAAATATAATTATAGACTAATTATTTTTTTGCATTTGGCTTTTGCTCAGTATAATGTATATGAAAGTCATGCCTGCTTTTCTTTGTATCACTATTGTATTCCTGTTTACTGCTAAGTAATGTTACATAGTACAGATGGAAAAATATTTGCAAACCATAGTGCAATGTGCTTCTGCATTATACATTAACCAGACCTCCAGAAAGGTGATAAAGCCTGTTTGATCATAAACATCAGTGTTTTTTTTCTTTTTCTTCCAATGTCAACAACCCTTTAGAAGATTAACTTTTGTTTTCCTAATTCTGTAAGGGATCACAGAGACCTGCTGCTCACTTCAAATGTGCAGATCTGAACTAGGTACCTTTTGTGAACTTCATAAAACGTCTGTGTCATTTTCATGTATGATCCTTTGTCTCAAAAGTGTATAGGACTGTGTCTTTGACTTCTAACAAGTGAAACAGTTATCAGCCTTCTAAAGACTGTCTCTGAGATTATAATCCTCTATTTGGCTCAAATAAAATTCTTTATTTCTCCTCTGGCTTAATCACTGTTGATTTTTAGTTAATAGCTATCATCAAGAAGACATGCGATAGTAAGTGCTGGTGAGGATGTGGACAAGGGCGAACTTTTGTACACTACCAGTGGCAATGTAAATTAGTATAGTCACTATGGAAAACAGCATGGAGTTTCCTCTGAAAATTAAAAATAGAATTGCCATATGATCCAGTAATCTTGCTCTTGGCATATATTCAAAGGAAATGAAAAGAGGAAATTAAAAAGATAGCTCTACTCCCATATTTACTGAAGCACTATTTGCAGTCTCCAGGATATGGAAACAATCTAAATGTCAACCACTTGGTGATGGATAACCAACGTACGTTGCATACATCTAATATATATGATGAAATATTGTTTACCCAGGAGGAAAGGAAATCTTACTGTTTGTGACAACAACACGGATGGACCTTGAAAACACTGTGCTAAATGAGATGTCAGAGAATGACACATTCTGTGTATAACAGATGTCAGATCTAAACCCGTCAAACTCGTGGAAACAGAGTAAAGTGGTGGTTATTGGGGCTGGGAGATGGGGGAATTAGTGAAAATTTTAATGGTATAAACTTGCAACTAGTAGATAAATAAGTTCTGCAGGTGTAATCACAGTTAGTGATTTTCATAGTCCACAACTGGTGTTTGTGCACATGCTCAGAGGTGTCCGACTCTTTCTGACCCCATGGACTGTACCCTGCCAGGTTCCTCTGTACGTGGGATTTCCCAGGCAAGAATACTGGAGTGGGTTGCTATTTCCTTCTCCAGGGGATCTTCCCGACCCAGGGATCAAACCGGCATCTCTTGGATCTCCTGCATTGCAAGTGGGTTCTTTACCACTGAGCCACTAGTCCATGATACTACATTATAAACTTCAAACTTAGTAACAGACTAGATCTTAATTGTTCTCACCACAGAAAGGAAATAATAATTCTGTGACATGAATAAAGTGTTAGCTAACACTATGTTGGTGATCATATTGCAATATACAATGTACCAAATTAACACATAGTATATCTTAATGTTATAAATTTTGTCTATTATATCTCAATTATGAACAAACAAATGCAAAAACTAAAAACTATCTAGATGGCTTTCATCAGGTGATGGGTTAAACTAACATTTGTATCTACATTTCATGTAATCAGCAGCAGAAAGAAATAAGCTATTGATAGCAACTTCAATGAATATCTGTATAATTTTGATTAGCGTAAAAGCCAACTTCAAAATATTACATACAATATTATTATTTGGTTAAAATTAAAATTTTCAGCTTCATGAGATAAAGTAAGAGATATGTCTTATGCTAACATTGTGTAAGTTTAAGATGTACAGCATAATAATTAAATATATGTATGTACTGTGAAATAGTTAATAAAACAACCTTAGTTACCACATACAACACCTTACATAGTTACAATTTTTGTGATGAGAACTTTATATATAAAGCATATATTCTTTATCCATCCATTGACACAACGCTAGACTGTTTCCATGTCTTGAGTATTGTAAATAGTGCTCTAATGTACACTGGAGATGAGATGCAGATATCTCTTTAAGATGGTGACTTCATTTCTTTCGATTTTGTATCCAGAAGTAGGAATGCTAGATCTGATGATAGTTTTATTATTAGTATTGAGAGGACTTTCCATATTGCTTTCTACAGTGGTTGTCCCAGTTTGCTTTGCCACCAGCAGTCTCCATGCCTTTCGTTTTGTCCTCATGCTTACTGGCACTTGTTATCTCTTATTCTTTATATGATTATATGATAATTGTTTTAACAGATGTGAGGTAGTATCTCATTGTAGTTTGGGTTCACATTTCCCTGTTAATTAGTGATATTGAAATGCTTTCATTTATCTGTTTGCCTTTTGAATATCTCCCTTGGAGAAATGTCTATTCACATGCTTTGTTTATATTGGTAGGATTTTTCTTTTTGCTATTAAATTCTGTGTGTTTCTTAAGTATTTTGGGTGTTAATTTCTTATCAGATGTATAAATTGGAAATATTTTCTGTCATTCCACAGCTTCTATTTAACTTATGGATCATTTCTTTAATGTGTAGTAGCTTTCTGATTTGATATGGTCCCACTTGTTTAGTTTTGCTTATGTAGCTTGTAGTCCGGTATCATCAGTAAACTCATTGCCAAGACCAATGTCAAAATGCTTTCCTCCTATGTCTTCTTCTAGGAGTTACACATTTTCAGGTTGTATGTTTAAGTTCTTAACCCATTTTGAGTATTATTTTTTGTAAGTGCTGTAAGAGAGAGGTCCAGTTTCTTTCTTTCACACATGAATATCCAGTTTTCCAGCACCATTTACTGAAGAGACTATGTTTTCTCCAATAAGTATTCTCGGATCCTTTGTCAAATATTGCATGCATGCTAAGTCGATTCAGTTGTGTCTGACTCTTTGTGACTCTATGGACTGTAGCCCACGAAGCTTCTCTGTCCATGTGATTCCCCAGGCAAGAATAGTGGAATGGGTTGCCATGCCCTCCTCCAAGGGATCTTACTGACCCAGGGATCAAATCCTCATCTCTTACATCTCCTGCTTGCAGTTCAGGGTTCAATCCCTGGGTTGGGAAGATCCCCTGGAGGAGGAAATGGCAACCCACTCCAGTATTCTTGCCTGGGGAATTCCATGGACAGAAGAGCCTGGTTGGCTATAGTCCATGGGGTCACAAAGAGTCAGACATGACTGAGCAACTAACACTTGTCAAATGTTAGTTGATTCTATATGTAAATGATTTATTCCTGGGCTCTATATTGTATTGCCAGGAGTGTCACAGCCTGAGACGAGCTCCCCTGAGGAGACGCATGGCCCCCCTGGGACCCTCACAGAGGACCTGGACACCTGAGCGGCTTGGATCTGGAAAGTACAGCAGGCATATGGCCCATACAGCAGGGTATAAAAATAAATTACCATATAATAAAGCATAATGAGAAAGAATATATACAGCCGAATCACTCTGCTGTATAACAGAAATTAACACCACATTGTAAACCAACTACACTTCAACCAATTTTTAAAAATCTGCATTCTATCATGACAGAGCACACAGTCTGCCTACAGAAAAGAATCAGTTGAATGTCCATCAGCCTCGGCAAATCCTGTTAGCTTCCTGGCTCCAGGCAGCCTTTCAGTGACAGTTTGTTTGCCACTAAAGAGGAATCAGCAGGAGGCCAAGGAACTGATATTTCATCGTCTAAAAAGTGATCCATTGAAGACAAGTCACCAAACAGTGTTCGTCAACCTCGGGAAATGACATTTTTTTAATGGGGAAGGAGACAAAAATCATTGCTGCCTAAAAATTGGCAGGCTTGGTTCTCTAAGGTGGGGACTCATATTTGAAAATCCAATCAATCCTGCCTTAAATAATAAAGTGATCCCAAAAAAGCAGAAAGAAAATTTTTAAAAATCTGATCATAATGTTATGGGAACTCTTTTTTAAGCTAAAGCCACTTTTCTGCTGCTGCTTTCAAATTTTTTTCTTTGTGTTTGACTTCTGACAGTTTAATAATATGTGTCTCAGTGTAAATGCCTTTCAGGTTTAATTTATTTGGGGTCTGGGTCTCATGAATCTGATGTTCATTTATCTTCCCATGCTTGGGAATCTTTAAGACATTTTTTTCTTGAGATTAATTTTCTGTCCATGTCTCTTTCCTTTCTTAGATTTTCACAAGCATGTATTGTTTTCTTTATGTTTTCCCATATGTCTCATGGCTTCTCTTCACTCTTCTTCATTCTTGTTTTCTTTTTTTCTCCTCTGACTGGATAATTTCAAATGACCCATCTCCTGGTTCACTGAATCTTTCTTCTGCAATGTTTAGTCTTTTATAGAAGTTCTCTATTAAATTCTTTAGTTCAGTCATATTCTTTAGCTCTAAGATATCTGTTTATTTTTATTTTGGGGTTATTCTCACTTCTATATTGAAATTTTCATTTTGTTCATTCACTGTTTTTGTAATTCAGTTTAGCTGTCTGTGTGTATGTTATTGTAGTTCATTGAAATTTTTAAAAAGGATTATTCTGAATTCTTTGTCAAACAGTTAATAGATCTCCATTTCTTTTAGGTCACTTCCTGGAGCTTTAATTCCTTTGGTGGTTTAATGTTTATTTGATTTTCTGTGATCCTTGATTCCTTGTATTGGCGTCTATGCTATGAGCAAATAGTCTCCTCTTCTGGACTTTAAAGGTCTGCTTCAGCAGGGAGGGTCACTGTACAACCTTCCTTGTTGTGTGGGGCTTCAGGCTATGTTCTACACTTGGGTGAGGTTTTTGGAAGAGGCATGAATAAGGGTGAGACTATGTTCAGTGGTCAGGCAGCGTCATAGGTTGGCTTGTGATATGAGGTGAGGCTGTTTTCTAGGCTGTGCAGCTAGGCAGTACCATAATTGGGCTCTGAGGGCCACGGTTCAAGATGCTTGGTTATGTGGGTTCAGAGATTATTCTTAAAAGTAGAACAGAACTTCTGGCTTGACTTCCTGTCCACAGATGGGTACTGTGGCTGCCTGGGTTGTCTGGAAAGGGTTCCTGATTGGGTGGAAATGGAAGCTATACTCAGAAGTTAGGCAGACTTGTGCATTTGCTTCCCTGCTCAGTCAGGGCCATAAGCCAGCACCATGCCTAATATGGCTTGTAGGCTGGAAATCCAAATAAGGTAGAATTTCCAACTGAGCTCTTTGGCCACCAGCTCGATTCTGCGGAAGAACAGAACCACTGGCTGGGCTCTCTACTTGGATTCTGTGGCAAGCAGAAAGGCAGCCCACCAAAACTTGAGTGCTGGTTACTGTGAGCTCTGCCCACTTCTTCATCTCAATTTGATTCCCAGTGATTGAACCTGGGAATTCCCCTAGTGATTCCCACAAGGCCAGACCTGAGTGGGCCTCCTGGGCAAGCATCTCATAATTCTATGGCAGATGGATGTCCACTTGGATCCTGTTTTTCTCACTGGAGAAACTGTAAGCTCAAGGGGGCCCTCTTGGTGTGGTGCTGTGTTGGGCTGGGGGAGGAATAATGTGGTCAGAGTGTAGTCACTCCTCTTGTTCTTCTTAAGTATTTTTCTCTATCTTTGTCCTTCAGAGATTGCTTCATCCTTGTCCTCAAGTTCTGGAATTTTCACAGCAATGACTTGTCTGAGGATAGTTGCTAGCTAATCTTCTATAGAGAAGGACTCAGATAGGAATGACCTATGTCACAATCCTGATGGCTTCACTTCCCCATATTTTTCTTTGTATATAACAATATTTTAATTACAGATTTTTAAAGTGGAAAACAGATTAGTAGTTGCCAAAGATAGCAAAGGGAAAGACAGGAGCAGGTGCAAGGTGAGTGTATTTATATACCCAAGAGGGATAAATACATATATGTGCAAGAGGCATATCAGTGGAGATGGATCTCTAGTATCTTGACTGTGGTGGTGGATGCACAAAGCCAAACAGGTGATAAACTATATGGTACCAAGTACCTCCCCCACACACACATATACAAATGAACAGGTAAAACTGACTGGGGAAGTCTGAATAAAGTTAGTACATTGTATCACTATCAATAAATTAGTACTAATATACTATAATTTTGCAAATATTTCTATTGGGGGAAAATGGGTACTGTGCAGACAATTTCTCATTACACTATTTCTTGCTGCTGTATGTGACTCTACAGTTATCTCAATACACATTTTAATAAAGTATATAAAGAATTGGAAAGTTATAGCTTGCAAACTCTAAATGTAAGAAACTTGGATGACTATATGAAAATGAGAAAATATATACTTGAAATCAAAGAATATTACCAGAGATAACTAGGTCAGTTTCATAGTGATAAAAGGATCGGTTCATCAGTATTCTGAACAATTGCACACAAATTATACTTAATACATTATGTAAAGTGTTAGTTGCTCAGTTGTGTCTGACTGTGTGACCCCATGGACTGTAGCCTGCCAGGCTCCTCTGTCCATGGAATTCTCTAGGCAAGAATGTTGGAGTTGGTTGCCATTCCCTTCTCCAGGGGATATTCCCAGCCCAGGGATTGAGCCAGGTCTCCTGCATTGCAGGCAGATTCTTTCTGTCTGAGCCATCAGGAAGTCCATATATTATGTAAACCAATAATATATTAAGTAAACCAATAAATAAATCCAAGAAAATAAACTCACATGAGTTTACTACTGCCTTTCCCCTGTACCTATATTTCAAGGAACTTAAAATTATTGTGAGTTTTTGGTGTAATTTAAACTGAAGCACGAAAACTAGTAGGGTTGTGTTTTGTTAATTATTTTAATAAAATTCAGTATTAAACAAAAAAGCATTTGTTTCCTATTCTTTCCACAGAAAAATCATAAAGCAATTTAATTCCGTGTCTCTCAAATTCCATTTTCTAGAAATACAGAAGACTGTGTAGCAGGCTTATCTTAGATTATTTAGAGACCATGTTCTTGTCAAAGTCCAATGCTGATTTTACATAACCCCTGAGGACAAACACATTCAGAGAGTAAACCTTTAAACAGATTTCATTGTCAACAATGGGAAGTATTTTGGTAAATAATTATCTCTATAACTTTACTTTAAAAAAAGAAGAGTATTATATCCTGATTACAAAAGGACTGGGAAAACTGCTCTGTTGCAAGTAAAGTGACAAGACTCATTAATGAGAAACTGGTGAGAGGTCACATAGTTTGAATTAATGTAAGGAAACTTTTTGTGCCTCTGAACTTGTCTCTGTAAAGTCATTGTATCTTCTCTTGCATATCACCTTTTCACAGTGGCCTTTGAGAAGCTCCAGGATGAAATTCGTGGCCTGGGGCAATTCCAGATGCTTCAGATGCTTTTAGCCTTGCCTTCTCTCATGATGATAGCATGCCATATACTGCTGGAGAACTTCACTGCAGCTGTTCCAGGGCATCGCTGCTGGGTCCACATCCTCAATAATGACACTGTCTCTGATAATGACACTGGGACCCTCAGCCTTGATGTCCTCCTGAGACTTTCCATCCCCTTGGATTCTTACTTGAAGCCAGAGAAATGTCATCGTTTCCTCCACCCACAGTGGCAGCTCCTTCACCTCAGTGGGCTCTTTCCCAACGTAAGTGACATGAACATAGAGCCCTGTGTGGATGGCTGGGTGTATGATCACAGCTTCTTCTCCTCCACCATCATGTCTGAGGTAAAGCCTCATTTACAATTGTGAGTACGTGGTCTGGGTGTTTAGAATAACATAGCATAAATACTGTTCAAGTGCCTAGTGTAACCACCTGTCTCTCATTCTTTCAGGAATAATGATTGCTTACCTTTTTAAAAGCCAAGCACTTATAATTGAGGACAGTGAAATCAACAAACTGGATATGAATTCTAATATCACAAAGCTTTACCTTTAGTATAAAGACTGGTGACTAGACAAGTAATTACTTGATACAACTTGTGAAAAATTATTCTTGGTCACTTGTTCTCAATCTAGTTGCAAATTGGAAATATTATTTTTAATAAGAACATATTTCAATACCCTGGGTACTTGTCAGAGAAACAGACTGGAGTATATTTCACTCTAGATGTGAAATCTAGACTTCAATATTTTTTAAAAAACTGTGTTTCCAATGTGTGGCAAAGATTGAGGACCGCTGGGGTATGTAGTGCTAAGTGAATATAAAGACTGATCCTGTTATAACCTAGAAGACTTGGTTGAGAAATTCTAGAAAAGCCATGCTTAAACTGAGACTTGAATGATATAGATGAATAAACATAGTTAAAAAAAAAAACAGAATGTGTTCATGAAGGGCACATTGAGGGATTATGAGATGCTGTGAAACTCCTTTGTGCTGGTTTTCTTCTTTTCCAGTGGGACTTTGTATGAGATCATCAGTCACAGAAATCAGTGGTTCAGTCCCTAGTCATGGCTGGAATGCTGGGGGGGGGGGGCATCATATATGGCCATCTCTCAGACAGGTGAGTGTCTCCACATCCCTGCTGCCCTTCCTCTGGGGTGAGTTGCTTTGGTTTCCAGGGAGCTACAGATGGAAATGCAGAATTCAACTCATTGTGATGAATGACATTTTGTTGCCACAGAGCTCTGTGCACTGGACACAGAAATATCATCTCCACAAGATCTGGGGGATATTCCAGAACAGTATTTAGAGGGTAAGTATCATAATACTTCATCCAGAAATATGAGGAAGAGTTATCTATGGGAACAGAAAGGAAGGTGCTTCAAGACAGAGGTCCAACTTCTTTAAAAACACAGATAGAGAGAACAGCAGTGCTGGCCTTTGCCATGATTTCTGTGTTAAGTCCCTACTGGACTCAGTGAGCTAATTGCTTATGGGTTCCCACATTGGTCATCATGTCTTGGTCGCCCCACCATAACTGGTAGGCATTTCTATAAAACTTGGTGCATAGTGAGGTAATACTGGAATTGCAAAATAATTGCGGTTGTAACCTGGATATTTATCTTGCTTTTAAAAGCCTTGTATTAAGTATTCTTGCAACCATATATTACCTTAGTATAAGGTAATTAATCTATAGACCTCAGGAGTCACAATTTGTGTGAGAAGTTTGGGTTATCCTGGGCCAGCAGTGTCCATCCTGAAGTAAGAGACAAAAGTGGCAGACAGACACTCAAGTCTTTCACAGGAGAAATGAGAGACTTAAAGTATCCCTTACCATCCAGAAGCATAATGTCATTTTATCTTTCACCTGAAAATTGTGAATTTTGTATGTAATTACACCAAATGTAATTCATAAAAGAGTTGACCAGTATTCTGACCAAAGCCTTTATGACTATTCACAATAAAGTGCTTTTTGATGCTGCTGTGAATGGAATTGTTCTCTTTAATACTTTTTTCACATATTTCATTGTTGGTGTATAGAAATGCAATTGATTTCTGTATGTTGATTTTGTATCCTGTGACTTCACTGAATTTGTAGACTAGTTCTAACAAATTTTTGGTTGAGTCTTTAGAATTTTCTGTGTATAGGATGATAACATCTACAAACAGAACTTAATTCTTCCTTTCCAACTTCTATGCCTTTTCATTGCGTGCTTTCTCTGATTACAACTTACAATATTATGTTAAATGTGACCTGTGTGAGTGGGCACCCTTGTTTTTTCCTAAGCTTACAGGAAAATCTTTCAACCTGTCAGCGTTGAGTATGATATTAGCTGAGAATTTGTCGTGTATGGCCTTTATTATGTTGAAGTACATTTCTTCTGTACCCAATTAATTATTTTTGTTGCTAAAGAATGTTGGATTTTGTCTGCATCTCTTGAGATGATCATACTAATTTACCTTTCACTCCATTATGTGGTTTTTCGCATTTATTGATTTGCATATCTTGAGTGATCCTTACATCCTAGGGGTGAATTCCACCTGATCATGTTTTATGATCCTTTTAGTGTGCTATTGAGTTTGGTTTACTAATATTTTGTTGAGAATGTTTTGCATCTGTATTCAGCAGAGATGTCGGTCTGCAGTTTTCTTGGAGTGTCCTTATCTGACTTTGGAATCAGAAGAGTGGTGGATTTCTAAAATCAGTTTGAGAGTGTTTCCTCCTCTTCAAATTTTTTGGAAGTGTTTGAGAAGAACTGGTTTAATTCATCTTTAAATGTTTGGCAGAATTCACCTGTGAAAACTCTTGTCCAGGTTTTGCATTGTTTTTCTTTTTGTGTGTGAGAAGGAGTGGTTTTTATTACTGATTTAATCTCCTTAGTCATTGGTCTGTTCAGATTTTTCCATTTCTTTGTGATTCAGTCTTGGTAGATTGTATGTGTCTAGGAACTTATCCATTTCTTCTAGGTTAACCTTTTTTATTAAAGGTTTTATTTATTTTATTAAAACACAGAAATATTTGAGTAGTACCTTATAACCCTGTGTCTCCTCTTTAATTTTTAATTTTTTATTTGAGTCTTCTCTCTCACTTTCTTAATCTGGCTAAACATTGTTGAAAACAAAGTAATGAGGTCCACCAATATGATTGTACCATTGTCTATTTCTCCTTTCACATATGTTCAGTTCAGTTCAGTCGCTCAGTCATGTCTGACTCTTTGCAACCCCATGAATTGCAGCACACCAGGCCTCCCTGTCCATCACCAACTCCTGGAGTTTACCCAAATGCATGTCCATTGAGTCGGTGATGCCATCCAGCCATCTCATCCTGTTGTTCCCTTCTTCTCCTGCTCCCAATCCCTCCCAGCATCAGGGTCTTTTTCCAATGAGTCAACTCTTCACATGAGGTGGCCAAAGTATTGGAGTTTCAGCTTCAGCATCAGTCCTTCCAATGAACACCCAGGACCGATCTCCTTTAGGATGGACCAGTTGGATCTCCTTGCAGTTCAAGGGACTCTCAAGAGTCTTCTCCAACACCACAGTTCAAAAGCATCGATTCTTCAGCACTCAGCTTTCTTCACAGTCCAACTCTCACATCCATACATGACCACTGGAAAAACCATAGCCTTGACTAGATGGACCTCTGTTAGCAAAGAAATATCTCTGCTTTTTATTTTTTTTTTGTGTGTGTGTGTGTGTGAGATTTATCCCTGTTTATTTTTATTTTTTTCCATTTATTTTTATTAGTTGGAGGCTAATTACTTTACAATATTGTAGTGGTTTTTGTCATACATTGAGATGAGTCAGCCGTGGATTTACATGTATTCCCCATCCCGATCCCGCCTCCCACCTCCCTCTCCACCCAATTCCTCTGGGTCTTCCCAGTGCACCAGGCCCGAGTACTTGTCTCATGCATCCAGCCTGGGCTGGTGATCTGTTTCACCCTAGATAATGTCTCTGCTTTTTAATATTCTATCTAGGTTGGTCATAACTTTCCTTCCAAGGAGTAAGCGTCTTCTAACTTCATGGCTGCAGTCACCATCTGCAGTGATTTTGGAGCCCCCAGAAATAAAGTCTGACACTGTTTCCACTGTTTCCCCATCTATTTCCCATGAAGTGATGGGACCAGATGCCATGATCTTAGTTAGTATTTGCTTAATATATTGAGGTGCTCTGGTGTTAGCTGCATAATTATTTATTACTGATATATCATCTTGATAAATGGTTCCTTTGTCATTATGTAATGCAACTTTTTGTGTCTTCTTACCATTTTTGGTTGGAGTCTATTTTGTCTGATGTAAGTATCAGACAAAAATATTCTCATTTAATTGTACTCTGCATAGAGTATCCTTTCTTGTCCCATCACTTTGAGCCTATGTATGTCTTTAAAGCTGAAGTGAGCCTCTTGTAAGGAGAATATAGTTCAGTCCTTTTCTAAAAAATCCATTTAGTGACTCTCTCTTTTGATTGGAAAATTAAACCCACTTGCTTTTAATTGTTAATAAGTTGGCTTCCCTGGTGGCTCGGTGATAAAGTATCCACCTGCCAATGCAGAAGACACAAGAAACATGGCTTCAATCCTTGGGTTGGGAAGATCCCCTGGAGTAGGAAGTGGTGACCCACTCCAGTATTCTTGCCTGGAGAATTCCATGGACAGAGGAGCCTGACAGGCTACAGACCATGGGGTCACAAAGAGTTGGATGTAACTGGGGACAATAACAAGCAACAATGCTTAAAATGTTGCTTTTTCTCTTTCATCTTCAATATTAAAATGGCTACACAAAAATTCACCAACTTTGATAAGTTTTTTAAATGCACTGATATGGCAGCTGTCAAAACAAGGTAGCAAAATTATTTTGAATGAACTTAAAGACAACTGAACACTACTAGAGCCATCTTATGGGGGGAAAAATGAATGACCTTTGACCAACCCAACATGAACACCAATTCTTCTTGAAATTTTCCATGAAACAGAAGAGGAGGAAAGCTCCCTAACTCACTCTATGGGACCAGTGCTGCTCTGATATCAAAGCCAGATAATGACATCACAAGCAAACAACAGAGCAACATCCCTTATGAATGCAAAATCTGCAACAAAATGCTAGCAGACTGAATCCAACTGCATATTTTAAAAAGTATATACCATGAACAAATAAGATTTATCCCAGGAATGCAAAGGTAGTTCATCATAAGAAAATCAATCAGTGTAATGTAGCACTTTAATAGAATAAAGAAAGCATAATTTCAATTGATAACATTCAGCATTTTATCAAACCTAACACTCTTTCATGATAAAAATAAGACTACTGAGAATAAAAGGGAACCCAACAGGTTAAAGGATATTTAAGAAAAAAATTACAACTAACATTATACTCAATGGTGAAAGGAAAACTTTCACACTAACTTCAGGAGCAAGTCAAGGATGTCTGCTTTCACTACTGCTAATCAACATTGTACTGAAGAATCTAATTAGAGTAATTAGATAAGAAAGAGAAATAAAATTTATCCAAATTGAAAAGAAAAACTTTAGTCTACCTATATTTGTAGATGACATGATTATACAAATTTAAAATTCCAAAGAATGCACAAGAGAGCTATTACAGTTCATGAATGAATTCAACAAAGTTGTAGGGTACAAGAAAAACACACAATTACATAACCACAATGAACAAGCAGAAAAGGAAATTGAGAAAGTTATTACACTTACAATATCTTCTAAAAGAATAAACTACCTATCAATAAAATTAATCTAAGAGGTAAAAAATTTGTATACTGTAAACTATAAAACCTTGCTGAAGGAAATAGAAAAGCCCTAAATAAATGGAAAGGAATCCTGTGTTAATGATGTTGGAAGACTTAATGTTGGCAACAAGTCAATCTACTTAATACAATGAACAGTTTCAATGAAATCCCTATCAAAATTCCAACATTGTTCTCTGTAGAAATGGAAAAGCTGAACTTTAAATTCGTATGAATTTGGAGCTCCAAAGAGCCAAACAATGTTAAAAAAAAAAGGACAAATTCATTGACATGAATCAGCCATGGATTTACATGTATTCCCCATCCCAATCCCCACTCCCACGTCCCTCTCCACCCGATCCCTCTGGTTCTTCCCAGTGCACCAGGCCCGAGCACTTGTCTCATGCATCCAGCCTGGGCTGGTGATCTATTTCACCCTAGATAATATACATGTTTTGATGCTGTTCTCTTGACAAAAACCACTACAATATTGTAAAGTAATTAGCCTCCAACTAATAAAAATAAATGAAAAAAAAAAAAAAAAGAAGGTCAAACTCAGAGGACTCACACTTTTTGGTTTCAAAACTACTACAAAACTGCCATAACCAAACATTATGGTACTGGCATAAGGATAGAGGTACAAACCAACATAAAGGAACTGAGTCCAGAAATAAAATTGTACGTTTAAAGCCAACTGACTTTTGTCAAGTGTGCCAAGATAACTCAGAGTGGAAAAGAAAAATGCCTTCAGGAAATGGTGTTGAACCACTAAATATCCATGTTCATGCCTGCAAATTCACTTCAGTCATGTCCCACTCTTTGAGACCCTATGGACTGTAGCCCTCCAGGGTCCTATGTTCATTGGATTCTCGAGGCAAGAACGCTGGAGTGGGTTGCTGTGCCCTTCTCCAGAGGATCTTTCCAACCTAGGAATTGAACCTGCATTTCTTAACATCTCCTGCATAGGCATGAATGGTTTTTTCACCACTAGTGCCACCTGCTGCTGCTGCTGCTAAGTCACCTCAGTCGTGTCCGACTCTGTGCAACCCCACAGACGGCAGCCCACCAAGGCTCTCCCGTCCCTGGGATTCTCCAGGCAGGAACACTGGAGTGGGTTGCCATTTCCTTCTCCAATGCATGAAAGTGAAAAGTGAAAGTGAAGTTGCTTAGTCGTGTCCAGCTCTTAGCTATCCCATGGACTGCAGCCTACCAGGCTCTTCCATCCATGGGATTTTCCAGGCAAGAATACTGGAGTGGGGTGCCACCTAGTAAGCCCCTAAATGCCCATACAGAATATTTTTTAAAAGTTTACTCTTCTCTTACTCTATATGCAAAAGTTGACTGAATTAATAACCTATATGTAAGAGTTAAAACCTTAAAACTCTTAAAGGAAGCATAGAAGTGAATCCTCATGACCTTGTATTTGGTAATGGATTCTTAGACATGCAAATCACAAACAAAAGAAAAATAGTTAAATCAGACTTCATCAAAATTAAAAACCTTGTGCATCAAAAGTTATTATCAAGAGAATAAAAGATAACCTACAACTGGGTGAAAATATTTTCAAATAATACAGCTGATAAGTATTTAATATCCAGAATATATGAACCATTCAATAACAAAATGATAAACCAATTTAAAAATTAGCAAAGGACTTGAATATATTTCTATGAAGAAGATATACAAGCGGTTGATAAGCACAAGAAAAGATCCCAACATCATCACTTATTAAAGAAATGCAAGTCAAAACTATACAGCAAACCATATCACACCTACTAGGATGGCTATAATTTTAAAAAAGCAGAAATAGTGTTGGTGAGCAAGTAGAGAAATTGAAACAAACCCTCATTCATTGACAGTGGAAATATAACATGATGAAGCCTCAGTAGACATGAATTTGAGCAAACTTCAGGAGATAGTGAAGGACAGGGAAGCCTGGTGCGCAGAGTCGGACACAACTTAGTGACTGAACAACAACAAGATGGAAAACAGTTTGGCAGATTGTCAAAAGTCTAAATAGAATTTTCACATGAACTAGCAATTCCATTCCTAGGTTTATACTCTAAAAAATTAAAAACAGAGAGTTTGACAGCTGAATATCAGTATTCATTACAGCATTATTTATAATACCTGAAGGTGGCAATCCAAATATGCATCAGCAGATTAATGGGTAAACAAATATGGTGAATATACACAATAGGAGATTATTCATCCAGAAAAAAGAATGATGTTCTGGTACTTGGTACAACATAAATAAACTTTGAAAAAAAAATATGTTGAATGAAATAAACCAGGCACAGAAGGACAAAGATATGCATTCACTTACAAAAGAACGATCTTTCTGACCTTTGCGGTTTTAAGCAGAAGGTGTCCGAAAAGTTACCACAGGGATAACTGGTTTGTGGCGGCCAAGCGTTCACAGTGACACCACTTTTTGATCCTTCGATGTCAGCTCTTCCTATCACTGTGAAACAGAATTCACAAGAACTAGTTAAGACTAGGCAAATTAGTGGAGGCAGAAAGTAGATTTAAGATATCAGAAGAATAAGGTGAATGAAGAGTTATAAACTAATGATTACAGAATATGAATGCTGCATCTAATTCTGTCAGTTTTATTTCATGTATTTCAAGCTTTTGTTGAGTTCATATACATTTGACCTTTTCAGCATTATTATTTCTGTAAATGTATTTTGTTTTGAAATTTGTTTTATTTGATGATAATGTAAAGACACCAGGCATCTTATAATTACTATTTGAACTCAATTTTTTTTTCCTGTCAATTTACTTTCAACCCACAATATTTTAAGTACTACTGTACCTAAAATTAGGTCTTTTTTTTAACCCTTTGATAATCTTCCTCTTGTGATAGATGGTTTAAGTCATTAGCTATTTGTTTGGTGTGATTGTTGTTATGATTCGTTTCAGTTTATCACTTTAATTTTTTCTACAAAATTTTTTTGATGATTATGTTGTTGTTGTTGTTCAATTGTTCAGTCCATGCGGTTGCAGAGTCAACTCTGCAGAGTCAACTCTGCAACTCTGCAACCGCATGGACTGCAGCACACCAGGCTTCCCTGTCCTTTGCTATCTCCCAGAGTTTGCTCAAACTCACATCCACTGAGTCAGTGATGCCATCCAACTATCTCATCCTCTGTTGTCCCCTTCTCCTGCCTTCAATCTTGATGATAATAATGATTACTAAAATGATTATTTGGTGTTATTTTTGTTCCTATGTTTTTACATTTTCCAGTTTTTTTGGTGGACTATTTGAATTTTTAAAGAATTCTATTTCAAACCTTGCAGAGGAATTCCAAATCCCAAAATTTGTACTTTAGTTTTTATTACTGGGTGTATATATTAGCACATCCTATGTAGTCCAAGTCATATACACTAAGGCACCCTTTTCCTGATGCCCAAGGAAAACCGAATTCCCTTTTCCTCGTTTGTCTCTCACCTTCTTTTCCCCTTGATTCGCCATTTTACACTAATCTTTCCCCTGAATGGGTTATGGAGCTCATGTTGTTCCAGGGCAGCACGTTGCTTGAGAACTGCAAATCCAGATTCAACAGAGTGATTTTACATAAAGCTTTAACAACTTTAATGCATTGTTCCATGATAGTTTGCAGTGGCTCAGGACCTCCCTGGGGGCTCGGACAGTGAAGAATCTGCCTGCGATGCAGGAAACCTGGATTCGATCCCTGGGTCCAGGAGATCCTCTCGAGAAGGGAATGGCAACCCACTCTGGTATTCTTGCCTGGAGAATTTCATGGACAGAGGAGCCTAGCAGTCTACAGTCCATGGGGTCACAAAGAGTCACACATGACTGAGCAACTAACATTTTCTTTTTTCAGCTGTAATTTGGAGACTCAAGTATACTTTTAGCTCCATGTGTTCTAGAGACTCTAGAGACTCTCTACTTTGCTAGATACACATACTTGTAAAATGGATGCTTATGGTAATGTTACAATTTCCAATACTGTGGTTTCTTTAATGTGATATCACTTGATGTCAGTTGCCTCCTGCTGACTAGAGAATGAAGTTTTTATATTCTAGGCTATATTACATAGACAAAGAATGTTACTTTGGGGGAAATGTGTTGATTTAGCTCTTGTTTTTTCAAGATTTCAGGTTCATGAATCACTTGTTAAAACACTCTCTAAGTTTCAGAGTATGCTTTTGCTTTCTGAGTTTCTTACCATGTATTACTATTACTCCCATAATCTAAGTTGACTCTCTGTTTCTTAGGTTTGGGCGAAAGTTGATTCTCAGGTGCTGTTTGCTCCAGCTCGCCATCTCTGGGACCTGTGAAGCCTTTGGTCCCACCTTCCTCATTGACTGCCTACTATGCTTCTGGTCAGGTTGTTCTGCTGTGGTCATCATAGCAAATAGCAATATGCTGGGTAAATCCACAATTGTGATCTAATCCATTTTCCAAGTCTTGAATTTGACCTTGAAATTTCATCTTCATCTGACATTAGTATCTCAGTTGGGTTTCTTCCAGTTATAGAGTGGATATGTTCCCAGTCAAAAACCATAGTAATGACACTGCTATCCTGTACCCTTAGTATTGGACAGACGATGCTGGGAGGACTGGCTTTTGTCTTTCGAGAGTGGCGCACCCTGCAGCTGGTGGTGTCTGCACCTTTCTTTGTCTTCTTTCTCTCCTCAAGGTATGAGCCTTCTCTCTCACTCAGTCTTATGGGTACCTGGGATGAAAATGCATATTGAATCAGAGTAGTCTTACTCCAGGGATCATATCTAATTGTTTGGAACTAAAACCCATGTATCTCATCTGTTCACTCTGGGCAAACCGAGATTTGAAAAGCACAACAGGGAATGACAATGACTTTTCTTCCAGAGAAATCTAAGTATTTTCTGCCATCCTTCTTCATGTATCTTACTCTGTGTAGCAGTCATAGAGTTATTTTAGTGTTATTTTCCTTAATGTAAAATGCACTCAAATATTTAAAAAGTAAGCACCTTTAGTATGTTTGGCTTTGGAATGAATCATATTATGGCAAAGTTTTTATTTTCATTTTTGTAGGTGAAATTGGATAAAAGGAAGAGGCAACCAATTTATTCATATAGTTCGCTGACATAATAGAAGCATAGTTTTTTCCAGTAATAAAACTGGCATTCAGTTAGGTGCTTTACATCATATGTTCAACAGTCCCTCCCCCCTTAGATAATTTTAAGATTTATTAATGGTAAACTTCATCATTAAACTTAAAACCAGTCTAGGGAGAATCAGATTTCATCAATCATAAAGAAATGGCTATAGATTTAATACACTGAGAGGAGTTTAGAGAGAGAGGAAAGCGTAATCCATGCCAGATACAGCCGTTATGTCATTCTAGTCTCACAGCAGGCCCACGAGGACGGTGGCATTACTTTCTCCACTGTATTGATGAGAAAACTGAGACTCATTTAAATAAGTGAGTCATCTGTGTACTTAGCTACTGACAGCAGGTTACTAAGAGCAGGTCATGGTTGGAGTACTTGCACGTTGTTGGGATTTAAGCTTACGTAACTGGGGGGCTTTTTAAAAAAGAATATTTTATAAATATATAATGTGAGCACAAAGTTGATAGAACCAAAGACAAACTTTGAAAGGGAATTATGCATGTGGAAGACTCTCAAGCTTAAGCCTCATAAGCTTCTTGGAAAATCTGCTGATTAAGCACAGAGGAAATTTGACTCCCAAGTCTGTATTAGACTGCGTGTGCTATGCCTTTCAGGTGCAATGCCCACAATAGTCATCCTCCTGTTTTCATAGTATTTGTATAAAAGAACATAATTTCTTTCCTGATCCAATAAGTGAAGTTCTAGATATAGATGAAAGGCAAAAAGTATCTGTTGCCAATAATCAGGTGACAAATAAGCAAGGGAGAGCTGACTGCACTTGTGTGCCCTTTTTTCATCAGGTGGTTGGTTGAATCTGCTCAGTGGCTGATTGTCGCCAATAAACCAGACGAGGGCTTAATGAAACTTAAGAAAGTTGCACACAGAAATGGAATGAAGAGTGCTGAAGCAACCCTGAACATGAAGGTGAGCAGGAAAGGGAAAGTGGTCACTGGGTTGGCGGGAAGAAATAAACTGACACCTGCCTTCTCCTTATTGAGATAGACAAGCTGCTTTTCTAAAAAGGGCAGTTAGTTGAGAATGTAAGCTCAGTTCCCTTATCTTTCATGGCTATATCATGAAAAGAAGATTTGAGCACTGTACAAGGATTGGTGATTTAGCTCATTTCCTGATCTGAATCTACAGCCTATGTGCTCTCATGGACCCCTGCCCAGCTCTATGGCCTCATTTTCAAAATATCACTGCTCCTGTCTAATTTCCTGGGGTCTCCCTTAACTCCCTGCATCTTTCTTCATATCTCATTCACACAGGCGATTGCATGTGTAATATGCTACACTACAAAAAAAAAAAAAAGGGAGCACATCTTTCTCATCCTGTTGGGCACCTGTGCTTTTCACAATACCCGGCACTATGCTGACAAGTGATACGTGTTTGTTGTTATTGGAGGGTTTGAGAGTGACCGACCATGCAGGAGGAGTTGGAGGCAGCACAGACTAAAACTATTGTTTTTGACTTGTTCTGCACACCTAACCTGTGTAAAAAGATGTGTCTCCTGCTCTTTGTCAGGTGGGCTGACAACATTCAAAGAGTGGGGACATGAAGCCATTTATGTCAAAGATTATAATGTGTTGGGGGGGGGGCGTATTTAAAGGTAAAGGATGAGGCAAACACACCAAATAAGACTCACATGGAACTGATTATATGATGAACAGTTGGGTTGTATCTCACTGTCAGTCTCTTCACTGGAGATGAATGTACTCCATCTGTAATCCATCACAGTGCAGATTTTGGCACATCAGTTCAGTTCAGTTGCTCAGTCATGTCCAACTTTTTGCAACCCAATGGACTGTAGCACACCAGGCATACCTGTCGATCACCAAGCTCCTGGAGCTTGCTCAAAATCATGTCCATCAAGTCAATGATGCCATCCAAACATCTCATCCTCTGTTGTCCCCTTCTCCTCCTGCATTCAATCTTTCCCAGCATCAGGGTCTTTTCCAATGAGTCAGTTCTTTGCATCAGGTGTCCAAAGTATTGGAGTTTCAGCTTCAACATCAGTCCTTACAATGAATATTCAGGACTGATTCCTTTTAGGATTGACTAGTTTGATCTCCTTGCAGTCCAAGGGACTCTCAAGAGTCTTCTCCAACACCACAGTTCAAAAGCATCAATTCTTTGGCACTCAGCTTTCTTTGTCCAAATCACATCCATACATGACTCCTAGAAAAACCATAGCTTTGACTAGATAGACCTTTGTTGGCAAAGTGATATCTCTGCTTTTTAATATTCTGTCTAGATTGGTCATAGATTTTCTTCCAGGCAGCAAGCGTCTTTTAACTTCATGGCTTCAGTCACCATCTGCAGTGACTTTGGAGTCCCCCCAAATAAAGTCTCTCACTGTTTCCACTGTTTCCCCATCTATTTGCCACAATGGGACTGGAGGCCATGATCTTCGTTTTTTGAATGTTGAGTTTTAAGCCAACTTTTTCACTCTCCTCTTTCACTTTCATCAAGAGGCTCTTTAGTTTTTCTTCACTTTCTGCCATAAGGGTGGTGTCATCTGCATATCTGAGGTTATTGATATTTCTCCCAGTAATCTTGATACCAGCTTGTGCTTCATCCAGCCCAGCATTTCACACGATGTACCTTGCATATAAATTAAATAAGCAGGGTAAAAATATACAGCTTTGATGTACTCCTTTCCCGATTTGGAACCAGTCTGTTGTTCCATATCCAGTTCTAACCGTCGCTTCCTGACCTGCATACAGATTTCTCAGGAGGCAGGTCAGGTGGTCTGGTATTCCCATCTCTTTCAGAATTTTCCACAGTTTGTTGTGGTCCACACAATCAAAGGCTTTGGCATAGTCAATAAAGCAGAAATAGATGTTTTTCTGGAACTCTCTTGCTTTTTCGATGATCCAGTGGATGTTGGCAGTTTGATCTCTGATCCCTCTGCCTTTTCTAAATCCAGATTGAACATTTGGAAGTTTACAGTTTATGTACTATTGAAACCTGGCTTGGAGAATTTTGAGCATTACTTTACTAGTGTGAGATGAGTGCAATCGTGTGGTACTTTGAACATTCTTTGTCATTGCCTTTCTTTGGGACTGGAATGAAAATTGACCTTTTCCACTTTGGCCACTTCTGAGTTCTCCAAATTTGCTGGCATATTGAGTGCAGTAACTTAACAGCATCATCTTTTAGGATTTGAAATAGCTCAACTGGAATTCCATCACCTCCACTAGCTTTGTTTGTAGTGATGCTTCCTAAGGCCCACTTGACTTCACATTGCAGAATGTCTGGCTCAAAGTGAGTGATCACATCATCATGGATATCTGAGCCATGAAGATCTTTTTTGCATAGTTCTTCTGTGTATTCTTGCCACCTCTTCTTAATATCTTCTGCTTCTGTTAGGTCCATACCATTTCTGTCCTTTATTGTGCCCATCTTTACATGAAATATTCCCTTGGCATCTCTAATTCTCTTGAAGAGATCTCTAGTCTTTCCCATTCTATTGTTGCCTCTATTTCTTTGCACTGATAACTGAGGAAGGCTTTCTTATCTCTCATTGCTGTTCTTTGGAACTCTGCATTCAAAGGGGTATATCTTTGCTTTTCTCCTTTGCCTTTCACCTCTCTTCTTTTTTCAGCTATTTGTAAGGCCTCCTCAACCATTTTGCCTTTTTACATTTCTTTTTCTTGGGGATGGTCTGGATCACTGCCTCCTGTACAATGTCATGAACCTCTGTTCACAGTTCTTCAGGCACTCTATCATATCTAATCCCTGGAATCTATTTGTCATTTCCACTGTATAATCATAAGGGATTTGATGTAGGTCATACCTGAATGTTCTAGTGGTTTTCCCTATTTTCTTCAATTTAAGTCTGAATTTGGCAATAAGGAGTTCATTATCTGAGCCACAGTCAGCTCCCAGTCTTGTTTTTGCTGACTGTTTAGAGCTTCTCCATCTTTGGCTGCAAAGAATATAATCAATCTGATTTCAGTATTAACCAAAATAGGAGAAAACTTTGCAAACTGTAATATGAAGAGATCAAATTGTTGTTGTTCAGTTGCTAAATTGTGTCCAACTCTTTATGACCCCATGGACTGCAGCACTCCAGGCTCTTCTGTCCTCCACTAACTCTTGGAGTTTGCTAAAATTCATGTCCATTGAGTCAGTGATGCTATCTAACCATCTTATCCTCTGTCATCCCCCTCTCCTTTTACTTTCAGTCTTTCCCAGCCTTAGGGTCTTTTCCAATGAGTCGACTCTCCACATCAGGTGGCCAAAGTATTGGAGCTTCAAAACAGTCCTTCCAGTGTATATTCAGGGTTGATTTCCTTTAGAACTGTCTTGTTTGATCTCCTTGCAGTCCAAAGGACTCTCAAGAGTTTTCTCCAGCACCACAATTCAAAAGCATCAATTTTTCGATGTTCAGCTTTCTTTATGTTCCAACTGTCACATCTGTATATCATCACTGGAAAAACCATAGCTTTGATCATACAAACCTAATGTTGGCAAAATAATGTCTCTGCTTTTTAATATGCTGTCTAGGTTTGTCATAGCTTTCCTTCCAGGGAGCAAGCATCTTTTGTTTCACCATCCTCAGTGATTTTGGAGCCCAAGAAAAGAAAATCTGTCACTGCTTCCATTTTTCTCTTTCATGGCAAATGCTATGAAGTGATGGGACCAGATGCTATAATCTTAGTTTTTTTCATGTTGAGTTTCAAGCCAGCTTTTTCACTCTCCTCTTTACCCTCATCAAGACTCTCTTTAGTTCCTCCTCATTTTCTGCCATTAGAATGGTATCATCTGTATATCTGAGGTTGTTGGTATTTCTTCAGGCAACCTTGATTCCAGTTTGTGATTCATCCAGCACTGCAATTCACATAATGTACTCTGCATATAAGTTAAATAAGCAGGGTGAAAATATACAACCTTGTCATACTCCTTTCCCAGTTTGGTACCAATCCATTGTTCCATGTCCAGTTCTAACTGTTGCTTCTTGACCTGTGTACAGGTTTCTTAAGAGACAGGTAAAGTGCTCTGGTACTCTCATCTTTGTAAGAACTTTCCACAGTTTGTTGTGATCCCCACAGTCAAAGGCTTTAGCGTAATCAATGAAGCAGAGGTAGATGTTTTTCTGGAACTTCCTTGCTTCCTCCATAATCAACCAAATGTTGGCAATTGATCTCTGCCTTTTTGAAACCCAGCTGGTACATCTGGAAGTTCTTGGTTGACATGCTGCTAAAGCCTAGCTTGAAGGATTTTTAACATAACCTCACTAGCATGTGAAATGAGCACAATTATGTGGTAATTTGAACATTTTTTATATTGCTTTACATTGGGGTTGGAATGAAAACTGATCTTTTCCAGTCCAGTGGTCACTGCTGAGTTTTCCAAATTTGCTGACATATTGAGTGCAGCACTTTAATAGCATCATCTTTTAGGATTTGAAATAGTTTTGCTGGAATTCTATCACCTCCACTAGATTTGTTTATAGTGGTGCTTCCTAAGGCCCACTTGACCTCACACTCGAGAATGTTTGGTTCTAAATAAGCGACCACACCATTGCGGTTATCTGGGTCATTAAGACCTTTTTTGTATGGTTCCTCTGTGTATTCTTGCAATTTTTTCTTAATCTCTTCTGCTTTTTTCAGGTCCTTACTGTTTCTGTCCTTTATCATGCCTATCCTTGCATGAAATGCTCCCTTGAGTTTTCTTAAAGAGATCTCTATTATTTTCCTTTATTTCTTTGCATTTTTCACTTAAGAAGTCTTTATCTCTCCTTGATATTCTCTGTAACTCTGCATTAAGTTGGGTATATCTTTTCTGTTCTTCCTTGCTTTTTACTTTTCTTTTCTCAGCTATTTGTAAGGCCTCCTCAGACAAACATTTGTCTTCTTGCATTTTTTTTTCCTTTGGAATGGTTTTTATTCACTCCCTCCTGTACAATGTTATGAACTTCTGTTCATAGTTCTTCAGGCACTCTGTCTACCAGACCTAATCCACTGAACCTATTTGTTACCTCCATTGAATAATCATAAGAGATTTGATTCAGGTCATACCTGAAATGCCTACTGATTTTCCCTACTTTCTTTGATTTAAGTCTGACTTTTGCAATAAGGAGCTGATGATCTGAGCCACAATCAGCTCTAGGTCTTATTTTTGCTGACTTTATAGAGCTTCTCCATCTTCAGCTGCAGAGAACATAATCAATATGATTTTGGTATTGACCATCTGGTATGTCTGTGTGTAGAATCATATCTTGGGTTGTTGGAAAATGGTATTCGGTAGGACTAGCATGTTCCATTGACAGAACTCTGTTAGCCTTTGCCCTGCTTTATTTTGTACTCCAAGGTCAAGCTTGCCTGTTATTCCTGGTGTCTCTTTACTTCCTACTTTTGCATTCAAATCCTCTATGATGAAAAGGACATCTTTTAGGTGTTAGCTCTAGAAGATGTTGTAGGTCTTCATAGAACCAGTCAACTTCAGCTTCTTTGGTATAGGAGGTTAGGGCATAGACTTGGATTAGTATAATGTTGGATGATTTGCCTTGAAGTGAACCAAGATCATTCTATCATTTTTGAGATTGCACCAATGTATGCTTTTCAGACTCTTGTTGATTCTGAAGGCTACTCCATTTCTTCTAAGGAATTCTTGCACACGGTAGTAAATATAATGATCATCTGAATTAAATTCACCCATTCCCATCCATTTTAGTTCACTGATTACTAAAATGTTGATCTTCACTCTTGCCATCTGCTTGACCATATCCAATTTACCTAGATTCTTTGACCTAACATTCCAGGCTCCTGTGCAATATTGTTCTTCTCAGCATCAGACTTTACTTTCACATCAACAACTGAGTGTTGTTTCCACTTTCACCCAGCTGCTTCATTCTTTCTGGAGCTATGAGTAATTGCCCTTCATTTACTCTTCCCTGTTAGCATATTGGACACCTTCCAACCAGTGGGGCTCTCTGGTGTCAAACCTTTTTACCTTTTCATACTGTTCATGATATTCTCATGGCAAGAATACTGGAGTGGTTTGCTATTTCCTCCTCCAGTGGACCATGTATTGTCAAAACTCTTCAATATGACCCATCAATCGTGGGTGGCCCTGCATGGCATGGCTCAAGCTTCATTGAGTTACATAAGTTCCTTCACCATGACAAGGCTGTGATCCATGAAGGGGGATGAGATCATGAGTATGTACAAATCAGTGAATATTTCTAAATGGTAAAACTGTAACCAACCTGCAGATCAAGATAGAAAGATCCTATTTCCACAGGGGTTCCCCTCAAGTTATCCCATACAACAATAACCACCACCACCACTGCCTGACTCTTCTCTCCTCACTTCCCTCTCCTGTGAAAAACAAAAATTAATAACTATTTTGATCTCCTTCACTATAGATGAGTATTTGTTGATCTTGACCGTCAAGTAGTGTAAATTGATAAAGGGTTCTGTGACAGGCCCTCTTTCCTCATGCTTATTCATGAATATTCACCCATTCTATTGCATGTAACAGCAGGTTGTTCTCTTCCCTAGTGCTTTAGAGTCCGTTACATGAATACACTACAATTTCTTTATGGACTTCAATGTTGGTGGACTTTTGTTTCCAATGTGGGGTGTTAGCAATAGGGCTTCTGTAGAAAATCATGTACATTATCTCTTGGGATATAAGTACTTATTTTGAGATCAGGGGGAAATTTTTATATTTAATTCTGAATTGTTGAAGTGTTATTTTTTTTAAAAAATCCCACACAGGACAATATAGAGCCAATGCCAAGCTTAAAAAATTAACTACTGAATTATACAGTTTACCTCTTCCAGACAACTTCTGCATTTAACTGCATTGTGCTTTTTCAATCTTTTATCTACCTACTGGGCTATAGACATAGGTTTCTTAATCTAGACAATCAGCTTAAGATTTCCCTACTCTAGACAATCTGAATAAGGGGGAAAAGTAGAGATAATGGTCAAGAAAGGACTTACATTCTTGGGATTGCTGTGATCTGTGGTGTTTCTTCTGTTGAAATGTCTAAGTCTACCTCTCTGGGTGTAGCAGATCTTTAAAGTGGATTCCTTTCCCTTAGATCTTTCCTGGGTAAATTGTAGATCCCCAGTGGGAACTTTTGATTCCCTTTCATATTGTACAGTTGATGCATGTTTGCCTGAATTCTTACATTTCTCTTGGCCCTAAGAAATCAGACATGAACTTAAATTCCCTAGAATTGTGTTAGGTACCAGACACTGTGCTCCCAGGTCAAGGCTACACAGTAGTATCTTTGCAGCTTCAACCACTAGTTGAGAAAAAGGAAATTGTTTACAGTACTGAGGTTGGTGAAGGAAAGGGAGGACTCAAAGCATACTGACAACTCTCAAGAAAGAAATCCTTCTCTAATTTCTAAGTTTTACCCTTCTATATCCAACTTCTATACACCATCCAGTATGGTGACTTGATCAAGTTATGCTTTCATTTCACTGCCAACTCTATTCTAAGTGACCCAGACAAAAGAATCACAGGAGTATCATTTTCACTATTGTCATATAATTATTTATAGTAGCTTTATAATTATGACCTTAAAATGACATATTATACAGGCTGGGTCTTAATCCTTTAGCCTCGACCATTGACTGCTTGGGTAAATACAATCATAGACTGCAGCTCTAAAGCTGAACTCTAAATCTTATCGTTTGTGTCTTTCCTCTTCTGTTCACTACAGATTAGAAAGCACAATACCCTCGTCTGGCATCTTTATGAATCCACAGCTCTTCGGGAGCAATATTTTCCTGTTGCAGGTAATCTTTGGAACTTCCACTCTCTCAGCCTGAAGACTTGCATTTTTACCACTGAATCATATGGGCCATGGACCAACCCAGATTCTGTTCGTGTTCCTGATGGGACTTACCATTTTGCCCAACACCTTTGTGCCCCAACATGAGAGAAGACTGGATTTTGGGGAAAGAAAGTGTCTTTTTCTCATCCTTCAGAGGTTATACTGGTCACACTTATCTGAAGCCAGTAGTAAAGAGAGGTCCTAATTAAGGGCTAAGTATTCCCACAAGCCAAACTGATGAGAAATTCTGCTAGTAATTTGTTGGGGGTAGAGCCAAAGGTCAGTAAGGGGAAGCTGAGACATATATTTATCTTCATCACATCCTAAAATATCTGTAAACTGGTACTGTTTCATCCTCACACTTCCTCTAGGACAGTTCTTATTCACTTGCCTTTTGTCTGTTCACACTTCTAATAACATAGAGGGGTGCGGCTTTGCAATTATGCCCCAGGTGAGGACACAGTAGGGTCATTCCCTCTGTTTGGGCTCTTAATTACCAGCTTTGAGGACTGGTCTACTTCTCCATCTCTAATATATCCACATGAAACTGTGGGGTTAAGTCACCATGACTAGAGCTAGTGCATATTATAGAGGTCTTCCAGGAAATGAAAGAAAGTCCCCCCTTTTCAAGAAATGAAGCAGTGAATAGTAGGAATAGTATTTAAGCAGTTTAAAATCCTTGTCCATTCCATGTTAGATTACTTTGTACATTAACAGAATGATGACATGCAATGATTATGAGAACCTTAGTGGGCACTATGCTTCACCATCTCCCAATGTAGGAATGTGCTTCACAGCATTAGAGATGGGTGTACTCTGCTCCTCATTAATGATGGAAGCTTATTCCCTTACCATTGAATTCTCTCCTATATTAAAAAAACTATAATTATATTAATTTGTATACTGTAAAACTTCCTCTGAAACTTTTTCAGGGGTTTCCAAATTCTGACATTTTTTCTGTATAGAAGTTTCCATTCTTGCTTCCATGTGTGTAACATTCATGGAAATCTGGCTTCTCCTCAGCCTGTACACTAACAGACCAGCCTTGTCCTTCTATTGCTCTCTGGTGCCCTACTCACCCATGGCAATGCTGTACCTGCACTAGGTTCAGTGAGTCATTTAAGTTCACCTGGGACTTTCCTAACTTTATCAGTGAAAACCCCACATTGCTAAAACCTTCTAATTCCAAGGAAAACCAGGATGACTGGTCACTTTAAATTCTGCACTTTAAGTTTCTTAAGGTTGGAGCTGAGCCTTAGACTCAGTAATTGTCTGCATGACAGTTCTACCTTCTACAATAAGGATATTGCAAATAATGGCAACCCACTCCAGTATTCTTGCCTGGAGAATCCCTTGGATAGAGGAGCCTGGAGGGCTACAGTCCATGGGGTCACAAAAGGTCGGACATGGCTGAAGCTATTTAGCACTCACAGACAGACAGAATAAGTAAAAACAAGTTTCTGCCAGACTCACTTTTTCTTCTCCTTCTCTGGCAAATCTCTGATATGCAAAGAGATTTCCTGCAATTAATCCAGATAATTTTATATACTTTTTACCATCTACATTAGTAATTCTACATTTCTCAATTTATCAGTCCCTCCATGATCTCTAGGGCTTCCCTGGTTCCCAGGTGGCACTAGTAGTAAAGAACCCACCTGCCAATGCAGGAAACATAAGAGATGCAAGTTCGACCTCTGGGTCAAGAAGATCCTCTAGAGGAGGCATGGCAACCCACTCCAGTATTCTTGCCTAGAGAATCCCATGGACAGAGGAGCCTGGCGGGCTATGGTCCATAGGGTCTGCAAAGAGTCAGGCATAATTTAAGCAACTTAGCACCCACCATGCTCCATGACACTGTACAATTTTCTATGTGTTTCAAACATATGAATAACATATAGGGTGTCTCTTGTCCTCATGGAATTTGGTGGATGCTGATTATTCAGCCCAGATTTCTTAATCTCCGTGGTCTTCCTGTTTCCAGAAATACAGATCCTGCTTGTGACTTTGGCAAGTGTGGGAATCAGTCGTGTTGCTGCTTCTGCTACCAGTCTTTCTGTCCATTTTGTTGAACTCGTCCCCACTCTGCTCAGGTATATGAGTTTGTGGGTGCTCTGCCAGTATACAAAGTAGGACCTTCCCAGCTAATTGCAGCCTATTACAGGAATATACACAATAAGATCAGTTAGCTATAAAACAATCATTTGTAATGGTAATAGCAGCAATATACTAGCAGCCATTATAACCAAAGTTTATTGGAAAAGCTGATTTGGTGCCTTGTACTGTGCTGAGCAGTACTTTATTTTTTTTCCCCCCCAATTATTTTTTATTAGTTGGAGGCTAATTACTTTACAATATTGTAGTGGTTTATGCCAAACATTGACATGAATCAGCCATGGGTGTACATGTGTTCTCCATCCTGAACCCCCCTCCCACCTCCCTCCCCATCCCATCCCTCTGGGTCATCCCAGTGCACCAGCCCCGAGCATTTGTCTCATGCATCCAACCTGAACTGGCGATCTGTTCCACACTTGATAATATACATATTTCGATGCTGTTTTCTCAGATCATCCCACCTTCGCCTTCTCCCATAGAGTCCAAAATTCTGTTCTATGCATCTGTGCCTCTTTTTCTGTCTTGCATATAGGGTTATCATTACCATCTTTCTAAATTCCATATATATGCGTTAGTATACTGTATTGGTCTTTATCTTTCTGGCTTACTTCACTCTGTATAATGGGCTCCAGTTTCATCCATCTCATTAGAACTGATTCAAATGAATTCTTTTTAATGGCTGAGTAATATTCCATTGTGTATATGTACCATAGCTTTCTTATCCATTTGTCTGCTGATGGGCATCTAGGTTGCTTCTATGTCCTGGCTGCGATGATCACTGGGGTGCACATGTCTCTTTCAGATCTGGTTTCCTTGGTGTGTCTGCCCAGGAGTGGGATTGCTGGGTCATATGACAGTTCTATTTCCAGTTTTTTAAGAAATCTCCACACTGTTCTCCATAGTGGCTGTACTAGTTTGCATTCCCACCAACAGTGTAAGAGGGTTCCCTTTTCTCCACACCCTCTCCAGCATTTATTGCTTGTAGACTTTTGGATAGCAGCCATCCTGACTGGCGCATAAAGGTACCTCATTGTGGTTTTGATTTGCATTTCTCTGATAATGAGTGATGTTGAGCATCTTTCCATGTGTTTGTTAGCCATCTGTATGTCTTCTTTGGAGAAATGTCTGTTTAGTTCTTTGGCCCATTTTTTGATTGGGTCATTTATTTTTCTGGAATTGAGCTGCAGGAGTTGCTTGTATATTTTTGAGATTAATCCTTTGTCTGTTTCTTCATTTGCTATTATTTTCTCCCAATCTGAGGGCTGTCTTTTCACCATACTTATAGTTTCCTCTGTTGTGCAAAAGCTTTTAAGTTTCATTAGGTCCCATTTGTTTATTTTTGCTTTTATTTCCAATATTCTGGGAGGTGGGTCATAGAGGATCCTGCTGTGATTTATGTCGGAGAGTGTTTTGCCTATGTTCTCCTCTAGGAGTTTTATAGTTTCTGGTCTTACATTTAGATCTTTAATCCATTTTGAGTTTATTTTTGTGTATGGTGTTAGAAAGTGTTCTAGTTTCACTCTTTTACAAGTGGTTGACCAGTTTTCCCAGCACCACTTGTTAAAGAGGTTGTCTTTTTTCCATTGTATATTCTTGCCTTCTTCGTTGAAGATAAGGTGTCCATAGGTTTGTGGATTTATCTCTGGGCTTTCTATTTTTTTCCATTGATCTGTATTTCTGTCTTTGTGCCAGTACCATACTGTCTTGATGACTGTGGCTTTGTAGTAGAGTCTGAAGTCAGGCAGGTTGATTCCTCCAGTTCCATTCTTCTTTCTCAAGATTGCTTTGGCTATTCAATGTTTTTTGTATTCCCATACAAATTGTGAAATTATTTGTTCTAGTTCTGTGAAGAATACCGTTGGTAGCTTGATAGGGATTGCATTGAATCTGTAGACTGCTTTGGGTAGTATGCTCATTTTGACAATATTGACTCTTCAAATCCATGAACATGGTATATTTCTCCATCTATTTGTGTCCTCTGTGATTTCTCTCATCAGTGTTTTCTAGTTGTTTTTATAAATAGGTATTTTGTTTCTTTAGGTAGATATACTCCTAAGTATTTTATTCTTTTTGTTGCAGTGGTGAATGGTATTGTTTCCTTAATTTCTCTTTCTGTTTTCTCATTGTTAGTGTATAGGAATGCAAGGGATTTCTGTGTGTTAATTTTATATCCTGAAACTTTACTATATTCATTGATTAGCTCTAATAATTTTCTGGTAGAATCTTTAGGGTTTTCTATGTAGAGGATCATGTCATCTGCAAACAGCGAGAGTTTCACTTCTTCTTTTCCTATCTGGATTCCTTTTATTTCTTTTTCTGCCCTGATTGCTGTGGCCAAAACTTCCAAAACTATGTTGAATAGTAGTGGTGAGAGTGGGCACTCTTGTCTTATTCCTGATTTTAGGGGAAATGCTTTCAATTTTTCACCATTGAGGATAATGTTTGCTGTGGGTTTGTCATGTATAGCTTTTATTATGTTGAGATATATTCCTTCTATTCCTTGAGCAGTACTTTAATGTGTTCTCTCATTAATTTTTTAAGGCTATTTTTTCAGAATAGGTGCACTCTGTAACTTGTTGTTTAAAATGATGACAGTGAGTCTTAATACACTTTGACCCTGAGAAAGGCAGGTAGAAAATCATAGAGCAAAATCACAAAACCAAGTGTTTTTCACCAAATCCATGTATTTAACAGTTGTGTTTTATTGTTTTCCATGATTTAGTCACTAAGTCATGTCTAGTAGCATGCCAGGCTCCTCTGTCCATGGGATTTTCCAGGCAAGGAAACAGAAGTGGGTTGCTATTTCCTTCTCCAGGGGATCTTCCCGATTCAGGAATCAAACCCACATCTCCTGCATTGTATGCAGATTCTTTACTGCTGAGATGCCAGTGAAGTCCTCTGTCTTCCATAATCAAGTCAAAATAAAATATCACAAGTTTCATGTGTGTATTATTACTGCATTATTACATGTTTTCATTTACCCTTTGGCACAAAAGCTGTGGGATTAGATATGATGGTAATTTGGTTTGTGGCAACACTGGCTCCCCTCTTGATGACCCTAGTGGTGTATCTATGCAGTTTACCCTGGATCATCTATGGAGTGTGTCCCATCTTTTCTGGTCTTGTTGTCCTTCTCCTACCTGAAACCAGAAATTTGCCTCTGTTTGACACACTCCAGGATGTGTAAAATAAGTGAGGAAACCTTCCACCATCCCCTTGGAAGGACTGTGTGCTTTGAATCTTGTGGGTGAGAAAGGCAACACAGTGAGTGGCTCCCTCAGATCACTGAGGAGGCTGAGCCTTTCCTGGGATACTCCCATCTCAGCCCATTACCTTCACAAGGGGCAAGGTCATTTATGCCCACTGTGTGTTCCAGTCTAGACTGCATAGATCCCCTCTACCCTGTTTTCATTGGTAGCTTTAGTACTGAAGTGACAACAATTAGTAAGGGCAAATCACAAAGAGTTGGACACAACTGAGCAACTGAACTGACCTGAACTGAAGAGCAAATCCTACCTGCCCTCATGTGAGACACATATTCCTGATGATATTTCATGATCCTCAGATCCATTAGAGCCTGGGATATAAATGGGAAAGAAATGAGATTTCTAGTGAAGGAATAATGTTAGGACACACAGAGTTAAAGTCTCTCTTTGAAAATATAATAAAGAAATAAATAATTCTTATGTTCACCTCTGTAAGATTAGGCAACTTTGCTACCATAACTAATAGAACTATTGAGGGTAGGGAATATAAGAAACCAGTAAAATGTATTTTAAAATTATAAAAATTGTATCTTAGCTTTCTAGTGCTTTCATAATAAATAAAGCTCTCCAACTGAGTAACTTTAACAACAGAAATGTATTTGTGTCATAGTTCTAGAGGCTCAAGTTGTTGACAGGGCCATGCTTTCCTCTGTAGGCTCTAGAGAAGGGTCTGTTCCAGGTTTCTCCTGGGGAAGAAAACAACATAAATTAGGAAAGCAGGGAAAAAATGAAAGTATGTAACAGGACTCTATTCTTGTGGGGAAAAGAAATGTCTAGGTATTAGTCAAAATAGTAACATTAGTATCTATGTGTATTACTACTGCCAAGAGCTTTCATGAAGTAAAATGTTCTATTTCTAACTTTTTATGATGAATGTTTAGTTCAAAATTAACCTGTATCTATGCTGTTTATAAGAGACCTGCTTCGGGTCTAAGGACATGTACAGACTGAAAATGAGGGGATAGGAAAAGGTATTCCACACAAATAGAAATCAAAGGAAAGGTGGAATACTAATACTTATATCAAACAAAATAGACTTTAAAATAAAAACTGTTACAAGAGATAAGAAAGGAATCAATCCAAGAAGAAGATATAACAGTTGTAAACATATATGCACCTAATGTCTGTGTGTTAGTCACTCAGTCATGTCCGGCTCTTTGCAACCTCATGGACTGTAGCCCACCAAGCTCCTCTGTCCGTCAGATTCTCCAGGCAAGAATACTGGAGAGGGTTGCCATTTCCTACTCCAGGGGATTTTCCCAACCCAGGGATTGAACCTGTGTCTCTTGCATGAGATGAAAAATCATACCATGTTCCTGGATTGAAAGAATCAGCATTGCCAAAATGACTATACTACCCAAGGCAATCTACAGATTCAGTGCAATCTCTATCGAATTACCGATGTCATTTTTCACAGAACTAGAAGAAAAAAAATTTAATGTGATAGAAGCATAAATGATCCTGTATAGCTAAAGAAATCTTGAGAAAGAAAAATGTAGCTGAAAGAATCAGGCTCCCTGACTTCAGACTGTATTACAGAGCTACAGCAATCAAAACAGTATGGTACTAGCATAAAAACAGAAATATAGCTCAGTGAAACAGGGTAGAAGGCCCAGAAATCAACCCATGCACCTATGGTCACCTAATCTATGACAAAGGAGGGAAGACCAGGGAAGAATACACAATGGAGAAAAGACAGTCTCTTCAATAAGTGGTGGTTGGAACACTGTACAGCTACATGAAAAATAATGAAATTAGAACATTCTCTAATACCATACAGAAAAATAAATTCAAAATGAATGAAAGACCTAAATGTAAGATGGGATACTGTAAAACTCCTCTAGGAAAATACAGGCAGAAGACTCTGACATAAATCACAGCAATATTTTTTGGTTCCACCTCCTAAAGTAATGAAAATAAAAGTAAACAAATGAGACCTAGTTAAACTCACAAGCTTTTGCACGCAAAGGAAGCCATAAACAAAATCAAAAGACAACCCACAGAATGGAAGAAAATATTTGCAAATGAAGCAACTGACAAAGAATTTATTTCCAACTATACAATATAGCTCACAAAGTTCAATTCCAAAAAAAAAAAAAAAAAACAAAGAAAACAATGAACAGAAGACCTAAATAGACATTTATCCAAAGAAGACATACAGATGGATTAACAGCTCATGAAGATGCTAAACATCACTAATTATCAGACAAATGCAAATCAGAACTTGCAATGAGGTATCACCTCGCTCTGGTCAAAATGGCCATCATCAAAATCAAATAATAATAAATGATGGAAGTACCTCTCCCTTACTCACCATAGTCTTACACTTGAAGACCTTATCTTACACACTGCTATATTTCCAGAACAGAAAACATCCTCACAAATGTTATCTGAGTGAATCAATAAGCCTGTAATAAATAAAGTGGTAAATGCACTTACCACTGACTTAGCCCTCTGCCCTCACTACCTGTCCTGACCCCGTTTCGAGTACTTTATTTTCAACAGGAATTCATGGTTTGATTTGACTTGAAGCAGAATAATATCATTTACTGAAAGAAAAATATTGTACTATATTTCACTTGCTGTAAGTTAACTCAGGACTATTTCCATTAACTTTTGAAATGAAAATTCAATATTAAACAAACAAAACACCTACTTTCAGTACTTTTTACAGAAAAATAAAAAAACATTTCACTTTCGAGTCTGGCAAATGACATGTTCTGAAATGGACTGCAAACCATGCAGCAGGTTTATTTTATTTTATTTACAGATGTGGCGCTCAAAGTCCAATGCCACTTTGGGGCACTGCTGACAAAAAGAATTTTCACAGAGTAGACCTTTAAACAGTTTTGTCAATTACTGGAAGCATCTCAGCAAAGTATTTCTCTGTGACGTAAAAGAAAACAGTTACCAACCTGATCCCCAAACAAGCTGGAGAACTAGCTTCCATGCCCTTGCTGTGGAGGTGACCCAGGACCCACTGAGCTAACATTGAGATCAGGATCAATACACACTTAGTGTGTGACATAGTGAAAGTTTTCCTCTCTTTGAACTCCTCTAAATAGTCATTTTGCTTCCTCTTAGGGATCACTGCTCAGCCTCGATGGCCTTTCAGGACCTCCTGGATCAAGTTGGAGGCCTGGGGAGATTCCAGATCCTTCAGATGCTTTTACTTTGTATCTCCAGCCTCGTCACCTACCCTCATATTCTATTGGAGAACTTCACTGCAGCCGTCCCTGGTCATCACTGTTGGGTCCACATTCTCGACAATAACACTGACTCGGCTAATGACACTGGGACCCTCAGCCCTGATGCCCTCCTGAGAATCTCCATCCCACTGGATTCAAACCTGAGGCCAGAGAAGTGTCGTCGCTTCAGCCACCCCCAGTGGCAGCTCCTTAACCTGAACAGGACCTTCCCCAACATAACTGACCTGGACACAGAGTCCTGTGTGGACGGCTGGGTGTATGACAAAAGCATGTTTACCTCCACTATCGTGACTGAGGTAAGAGGCCTCATTTACGTCTTGTGAGTACATGGTCTGAGTCTTTAAGGGTAACTGAGTAACGGATAAGTTTCTAGCCTTTTTAGTCACTATTGGGTGCTCATTCTTCCAACTTTCAGAAAATATTAATTACTTCTTTATTGAATGCCAAACACCTATATATTTAAAGAATTTAATGAACTCAAAAACAGATGTGACCTTGCTATTATATGGCTTTTATTGTTAGAAAGATCAAAGGTTAAGAAAGTAATTTATGTGATGTGTTTAAAAGGTCATTAATGTTCAGCCTTGCTTGTAAATTAGAAATATCAGGGATATTGATGGAAACCTCCAAGCACTGTATCCCAAAGCAGCCATATAAGAAGATCTGTGATGAAATTCTGGCATCAGGAAACTTTTTAAGGCCCTCAAATATTGCACTTTATGGCCAAGATTGAGGACCACTTTATATAGAACAAAACAAGGCATTGTTAAATCTAACAGGTTTAGAGAAGTCTTCCTAAAAGAAGTTATATTTAAGCTGAGACTTGAATAGTAAAACTCAGCTAATGTAACAAAGAAAGCTGGAGAGGGAAAGGGGGATAAAATAAACAACCACGTGAATCATTCAAACTGCTTCAATCAGGTTTCCACTGAGAGGTTATAAATCGTGGAGCTCTCCTTTGCTGCTTTCTTTCTCTTCCAGTGGGACCTGGTATGTGAATCTCAATCACTAAAATCAATGGCCAAATTCTTATTCATGGCTGGAATGCTGGTGGGAAGCATCGTATATGGCCATTTATCAGACAGGTGAGTGTCTCTGAATCACAGCTCTCTTTACTCAGGTATTTTCAAGAACTCATAAATATTCTTCCATTAAGAAACATTTATTGTAAATTACACTGTCCTGGGGCTTCCTTAGTCCCCAGTGATCTAGAAACACAAACAAATGGAGAATTACTGTCAGTGTGGTAAGTGCTATTTTATCAGCTGTGAGTATTGTGTATGGGATACAGAAACAACATCTCCATCAGACATGGGAGCAGTTTGAAAATGAGGTTTGGAGCAGAGGTGTCACATCATAGTTTATAAAGATAAAAAAAGAGGTTCCTATGGGAACAGAGAGGAAGACGTTTCACATCATGAGATTCAACCTGTGTTCAGTCCCTCCTGACCTCTCTTATCTGATTGCCTGTGGATTTTTAGAGTATGGCTATCATGTCCTTATTTCTCAAATATGCTGCTAGACATTCGTATGAAACCTGTGTTATACATAGCATTGTGTCTTGGTAATGTATAAAAAAAGTATATCAGTGGCCTTGATTTTTTTTCTAAAACATTACAATAAACATAAAATTTTCAACCATGTAGGGGAAATAATCTAATGACAACTTCTGCCACAATTTGTGGTCTTAGAAATGGAAGTATGCTGTACCTGACAGTACACTTAATTAGATAGCCCAACCAATTCCACCAACCACCCAAGTCTGTCTTCTCTAAGGGTATGGGGAATTACCATCTACTACCATGCTCCTTACCATCTACTAGCATAATGTCATCTATTATCTCAGCTGAAAATCATGAATTCTGAGTGTATGATCTTATAAAAGGTAAGATACCTTATTTTTAAAAGCACCTTATTTTAAAAGGTACCTTATTAAAGTTTTCAGAGTCACAGTGTTCATTTCTAACAGTTCTGTAACACATATGAAAGTGAAAGTGAAAGTCACTCAGTCATGTCCGACTCTTTGCAACCCCATGGACTGTATAATCCATGGAATTCTCCAGGCCAGAATATTGGAGTGGGTAGCCTTTCCCTTCTCCAGGGGATCTTCCCAACCCAGGGATCGAACCCAGGTCTCCCACATTTCAGGAAGATTCTTTACCAGCTGAGCCACAAGGGAAGTCTGGATATTAAGCCCTATTCCACTGGTCCATTCAATAATGCAGAACTGTTAAATTATGCATACTATATAAAAGTGTTCAGAATCAGAGTGTTCATTTCGAACAGCTCAATTACACAGAACTATTTACCTTGCAGAAATAAAAATTAAATAATATATCTATGCTGACTGATTTTTGAAAAAGTTTCCAAGACCGTTTAATGGGTAAAATATGTCTTGTTTAACAAATGAAACAATGCTTATTAGACATACACATGCAAAAGATGCAAGTAAACCTAAAACCATAGCAAATATTAACACAAAATGGATTCGCAACTTTAATAAAAGAGCTGCTGCTGCTAAGTCGCTTCAGTCATGTCTGACTCTGTGTGACCCCACTCAGACACGACTGAGTGACTTCACTTTCATCAAAATTAAAAACTTCAGCACATCAAAGGATATTATCCATAAATTGAAAAGATAACATGTCTAATGGGAGAAAGTATTTGTAAATCATATATAAAGAACAAAGACAGGTGAATAGACCAATAGAATAGGGTTTAATATTCAGACTATATAAAAACTCTTACAACTCAACAACAGAAAGACAGAGAACTCAATTTTTAAATGAGCAAAAGACTTGAATATACATTTCTTTTATAAAGTTATATATATGGGGCATAAGCACATAAAAAGATGCTCAACATGATATCATTTTTAAAATGTTAGTCATCCCAGTGCACCAGCCCAGAGCACTTGTCTCATGCATCCAACCTGGGCTGGTGATCTGTTTCACCCTTGATAATACAATATTGTAAAGTAATTAGCCTCCAACTAATAAAAATAAATGGAAAAAAAATAAAAAAATAAAAATGTTAGTCAAACCACAATAAAATGCCACTTCACACATACTAGGATTGCTATAATCCAAAAAAAAAAAAAAAAGAAAGAAAAATAACATGCTTTCACAAGGATGTAGAGAAACTGGAATCTTGTACATTGCTGATGGGGAGGTAAATTGGTACCACCATTATGACAAATACTTTTGGAGTCTTCAAAAAATTAAATTTAGAGAAACCACATGACCTAACAATTTCATTGCTAGGTATAAAATCAGAAGAGTTGAAAACAGGAACTCAGACAAATAGCTTATAAAACTAAGTCATTGCAACATTATTCACAATAGCCAAAAGGTGAAAACTACACATATCCATCAACAGATGAATGGGTAAAATGTGATATGTACAGCCATAAAAAGAAATAAAGTTCTATATCATGGTAAAACTTGTAGGACCATGACAACATGTAAACTAAAATGACAGACAAAACATAACAAATATTTATGATCCCACTTACATAAAATATATAGACTAGGAAAATTCATGAAGAAAAATTCAGATTAGAGATACCAGAAGCTGGGAAGAAAAAGGAATGAGGAGTTATTGCTTAATGGGTACAAAGTTTCTACTGAGGATTTTGGAAAGTTTTGGCAGTAGATAGTGATGATGGTTACATAAAATCATGAATGTAATACCAGTGAGTGACCTATATAATCAAAAGTGTTTAAAATAGCAAATCATATTTTATGTATTATACTACAACCAGAAAGAAATATGAGGCTTCCCTGGTGGCTCAGATGGTAAAGAACCACCTGCAGTGTGGGAGACCTGGGTTCAATCCCTGGGTTGGGAAGATCCCCTAGAGAAGGGCATGGCAACCCACTCCGGTATTCTTGCCTAGAGAATCCCCATGGACAGAGGAGCCTGGAGTGCTACAGTCTATGGGATCACAAAGATTTGGACACAACTGAGAGACTTAGCACACATTGCACAAAAAGAAATATAACCAAAAGAATGAGAAGACCAACCACAAACTGGGAAAATATACTTGCAAAAGACACCTGAAAAAGAATGGTTAACCAAAATACACAAAGAACTCTTTTTGAAATTTATTTATCTATTTTCAATTGAAGGATAGTTGCTTTACAACATTGTGTTGATTTCTGCCATATATCAACATGAATCAGCCATAGGCATATGTATACAAAGAACTCTTAAAAAAAGAAAAATGAACATTCCAATTAAAATATAGTCAGAAAATTTGAAAGACATCGCCAAGGAAGTTGTACAGATGGAAAATAAACATATGAAAAGATGCTCCACAACATATATCTTTAGGAAAATACAAACTAAAACAATGATATACTGCTGCATATGTATTAGAATGACAGATAGATAGATAGATAGATAGATACACATCAAAGGCAAAGATGGAGAGCAGCAGGCATTCTCTTATTCATTGCTGATGGGAATGTAAAATGATATAGCTGCCTTTGAAGACATATTGACAGTTTCTTACAAAATTGAGCACACTCTTGCCAAATAATCTAGGAATCATACTCCTTGGTAATTACCCAAAGGAGTTGAAAAGTTATGTCCACACAAAACCTACCCAGGGATGTTCATAGCAGCCTTATTCATATCGTCTAAGCCAAAACTTAGAAGATGAATGCATGAATAAATGCATTTATTTTAGCAAATGCATACATAGATAGTTATACATCAAGTCATAGGATCTTATTCAATGCTAAAAGGAAATGAGCTATCAAGCCATGAAAAGATATGGAAGAACTTTAGATATATACTGAAAAGTGAAAGAAGCTAGTCTGGAGAGTCAACATACTGTATGAGTCCAACTACATAACATTCTGGAAAAGTTAAAACTATGTAAACAGTAAAATGATAAGTGGTAGATAGGAGGAAAATAAGGCTTCCCTGGTGGCTCAGATGGTAAAGAATCCGCTTGCAATGTGGAGACCTGAGTTTGATCCCTGGGTGGGGAAGATCCACTGGGGGAAGGCATGGCAACCCACTCCAATATTCTTTTTTTTCCCATTTATTTTTATTAGTTGGAGGCTAATTACTTTACAATACTGTAGTGGTTTTGTATACTAAAGCATATATATGGAATTTAGAAAGATGGTAATGATAACCCACTCCAATATTCTTGCCTGGAGAATCCCCATGAACAGAGGAGCCTGGTGGGCTACAGTCCATGGGGTCTCAAAGAGTCAGACACAACTGAGCAACTGAGCACACAGCACACACAGGAGGAAAACAAAAGAATAGGCAGAATTCAGAGGCATTTTAGGGCAGTGAAACCACTCTTTATGACACTGTAACAGTGGGCACATGTCATTACACATTTCTCAAAACCCATAGAATGTACAATAGCAAGAGTGTATCCTCATGTATTCCAAATGAACATTGGGAGATAATGACATATCATTGTAGGTTCGTTAGTTGCATCAAATGTGTCTATTGGTGCAAGAAGGCAGGGACACTGCATGAGTAGGGGCAGGGATATTGAGAAATCTCTGTATCTTCCTTTCATTGTTGCAGTCAACCTAAAACTGCTCAAAATTAGGAGCACCTAGATACGTAAAGCAAATATTAACAGACATAAAGGGAGAAACTGACATGACACAATAATAATAGGGGACTTCGGCACCTCAGTTATACCAATGGAGAGATCATCCAGACAGAAAATCAATAACAGCCTTAAATGACACATTAAACCAGATGGTCTTAATATATATACATATGTATATCTAGATTAGCTCATCAAAAAAACAGAATACACACTCTTTTCAAGTACACATGTAACATTCTCCAGGATAAGTCATATGAGATGTCACAAAAGCAGTCTTAGTAAACTTGAGAAAATTGAAATCCTATCAGGCATCTTTTTATTATCACAATACTGTGAGACTGGCAATCCACTACAAGAAAAAAAAAAACTGCCAAAAACACAAGGATATGGAGGTTAAACAAAGGCTACTAAACAACTAATGGTTCACTGAGTAAATCAAAGAAGAAATTAAAAAAAAAAATACCTAGAGACAAGTGAAACCAAAAACACAGCAATCCAAAATCTATGGGAATCAGCAAAAGCAGTACCAAGAGGAAATTTATACAAGTTTACCTCAGAAAACAAGAAAAATCTCAAATAATAACCAAACCTTACACCTCAAGGAATTAAAAGAAGAACAAACAAAATCCAAAGTTAGGAGGAAGAAAAAAATAATAAATATCAGAGCAAAAAATCAATAATACATTAAAAGGATCATACACCATGATCAAGTGGAATTTATCCCAGGGTAGGGGTGCAACAGTGGTTCAGTATCTGTAAATCAATCAGTGTAATAAAGCGCATTAACAAACTGAAGAAAAAAAATCATATGATCGTCTTGATAGATGCAGAAGAACATTGAAAAAATTCAACATTTATTTATGATAAAAGCTCTCAACAAAGAAGTTACATATCTCAACACAATAAAGGCCATATGTGACAAGCCCACAGTTAACTAACATCATACTCAAAGGTGAAAAATTGATAGCATTTCCAGTAATATCAGGATCATGACAAGAACACCCTCTCTTACCTCTTTTATTCACTTCTATTTACATAGTACTGGAAGTCCTAGCCACAACAATCAAACAAAAAAAGAAAGAAAAGGAATCCAAATTGTAAAGGAAGAAGTAAAACTGTCACTGTTTTTAAATAACATGACACCATACACAGAAAATCCTAAAGATGCTACCAAAAAGCTACTAGAACCCATCAATGAATTTGGCAAAGTTGCAGGATATAAAATTAATTTACATAAATCTGTTATATTTCTATATACTAACAATGTATACAGTAACAATCAGGGAGAAATATTAAGAAAACAATCCCATTTACAGTTGCATCAAAAAGAATAAAACTCCTAGGAATAAGTCCAAATGAAGGGGTACAATATCTGTACTTGGAAAACTATTAGTCATTGATGAAAGAAACTGAAGACAACAACAAAAGAGGGAAGATAAACTGTCCTCAAGGATTAGAAGAATAAATATTGCTAAAATGAACATACTGCCCAAGGTGATGTCCAAAATCAATGCACTCTCTATCAAATTACCAATGTTATTTCTCACAGAACTAGAATAAATAATTCTAAAACATATGGAAGCATGAAAGACCTCCCAATACCCAAAGCAATCCTGAGAAAGAAGAGCAAAGCTGGAGTATCATGCTTTCTGATTTCAAACTATACTACAAAGGTACACTAATCAAAGCTTTATACTAACTCAAAGCCAGATACACAGATCAATGGAACCCAATAGAAAGCCCAGAAACAAACTCATCGCATGTATATGGGCAATTAAAGAATATACAGTGGAAAAAGACGGCCCTCCTCAAGAACCAGTATTAAGAAAACAGGTCTGACTCTTTGCAAACCCATGGGCTGTAGCTCTCCAGGCCTCTGTCCATGGAATTTTCCAGGTAATAATACTGGAATGGGTTATCACTTCCTGTTCCAGGAGATCTTCCCAACCCAGGGATCAAACCCACAACTCTTGCACCTCCTGTATTGGCAGGCAGGTTCTTTACCACTGTGCCACCTGGGAAGCCCTAAAATGGAATATTGTTCAGCCATGAAAAAGAATGAAATCTTGCCATTTGTGACAACATGGATGGACCTAGTGGGTGTTATGCTAAGTGAAACAATTCAGACAAAGACAAATGCCAACTTCACTAATATGTGGAGTATAAAAAGAAAATGATGACCAAAACAAACAGTTATGGATAAAGAGAACAAAGAGCTGGTTCTAGAGGGACAGGGATGTGGGGGGAAAATAGATGAGGGAGACTAAGAGGTTTAAACTTCTGGATGTGCAATAAATGAGTCAAGGGTATGAAATGTACAGTGTGGGGAGTATAGTCAATAGCTATGTATTATCTTTTTATGGTGACAAACTAAACTTACCGTGGTAATCATTTTGAAATGTGTAGAAATACTGAATCACTATGTTGTATAATAGGAACTAACCTAGTATTTTGTAGATCAGTTAGACTCCGAAAGCAAACAAACTCACAGAAAGCTTTGTTACCAGAGGCAGACATGAGAAGAGGGGAAATTGGATGGAAGCAGTCAAAAAGTAGAAACCTTCAGTTATAAGTAAGTACTAGGGATGTAATGTATAACATGATGAATATAATTAACATGGCTGCATGTTATGAAAGCTGTTAAGACAAAAAATCCTGAGTTCTCATCACACGGAAAAAAAAATTTCCCTTTCTTTAAATTTGCATCTATATGGGATGATGAATGTTCACTAAATTTATTGTGATAATCATTTCATGACATAAGGCAAATCATTATGCTGTATACCTTAAACTTGTCCAGTGCTGTATTTCAATTATATCTCATCAAAATTTCATTGCAGCACTGTTTACAATAGCTAGGCCATGGAAGCAAACTAGATGTCCATTGGCAGACGAATGGATAAGGAAGTTGTGGTACATATACTCAATGGAATATTACGCAGCTATAAAAAAAGAACACATTTGAGTCAGTTCTATTGAGGTGGATGAAACTGGAGCCTATTATACAGAGTGAAGTAAGCCAGAAAGAGAAACACCAATGCAGTATATTAATGCATATATATGGAATTTAGAAAGGTGGTAATGACAACCCTATATACAAGACTGCAAAAGAGACACAGATGTAAATAACAGACTTTTGGACTCTGTAGGGGAAGGCAAGGGTGGGACGATATTAGAGAATAACATTGAAACATGTATATTACCATATGTAAAATAGATGACCAATACAAGTCTGATGCATGAAGCAGGGCACTCAAAGCTGGTGCTCTGGGACAACCCAGAGGGATGGGGTGGGGAGGGGGGTTCAGGATGGTGAGACACATGTATATCCGTGGCTGATTCATGTCAACGTATGGCAAAAACCACCACAATATTGTAAAGTAATTAGCCTCCAATTAAAATAAATAAATCTAATTTTTAAAAAAAAATCAAGGTAGGGGGAAGAAAAACAGAAATTTTTAAAAAAATAAAATAAAAATTAGAAAATTAGAAAACATGCCCTAAATTTCAAAGTGTGTATTTTTTTTTTTTTCATTTCTACTATACTGTTGTTACTACTACCGTATCTAACCTGTCTCCATTTCTCAGGTTTGGGAGGAAGTTAATTTTCAGATGCTGTTTGCTCCAGCTTGCCGTTACCGACACCGGTGCAGCCTTTGCTCCCACCTACCTCATTTACTGCTCGCTACGCTTCCTGGCTGGGTTTTCTACCATGAGCATCCTGACAAATTGTACTGTTCTTAGTAAGTCAAAACTTTGGGTCTTTGACATTTTCCAAGCCTTAAATTTGACTTTTAAATCCTAACTTTGTCTGAAGTCAAGATCCTATCTGTGTTTTCTTTCAGTTGTAGAGTGGATGGTGCCCCGATTCCAAGTCATGGGAATGACCCTGTCCATCTGTGCCGCTTGCTTGGGCCAGATCATCCTGGGAGGACTCGCTTTTGCCATTCGAGACTGGCACACCCTTCAGCTGGTGTTTTCTGTACCATTATTTGTCTTCTTTCTTTCCTCAAGGTATAAAATTTCTTTCTTTATCTGAGAAGATCCTAGATGCAAGGTACATGGAGTTAGCATGCAAGAATTCTGATTGGTCTTAGTCAATACTTGAACACATGCTTAACTAATCTGTGCCCTGTGTACAACTAAAGAAGTAGAACAGTTAGTGTTACAAGATAATATCAAGGGCATTCAGGTAAATGTGAATTTTAGATAAAACATAAAATCTTTATATAGTAACCCCAAATTTTGTATGGAGCATAGTTACAGTAAAAATCACTCATTGTTTACATGAAACTTCTACTTACCTGAGAGTTCTGTATTTTTATTTGGGATTCCCTGGTGGCTCAGATAGGGAATAATCTGCCTGCAATGCAAGAGACCCAGGTTTGATCCCTAGATCAGGAATATCCCCTGGAGAAGGGAATGGCTACCCACTCCAGTATTTTTGCCTGGAGAATTTCATGTACAGAGGAGCCTGGCAGACTACAGTCCAAAGGTCACAAAGAGTTGGGCACAACTAAAAAACTAACACTTTCACTACTGTTCTGTATTTTTATTTACTAACCTGATAAAAATACAGTGTCTCATTAAAGTAAAATTTCAAATAAACAGCAAATACTTTTTAGTATATGTACAAAATACTGCATGGGATGTAGTGGTACTCAAGGTTTACTCATATTCACTGTTAATCTAAATTCGAATTTAACTAAACACACTATTTGCTAAAACTGTCACTATCCCTCTGAATAATGGGAAGGGAACACTATGACTCCAAGTCTATATTCTGGCAGTAAAGGTGTACTGCATGCAGAGGTCATCTTCACCGTTTCCTAGTTATGGTGAAAGTGAAAGTCGCTCAGTCGTGTCTGACTCTTTGCGACTGCATGGACTATACAGTCCATGGAATTCTCCAGGCCAGAATACTGGAGTGGATAGCCTTTCCTTTCTCCAGGGGATCTTCCCAACCCAGGGATCGAACCCAGGTCTCCCAAATTGCAGGTGGATTCTTTACCAGCTGAACCTCAAGGGAAGCCCAAGAATACTGGAGTGGGTAGTCTATCCCTTCTCCAGAGGATCTTCCCAATCCAGGAATCAAACTGGGCTGTCCTGCATTGTAGGTGGGTTCTTTATCAACTGAACTGTCAGGGAAGCCCCTAGTTATGGTACGAGAGAATATACATTGTATTTTCTGGTATAACAAAACAAGAGGTAGGTATTAGATGAGAGGGGAGAGTTATTTCAGGGAAAAAAAAGGATATGTGAAAAAATGAGGAAATGAGAGCTGGTTGCACCTCTGTTCTCTTCTTTGATCAGGTGGCTGGCAGAGTCTGCTCGGTGGCTGATTATCACCAACAAACCCGAGAGGAGCTTAAAGGAACTTAGAAAAGCTGCTCACAGGAATGGAAGGAAGAATGCTGGAGATGCCCTAACCATGGAGGTGAACAGAAGAGGGGATTGGGATGACTTGACCTGACATATACTCTAGTTGGAGTCCAAGTGAATAAAGGGTGGGAACACAGGTGTGGTTGGGGTCTACTTAGCTCATTGTCCTGGTCTTCAATAGCTGCCCACATTGTTTGAGTGAATATGAAGAGAGAGCATCATGGTGCTGAAGGGACTGAACACAGATATTTCACTCAACAGAGGCAGAAAGCCCTTAGTATGTATGATTGTAAAGACTGTATTGGTCGCCCTTTGTGATAGAGAAAGTAAAAAAAAAAAAACAAAAACTAATCCATTTCTTTCCAATTAACATTCCAATGGCTTTTTTGTCAAGATGGTAAGACAAGAAGAGCAGCAGCTTAATGACCATGCAGAAAAGAGCATGTGAAAGTGAAAAACAGTCATGTCCAACTCTTTGCAGCCCCATGGACTATACAATCCCTGGTTTTCTTCAGGTCAGAATTCTGGAGTGGATAGTCTTTCCCTTCTCCAGGGGATCTTCCCAACCCAGGGATTGAAATCAGGTCTTCCACCTTGCAGGTGGATTCTTTACCAGCTGAGTCACCAGGTAAGCTCAAGAATACTAGAATTGGTAGTCGATCCTTCTCCAGTGGATCTTCCCAACCCAGGAATTGAACCAGGGTCTCCTGCATTGCAGGTAGATTCTTTACCAACTGAGCTATGAGGGAAGCCCATTACTAACTTTTTTTGTTTGCAATGATAAGAGAATGGAAAGAATGCTAATAGAGACAAGGAGAAATCATCTACCCTCGTTAATAGGAAAAAGAGAAGGTTAGGGGCTAGAGAGTCAAACAAGAACAATAAAACATTTCTGCAAATTTACTCATTGGCACATCTGATCAATTTTTTGAAACCACTTTATTGAGGTTTTAACATACAAAGAGCTGTACCTATTTAATGTACAACTTGATGGATTTGCAAGTTAGTATACATATGAACATCATCACCACAGTTTATACAATAAACATATCCATTACCTCCTAAAACTTTCTCCATCCTTCTTTATTCATTATTTTTTTGTGATAACACAATATAAGACCTCCCATCACAGCAAATTTTGAGTGCACAGTACAGTATACCCTAGACACAATGCTATAGAGTATATTCCTTTAGGATTGATTTTTCTTGCTCAACTTAAACTTTGTACCCTATGGTAAATATTGCCCCATTTCTCACATCCCCCAGCACCTGACAAGCACTATTCAGAAACTCTCTGCTTCTTTGAGTTTGACTATTTTAGATTCCTTGTATAAGTGGTATCCTGCAGTATTTGTTCTTTTGCACATAGCTTATCTTTTGTAGCATAATATCCTCTAGGTTAGCCATGCTGTGGCAAATGGCAAAATTTCTTTATTTTTACTGCTGAATAATATACCATTTTGCATATATATAGATGCCGCTTTCCTTTTCTTTTCATCCATCAATGGACATTTGCTTCCATATCTTAGCTATTGGGAATAATCTAATGAATATATGAGGGCAGATATCTCTTCAAGATCCTGATTTCAATTCCTCTGAATGTATATCCAGAAGAAGGATTACAGGATAATATACTGGTTCTAGTCTCAATTTTTTGAGGAACCTCTATATTGTTTCCATAGTGGCCACAGCATTTCACATTCCCAGCAACAGTGTACAAGGATACCCTGTTATCCACATCTTCGCCAATACTTATCACTTTTTTTATAATAGCCGTTCCAACTGGTGTGCAGTGGTAACTCATAATTTTGATTTGCCTTTCCCTAACAGTTAGTGATGTTAAGCACTTCTTTATGTACCTGCTGGCCGTTTGTATGTGGTCTTTGCAGAAAGGTCTATTCAGTTCATATGCCCATTTTTTGTTGTTGTCACTGTTGCGAAGTCATATCCAACTCTTTTCGAGCCCATTGAGGGCAGCATGCCAGGCTCCCCTGTCCTTCACTATCTCCTGGAGTCTGCTCAAACTCATGTCCATTGAGTTGGTGATGCCATCCAACCATCTCATCCTCTGCCATACCCTTGTCCTCCTGCCTTCAATCTTTTCCAGCATCAGGGTCTTTTCCAATGAGTCGGCTCTTCACATCAGGTGGCCAAAGTATTGGAGCTTCAGCTTCAGCATCAGTCCTTCCAATGAAAATTTAGGGTTGATTTCCTTTAGGATTGACTAGTTTGATCTCCTTACTGTCCAAGGAACTCTCAAGAGTCGTCTCCACCATCTTCTAAAGCATCAGTTATTCATTGTTCAGCCTTCTTTGTAATGCAACTCTCACATCCGTACATGACTACTGGAAAAACCGTAGCTTTGACTAGACAGAAATTTAATTGAGTTATTTGGGTTTTTCGCTATTGAGTTGTAGGAGTTTCGTATATATTCTGGATATTAACCCTCTATAAGACATATGGCTCACAAATAATTTCTTCCAGTCTGCAGATGCTTTTTCATTTTATCAATTATTTCCAAGCTGTGTAAAAGCTTTTCAGTTTGATATAGTACCATTTATCTATTTTTGCTTATTACTTGTGCTTTTGGTGTCACAACCAAAAAATCATTGCCAAGACCAATATCAACAAGCTTCTCTCCTATATTTTCTTTAGGAATTTTATAGTTTAGGTTTTTGATCTTTAATTTATTTAAGTTGATTTTTTGTTTTTCTTAACTTACTTTATTTTATTTTTTCAGTTTTATTTATTTATTTTCTTTTACTTTACAATATTGTATTGGTTTTGCCATACACTGACATGAATCTGCCATGGGTGTACATGTGTTCCCCATCCTGAACCCCCTTCCCACCATAATTTCTTTACAATATTGTGGTGGTTTTTCCCATACATTGACATGAATCACCCACAGGTGCATAGTGTAAGGTAAGTTTCCAATTTCATTTTTTGCGTGTAGATATCCAATTTTAATAAACACCTTTTGTTAAAGACAATCTTGTCCCCATTGTGGATTATTGGTACAATTGTCAGAAATCAATTGTCTGTATATGCATGAGTCTATTGCTGGGCTCTCTATTTTGGTCTACATGTCTTTATGCCAGTATCATGCTCTTGGTTACTGTGGATTTATTATATATTTTGAAACCAGAATATGTGATGCTTCCAGCTTTGTTCCTGTTCAAAATGCTTTGACTGTCAGGGGATCTTCTGTATTTCCATATGAATTTTAGGGTTTTTTTTTTCTACTTCTGTAGAGAATATCAATGGGATTTTGACAGGGATTTATTACTGAATCTGCATTTTGCTTTGTGTTGTATGGACATCTTAACAATACTAATTTGTTTAATCCATGAGCATGGATATCTTTTAATTTTCTAGTATCTGCCCTAATTTCTTTCTTCAGTGTTTTCAATATGCAAATCTTTCACCTTCTTGGTTAAGTTTATCCCTAAATGCTTTATTGTTTTTGATGATACGGCAAATAAGACTGTCTTCTTAATGTTATTTTTAGATAACTTGTGGCTGGTGTATAGAAATACAACTGATTTTGTATGTTAATTTTTTATCCTGTGAATTAACTGAATTCACTTACTCATTTAACAACTTTTTGGATATGTGTTTAGGTTTTTCTACAAATAAGATCATGTTGTCTGAAAAAAAGATAATTTTACTTCTTTCTTTCTGATTTGGATGCCTTATTTTTTTCTTACCTAATTGTTCTGGCCAGGACTTCCAATTCTATGTTGAACTGAAGTGCGATCCTTGTCTAGTTCCAAATCTTAGAGGAAAAATTTTCAGCTTTTCACCATAGAGTATGATGTTATTAGCTGTGGGCTTTTCATATATGGCCTTTAATGGAAGTTCCTTCAGTACTTAATTTGTTGAGAATTTTTGCCATGGAAGTGTGTTGAATTTTGTCAAATGTGTTTTCTGCATTTATTGAGAGAATCATATGATCTTCAGCTTCATTCTGCTACTTTGGTGTATCATATTATTTGCTTATATTGAGCCATCCTTGCATCCCGGGAATAAAGCCCACTGGGTAATGGTGTGTGATCTTTTCAATCTGCTGTTGAATTTGGTTTGCTAACATCTTGTTGCTTATTTTTTGGACCATATTCTTCAGGAATGTTGGCCTGTATTTTTTTTCTTTTCTTTTCTTATGGTTTCTTTGTCTCACTTTGCTGTCAGGATCATAGTGGCCTGACAAAATTAATTTAGAAGGATTTCTATCTTCTATTTTTTGGAAGAGTTTGAGAAGATTTGTATTAATTCTTTAAATGTTTGGTAGAATTCACCTGTAATGCTATATAATGTTAAGCTTTTATTTCTGAAATTTTTAATTACTGCTTCATGCTGGTTATTAGTTATTCATCTATTGAGGCTTTCTAGTTCTTCTCAATTCAGTCTTTGTAGGTTACATGTCATATATTTGTGTTAGAATGATCATTTTGCCATTATAAATTGCCTTCTTGGTCTCTTGTGACAGTTTTTTATTAAAATCTATTTTATCCATACAAGGTGGACTATCCCTGCCCAGTTTTGGTTATCATTTTCATGGAATGTCTTTTTTTCCATCCATTCATTTAAAGTCTATTGTGTTCTTAAACTTCAGAAATGGAAAACCTAAATTCATTTTGTCAGGCCAATATAATCCTGAAACCAAAGTGAGACAAAGATACCACAAGAAAAGAAAAGAAAAAAATATAGGCCAACATTCCTGAAGAGTATAGTTGAAAAAATCATCAGCAAGATGTTAGAAAACCAAATTCAACAGCATATTAAAAAGATCATACACCATTACCCAGTTGATGTTTTTGAACTGTGGTGTTGGAGAAGACTCTTGAGAGTCCCTTGGACTGCAAGGAAATCAAACCAGTAAATCCTAAAGGAGATCAACCCTGAATATTCATTGGAAGGACTGATGCTGAAGCTAAAGCTCCACTACTTTAGCCACATGATGTGAAGAGCAGACTCATTAGAAAAGACCCTGATGCTGGGAAAGATTGAAGGCAGGGGGAGAAGGGGACGACAGAGGATAAGATGGTTGGATGGCATCACTGACTCAATTGACATGAGTTTGAGCAAGCTCTGGGAAATGGTAAAGGACAGGGAAACCTGGAGTGCTGCAGTCTATGGAGTCACAAAGAGTAGGACACAACTGAGTGACTGAACAACAGCAAACCTAAAGTGATTCTCTTACAGATAGTGGAGAACTTACAGTGGGGGTCAAGCCAGGGTGTGCTGGAAAATGTTTAACACTTTAGTTACAGAAAGAAAAAAAAGCCATAGGTCTCAGATTTGTGGTGCTGATCCATTTCTGTGATGTGAATATTACCACTGTAGCCAGTTTCAAGCCACCAACTGGATGGTAACTGCTTAACAAACTATCTAAACATTTAACAAAGGGCTTTTATGAATTTTCACACTGATTCCAGGGCACAACTGGGCAAGGGTTCAAACAGGGGCTGTTTCATGCATTTTAATCCGGGAGAGTGTTATGAGTGGTATGAATAGGTTTAACGAAAAAAAAAAAAAGAAAATGAAGTGAAAATTAGAGAGAAAAGTGCATTTTAAAAACTGAAGACACAGCAGGTTCCTATTTGAACATGGGCCTCTTTTTCCCAGAATAAGAATTTTATCAGGTAGTAGGAGCTCCTTGGTTTCTGTGAGTGAGCTGGCATTGCCCCCTACAGAACTATTTCTGCTCTCACTTCATATCTCTGCTTGCTCACAAAAAAATGAATGACCAGTATAAAATAACCACAATGCGTTGTTGCTGTTTTAGTTTCTAAGTTGTGCCTGACTCATTGTGACCCCATGGACTGTAGCCTACCAGGCACCTCTGTCCATGGGATTTCCCAGGCAAGAACACTGGAGTGGGTTGCTATTTTCTTCTCCAGGGGATCTTCCTGATATATCTTGAAATTTAACTTTGATATTGGATGTAATTCAAGTCTAGTCTTACAGGCTTTGAACCCCTCATCTGGCCCAAGTTTAGGATATTATTTGAGCTTATTCTGACATTATCACACAGAATATACACAGAAGAACTATACAAAAAACATCTTCATAACCCAGATAACCACAATCGTGTGATAACTCACGTAGAGCCAGACATCCTGGAATGTGAAGCCAAGTGGGCCTTAGGAAGCATCACCGCAAGCAGAGCTAGTGAAGGTGATGGAATTCCAATTGAGCTATTTCAAATCCTACAAAATGATGCTGTTAAAGTGCTGCTGTCAATATGTCAGCAAATTTGGAAAACTCGGCAATGACCACAGGACTGGAAAAGGTCAGTTTTCATTTCAATCCCAAAGAAAGGCAATGCCAACGAATATTTAAACCACCACACAATTGCACTCATCTCACACACTAGCAAAGTAATGCTAAAAATTCTCCAAGCCAGGCTTCAACAGTATGTGTACCGTGAACTTCCAGATGTTCAGGTTGGATTTAGAAAAGACAGAGGTACCAGAGATCAAATTGCCAACATCTGCTGGATCATCAAAAGAGCAAGAGAGTTCCAGAAAAACATCTATTTCTGCTTTATTGACTATGCCAAAGCCTTTGACTGTGTGGACCACAACAAACTGTGGAAAATTCTGAAAGAGATGGGAATACCAGGCCACCTTACCCGCCCCCTGAGAAATCTGTATGCAGGTCAAGGAGCAACAGTTAGAACCAGACATGGAACAACGGACTGGTTCCAAATTGTGAAAGGAGTACATCAAGGCTGTATATTGTCACCCTGCTTATTAACTTCTATGCAGAGTACATCATTCGAAATGCTGGACTGGAAGAAGCACAAGCTGGGATCAAGAATTGCTGGGAGAAACATCAATAACTCAGATAAGCAGATGACACCACCCTTATGGCAAAAAGTGAAGAAGAGTTAAAGAGCCTCTTGATGAAAGTGAAAGAGGAGAGTGAAAAAGTTGGCTTAAAGCTCAACATTAAAAAAAACTAAGATCATGATATTTGGTCCCATAATTTCATGGCAATTGGAAAAAAAATGGAAACAGTGACAGACTATTTTTTTGGGCTCCAAAATCAGTGCAGATGGTGACTGTAGCCATGAAATTAAAAGACACTTCCTCCTTGGAAGAAAAGCTATGACCAACCTAGACAACATATTAAAAAGCAGAGACATCACTTTGCCAACAAAGGTCCATCTAGTCAAGGTTACATTTTTTTCAGTAGTCAGGTATGGATGTGAAAGTTGGACTATAAAGAGAGCTGAGCGCCAAAGAATTGATGCTTTTGAACCGGAGTTGAAGACTCTTGAGAGTCCCTTGGACTGCAAGGAGATCCCACTAGTCAATCCTAAAGGAAATCAGTCCTGAATATTCATTGGAAGGGCTGATGCTGAAACTGAAACTCCAATATTTTGGCCATCTGATGCGAAGAACTGACTCATTGGAAAAGACCCTGACCCTGGGAAAGATTAAAGGCAGGAGGAGAAAGGGACAACAGAGAATAAGATGGTTGGATGGCATCATCGACTCAATGGACATGAGTTTGAGCAAGCTTCAGAAGTTGATAATGGACAGGGAAGCCTGGCATGCTGCAGTCCATGGAGTTGCAAAGAGTCAGACATGACTGAGTGACTAAACTGAACTAAACTTACATTATCATCCATGATGCAATCCTGACTCCTCTCTTTTAAAAGCCTAAGTTCAATATTTTTGCTACTCAGGTTATAACTGAAAGGATGTTATTGCATGTGTAGGTCCTCAGTTAAGGTGGCCTTTCACTTCTCTGAATTCCTCATGAAATTATTCCAATGGACTTTATGATATTTTTTCATTTGTAGAGGTGGGATAAGAATTAAGACTATATTATTTGAATAACTAATAAATAGGTATCTGAGATAAGTTGGATACAATTCCATATGCACATTTATAGCCTCATGTCTGGCCCTGGAAATCTTTGTGAGAGAAATGCTATTATTTTTCTTCACCTACTCTTCTACTCTGATTCCTCTACTTGTTCTTTTTTTTGCTGTTGTTGTTCAGTCACTAAGTCATGTCCAACTCTTTGTAACTCCATGGACTGTGGCACTCCAGGCTTCTCTGTCCTCCACTATCTCGTGGAGTTCCTCAAATTCATGTTCATTGAGTTGTTCATGTGAATTGAGTTTTAGAAATATTTAATTAACTTTCTCAAGGTATATACCCAGCATATTGCAGGACTATTAAGTAACTCCATATTATAACCAGTTCTGAATATAAATCATTCTACTCCAAGATCTCTCCTGATTTCGTCCTCAGATTTAAATCTAGGCATCTCATTCATGGAGGCACAACATGCCAGGAATTCCCCAAAAAGTGACTGAACAAAGAACCAAAACAAAGAATCTCAAGAAATGTTCTTTTTCCTGAGATAAACAGTTTTTCTGCAAGGGACAGCTAGCTGATAACCAAGCTTAGTTTCCAGGTCTTTCATGCCCATCTGGCACAAATGGACCTTTGGACCATTATCCAAGTAAGCATGATTTGATTCCCTTTCTTATCTGTGTATCTGACATACAATCCCTTTCTAATGATCTGTAGCCCTCTCAAATCCTGTGTTTAAATATTTTTTGTATTTAAATATTTTTGTGTTTAAATATTTGTTAAATAATTTCCTTCAGTTCCTTTTAACTCAGCAATTCTCTATTCATATCACTTTTACATCCATTGTTACATTTTCAATGACTATATTTCCCAGTAGACAGAAAGGGAAGTCATCTATCTTGTCCTCTGTTAGGGGCCTCACAATGCCTACCATTGTGTGACAACTGAACAGTTTGTTGTTGTTGAAGGTCCTGAGATCTGCCATGCAGGAGGAGCTGGAGGCAGCACAGACCAAATCTTCTCTGTTTGACTTGTTCCGCACACCCAACCTGCGTAAAAGGATCTGTCTCCTGTCCTTTGTAAGGTGGGCTTCACACAGTGCATGAAAGATGTTAAAATAGTGGAGACATGAATCTATTCCTTATCAAAAGAACAACATGGTGGGAACAGATCTGAGATAAAACAGAGAAAGCCATAATGATAACTGCTGTATTGAGTAGTCAAAGGGTTATGAAAAGACTGACCCAGAGCTAGGTATACAACAAAGAGTTCTGTTTATCATATTACACTAGAAACTGAGGCTGAGAACTTCAGATGTTCTCATGATACAATGTTGGCTTTAACTCTCTTCACTTGTTTGTTTTCATTTTAAATAAGGTAAAATTACAAACCACAAAATGAAGAAGAATATATAGCCTGATGAATATTTCCATATGTAAATATGCAACCATCACCCAGATAAAGATACAGAAAAACTCTAAATCCCTGGAAGGTTCCATCATGTGTCCTCCACAAAAATACTCCAAACCCTCCTCCAAAATGTAACAATAACTAGGAGCTCCAAATACATAACTATCTTATAGTTTTAAAATCATCACCTTATGAGGAAATATTTCATAAAACCTATCATGTTTTTATACTTTAAAACCAACCACTGGCTGCTTAGTTAATAGTTATGATCATCATTTGTAACACAAAGGCTCTAAACCTTATGGTAAATGTCGTTCATCTTTGTTCACCACAGATTTGCAAACTTCATGTCATTTTTTGGTCTGATTCTCCACCTCCAGTATATGGGGAGCAATGTTTTCCTGTTCCAAGTTCTTTTTGGCGCAGTCAACCTCCCAGCCAATTATGTTGCTTTTTTGTCATTGAATCACCTGGGCCGTCAAGTAAGCCAGACACTCTTCATGTTTCTTCTTGGAATCTCCATTCTGGCCATCACATTTGTGCCTGAAGGTGAGAAAAGAGCACAGGTTGAAATAAGAAAATGTCTTACCCCAGGTATTTGAAGACAGAATCTGAAGCTAGAAGGAAGTGAAGGCTAGGGTTCTAAGGATTCTCCAAAACCAGTCTGAGGATTTAGGAAAAATTCTGCCATTAAGTGGCTGCAAAATAGTTCAGACAGTTCAGACGACTAGTTGTCTACATCATATCTGACATGTATTTGGTAATTGGTACCTGGGACAGCAATTGATCACTTTCCCTTTGGCCAATCACACTTGTAACTGTAAATGGCAGTATTATGTCATATATCGAATTGTATCTCATATGAGGACACAATACTGCCACTTCCTCTGTCTGGTCTCTTTCCTATTATGACAGTTTCAGTGACACTTTACTACCTGACTCTATGTATCCACTCATGTGTCTGGAATTAGGTCACCATAACTTCAACCTGGTTCCAGGTTGTCATCTTGACTCCAAGGTATTTTTAATCCCTTCCCTTCAAGCATAGTAGATGTGTAGAATAGGGGGAAATGCATTAAAGCTGTTAACAGCCTCTCTTAAAATCCATGTTACTAAGTTAAATGACTGTATGCAATGAATAAGGGAAGCCAGATGGTCACCATGCTTCAGGTAACTCCCAGTGCAGTGGCATTTATGCAGGATCCCATCTTGAATATCAGCAGCAATGCAAATTTCCTGCCTTTCAACAGAGCCCACTCCAACGTTGTAATACTTTCATGAACTTTTTTTTTTAATGGGATAGAAAACTGACTGTCTGAAACATCTTTTCAGAGGTTTCCAAAGTCTACTTTTTTCCCTAAAACAGATCCTTATTCTTGAATCTTAAAATATTATTCTAGATCAAGCAATTTTCCAGCTTATCCATTAACATGAGCCCCATTCTTTCATGATTCTCTACTGCATTACTAGCCCTTTGTCAATATTGTGTAAACACATGACTTTTAAAGGATATTGAGGAGTCTTAACATTTGTCAGTAATTGCTCATATGATAGTCCTATGTTATACATGAAAGACAGAGGAGACACTGGATAGAATAAATGAAAGCAAACCCTTTCTGGGATTTTGTTCCCCCCTCTATCTTTAGGAAACTTCTAAAATCTCTGATATGCAGATACAGTTGATTCAAATACTCAGGTTTTCAAATTCTCATTTAGGCTGTAATATACAGATAAGTCACATTTCTCAGCTATTAGTCTCTGCACATTCTCCGCTCCATGCATTTTCTCTACTAAGTATTTAGCACATGCAAATGCTTCCCACTGTGTCTTTTTCAGTTATAATTTGGGGGATGTTGATTTCTTCATCTCAGATTTCCTGAGTCTCACTGATGTTCTTCTCCAGAAATGCAGACCCTGCGTATGGCTGTGTCAACTTTGGGAATAGCGGTTTCTTCTGTGACTCTCATGTGTTGTTTTGCCCATGGAAATGAGCTAATCCCCACGGTTCTCAGGTACACAAGCTCATGGAAGCCCTAGCAGAGTCAAAATAGACCTTTCCCAGCTAATTAAGACTTATAGAAGGAAGAAAACTAATCTGAATCATTATCGAAAGCATTGATTATAGTAGTATTAATAATAAAAATTACAGCCAAAATTTTAATCAAAATCTCAATTTTGTTAGGCATGTTAAGCCCTTTAATGTATCATCTCCCATAATCTGCTGAACCATTAAGGTGCTATGGGTAAGAGTATTTTTAAGTAACAAAAACTTTTTAAAAAAAACGCTTGTGCACTTAAAAAATTTTGTGAGCAAATAAGTATATTTTAAATGTAAAAAGTACATCATTAGTCTTCATGTATCTAAATACTGCTGTGATGTCTCCCACGTCTGCATACATGCTAAGTTGCTTCAGTCATGTCTGACTCTTTGTGACCCTATGGACTGTAGTCCACGAGGCTGCTCTGTCTATGGGATTCTCCAAGGAAGAATACTGATGGGTTGCCATGCCCTCCTCCAGGGGATCTTCCCAACTCAGGGATTGAACCTGTCTCTTACATTGGCAGGTTCTTTACCTCTAACTCCACCTAGGAACCCCATGTGGTCTCCCATAGTCAAAGCAAAATAATAAATCTCATATTACATGTATGGATTTATACCAGATTATTTTTGTATTGTTGTTTTCACTCCAAGGGTAACAGCTTCAGGATTCTTGGGAGTTGCTTCTAATGTTGGTGCAGCCCTGGCTCCCCTCTTGATGATCTTAACAGTGTATTCCCCCCACCTGCCCTGGATCATCTATGCAGTTTGCACCATCCTTGGTGGCCTTGTTGTCCCACTTCTACCTGAAACCAGGAATAAGCCTCTGCCTGACTCCATCCAGGATGTGGAAAAGGAGTGAGTAAACCCCTGGTTGTCCCTTAGAGTTGCTGTGTGATACAGGTCTGTGTAAGAAGGCCAAGGTACCATACAAGGTCATTGTCTCCAGGGGAAGGCTTACATCTAGATGTCTCTAGGTGGTCAGTACCTTGAGTTTAGCTACAGCCTCATCCCTCCCCACAGTGACCTCAGACTCCCCCAAGACTCCCTGGACCACCCAGACCAGCACCAGTAGGCACCAGTAGGTTTAGTGATGAAGAAGTCAAAATTAGGTGCCCTAGTATAACATAAACAACCCCAAAGGTGTTTTACAAACATGCAGATTTAAACATCAGATTCTTGCCCCTCAGGCCCTGGCAGCGCTCAGGCCAGTGAGGGCAGTAAACTCTCTGAGATTACCGGTGTCTGTAGGTCTGTGACCTGCCCTGGTCACTGAAGCAGGTCCCTGAGGGAGACCAAGGAGAGGGCAGGAGCCCTTCCTCTCTCTAAGATGACAGTATGTCTTAGAAGAAGGAGTCCTGTTGTGCTGCCTGTGAGATTCAGACCATCTGGTTTTCACTAGAAATGAAAGTGTTGAAAAAAGAGACGAGAAGGGTGGTAATTAAGGTATTTTTAGAAGATCAAGAATTTGAAAGGATTTTAAAACTTTTGTATATTTCCTTTGCCTCTTCCAAAGACCCAGTTAGCCGACACCTTGGTGTCCAATATCAAAGCTGCCTTCCCAGATCCTGTCCTGGGAGCATGGCCCTTTTCTTCACAAAATTTACTCAGATCCTCAGGACAGGTGTCAGTGCTTTTATCAATACTCACAGACCAACACAATCCATTTTCTCTAAATAATTTAAGATATAGGTGCCTTTTCCATGCTTTTTAATCTTGTTCTTTTGTTGTTTTCATTGTATTTGCTCTAGGAGAAAAGACTCAAGAAAAGCGAAGCCGGAAGGTACTTTCATGAAAGTGACACAATTTTAAGGAATTCCATTCCAGGCACTATCTGCTAATCAAAGAGCAAGATAAACAAGAAAAAATGGGGTCATTCCCAAATATTGGTAAAATTTGGAAAACAAATAAATAAAAAGATGTAATAGGAAAATGGACCTCATTAACAATTGCAGTTCTAAATAACTACGTACAAAATGCCTATGACTGATCATTATATGAAGTTTGAGGAAAGTAATGATGATTTTAAAGGAATCATAATAAAACATGTATGTTTCTGGATAGAGAGACAGAATAGCATTAAAAAACATTGATTCTGTTCCAATTAATGGCACAGTCATTGATGGAATAATTATTAGGGGAACAACTTGAAAAACAGTTCCAAGTTTATCTACAGGTTAATAATAGGCAAGATTCAAAAGATGAAGTTTATGAAGGGAAGGTGGTACAAGTATATGGGGCAGTACATGCTGAAATGAAATGCAGATGCATTTACAACTCAAAAGACGTCCAGAATAGGCTTGTGGCATGTAGAACACTTGAAATTTGGAAATTGGGACAGCATAAATCACTGATAGAAATAAATGATTATGTAATAAGTATCATTAACTAACTTTGGAAATAAATGACTAATAATTTGAAAAAGTATTCCATATGTTTAAAATGACGAATGGAACAATTAAGTCACATTATTCAATAGAAAATGTGGGTACAAAATCTCAGGATTAAGAAAACTTTCTGATTAGTAAAAACAAATGCCAACAGTTTAAATATATGTGCATTTGACTAAATACCTCTATTTAAAACCTCTATTGAACAAAACTCTAAAAACTTATGGGATAAATCCAGAAAAATATTAATATTCACCAAAATGATAAAGTACCTTTAGGATATTTTACTTTCTTTATCAGTTTCTGTATTCTAAGTTTTAAAAGGATAATGCAATATTTTAAAATATTGTACGGTCATCAAAAATAAACTGGAAAAAGACCAAATAACAATTTTCAAAATGACTATATAATAATATGTGGGATTCTAATAATCATGGAAAGAATACATAATTCAATATTAGGTGGTCAAAAGGCAAGAACATATACTTTTCAAAATAAAAAAAATCCTATGACTAATAACTTTATGAAAATGTACAAGACCACTGGAATTTAAAGACATACAAACTAAATAAAATACCAACTTTTATTTTCCAAAAGAATGTAAATGAAAATTTGTAAATTGATGGCTGAATTAGAAAATAACATATGCCATACAGTTGTGTAAAACAGAATGGTGTCATTATAAGTAGCTTTAAAAATATTTCATTGATTCAGCAATAATTTGTTCAACATGTCATTAAGCAGCGTGTTAAGAACCTTGGATACACAGAGGAAATGAAAAAAATTATATATTAGCAAATATTAATCTACGTGTGACAGATATTAGTCCACATGTACTGGTATGGCATCTTATTTTTATTTTATATGATCAAAGAAGATTTATTTTAAAGTCTTCATTCCCCCCAGGCTGGTGAAAAATTGCAAATCAGTTACTTTGGGAAGTTATTTCCATAAGTCTTCCACACCAGAGCTTTCTAGCTTCTAGGAGTATATACAGTGGCAAGGTGGTTACAAGGAGGACTGCACTGGTTATCAGTCGTCTATTCAAAGAGATTACCAGGTTACTACTGGACCAAGAGACACTCTGGTGCAGCAACTTTACCATTCACACCATAATGAGATGTTGGAATCTGGGGCTTCCCATCTGACAGCTTAGCTCCTTATACAGTTATAGACGTAGGAGTCTTCTGTTTCCATGAAGTGTTGCCAGGGCTCAGGACTGGGTTCTTGCTCCCCCAAGATCTACAAGCATTCCTTCATCCTCGGACTTCCCAGACACTCAACTTCTTTCTTTTATTAGCTCTTCTACATACACCCTTTAGTTACCCCATGGGCTTTAGCTTTTGAAACACACTCAAGCAAATCAATCAGTCTTACAATCTTCTTTTATTTTTCTCCTGCCAATAACTTCCAAGAGACCAAGAAACAGAAGTGACAACCTGCAAGAAGCGAGAGAGAAAGGAATGCCAGGGAACTATCAATGATGAATGTCATCGGTTTATCCATCCTTCTTCCTAATGAAATGCTTGATGTCCCATCATGAGAAAAACCAGACAGCATCTATTGTGCATCGCCCCAAAGACTGACTGCCAGCCCATAAAATATGATGCTTTGTGGCAGAGAAAGCCCCATGGGTCCTCATGGGTTTTTTGTTTTTGACTTGGCTGCATCAGGTCTCAGTTTGGCTGCATCAGGTCTCAGTTGCAGCACATGGTATCTTCGTGGCTGTGCACAGACTCTAGCTCTGGCACGGGGTTTCCCTGAGTGTGTGGGATCAGTCGTAGCAGTGCACAGACTTTGTTGTTCTGCAGCATGTGGGAACCTTAGTTTGCTGACCAGGGATCGAGCCTGTGCCCCCTGCATAGCAACGTGGATTCTTAACCACTGGACCACCAGGGAAGTCCCCTTCATGGTATCTGATGCTACCATTCACATTTGTGGCCCAGCAGATGCTCCGTAATACAAGAAGTACAGTAAGCGCAAGTATAGAAAATTGGAATGAGAGGGTTGGGCAAGTATCCTTTCAGTTTAACACAAAGTTGCAGGCCGATTCTTCAAAAACCTGGTCAGTATTTCCAAATTGTTATTGTCTTGCAACAGGATTACCAGTGAATATGTTTCATTTACTCTGTATTTTGCAGTATTTCTCAAGAGGAGTTTTATAAAAGGAAAAAGAGAATTCAGAGAACTAACGACATTTAAAATCAAGTGAGGAAATGCTGTATGGCAAATCCTTTCTCCTACTGTAGTATTAGATCTTCCTCCTGGCTATAGATACCAACTACCCCTTAATAGAGACCCTTCAACGATACCTTTCTAAGCCATGAGGCTGTATATAATTTTTGACAATTTTTATATAAAACATGAGTATATTAATTATTCAGAAATAGCATCATGAAGTCTAGTCAAACGTTCCTAAACAGTTGTCAGTCAGTCAGTTCAGTCACTCAGTCGTGTCCGACTCTTTGCGACACCATGAATCGCAGCACGCCAGGCCTCCCTGTCCATCACCAACTCCCGGAGTTTACTCAAATGCATGTCCATCAAGTCGGTGATGCCATCCAGCCATCTCATCCTCTGTCATCCCCTTCTCCTCCTGCCCCCAATCCCTCCCAGCACAGGGTCTTTTCCAGTGAGTCAACTCTTCACAAGTGGTGGCCAAAGTACTGGAGTTTCAGCTTCAGCATCAGTCCTTCCAATGAACACCCAGGACTGACCTCCTTTAGGATGGACTGGTTGGATCTCCTTGCAGTCCAAGGGACTCTCAAGAGACCTCTCCAACACCACAGTTCAAAAGCATCAACTCTTTGGAGCTCAGCTTTCTTCACAGTCCAACTCTCACATCCATACATGACCACTGGAAAAACCATAGCCTTGACTAGACAGATCTTTGTTGGCAAAGTAATGTCTCTGCTTTTTAATATGCTATCTAGGTTGGTCATAACTTTCCTTCCAAGGAGTAAGCATCTTTTAATTTCATGGCTGCAATCACCATCTGCAGTGATTTTGGAGCCCCAAAAAATAAAGCCAGCCACTGTTTCCACTGTTTCCCCACCTATTTGCCGTGAAGTGATGGGACCTGATGCCATGATCTTAATTTTCTGAATGTTGAGCTTTAAGCCAAATTTTTCACTCTCCTCTTTCACTTGCATCAAGAGGCTGTTTAGTTCCTCTTCACTTTCTGCTATAAGGGTGGTGTCATCTGCATATCTGAGCTTATTGATATTTCTCCCCACAATCTTGATTCCAGCTTGTGCTTCCTCCAGCCCATTGATTCTCATGATACTTATTTAACTTATATACTCTGCATATAAGTTAAATAAGCAGGGTGACAATATACAGCCTTGACTTAGTCCTTTTCCTATTTGGAACCAGTTTGTTGTTCCATGCCCAGTTCTAACTGTTGATTCCTGACCTGCATACAGATTTCTCAAGAGGCAGGCCAGGTGGTCTGGTATTCCCATCTCTTTCAGAATTTTCCACCCATGCAGTCAAAGGCTTTGACATAGTCAATAAAGCAGAAATAGATGCTTTTCTGGAACTCTCTTGCTTTTCGATGATCCTGCGGTTGTTGGCAATTTGATCTCTGAATCCTCTGCCTTTTCTAAAATGAGCTTGTCCTAAACAAGCATGGTACCTAAAGCCAGGGCAGCTATAATAAGACAGCAGATGATTCACGTAAAGACATGGCATGGAAATCTCTGCTGAAAGAGGTTTCCACTGGTATCCTTGCTAGCAAGTTATTGACTCTTTATTTTCTCAAAGTTACTGAATGGAATATAGTCTTGTTATGGACCTGAGAAAAGGAAATGTGTGAAAACTAGAGAGCTGGTCTGTGTCACCACTCATGCAGTTTAAGTAAATCTGGGGTTGGTTGGTTGGTGGGTGGATTTTTCACCATCCCATGGACACATAATCTTTCTTTCCAGAAAACTCAGAGACATTAGTTGAGCCTTGTTCCCCGGAATCTATTTTGTTCAGAGTCCATGAGTTGCTGTGGATCACAAGACAGAGGTTAAGAGGCTTAGTCACCATTAGCCATTGTCTGTACAGCACACTCTGTAAGAGCTAAAAACTCTTCTTTGAGGATATCTCAACTACAGAGCTGCCATTTGTCATCTATCAATATGCTTTACTTCCTAGATATAGTGTTTATTGTTCCATTTTAGATAACCTATGGTAATAATAAAAGAAACATATCATCCCTCTGGGCAAGATAGATGGACCACAGCAAGAGTATGACTTAATGCATACATCTATTCTTTGGGTCCTTGGTTAAAGGGATGTATATCCTTCAGTGTTACACCTATTGGTAACATCCTTTACAACAACCAGAGTACTACACATGTATAATATATCTAGTGTCGCAACACATTCAGCAGTATCAATCGCTACTACTTGATGGCCCAAAAGTTCCAACCCACAAAATTACATTAGCAACATCTTAGCAAGATGGCAGAAAAAGAAGTCCTAGACCTTCCTCCCCCACAGATTTAACAATAAAATTACAGAGTACTTCTGTGAGAAATCCAGAATCCAATAAAAATATTCATGCACTCCAGATGAGCATGAAGCCAACATCTTCAACCAGTAGGGAATTCCTGACACTCTCCACCTTCTTTGATCAGAGCCCCTCTGTACACCTCACACTGAGGCGCATTTGACTAGAAATCACCGACTTCTATCTTCTTCCTGGAGAAGAAATTGAAATATTGTAAATTCAACTGATTTATACCAGGTTTCTGGAGAGATTATCATCTATACAAATAGGAATGGATGCCAGGTTGAAGAGGGTGTCTCTGAAAATAAAGACATAAACCTTGCACCAGGATATGCAATACCATAAACAGACACTAGAAGGAGACCCAGGACAGTGATTTACCACAGCATCTGCTAGCCTCAGTACTACAATGGGGAGAAGTCCTGAGTAAAAATCAGCCAGCTTCTTCAAACTAGAGATTACACACAAAAGTCAGAGAGGACATATATCTAGAAAAGGCTTGAGAGGTCTCCAGAATCTCTAGCCAGGCTTTGTTGAAGTCCTCCCTGTATGAGACCAGATTACAGGGTTTGGAAGAGCCAACTGATTCTTCAGATGTTAAAAATCTCAATAAGAAATATAACAAAATACACAATGAAACAGGCAATCATGACACATTTAAATGAACAACTAAATCTCCAGAAACTGAACCTAAAATAAATAGAAATACATGAATTGCCAGAGAATGTAAAATTACCATGGTAAGAATGCTTAGTGACTTAAAGAGAGCACAGACAATGTAACAAAATGGCGGGGGGGGGGGGCGGGGGGGAATGTGTGAACAAAATGACACTATCAACAGAGGTGTAAACTATGAATGAAAACCAGACAAATTCTGGAACCAAAGAATAGAAAAACTAAATTGAAAAATTTACGAGAAGGACTAAACAACAGACTTGACCAGGCAGAAGACAGAATCAACCAACTTGAAGACTGAACTTTTGAAATTACCAAAGCAAAGGATCAAAAAGAAAAACAAATAAAGAAAAATGAAGAGAGCTAAAAGGACTTATGGAACACATTCAAGTGGAACAACATGAACATTATGGGAGTCACAAAATAGGAAAGAAAGGATCAGAGAAACAATTTGAAGAATTAATAGCCAAAATTTTCCAAGTCCAAGGAGACAAATAGAAAGTCAAGTTGGAACACCAATTGAGATAGGTCTAAAGAGACCTATCCTGAGGTACATTATAATCATATAATCAAAAGCCACAAACAAAGAGAGAATCTTGAAAGCAACAAGAGAGAAACAACTTGTTATGCACAAGAGAGTGCCTATTAGATTATCTGCAGATTTTCAACAGAGATTTTGCAGTCTAGAAAGAAGTGGAATGATAAATTCAATGAAAAAAAAAAAACCACTGCGAATCAAGAATACTACATCCAGCAAAACTGTCCTTTAAAAGAAGAAGAAAGACTTTCTCAAACAAAAGATGAAGAAGTTTATCATCACTTGATCAGACCTATATGAAATGCTTAAAGGAGTCCTCCAAGTTGAAGCAAAGAGACAATAAGCAGCAACACAATACCATGTAAAAGTCTAAAATCCCTGACAAAGTAAAGAGACAAATACAGAATCTTGTGGCTTGTATTGTAGATGAGTGTCTTTTCATTTGTTTGTATCTTCCTCAGCTTCTTTCACTGATGTCTTTATTGTTGTCAAGTTGTTCAGTCTTGCCCAACTCTTTGCAAACCCATGGACTGTGGTCCACCAGTCTTCTCTGTCCATGAGATTTCCCAGGCAAAAATACTGGAATGGGTTGCCATTTCTTTTTCCAGAGGATCTTCCCAACCCAGGGATCGAACCCATGTCTCCTGCTTGACAGGCAGATTCTTTACCACTGAGCCACCTGGGAAACCAGAGATTAGCATGATGTGATGCCTTATGTTTTCCAAATACAACTCTTTCACCTCCCTAGCTAAATTTTCTTTTGATGAAATGTTTAAGGTGATTGTTTTCTTAATTTCCTTTTCTAACAGATTTTTAATTCATGGAAATGAAACAAATTTCTGTATATTAATTTTGCATCCTACAACTTTACAAAATTAGTTTATCAGTTGTTATGTTTTATAAATCATCACTTCAGGATTTTATATATAGTTTTATGTCATCTGCAAATAGTGACAGTTTTACTCTGTCTTTTCCAATAAGGATCCTTTGAATTTTTTTCTGTCTGTTTTCTATGGCTAGGATTTCCAATACTATGTTTAATAAAAGTGAAAAAAGTGAGCATCCTTGTCTTGATCCCATTCTTAAATAAAATGTTTTCAGTATTTCAGTAAGTATGATTATGGCTGTATGTTTATCATATATAACCTTTAATTATGTTCCTTTTCTACCCATTTAGTCAACTGTCTTTATCATAAATGGATGTTGAATTTTGCCAAAAGCTTTTTCTGCATCTATGGACTTGATCGTATGATTTGATTTTTTTATTCTTCAATTTGTTAATGTGGCATATCACATGGATTCATTTGTGACTATTGAACCATCCTTGCATCCTTGAGCTAAATCTCACTTGACATGGTGTGTATTTATTTTGAAGTACTTTTATTTTTTTTTTATTCAGTATTTTATTTATTTATTTATTTATTTATTTATTTACTGTTTCAGTGGGTTTTGTCATACATTGACATGAATCAGCAATAGATTTACACGTATTCCCCATCATGATACCCCCTCCCACCTCCCTCTCCACCCGATTCCTCTGGGTCTTCCCAGTGCGCCAGGTTAGAGCACTTGTCTCACGCATCCCACCTGGGCTGGTGACCTATTTCACCATAGATAATATACATGCTGTTCTTTCACAACATCCCACCCTCACCTTCTCCCACAGAGTTCAAAAGTCTGTTCTGTACTTCTGTGTCTCTTTTTCTGTTTTGCATATAGGGTTATCATTACCATCTTTCTAAATTCCATATATATGTGTTAGTATGCTGTAATGTTCTTTATCTTTCTGGCTTACTTCACTTTGTATAATGGGCTCCAGTTTCATCCATCTCATTAAAACTGGTTCATATGAATTCTTTTTAACGGCTGAGTAATATTCCATGGTGTATATGTACCACAGCTTCCTTATCCATTCATCTGCTGATGGGCATCTAGATTGCTTCCATGTCCTGGCTATTATAAACAGTGCTGTGATGAACATTGGGGTGCATGTGTCTCTTTCAGATCTGGTTTCCTCAGTGTGTATGCCCAGGAGTGGTATTGCTGGGTCATATGGCAGTTCTATTTCCAGTTTTTTAAGAAATCTCCACACTGTTCTCCATAGCGGCTGTACTAGTTTGCATTCCCACCAACAGTGTAAGAGGGTTCCCTTTTCTCCACACCCTCTCCAGCATTTATTGCTTGTAGTCTTTTGGATAGCAGCCATCCTGACTGGCGTGTAATGGTACCTCATTGTGGTTTTGATTTGCATTTCTCTGATAATGAGTGATGCTGAGCATCTTTTCATGTGTTTGTTAGCCATCTGTTTGAAGTACTTTTAAATTTACTTTTCTAATATTTTGTTGATGATTTTTGCACCTATGTTTACCAGTGATATCAATTTGTATTTGTGTGTGTGTGTGTGTGTGTGTATCTTTGGCAAATCTAGACAGCATATTAAAAAGCAGAGACATTACTTTGCCACCAAAGGTCCATATAGTCAAAGTTATGGTTTTTCCAGTAGTCTATATGGATGTGAGAGTTGGACCATAAAGAAAGCTGAGTGGCAAAGAATTGATGCTTTTGAAATATGGTGTTGGAGAAAACTCATGAGAGTCCTTTGGACTGCAAGGAGATCAAACCCATCGACCCTAAAGGAAATCAGTCCTGAATATTCATTGGAAGGACTGATGCTGAAGCTGAAACTCCAATACTTTGGCCACTTGATGCAAAGAACTGACTCCTTGGAAAAGACCCTGATGCTGGGAAAGATTGAAGGCAGTAGGGGAAGATGATGACAGAGGGTGAGATGGTTAGATGGTATCACTGATTCCATGGACATGAGTTTGAGCAACCTTAGGGAGTTGATGATGGACAGGGAAGCTTGGCATGCTGTAGTGCATGGAGTCGCTAAGAGTCAGACACAACTGAGTGAGTGAACTGAACTGAGTATCTTTGTCTGGTTTTGGAATCAGGGTGATGCTGGTTTTAATGAATAAGTTTGGGAGTTTTTCTTCTACTTCAATTTTTTTGGAAATTTTGAAAGAATAGCTATTGTTTTCTTCAAATGTATAATAGAAATACCCTGTGAAGCTGTCTGATCCTGGACATTTGTTTTGTGGACATTTCTTCTTGATTCAATCTTGGAAAATAGTACCTTTCTAGGAATTTATCCATTTCTAAAGGATGTTGTGCATTTATTGGCACATAGTTGGTTACAATAATCTCCTATGATCCTTTGTTTCTGTTGTGCCATTTATAATTTCTCCTCTTTCATTTCCGATTTTATTTATTTGAACTATTTTTTCTTGATGAATCCAGTTAAAGGTTTGTCCATTTTCTTCCATTCTCAAAATTAGTTCTTAGTTTTATTGATCTATTCTATTGTTTGGGGATTTAATCTTTGCTTCATTTTTGCTACTCTGATCTTTCTTCTTTTTTTCCTTCTACTTAACTTTGTGTTTTATTCGTTCTTATTTCCCAGTTTCTTTAGGTGTAAGGTTGCTGCTGCTGCTAAGTCGCTTCAGTCGTGTCCAACTCTGTGCGACCCCATAGATGGCAGCCCACCAGGCTTCCCCATCCCTGGGATTCTCCAGGCAAGAACACTGTAGTGGGTTGCCATTTCCTTCTCCAATGCATGAAAGTGAAAAGTGAAAGTGAAGTCGCTCTGTCGTGTCCGACTCTTTGCATCCCATGGAGTGCAATCCACCAGGCTCCTCCATCCATGGAATTTTCCAGGCAAGAGTACTGGAGTGGGGTGCCATTGCCTTCTCCAAGGTGTAAGGTTAGATTACTTATTTGAGATTTTTCTTGTTTCTTTATGTAGACTTGTATTGCTATAAACTTCCCTCTTAGAACTGCCTTTGCTTCATCCCATATATTTTTTAAAATTGATTTATTTTAATTGGAGGCTAATTACTTTACAATATTGTAGTGGGTTTTGCCATACATTGACATGAATCAGCCATGGGTGTACATGTGATCCCCATCCTGAACGCGCCCCCCCCCATCTCCCTCCCCATCCCATCCCTCAGGGTCATCCCAGTGCACCAGCCCTGAGTACCTGTCTCATGCATTGAACCTGGACCCCATAGATTCTTTATCATTGTGTTTCTATTTTCATTTGTCTCCAGGTGCTTTTTTAATTTCCTCTTTGATTTCTTCAGTGACCCCTTGGCTGTTTAGTAACCACATGCATATGTTTGTATATTGTACAGTTTCCTCTTTTAGTTGACTTTTTTATTCACATAGAATTGTGCTTGATATGACTTCAAATTTCTTAAATTTATCAAGATTTTTCTTGCAGCTTAGAATGTGATATGCTGAATAATATTCCACGTATACTTGAAAAGAATGTGTGTTCTGCTGCTTTGGGGTGAAATGTTCTGTACACAGTGAATCCCCTACACACAAACCTTCAAGTTGAGAACTTGCAAAGATGAGAGTGTGCGCTCGTATGTCCAGTCAGACAGTTTGTCCATGTGTCTGGCATACATCGTCACATGTGTGCACCCTTTACAAGTGGTTCTGCTTTGTGTACCTTACTGCCCAGCAGTAAAACTGTGAAAGTGTGTCTCTACTTTTTAACAGACTAAGTTTGTCATAGCTTTTCCTCCAAGGAGCAAGCGTCTTTCCTTTAAAGAAGCAAGAAATTTTATTTACAATCTTTTCGTATTTACTTCTATGTATTTTGCTTAACAGTTATATTTAGATTTTTAAAAGAATATTTAATGCTATTCAAGGTGATATTTTATTCCACTCTATTCTGTTCAATTCTTCCATAGCAATTTTGTGCTTCTGCCATATTGTGTACCTTATGACATAAGATTATAATTAGTTATTTATTTCTCCTTTATCCACTGGATTATAACTGCCATGAAGTTATAGTTCCTTAAACTAGCACAAAAAAGATCCTCACAAATGCTATCTGTATGAATAAACAAGCTAAATAAATAAACCTCTATAAGAACTTTCCATTGGCATAGCCCTCTACCCTCCATCATTGCCCACTCTCCCCTCATTTCAAAAAAACCACTTTGCCAACAAAGGTCCATATAGGCAAAGCTATGGTTTATCCAATTAGTCATTTATGGATGTGAGAGCTGCATCATAAGTGAGGACCAAAGAATTTATGCTTTTGAATTGTGGTGCTGCAAAAGACTCTTGAGAGTCCCGTGGACTACAAGGAGATCAAACCAGCCAATCCTAAAGGAAATCAACCCTGAATATTCATTGGAAGGACTGATGCTGAAGCCGAAACTCCAATACTTTGGACACCGGATATGATGAAATGACTCATCGGAAAAGACTGTGATGCTGGGAAAGATTGAAGGCAAAAGGAGAAGAGGACAACAGGATAAGATGGTTAGATAGAATCACTGACTCAGTGGACATGAATCTGAGCAAACTCTGGGAGATGGTGAAGGAAAGGGATGCCTGGTGTGCTGCAATCCATGGGGTCTCAGAGTTAGACATAACTTAGCAACTGAACAACAACAATTTTCATTGTGTTGATTTTCATTGATCTGATTTGAACTGAAGCAGTTACTGAAAGAGAAGGATTTCATCATATCACTTGTTTTAATTTAACTCAGGATTGTTTTCATTAACTCTTTTAATAAAAATTTAGTATTAACTGAGCAAAAATCTATTTTCACTTCTTTTCACACACAAAAAGTCAAAAAGCACTTAACTTTTGAGTCTCACATATTACACTTTGAAAAGGGACTGTGCACACAATATAAGGTTATTTTAGTTTATTTACTAGAGAATCTACAAATCAAAGTTCAATGCTACTTTGGATACTGCTGGGTAGAAGAATTTTTACAAAGTAAACATGTAACAGATGTGATCATCAACTGCTAGAGTTACTCAGCAAATTATTGATCTCTAATAAATCGCTAATTACTTACCTGACCTTAAAACAACACGGAGAAACAGCTTCCACTATCCTGATGGAAGAGCAAGTTGAGGATAAAGTGTGGCCAGGATCAACACACACTTAGTGTGACGCTGCAGCTGGAAATATTTTTTCCCTTGAACTTTTCTAGATAGTCATTTTGCCTCCTTTTGAGGATCACCAGCTCATCCTTGATGGCCTTTCAAGAACTTCTGGATCAAGTTGGAGGCCTGGGGAGATTCCAGATCCTTCAGATGGTTTTCTTTTGTATCTCTAGCCTCATAGTGTACCCTCACATCCTACTGGAGAACTTCACTGCAGCCATCCCTGGTCATCGCTGCTGGGTCCACATCTTGGACAATGACACTGACTCTGCGAATGACACTGGGACCCTCAGTCAAGATGCCCTCCTGAGAGTCTCCATCCCACTGGACTCAAACCTGAGGCCAGAGAAGTGTCATCGCTTCAGCCACCCCCAGTGGCAGTTCCTTCACCTGAATGGGACCTTCCCCAACATGACTGACTTGGACACAGAGCCCTGTGTGGATGGCTGGATGTATGACCGAAGTTCCTTCTCCTCCACCATCGTAACTGAGGTAAGAGGTCCCATTTGCCTCTTGTGAGTACATGACCTGGGTGTTTAGGGGTAACAGAATAATGAACATGCTTCCAGCCTTTAGTCCCTAGGTAGGTGTTCATCCTTCATCCTTTCAGGGAATCTTAATTGCCTCTCTACTAAATGCCAGGCACCTATATATTTAATGAGTCTAATGAGCTCCAAAATAGAAATGAACCCTTCTATTATACTACTTTTATTCTTGGGATGACCAAAGTCTAAACAAGTAATTTATGTAATGTGTTAAAAATGTTATACCAAGTCAGTGATGCTCATCACTTGGTTGTATATTACAAATATTTAGTAGACTGATGAAAAACTCCATTCCCAGGCTATATTCCAGAGCAGTCATATTACATCTACTGTAAAGTTCTAATCAGTAAAATGTTCAGGTCAGTTCAGTTCAGTCGCTCAGTCATGTCTGACTCTTTGCGACCCCATGAATCACAGCACGCCAGGCTTCCCTGTCCATCACCAACTCCCAGAGATTACCAAAACTCACGCCCATCGAGTCGGTGATGCCATCTAGCCATCTCATCCTCTGTCTCCCCCTTCTCCTCCTGCCCCCAATCCCTCCCAGCATCATGCTCTTTTCCAATGAGTCAACTCTTCGCATGAGGTGGCCAAAGTATTGGAGTGTCAGCTTCAGCATCAGTCCTTCCAATGAACACCCAGGACTGACCTCCTTTAGGATGGACTGGTTGGATCTCCTTGCAGTCCAAGGGACTCACAAGAGTCTTCTCCAAGACCACAGTTCAAAAGCATCAATTTTTTGGCGCTCAGCTTTCTTCACAGTCCAACTCTCACATCCATACATGACCACTGGAAAATGTTACATCGCCTCAAATGATTCCACTCTGTGGCCAAGACTGAGAACTACTCAGTCTGATGTAAACTGGAGATTATTAAAACCAACAGATTTAGGGTATACTTCCCTAAGGAAGTTATGTTTAAATGAGACCTGAATCATAAAAGGTCAACTAATGTAGGAAAAAGAAGCTGAAGAGGGTGATAAAGGCCCCAAATATTGAACTTTGCAAGTAATGTTAAGAAGTTTTGACCAGATTTCCACTGAGAGATTTTTAAGTTTATTTTTAATCAGAGGATAATTGCTTTAAAAAGTTCTGTTGGTTTCTGCCATACAACAATATGAATAAACCTTAAGTATACATATGCCCCTTCCTCTTGAATCTCCCTCCCACCCCCACATCCTACCCCTCTAGGTTGTCACAGAGTACTGGGTTGAGCTCCCCGTGTTATATAGCCGCTTCCCACTAGCTATTTTACCTATGGTAATGAGATTTTAAGCTGCTGTGAAGCTCTGCAGTGACGGTGTGCTTGTCTTTCAGTGGGACCTGGTATGTAAATCTCAGTCACTGATCTCAGTGGCTAAATTCCTAGTCATGAGTGGAATTCTGGTGGGAGGCATCATGTATGGCTCTTTATCAGACAGGTGAGTATCTCTCAATCATAGCTTTCTTTATTCTCAAGTACTTTCAGCTTATGAATTATTCTTTCATTAAGAAATATCTATTTCAACTTAGTTTTATGAAGCATCAATCATAACAATATAGAAGTGTTTTATTTAACTTTGATTAATCATTGTGTTCATACAGTTAAATACTCAAAAAATTACAACAAAAAAAGAATACTTATTTCAATTACTTCAGTATTACAAATACTTCAGTATTCTTGCCTTGAGAACCCCATGAACAGCATGAAAAGGCAAAAAGATAGGACACTGAAAGATGAACTCCCCAGGTCGGTAGGTGCCCAATATGCTACTGGAGATCAGTGAAGAACTAACTCCAGAAAGAATGAAGACACGGAACCAAAGCAAAAACAACACCCAACTGTGGATGTGACTGGTGAGAGAAGCAAGGTGAAATGCTGTAAAGAGCAATATTGCATAGGAACCTGGAATTTAGGTCCATGAATCAAAGCAATCTGGAAGTGATCAGACAGGAGATGGCAAGAGTGAACATCAACATTTTAGGAATCAGCGAACTAAAATGGACTGGAATGGGTGAATTTAACTCACATGACCATTATGTCTGCTACTGTGGGCAAGAATCCCTTAGAAGAGTTGGAGCAGCCATCATAGTCAACAAAAGAGTCCAAAAAGCAGTACTTGGATGCAATCTCAAAAACAACAGAATGATACCTGTTTGTTTCCAAGGCAAACTATTCAATATCACAGTAATCCAAGTCTATGCCCCAATTGGTAATGGTGAAAAAGCTGGAGTTGAGTAGTTCTAAGAAGACCTACAAGACCTTCTAGAACTAACACCCCAAAAAGATGTCCTTTTCATTATATGGGACTAGAATGCAAAAGTGGGAAGTTAAGAAACACCTGGAGTAACAGGCAAATTTGGCCTTGGAGTACAGAATGAAGCAGGGCAAAGGCTAATAGAGTTTTGCCAAGAGAACCCACTGGTCATAGCAAACACCCTCTTCCAGCAACACAAGAGAAAACTCTACACATGGACATCACCAGATGGCCAACACCGAAATCAGATTGATTATATTCTTTGCAGCCAAAGATGGAGAAGCTCTATACAGTCAGCAAAAACAAGACTGGGAGCTGACTGTGGCTCAAATCATGAACTCCTTATTGCCAAATTCAGACTTAAATTGAAGAAAGTGGGGAAAACCACTAGACCATTCAGGTATGACCAAAGTCAAATCCCTTACGATTAAACAGTGGAAATGAGAAATAGATTTAAGGGACTAGATCTGATAGACAGAGTGCCTGATGAACTATGGACAGAGGTTCGTGACCTTGTACAGGAGACAGGGATCAAGACCATCCCCAAGAAAAAGAAAAAGAAAAAAGAAAAATGGCTGTCTGAGAAGGCCTTACAAATAGCTGTGAAAAGAAGAGAAGCAAAAAGCAAAGGAGAAAAGGAAAGATATACCCATTTGAATGCAGAATTCCAAAGAATAGCAAGGAGAGATAAGAAAGCCTTCCTCAGTGATCAGTGCAAAGAAATAGAAGAAAACAACAGAATGGGAAAGGCCAGAGATCTCTTCAAGAAAATTAGAGATACCAAGGTAACATTTCTTGCAAAGATGGGCACAATAAAGGACAGAAATGGTATGGACCTAACAGAAACAGAAGATATTAAGAAAAGGTGGCAAGAATACACAGAAGAACTATACAGAAAAGATCTTCATGACCCAGATAATCACAATGGTGTGATTACTCTCACTCACCTAGAGCCAGACATCCTGGAATGTGAAGTCAAATGGGCCTTAGGAAGCATCACTACAAACAAAGCTAGTGGAGGTGATGGAATTCCAGTTGAGTTATTTCAGATCTTAAAAGATGATGCTGTGAAAGTGCAGCAAATTTGGAAAACTCAGCAGTGGCCATAGGACCGGAAAAGGTCAGTTTTCCTTCCAATCCCAAAGAAAGGCAATGCCAAAAAATGCTCAAATTACTGCACAATTGCACTCATCTCACACACTAGCAAAGTAATGCTCCAACACCTCCAAGCCAGGCTTCAGCAATATGTGAACCATGAACTTCCAGATGTTCAAGCTGGTTTTAGGAAAGGCAGAGGAACCAGAGATCAAATTGCCAACATCTGCTGGATCATTGAAAAAACAAGAAAGTTCCAGAAAAACATCTATTTCTGCTTTATTGACTATGCCAAAGCCTTTGACTGTGTGGATCACCACAAACTGTGGAAAATTCTGAAAGAGATGGGAATACCAGACCACCTGGCCTGCCTCTTGAGAAATCTGTATGCAGGTCAGGAAGCAACAGTTAGAACTGGACATGGAACAATAAACTGGTTCCAAATAGGAAAAGGACTAAGTCAAGGCTGTATATTGTCATCCTGCTTATTTAACTTATATGCAGAGTACATCATGAGAAATGCTGGGCTGGAGAAAGCACAAGCTGGAATCAAGATTTCTGGGAGAAATATCAATAACCTCAGATATGCAAAAGGCACCACCCTTATAGCAGAAAGTGAAGAGGAACTAAACAGCCTCTTGATGCAAGTGAAAGAGAAGAGTAAAAAATTTGGCTTAAAGCTCAACATTCAGAAAACTAAGATCATGGCATCTGGTCCCATCACTTCATGGCAAATAGATGGAGAAACAGTGGAAACAGTGGCTGACTTTATTTTGGGGAGCTCCAAAAGCACTGCAGATGGTGATTGCAGCCTTGAAATTACAAGACGCTTACTCCTTGGAAGAAAAGTTAGGACCAACTTAGACAGCATATTAAAAAGCAGAGACATTACTTTGCCAACAAAGATTTGTCTCGTCAAGGCTATGGTTTTTCCAGTGGTCATGTATGGATGTGAGAGTTGGGCTATAAAGAAAGCTGAGTGCCAAAGAATTGATGCTTTTGAACTGTGGTGTTGGAGAAGACTCTTGAGAGTCCCTTGGACTGCAAGGAGATCCAACCAGTTCATCCTAAAAGAGATCAGTCCTGAGTGTTCATTGGAAGGACTGCTGTTGAAGCTGAAACTCCAATACTTTGGCCACCTGATATGAAGAGCTGACTCATTTAAAAAGACCCTGATGATGGGAAAGATTGAAGGAGGGAGGAGAAGGGGACAACAGAGGATGAGATGGTTGGATGGCATCACTGACTCAATGGACATGAGTTTGGGTAATCTCTGGGAGTTGGTGATGGACAGGGAGGCCTAGCATGCTGTGGTCCATAGGGTCGCAAAGAGTCAGACATGACTGAGCAACTGAACTGAACTGTATTACAATTACAATATTGTGGGACTTACGTAATCTCCCCAGGAATATAGATACACAAATGGAGAATTAATCGATGTGATAAGTGCCATTTTGTCAACACTGAGTTCTGCATACAAGATACAGAAGCAACATCTCCATCAGACCTGGAGGCGTTTCTGGACAGAATTTAGAGAGGGAATGCCATAACATGTAATTTGGAAATTAACAGCTATCTATAGGAACAGAAAGAAGATGTTCCATGACATGGGATTCCACTTCTTTGCAGACATCATATGGCTAAAAGTGTTTTTAGCCTTGGCCATGAGCATTGTATTGATTTGCCCCTACGCTCTGTTAGCTGAATGGTTATGGATGCTCAGAGAATGGTCACCATACCATAGCTACCCATGTGTGATGTGTATAAATCCTATTAAACTAAACATATGGGTACACAACAATGTGTCATTGGTGGTCTATTGAAAAAGTATGCCATAATTTTGATTTTGATTTTTGCAAAAGCAGTTCTCTAAAGATAACTTTGACAACCATACAATTAATCCAATAACTGCTGTTTCAGTATGTATAAGTCCTGTGATAGTGCTTCTGAAACAGACAATCATTGCCACCACTGAAGTATGTCTCCCACAGACATACTGGAGAACTGAGGAGAGTCTTATCATCCATCTGCATAATGGAAACTGCTGCTCAGCTAAGAACTATGAAATTGGAATTAGTGAAGTGAAAGTCGCTCAGTCGTGTCCAACTCTTTGCGACCCCATGGACTATACAGCCCATGGAATTCTCCAGGCCAGAATACTGGAGTGGGTAGCTTTTCCCTTCTCCAGAGGATCTTCCCAACCTAGGGATTGAACCCAGGTCTCCCAAATTGCAGGCAGATTCTTTACCAGCTGAGCCACAAGGGAAGCCCAAGAATACTAGAGTGGGTAGCCTATCCCTTCTCCAGCAGATCTTCCTGACCCAGGAATCCAACCAGGGTCTCCTGCATCACAGGCAGATTCCTTAGCAACTGAGCTATGAAGGAAGTCCCTACGAAATTGGAATGCATCATAATAAATGTAAATTAGAAAACAGCTCAGAATTAGAGTATTCACTTACAAGAAACCTGTAACCCAGGCATCTGTGAAAATGTCATGAGAAAATGCAGAGATCAATATTCTTATTGAGTTATAATTGACAGATACAACTATATATATTTAAAGTGAACAATGTGATATTTTGACATATGAATACATTATGAACTACATTACCTGTATCTATTGAATTGGTCATACTATTTTTATCCTTCTTTCTGTTCACATGGTGTATCACGTTAATGATTGTGTATGTTGAGCCATTCTTGCATCCCAGGGATAAATCCCACTTCCCACTTTATCAGTTCAGTTCAGTTCAGTCACTCAGTCGTGTCCATCTCTTTGTGACCCCATGGACTGCAGCAAACCAGGCTTACCTGTCCATCACCAACTCCTGGAGCTTGCTCAAACTCATGTCCATCGAGTCAGTGATGCCATCCAACCATTTTGTCTTCTGCATCCCCTTTTCCTCCTGCCTTCAGTCTTTCCCAGCAGCAGGGTCTTTTCCAGTGAGTCAGTTCTTCACATCAGGTGGCCAAAGTATTGGAGCTTCAGCTTCAGCATCAGTCCTCCCAATGAATATTCAGGAATGATTTCCTTTAAGATTGATGGGTTTGATCTCCTTGCAGGTCCAAGGGACTCTCAAGACCATCTCCAACACCATAGTTCAAAAGCATCAATTCTTCGGTGTTCAGCTTTCTCTATGGTCCAACTCTCACATCCATACATGACTACTGGAAAAGCCATAGCTTTGACTAGATGGACATTTGTCAGCAAAGTAATGTTTCTGCTTTTTAATATGCTGTCTAGGCTTGTCATAGCTTTTCTTCCAAGGAGCAAGCATCTTTTAATTTCATGGCTAATCACCACCTGCAGTGATTTTGGAGCTCAAGAAAATAAAGTCTGCCACTGTTTCCATTGTTTCCCCCATCTATTTGTCATGAAATCATGGGACAGAGTGCATGATCTTAGTTTTTTTAATGTTAAATTTTAAGCCAGTTTTTCACTCTCCTCTTTCACTTTCATCAAGAGGCTCTTTAGTTTCTCCCACTTTATCAGGGTGTATGATTCTTTAAGTGTACCATTAAATTGAGCTTGCCAATATTTTGTTGCTTCATGGTTGGTTCTTAGTAGGTTGTGTTTCTGGAATTTATCTATTCCTTAAAGGCCATCCAATTTGTTAGCATATAATTATTTGTAGTAATTGCTTATGAGCCTTTGTATTTCTGTGGTATCAGTTTTAATGTCTCCTCTCATTTCTAATTTTATTCATTTGAGTCTTCTCAATATAGAAGTCTATAGTTTTTTGTCAGTCTAGCTAATAGTTTGTCAATTTTGTTAATTTTTTTTAAAAAAAACTTTGCTTTATTGATATTTTCTATTTTCTAATCTCTATTTTATTTATCTCTGCTCTGATCTTTGTTATTTCCTTCCTCTGCTAGCTTTAGGTTTAGTTTTCTAGTTCCTTGAGGTGTAAAGTTGGGGTGCTAATTTAAGTTCTTTCTTTTTTAACATAGGAATTTATTGTTATAAACTGTGTTAAATATTGTTTTAAAATGCCTTTGCTGCATTCCATGACTTTTTTAATGTTGTGCTTCCATTTTCCTTGGTATCATATTTTCATTTCTCTTTTGATTTCTTCTTTGATCCATTGATTGTCCTGGAGAGTGCTGTTTAATTTCATCATGTTTGTGAATTTTCAGTTTCTCTTTGTTATTAATTTCAAATTTTATAATAAATAACTTCCAATTTCCAAAGTGGTTGGAAAATATACTCGATATGATTTTATTGTTGTTCAGTTGCTAAGTCATGTCCAACTCTGAGACCCCATGGACTGTAGCACACCAGGCTTCCCTGTCCTTCACTCTTCCAGACATTATTTCAATCCTCTTAAATTTGTTAAAGCTTATTTCATGGCCCAACTTTTGACCTATCTTCTCTGTGCACTTGAGAAGTATGTATATTCTGCAATTGTTACATGGGATGTTCTATATAGTCTACTAGGTTCCTTTAATCTAAAGTGTAGTTCATATTTTCTATTTCTTCCTGGTTTATTTTTAGGAAACTACTCCTGTCTAAGAATTTATCCATTTCTTCCAGGTTGTCCATTTTATTGGCAAGTAGTTGCTTGTAGTATTCTTTTATGATCTTTTGTATTTTTGTGGTGTCCTTTGTAACTTCTTTTTCATTTCTAATTTTATTGATTTGAGTCCTCTCTCCTTTTTCTTTGATGAGTCCAGTGAAAGGCTTATCAATTTTGCTTATCTTTTTGAACCAGCTCTTAATTTTATCTTTGCTATTGTTTTCTTCAATTCTGTTTTATTTATTTCTCCTCTGATCTTTATGATTTTTTCCTTCTACTATCTTTGGATTTTGTTTGTTCTTCTTTCTCTAGTTGCTTTAGGTGTAAGGTTAGGTTATTAATTTGTGATTTTTCTTGCTTACTTAAGCAAGGTTGTATTGCTATAAACTTCCCTCTTAGAACTGATTTTTCCATAGGATTTGGATTGTGATGTTTGTTTTCAGATGACATGATGCTATACATATCATGATTTGATGTTTGTTTGCAGATGACATGATTTCTATACATATAAAATCCTAAAGATGCTACAATAAAACTACTAGAGCTCAGCAATGAATTCAGTAAAGTTGCAGGATACAAAATTAATACACAGAAATCTGTTGCACTTCTATATTCTAACAACAAAAGAACAGAAAAAGAACAGAATTGAAGACCTATACTCTGAAAACTATAAGACCCTTATGAAAGAAATTGAAGATGATACAAATAGATGAAAATATATACTATGTTCTGGGATTGGAAGAATCAATATTGTCAAAAATGACTATACTAGCTAAGGCAATCTACAGATTTAATGCAACCCCTATCAAATTATCAATGGCATTTCTCACAAACTAGAACAAAAAAATCTTAAAATGAGTATGGAAACACAGAAGATCCCAAACAACCAAAGTAATCTTGAGAAAGAAAAATGGAGCTGGAGGAATCAGCTGTGGTCATCAAAACAGTATGTTACTAGTACCAGTAGATAGACAAATAGATCAATATGGAGCAGGATAGAAAGTCCAGAAATAAACCCACACACTTAGGTTCAATTAATTTACAACAAAGAAGGCAAGACTATACAATAGAGGGAAGACATAAATGGTGCTTGGAAAGCTGCACAGCTCCATGTTTTTTAAAAATGACATTAGAACATTTTTCTAATACCATACACAAAATATAAAATCAAAATGGATCAAAGACCTAAATGTAAGACTGAAAACTATAAAACTCTTAGAGGAAAACATAGGCAGAACACTCTTTGACATAAATCACAGCAATATCTTTTTTGAGCCATATCCTAGAGTAATGGAAATAAAAGCAAAAGTCAGCAAATGAGACCTAGTCAAACTTAAAAGCTTTTGCACAGCAAAGGAAACCATAGACAACATAAAAAGACAACCTTTGGGATGGGAGAAAATATTTGCAACAGATGCAACCAACAAGAGATTAGTCTACAAAGTTTACAAACAGCTCATGTGTCTCAATATCAAAGAAGCAAACAATCAAACAATGGGCAGAAGACCTAAATAGACATTCCTCCAAAAAGACATACAGAGGGTCAGGAGGCACATGAAAAGATACTCAACATCGCTAATTATTAGAGAAATGCAAGTCAAAACTAAAATAAGATATCGCCTCACACTGGTCAGAATGTGTAGTCTTAGTCAGTCAGTCGTATCTGACTCTTTGCAACCCCACGGATTGTAACCTGCCAGGCTCCTCTGTCCATGTGATTCTCCAGGCAAGCATACTGGAGTGGGTTGCCATTCCCTTCTCCAGAGGCCTTCCCAACCCAGGTCTCCTGCATTGCAGGTAGATTATAGTCAAAACAGCCATCATCAAAAAATCTACAAACAATAAATGCTGGAGAAGCTGTAGAGAAAAGAAAACCCTCCTACACTGTTGATGGGAATGTAAATTGGTATAGCCACTATGGAGAATAGTGAGGAGGTTTCTTTAAGAACTAAAAATATAGCTATAATAGGATCTAACAATCTCACTCCTGGGCATACATCTGGAGAAAAACACTGTTCAAAAGGGTACATGCTCCCCTGTGTTCATAGAGCACTATTTACAATAACCAAGATGTGGAAACAACTTAAATGTCCATCAACTGATGAATGGATAAAGATGTGATTCATATATACAATGGAATATTACTCAGCAATTAAAAAGAATGATAATGCCATTTGTAGCAATGTTGATGGACCTGGAGATTATCATATTAAGTGCAGTTAGTGATACAGAGAAAGACAAATATATGATATTGCTAATATGCGGAATCTTAAAAAAAATATACAAATGAACTTATTCACAAAACACTGACTTAGAGAATGAACTTATGGTTACCAGTGGGGAAGGGTTGGAGGGAGGGATAGACTGGGAGAAAAAATATATAGTTCAAATCATTATTTCCTATTGATTTGCCATTTCCATTTTCCACTGTTGAAAGTGGTATTGAAGTCCCCTGCTATTATTGCACTACTGTCTATTTCTGCCTTCGGATTCTTAATATTTGCTCTTAATATTTTAATTTAATTTATTTAATTAATTCTTAATATTTTGCCCTTTTCTTAATTTCTCTTTCTCTTTCTCTTCTTCTTCTGGGACTTCCATAATGAGAATAGTGTTTTATTTGTTGGTGTTCATAATCCAACAAGCATTCTGTACTCTCTTTAAAATTTTTTTTTTGTTCTTCTCTGACTGGAAAATTTCAAATGACTAGTCCTTGAGTTCATAGATTTTTCCTCCACTTTATACATCTTTTGTTGGTGCTCTGTATATTGTTTCACTTATTGTATTCTTCAGCTTTAGTATTTGGTTCATTTTTATCATTTCTAGCTCTCAGTTCAACTTCTCATTTTGTTCATGTATTATTTTCTTAATGTCATTGAATTGCCAACCTGCATTCTCTTGTAGCTCATTGAGTTTCCTTAAGACAGTTTCCTTGAATTCTTCATGAAGCAGTTCAAAGACATCCATTTATTAGAGGTCAGTTGTTGGAAAACTATTCTGTTTCTTTGTTGGTGTCATGTTTCCTTGATCTTTTATGTTTCTTGTAGTGTTGCATTGATATATGCACATTTCATGGAACAATTACCTCTTCCAAACTTTGTAGACTAGATTTGTTGGAGAAAGACCTTCACTTGTGGGGGAATGAGCAGGTACCAGCTGGGTGGGGTGTGCCAACTCCAGCTGTGAGGAAGGTCCAGTAGTGTAGTCTCCATGCAGCTCCACCAAGTGAGGGCTGCGTTGGTAGCAGCCCTCTAATATTATTGGTGCAAGGGCTGTTTGGGGTATGGATGCCTACCACATCTTTCCTCAGAGCATGCTTGTCATTTTACCCTTAATAGGAGGTGTAATTGATGTTGCAAGGTTCATAGCCTGCACTGAATGTTGGGTAGATCTTCCTCTTTGCTCCGTGACTGTCATAGCCCTGTCAGGGGTGGGATCTAATCCCCAGTTGTTGGAATAGAAGCCCTAAGGGTCAGATTCCATAAGGTTCCATTGCCCTTAAGTGCAAGCTTTGTGCCAAAGGAAGTGAGTGCTATAGCAAGTGGGGCCCATGTGATCACAGTGAACTTATGTACCTCCCATGCAGGCATTCACAGTTCTGCCCCAGTAGCAGCCCAAATTTTCATCCCTTCTCTGTGTGTTCATCCTAACATAGCACTATAGTGGCTCTGGGAGCTGGGGTGTGGCAGCTGCAGGAATCAAGGTGGCTGCCCTGCTGCCTGGGACTTGGGGGGGCTGCCTCTTTAAATCCCTCTTTTGAAATATTTGTTTCTGTGTTTCTTCCTTCTCCATCTTATCAAACTCCTCTCAGAATTTTCTAAGTCCCCCTGCTTTTGTCATGACTGTCTTCTATATTGTTTTAGAAGGAAACCTGTTGCCCAAAGCCCACACACCCAAAGTCAGCAAGGAGGGTCTCATATGCCAGCCACTGTGATGGATTTATTCCACAGGTGTTGCTTTCAAATAAGTTCTGTTGTAAACCATGTGGGCCTAGATTGGCAAGTACAACTTTAGATTCCCTGAGTGTAGGTTTTGTACAGAATCCTTATGCTAAAGGCATGTGTTAGTAGAAGGGACAGTTCTGATATTTTAAAATTCCAAAATATTGCAACCTGCCTAAATGGTTTGAATTGGTGTCAACCCAATACTAGTAACAGAATGGGAGAAGAGGCTTTGATACATTCAGTTTCTGTTTACACACGGGAAGTTTGCTTCTCAGATCTGCCATTTATTATTGATTCTTTAAGGATTCAAAGTGCTTTCTTTTTGCTAGTTTTTACAAGAGGTTGTTATCGTTCCTATAGCCTAATCTGGTGCTTTCTTTCTCAGGTTTGGGAGGAAGTTTATAATCAGGCTGTGTTTCCTCCAGCTTGCCATTGCTGACACCTTTACAGTCATTGCCCCCAACTTCCTCATTTACTGCTCACTACGTTTCTTGGCTGGAATGGCTGCTACGTGCCTCCTGACAACTAATGTTTTGCTCAGTAAGTCAATGCTTTGTATCTTCAGGGTTTTCCAAGTCTTAACTCTGACCTTGAGATTCCATGTTTATTTGAATTAAAAACTCCGCTTGTGTTTTCTTTCAGCACTGGAATGGACAGAGCCCCGATTCCAAGCCATGGCAACTACACTGTTGATGGCGGCCACTAGTCTGGGACAGACAATCTTGGGAGGCCTGGCTTTTGCCATTCGAGACTGGCACACTCTCCAGCTAGTGATGTCTGCACCAGTCTTTGTTTTATTTCTGACCTCAAGGTATGAGCCTTCTTTACTCCTTTGTCTTGTGAGAGTCTGGGGTGAGAATGTACACGGAATCAGATACAAGAATTCTGTTTGGTCCTGGTCTACAGCTAAGTATTGAAGAAGGAAATGGCAACCCGCTCCAGTATTCTTGCCTGGAAAATTCCATGGACAAAAGCCTAGTAGGCTACAGTCCACGGGGTCGGAAAGGGTCGGACATGACTGGGTGACTTTCACTTCACTTCATACCTGAGTATGTACTCTTCTTATATGCGCCCCATGTACAATTCGAGATGCAAAACAGGCAGACTTGCCAGGTAAAGTTAAGGCCATTCAATGCAATTTGAATTTAACATAACCAGCTAATATTTTTGTGAAATTATATCCCAAATATTGTAAGGTACATAATTATACTGCAATTTGTTCGTGATTTATATGAAATTTCTAGCTGGGTTCTGTATTTTTGTTTGCTACTGAATAAAACAAAAGAAATCCCATTATATTAAAATTTCAAACAAGCAACAAATAATTTTTTATCTAAAATATTGCATGGGGCATAGTTCTAATAAAAAATTTACATTTTTTACTTGAAGTTCAAATTTAATTAGGCACACTATTTTTACATGCACACATGTAAATCCATGGCTGATTCATGTCAATGTATGGCAAAAACCACTACAATATTGTAAAGTAATTAGCCTCCAACTAATAAAAATAAATGAAAAAACAAATTAATAACTCCTTGGAAAAAAAATAAAAAATAAATAAAATATTGCATGGGGCATAGTTCTAATACAAAGTTTACCTTTTTTACTTGAAGTTCAAATTTAATTAGGCACACTATTTTTACATGCTAAAACCAGCAACCCTAAAGACAGAGGATAGCAAAGAATCTTCTTCTGGGAATTCTGAGTCTTTTGCAGTCTTTCCATCCTTACTAATGAGACTTAACAAGTATGATGCAAACAGAATTGCTACAAAAATATTATCCCTACAGAGTGAAACATCTGAAGGTGAGCTAGCCTCCATTACAATCTGTGATTATAGGTATCACTTTGTAAAAAAAATTATGTGATACAGAAGATATGGACATTTTTCATTTTTTTAACTGATGTTGGAGAGAGGAATGGGAAGCAAATTCACCTCCACAACTATGTAAAGGAAAAGCAGCATGGTTCCTCTAGTTTAAATTAAGTCAGATTGGATCAGTTCAGTTCAGTTCAGCCACTCAGTCATGTCTGACTTTTCACAACCCCGCGGACCACAGCACACCAGGCCTCCCTGTCCATCACCAACTCCCAGAGTTTATTCAAATTCATGTCCATTGAGTTGGTGATGCCATCCAACCATCTCAACCTCTGTCGTCCCCTTCTCCTCCTGCGCTCAATCTTTCCCAGCATCAGGGTCTTTTTAAATGAGTCAGCTCTTCACATCAGGTGGCCAAAGTATTGGAGTTTCAGCTTCAACAGTAGTCCCTCCATTGAACAATCAGGACTGATCTCCTTTAGGGTGGACTAGTTGGATCTCCTTGCAGTCCAAGGGACTCTCAAGAGTCTTCCCCAACACCACAGTTCAAAAACACCAATTCTTCAGCGCTCAGCTTTCTTTATAGCCCAACTCTCACATCCATACATGACCACTGGAAAAACCATAGCCTTGACGAGACAAATCTTTGTTGGCAAAGTAATGTCTCTGCTTTTTAATATGCTGTCTAAGTTGGTCATAACTTTCCTTCCAAGGAGTAAGCGTCTTTTAAGCCATTTCAAGGCTGCAGTCACAATCTGCAGTGATTTTGCAGCTCCCAAAAATAAAGTCAGTCACTGTTTCTGCTGTTTCCCCATCTATTTGCCATGAAGTGATGGGCCCGGATGCCATGATCTTAGTTTTCTGAATGTTGAGCTTTAAGCCAACTTTTTCACTCTCCTCTTTCACTTTCAACAAGAGGCTCTTTAGTTCTTCACTTTCTGCCATCACAGTGATGTCATCTGCATATCTGAGGTTATTGACCTTTCTCACAGCAATCTTGATTCCAGCTTGTGCTTCCTCCAGCCCAGCGTTTCTCATGATGTACTCTGCAAATAAGTTAAATAAGCAGGATGACAATATACAGCCTTGACTTACTCCTTTTCCTATTTGGAACCAGTTTGTCCAGTTCTAACTGTTGATTCCTGACCTGCATACAGATTTCTCAAGAGGCAGGTCAGGTGGTCTGGTATTCCCATATCTTTCAGAATTTTCCACAGTTTGTGGTGATCCACACAGTCAAAGGCTTTGGCATAGTCAATAAAGCAGAAATAGATGTTTTTCTGGAACTCCCTTGCTTTTTCAATGATCCAACGGATGTTGGCAATTTGATCTCTGGTTCCTCTGCCTTTCCTAAAACCAGCTTGAACATCTGGAAGTTCATGGTTCACATATTGCTGAAGCCTGGCTTGGAGAATTTTAAGCATTACTTTACTAGCGTGTGAGATGAGTGCAATTGTGAGGTAGTTTGAGCATTCTTTGGCATTGCCTTTCTTTGGGATTGGAATGAAAACTGACCTTTTCCGGTCCTATGGCCACTGCTGAGTTTTCCAAATTTACTGGCTTATTGAGTGCAGCACTTTCACAGCATCATCTTTTAGGATTTGAAATAGCTCAGATTGGATGGTTTTTTATCATTTGTTCTATGTGAACTCTGAGAGTCCCTTGGACAGCAAGGAGATCAAACCAGTCAACTTAAAGAAAATCAACTCTGAATACTCATTGGAAGGACTGATGCTGAAACTGAAACGCCAATACTTTGGCAACCTGATGCAAACAGCTGACTCATTGGAAAAGCCCCTGATGCTGGGAAAGATTGAAGACAGAAGAAAAGGATTACAGAGGATGCGATGGTTGGATGGCATCACCAATGCAATGAACATGAATTTGGGCAAAGTCCAGGAGATGGAGGAGGACAGGGAGGCCTGGCGTGCTGCAGTCCATGGGGTCACAAACAGGCAAACACAGCTTGGCAACTGAACAGCATGCACAACTTTGCCCTTCTCTTAAAAAGACTCAGGAATGGCAATTACACGCCTCCCCCTAAGAAGGCTGTTCAGAAGAAGATTATTGTCTGAAAATGACTCTCCCTCAGAGAAATGATTACAGATATATTAATAATATAGTGACGTGAGTTCATTTAGACTGGAGGATGTAGTCTCTGTCAGGCTCACCCATTATGTCACTACATCCTCATGACAGTTCTACAGAGTATATGGGAGACTGCCTCCTTGTTACACAGATGATAAAATCAAGGCAGCTGTAAGTAACTCACTTATGTAGCCAGATTCCATCATAACTGGTAGGAGCAGGAGCGATTCCAAACTGTGTGAGCCTTTGGCATACATAAATCACTCAAGGGCCCTTATTTTAGAAAAATGACACATTATGAGGAGACATTTTTTGTGCCCTTACAAGAACCTTGGCAAAGGCCTGTACAAGTAAGGATCCCTCATGTTTCAGCTTCATGAGCTCCCTGGTAAATTTGCCTCTGGTTGAGAAGGGAGTCAATATGACTCCAGCCTGCAATCTCAATAGTGAAGGTAAACTGCACAGAGAGGTCATCTCATTTTCCCCTAGTTATGGTACAAGAGAATGTAAGTTTATAAATTTTGGTATAATCCAACAAGTGGTAGGCATCAGACTGGAGGGGAAAGGCATCTCTGGACAAAGGCTATGTGCAAAATGGGCAAGTGAGAGATGACTACACTGTTGTCCTACTCTTTTTTTTTTTTTTAGGTGGCTGATAGAATCTGCTCGGTGGTTGATTATTATAGACAAACCCCAAAAGGGCTTAAAGGAACTTCAAAAAGCGGCACACAGAAATGGAAGGAAGAATGCTGGAGAAACCCTAACCATGGAGGTGAGGAGGCTGGGAGCTGGCTACAGAATGCAAGAAAAACATATATGCTATTCTTTATATTATCTATATGTCATATATATCATTCATATCCATAAGAGGAAGGGAAAGTAAGATCACAGTGGTGGTTATGAGGCTTCTTACCTCACTGTCCAGTTTCTCAACAAGTATCAACATTGTTTGTGTTGGCCTTGGCACAGAACACGTTGCTGCTAAAACTAGACACAGATATTTTACTTAACAGAGGAAAAGAGTACTAATTATTAACAACTGGAAAGACTGAGCATTGGTCACACATTAACTTGGTAAGGGAAAGTAATCAAAGTTAATTTACTCTTTACAGTTCAATGTTCTGATCGCCTTTTTTCAGGGCAACAAGACCAGAAGGAAAGGTTCATGACTGTGCAAATAGAGCATGTGGAGCTTCATATTTCTGTTCGTTAACTCACAAATACTTTGATCCATGCTATCTACTTAATGCCTACCTATGGCAAGTTTGGTTCTATCCCTGGAATTCTGACAGTGAACACAACAATACAAATCTCTGTTTTGTGAAAGTGACAGTCAACTTACCACAAGTCCCAAGGGTAAAACTGACTAGGTATGCCTCAAAGAAGTGATTTTCTTTTTTATTTTCCTCCCTAGCTAAGTAAAACATTGTAGACCATTAAGTGACTCATTCATCATATCATGCACATACATAAAATACTTAACAAAAGATTAGTGTGTGAGACATGTTACTTGGTCATGAATAACAGAATAAGCCAGAATCCCAGCCTTCAAGAATCTTTCATATAGATATGAGGGGGAAAGTAACAGATATTTTTTAGTCTAAATGTTTGCAATGATAGGAGATAGAAAGATTTCTATTGAAGACCCTGAAAAAAGAGTCTACCTTCATTTTATTGGAAAAAAAATTAATAATTAGCTGGTTCAAGAAGAGAAATGCAACTTTTCTGGAAGCATATTCAATGACATATCTAATGAAAATTTTTATACTCCCAAAAGAAAGCAGAGGCTCTTTTTAAAAGAGATTTGAATAAGGAGAAGCAAAATGCTTCTGAGAGTTAAGATTCTACTGAAGATGGGGGAAAGGAATCAAAACATGCTCAGTTTTGTCTGGCTCTCTGCAGCTCCATGGACTGTAGCCCGTCAGGCTCCTCTGTCCATGAGATATTCCTGGCAAGAAAACCAGAGTGGGTTGCCATTTCCTTCTTCAGGGGATCTTCCTGACCCAGGGATTGAAGCTGTGTCTCTTACGTCTCCTGCATTGGCAGGAGAGTTCTTTACCACTGAGCCACCTGGGAAGAAATCAAAGTTTCTCCCAAAATGAATCCATTACACAGAGATAATACCCCTGAGGGTCCTTGACATGATGGAGAATATGTTGGTACATGCTTTCAAAATAAAAAAGAAAACCTCTAAATTGGTGTTGACCTACGGTTCTTTTAAAACTGCATTGATAGAACTCTATCTCATACAAAATTAGATTTTACCAACTTACTTCTGAGGAACTATCTTTATAGTCAAGCCCAAATCTGACATTTTGCCTACCAGTTTGGCCCAGTACAGAGAATGAAAGATTTGATCTTACAAGGGCCAGGCACATAACAAAAACAAGTCATACAAGCAAGAAGTAAGACAAGAATAAGGCATTATCAAAGTGAAAGGCAGTTGACAATCCCCTCAGTGCCAGGGGAAGGAAGGGAGTTTCACACAAGAGGAACAACTGAAATTTGGTTTACAAGATGGATTCACTGCATGAATGACTACTCAGTATTGTTTAATTTGATTTTTTTATTTTGTAAAAATAACTTAGAAATTTGTGATCTTAATCTTGTTTTAACTTCATCTGATGAATGGCCTGACACACCCACTTCAATCATAACTTAAATTTGTTCCACTTACATCCACTTAAATATCAGTTTATCTTTTAACAGGACTATAATTGTTTTACAATGTTGTGTTAGTTTCTTCTGTACAATGAAGTGAACCAGCTGTATGTATACACATATACCCTCCCTCTTGGACCTCCCTCCCACCTTCCATCCTTCCCACCCATCTAGATCATCACAGGCACCCTGTGCTATGCAGCTATCTATTTTATACATGGCAGTGTATATATGTCAACCCTAATCTCCCAATTCATCCACCTTCCCCTTCCTCTACTGTGTACATGCGTCTGTCTTCTACATCTGCGTCTGTGTTCCTGCCCTGCAAATAAATTTATCTGTACCATTTCACATATATGCATTATTATTACTCCAATCTTGAATGTCTGAGAGCCCAGTATATAACACATCTCTTTTTCCCAAAACACATACAACTTAGGTACAATTTTAAGTTTACAGAAAGACAGAAAGCAAAATCTTTGTTTTTTCACTCCAGTGAAAATTGGAATAATAGATGTGACTTTAAATATCTAGCCCTAGAGTATCATCAGCAGGATGAAGGGCTAGGAGGGGCCAACACTTGCCTCCCCCTTAAAAACAATAAAAACAATAAATAAACAGCTTGTTGTTGTTGTTTAGCCACTAAGTTGTGTACAACTCTTTTGCAATCCCATGGATTATATCCCGCCAGGCCCCTGTCTGTCTGTAGGATTTCCCAAGCAAGAATACTGGAGTGGGTTGCCATTTCCTTCTCCAGGGTATCTTCCTGACCCACATCTCCTGGACTGACAGGCAGATTCTTTACACTGAGCCACCAGGGGAGCCCAAAATAAACAACTACCAACCAAGAAAAATAGCTCTGGAAAAAGGCTGGACTACAAGGACAAAACAGCAGAAACACAAAAGTCAAAAGGATATCTGCATAGAAGAAGTGCAGGAAGCATTTTACCTGCATCACCCCGTGCTCCAACCCAGAGTAGCCTGGTAACAGGAGGAGTCCCCATGCAGGGATATTACCCCATGAGGAAATGGAGAACAGGATACTTCTGCAAGCCGCAACCCTCATGGACTTTTACAGACTTTGCTTCTGAGGACTCACGTAGGCTTCACCTATGCTGATCAGATGTCAGAGATACCTGGAGTCCTAGATACTGTGTTTCTTCTCCAAGGCTGCCACTGCCACTGTGGTGAGACCTTTCCCCAGGAACCCCAGTCACTGTTGTGTCCAGCTCTCTGGGATCACGATTCCACAGAATTAAGTATCCTTTCATGAGAGAAATTCTCAAAAAATCAGGTATAGAGGCAATGTACCTAAATATGATAAAGGCCATATATGACAAGCCCATAGCTAACATCATACTCAATGGTGAAAAGTTAAAAGCCTTTCTTTAAGACCAAGAACAAGAGAAAGATGCCCACACTCATCATTTCTATTCAACATAGTTTGAAATCCTTACCATAATAATTAGGCAAGAAAAATAAATAAAGCCATCCAGGTCAGAAAGGAAGAAGTAAAATCAATTCTGCTTGCAGATGTTATGATCTTATGTACAGTGTTGACATGAAGCAAACAGATTGCTAGGTATTTCTCCACTAAAGATGGGTTTATTCAGGATCAATAAAGAATTGCATTTCAGGGCTTGCAACCATGGTGAGCCATGTGCAAGTTCCTGCATGGGAAGGGAAAGAAAACACCTTTGTGGGGAGGAAAAAGCAGTTGGAAGATCTTTTATAGTTAACAGAGAGTCCATGGCTTCATTGGTTTTTCCTTGCCAGGAAAGAAAAGGAGTCTTTCTTCTTCCTGTTGGGCTCTACTACTATCATAAGACATGGAAGCTCCCCCTTCTAATCTCTTGATTCTATCTAATTGAAGTTTCTATTTATTAAGTTTATACAATAGAAAATGCTAACGACTCCATATAAAAAGCCTGTTAGAACTGATAAGCAAATTCAGTAAAGTTGAAGGATAAAAAAAACAATATTAAAAATTAATTACATTTCTACACACTAACAACCAACTATACGAAAGAGAAATTATGAAAGCAAACCCATTTACAACAGTAAAAAAAAAACCAATAAAATATTTAGGAATAATTTAAGCAAGGAGGTGAAATTTTTCTGTATACAGAAAACTATAAAATATTAATGAAAGAAACTGAAGACACAAATAAATGGAAAGATATCCCATGTATTAGATTGGAGTAACTAACATTGTGAAAGATCCATACTACCCCAAGTAATATGCAATTCAATGCAATCTCTATCAAAATTCAAATGCATTTTTCTTTGAAGTAGAAAAAACTATCCTAAAACTTGTATGGTACCACAAAAGACCCTGAGTAGCCAAAGCTATCCTGAAAAGGAAAAAGCTGGAGGTATCACAAATCCTGATTTCAAACTATATCACAAAATTATATTAATCAAAACAGTATGGTGCTGGCATAAAAACAGGCACAAAGAATGGTGGATCAGATAGAGAGCCCAGATACAAACCCATACATAAACGTCCCACAAGATTTTAATAAGGGAACACACAATGAGGAAAGAATAATCTCTCCAATAAATGGTATTGGGGAAACTGGATATTCATATGCAAAAGAATGAAACTGAGTCCCAGTCTTACACAACTCACAAAAATTAACTTCAAATAGATTAAAGACTTAAAGGTAAGTCCTAAAAGCATAAAACTCCTGGGGGTGGGGGTGGAAACAAGAAAAAAGCTTCTTGACATGAGTCTTGGCAATGTTTCTTGAATAAGATACCAAAAGCATAAGCAACAAAAGCAAAAATAAAAAGGTAGGACTGCATCAAACTAAACAGCCTCTGCACAGCTGAGAAAACAATGAATTGAAAAAGGCAACTTACAACTTGGGAGAAACTAATGTATGGCAAAACCACTACAGTATTGTAAAGTAATTAGCCTCCAATTAAAATAAATAAATTTATATTAAAAAAATAAAGTTTCAAACCATGTATCTGCTTAGGAGTTAATATTCAAAAAATATATAAATAAACTATTAACTTTTATCAAATGAGCAAATAATTCAATTTTAAGTGAGCAAAGGATCTGAATAGACATTTTTCTAAAGAGAAACAAATGGCCGATAGGTATGTGAAAAGGTGCTCAGCATAAATTTAGGGACATGCAAACTAAAACCACAATGAAGTATTATCTCACACCTATTGTCAAAAAGACAAGAGATAACAAATGTTCACAAGGATGTTGAAAAAGGAAAACCTTACACACGTTGTTGATGAGAATGTAAATTGGTACAGCCATTGTGGAAAATGCTACCAATGGTAGAATTGGTAGTTTCTCAAAAAGTTAAAAACTGAGCTACCATATGACCCAGCAATCCTACTTCTGGGTGTATATCCAAAGGAAATGAGATCAGTATCTTGAAGGGAAATCTGCACATCCATATTAATTTATCAGTTTTCACAATAGACAAAATTTAGAAATAGTCTAGATGTCCTTCAGAAGTTAAATGAATAAGAAAGTGTGAGACACACAGACATATGCAATGGGATATTATTCTGACTTTTAAAAATATAAGGAAATCTTCCCATTTGCAGCAACATGGATTAACCTGGAGGGTATTATGCTATGGGAAATAAGCAAGACAAATATTTTATGCTACTACTTACATGTGCAATCTCGAAAAAAGAAAAAATCAGTTTCTTAGAAACAAAGAACAGAATAGTGGTTGCAAGGGGCTGGAGGAAAGGAGAAATGGGGAGACATCGGTCAAAATGTAAAAACCTTTAGATATAAGTCTGGGGATCTAATGTACAGCATGGTGACTACAGTTAATGATAACAGTATCCAAAGAATGCTTCCCTGGTAGCTCAGATGATAAATAATCTGCCTGCAGTGCAGGAGACCTGGATTTGATCCCTGGGTTGGGAAGATCCCAAGGAGAAGGGAATGGCTACCCACTCCAGTATTCTTGCCTGGAGGATCCCATAGACAGAGGAGCCTGGTGGGCTACAGCCCATGGGATCACAAAGAGTCAGACACAACTAGTAACTAATACACTTACATCCTATGAATGAATAGAGAAGATGTGGTATATACACAATGGAATATTGGCCATAAAAGATGAAATATTGTCATTTGTAGCAACCTGTATGGACCCTGAGAATAGCATACTAAATGAAGTAAGTTGGAGAAAGACAAATATTACTTATCACTTATACATGAATTCTTTTAAAAAATATATAATACAAATGAATCTATTTAGAAAACAGATTCACAGACATAGAAAACAAACTTATGGTTACCAGACGGGAAAGGTGAGGTGGGGGGGGTGTAAATTATGAGCAAAGAATTAATAAATACACACTATTATATATGGGCTCCCCTAATGACTCAGACAGTAAAAAAAAATCCGCCTGCAATGCAGGAGACCTGGATTCGATCTCTGGGTCAGGAAGATCTCCTGGAGAAGGGAATGGCTACCCACTCCAGTATTCTTGCCTGGAGAATCCCATGAGCAGAGGAGCCTGGTGGGCTACAGTCCATGGGGTTTCAAAGAGTCAGACACAACTGAGCGATTAACACTAACACTAATATATACAAAATAGGTAATCAACAAGGGTTTACTGTATACTTTATAACACAGGGAATAATAGTAAGTATTTTATAATAACCCATAATAAAAACAACATGAAAATTTTTATGTATATGATTATATGCATAATTTATATATATGGATCACTTTGCTGTAAGCCCAAAACTAACATGATATTATAAATCACCTGTATTTCAATTAAAAATTAGTAAATAAAAATCTTTAGTTAATAAATTAATAAGGATCCCAGCTGTACTAGACGTAAACTGATATGCACATTTGTGACTACAAATCTCTATGAGAAAGGCATTATTTTTTGTTCTCTGAATATCCTAATCCTGATTCTCTGATTTATTCACCTGCTTATTCTTCTTTTTAATGACAAGGACACTGAGGCTAAAAGATATTCAATTAACTTCTCAAGGTACATACCTGACAAATGGCAGAGCCATTGTGTAACACCAGGTAATAAAGTCTGGGCATAAAATATACTACTCCAAGATCTCCTCTGAATTTGTCCTTAGATTTAATGCTAGGCATTTTATTCATGAAGGCACAACATGCTAGGATTTTCCTTAAAGAGGCTGACTCAGGGACCAAAGTTAAGGTTGTCACAAGAATTAGTCTCCTTCCTGAAAAAAACTTTCCTACCAAGAGCAGCCAACTGAGCACCAAGCTCAGTTGCCAGACTTTCAGGCCCCTCTCATAAAAATGAAGCTTTGGACCTAAATTCAAGTAACTCTTCCTTTAGTGCCTTCCTGGCCTGAATCTACAATCTTGACACCCTTTTGATTCCCAACAGGCAAATTAAGTCTCATGCCAAAATGTCATTGTCACTGCACAATTTCCCTTTAACTCCATGATTCTCCATTCATAACACTGTACACTTGTCATTACATATTCAGTGTCTGTATTTTCCAGTAGAAACAAAGGGAAGTCATCTACCGGGTCCTCTGTTGGGAACCTCACAAAGCCTACAATTGTGTGACCACTGAACAGTTTGTTTTGTTGAAGGTCCTGAGATCTGCCATGCAGGAGGAGCTGGAGGCAGCACAGACCAAACCTTCTGTGTTTGACTTGTTCCGCACGCCCAACCTGCGTAAAAGGATCTGTCTCCTGTCCTTTGTGAGGTAGGTTTCACACAACACATGAAGGCTGTTAAATAGTGGAGATGTGATTGTATTTGTTACTGCAACATCTATAACATGCTAGAGGGACAGATTTGAGACAAAGCATAAGGAAGTTAGGAATATGGTTGCTATGTTTGGTAAAAGTGAAAAGGTTATGAAAAGGCAAGCACAAAAGCAATTATACAATGAGTTCTGCTTGTCACACCACCCTACCAGGCTCATCATGCAGATGCTGAGAATGTCAGTCATGGCACACGAATGGCTATAAGTTTCTTGGCTATAAGTTTCTTCACTTGTTCTAATTTTAATTAAAGTAAAACTACAAATAATAAAATGAACAAATACATCTTGTCCAATGAATAATTCCATATATAGATAGCTATCACCCAGATCAAGGTATAGAAAAAAAGCCAAAATTCTAGAAGGCTCCATCATATCTCCTCTACAGCAAAACTCTCTCCCCGAAAGTGTAATAATAATTATGATTTCCATCATCATACAATCATTTTATGGTAATTTTAAAGTGATAATCTTGCAAGGAAATATGTCACAAAATAGACCATTCCTTAATAGTTTATCGCCAACCACTGCCTGTCTGGGCCAATATTATTGCAATTTGTAGGGCCTATAGTCTAAACTTATGTGTCTTTCACCTTTGTTCACCATAGATTTGCAAACGTGTTGACCCATTTTGGCCTGACTCTCCACCTCCAGCACTTGGGGAGCAATATTTTCATGTTCCAGATTCTCTTTGGCATAGTCACCATCCCAGCCAATTACGCTGCTCTTTTGGCCCTGAATCACCTGGGCCGTCGAATAACCCAGATGCTTTTCATATTTCTGCTGGCAGTCTCCACTCTAACCATCACATGCGTGTCTGAAGGTAAGAAAAGACCAAATATTCAAGAAAGAAAATGTCTTCCCCGCCCTCATTTCTCATAAGTGTGTACTGGTCACACCTACTTCAAGCAAAAAGAAAATGGAGATTGGGTTCTAACAATTCCCCAAAACCAATCTGGAGTTTTAGTACATGTGCATGCTAAGTCACTTCAGTCTTGTGTGACTCTTTGTGACCCTATGGACTGTAGCCCACCAGGATCCTCTGTCCATGGGATTGTCTAGGCAAGAATACTGGAGTGGATTGCAATGCCCTCCTCTAGGGGATCTTTCTGATTCAGGGTTTGAACTTGCATTTCTTGCCTCTCCTGCATTGACAGGCGGGTTCTTTACTACTAGCGCCACCTAGGAAGCCTCGGGTGTTTTTAGTACATATTCTGCTATAAAGTTGCCAGAAAAAGAGCCAAAGATCTGTCGAGGTTGGCTGTGATATCATGCCCAAGAAGTATCCGGAAACTGATACCATGTATTACTGACAGTTTCTCTAAGATAGCATTTGATCACTTGGCTTTGCCCAGTCACACTTCATTTGGGTGTTTGCTTTGCTTGTTTTTGGCCATGCGGTACAGCATGCAGGGGTCTTAGCTCCCTGACCAGGGAACCAACCCAGGCCCCCTGCAGTGGAAATGCGAGTCTTAATCACTGGATGGCCGGGGAAGTCCTGCCTTTTTATAGTAAGTATGGAGGGTCTAGGAGCTTCCCTGATGGCTCAGAAGTAAAGAATCTGCTTGCAATGCAGGAGACACGGTTTCAATCCCTAAGTTGGGAAGATCTCCAGGAGAAGGAAACAGCAACCTACTCCAGTATTCTTGCCTGGAGACCCCCATGGAGCCTGGTGAGCTACTGTCCATGAGATCTCAAAGAGTTGGACACGACTTAGCGACTAAACAACAGCAACCTGGAGGGTCTAGACCTTGTAACTGCATCTCATGCAAGGACACAATACTGTCACTTCCTCTCTTCAGGCTCTCTCTCTTTTTTTTAATTAACTTATTTATCTTAATTGGAGGCTAATTACTTTACAGTATTGCGATGGTTTTTGCCATACATCGATATGAATCAGCCTCGGGGGTACATGTGTCCCCATTCCTGAACCCCCCTCCCACCTCCCTCTCCACCCCATCCCTCTGGGTTGTCCCAGAGCACCGGCTTTGAGTGCCCTGCTTCATGCAGTGAACCATGACATTCTATTCCATGATTCTGTCTCCAGAATGTATATATATTCTCCAACTCTGGTTTAGGGGTGTGGTCTTGACCTCAAGAAAACAAAAATTTCTTATCTTCAGGCAAAGAAGAAATATCCATTAGGAACAAGTCACTGTAGTTAAGGGCCTCTCTTAGAATCAATTTCACTGAATTCAGCAATCATGTGTAATAAATAGGGGAACCCAAATGGTCACCATGCTTCACCTGACTCCCAGTGTGCAGTTATATATTTTACATGATACTTGATTAGCAGGTTCCACTCCTCATCTTTTTTTCATTATTATTACTGGAACATAATTGTTTTATAATGTTGTGTTAGTTTCTGCTGTATGAAGAAAGTGAATCAGCTATATGTATACAGAGATCTGCTGTCTTTTGGAGCTCCCTCCTACCCACCCCATCCCACCCATACACCTCATCACAGAGCACTGAGCTGAGTTTCCTGTGCTACATAGCAACTTCTCACTAGCTAGCTATTTTACACATGGTAGTATATATATGTTAACCCTAGATTCCATACGTATGCATTAATATACGGTACTTGTTTTTCTCTTTCTGACTAACTTCACTCTGTCTGACAGACTCTAGGATCAGCTACATCACTACAAGGGGTCCAATTTCATTCCTTTTTATGGCTGAATAGTATTCCCTTATATATATGTGCCACCTCTTCTTTATGCATTCATTCATCTGCTGATGGACATTTAGTTGCTTTTATGTCCTAGCTGTTATAAACAGTGCTGCAATCAAATTGGAGTAGATGTGCTTTTAGAATTATGGTTTTCTCAGGATATATGCCCAGTAGTGGGATTGCTGGGTCATGTGGTAGCTCTCTTTTTACTCTTGCTCCTCTCTTCATCTTGAACAGCATCAGCAGAGCAAGTTTGCTGCCTTACAATCAATGTCACTCCAATGTTGCAACATTCTTATGAGATTTTCTGTAACTGGGTGGAAACTGACTAAACCTAGCCTTCAGTGTTTCTTGAAGGCTAGCATTCTTTCCCTTGTGAAGGTCCTTACTCCTGATTTTTTAACATTATTCTAAATCTAGTTACTCTTCAAATTGTTCATTAACATAGCAGTTCTGCCCTTTTATTATATTCTTCTGCAATATAAGTCCCTTGTAATTATTGCATATGCACCAATGTTTCAAACTCATGAGGATTTAAGCAATGATCATATCCCTCAGAAACTGCCAACAAGAGTTCTACATTCTACCTCAAGGGTAGAGGAGACACAGAACAGAATTAGTGCCAGAGAACACCTGCTGGTCTCACATTCCTTTTCCTCTTCTGCAAATCTCAGACATTCAAGGAGAATTGAGGAAATAACCCAGACGCTTTTATTCATCATGAGCCATAAAAAGTAGATAAGTCACATTTCTCAGCCTATTAGACACTGCACATTTTCCACCCCTGCAGCTTCTCTACAGGGTATACTTGCAAACACCTCCATTCAGATTTTCATTTGTAATTATAGGAATGCAATTGCTTCAGCTCAGATTTCATGAGCCTCACTGGTCTTTCTCTCTCCAGAAATGCAGGCCCTGCGTATGGCTTTGGCAGCTTTAGCAACAGGAGTTTCTTTTGCCACATTTGCCAGCAATTTTTGCCATGGAAGTGAACTAATTCCTACTGTGCTCAGGTATACTGAAATCTCATGGATACTCTTTCAGGATCAAAACAGACCTTTCTGAATTAACTGACATTTGTTGAAGGAAGAAAAGAAGATTGGTTAGTTATCAAGGCAATCAATTATAATTACAAAACACCAGCAATTTATAAGCAAATTTATTTAAAGCAGACTTTGTTGGGTACTGGGTGATGTCCTTAAATGCATCATCTTATATAGTCTTCTGAACCACACAAAGGATAGATGGCATGAGTAATGATATCTTTTTTAATGATCAAACCGTGTTTTAATGCACTTAGTGTACTGGAACTTGAAAAAAATCACTTATGACTAATAGAAAATTTCAAAAGCAAGCATATGTCATCAGCCTTCTCCACTGCTATGCTATCTACCATAATCAAAGCACAATAATAAATCACAAATTATATTGTAGATTTGTACTTGACTTTCTTGTATTATTGTTTATACCCTAAGGGTAACATCTGTGGGAATCATGGGAATTGCTGCTAATACTGGGGCAGCCCTGGCTCCCCTCTTGATGATCCTAACTGTGTATTCCCCACACCTGCCCTGGATCATCTACGGAGTCTTACCCATCCTCGCTGGTCTTGTTATCCCACTCCTTCCTGAAACCAAGAATAAGCCTCTGCCCGACTCCATCCAGGATGTGGAAAATGAGTGAGTAAACCCTCCAAGCGTCCCTTGGGGGAGCTGTGCACTCAGGGTCTGTGACGAAGAGGGCAAAACATGAGTTGAGACACTGTCCCCCAAACAAGCTAAGCTCTAAGCTATTTCCAGGTGATCAGTGCCTTTGGTTTAGCTACAGTCTCATCCCTCCCCACAGTGACCTCAGACTCCCCCAAGCTTCCCTGGATCACCCAGACCAACATCAGTATGCACCAGTAGGTTTAGAGGTGAAGAAGCCAAAATTAGATGCCTTGGTGTGACATACACACCCCTGAAGGTGTTTCACAAACATGATCCAAACACCGGATTCTCATCCCTCAGACCCTGGCAGACCTCAGCCCAGTGAGGGCAGTAAGCTCTCTGAGACTGTTGGTGTCTGTAGGTCTGTGACCTGCCCAGGTCACTGAAGACCTGAGGGAGACCAAGGAGAAGACAAGAGCCCCTCCCCTCCCACAGATATCTCAGGGGAAAGAGTCCTATTGTGTTGCCTGTGAGATTCGGACCATCTGACTTTCCCTGGAAATGAAATGTTACAAAAAGAGAGAAGAGTAATAAATATTGGGATCTTAAAGTGATGACTGGGAAATGATTCTATGACTTTCTGTGTTCCATTTGCCTTTTCCAAAGACTTTTGACCAATGCAATGGTGTCCAAAAGTAAAAGTAGAAGCTATTGAAGCTGCCTTCCCAAATTTTACTCTGGGCGTTTGGTCTTTTTCTTCACAAGATTCATTCCAACTCTCAGAGCAGAGGTCACAGTTTTCACCCAAGCTGGTGGATAAAAGATTAGCTTATTCTAAAAAATAAACATGTAGGGCATATAGGCTTCTTCCATGTCTTTTTGTTTTTGTGTTTGCTTACTGGTTTATTTGTATTTGTCCTAGGGAAAAAAGGTCAAGAAAAACAAAGCAGGAAGATACTTTCATGAAAGTGACACAGTGTTAAGGGATTCCTGGAATGAACTGCTCATCAAAGAGGAAGAAAAAATTGGTGTCTTTCCTATTAAAAAAATTGAAAAATAAATAAAACAAAAGATACAATAAAAACGTAGATCCCATTTACAATTGTTGTACTAATTGCTAAATATTCAATACTTACAACCAATCATTGTAAGAGGTATGAAAGAAAATAGAATTATAAAAATATTTAAATTAGAATGTTTATGTAATGGTAGAAACCTAGTATAGTGAAAACACTAGTGTTTTTTGCAGTTACTTGGTAGAATAACTGGTAGGGGAATTACAATTAAAAAAAACTCTGTATTTTTTGAGATATTAAAACTTGTTCCAAATATATTTAGAAATTAATAGTAGACAAGATGATTCAGAAAAAGAGGATTATAGAGTGGATTGAGCTGCTTGTTAAGTGGAGAGGCATGTGCAAGTCTTTAACATTGTAAGCTATAATAGTAAAAACGAAAAAGAAAGAAAGAAAATAGTAATAGCAGATGCATTTTCAAATAAAAAGAAATCCAGAAACAGACCATAGTATTTTAACATTTAATATATCATAATTTGGTTATAAATCACTAGAAGAAATAGAGTATTGTGCAAAAAATAGCATTAACCATGTGTTTAGAAGTTGCTAATAATTTGATCACATAGTAAATCAGAAAAATCTACCTGAATAAAGTTAAATGGAACAAATAAACAAGAGAGATGATTATACTGCTTTCTTTCTGTTTTGAATGCCTTTTATCTCATTTTCTTACCTAATTGCTCCAGCTGGGACTTCCAGTACTATGTTGAATAGAAGTGTCAAGAGTGGACATTCTTGCCTTGTTCCTCATATTAAAGGAAACATTTTCAGTTTCCCCTGTTAAGTATAATGTTAGCTGTGGGCTTCTCATAGATAGCCTTTTTTATGTTGAGGCAATTTCCTTCTATTCCTGTCTATTAGTGTTTTATCACAAAAGGGTGTTATTTTTTGTGAAATTCTTTTCTCCATTCATTGAGATGATCATTTGATTTTTATCCTTCATTCTGTTATGTGGCCTGTCACATTATTGACCTGATGTGTTGAACCATCCTTACATATCAAGGGTAAATCTCACTGGGTCATGATGTATAACCCTTTTAACAAGATATCAAATTATTTCCTAACATTTTGTTGGGAATTTTTGTGTCTACATTCATCAGGAATACTGGCCTATAACATTCTTTTCTTGTATTAATAGTGTCTTTGGCTTTGGTATCAGGATAATGCTAGCCTCAAAATATTAATTTGGGAGTGTTCCCACTTCTTCAATTTCTGATAGAGTTTTGAGAACTTGTGTTAATTCTTTAAATGTCTGGTAGAATGCATCTGTGAAGCTATCTAGTCCCGAGCTTTTCTTTGTTATAACATAGTGTGTATGTGCTTTTCTTTGTTATACCAAAGTGTGTATGTGCTCAGTTATGTCCGACTCTTTGCAACCATTTGGCCTGTAGCCATCCAGGCTCCTCTGTCCATGGGATTTTTCAGGCAAGAATACTGGAATGGGATCTCCTCCAAGGGATCTTCCTGACCCAGGGATCTGACCCATGTCTCCTGAGTCTTCTATGTTGACAGGTGGATTCTTTACCACTGAACCATCCGAGAAGTCTGGCATGAAGACTTGGGTGGTTCAGCTGGTAAGGAACTTGCCTGTCAATACAGGAGATGTGAGTTTGATCCCTGGGTCAGGAAAATGCCCTGGAGTGGGGAAGGGCAACCCACTCCAATATTCTTGCCTGGAAAATTCCATGGACAGTGGAGTCCATGGGGTTGCAAAGAGTTGGACACGACTGAGGACATATGCACCATTTTCTTTGTTGGGAGGTTTTAAATTAATGATTTAATTTACTTCCTCATTATTGGCCTGCTCAGAATTTTTATTTCTTCCAGATTCTAGGAATTTATATCTTATAGCTTACCCAATTAGTTGTATAATTGTTCATAGCAGTGTCCTATGATCTTTTTAATTTCTCTGGCATGAATGGTAATGTCTCTTCTCTTTCACTTCTGATTTCATCTATTTGTCTCTTGTTTTTTTTCTTTAGTGAAAAATGTCAGTTTTATTTTATTTTTTCCAAAACATTATTTAGTTTTGGATTTTTTAATTGTGTCTGCTATTTCACTTATTTCTGCTCTAATCTTTAATGTTTCCTTCCTCCTGTTAATTTAGGCTCAGTTTCTTCTTTTTCTAGTTTCTTCAAGTGTGAACTTAAGATTTTTAATTTGAGATATTTCTTTTTTTTAGTGAAAGCACTTATTACTATAAATTTCCCTCTTAGTACTATTTTGCTGCATACCATAGTTTAGATACCTTGCATTTTCATTTTTGTTTGTCTCAAGATATTAAATAATTTCCTTTTTGATTTCTTTTTTGGCCCACTGGTTGTTCAAGAGTATGTGGTTAAATTTCCACATATTTGTGAATTTTCCAGTTTTCCTCCTGTTGTTGATTTATTCTATTTCAGTGTGCTTGTAGAAAAAATTTAGTATGATTTCAATGATTATGATTTTATTTGTAGAAGACCCTAAAACTTCACATGAAAAAAAGAAACTGTGAGAACTAATAAACAAATGCAGTAACATTGCTAGATACAAAATCAACAAGCAAAAATCAATTGCATTTCAATACACTAACAATGAACTATCTAAGACAGAAATTAAGAAAATAATTTAATTTACAATAGCAAAAAAAGAATAAGACAGTTAGAATGAAGAGGTGAAAAACTTGTACTTTGGAAATTATATGAAGTAATGGAATGGATGCCATAATCTTAGTTTTTTTGAATGTTGATTTTTATGCCAGCTTTTTCACTCTCTTCTTTCACCTTCATCAAGAGTCTTTAATTCCTCTTCGCTTTCTGCCATAAGTGTGGTGTCATCTGCATATCTGAGGTTATTGATACTTCTGACAATCTTGATTCCAACTTGTGCTTCATCCAGCCTGGCATTTCGCATGATGTACTCTGCATATAAGTTAAATAAGCAGGGTGACAATATACAGCCTTGATGTACTCCTTTCCCAACAACCAGTCTGTTGTTCCATGTCTGGTTCTAACTGTTGCTCCTTGACCTGCATACAGGTTTCTCATGAGGCAGGTCAGGTATTCTGGTAGTCACATCTCTTTAAGAATTGTCCACAGTTTGTTGTGATCCACAGAGTCAAAAGCTTTAGCACAGTCAATGAAGCAGAAGTAGATTTTTTTAGAATTCCCTTGCTTTCTCTATGATTCAATGGATGTTGGCGATTTGATCTCTGGTTCCTCTGCCTTTTCTAAACCCAGCTTGTACATCTGGAAGTTCTTGGTTCACATATTTTTGAAGCCTAGTTTGAAGGATTTTGAGTGTTACCTTGCTAGCATGTGAAGATAAATTAGTCATGAGTATATTTGCATCAATCACCTTCAGAAAAGTGATCTATATGAAAGAAGACAAAGATTGAAATGCCAAAATAATAGGAGATTTTTAACCACTTCCCTCAATACAAGGCATATCAACAAGAAAGGATATAGACGGCCTTTAAAATGCAGTATCTTTAGATATCTTAAGGTAAATCTTGTGGATCAACCTATTGAACTTTACTATCTAATATTCCAGACTACGCCTTCCTATCAAGCAAATATTAAAAATTCACACAAAAAATTTAATCATATAGTAAGTGAAAGGTTTTCTGTCTAATCAAAGAACATCTTTGTGACCAGATGTGTGAGTTTTTCCCCTCACCAACCAATTCTCCAACACCAACTAGGTGTCCTAAAATTCAGTTCAGTTCTGACACCTCTGCTGGAGTTAGTGTCAGAGCCCGCAGGTTAAGGGCTCAGTCCCACAAGACTATCCCCACTTCAGATGTCAATCAAAGGAAGTGGGTCCCCAAGTTATCCACACTTGTGTCTGACAGCTACAAAACTGGGGTTGGCCCTGGCCCCCTCTCCTCAAGTTATAACAGTTCACATAACTCAAGGAAACTATTGACATTCGCTGATTCATTACAGGAAAGGATATGGATGAGCATGCAGATGAAGAGGTATATAGCGTGATGTCTAGAAAGGTTCTAAACATAGGAGTCGGGGTGTGCCGCCCCCTCTCAGTGCATGGGTGTGTTCACAAACCTGGAAGCTCTCAGAACGCTGTATGCATGCATGCCAAGTCTCTTCAGTCACGTGCAATTCTTTGTGACCCTATGGACTGTAGGCAACCAGGCTCCTCTGTCCATAGGATTCTCCAGGCAAGAATACTGGAATGGATTGCTATGCCCTCCTCCAGGGAGTCTTCCTGACCCAGGGATCATATCTGTCTCTTATGATTCCTTCGTTGGCAGGCAGGATCTTTACTACTAGCGCCACCTGGGAAGCCCCCTCAGAACCCCATAGTTCAGGGATTTTCATAGAGGCTTCACCATATAAGCATGATGGATTATTAATTCAATTTCCAGTCCCTCTTTCCTTTCCCAGAGGACTGGGAGGGTAAGGCAAAAACTTCAAAATTTCTGATCATGGTTTGGTCTTTCTGGTGACCAGCCCCCATCCTGATCTTCCTCTGCCTTTTACAAATCCAGCTTGTACATCTGGAAGGAGCCAGAGATCAAATTGCCAACATCCATTGGATCATAGAATAAGCAAGAGAGTTCCAGAAAAACATCTACTTCTGCTTCATTGACTATGCTAAAGTCTTTGACTGTGTGGATCACAACAAACTGTGGACAATTCTTAAAGAGGTGGGAATACCAGACGACCTTACCTGCCTCCTAAGAAACCTGTATGCAGGTCAAGAAGCAACAATTAGATCCAGACATGGAACAACAGACTGGTTCCAAATTAGGAAAGGAGTACATCAAGGCTGTATATCATCACCCTGCTTATTTAATTTATATGCAGAGTACATCATGTGAAATGCTGGGCTGGATAAGGCTCAAGTTGGAAACAAGATTGCTGGGAGAAATAGCAACAACCTCAGATATGCAGATGACACCACCCTTATGGCAGAAAGTGAAGAGGAATTAAAGAGCCTCTTGATCAAGGTGAAAGAGAAGAGTGAAAAAAACTGGCTTAAAATTCAACATTCAACATATTGAGATCATGGCATCTGGTCCCATCACTTCATGGCAAATAGATGGGAAAACAATGGAAACAGTGACAGACTTTATTTTCGTGGGCTTCAAAATCATTGTGGATGGTGACTGCAGCCATGAAATTAAAAGACACTTGCTCCTTGGAAGCAAAGCAATGACAAATCTAGACAGCATATTAAAAAGCAGAGACATTATTTTGCCTACAAAGGTCCATAGAGTCAAGAGTATGGTTTTTCCAGTAGTTATGTATGGATGTGAGAGTTAGAAAATAAAAAGGCTGAGCACCAAAGAATTGATGCTTTTGAATTGTGGTGCAAGAGAAGACTCTTGAGAGTTTCTTGGACAGCAAGGAGATCAAACCAGTCGATCCTGAAGGAAATCAGTCCTGAATATTCATTGTAAGGACTGATGCTGAAGCTGAAGCACCAATACTTTGGCCACCTGACGCAAAGAGCTGACTCATTGGAAAAGACCTTGACGCTGGGAAAGATTGAAGGCAGGAGGAGAAGGGAATGACAGAGGATGAGATGGTTGGGTGGGATCACTAACTCAATGGACACGAGTTTGAGCAAACTCTGAGAGATGGTGAAGGACAGGGAAGCCTGGTGTGTTGCAGTCCATGAGGTCACAAAGAGTCGGACAAGACTGAGCTACTGAACAACAACCCCATCCTGAAGCTATCCTATAGCCCAGCAAGGGCAGCCTCATGAAAATAAAAGGAGGTCCATCACCTTCTTTTTACAAGGGATTTACGAGCTATGTGTCAGGAACAGATCAAATATTAGAATGAAAGATACTCCTAGTGCCTTAATCTTTCAGGAAATTAGAAAGGTTTGGGGCCAGGAGCCAGGTACAAAGACCAAAATATATACTTCTTACTATATCACAATATCATACTAAATCACAAAGAAAAATCAGTAATTTCTATGATGGAATATGATGACATATTCCAACCCACAACCTCTAATCATCTAAAGAAAATTAAAAATTCATGCAATAGAAAAAATTAAAAGGCTTTCCCTCCTGGAACTTGCAAAGCTACCTCTTAAGTATCTCTTTGTTGAAAGAGGAAAAAATCAACTGAAATTTCAAACTACTCAAAAATAAAAATAATTAAAACACTACAGACAGGAGATTACAGGGTTTTTTAAAAACAGTAATCAAACACAAATTCTAGCACTAAATATTTCTATCAGAAATAATAAAAGAATGAAAATAATGAATGAATTTCCAGCCAAGAAACTTCAAAAAGTAAAACAAAACAAACCAAAAGAAACCACAATAATAGACCAAAGACAAAAAGTATTTGCATACAGTATAGAATAAAGAACACATAATTAATACATATTGTATTTCTGAAAATACTTATCAAATACAAAAATGCTAGCTAAAGTAATCAAGGAAAAGGGAGAAAGTGCAAACGTAGGAAACATATCATGGAGTGAATAACAGAGCAAATTAGGAAAAATCACTAGCCAGGCACAGTGCTTCTGCTGGCAGTGGCCAGGCAGAGTCCCTGCAGGTGCCAGCGGTGCCCCACCCTCTCTCCACCTGGTGAGAGGTGGGCGCAGTGGACAGCAGCCCACACCAGCCAGTGGCAGAGGCATCTCCCTGCAACACCCACACTCCAAGGACCGGAGCTTCCACCCTGCACTGTGTCCCAATAGCCACAGGACTGACCTGTCCCATCGCCTCTCCCCATGCTCTCCAACCTGGCTGAAACTGACAACCACTGCACCCCCAGCTTACCATCACCACCACCACCTCCTCTAGTTAACTGCAGTGACCAGAGCAAGCAGGAGGGTGAGGTGCAGTTAGTGAGTGGTCCTTGGCATCCAGACTACCAGATTATCCAACTGGACGACGGATCGAGAGGAACTGGCCAATGGTGCTGCCATGACGGCTATTTAGAAAGAGGCTGGAGTGCAGGAAAAAGTTAGTACCTGGGGAATATTGAAGAACAAAGACAGAAAGGCCAGAACACAAGTGTATGTTCTGTTCTGACAGTCACTGAACTGTGAGGAGATTGGAAATGTTCTGCAACTCAGGTGTCCCCAACCTCTGGGATCTAATGACTGATGATCTGAGGTGGAGCTAAGGTAATAATAATAGAAATAGGGTGCACAATAAATGTAATGTGCTTGAATCATCCCCAAAATCATCTCCCCCCCATCCATGGAAAAATTGTCTTCCACGAAACCAGTTCCTGGTGTCAAAAATGTTGAGAACTGCTGCTGTAACTATAGGATAGAGAACGGTTCAAGGGAATGGATGCAGTCAAAGTTTTGGAATGTCATAAACCTGCACCTGCAGTGTATATGCAAAGTAAAAGCTTCGTTGTGCCAGCCAGTGGAAATTCTAAGCTCTGGTCCCATATGACCCTCCTCCCAGATAATAAAAATACATCTACAACGGCAGAACATTCCTCTGGATAGTATAAGATAAAGACAGTGAAGAGGCTGTCTACCAAAGATACAACGGAGAGGGAGTGGGGAGGTGCAGGTGGGTATAGAGGTGTAGGGAGATGCATTTTTTTTTCAGTTGACACTTCATAAGGTAACCATTTTATTTTACAAATTCCAGTTTGTGAGTTTTTCTCAATTATGCAGTAACTATTTGGAAAAATTAGAGAGGCCTCTGCTGATACCAAGGCTTTGGTTCCTCATAGAGCTCAGGTGAAGAGAAGTCTGCTCTGGGTCCCTTCATGGTCACCAAAACTGTTGATTGAAATATAATATGGCATAATATGAGAGTTGTGAGTTTAAGTTTTATTTGGGGCAAAATGATGACTATAACCTGGGAGACAACATCTTAGGTAGCTCTGGGGGAAGGTCAATATTACACATGGTTTTAATAAAGGGCAATAAATGCACTCAAGCACACATTTTGTCAGAGGCTTGCTGCTAGTCACAAGGAACAGATGTCAACAGTAATAATTTTCATGCTTTTCTAGACATGAGGAGATGCAAGATTTGGGGCTCATAAAATCTTCTGAAAATATCTAACTATCTGAAGGTATAGTTAAATATTTGCCAGTCTTTTCCCAGAGCACAGTGTGCCTCATTCCTGATCTCAACTCTGAAATCCTTTCAGGGTGTGTTGGAGGTCAGCAATTGCAGTGGCTAATAAATTAATTCTTTTTTTTAATAATAAGCTAATTCTTACAGAAGCAGATGACAAGTGCCAACTTTTAGTTGGCAGCTTCTATTAATTTGCTAGAGTGGCTTACTTAACATAAAAAAGAGAGATTTATTGCTCTCAACACAGGAAATTTCAAGGTGCCAGGAACTAAGATGAAGACCAAATATATGTTTCTAATCGTAAATCACAATATCACAGGGAAGAAAAAAATAAGCACACTAGATAAAATGGAAATTTCTATCACCTTTAGCTACAGTTGGGCTTTTTTGGTGGTGTTAAAGATGTTCTATAGAAATAATAGTGATGGTTGCACAAATTCTGTGATAACTGTAACTCAGTGAATTATGCACTTTAGATAGATGATTTAGATGGCATGTAAAAGATATCTCGGTAAAACTGTAAACAGAGAAATTTTAATAGATGATTTAGCGCTAATCAATAGTGTTATGACATTTTATCTCATATTTTCTCTGCAATTCTTCCCTAGCACACTGTGCATCTGCCATATGAATTTTATGATATCAAGTATAATTATTTATTTCTCCTTTACTCACCAGACTGTAAGAGCTGTGAAGATGTTGTTTGACATAATGCTGTATTTCTAAAACTAGAACAGAAAAAGATCCTCATAAATGTTATCTGAAATGATCTATTGATCAACCAGTAAAAATGAGCCTCTATATGAGCTGACACAAACTAACCTCTCTGGCCTCCATTACAGCCCAATCTGCCTCGATTTTGAGTAACTTATTTCCAGTGTGAATTTGTGGTATGATTTGAACTGAAATAGAATGCCACTTACCACAATGGGAAGGGTTGCATCACATTTCACTTGTTTAATTTAACTCAACGGAGTTTTCATTAACACTTTAATTAAAGTTTAATACTAAACAAGTAATACATTTTCTGTTCTTTTAAAAAAAATCAAATGCATTTCACTCTTGTGTCTCACAAATTATGTTTTCTGGGAAGAACTGCAAATCGTTTAACAGATTTATTACAGTTCTTTCAGCAAAGTCCAAAGCCCAATATTGTAATTCAGAGTCCAATGCTGACTTCATGGTATTGCTCAGTACAAAATTTTTACAAAGTACACTCTTAACAGATTTAATTGTCAACTGCTAAAGTTACCTCAGCAAAATATTTCTCTCTGTGAGTTAATGAAACCAGCTACCTTCCTGACCCTCCAACAACTTGGAGAAGCAGCTTCTATGGCCCAGCTTTAGAGGTGAGACAGGGCCAATTGAGAAAAAAGTGCAGTCAGGATTAACACACACATACTGTGACATTGCACCTAGAAACATTTTTTCTTTTGAACTTTCCTGGATAGTCATTTTGCCTCTTCTTAGGGGTCACCTGCTCAGCCTTGATGGCCTTTCAGGACCTTCTGGACCAAGTTGGAGGCCTGGGGAGATTCCAGATCCTTCAGATGGTTTTCCTTTGTGTCTCCAGCCTCATAGTCAGCCCTCACATCCTACTGGAGAACTTCACTGCAGCCATCCCTGGTCATCGCTGCTGGGTCCACATCTTGGACAAAGACACTGACTCTGCTAATGACAGTGGGACCCTCAGTCAAGATGCCCTCCTGAGAATCTCCATCCCACTGGACTCAAACCTGAGGCCAGAGAAGTGTCATCGCTTCAGTCACCCCCAGCGGCAGTTCCTTCACCTGAATGGGACCTTCACCAACATGAGAGAGCTGGACATGGAACCCTGTGTGGACGGCTGGGTGTATGACCAAAGTACCTTCTCCTCCACCATCGTGACTGAGGTAAGAGTCTTCATTTACCTCTTGTGAGTACATGGTCTGAGTGTTTAGTGGTAACAGAGGAATGAACATGCTTCTAACACTAGGTAGGTGTTTGTTCTTTGTTGTTTTGGCAAACATTAATTACTTCTCTGTTAAATGATGGATTCAGAAATAGACATGAACCCTGCATTCACAATGCTTTTATTCTTAGGAAGACCAGGTTTAAGCAAGTATTACATGATATTTGGTAGTGAGTTAGAGACATCTGGAAGCTTAACAAAAATCTCTATGCCCAAGACTACCTCAGAACTATCATATAAGAACACCTGTGGCAAAATTCAGGCATCGATAAATTCTTAAAACTCAAATCACTGCACTCTGTGGCCAAGATTTAGAATCAGTTAGTATGGAGTGAAACAGGGCATTAATAGAACTTAATAGAACAGATTGAGAGGAGGCTTCTCCAAAAAATTAATGTTTAAACTGAAGTCTGAATGAGAAGATCAGCTAATGCAGAAATGGAAGATTAAGAAGAAGGTAGAGGCCTGATATTAAATTTGCAAGTAATATTAAGGTGTTTCCACTGAGGGCTTATAAGATGCTATGGAGCTCTCCTTTGCTGGTTCTCCTTCTCTTCCAGCGGGACCTGATGTATGATTATCAGTCACTGAACTCAGTGGCTAAATTCCTACTCGTGGCTGGAATGCTTGTTGGAAGCATCATGTATAATTATTTATCAGACAAGTGAGTATCTCTAGATAATAGCTTTTCTTATTCCTGGGTATTTTTATTAATTCAAGAATCATTCTTTCATTAATGAATAAATATCACAAACTTCACCATCCTAGAGCTACCCCGGCCTCCAATCTTTTAGAAACACAGAGAATTAATCAGTGTGGTGAATGCTGTTTTTTCAACATTAAGTTTTGTATACTAAACACAATAATGATATTTCCATCAGATCTGGAAGCACAGCAGGACAGGATGTAGAAAGGAGGTGCGGTAACATGTGGTTTAGGAGCATGAGAAAGAGTTATCTATGGAAACAGAGAAGATGCCTCATGGCATGAGACTCAGCCTGTGTGAAGACACAGATGTGGAAAATGGCTTTGTTGGCCTTGGTTAGGGCTGCCATGTTCAGTCCTTCCTGGACTCTATGGGATGGATGACGGTGGCTTCTTAGAAAATAAGTCTTAGAAAATTTAGACTATTAAAATCATAACAAGAATCTTTTCTGACCACAGTACGAAACTAGAAATTAAAAACAGGAGATGTTTCACATCAGTTTAGCCTTAGCCTGCAGGGTCCTAGAGTCCCTAAATCCACTGTGTTCTGGATGCTAAAAAGACATCTTACTATGCCAAATACATCTGTTGGCACAAGAAATATTTATGATGTGTGAAAATTTCTAATATTGCAGGCTGTCTTATTTGGTTTCAATTGCTGTTGAAGATTCACTAGTAACAGAGTAGAGAAGACACTTTGTTATGCTCAGGTTATGAACAAGAAGGCTGCTTCTGAGATCTGTTGTTGATTCTTTTAGGTTTCAAGTGTGAAGTTTCACTTGTTAAAACATTCCCTAAATTTCACAATGTGCCCTTTCGTCACGTATGTTTACAATATATTGCTATCGGCCCCATATTCTGACCTGTACTTGATTCTCAGGTTTGGGCGAAAGACGACGCTCAGGTGATGTTTGCTCCAGCTTGCCATTGCTGACACCTCTGCAGTCATTGCCCCCACCTTCCTCGTTTACTGCTCACCATGCTTCTTGGCTGGGCTTCCTGTCCCAACCATAATAGCAAACATTACTATACTTGGTAAGTCAGCACTTTGGATATTGTACAATTTGACTTGACTGTGATGGTGACATTCCACCTTTGCTTGAGGTCAAAATTCTGTTTGTATTTTCTTTCAGTTTTAGAGTGGATGGCGCCCTGATTCCAAACCTTGGGAACAGCACTAGTAATCTGTGCCAGTGGTGCTGCACAAATACTCTTAGGAGGTCTGGCTTTTGCCATTCGAGACTGGTGCACCCTTCAACTGGTGTTTTCTGTGCCATTATTTGTCAGCTTTCTGTTTTCAAGGTATAAGCTCTCCCTGAGTATTAGAAGGTCCTAGAATGAAAGAAGCACGGGAATTCCCCAGCAGTCCAGTAGTTAAGACCCCCACCTTCCAATGCAAGGAGTGCAGGTTCAATCCCTGGTCAGGGAACTAAGATACCGCATGCGGCAGGGGGTGGCCAAAAATTAAAATAAATAAATAAAACTTCTGAAAAATAAAAGAAAGAAAGAAAGAAGCATGGAATCAGGACACTTGAATTCTGTTTGGTCTTTGCTCAACCCTTGAGCATGTACTCTACTAATCTGTGCAATTCAACAGGCTAAATAGACAGGGTGGCCAAATAATATTATGGACATGAAATTAAATTTGAATTTCAAATAGGCAACAAATATTGTTGTATAATAACATGCCAAATGTTACATGACATGTAGTTACAGTGAAAATTATTCATTGTTTGTGTGAAATTTCCATGTATCTGAGAGTTCTGTATTTTTACGTGCTAACTGGATGAAATGTAGGCTATTTCATCAAATTCAAATTTCAGATAAATAGCAAATAAAATTTTAGTATAAGTATGTCCAAAATATTTATTGGAGTTATTCAGTTTGTTTGATTAAAAATTTAGCTAAGCACATTATACTTTTATTTGATAAAATTGGCACATCTCCTGAATAAGAGGGGAGTCAATAAACCTCCTGTCTGTGTCATCCTTGCATTTTCTTTGTCATGGTACAGGAGGAGTAAATTTTTATTTTCTGGTATAACCTATTAGTGATGAGTATTAGATGGGAGGGAAAAGACATCTACAAGGGAGGAAAAACTTTCTTCTACCTTCTTATATTCTGTGGGTAACCTTGGACACAAGAGAGGTTAACAGGAGAAATGCACACAAATGTATTTAATAGTTTTACATGTATAAATGAGTCTTCAAAAGGAAAATTAAAACCCAAAGAAGCCATTAAGCCCAAACGCTTATATGCCTTTTCACATTAAAAGCAATAAGCTGTGAGTATGTGACAAGACAAAGAGGAAAGGGCAGTAATTTATGGGATAGTTACTAGAAAGCTTATGGAAAAACTAAGAAAAAGTAAGAGTGGTTTCAGTAAGTTTGTTTGTATAGGTCTGTTTGGGCATCACTTCCCAGCCTTTGGGCATCTTTCTCAGGGGAAATTTTATGACCTACTTTTAGGTAGAAAGGGGGAGGTCAGAGAGTTCTCTTCCTGGATCTTCCACTTCTCGAGTGCAGTGCCTTCAGCTCAAAATAACCAATATACCAAAGCATCGTTTTTTTCTATAGCACATCCCGAACCCCTTCATAATTGTGGATAAAAGTTATATGAAAAAAAGGGAAATGCGAGTTAGTTGTACCCTGTCCTCTTTGACTAGGTGGCTGGCAGAGTCTGCTCGGTGGCTGATTATCACCAACAGACCCGAGGAGGGCTTGAAGGAACTTTAAAAAGTGCACACAGGAATGGAAGGAAGAATGTTGGAGACACCCTAACCATGGAGGTGAGGAGGCTGAGAGGTGGTTGTGGAATATAGGGAAGATATAACCTAACGTCTATAGATAGGTAGTATCTGTAAGAAGAATGTCAGGTAAGATCACAGGTGTGGTTGTGGGTCTTCTGACCTTATCATCCTGGTTTTCAAAGAGTGTCAACATCATTTGAGCTAAAATTAGAGAAGGATATGCAGTTGCTAAAGGACTGGACACATATCTTAGTCAATGGAAGCAGAAAGCACTGAGCAATAATAATAATGAAGACTGTGTTTTGGTCTCAGTCTATGTAAGAGAAAGTAATTTTTAAAAATCCATTCTTTTCTAATTAATGTTCTGACGACCATTTTTCAGAGCAGCAAAGGTAATGGCAAGAAGGATTAGAGACCATACAGAATAGAGAACAAGGAGGTTCTGCTGTCAGTTCATTCATCCACGCACCCTCTTTCATGGTCTATTTAGTGAGCACCCACCTGTGGCAGGTTCTGTTCTGTCCCAGCAAGTATGGTGTGACCACCATCATGAAAATCCACATTGTGTACCGTTTACATTCTACATTACAAGTTCCAAGAGCAGAAATGAGCCAAAATGTCTCAGAGAAGCTTTCATCTTATTTTCTCTCCTAGGCATAGAAGGTAGATACTGTTTCAGATCATTAGTTAAATCATTCTTCATGTCATGCACATATATAAAGTGTGTATTGAAAAATTAAATTGTGCCAGGCATCATGCCAGATCATAAATAATAGAATAAGTCAGAGTCCCAGCCTTCAAGGAGCTGTCCTATTAGTATGAGACAGAAAATTAATAGACACTTTTTAATCTAAATGTTTAAAATGATCAGAGACTGTAAAGAATGCTAACAGAGACAAGGAATAAAACATCTACCCCTTTTCACTGATAAAAGAGCAAATTAAAAGTTAGGCACTCAAAAAGGAGGAATAAAACATGAATGTAAACATGTAATCACACATAAAATAGAGGTTCCTACAGTCCTAGAAAAATGAAGAGGTCCTTTGGGTGGTGGTGGTGGTTTAGTTGCTAAGCTGTATCTTGCAACCGTATGGCTGCAAGGCTCCTCTGTCCATGGGATTCTTCAGGCAACAATACAGGAGTAGGTTGTCATTTCCTTCTCCAGAGGTCCTCTAGAAGGTTTCAAATAAGAAAAAGGAGAACACTCCTGAGAATTAAGAGCCCACTGAAGATGGTGAGAAGAAACCAGTTTCCCCAGAGATGAAGCCATTACAGAGACAGCGGCACTGAGGGTTCTTGATATGAATGGGAAAGTGTTGGCTTGTGCTTAAAAAAAAAAAAAATGAGGGAAGTGAACCTTGAAATTTGGGTGGGGCTCTGAAATTCAATTCTTCTGGCCCAATACAAAGGAAGAAAGCTTAAATACCTACAGGCCCAGGCAGATACAAAAATAAGTTATATTAGCTGGAAGCAAGAAAAGAGCAATTCATAATCAAGAATGACAACTGACAATCAGCTCAGTGACAACAGGGAACAAAAATAGCATGGCACATGAGTAGCAGTTAAAGTGTAGTTTATGCAAGAGTACCTTAAACTACATTTGAATGAATGGATAGCTAATGGGCTTTCATTTAATTGTTTTATTTTGTAAAGATAGTTTAGAAATTTGTGATCTTTGTCCTGTTTAATCCATCTGATGGGTAGCCAAACACATCTGCTCTGAAAAATCCTTCTAGCTTAAAGCTGCTCCACTTTATATCAATACCGATCAATTGATTACTCCAGATTTCCAAGAAGGGTGGCCTTTCAATTCTCTGAATCCCCTTTACCATGAAATTTTTCTAACGAATTTGGTGGTATCATTTTATTTGTGGAGGTGGGATGACAATGGGGCTAATAGTATTTGAATAATTAATAAATCAATAACTGCCTGAACCATGTGAGATGGAATTTCATGTGTACACTTGTGGCTTCTGTACAGCCTTGGAAATCCTTGTGAGAGAGGCATTTCTTCCCCTCCTATTTTTTCTGATCCTGATTCCTTTTTCTGAGGTGTAAGTGTCATATAATATTATAATAGTTTCAGATGTAAACATAAGGATTCAACATTTGTATATATTGCAAAATGATCACCACAATAAGTCTAGTTAGCATCTATCATCACATGGTTACATTTTTTTTTCTTGTAAAAAGAAATTTTAAGATCTACTCTCTTAGAAACTTTTCAAATATGCAATACAGTGTTACTAACTATATTCACCATGGTGCATACTACACCCCCAGGACTTTTATATTTTCTAACTGCAAGTTAGTATCTTTTAACCTCCTTGACCCATTTCACCCACCTACCCCTTAAACCCTACCTTTGGCAAACACTAGTCTATTCTCTGTATCTATGAGCTTGGTTTTGTTATGTTTTTAGATTCTACATGTAAGTGAGATCATATGATATTTGTCTTTCTTTGTCTGGCTTGTTTCACTTAGCATAATTGCTTAAAGGTCCATCCATGTTGTCAGAAATGGCAAGATTTCCTTCTTTTTATGGCTAAATAATATTCCATTAGATATATAAGCTACATTTTCTTTATCCATTCATCCATTAATGGACACTTAGACTGTTTCCCTATCTTGGCTATTATAAATAATGCTGCAGTGAACATGAGGGTGCAGATACTTTTTTAAGTTAATGTTTTCATTTTCTTCAGATAAATTCCCACAAGTGGAATTGCTGGATCATATGGTAGTTCTCTTTTTAATTTTTTATGAACCTCTATGCTTTTTTCTGTACTGGCTGCACTAATTTACATTCCCACCAACAGTATACAAGAGTTCCCTTCTCTCCACATTCTTGCCAATACTTGACATTTCTTATCTTTTAAATGATAGCCATTACAACAGATTATATATCACTGTAATTTTTATTTGCATTTCCCTAATGATTAGGGAGGGGCTTCCCTGGTAACTCAGCTGATAGAGAATCTGCCTGCAATGTGGGAGACCTGGGTTCCATCCCTGGGTTGGGAAGATCGCCTGGAGAAAGGAACGGCTACCAACTCCAGTATCCTGGCCTGGAGAATTCCACGGACTGTATAGGGTCGGACATGACTAACTTTTCACTTTCACTTTCAGTGATTAGGGATGTTGAACACTTTTTCATGTATCTATTAACCATCTGTATATCTTCCTTGAAGAAAATGTATATTCAGACACTCTTCTCATTTTTTAATTGGATTGTTTGGCTTTTTGCTATTGAGTTGAATGAGTCCTTTACATGTTTTAGATTTTAATCCCTTATCAGATACATAATTTGCAAATATTTTTTCTCATTGTGTAGGTTGTCACATTTCTTGGGGTTTCCCCGTTGACTCAGCAGTGAAGAATTCACCTGCAATGCAGGAGATGCAGCAGGAGCAGCAGGTTCGATCCCTGGGTGGGGAAGAGCCTCTGGAAAAGGAAATGGCAACCCACTCCAGTGTTCTTACCTAGGAAATCCTGTGGACAGAGGAGCCTGGTGGGCCACAGTCCATGGGATTGCAAAGAATCAGACACAACTCAGCAACTAAGTGCACACATTTTCTTATTCCTAGTCATCTTTTTAATGAGAAAGAAATTGAGGCTTAGAGATGTCCTATTACCTTCATTAAACTGTACATTTAGCATTTAGTAAAGCTATTGCATAATGACAGGTAATAAAGTCTGGGTGTAAATCATACTACTCCAATATCGCCCCTGATTTTTGTCCTCAGATTTAGTTCTAGGCATCTCATTCATGGAGGCACAACATGCTAGGGTTTCCCTGAAAGAGGCTAACCCAAGAGCCAAAATTAAGTCTCTCAAGGAAATTATTCTCTTTCTTCCTGGAAAAAAAAAAAAATTCTGCCAACAGTCACCTGAGAAGCAAGCTCAATGCCAGACCTTCATGCCCCTCTGGTACAAGTGAAACTTCGAACCTAAATCCAATAACTCTTTTTTTAGCCCCTTCCTGACCTAAATCTATAACCTTGACATCCCTTTTGATGCCCAGCAGGCAAACTGAGTCTCTTATTGAAATGTCCTTGTCACTGCACAATTTCCCCTTACCTCCCTGATTTTCCATTCATAGCACTTTACATCTTCATTACTCATCATTACATCCTCAGTGGCTATATTTTCCAGTAGAAACAAAGGGGAGTCATCTGTTGGGGGCCTCATACTGCCTACCATTGCATGACAACCGAATAGTTTGTTACTGTTTCAAAGGTCCTGAGATCCGCCATGCATGAGGAGCTGGAGGCAGCACAGACCAAACCGTCTGTGTTTGACTTGTTCCGCACACCCAACCTGAGTAAAAGGATCTGTCTCCTGTCCTTTGTGAGGTGGGCTTCACACAATGCATGAGGGATGTTAAAATAGTGAAGACGTGATTGTATTTGTTATTTCAGCATCTATAACATGCTAAAGAGACAGATTTGAGATTAAGCATGAAGAAGTCAAGAACATGGTTGCTAGGTTTGGAGAAAGTAAAAGGGTTATGAAAAGACAGACACAGAACCAATCATACAGTGAGGAGTTCTATTTATCACATCACCCTAAAGGCTTATCACTAAAGATGTTGCTGAGAATGTCAATCATGGCACAGATCTTGGCTATAAGTTTCTTCACTTGTTTTCATGTTCAGTGAAGTAAAACTATAAACAAAAAGTAAGGTGTTCAGATGCATGCAGTTCAATAAATAGTTCCATATATAAGTATATAACCATCACCCAGATCAAGGTTTAGAAAAAAAGCTAAAATTCTGGAAGGCCCCATTATGTCTCCTCCGTAACAAAACTCCCTGCATTCCCCCCAAAAGTGTAATAATAATTATGACTTCCATCATCATATAATTATTTTGTGATAATTTTTAAATCATCACCTCACAAGGAAATTGTTTTTATAAAGTCCCCAAGATTTGTTTTAACCAGGTATGTTAAGACATGCAAACTTGGAAATGACTGTCATGAAGGAAGTTTTACTCACAAATCCCTAGAAAGAGGAAGTATGTGACAAGCCAGATGGGGCCATGCAGGGAAGCACCTGGGTCAGTCGGAAGAGGATGGCCCCAAGCCTTTATTGGGGTTTTGTGGGAGGGAATGAGAGGAGGTTATGTATCTTGAGTAAGCTGAGGGTTGGACTGTTTGAATAATTTCAGCAGGATCTGTGCTATAGAGATGGCTCTGAGTGTCCAACACCTGACCCTGGAGCTACTTAGGGCAGGGAGAATATTGGCTTGGTGTGAGAGTTTGATAAAGGGGATGCTTGGGGATGTGGGCCCTGGATTGGTGGTTTGTATATCAAAGGTATACTCACAGGGGAGCAGTTTGCCACCTTATCAGTGAGCCCTGGAAGAGGCAGACTCTCCACGATCAAGGCCCCTTCTTCCAGTGAATCAAAAATACAGAAAAGTTTACAGTATAATCAAAATTGAAATATTCTACAAATCAGACCATGTCTGAATACTCTAACACCAAGCCTTAGCTTACTGGCACAATATCATTATTGGAGATTATGATTGGAGAATCTAAACTCATGACATCTGTCTTAGCTCTTTTGTCCACCCACAGACTTCTAACCACCATACCAGTTTTTGGCCTATTCCTCCACCTCCAGTTTGTGGGGGAAGACATTTTCCTACTCCAAATTCTCTTTGACATAGTCCAACTTAGAGGCAATTATGCTGCAGTTTTAGCACTGATTCACCTGGATCGCAGAGTAAGCCAGATGGTTTTCATATTCCTGCTGACTGTCTCCATTCTTCTCCTGATCTTCATACCCCAAGGTGAGAAAATAACTCAGCATGAAAAATAGGCTTCTCAGCATCCTCCCCTCAGGAACTATATGGATCACACCTAGCTAAAACCAGAAGGAAAGCAACACTGTGTTCTAAGGATTCCCTGAAACCAATCTAGGGGGTTAGTAAAGCTTCTGCACTTACATTGCTGGGAAAAGAACTGTCAGAAGAAAGTAATTCTCCTCTGCCCTTTTAAGTTCTTCTGTCTGGACTAAGAATTAAATTGACATGAGACAAACTAACAGAAGAAAATCAAACAAAAGTTTAATAACGTGTATAAACATGGGAAAGTGAAAGTGTTAATTACGCGGGAGGGTCCGACTCTTTGCAACCCCATGAACTGAAGCCTCTGTCCCTGGAATTCTCCAGGCAAGAATACTGGAGTGAGTAGCCATTCCTTTCTCCAGGGAAACTTCCTGACCCAGGGATCGAACCCAGGTCCCATATTGTAGGCAGATTCTTTACTGACTGAGTCGCCAGGGAAGCATGAGACCCAGGCAAAATTGAGTAACCTATCAAAATAGACAAAGCCCCCACCTTCAATACCATCTTCAGCTAAAAACAAAAGAGAAAAATAGGATGTTGAGGGGTGGTGGTTTAGGACTTCAAAGGGGAGGAAGGCAATTCGCCTGGAGATGGAAAAGATGTTTGGTAAACAAGTGTTCGCTTGGCCATGTAGAAACAATGGGACATAGAGTGGATGCTGGTCTCTGGGCCCCGCTGAGTTTCCCCCACCATACCTAGCCCATGTTGTCTGCAGACATTTCTAGTGTTAGGTCTATTCCAGGACTAAGCCCTTTACCTAAATTCTTTCATCAGCTAAGGGGGAAGTAAAAAGAAAGACTTCCTGAATCTTCTATTTCTCAAAACTAACCAACCTAAATTAACCTTCATGCCAAAGAGACACATTTTGGGGTGGTGAGTTTTGCTCCCCTACAGAATCAAACATAATTAAAGTCGGCTCAGACATATGATTGTATTCATCACATCTGAGAAATATCTGGAAACTGGTGCCATCTATGATTGGCAGTTACTCTAGGACAGTAATTAATCATTTAGTGGTGTTGGTTTACTGACTAAGTTGTGTCCAACTGTTTACGACTTCATAGACTGTAGCCCCATAGACTGCAGCCCACCAGGTTCCTCTGTCCTTGGGATTTCCCAGGCAAGAATACTGGAGTAGGTTGCCATTTCCTTCTCCAGGGGATTGTCCCATCCCAGGGATTGAACCTGTGTCTCCTGCATTACAGGCAAATCCTTTACCCCGAGCCACCTTTGGCCAATCATACTTTACACAGTAAGCAAGGTGGGTCTAGACCTTGTAATAGGCTCTCATGTGAGGACACAATACTGTCACTTCCTCTGACTATCACTTCCACAAGCTCTTTCTTGGTTCTGTAGCTTCACTGAAAATGTATCCTCTGATCTCTATATAACTACTTATATGTCTCATGTCTGGTCACCATTAGGGCAACTCTAGTTTAGGGGTGTCATCTTAACTTCAAGAAAATAAAATTCCCTGTCTTCAAGCAGAGAAGAGAATAGTAGTAACAAGGCAGAAAGCAGTTAACAGCCTGTCTTACAATCTATTTTACTAAACTGAATGATCATATGTAACGAAGAGGGAAACCCAGCTGTTCACATGCTTCACCTAACTCCCAGTGCAGGGATGCACTTTATGGGATCCCAGATTGTTGGGGTTCCACTGCTCACCTTGAATATTAGCAGTGATGCAAGTTTGCTACATAATGACACAGCCCACTCCCAGTATTGTAGCACTCATAATGAAATTTCCTCGCAGGGAAGGACATGTAGGCATAGAAAACAGACTCTCTGAAATTTCCCTTCTGTTGTTTCCAAAATCAGACTATTTTCCCAATAGAGATTCTTATATTTGACTATTGAAACATTGTCCTAGATAAAGACACTCTCCAGATTATCCATTAATACAGGAGTCCTGTCCTTGTATTAATCTCTTCTGCAATACTGCTGCTGCTAAGTCGCTTCAGTCATGTCCAACTCTGTGAGACCCCATAGACAGCAGCCCACCAGGCTCCCCTGTCCCTAGGATTCTCCAGGCAAGAACACTGGAGAGGGTTGCCATTTCCTTCTCCAATGCAGAAAAGTGAAAAGTGAGAGTGAAATCACTCAGTCGTGTCTCTGCAATACTAGTCCATGTCAATATTGTGAAAGCTCCTAGGTTTTAATCTGTTGAGACATGGATGAATCTTACACCCCGCAGTTATTGCTCACTTGACAATCCTACATTCTACCTGAGGGGCAGAGGAGACACTGGAGAAAATAAATGAAATCAAGTTCTGCTGGTCTCACCTTCCCTCTCCTTTTCTGGCAAATCTCAGAGAGGCAGGGACAGTTGATGAAATAATTCAGACCCTTTTATTCACCGTAAGTCATAAAATGTAGCTAAGTCACATTTCTCAGCCTATTAGACACCGCACATTTTCAGCCTCTGTGTAGTTTCTGTTCTGTGTATTTTACACTAGAGAACAGCTCCAATAAGCTCTTCTTCATTTGATCAGGCTTCCCAGTTGTGCAGTGGTAAAGTCTCCACCCGCCAAGGCAGGAGACACAGGAGACACAGTTTCCATCCCTGGGTTGGGAAGATGTCATAGAGTAGGAAACATCAGCCAGTGTTCTTTGCCTGGAAAACTCCATGGATAGAGGAGCCTGACAGGCTATAGCCCATGGGGTGGCAAAGAGTCAGACAGGACTAATCACACATGAACAGTGTGTGCAGGCTCTATTTCATTATCTCTATCTCGTTTGTAACTATGGAGATGCTAATTCCTTCAGCTCAGATTGCCTGAGCCTCACTGGTTTTCTTCTCTCCAGACATGCAGACCCTGCGTGTGGTCACAGCAACTTTGGCAGTAGGAGTTTCTGGTGCTGCATTCTCCAGCTGTCTTTCTCATGCATTTGAACTGACTCCTACTGTACTCAGGTATGAAAATTCATGGATACTCTTTCAAAAACAGACCTCTGCCAGCTAACTGACACTTATTGGAGGAGGAAAACTAAGATTGGTTAGTTATCAAAAGTAACCAAGTGTAATAACAAAAACCTAACAATTTATACCCAAAGATTATTTAAAGTTTTTGCCAGACACTGGATAAAGTCTCCGTGTGCGACATCTCCTGTGATCTTCTGAATGACAGGAAAGGAAGATGTCATGAGTAACGGTAATTCTTAATGATCAAACTGGGTCATAATGCACTTAACTGCACTTGAATTTGAGGGAAAAAATTGCTGGAAAATTAAAGAGAAAATTTCAAAAGGAAGCATATGTGGTCAACCTTCTGCACTGCTATGCTATCTACCATAATCAAAGTAAAGTAATACATCACAAAATTACAAGTGTAGATTTTTACCTGACTTTCTTGGATTATTGTTTACACCCCAAGGGTAACAGCTCTGGGAATCATAGGATTTGCTTCTGCTACTGGGACAGCCCTGGCTCCTCTCGTGATGATCCTAAGTGTGTATTCCCCACACCTGCCCTGGATCATCTATGGAGTCTGCTCCATCCTTGGTGGCCTTGTCATCCTACTCCTTCCCGAAACCAGGAATAAACCTCTGCCCGACTCCATCCAGGATGTGGAAAATGAGTGAGTAAACCCTCTAAGCGTCCCTTGGGGGAGCTGTGCACTCAGGGTCTGTGACGAAGAGGGCAAAACATGAGTTGAGACACTGTCCCCCAAACAAGCTAAGCTCTAAGCTATTTCCAGGTGATCAGTGCCTTTGGTTTAGCTACAGTCTCATCCCTCCCCACAGTGACCTCGGACTCCCCCAAGCTTCCCTGGATCACCCAGACCAACATCAGTATGACCAGTAGGTTTAGAGGTGAAGAAGCCAAAATTAGATGCCTTGGTGTGACATACACACCCCTGAAGGTGTTTCACAAACATGATCCAAACACCGGATTCTCATCCCTCAGACCCTGGCAGACCTCAGCCCAGTGAGGGCAGTAAGCTCTCTGAGACTGTTGGTGTCTGTAGGTCTGTGACCTTCCCAGGTCACTGAAGACCTGAGGGAGACCAAGGAGAAGACAAGAGCCCCTCCCCTCCCACAGATAACGATGTATCTCGGGGGAAAGAGTCCTATGTGTTGCCTGTGAGATTCGGACCGTCTGACTTTCCCTGGAAATGAAATGTTACAAAAAGAGAGAGTAGTAAATGTTGGGATTTTAAGTGATGAAGACTAGGAAATGATTCTATGACTTTCTGTGTACCATTTGCCTTTACCAAAAACTCTTTTGACCAATGCAAAGATGTCCAAAAGTAAAAGTAGAAAGTATCAAAGCTTCCTTTCCAAATTTTGCTCCGGGAGTTTGGTCTTTCATTCACAAAGTTTACTCCAACCCTTGGGGCAGGGCTCACGGTTTATAACCAAAGCTGTTTGGCAAAGGATAAGCTTGCCCCTGAGGATACAAGACATATATGCTTATTTGATATTTTTTCTTTGTTGGTTTCATTGTAACTTTTCCAGGGGAAAATGTTCAAGGAGAGCAAAGCAGGAAGAAGCCTTCATGCAAGTGACACAGTTTTAAGGAATTCCATTAAGTAACTGCTGATTCTAGAGCATAAAAAAAGAGGGAAAATGAGGTGATGTTAAGATGCTGGAAACCTTTGTAAAGTAAATAAATATATAATAGAAAAAATTGATTTTTTACAATTGTGGTACTAAATTATGAACTATAAAATACCTCTGATTAACCATAATAAAAAATGGGATTGGGTAGAGAGGGAGGTGGGAGGGGGGATCAGGATGGGGAATACATGTAAATCCATGGCTGATTCATGTCAATGTATGACAAAACCCACTACAATATTGTAAAGTAATTAGCCTCCAACTAATAAAAATAAATGAAAAAAAAATTTTTAAGTGAAGAAAACCATAATATTTTTTAAAGATTTTGAATATGTGTGTAATTGTAGATAATTAGCATGTTTCTGAATAGGAAGGTAGAATGGAACTGAAAATAACTAGTCTTCCCCTAATTAATCAGTAGAATAATTGATGTAGTAAGTACAATGAAAACCAGATACTTTTGGAAGAATTTGAAAAATAGTTTTAAATTACCTACAATTTAATAATAAGCAAGATGATTCCCAAAAAAAAGGAGATCATGGGGTGAGAGGGTGCTGGCTAGTCTATGGAGTAGCATTTGCTACTCACAGTAGCATTTACTATAAATGCAATAGTCAAAAGAGTAGATGCATTTACATATCAAAGAAAGTCCAGACAGACCACAGATGTAACACTTAATATATAATTTTGGCATCACAAATTTGGGGTAAAATAAGGAATTATGCAACAAATAGCATAACTATTTAGAGTTAAATGACTAATAATGTAACTCCATTCAATTCTGTTCAGTCGCTCAGTCTGGTCCGACTCTGCGACCCCATGGACAACAGCACACCAGGCCTCCCTGTCCACCACCAACTTGCGGAGTTTACCCAAACTCATGTCCATTGAGACGGTGATGCCATCCAACCATCTCATCCTCTGTCGTCCCCTTCTCCTCCTGCCCTCAATCTTTCCCAGCATCAGGGTCTTTTCAAATGAGTTGACTCTTCCAATTAGGGAGCCAAAGTATTGGAGTTTCAGCTTCAACATCAGTCCTTCCAATGAACAGCTAGGACTGATCTCCTTTAGGATGGACTGGTTGGATCTCCTTGCAGTCCAAGGGACTCTCAAGAGTCTTCTCCAACACCACAGTTCAAAAGCATCAATTCTTCAGTGCTCAGCTTTCTTCACAGTCCAACTCTCACATCCATACGTGACCACTGGAAAAACCATAGCCTTGACTAGACGGATCTTGTGGACAAAGTAATGTCTCTGCTTTTTAATATGCTGTCTAGGTTGGTCATAACTTTCCTTCCAAGGAGTAAGCATCTTTTAATTTCATGGCTGCAATCACCATCTGCAGTGATTTGGGAGCCCAAAAAACTAAAGTCAGCCACTGTTCCCACTGTTTCCCCATCTATTTGCCATGAAGTGATGAGACCAGATGCCATGATCTTAGTTTTCTGAAAGTTGAGCTTTAAGCCACTTTTTCACTCTCCTCTTTCACTTTCATCAAGAGGCTCTTTAGTTCTTCTTCACTTTATGCCATAACGGTGGTGCCATCTGCATATCTGAGGTTATTGATCTTTCTCCCAGCAATCTTGATTCCAGCTTGTGCTTCCTCCAGCCCAGCGTTCCTCATGATGTACTCCACATATAAGTTAAATAAGCAGGATGACAATATACAGCCTTGATGTACTCCTTTTCTTATTTGGAACCAATGTGTTGTTCCATGTCCAGTTCTAACTGTTATTTCCTGACCCGCATACGGGTTTCTCAAGAGGCAGGTCAGATGGTCTGGTATTCCCATCTCTTTCAGAATTTTCCACAGTTTGTTGTGATCCACACAGTCAAAGGCTTTGGCATAGTCAATAAAGCAGAAATAGATGTTTTTCTGGAACTCCCTTGCTTTTTCAATGATCCAACGGATGTTGGCAATTTGATCTCTGGTTCCTCTGCCTTTTCTAAAACCAGCTTGAACATCTGGAAGCTCATGGGTCACGTATTGCTGAAGCCTGGCTTGGAGGATTTTGAGCATTACTTTGCTTGCATGTGAGATGAGTGTAATTGTGCGGTAGTTTGAGCATTCTTTGGCATTGCCTTTCTTTGGGATTGGAATGAAAACTGACCTTTTCCAGTCCTGTGGCCACTGCTGAGTTTTCCAAATTTGATGGAATATTGAGTGCAGCACTTTCACAGCATCATCTCTTAGGATTTGAAATAGCTCAAGTGGAATTCCATCACCTCCACTAGCTTTGCTCATAGTGATGTTTCCTAAGGCCCACTTGATTTCACATTCCAGGATGTCTGGCTCTAGCTGAGTTATCACACCATCATGATTATCTGGGTTGTAAAGATCTTTTCTGTATAGTTCTTCTGTGTATTCTTGCCACCTCTTCTTAATATCTTCTGCTTCTGTTAGGTCCACACCATTTCTGTCCTTTATTGAGCCCATCTTTGCATGAAATGTTCCCTTGGTATCTCTAATTTTCTTGAAGAGATCTCTAGTCTTTCCTATTCTGTTGTTTCCCTCTATTTCTTTTCATTGATCCCTGAGGAAGGCTTTCTTATCTCTCCTTGCTGTTCTTTGGAACTCTGCATTCAAATGGGTATATCTTTCTTTTTCTCCTTTGCTTTTCACTTCTCTTCTTTTCACAGCTATTTGTAAGGCCTCCTTAGACAGCCATTTTGCTTTTTGCATTTCTTTTTCTTGGGGATGGTCTTGATCCCTGTCTCCTGTACAATGTCACAAACCTCCATCCATAGTTCACCAGGCACTCTATCAGATCTAGTCCTTAAATGTATTTCTCACTTCCACTGTATAATCATAAGGGATTTGACTTTGGTCATACCTGAATGGTCTAGTGGTTTTCCCCACTTTCTTCAATTTGAGTCTGAATTTGGCAATAACGAGTTCATGATCTGAGCCACAGTCAGCTCCCAGTTTTGTTTTTGCTGACTGTATAGAGCTTCTCCATCTTTCTAGCTCCATGCCCTAAACCAGAAAAATAATCTAATAAAGTTAAATGGAATCAGTAAACCACAATTTTCAATAGAAAATTCTACAAAACCTTGAAATTAAAAATATTCTGAGTAGTAAAGGAAATTCCAGAAATTTAAAGACAGATAAGTTGAAGCTGAATAATTCTCAAGACTCTTGAGAGTCCCTTGGACAGCAAGGAGATCAAACCAGTCAATCCTAAAGGAAATCAGTCCTGAATATTCATTGGAAGGACTGATGCTGAAGCTCAAGCTCAAACTTTAATACTTTGGCCTTCTGATGGGAAGAGCCAACTCATTGGAAAAGACCCTGATGCTGGAAAAGACTGAGGGTAGAGAAGGGGGTGACAGAAGATGAAATGATCAGATGCCATCACCGATCCAATGGACATGAGTTTGGGCAAGCTCCAGGAGACAGAGAAGGACAGGAAAGCCTGGTGTGCTGCAGCCCATGAGGTTGCAAAGAGTCAGACATGACTTAGTGACTGAACAACAACAACAAACAACAAATTGAATGATAACTCATTTAAAGCCTATGTTTGGCAAAATTCTAACAATTTATCAGAGCAAACTAGAAAAATATTCACCAAAATGATAAAAACAATTAACTTTTAATGGTGGACTTTTAAGTGATTTTCACTTTGTTCTTTGTAAATTTCTGTATTCAAAGTTTTAGTCAAGGAATGTGTAAAATTTCAAAATATTATAAGGTGTCAAAAATGAAAGAACGAATGACAAAACAAACAATTTTCAAAGTGTACTTTTAATACATAGAATTCTGTCATAAATATCTACCAAAAAGATAGTAAAATAAGTTAATAGAAACGTGTAAAATCCGGGCCATATCATTTTTAAGAGAAAAAAGCCACATGGGTAGTAAATGTATGAAAAACTGTACAAACCCACTGGAAATCATAAGACATACAAGTTAAAATGAAATATCAACTTATATTTTCAAATGGCCAAAAATTAGTGTTCTTATTGTCAAGCTGGTGAGAATGCAGTTCAGTGGAAATGTATTATTTGATGGTGGAATTATAAAATAATTCATGCTAGATGGGTGCTAGAGACACAGAATTGGCATCAATATCAAGTGCTTTAAAATAAACTTGCTAATCCAGCAGCTGCTTATTGAGCACATAATAACTACCAAGGTAAGCAATCTACATACTTGCATGCATGCTTGCATGATCTGTCATTTCTGACTCCTTGCAACCCCATGGGCTGTAGCCCGCCAGCCTCCTCTGTCCATGGGATTCTCCAGGCAAGAATACTAGAGTGGGTTGCCATGCCCTCCTCCAGAGAATCTTCTCGACCCAGGGATGCAACCCACAGTTCCTGCATTGGCAGGAGCAACCTGCAAAGCCCAAGCAATCTACATACACAAATGAAATTTAAAAGATGGGCACAAAACAGAGGCAGGTGTGGTCTCACATCTTTATTTTCTACAGATGAACATAATTTTAAGTTCCCTTTTCCTCTAGGTTGGCAGTCAATCACAAGTCAGTTAGTTTTGGAGAATTATTACTATGATCCTTCCCTACCTGAACTTCCAGATCTCATAGGCATATGCAATGCCCCAGTGATGGGATAAGAACAAGACAGCTGATTGTCCTTATCTGTTAGTACTGGTCCTGTACTCACTTGGTTGCTACCACTTTGCCAATCACCACCACATCAGGCGCTAGAATCTGGAGCTCCCAGTCTGACTGATCTGCTCTTAATGCAGCCACTCTGTTATGGGTCTATTATTTTCCCAGGACCTACTGGATCCTTCTCCTCCCCACTCCAGTATTCTTGGGCTTCCCTTGTGGTTCAGCTGGTAAGGAATCTGCCTGCAGTGCAGGAGACCTGGGTTCAATCCCTGGGTTGGGAAGATCCCATGGAGAAGGGAAAGACTACCCACTCCAGTATTCTGGCCTGGAGAATTCCATAGATTATATAGTCCATGGGGTCGCAAAGAGTTGGACACAACTGAGCAAATTTCACTTCACTTCAGAAGGGGAAATATATCCCCAAGGTTACATCCATCTAGTGAGGGGAAACCTGTATCTATTGACTAATCAATGTGTAGTTACAAAGGTTCCCACTATGGTTTAATTCCAGACATTTCTGAAGAGCCATTCCATCTGCCCATGGAATGACTTAAGGACAGTCTACCATGATTCCACATGAACTTCTCAGCAATCAGGCTTCTGTCGCACACTTATGGAATGAAGTTCTAAAAGAATGCTATAATAAACCTGTGTGTACATTTGTACCTTGGAACTTCTTTCCCTAGAAACCAGCCTGTGGAGTCCTGGCCCAAGGCCACAGGTGTGAGGCCTTTCACCAAGGCCACTGAGGCAGAGCCGATAACCAAGTGTCACCCCCAGCACTGACTGAGCCCTTGTAAGCATTGCCAAAGGCCCCCCTGATCATCACCAGCAGGTTTTCTGGCCCCAAAGTAGGCAAAAATGCCCACCCCAATAGTCACTCTATAGTACCCTAACCAATCACCTAATGCCAACCTTGAAGCAGGAATTATCTTTGCCTAGTGGCTATAAAAATTGGCTACTAACCCACAACAGGACTTCCCTTGTAGCTCAGTTGGTAAAGAATCTGCCTTCAATGCAGGAGAACTGGGTTCGATTCTTGGGTCAGGAAGATCCCCTGGAGAAGGAAATGGCAACCCACTACAGTATACTTGCCTGGAGAATCCCATGGACAGAGGAGCCTGGCAGACTACAGTCCATGGGGTTGCAAGAGTCAGATATGACTTAGCAACTAAACCACCACCACCACCAATCCACAAAAACTGTCAGCTCTCCCTGGTCTGTCAGAAGGTCTGTCCACTGCATTTGCAGTATCTTCATTATCTCAGCTCATTGCTCTCCATAAATTCACCCCTTCTGAAATATTCTGTGTCTGGAAATTCTTTTACAGAAAATCTGAGTCTTTCCAACTCAGACTGCCACAACAAAACCCAAGGCAAATGTTAATAATAAGATATTCCTGGGTCTGCAGTGAAGCAGCCCAAGTTAGCATGAACATGATTACTTCGGTTTGGGCTGGAACCAAGTAACACTAAAATTTTCTCTCTGATCTTATTGTGATGATAGGAAGATGTTTGGTAAGTAGAATTCACTGGATTTGGAACTGACTGAGCCTTGAGTGAACACAAAGGATAGTCAGAGGATATTGTAAAGGCTTTTGACTTGGATAACTGGGTGGAAGGGAGTACTATTTACAGAGATAAACAAGAGGAGCAAGTGATAGCAAGAGGTGGAACATGAGGAGACAGTAGTGAAGAATGAAATATTTCCTGCCATATCAGTAAACAAGGCTGTCACAGTCATCAGCAACTGAGCCAGAAATCCCTGAGGGAATTCAGGAAGAAAAGAATACCTGCCATCTAGCGGCCATCAGACTGTAGCCACTCCCTACTGTGAGCCTGAGAAAAGGAAGCTCAGGATGTGAGAACAAGATCAGTTCAGTTCAGTTCAGTTGCTCAGTCGAGTCTGACTCTTTGCAACCCCATGGACTGCAGCATGCCAGGCTTCCCTGTCATCACCAACTCCTGGAGCTCACTCAAACTCATGTCCATTGAGTCGGTGATACCATCCAACCATCTCATCCTCTGTCATCCCCTTCTTCTCCCACCTTCAATCTTTCTCAGAATCATGGTCTTTTCCAATGAGTCAGTTCTTCGCAGCAGGTGGCCAAAGTATTGGAGTTTCAGCTTCAGCATCAGTCCTTCCAATGAATATTCAGGACTGATTTCCTTTAGGATTGACTGATCGAATCTCCTTGCAGTCCAAGGGACTCTCAAGAGTCTTCTCCAACACCACAGTTCAAAAGCATAAATTCTTCGGCGCTCAGCTTTCTTTATAATCCAACTGTCACATCCATACATGACTACTGAAAAAACCATAACTTTGACTAGATGGACCTTTGTTGGTAAAGGAATGTCTCTGCTTTTTAATATGCTGTCTAGATTTGTCATATCTTTTCTTCTAAGGGGCAAGCATCTTTTAATTTCATGGCTGCAATCACCATCTGCAGTGATTTTGGAGCCCAAGAAAATTAACTCTGTCACTGTTTCCTTTGTTTCCCCATCTATTTGCCATGAACTGATGGGACCAAATATCATGACCTTAGTTTTCTGAATGTTGAGTTTTAAGCCAAACTTTTCACTCTCCTCTTTCATTTTCATCAAGAGGCTTTTTAGTCCTATTTCACTTTCTGCCATAAGGGTGGTGTCATCTGCATATCTGAGGTTATTGATATTTTTCCCAGCAATCTTGATTCCAGCTTGTGCTTCCTCCAGCCCAGCATTTCTCATGATGTACTCTGCATATAAGTTAAATAAGCAGGGTGACAATATACAGCCTTGACATGCTCCTATCCCATTTTGGAACAAGACTGTTGTTCCATTTCCAGCTCTAACTGTTGTTTCTTAACCTGCATACAGATTTCTCAAGAGGCAGGTCAGGTGGTCTGGTATTCCCATCTTTTTCAGAATTTTCCAGTTTGTTGTGATCCACACAGTCAAAGGCTTTGGAGTAGTCAGTCAATAAAGCAGAAGTAGATGTTTTTCTGGAACTCTCTTGCTCTTTTGATGAGCCAATGGATGTTGGCAATTTGATCTCTGGTTCCTCTGCCTTTTCTAAATCCAGTTTGAACATCTGGAAGTTCATGGTTCACATACTGTTGAAGCCTGACTTGGAGAATTTTGAGCATTACTTTACTAGTGTGTTCAGATGAGTGCAATTGTGCAGTAGTTTGAACATTCTTTGGCATTGTCATTCTTTGGGATTGGAATGAAAACTGACCTTCCAGTCCTGTGACCACTGCAGCATTTTCCAACTTTCTCAGCATATTGAGTGCAACACTTTCACAGCATCATCTTTTAGGATTTGAAATAGCTCAACTGGAATTCCACCACTTCCACTAGCTTTGTTCATAGTGATGCTTCCTAAGATTCACTTGATTTCACATTCTAGGATGTCTGGCTCTAGGTGAGTGATCACATCATTGTGGTTATCTGGGTCACGAAGATCTTTTTTTGTATAGTTCTTCTGTGTATTCTTGCCACCTCTTCTTAATATCTTCTGCTTTTCTTAGGTCCGTACCATTTCTGTCCTTTATTGTGCCTATCTTTGCGTGAAATGTTCCCTTGGTATCTCTAATTTTCTTGAAGAGATCTCTAGTCTTTCAATTCTGCTGTTTTCCTCTGTTTCTTTGCATTGATCACTGAGGAAGCTTTTTTTTAATCTCTCCTTATTATTCTTTGGAACTCTGCATTCAAATGGGTATATCTTTCCTTTTCTCCTTTGCCTTTTGCTTCTCTTTTCTCAGCTATTTGTAAGGCCTCCTCAGACAACCATTATGCCTTTTTGCATATTTTTCTTAGGGATGGTCTGGATCACTGCCTGCTGTACAGTGTCACGAACCTCCCTCCATAGTTCTTCAGGCACTCTATCAGATCTAATCCTTTGAATCTATTTGTCACTTCCACTGTATAATTGTAAGGGATTTGATTTAGGTCATACCTGAAAATGGTCTAATGGTTTTCCAAACTTTCTTCAATTTAAGTCTGAATTTGGCAATAAGGACTTCATGATCTGAGCCACAGTCAGCTCCTGGTCTTATTTTTGCTGACTGTATAGAATTTCTCCATCTTGGCTGCAAAGAATATAATCAATCTGATTATGGTATTGACCATCTGGTGATGTCTATGTGTAGAGTTATCTCTTGTGTTGTTGGCAAATGAGTTGCAAGATACTGGCCTCAAGATAGCTGAGGTGCATATCAAAGGAATGATTTCAGTGAACTCATATCCTTATATATCTGATTTTCTTTAATTTACAAAAACTTTAGTCATTTGAACTACCTCCCCTTTGTTGCAAAACTTCTGCATAACCTGGCTCCTCCCCTCACCTCCTCAGAGCAGTTCTCTCATAGTTACTTGAAGTGCTGTCTCCCAGGCTTGCAGTCCTAAAATAAAACATAACTCTCAACTTGTGGGTTGTGAATTTTTTTAATAACTTTGCTTATTGTGCTGGGTCTTCAATGCTGTGTGGGCTTTCCTCTATTTACGGCAAGTGGGGTCTACCCTCTGGCTGCTGTGCCCAGGCTTCTCATTGGAATGGCTTCTCCTGTTTTGGAGCATGGGCTCTAGGGCACATGGGCTTCAGCAGTTGCAGCTCTCAGGCTCTACAGCACAGGCTCAGTAATTGTGGCACACAGACTTAGCTGCTCTGTGGCATGTGGGATCCTCCTAGATCAGGAATCGAAACTGTGTCTCCTGCACTGACAGGTGGATTCTTTATCCCTAGTCACCAGGGAAGTTTCATGAGTATTTTTTTTTAAGTCTGCAGTAGGAAGATACATTTCTATTTCTCCTATAGTTTGTCTAGCCATTTCTGATCTGTTCTTTGCTGGCTCTATCTTCTCAATGCTCTACTTAAAATCAGAGTTCTAAAAGCTCATCCTTAGGCTTCTTCTCTTTTCATTTTATATGGTCTTCTCTGGTGCTTCTGCCACTGATAGGTACTTAGTGTGCACCTATACCTGCTATATAAATGGAAACAGTGACAGACTTTTATTATCTTGGTCTCCAAAATCACTGCAGGATGGTGACTGCAGCCATGCTATTAAAAGACACCTGCTCCTTGCAGGAAAAGCTATGATGAACCTAGACAGTGTATTAAAAAGCAGAGACATCACTTTGCCTACAAAGGTCCATATAGTCAAATTTATTGTTTTTCCACTAGTCCTGTACCTATGTGAGAATTGGACCATAAACAAGCCTGGTGTGCTGCAGTTCTTGGGGTGACAAAAAGTCAGACATGACTGAGTGACTGAACAAAATTATACCTACTATGTCTGCAGCTTAGACTCACTATTTTGTCTAAAGAAGTATTTCAAATCTCAAGTGGAAAACCCTACATAGATATCCCCAAAAAAATAATAGAAAGAAAGCAAATTTTTGCCCTTCCTGTATTCCGATTTTAGACAATGTCATTCCAATGCACAAAAAAGAAACTGAGGAGTTGGTTTGATTTCTTCCCTTTTTCTATTCCTAAATCCAATATTCAATGATTTGGCAGGTGACCAAGATGGTGGAGGAGGAAGACCCAAACTCACCTCCTACATGGACACACCAAAATTACTACTAGTGGAACAAATATCTGTGAGAACACTCTGAAGACTAGCAGAAAAGATTGTCCACAACTAAAGACATAAGGAACTACAGCAAGCCAGGAGGAGGGACAGAGACATAATATTGTCAGGATGCAGACCCCCACAAATCAGTGAGTGCCTAGGGAGGACTATCACAAATGGGAGGACTATCACAATTGTAGAGGTCTTCCTCAAGGATTGAGGGGTCCACATCAGGGTCCCTAGCCCAAGGGTCCTGAACCAGGAAAACAAGACCCCAAAAACATCTCATTTGAAAACCAGCAGGATTATATTCAAGAGAACCAGAGAGCTGTAGGAGACAGACTCTCCTTTTAAATGGTGCATGCAACATCTCACAAGCCCCAAGTCCTAACACTTGGAAGCACAGAAGCAGTAGTTTGAAAGGAGCCTGGCTGATCTTGAAGAGCCTCCTGGAGAGGCAAAGGGAACTGGGACTCCCCACTGGAGACACTGGCAGCAGTCAGTCTGGGGAGCTTGTTCTATCTCAGTAACACTGGAACTGATACAATCAAAGAATTTTGAAATCCTTCCTCTAACCCGTTGGCACTGGGGACCTGGCCCCATTCTCCAGCAAGAAGAGAACCAGCAATGGACAAAGGGGAGCCATATTTCTCCCACCCTATCTCCCTGAGCCCCAGGGCACTTAGAAAATCAAAAGAAGATTTGAAGAAGCAGGTCTCAGAAAGGCAGGGGTGGGGGTCCCTCTGGAGCCCCAAAAGCAGGAATTTGGACTTTTTATGCTGAACCCATTAAAATGCCTCAGACCAACAATTTACCTTCTGCACATCTCTTCAGCCAAGTTTCAAATTCCCAGGAGAGAAATGATTGCTCAGAATGATTCTCTGGTAACCTCATACATAGTTCCCAACCGGTTGACCCTAGCTGTGAATGATAAATCCAAGGGCAGGGATACCCCATTTAAGATAGGTCAGTTTAGTTCAAATTTATTCATCCATGGCCAGGAATACACAGCTCTTTTATAAGTAGCCAGGAGATAAGCTCTTTTTTCTCTGAATAAATGTCCTTCCCTCAATTCCTCCTTTCGTTGTTGTTCAGTCACTATATCATATCCAAATCTTTGCAACCCCATGGACTGCAGCACACCAGGCTCTTCTGTCCTCCACAGTCTCCCAGAGTTTGCTCAAATTCCTGTCCATTGAGTCAGTGATGCTATCTAACAAACATCCTCTGCCACCTCCTTCTTTTTTTTGCCTTCATTCTTTCCCAGCATCAGGGTTTTTTCCAACGAGTCGGCACTTTGCATCAAGTGGCCAAAATATTGGAGCTTCAACTTCAGCATCAGTCTTTCCAATGAATATTCAGGGTTGATTTCCTTTAGGATTGGCTGGTTTGATCTCCTCGCAGTCCAAGGAACTCTCAAGAGTCTTCTCCAGCATCACAAATTGAAAGCATCAACTCTTTGGCACTTCCTCCTATTGGAAGGACTAATATATTTCTGGTTAGTTATTATGATGCTGTATTAACAGGGCAGGAACAGCTTCACTTTCCATGCATTTGAGTTTCACAAAATCTTAATCTTTATGTATTAAACATTAAAATTCACCTTTGAGTAAGAGAGAAAAAGAAATAAATAAAATAAAATTCACCTTTGATAGGCTGCTCTTCATACATCAATGGTTAAGCATTTGGCACTACTGAGCAACTATTATGAGATGAGATGGTTGGATAGGATCACCTACTCAGTGGACATGAACTTGGGCAAACTCTGGGAGACGGTGAGGGACAGGAAGGCCTGGCATGCTGTAGTCCAAGGGGTGGACTTATAAGTGCACGAACTCTGCTGTATAGTCAAAGATGGTGGTGCTGCTGCCAAAATGGAACTGCTAGTCTGATAGGCAATATAATGGTTGCTGCTGTTGTTCAGTCGCTGAGTTGTGTCTGGCTCTTTGCCAACTCACTGGCAAACTCCAGCAGGCAATGAGGGACAGGAAGGCAGGGCATGCTGTAGTCCATATGGTGGCAAAGATTGACTGGTCTGATCTTCTTGCTGTCCAAGGGATTCTCAAGAGTCTTCTCCACAGTTCAAAAGCATCAATTCTTCAGCACTCAGCTTTCTTTATGGTCCAACTTTCACATCCATATATGACTAATGGAAAAACCATAGCCTTGACTCTATGGACCTTTGTCAGCAAAGTGATGTCTCTGCTTTTTAATATGCGGTCTAGGTTGGTCAAAGCTTTTCTTCCAAGATGCAAGCGTCTTTTAATTTCATGGCTGCAGTCACCATCTGCAGTGATTTTGGAGTCCAAGAAAATAAAGTCTGTCACTGTTTCCATTGTTTCCCCATCTATTTGCCATGAAGCGATGGGACTGGATGCCATGATCTTAGTTTTTTTAATATTGAGTTTTAAGTCAGGTTTTTCATGCTCCTCTTTCAACCTCATCATGAGGCTCTTTAGTTCCTCTGTCCTTTCTGCCATTAAGGTGGTATCATCTTCATATCTGAGGTTATTGATATTTTTCCCAGCAATCTTCATCCCAGTTTGTGCTTCATCCAGCCCAGCATTTCTCATGATTTACTCTGAATATAGGTTAAATAAGGAAGGTGACAATATACAGCCTTGACATACTCCTATCCCAATTTGGAACAAGTCTGTTGTTCCATTTCCAGTTCTAACTGTTGCTTCTTGACCTGCACACATATTTCTCAGGAGGCAGGTAAGATGGTCTGGTATTCCCACCTCTTTAAGAATTTTCCACAGTTTGTTGTGATCCACACAAAGGCTTTAGCATAGTCAATGAAGCAGATATTTTTCTGGAATTCTCTTGCTTTTTCTATGATCCAACAGATCTTGGCAATTTGACCTCTGGTTTCTTTGCCTTTTCTAAATCCAGCTTGTACATCTGGAAGTTCTCAGTTCAGGGTCTGTTGAAACCTAGCTTGAAGGATTTTGAACATTACCTTGCTAGCATGTGAAATAAGTGCAATTGTGTGGTAGTCTGAACATTCTTTGGTATTGCCTTTCTTTAGGATTGGAATGAAAACTGACCTTTTCCAGTCCTGTGGCCATTGCTGAGTTTTCAAAATTTGCTGGCATATTGAGTGCAGCACTTTCACAGCATCATCATTTAAGATTTGAAATAGCTCAGCTAGAATTCCATCACCTCCACTAGCTTTGTTTGTAGTAATGCTTCCTAAGGCCCACTTGACTTCACACTCCAGGATTATTTACCTGTGTTTGGAAGATGACAGCTCAACCACACCAAATATCCTTTCCACACTTTTCTTAATTTTACTACCTGGCCGGGTCCTCCTATTTGGCGTCTAGGTAATGCTGTTAGACAAGGCTTGATTAACTCCACCCCTGCCCCACCCTTCCAGAGACCAGCCTTGCAGATTAGAAATCCTGAATGTGAGCCCCTAAAAGGTAATTTCTTCACTGTTAGAGCACTGTTTTCCTATTGCCCTGTGAAGTCCCAGGGCTGCCCTGGACAGTCACCCACCAGGCAGACCTATGGAAGAACAGAACCCTCGGTGTCTGCATGTGAGCAAGACATGCTGGAACATCTTGCTTTATCCCTGAGCCTAGATGGTAGTGAAGCCTGCTCCTGATACAGTGTGCCGAAATGGGCTCCCTGAGACTCCAGAGCACCCAGGCAAGCTCTGCCGCAGCCACAGGGGGTCAGGTGAGGTGCAAGGGGCTGGGGGGGGGGGGCGAGGGGCATGTGACTCTGTGCATCAATCCTGGATTTGCATCAAAGAGGTACAAAAGGAAGAGATTAACTTTTCTCCCACCACTTTCCAGTAGAGACGACACACTTTCTTGCTTCAGCCGTGAGAGAGATACTGTCAGTGTCCGTATCCTGCAGGGACTTCCTGTCCAAAGGTATCATGCCTGCTTGCTTAGTCACTCAGTTATGTCCGACTCTTTGCAGTCCTATGAACTGTAGCCTTCCAGGTTCCTCTGTCCATGGGATTCTCCAGGCAAGAATATTGGAGTGGATAAACATTCCCTTCTCCAAGGTGTCTTCCCAACCCAGGAACCTAACCTATGCCTCCTGCATTGCAGGTGGATTCTTTACTGGCTGAGCCACCAAGGAAGCCCAGTTACCATAGATCAGATCAAAAATTTATCCTACTCATATCTGTTAATATTCATCCAACAGCCAAAGTCTGATATAAAGATTATGTGCAATTGATTTTGCCTTTGCTGTGGATGAGGAACCCTTTGTCCCTGCCCCACATAGCCTTTTCATTATGCATCTGCTGGCCTTAATTACCCTCTTCCCTCATGTCATTATAACGCAGGTCTTAATCTCAAAGTCCTTATTTTGCCAAGTGGAGACATTACTGCTATAAACATTTACCCACTTAAAGGACTGGGCAAAGGTGGGTGAGTGGGTACCACCTGTTCACAGCGGGCACTGAGTCTCTGATGGAGATAATGAACACACAGAGCCACAGGGTCACTGATGGTCATCAGGAGGCTGGGATTAACAGACACACAGTACTGTATATAAAATAACAAGTACCTACTATACAGCACAGGGAACTCTACTCAATATTCTGTAATAACCTATACAGGAAAAGAAGCTGGAAAAGAATGTGTGTGTGTATTAAATCACATCAGTCATGTCTGACTCTTTACAACCCTATGGACGGTAACCTGCCAGGCTCCTCTGTCCATAAGATTCTCCAGGCAAGAATACTGGAGGGAATTGCCATGCCCTCCTCCAGGGGATCTTCCCAACCCAGGGATAGAACCTGAGTCTCGTGTCGCCTGCATTGGCAGGCGGGTTCTTTACCACTAATGCCACCTGGGAAGCCCTGAAAAAGAATAGATACATGTATTTTATAGAAGGGAATCACGTTGTTGTACACCTGAAACACAACATTGGAAATCAACTATACCCCAAAATTAAATAAAAATTAAAAATTAAATAAAATTCACTCTAATTAAAAAAAAAAAAAAAAAAAACAGTGCCTGGAACAGGGTGAGCTCTCTGCTGTCACTGCCGTCCTCGGCATTATTGTTTTATTCCCCTGAACTGTTGGGAGCCTGTCAATGAAGCCTTCGGGTCCAGCACACGCCCTCCCCCAAGGCTAGCTGGTGGTGAAGGTCTGGACTCGGCTTTACCCACAGCTGCTCCACTTTTCTTGTTTCTGGCATCGGGCAGCTCCACGACATTCTGCCTGCAGGGAGGGTTCCACCGCTCAGGCAACGCTTGGAAAGCACTGCTCTGGAAAATCCCCTGAAGACAGACCTCCCGTGTTTTTCCAACTCAGACTGTCTCCCCACCACCTTGGTCACAGCTCGCGGGCTCATGCAAAGGTCAGGCAAGGACTCCTGCATCAAGATGTAAAGGCCAGGAACCTGTGGCCTCGGTCAATTTTTTTTTTTTCCTCAGTCGATTGTCTTTTTCAAACACCCTTCTTTTGAAACACAACTGGAAGAATCCAAAATTACTCATTTACAAGGCATCCCCCCACCTGCTACAAACTCACATATGCTTTACCTTTTAAGTTGAACTTGAAGCAATTTTTCTGAAAACATAAAAATTATTTTTTATATTTAACCTAGAAAACTGAATGTTTTTTAATATCCACCACCATAATTTAACAAATTTTAAAAAATGAACCACTTTCTCTGCACCAAGAAACATCACCAACGCGGTCGACAGATAGCTGCCTTCTCATTAAAGCGTCTGCTCAGCTGGCTGACAACGGGCTGGCTGGCTTCGAAAGCACAGAGAACAGACCCTTCTAGAGAACAGAACCTTGAGTTTGAACTCAGCCTTCTTAAAGTTTGTTTAACTGTGTATTGTTCTGCTACAGCATTAACATTAGTTTCAGTAGGAACAGCCTGGGGTCAGACTGTGTCCAGCACCCCCTCTCCTTATGTTGCGCTTGACTCTGTGTGATATAAAAATCCTAGTCCTGCAGAATTGAGTCAACTTCCCCTTTAAAAATCTTTACTTCTTTGAATGAGCTCCCCTCCCACTGGCCTGCAGGAAATCCGTTCTGTCCCGCAGTATTCCAAAGGACCCCCCACGGAATCTCTGGTCAGCTTGCTTCTAATGCACTCCCCTCTGGGGTCCCTGAGAGCTTCTTCCCTTAGCTGCAGCCCTCTGAGGTGCTACAAACCATGCATACCGGCCCCTTCCTTTATGTGCCAAACGCAGCAAATACAAGGCTTACAGGTAACAATAAGTGATTATAGGCATAAGACAAAAACTTAAAACCAGGAACTTGGGAGCAGCTTATCTCTACTCCCAGGGTCACTCGGGGGGTCCCCTCCATTTCTCCCCTCAGGCTCTGGCCTGCTGCCCCAGTGGTGGGGGTTCATTCCCATTGTGTCAGTTTGCAGGCCTGACTGGCATATTTCCCCTCCTATCTCCCAACGCCTGGCCAGCAAAACCAGATCCCTTTGTTGTCACAGTAATCTCTGCAGAGGTTATTCAGGGTTTCCCAAAGTCCGTCTCTCCTGTGTCGTTAAGCAGAACATCTGGGTTGTACCTAGGAGCTGCCAGCCCACGAGTCTCTTAGAGTGGGCCTCCCCACCATTAACCACACAGCACATTTGTGTTCTCTGTTCCATGTGATACGCCAAGCGAACCAATGCCACCACCGTCCCCACTCACCCACACCTGCCAAAGCAAAAAGGAACAGACACTAAAAAAAAAGAACACAAACCAGTAGTTAACATCTCAGAAATATTTGCATTCAGATGGCTTTCCCTTGGGACCTCCTCTCCAATTGTGGGTATGTGTTTTATATTTACAAGACTAAACAGGCTCACCCAAGTGCTTTCCAGGTGGTACTAGTGGTAAATAATCCACCTGCCAAGGCAGGATTCGCCAGAGATGAAGGTTCGATCCCTGGGTTGGGAAGATGCCTGGAGAAGGAAATGGCAACCCACTCCAGTATTCTTGCCTGGAAAATCCCATGGACAGAAGAGGCTAGCAGGCTACAGCCAAAGGGGGTTGCAAAGAGTTGGACACAACTGAGCGTTCACACACACACACATATACACACCACGGTCCCACTCAAAGCAGAGTTCTTTTTACCCTAGAATGCAGCAACAAGTTTTTAATGACACTTTAAGAAACCCTCCCCTCCTCATCTGCAAAGTGTGAAGAGTGCCTCCTAGAGCTCATGACTTTATGGACAGCTTGGAAGCAGGGGGAGGCCACTGTCCAGTAGGTGGTCTCCAACCCATGCTCCACTGTGTCTTGCATCCCTCCAACCATCTCAGAACTACTCACTGCCATCCCAGACCACCACGCATGGGTTCAGACAAAGGTGGGCGGAGCCAGGGCTTGACACATGGCAGACATTCCAACATGTTTGTTGGATGAACTGAGTGAACATAAGCCCTGAAGATGCTTCTGAGGGTCTCTGTCCCACCTAATACAAACCAGAAAGGACCCATGGAAGTGTCTTTCTGTTCCAAACATAAGCAAGAAATAGATAAGTCCTTATTTCAAAGTTACTAAATACATCCTGGTGTGACAGAGTTGTTTGTTAATCAAACAACACCCTGTTCCTTTGATTAATGATTAATATGGTCTGTGAGTTCAAAGTGACCTTCAGATCAAAAGGTTTACTAATCTATCACTGAGTTCATTCAAAGCTAAAATCTATAAAGTATAACCCTGGCACTTGGATTCTCCTCTAAAGGAAGTCTCCAACGTGGACCATATCATGGCCGAAGGGAGGGATACTGGGAACTCTGGTGATGTTGGGGGGCAGGGAGGAGGTGATGGCAGGAACCAGGGGCAACGACTTTATCCTAGTCGTGATTCACAGAGATGGGGGCAAGCTCCACTCGCCAGCACCTGAAACTGTTGCGCAAAGCAGAGAGAGAGGCCCTTTAGGCAGGGCAGAGGGGAATCAGTCAAAGACACACATCCAGACTCCAAAATCTAGGAGACAGGAGGAGTCAGTCAAGCCTGGATGACTAAGAACAGAACAGAGCAGGGGAAACTGAATGGTTTCACTGCAGGTCTATTTCTTCCAAACGGGAGAAAGATGGAAGATCCTAACGGACCTGATGTGAGATGCTCTGGGGGTGCCATCCCCCTCTATTCCAAATTCTCATGCTTCCCAGGCATTTCGAGAGTCCTTCTCTGGCTTTCTAGGCTAGCTTCAACTCTCTGCTAGCACTGACAATCTCCGGCCATCATTTTAGCTTTAGTGTCATGTCCACATTCTTCAAAGCACAAAAATCACTCCTTTCTCTCCCTCATTCACACCAAAGTCCATTGATTAAATTATTTTAAATATTCCTCTGAAATTGGTGAAGATGGAAATTTCTAAATTTTCTGGTGCTTATGAGGCAGAAAAAGCAAGATAAATGGTCTCATCAATTAAACTTTACATTGGGACACTTTTTAGACAATAAAGAATAAAGCTGATGTATAATTTTTAAAAGAAAATATTTCTTGGGAAACCTGCTTCTGGATGAAGGCACAGTTGGCCCTGAGCAGAGAGTTACAGGTTTCCTTAAAGGCTTCCTCCCCTGAACCACACTAGGGGGGTCTGAAAAGGACAGTAAAGAGAACTTCTGGAAAGAGTTCTTTGCTCCTGGGAACATTCAGCAGATCTTCCAGGATGTTAAAAAGCATCACAGACTAGGTTCAGCCTAAGAAGTAAGTAAGGCCCTTTTCCTACCAAAAAAAAAAAAAAGCTAAGATGAAGTATATGAAATGCCTAGCACAGTGCCTGGTGCCTAATAGATGCATAACAAATATTAGGTTCTTCCCACCCTGAGCGTCCAGGGCCTATGAGCACATACATTGGATGTATTTCTGGAGGGGCAATTGGGTACATTCTAGATTCTTCCAGAAGCTCACAATTTTCTTACAAGGGGCCATGGAGAGAGGAAGGCAGGGGAGGGAAGGAGGCCTGGGTTCTCTTTGCCAGCTCAGCCGCTCTTCTTCTGCCTGGGGTTTTCAGCACCTTCAGGCTGTCACTGATTTGGGTCTTATGCTGTCCACCACGGCTGACAGCACCGCCCCTGCCGCCTTGGCTCCCTGCATCAGCACGTGCTCCACCTGCAAAGGAGACCAGCTCACAGGACCCTCGGTGAGGCCCACCCCTCCCTCACCACTCCCTTCAGGAACTGGCCTGCCTAGGAGGAAGCCACCATATATTCCCAAAGATGCTACAGCTGCGAGAGACCTGGACAAGCCAGGATTGCCCAAGACAGGCATCGGAGGCAGGGGGGAGCCCTTTCCTCCAGGAGGCAACCTGGGCTCCTAGTTCTCCTGCTCCCCCAGAGCCATTCAGCCCAGGGTCTGCCTGTAGCGTGACAGTCAGAAGGGCACAGCCGCTGAGTCCCTTATTCTACATACAGGGGGCCCGAGAGGTGGGGAGGGGCGCCCCCTTGGACACAGTCACACAGGGATCAGTTTCACACAGACCTGGGCTTGGGTCTCCTGAACGCCCGGCCCAGGCTCCTTGGGAGGACCTCCTATCACCCCCTTGCTCCCTGGTGTCTTCTTTCCACAGGCAAATGCTCGTGAGATGAGAGACCCCTCACGCCAGGGCCCACCGAGCCTGGAGCACTAGAGCAAGGTCTCCCGGGAGTGGAATACCACACCTGCTGGCTCCTGGGCACGCCGTATCGCAGGTCGTTAACAAAGTGCTCGCAGTTGCCCTCGATCAGGCTGTACTGCACGATCCTGTTGACCATCTTTTTTGTCCGCTGGATGATCTTGTCCACAGGCAGGGGCAGGTACGTCCCATCCAGCTTGTTGTTGACCTTCCAGGAGCAGCCGTGCAGCACGTCCTCCAGACGACTGTATTTCACCACCGCCCGGTTGCTGAAGACAGAAGTGATGCTGCCAGCCTCAAACTCCTCACCTGGCGGCCAAAGACAAGCCAAAGTTGGGAGCTGCAAGCGGCCACGGTACAGAGCCATCAGCTCGCTCCAGGGGCTGGGTGAATGGCTTCTCTTAGGGCCCCAGTTTCACTGTCTCTAAAAGCCACAACAGAGAATGGGGGGTTGGGCTAAATGAAATGCAAAGGGCCGGCCTCCCCAAGAAACCTTCTGCCCTGTTTTCTGCACTCCCCGCTTTCAACCCTCACAGCAATCTCTTTCTCACCAAGCTCTGGAAGCACCTTACGGTGTGGCCCCAGATTCCGTTCTGTGTACTGACCCGACCAAGTCCTAGGACTGGAATCTTGCTTTCCTAACCAGAACCCAGGGTGACAAGCACCCTTACATGTAAGAGTCACTGGCTCCTGGAGGAAGGATTATGGCTTCATGACAGGCCTCCCCCTGCCTGTCATGGGTGCAGGTGAAACCAAGAGGCCATGCAGACAGGACTCTAGATGGGACCCATTCCAACTAGCTTCCACCCAAAGCCATTCTCCCTTTCTCTCCACTCAAGTATTAGGATTCTCCTTGAGGGCTTATTTAATACCAGGGTTCCACACCTTTGAAAAAAGAAACATCTGAAGCTGCTGTATTATCATACTCAGTCCTTACAGGAGAGCCTCAGAGAGGGTCAGGAACCCACTCAAGGCCAGTTAAGTGGCGATTTAATACAGGACTGTCTTCCTGCTACAACCATATGGATATGCAAACATGGGAACCGTCCCCTGCTGTAAGTTGTGTGAGCGCAAGAAATGTCCCCTGTTTCCTTTGCAAAGCATTTGAAGTCTATCTGCTGATTTCACAAAAGCTGGCAGTAGGCAATTCAGCTTTTGGGAACAAAGATGACAGAATTCATTTTTAGAGGAAGATCTGACAGGGAGGATAGGGACATAACTGTTACCTTATCCCTATAACAACTCTGGTTATACCAGAAGAAGTTTTCTGGATTTAGACTGGAAAGGAGAGGGGAGATGAATGCATTGTGAAGTGATTTTTCATTTTTCACGTAGGCATGCAGACAGGAAGTGGGACAGGCAGTGGGGAAGCAAAGCAGGAGAGAGGGACTCTGCTCTACGGGAAGGTCTCAGCCAGGTGAGAAGCTGGGCCAACCAAAGGGGACAGGACACGGGCAGGAGAGCCATGACCACAGTGTTCAGTTCGGTTCAGTCACTCAGTCGTGTCCGACTCTTCGCGACCCCGTGGACTGCAGCATGCCAGGCCTCCCTGTCCATCACCAACTCCCAGAGTCCATTCAAACTCAGGTCCATCGAGTCGGTGTGATCACGGTGTGGCCATAGGCATTTGGTATCACTCCCCTTTTGTAATCTCAGCTTGAACTGGCAGTACAAACACAGGAGGCAAAATTCCAGAGGCGTCAAAGATTACACAGTGGAGCCCCATGCCTCTCCACCTTCCAACTCCCCCAGGTCCCATCTCCTGAGGACACCATGTGACCAACAGCTCTAGATGTCCAGTTTTAAGCCGCTTCCCATTCCGTGCTGTAATCTTCCACTATCACCAATTCCACCCCCAGCAAGCCTCAACTAAAATTTAGTTAGTCACCTGTTTGATCTCAGCCCTGTGTTCATGCTGAAATGAAAGGAGAACAGTGTCCACACTGAGGGGGAAGCCACCTAGGATTGGTTGGAAAGCACGGAGACCCAGAGAGGGTGGAGCTGCCGAAGGTGAGCAGGAAGCTGGAAGCAGCATTTGGGGACAACAGGAAACAAGTGGGCAATCAGAATGCGTAAGCATCTGCACCCCTCCCGGGGAATCCTCAGAAATAGGAAGATCTTGAACCAAGTTATGTCTGACTCCTTGCAACCCCTAGGCTCCTCTGTCCGTGAGATATTTCAGGCAAGAATACTGGAGTGGAGTGCTATTTCCTTCTCTGAGGGATCTTCCTGACCCAGGGATCAAACCTGCATCTCCTGCTTGGCATATGGGTTCTTTACTACTGAGCCACCTGACATTTCTATTTTAAAAGAAAGGGTGGTCTAGGCAGCCAGGGAACTCAGGGATGTTCTTCACACTTATGTCTGTCTTAGGGCTGGACACTCGGTGGTTTTTGATGGGCAGAGATCAAGCTCAACCACACAGTAAATTAAGGTCCAGTCATGCTTCTGGTATTTTATTGTTGAAGTAAGGTAGCAGCTCAAAATTCTCCAAGCCAGGCTTCAGCAATACGTGAACCATTAACTTCCAGACGTTCAGGCTGGTTTTAGAAAAGGCAGAGGAACCAGAGATCAAATTGCCAACATCTGCTGAATCATCGAAAAAGCAAGAGAGTTCCAGAAAAACATCTATTTCTGCTTTATTGACTGACTACTCCAAAGCCTTTGACTGCATGGACCACAACAAACTGTGGAAAATTCTGAAAGAGATGGGAATACCAGACCACCTGACCTGCCTCTTGAGAACCTGTATGTAGGTCAGGAAGCAACAGTTAGAACTGGACATGGAACAACAGACTGGTTCCAAATAGGAAAAGGAGTACGTCAAGGCTGTATATCGTCACCCTGCTTATTTAACTTATATGCAGAGTACATCATGAGAAACGCTGGGCTGGATGAAGCACAAGCTGGAATCAAGATTGCTGGGAGAAATATCAATAACCTCAGATTTGGAGATGACACCACCGTTATGGCAGAAAGTGAAGAAGAACTAAAGAGCCTCTTGATGAAAGTGAAAGAGGAGAGTGAAAAAGTTGGCCTAAAGCTCAACATTCAGAAAACTAAGATCATGGCATCTGGTCCCATCACTTCATGGCAAATAGATAGGGAAACAGTGGAAACAGTGAGAGACTTCATTTTTGGGAGCTCCAAAATCACTGCAGATGGTGATTGCAGCCATGAAATTAAAAGACGCTTACTCCTTGGAAGGAAAGTTATAACCAACCTAGACAGCATATTAAAAAGCAGAGACATTACTTTGCCAACAAAGGTCCATCTCGTCAATGCTATGGTTTTTTCAGTGGTCATGTATGGATGTAAGAGTTGGACTATAAAGAAAACTGAGCACCAAAGAATTGATGTTTTTGAACTGTGGTGTTGGAGAAGACTCTTGAGAGTCCCTTGGACTGCAAGGAGATCCAACCAGTTCATCCTAAAGGAGATCAGTCCTGAGTGTTCATTGGAAGGACTGATGTTAAAGCTGAAACTGCAATACTTTGGCCACCTGATGGGAAGAGCTGACTCATTTGAAAAGACCCTGATGCTGGAAAAGATTGAGGGCAGGAGGAGAAGGGGATGACAGAGGATGAGATGGCTGGATGGCATCACTGACTTGATGGACATCGATTTGGGTGAACTCCGGGAGTTGGTGATGGACAGGGAGACCTGGCGTGCTGCAGTTCATGGGGTCGCAAAGAATCGGTCACGACTGAGCGACTGAACTGAACTAAGGTAGCAGCTGAAGGACACAATAATTAACTGTCCCTTTTACGTTGCTAACTTCAGTATCAATATTTCAATAGAGCAGTGGTCCCCAACCTTTTTGGCACCAGGGACCATTTTCATGGAAGACAATTTTTCCATGGGTCAGGACAGGATGGTTTCGGGATGATTCAAGCACATTAAATTTATTGTGCACTTTATTTCTATTATCACATTGTGACAATTTGGAAAAGTGAGCGATGGGGAGCCACTGTAAATACAGTTGAAGCTTCACTCACTGGCCCACCACTCACCTCCTACTGTACTGCCCAGTTCCTAACAGGCCATGGACCTGAACTGGTCCATGACCCAGGGGTTGGGGATGCCTGCAGTAGAGTATCCACTCTTACTTGGGGGAGCCAGGTGAACCACACAATCATCTTCCACATAGATGGCCCAGTGCTCATAGCCAATCCGAAAAATCTCAATCAGGTCTCCGGGTCTGGGTTTTGGTTTATCCTATGATGGAAAAACAAAATAAAATGAGACTTCACGTGCCCAGGGAAATCCAGAGATCCTGTTTGGGGATCAGCTACAACTCAGTGTGAAGACACTGCCTTTCATCACATTACCAAAACCCAAGGAGAAGGAAATGGCAACCCACTCCAGTACTCTTGCCTGGAAAATCCCATGGATGGAGGAGCCTGGTAGGCTGCAGTCCATGGGGTCGCGAAGAGTCGGACACACATGAGCAAATTCACTTTCACTTTTCACTTTCATGCATTGGAGAAGGAAAAGGGAGCCCACTCCAGTGTTCTTGCCTGGAGAATCCCAGGGACGGAGGAGCCTGAGGGGCTGCTGTCTATGGGGTCGCACAGAGTCGGACATGACTGAAGCAACACAGCAGCAGCAGGGTGCAAAAAGATCTTTCCACACAAATGAATGAAGGACCCACCCACTCCTGCTACCGCCCTCATTATTAAAGCCACAGAGGCTAACAGCACCAGCTCCAAATGCGCAGCTCACATGTATACATGCCCTTCAGTAAGTGATGGAGCGCCTGTACTCATTCTCCTTGACGCTGCGCACCATGCAAACTTTTTCAATAGAGGGCGCTAGAGAGACACTGCAAGAGGAAGGGGATCTCCTGCAGGTTCTGGTCTCCTTACACCAAACTCTTAATTCTTGGGATAAATCTCACTTAGTAATGATGTATAATCCTTTTTTTATGTTGTTAAATTCAGTTTGCTAATATTTTGTGGAGGACTTTTACATCTATATTCATAAGGTCTGTAATTCTTTTCTTTGCCTGATTTTAGTATCAGGGTAACACTGACCTCAGAATGAGTTGGGAAGCATTCCCTCCTCTATTTTTCAGAGTTTATGAGGAATTGGTAACTTTTCTTTTTTAGAGGTATAGTAGAATTATCAAGTCAAGCCATCTGGGCCTGAGTTTTTCCTTGTGAAAAGATCTTTTATTTACAAATTCAATTTACTTGTTGTAGGTCTGTTCAGATTTTTGAGTTATTCCTGAGCCAGTTTTGTAATCTGTGTCTTTCTAGGAGTTCGTTCATTTCATGTATGTTTTCTAATTTGGTAGTATAAAGTTGCCCTTAGTACTCCTCTATTATCCTTTTAATTTCTGCAAGATTGTTAACGAGCTCCCTCTTTCAGTGTCGATTTTGGTAATTTGAGTTTTCTCTCTTTTTTTCTTGGTCAATGAATGTAGCAAAAGTTTTGCCCATTTTGTTTATCATCTCAGAGAACCAACATATGGCTTCCTTCTACTTGCTTTGAGTTTAGCTTGCTTTCCTTTTTCCAGTTTATCAAGGTAAGAACTTGGATTCTTGATTTGAAATCTCTATTCTTTTTTAATATAGGCATTTATAGCTTATATTAAGCACTGCTTTAACTGCATCTCATAAAATTTGATATGCTTTCATTTTTATTCAACTGAAAATATCTTCTAATTTGTATATTTTTATTTCACCCATGGATTATTCATAAGTATGTTTTTAATTTCCAAATACATATTTCCCAAATTTCATTCTGTTATTGATTTCTAGTTTAATTTCATGTGAACAAAGAAATACTTTGTATGATTTCAATCCCTTTAAATTTGCTGAGACTTGTTTTATGGCCTAGAATATGATCTATCTTGGGGGATATTAAGTCTGCTTAAGAAGAATATGTATTCTATTTTTGAGTAGACTATTCTGTAAAAGTCAGGTAAAGTTGATTAATATCACTGTTCAAATCTTCTATATGCTCACTGATTTTTTGTCCAGTTGTTCTATCCAGTATAGAGAGTAGAGTATCTAAGTCCCCAACTATTATTTCTGAATTGCCTATTTCTCTCTTCAATTCTGTCAGCTTTTCTTCATGAATTTGGGGCTTATATTATTAAATGTATATGTGTTTACAATTGTTATATCTTCCTGATGAATTAACCTTTTATCATCAAAACTGTTGCTCTCCATAATAAAATTTCTTCTTTTAAAAGTCTATTTTTTTTTTAATATTAGTATAACCACTCCAGCTGTGATTCTTCTTGCATCCTTCTACATCCAACCTATTTATGACCTTGAATCTAAAGAGTGCCTCCTGGGAATTCCCTGGTGGTCCACTGGTTAGGACTCAGCACTCTCACTGCCATGACCCCAGGTTTAATTCCTGATCAGGGAACTAAGATCCTGTAAGCCATGCAGCCAAAATAATAAATAAATAGTTTGTCTCACACAGATGTACAGAACAGACTTTTGAATTCTGTGGGAGAAGGTGAGGGTGGGATGTTTCGAGAGAACAGCATGAATATTATCTATAGTGAAACAGATCACCAGCCCAGGTGGGATGCATGAGACAAGTGCTCAGGCCTGGTGCACTGGGAAGACCCAGAGGAATCGGGTGGAGAGGGAGGTGGGAGGGGGGATCGGGATGGGGAATACATGTAAATCCATGGCTGATTCATGTCAATGTATGACAAAACCCACTGAAATGCTGTGAAGTAATTAGCCTCCAGCTAATAAAAATAAAGGAAAAAAAAAATAGTTTGTCTCTTGTAGGTGGCCTGTAACTGGATCTTGTATTGGCAAGTCAGACGATCCTTTTTTGGACTGTTTGAGTCACAAACTGCTGTGAAACTGTGGATTCAAATTCCCATCTGGAGTCCTTAATCCAATATAAGCTCCATGACTTTAAAATTAGTTAGAACAAAAGCTAAAACATATATTTATATTCTTTTACAATAACCTATGTAGTTACCTTTACTGGTGCTTTGTATTTCTTCATGTAGATTAGTTACTGTCTGGTGTGACTTCCTTTCAGCCTGAAGAACTTTCTTTGCTACTTCCTTTCAGGCAAGTCCTCTAGCAACACTTTCTGCCAGTCTTCACTTATCTCAGACTTCACTTTATTCCATCTTCATTTTTGAAAGATAGTTTACCAGACACAGGATTTCTGATTGACAGCCTTTTTTTTTTTTCTTTTGTCACTTTTCATACGCCATCCCACTGCTTTCTGGCCTCCATCATTTCTGACAAAAAACCAGCTATCAGTTTTATTGTGGTTCCTTTGTACACGATGAGTCTTTTTTTTTTTTCCTCTTTCTCTCTCTCTTGTGGCTTTCAAGATGTTTCAACTGTTTTGATTCTGATTCCCCCAGAGCTGGTGGTTGCTGCTGTTTGTTTGCTTAGAGGCCTGCCTGGGTTAATTCTTCAATGTCTGTTTCCCTCACAGTATTCAACCCCTGGTGTATCTGCTCCAGTTTTGTTTTGTTTTCTTGCTTCTATTTTTAAGCCTGACATGGCTTAATGCTAAGCCAGTGACTGGTCAGAGGCTGACACACATCTTGGGCCAATAAGGCATCACTTTTTTTCTATGGAGCTTGGTGTGGTTTGGAGAATTCATTCAAGGTTCTAAAGTTGAAGAGTCTGTGAGCTGTTATTTAATACTTTCTGCATTCACAAGGCCTCATGCTCCTCCAGGAATGGAAGGACAGGCCCCTCCAGTGTCTCCTGAGTGTGTGTGCAGCCTGTGCACCCCTTCCAGACCAGCAGCTTTTCTAGGCCCTCTTTAACTGTCTCAGTACCTGCATTTCTGTATTAAATTTCTGGTTAGTCTGTTAATCTATTGCTTGTCCCAACAAACACTGAAAACTCAAGCTAGCTGCAATTTTGGCCTTCCATGATGTTTGTCACTGAGGTAACTATTGTTTTCAACAACATCCCTGGGCATGGAATTTTCCACGTTTTGTTTCAAATAAAGTTTCCCTCTGTGGCCACTGCCAATCCTCCTGGCATGTCCCACCCACTTTCCCACCACAGAGCTGAGGAAGGTAGGGGATGGAGGGCATCCTAAGACACTACAGATCTCCATTGTTCTGAGATTCCAGGGTTCAGTAGACTTTCTTGATTTAATATATATCAACTTACTGTATGCTGGTCAAATTTCAGAGTTTTCTTTTATTTATTTATTGGTTGTGCTGGGTCTTTGTTGCTGCACAGGTTTTTCTCTAGTTGCAGCAAGCAGGGGCCACTCTTCCTTGTGGTGTGCAGGCTTATCATTGTGTTGGCTTCTCTTGTTGTTAAGCACAGGCTCTAGGGAGTGTGGCTTCAGTAGTTGCTGTTCCCAGGCTCTGGAGCACAGCCTCAATAGTTGTGGCACATGGGCTTAGTTGCTCCGTAGCATGTGGGATCCTCCTGGACCAGGAATTGAGCATGCATCTCCTGCATTGGCAGGCGGGTTCTTTACCACTGGGCCACCAGGGAAGCCCCAGAGTCTTTAAATCATTGTATTCGACAGTTTCATCCAGCTCTATTTTTGCTATTGGGGAGATTTTCTGAGATCCTCAGCCATTTCAGAAGTCCTACCCACTTGAGGGAATGAATTTTTATGGGCACAATGCAGACCATTGACCCAGCGATACTACATGGAAGAAATTGTGGCCAAGAAAGATGAAGTGCTTTGCCAAAGTCCTATGCAAGTCAGCTGGCAGAGCTAGGACCAAAACCAGGTTTCTACCCCCTGACCAAACTAACTCCTGCCTGAAAGAGAAAATACAATAGCAAGGGAGTTCCCACTAGAGGGCGCCCCAAACCAGCCTTCCCATGTGGACAGTGCAATCACTATCCTTGCTGAATTTTCCTGGAATGACTGCCATTAGGAAGACAGAACAATTTATTCTGATGCTAGTCTAAGCCAGAAAAAAAAAAAATCAAAAGAAAACCACATGCTGGCCATCAAGGATGTTTAACAAGCTTGGTACAAGAAACAGAAAGTTTCAGCACTGAAGGGAGTGGATTTTAGAATTTTAATCCACCTGCAACATTGCCACTGGATAAGGGTTATTGTTGTTCAGTTGCTAATTCATGTCTGACTCTTTGCCACCCCATGGACTGCAGCACTCCAGGCGTCCCTGTCCTTTACTATCTCCCTGAGTTTGCTCAAACTCATGTCCATTGAATTAGTGACACCATTCAACTAATTCATCCTCTGTCACCCCCTTCACCTCCTGCCCTCAATCTTCCCCAGGATCAGCATCTTGTCCCAGCATCAGATGGCCAAAGGATTGTATCAGATGGCCAAAGGACTGTAGTTTCAGCTTCAGCACCAGTCCTTCCAATGAATATTCAGGGTTGAATATTCTGAATGAATTGACTGGTTTGATCTCCTTGCAGTCCAAGGGACTCTCAAGAGTCTTCTCCAGCACCACAGTTCAGAAGCATCGATTCTTTGGCACTCAGCCTTCTTTACGGTCCAACTCTCACATCCGTCCACAACTACTAGAAAAACTATAGCTTTGACTATACAGACCTTTGTCGGCAACATGATGTCTCTGCCTCTTAATATGCTGTCTAGGTTTGTCATAGCTTTTCTTCCAAGGAGAAAGTGTCTTTTAATTTCATGGCTGCAGTCACTGTCCACAGTGATTTTGGAGCCCAAGAAAATAAAATCTGTCACTGTTTCCACATTTTCCCCATCTATTTGCCATGAAGTGATGGGACCGTATGCCATAATCTTTGGTTTTTTGAAAGTTGAGTTTTAACAGGGGTAGGAAGGTGAAAACTTGGATGGAATTTACAACAGACTTAACAGTCACCTAGAGTCACCTGCTTAATAGTCACCTGCTCTCTTGCTGAAGTTTGTCCCACTATAAACATTGTATTGAGCTTTGGGTCTCAACTTTGGCTGCACGTGGAAATCCCCTGCAGAACTCTGAAAAATTAAGACTAATGTGGAGTATGGCCTGAGAACCAGAGTTTTAAGAGCTCCTTGAGTGCCTCTAGTGGCAGCCAAGGTTGTAGCCACACTGGGAGCTTTTCCAAGGCCTCATCCTTTCTTATCCTTGACTTTCCCCAGCCCCCAGCGCTTCATGAACCTCAGGAACCAGTCTATATTCTCCAGGTTGACCTCCAGCCCCAGCCGGTGCTCCAGTCTCCAAATCCAGATTAAGCTTTCTCTGTCCTTTTACTCTCTTGGAAATAAGATGTCACTTCAAAATCTTCCATCCATTTCCTTTGCACAGGCTGGCAGCCCAGCCCTGGCCCTTCTCCCAGATATAGGCACCTGTTTAGAAAAACCAGTCTTTCATGAGGCCCCTAGACGATAAAAGTTTCTGAAAGTCTTATAACTCTGAGGGGTGATGCAAGGAAGTGGGCGGAGGGCTTCTTCATGCCTACAGCAGAGGGGAGGGCTCCCTGAGACAGGCCATTATGTATGGAAAGTATCCTTTTAGTGACCAAAAGAATGGGAAACACAAGTTAAAGTCAAAGAAACAGATCCAATATGGAGTCAAAATTGGCTCTTCTCTATAACAATCTGTACACACGTGTTCATAAGCAGCTTTGTTTGCAACAGCCAAACACTAGAAACAACCCAAATGCCTATCAACGGGTGAGTGAATGAACAAATAGTGGTCGATCCATACAATGAAATACTATTTAGTCATAAAAAGAAATAAACTATTGATAACATGCGGCAACACAGATATAACTTGGAATAATATGAAATTATGTGAAAGGAGAGAGACCCAGAAAAACACATACAATATGATTCCATTTATGCAAGCCTCTAGAAAATGTAAACTAACGCATAGCAATAGAGAGCACATCAGTTGTTGCGTGGGGATGGGAGTGGAAGAGGGAGGGGTTTACAGAGGGGGACAAAGAAAGCTGTGGGAGTGAGGCAGATGTCTCTGCCCCCACCGGGGATTGAACCTGCACTCTTAGCAGTGAAAGCACAGAGTCCTATCCATTGGGCTGCCAGGGAATTCCCTGGTTATTTATTATCTTGACTGTGGTGATGGTTTCATGGGCAAATACATGGGTCAAATCATATCCAATTGTACACTCTGAATATATGCAGTTTATGGTATGTTGGTTATACATCAATAACGCTCAATAAACAGATCCATAACGTTGTTTCTAAACAATTTAAAAGGCATAAGCAACATCTAATCACATGGACCACAGCCTTGTCTAACTCAATGAAACTAAACCATGCCGTGGAGGTCCATCCAAGATGGATAGGTCATGGTGGAAAGTTCTGACAAAACATGGTCCACTGAGGAAGGGAATGGCAAACCACCTCAGTATTCTTGCCTTGAGAACCCATGAACAGTATGAAAAGCCAAAAATACAGAACACTGAAAGATGAACTCCCCAGGTCAGTAGGTGCCCAATATGCTACTGGAGATCAGTGGAGAAATAACTCCAGAAAGAATGAAGAGACGGGGCCAAAGCAAAAACAACACCCAGTTGTGGATGTGACTGGTGGTAGAAACAAGGTCCGATGCTGTAAACAGCAATATTGTAGGAACCTGTAATGTTAGGTCCATGAATCAAGACAAATTGGAAATGGTCAAACAGAAGATGGCAAGAGTGAACATTGACATTTTAGGAATCAGCAAACTAAAATGTACTGGAATGGGTGAATTTAACTAACATGACCATTATATCTACTACTGTGGGCAAGAATCCCTTAGAAGAAATGGAGTAGCCATCATAGTCAACAAAAGAGTCCGAAATGCAGTACGTGGATGCAATCTCAAAAACGACAGAATGATCTCTGTTCATTTCCAAGGCAAACCATTCAATATCACGGTAATCCAAGTCTATGCCCCAACCAGTAACGCTAAAGAAGCTGAAGTTGAACAGTTATATTAAGACCTACAAGACCTTTTAGAACTATACCCAAAAAAAAATGTCCTTTTCATTATAGGGGACTAGAATGCAAAAGTAAGAAGTCAAGAAACACCTGGAGTAATGGGCAAATTTGGCCTTGGAGTACAGAATGAAGCAGGGCAAAGGCTAATAGAGTTTTCCAAGAGAACACGCTAGTCGTAGCAAACACCCTCTTCCAACAACACGTGAAGACTCTACATATGGACATCACCAGATGGTCAACACCGAAATCAGATTGATTACATTCTTTGCAGCCAAAGATGGAGAAGTTCTATACAGGCAGCAAAAACAAGACCAGGCGCTAACTGTGTCTCAGATCATGAACTCCTAGTTGCCAAATTCAGATTTAAACTGAAGAAAGTAGGGAAAACCACCAGACCATTCAGGTATGACCTAAATCAAATCCCTTACGATTATACAGTGGAAGTGAGAAATACATTTAAGGGACTAGATCTGATAGACAGAGTGCCTGATGAACTATGGATGGGGGTTTGTGACACTGTATAGGAGACAGGGATCAAGACCATCCCCATGGAAAAGAAAAACAAAAAAGCAAAATGGCCATCTGAGGAGGCCTTACAAATAGTTGTGAAAAAAGAGAAGCAAAAAGCAAAGGAGAAAAAGAAAGATATACCCATTTGAATGCAGAGTTCCAAAGAATAGCAAGGAGAGATAAGAAAGCCTTCCTCAGTGATCAGTGCAAAGAAATAGAGGAAAACAACAGAATAGGAAAGACTAGAGATTTCTTCAAGAAAATTAGAGATACCAAGGTAACATTTCATGCAAAGATGGGCACAATAAAGGACAGAAATGGTATGGACCTAACAGAAGCAGACGATGTTAAGAAGAGGTGGCAAAAATACACAGAAGAACTGTACAAAAAAGATCTTCATGACCCAGATAACCACAATGGTGTGATCACTCATGTAGAGCCAGATATCTGGAATGTGAAGCCAAGCAGGCCTTAGGAAGCATCACTATGAACAAAGCTAGCGGAGGTGATGGAATTCCAGTTGAATTATTTCAAATCCTAAAAGATGATGCTGTGAAAGTGCTGCACTCAATATGCCAGCAAATTTGGAAAACTCAGCAGTGGCCACAGGACTGGAAAAGGTCACTTTTCATTCCAATCCCAAAAAAAGGCAATGCCAAAGAATGCTCAAACTACCACACAAGTGCACTCATCTCACACGCTATCAAAGTAATGCTCAAAATTCTCCAAGCCAGGCTTCAGCACTACATGAACCGTGAACTTCCAGATGTTCAAGATGGATTTAGAAAAGACAGAGGAACCAGAGATCAAATTGCCAACATCTGCTAGATCATTGAAAAAGCAAGGGAGTTCCTGAAAAACATCTATTTCTGCTTTATTGACTGAATACTCCAAAGCCTTTGACTTTGTGGATCACAACAAATTGTGGAAAATTCTGAAAGAGATGGGAATACCAGACCACCTGACCTGCCTCTTGAGAAATCTGTATGCAGGTCAGGAAGCAACAGTTAGAACTGGACATGGAACAATAAACTGGTTCCAAATAGGAAAAGGAACACATCAAGGCTGTATACTGTCACCCTGGTTATTTAACTTATATGCAGAGTAAATCATGAGAAATGCTGGGCTGGAGGAAGCACAAGCTAGAATCAAGATTGCAGGGAGAAAAGATCAATAACCTCAGATATGCAGATGACACCACCCTTATGGCAGAAAGTGAAGAATTAAAGAGCCTCTCGATGCAAGTGAAAGAGGAGAGTGAAAAAGTTGGCTTAAACCTCAACATTCAGAAAACTAAGACCATGCCATCTGGTCCCATCACTTCTTGGCAAATAGATAGGGAAACAGTGGAAACAGTGAGAGACTTTATTTTGGGGGGTTCCAAAATCACTGCAGCCATGAAATTAAAAGACGCTTGCTCCTTGGAAGAAAAACTATGACCAACCTAGACAGCATATTAAAAAGCAGAGACACTACTTTGCCAACAAAGGTTCGTCCAGTCAAGGCTATGTTTTTTTTTTAGGCATGTATGGATGTGAGAGTTGGACTATAAGGAAAGCTGAGCACTTAAGAATTGATGCTTTTGAACTGTGGTGTTGGAGAAGACTCTTGAGAGTCCCTTGGACTGCAAGGAGATCCAACCAGTCCATCCTAAAGGAGATCAGTCCTGAGTGTTCATTGGAAGGACTGCTGTTGAAGCTGAAACTGCAATACTTTGGCCACCTGATGGGAAGAACTGATTCATTTGAAAAGACCTTGATGCCTGGAAAGATTGAGGGCAGGAGGAGAAGGGGATGACAGAGGATGAGATGGTTGGATGGCATCACCAACTCAATGGACATGAGTTTAGGTGAACTCCGAGAGTTGGTGATGACCAGGGAGGCCTGGTGTGCTGCAGTCCATGGGGATGCAGAGTCGGACACGACTGAGCAACTGAACTGAACTGAACTGAAAGCAACATCCCTAATCAGTGTGCAATTCAACCTTCCACCATATAAATAAAGTAAAATACAGTATAATGTAGAGAAGTCTCCAGCAATTAAAGATATACCTGGTCTGAGAATTCCCACAGTACCCACCTCCGCTGCTTGCTTCGTTAACCTGCCCGCAGTCCCAGGCTTCGGGGTTGAATTCCGCTCTGTTCTCTTCTGGTTGGGTGTGGACTCCAGGCTGACTACGGGCTTCTCCCTGAATGAATTTTGTGATCATATAGTTAATAGAAAAACCACTACTTCACAACTATTGGAAATTCTGTATTACTTCAGAGTTACGATTTTAAGATATCTTTCAATTTTGAGATTCTAGGAAACATTTTGCCTATGAAATTTGTTTCTGTGATGCCATTCTGTCCTGCAAAAATAATGGCTATTTTCTGCTTTTCAGACAATTGTTTAAATGCTAATGACAGCAATGAGTAGTTTTCAGAGGTGTTTTCCTCCCTCTAATAATCTTTTTTTGATGTTTTTAAATATTTAGACATAGCTTTTTTAAAAATAGTACACAATGATTTCTAAGGAAATTCAACAGGCCTCTTCTTTCCTTCCCCTCCCAGTCCTCCAGGCCAGAAGAAGGGCCCCTCAACTGTTGGATTGTTTCTTCCAATAATTAGCTCCATATTTCTGAGAAAGCCTGTTGACAACACTGTAACTGCCAGTAATGCGATAGAAATCAGTATATATTGTTCCTCGAAGCAAAATGTTACAGGAGAGGACTGAAACTAAAGGCAGGGATATGATTTTGGGGTAGAACAGTAGAGTGAATTATATGGGGCCACAAAGACCTGAGTTTGAATCATGGCTCTCATATTTGCTGTGCATCCTTGAGCTAGTAAACTAGTCGGTCTGAACCTCAGTTTGACTGTCTATAAACTAGAGATGCTAATATTGGTCTCACAGTTATCAAGAGGGTTAAATGAAAAAGCATATGTATACATCTAGCTTCCCTGGTGTCTCAGATGGTAAAGAATCTGTCTGCAATGTAGGAGACCCAGGTGTGATCACTGGGTTCAGAATGACCACCCCCAAAATGGCTTTTTCCTTACATCCCCAAATTTTAACTCTTCTCCAAAGGTACAGTGTATGGGAATGATGGGGAGGAGATGGGACATACTCCCCGTTTTCAGTATTGTTCTTCTCCAAACTTTCAGCTCTCAGAATCTTAAACAGAGACAAATATCATGTTTCTCAAGAAAGTCAGTTGCAGAAACTGGAAGACGGTTGCATCATTCATTAGTTAGTGAGACCAGCTGGCAATATTGTAAGCATTCTTGGGAAGCAGTTCAGTTCTCAGGGGTCTGCAGAATGGCCCTGTGGCTAGAAACTACTACAAGGCAGCCTCCAGGCCTGGCCTGCAGGTCCCAGGACTGCCCTCCCGCTGTTATCACCAGGAGCATGCCAGGCCTCGCTGGCAGCCTGGTTCATGCAGACACCAGCTAAGGATTTGTATTACAGAACTGTCATCAAAGTCAGTTCTTCAAAACCACCCCTAAAAGACCCAGTCCTTCCACACAAAGAAAGAATCTTACCCCTGCTGGACACTGCTTCTGCCCTGTTCTATCGTGTCCTGCTGTGGCTGCTTGGGCAAAAGCTGGTCCAACGCCTGAGATCCCACAGATTCTTCTAATGCAAATGAAAAAAAGAAATCATGTTACTGAATATTTAAACCACAACTGCCTTCTATGGGGAGTGTAACCCATGAAAGGACGGCTGGAGCCAGGCCTTGACAGCATTGGGAAGGTGGGAGCTCCAGTCTAGCACTGAGCCCGGCTCCCAGTTCAGTCAGTTCAGTTCAGTTGCTCAGCCGTGTCCGACTCTTTGCGACCCCATGAATCACAGCACGTCAGGCCCCCCTGTCCATCACCAACTCCCGGAGTTTACTCAAACTCATGTCCATCCAGTCGGTGATGCCATTCAGCCATCTCATCCTCTGTCGTCCCCTTCTCCTCCTGCCCCCAATCCCTCCCAGCATCAGGGTCTTTTCCAATGAGTCAACTCTTCCCATGAGGTGGCCAAAGTACTGGAGTTTCAGCTTCAACATCAGTCCTTCCAATGAACATCCAGGACTGATCTCCCTTAGGATGGATTGGTTGGATCTCCTTGCTGTTCAAGGGACTCTCAAGAGTCTTCTCCAACACCACAGTTCAAAAGCATCAGTTTTTCGGCGCTCAGCTTTCTTCACAGTCCAACTCTCACATCCATACATGACCACTGGAAAAACCATAGCCTTGACCAAACGGACCTTTGTTGGCAAAGTAATGTCTCTGCTTTTTAATATGCTGTCTAGGTTGGTCATAACTTTCCTTCCCAGGAGTAAGCGTCTTAGCCCTGAATAAATTCTGGGATAAAGGGGGCTGTGAGGCCATCCTGAAAAGGTTTCCTCCTCCGGGAAAGAGAGATTTTGGAATTTCTGGGTACGGAATCGGGGAACTGTTGCCTCTAACCTAGATGGCAGAAGCCTTGGGGTTAAACCCAATGGCAGAAGCTTCTGTGGGGCTGGAGTTGTTCTGAACTCTACCTGCCGGGCAGCAGCCGCGTCTGTTTACAGGGTAAATACTCGCGAGGGTCGCTGGATGCCTGGCCCGCTTTAATTAAATTAATAGCCAACGACCATTCCTAACTATTCACTTATTTCGGTTAACAAGCATCTCTAACAGTGAACAAATATCTATGAGGAGAGTTGAAGGAAACCACGGTGACCTTTCTGGAGGTCCGAGGGCCTGCTGGGACCTGGAGAACGACCCCGGAAGGCTCCAGGCCCGGGCGTGGCGGCTCGGTGGGGAGAAGCCCCACGCCCGCGGCGGCCTGACCGGGGCCCGGCAGGAAGTCCAGGAGCGGGCTGGGTGCCATTCGGCCCAGTACTCGCGGTTCCCAAGGCGGGCCTGACGCGGGAGCGTAAGGACCTAGGGAGGCGGCGCCCGCCCTCGCCCCGGGCGGCGGAGCTCAGGCCCATCCGGTTTGCTGCCGCCCCGCCGGTCCCCGGGCCTCGCAGGGGGCGACGCGCCGGGCTAGCTCCCAGACGGCGCGGGCCCGGTCGGCGGCGCGCAGGGAGGGCAGAGGGGCGCGGAGCCGGCACGCGGGCGCGCAGCAAACGGCGGGGGCGCGCGGCCAGAGCGCTCGGAGCGCCGGGGGCTCGGGCGCGGTGAGCACGTGCCCGAACAGGGCGGGCACCGATCGCGCGCTTGAAGGCCCAGGAACCTGGGGGCGGAGGGATGTTGAGAGGAAAGGCCGGAAAAAGCAGCGTGGGCTGTTGGTGGGATGGAAAGTAACAACCGTTTGCATAGGACTCAGGTGGAATCTGATGTGATTGGAGAAGCTGAAGGTCAACGGTGCAGACAGGGGAGCGACAAATGGAGACAGGAGTTGAGGCCTGGTTAGGAGGTCTTGGAGAGGCATCTTATTGTTGTTTAGGAGTTAAAATCTTGGGAGATTCAGACTAGGTAGATGGACAGATAGTCTTTTACAAACTTTTAATTAAATTATATACATATGTTATATATATATGTACATATATGTACACACATAAAAAAATAATAATAATGGGATACATGTAGTTTTGAAACGATGATGAAGTTACCACGGATGAATGCACCATCCAGGGTTTCCCGGCTGGCACCAGGGGTTAAAGAATCTGCCTGCCAATGCAGGAGATGCAAGAGATGCGGGTTCAGTCCCTAGGTTGGGAAGATCCCCTGGAGTAGGAAATGGCAACCTGCTCCAGTGTTCTTGCCAGGAAAATTCCCTGGACAGAGGAGCCTGGTGGGCTACAGTCCACAGGGCTGCAAACAGACACTGCTGAGCGACTAAGCAGCAGCAGCAATATACCATCGTTGGTAAGAACGCTGCATCACATCAATACCTAGCACAGATGCTCCTCCTGCCGTACCTTCTTCCCTTATCCTGTCTCCCAGCTCCTCCTCACCCCCACCCCTGATAGGTTACCTCTCTCCTGTCTATCATGCTCTTGCTTTATAAAACATTTTTTAAATCTCTTCTTTGTATTCCTAACACGCTGTTTCATTTTGCTTATTTGAAGCTCATAACACAATTTAATCACGCTGTATCTTCTGCAATCTGTTTCTTTTAAAGTTGTCTCTATAATGCATTCACATTGCTATACAAATCTGTAATTTGCTTCCCTTGCTGAAAAATATTCCATTATGTGAATAGACAATTTATTGATCTCCTGATGAAATTACTTGGGGTTATTTCTATTTTGGATTTAGAAAAATATTGAGAAGAACCCAAACTGTGTCCTGGTGTATGCATGCAAGAGAGTCTATAGGATTTAATAGCTAGCAAGATATGAAAATATTCAACTTTATAGTAGAACACTGTCAAGGAACATTTAACAGGAGGATTCCTGGGTGCTGATTTCTATTTCTCGTAAATCCTCTGTTCCTTATCAGTTCCTGGCAATGGGAACGAGTGAAACGGCACACTATTCCCAGGACTGAGGTCATAGGATGAGACATGCATGAATCCCCTTCAGTGACTCTTTTCAGCGTCAGCGACCTTGTATGTATTAGACTATCCATATTGTGGCTATTGATAAAATTTCATCCTGTGTAATAGCTGAGTAATCATCTTACTAAAGATATATAAGCCTGCATTTCTGCTAATAAAGCACCCTTGCTCCATCAGAGCTTGGGTCCCCGTGTCTTTTTTTCTCTCTCTCTCTCCCTCTCTCTCTTTCATTTTCTTATCATCGACTCCGGATCACCAGGTTTCAGTTCATTAAAGTGCCGCAACAGAACACTAAAACATTTTCCCAGTTGGTGGTACCAGTTCCACTTCCACCAGTAGTGGGTAAGAATTCTTGTTGATTTACATCTTTGCCAACACGTAGAGAGAGAGAAGGCAATGGCACCCCAGTCCAGTACTCTTGCCTGGAAAATCCCATGGATGGAGGAGCCTGGTAGCTGCGGTCCACGGGGTCGCTAAGAGTCGGACACAGCTGAGCAACTTCACTTTCACTTTTCACTTTCACGCATTGGAGAAGGAAATGGCAACCCACTCCAGTGTTCTTGCCTGGGGAATCCCAGGGACGGGGGAGCCTGGTGGGCTGATGTCTATGGGGTTGCACAGAGTTGGACACGACTGAAGTGACTTAGCAGCAGCAGCAGTACTATCTTACTTAATTTTTCCAGGTGAGCAGATATAAAAGTATTTCACTGAAGTTTTCATTTGCACATAACTGATCACTAATGGGGCTTCCCTGGTGGCTCAGACAGTAAAGCATCCACCTGCAATGCAGGAGACCTGGGTTTGATCCTGGGTTGGGAAGATCTCCTGGAGAAGGGAATGGCAACCCACTCCTGGATTCTTGCCTGGGGAATCCCATGGACAGAGGAGCCGAGCAGGCTATAATCCTGTGCTGTGTGTAGTCACTCAGTCATGTCTGACTCTTCGAGACCCCATGAACTGTAGACTGCCAGACTGCTCTGTCCATGGGCATTATCTAGGCAAGAATACTGGAGTGGGTTGCCATGCCTTCCTCTAGAGGATCTTCCCAACCTAGGGATCGAACCCAGGTCTCCTGCATTGCTGGCAGATTCTTTACCTTTAAGCCACCTGGGAAGCCCAGGCTATAGTTCATGGGATCTCAAAGAGTTGGACATATCTGAGCAACTAAGCAAATCACTAATAACATTGAGACCTTTACATATATTTATTAGCCATTTAGACTCTCTCTTTTAAATGTGCCTGTTTGTGTCTTCTGCCCATTTGTCTTTGGAGTTGCACTCTTACTGATTTGTAGGTATTGTTTATAAATTCTCGATATTCATCTTTAGCTGGTCATATTTGTTTGCACACATTTTCTTCCAGTTCCTGGCTTGTCTTTTCACTCTGTCTATGAAATCTTTTGAAGAGAAATTATGGACTTTAAGGAAGCAGAATTTACCAATTCTTCCTTCTGAGGTCAGCTCCCTGTGTCTTTCCATGAAGTCTTACTTTGCCCTGAATTCAGAAAAAATATTTTTCTACATTTTCTTGTAAATTTTTTAAAACATTCTTTTCATTCTGTCAACCTGGAATTGATTTTTGTGTGCATGTGAGGCAGAGATCCAATGTGTGTTTCCCTCATATGAATAATCGTTTATCTCAGCATCACTTACTGGTAGTTTCTTCCTTCCCTCCCAACCCCACCCCCAACCCCCACCCTCATGATGAGCAAGGCCACCTCTGTCACATGTCAGGTTTTCGTGAATGAGCAGGAATATTGTTGGCTCTTATTCTACTCCACAGGAAAATGTGTTTGTCTTCGTGCTACTACTGTTAAGGGAAACATTGACTGAAACCTCCCACCCTGGCCAGGCACCATAGTAACCATTTGTGTGAGTTATTTTACAACAGGAGGTCCTGGCAAGGAACACAGAACTAACAAGCCACCACCAATGGGAGGAATCTGGGAAAGGTCAAAAGAAGATACCACCTGTCCTACCACCTCCCAGAATCCTTCTCACTGCATCCATCTTGGCTAAGCAATGCATGTGCCACTAGGAAGGACCCTGAGTCAGAGTGACTGGCCAGAGAAAACCTGGAAACGAATCCCATCACCATAAAATTGGGAACTGCAAGCCGCATGGCAGAGCAGTTCTCCTGGGTTCCCTTACCCTACCTCTCTGCCTGGGAGCCCCTTCCCAATAAAGTCTCTTGCTTTGTCAGTGTGTGTGTCTCCTTGGACAATCCATTTCTGAGTGTTAAACAAGAGCCCACTCACTCTTGGACCCTGGAAGGGATCCAGTGATTTTATCATATGATCTTAATTACTATACCTTTATGATAAATCTTAATATATAGATATCTTCAGATTCCCCTTATTCTTCCCCAGGAGTTTCTTGACTACTCTTGAGTTTTTGCCCTTCCATAAATATTTCAGAATCAGCTTGTCAGGTTGCTCAAAAGAGTGTGTCATCACCTTGATTGACATTACATTGAATTCATAAATCAATTTAGCAATTTTGAGATCTTTACAAAATTGAGTTTTCCAATCTATTACATATTATATCTCTCTTCTTGTTAGGACTTCTTTAATGTCTCTCAATGAACTTTTATAATATTCTTCATAGATATTTGATCTTAGGTGTGTATTACTTTTTTTTCTCTATTCATTTGAAAGTTTACACTCTATTCTTTTATTTATTGCCCTCAAAATTTTAACATTCATGCTCAAAGGTTTAAAGTAATATCCTAAACACCCCTCTGAAGCAATGTGAGAACCTTGGAACACTTTCACTCCAATCTGCCCCTTCCATGCTATTTTAGTTCTGCCCTTTTTTAAAACCCCAAATTCACATTACTGTTGGTACCATTATTATATTATATATACATATATGCTTAGATTTGCCTATACATTTGCCACTCCATTTGTTTATCATTCCTTCTCACATCACAAACCTTCCCTCTGAAGCCATCTTTCTTCTTCCTAAAATATAGCCCTTTGAAGTTCCTGTAGTAAACATCTGTGGGTGATGAACTCCTGGCTTGCTCCAGACGCTTGCTCCTTGGAACAAAAGCTATGACCAATCCAGACAGCCTATTAAAAAACAGAAACATTACTTTGCTGACAAAGGTCCATCTTGTCAAAGCTGTGGTTTTTCCAATAGTCATATATGGATGTGAGAGTTGGACCATAAAGAAAGCTGAGCGCCGAAGAATTGATGCCTTTGAACTGTGGTGTTGGAGAAGACTCTTGAGAGTCCCTTGGACTGCAAGATCAAACCAGATCAAATCCTATAGGAAATCAGTCTTGAATATTCATTGGAAAGACTGATGCTGAAGCTGAAACTCCAATACTTTGGCCACCTGATTCAAAAAACTGACTCATTGGAAAAGATCCTGATGCTGGGAAAGATTGAAGGCAGGAGGAGAAGGGGATGGCAGAGGATGAGATGGTTGGATGGCATCATCGGCTCGATGGACATGAGTTTGAGCAAGCTTCAGGAGCTGATGATGGACAGGGAAGCCTGGCGTGCTGCAGTCCATGGGGTTGCAGAGAGTCGGACATGACTGAGCTACTAAACTGAACTGAACTCCTGACTCTCATGGTGCCCAGATGAGGACCTCAGAGGTTCCTGGGGTATCATATGAAGAAGCAAGAGCCACAGGGCTGTTCAGGCAGCCAGGCGGGTTGGGAGGGCTAGGGGAGGACAGGCTCCTGCCTCTGAAAGGGCCCAAAGGGAGACCCAGGTGCCTCTCTGAGGGCCTCCTCCATGACAGAGAGTGCTGGAGTAAAAGAACTTTGCCTGTTCTATTTCTACACTATTTCTACTGAGGCCCCCAGCACTAGAACTGCCCAGAGATAGAAGGAGTGCCTGGTGGGCCCCCATGGCTCTCCTCCTCCATCCCCACATTCAGGACCTTTCCACCTCCCCTCCCATTCAGGACACTGCAGTGGGAAGGTGCCCACAGGAGCAGACTGTGCTTCTGCTCTTCCAGGCCTTGCATCTCTCCCCCAGCAAAAAGGACAGGAGAGCAAAAGCTGTGCACTGATTGAGTTGTGGTTTGGGATTTTTGGATTCTTTGGTTGGTTGGTTCAGTAAGATACACATCAAAATATTAATAACAAGAAATGTCATGTTAGCCTACTGAACCTATGAGTGTTGCTTGTCCTTTTCCCAATTTTATGATATTTCTATCTATCTCTTTGGAGGGGGGAAAGAGAAATAAAAACAGCTGGCTTTGTCCTGTTGGTTCTCCCCTCCAAGTATATGTCTTCTCTCTCCAATTAGACTGGAGGCATCCTGAGAGCAAGATTGATTGCTGATCCCTTTAACAAATGCAGCATCCAGTTATTTTTTAAAAATTGCTGCAGTCACTAAAACTCACTTACAGGGCAGCATAGCCACCAAAAGAAATTGAAACTGTTTACTCAAGAGTATACGAACCTGCTTTCAGACCATAGTACCTTCATTCCTTCAAACACACTGATTGAACATCCCCTGTGTCCAGGCTCCACCTAAACTGATTCTTATACCCCACCTCCTCCAAAATGATCTTGGCTGGAATTAACCAGCTTGCCACCCCCTCCAGATTATACCTCAATCTTCCCTGTTTTTCCAGAATTTTCTGAATCATTTAATTCAAGATGTTGGAGTCCCTTTTGGGAGTCCTTTTTCCCTGTCTCCCTTATCCAGCCAGCTGTCAGGTTCTGCCAATTCTTCTCGCCTTGTCAATTCTTCTATCCTGCCACTATGTTTTAGGATGATGCAAAACTGGTTCCGAGAGAAAAAGAATCCATGAGCATTTTCAGTGACCTAGAAGGGAATTAGATAGAAGAAAGGGATGGAGACATAGATCAAAGTAGGTTAATCTATGCAGTAGTCCCTCCCTAGGCCCAGAGAGTTCTACCTATTCAGGAGCAGTGAAAGAGGCTCCTAGATCAAAGAATGGGGGAAGTGGGGCATCTTGAGGTCCCTGAGCATGGATTATGTTTCCCAAACTATTAATTGGTAATTGACAAATATTGATTTTTTTTTTTAATGTCTCAGTTACAATCTGTAGCTAGTTAGAAGAGTATGTGGGCTATTTTGCAGTTGGGCCATGATTCCACACCTGCTAAGGGAGAGACAGAGAAAAAGGCAGAGACAGGACAGGAACTATAAACCATCACCTCTCACAGTCACCCAGTCTATATTCTGAGAACTTTCCCTGTGTCAGGCATTTGGTTGTAAGAATCTGCCCTCTTGGAACTTACAGGTGAGGAGTGGGGGGAATAAGAGACAGACATTAAACAATTCTTCAATACATAATGACAAGCTATGATAAATGCTCTGAGGAAAAGGTACAGGATGGAGGGTATGGAGGTGGGGTGGGCGAGTGCCAGTCTGCGGCAGGGGAACCCCACCTGCCAGCGTCAGGTCACCCTCAGCCCCCTCCTGAACCTCTCCCACAAGTGCCCCCTCACTCTGGCTCAGGAAGAGAAATTTACTCCACCGCCCCATGCCACCCCTGGACAGACTAACTAAGACCTTCTCTTACTCTGGAGCCTCTCGGATCAGATCCAGCAAGTCTGGATGTGTGCTTTAAACCAACCAGGTCCCCATCTGCCACCAGCTGTCAAAAGTTGGAGTCATCAGAAAAGAGAAATGACATGCACCATCCCCCTTTCTTCTGCTGCCTCCCTCCTGCAGGCCCTCAGCAGCCTCCACTCCTGACCGTTGCAAAGAGAAACAGTTATAACCACCTGGGGTTTCAGAACCACTCTCCTGTTATGGGCTGAATTGTGTCCACCACCCCCAAATCATCTGTTGAGTCCTGACCCCAAGTATGGCTTCCCCGGTGGCTCAGTGGTAGAGAAGCCGTCTACCAATGCAGAAGATGCAGCTTCAGTCCTGGGTTGGGAAGATCCCCTGGAGAAGGAAATGGCATCTCACTCCAGTATTCTTGCCTGGGAAGTCCCATGAACAGAGGAGCCCAGTGGTCTACAGTCCATGGGGTCACCAAGAGCTGGGCACGACTTAGAGACTAAACAACAAAACCACAGTATGTAGAATGTGAGGGTGTGTTCTGTTTGGAGATAAGGCCTTTGAAAGGAAAAGGAAGGTAAAATGTGGTCAGATGGGTGGACCCTAATCCAATGTGACCGGCCTCCCTACAAGAAAAGATGAGGATGCAAACCAAGGAGAAAAACAACCCCAGGGAAAAAACAACCCTGCTGACAGCTTGATCTGGGCTTCTAGCCTCCAGAACCGTGAGAAAATAAACACCTGTTGTCTCAGCCACCCAGCCCCCAGTGTTCTGTTATGCTGGCCCTAGTTCCTCAATTCAGGGAGGAGGCACTGAGGCTGGAAAGGGTGTGGGGGATGGGCATCATTTGGGTGCCGCCAAGCTGAGCTCCGCCCTCTAGGTGCAGGGCTCCCCATCCCTGCCCAGCTGGTTTCTCTACCTCTGGTTTTCTCCCGCCTGCTGTGTATATAGATTATTCTTCCTGAACGCACCTCAGATCCAATTTTCCCACACAGAACACCTTCAGCTGCCCAGCTCCCCCTACCCAGCAGGGTCTGAGTAAACAGCCTGGTTCTGTACCTGGAGCTCTGCAGGTTAGGATCTAAGTCAGTGTTTCCATGTAAATCCATAGCTGATTCATGTCAATGTATGGCAAAAAACACTACAATATTGTAAAGTAATTAGCCTCCAACTAATAAAAATAAATGAAAAAAAAATAAAAAGAAAAAGAAAGTTAAAAAAAAAATAAGTCAGTGTTTCTCAAACATTAAAATGCTGATTCCTGGGCTCTTCCACCCCAATGTCTCTGGGGTGGGGCTCAAAGTTTATATTTCTGGATCTTCCAGACCCAGGGATTGAACCTGAGTCTCCTGCATTGCAAGCAGATTCTTTGCCATCTGAGCCACCAGGGAAACCCAACAAGTTCCCAGGAGCTACGGATGCAGCCTCTTTCCCTAGGACCCCCCAAGGGCTCACCCATCAGAGCAGCTGCTTCCTTTCCCCTCCCCACCGCGGACCCTTGAACCTTTGCCCAGCTTCGTCCTGCCAGGAATTCTCTGCTGCCAAGTCGACACAGTGGTCAGATCCTGGGACTTCCCAACTCAGGATAAAGTTGAGAGGTTGTGCTGCTTTTTGAAGGAAAAGGCTTATTGGAATTTGAACCAGAACTGGAATGGTTCCAGTCCCAAGGATCATCTGTTGTTGTTGTTGTTCAGTTAAGTCGTGTTTGACTTTGCATCCCCATGGACTGTAGCCCACCAGGCTCCTCTGTCCATGGGATTCTCCAGGCAAAAATACTGGAGTGGGTTGCTATTTCCTTCTCCACCAAAGGAGAACAGGGTAGCTTAAAAAAAAAAAACAAAACAGAAATCTAGACCCACTCCCAGATACAGACCTCCCTTCAAGACAGAAGACACGCTACTGTGATCACCTTTTCTATATGTAAATTATCAAAAGGAGCCCCAGCGAGGGTAAGTGACTTGTCCTGGGGAACAGCACACTAGAGCAGAGGCTGAGCAAGAACCCAGGCCTCCTTTGGTGTAGTTGTGTGCTCCCCTCTGCTCACCTGCCTCTTCTGAGCCAGAGAGGGTCTCCTCTCACCCTGCCTGTTCTTACCTCTCCCCATGCCACTTCCTTGTGACCCCAACTGGGCCCTGGCATTTCCAGCCATTGCTGAAGTGGAGCCCCAAAGGACTATGAAACTTGCCAAGAGGAGAAGAGTGGGGAAAGCGGCAGAAAAGAAGGGAGAGGTGGAAACCTTTTATGCGGAGGGAAGGGGAAGCCCCCCATTGGTGTCTAGGAAGTTGGGGGCGGGGCTTCTCCTAGAACCTGCCCACATGTACCACCAGCTCTGCCTCTGAACCTTGAAGGGCTCCGGCTGCCGCCCTGGAAACCACAACCCGCTACGGACCTCAAAGGAACCAGCTTCTGGCTTCCCTCTGCAACAGGCTGCGTGCTTCAGACCCTGAGGATTAGTTACTGCAAGCTTCACACCCCTCGACCTGGACTTCTGCTGACACCCAATCCAGCCGGTGGGGCTGGAGCTGGGGCCGGGCGCTGGGGGTAGACACCTCCCAGCGCCACTAGGACCCTGCAGAGTGCGAGTGAGACTGACTGCTGGGAGAGCTGCCCCAGGCACCCCACCCCACCCCCATGTCACCTGGAGAGAAACTGGACCCGCTTCCTGACACTTTCATCCTGCAGCCGCCAGTCTTCCACCCGGTGAGCAGCCGCTCAGGTCTGGAACCTCCTGGGTCTCAGGGCTCCCCCTTCCAGCTGGGCCCGGTCTTCCAGGTTGGCAGGGGGCTGGAGAGGCTCTGAGTCATGGACCCTGTTTCCCCAGCCCCTGCCCATGGCTCTTGGAAGGTCCTCCTGAGCTTAGAGTGACTGACAGCTCATTTTCACTTGCTCTCAATGAGCTCATGGGATGATTGCATTTTAAAAGCAGTAGAGCCTGAAGACAGTGCTGTCTCCTATTCCACAGTGGGTGGTTAAGAGGGCGTGGGGGGGAGTGCGTAGTATCGTTAGGGGACCCTGATCACTTAGGAAGGGCAGTCTCATCTCCAGCCTGGGAGTCAGGTCAGAACCTCCCAGTCAGACAAGGGGTTGGGGTTTCCTGGACTCCTCCTTTGGCCCAGTGCCCGGCAGATTTCCTGAAGCCTGACAGTGCATTACAGAAGACCAAACTCCCAGGAGACCCACCCTCCCACTAATGAGCACTAATTATACTTTCTCTTTCCTTGGTCCTCTCTCAGGAGAACAGCTTCAGCTCAGTTAATTACAGGCCAGGCCCGAAGAAGCTTGGGAAGTGGGAGGGACTGACATGCTGAGCCCGGCTAAGCTGTGGGCACTCTGATAGCCGGGGCCTCCCGATCCTCCCCAGGTTAGAGGGACCCCTTGCTTTGCAAGCTGCAAGCTCCCACCGAGAGGGCAGAGCTGTTGGGTCTCAGCTCTTCTCGGCAGTTTGGGCTTCTGAAAGCTGCCGGGAGTTGGAAAACACTGGGTAAGGGCCCATCTTGTGACACTGCCCAGTATGAACCTGGGCAAGTTCATGTTTATTCTGCAGATACCTCTTTAGAGCCCACTCTGTGCCAGGCCAGGCACTGAGCCTGTAGAAGCTAAAGACAGGACTTTGTCTTAGGGGCTTGTCCCTCCCAGCAGCAACAACCAGCCATAGGTCTCTAAGCCAGTCAGCCAAGGGCCAGACTAGCCACGGCAGTAGAGAGCACAGTGAGGGAAGGGATAATTCAGGCACCAAAATGGATGATGCTTGAAAAAGCAATCAGAGCCTGGGAAGTCAAGTCAGATTTCACAAGGTGGAGGGAGGGCTGAGGAAACAGTCCCAGAAAGGGCCAGAAGCGGTAAAAGTGTGCGTCGTCTTTTAGGAATACCAGGGGGAAAGGTGAGCTGAGAAGGTAGACTGAGTCATTATCAGGCATCCATGCCAGGATCTGTGCTCAGATCCCAACTTGTCCATCCCTCTGCCTCCCAGTTCCCAGGTTCTGGCCTATAAACAGTCCTCAGGGAGACTGGACACCAGGCTGGTGGAGGCCAGGGTGGCAGCCAGGGGACTGTGAACCTCAGTGGGGTCACTGCTGTGCCCTAGGAGCTGAGCGGGGGCTGGGCTGGTGCTCCCAGGGTGCAGTGGAGCTGAATCCAGCTTCCCCTGTGTGGTGTGGCCTGGATGTTGTGAAGGTCCAAGACAGGAGAGGAGACGAAAGAGAACATTTCAGAGAAAACTTGTTTTTCCCCATCAGGACATTTTCTGTTTGGGGTGGGAGAGTTATCTTGTTCCTCTTCCCTCCCCATCCCACCCCCAACACAGGGGTCCCTAGGCCCTTTCTCCAACCTTGTACGGATGAGTTTCTTCTTTGTTCAGGTGATTCCTTATGTCACAACAATTTTTGGTGGCCTGCGAGCAGGCAAGATGGTCATGCTCCAGGGAGCGGTCCCTCTAAATGCACGCAGGTAAGGGAAGTGCTCCACAGGGCTTCCTCTCTGCCTTGAGGGTCTCTGGGAGTCTCTGACCAGAGGTGCCCTTTGAGAGCCTCACCTCCCCACAGGTTCATGGTGGACTTCCAGTGCGGCTGCAGCCTGCACCCCCGACCAGACATCGCCATCCACTTCAACCCTCGCTTCCACACCACCAAACCCCACGTCATCTGCAACACCCTGTACCGTGGGTGCTGGCAAGCCGAGGCCCGGTGGCCCCACGTGGCCCTGCAGAGAGGGGCCAGCTTCCTCATCCTCTTCCTCTTTGGAAATGAGGAGATGAAGGTGAGCAGGAGAGGACACCAGGGCTTCCCAGCTGGTGCTCGTGGTAAAGAACCTGGCTGCCAATGGAGGAGATGCAAGAGACGATCCCTGGATCGGGAAGACCCCCTGAAGGACATGACAACCCACTCCAGTACTCTTGCCTGGAGAATTCCATAGACAGAGGAGCCTGGAGGGCTACAGTCCATAGGGTCGCAAAGAGTCGGACACGACTGAAGCGACTTAGCACGCACGCACGGGAGGGGACATCACGGGGTCTAGAACTCGTGTCCTTCTGCCTCTCTTTCCTTCACCCGTCCCCCTTGTCACTGAGTTAAGGGATATTTGGAGGGATGGAGCACAGAATCCAGTACTCAGAGCACCAAGGAGCTGCCAGCCCCGGTTCCAAGCTGCCCTGGGCCCACCTGGCCCGGTATACATGGCGGTATTCAGCAGATGCCAAGGTGCTGCCACTGTCTAGGGAGCGTCTAGAGAGCACTGCAGATGCCAGACGCTGTTCTCAGCTCACTGACTCCTCACAACAACCCATGAGGAGGGAACTTTCATTCTCCCCATCACACAGAACAGTGGGGAAGGAAGGGAGAAAGAAACTTGGCCTCAAGGCTTTCACCGCTGCTGCGAACTCCTGCCAGAAGGATCTTCAGACTTCTCCAGGGCAGAGGGAGCTGGTGCGAGCCAGCACTGCAGAGAGAGATAGGGGTCCCAGAGCCCCTGAGGCTCCTCACCTGTGGATGGGGCAGGCGGAGGGCTGCTGCAGCTGCTGGCAGGTCAGCTGAGAGGCGAAAGGGGGCCAGCGTGGTGTGTCAGGGACCAGGCGGAGGCCTGAAGGTGCTCTGCCTGCCAGTTCCACAACCTCGGGGAGGCTATTTAAGTTCCCCCAAGCCTTGGGCACCTGTCTGTAAAACATACCTGCCTCCTAGAGTTGGTGTGAAGTTAAAAGAGGAAAATTCCAGTAAGAGACTCAGTGGATGTCTGGCACGTCAGTATGGTCTCAGCCTCGTCTTTTTCTCCAGGTGAGTGTAAATGGACAGCACTTCCTCCACTACCGCTACCGGCTCCCGCTGTCTCGGGTAGACACCCTGGGCATATTTGGCGACATCTTGGTGACGGCTGTTGGATTCCTGAACGCCAATGTAAGTTCCTCTGGGGCCAAGGCCTAGGTGGCAGCAGCCTCTGACTTCTCCTGATGCCTGGACAAGCCTGGGACCCCTTTCCATCCCAGACAAGTCCTGACACCAATTACAGCCAAGGTGGAGGGCACCCATCCAGGTGTGGGACATGGCGGGGCTGAGGGAAGAGGTGACCACAGAAGAGGGGCCCGAGAGCCTGGGGCAGAAGTCTATCCTGGACGTGAAAGTGAAAGTCGCTCAGCTGTGTCTGACTCTTTGAGACCCCATGGACTGTAGCCTGCCAGGCTGTTCGGCCCATGGAATTCTCCAGGCAAGAATACTGGAGTGGGAAACTGTTCCTTTATCCAGGGGATCTTCCCAACCCAAGGATCAAACCCAGGTCTCCCACATTGCAGGAGGATTCTTTACCGTCTGAGCCACCAGGGAAGCCCGTGAATACTGGAATGGATAGCCTATCCCTTCTTCAGGGGATCTTCCCAACCCAGGAATCAAACCAGGGTCCTTTGCTTTGCAGACAGATTCTTTACCAACTGAGCTGCCAGAGGAGCTATCCCGGGCGTGGGGTCTGGTCAATGTGGAACAGTGGCAAATGACTTGGAGTCTTGGAGCCGTGGGACCCAAACGTAGCACTGGCTGTATCATTCCCAGTTGAGGAGTTGATTTAAAAATGCAGATTTCTGGGACCCACCACCAGAGATTCTGATTTAGTAAGTCGAAGGTAGGGCCCAGGAATCAGCATGATCAAAATGCCAGGTTTGAGAAGCCCTGACAAGGCCTCTGGGGAGAGGAAGAGCTACCAAAGCCACAGCCAGCCTCTGCCCTCCTTCCCAGGCACAGAAGGGCAGACGGGAGCCAAAACAGTCAAGCTCTAGGCTTGCAGTGGTCCTGAATCCTGCCTGTTGCTTTTTCTTTCTCCCAATAGCCATTCGTGGAGGGTGGCAGCGAGTATCCGGTTGGACACGTGAGTCTTGGAAGCTGGGTTAGCCTTTGCTGTCCCAGCCATCCCAGCTGAGCCGGTGCCCCTCTCTCTGACCCCAGCAGGACCTGCCATTCTCTGGGCTGCTGCTCACATTGCACAAGGCCCAGCTGCCCCTTCCCTCACTGTGCGGACACCATGGTTACAGCTGGCCCTGCCTCAGCCCATGGGAGCCTGGATTTGCCTCTCCCTGGTGCCAAGGCCAGCTAGGGAGGACGGATGCGGTGGGCTGACTTCCCGGAGTGGGCAGGGCCCAGCCTTTCTGCCGAATCCATCTCAGATGGAGCTTCAGCAACCCTGCAAGGTAGCAGGTTGGCCTGCAGGGCAGAAGGGAAATGAGACCCAGGGACTCGGCCAGGGTCACGCAGTGAGTGAATGACAGACCCTCCGTCCAGTTCTTCCCCATTATTCCAGAGCCAGTGTCCACCTGAATTCAAGAGGGCCCCACTGGAGGGCCAATCATTTTCCTGTATTGTCTCTGAGAGAAGCAAATCCCCAGCATCCCCAACTTTTAAGGATCCCTTTTATTGAGCGAGCACCACGTGGCCTCCATGTCGCCTCTTTCTTTCCTTGACAGCCTTTCCTGCTGAGGAGCCCGGGGCTGGTGAGTGACCGCTGCTCCTGCATCTGGTGGAGGGACAGTCCCTCACCTGCTCTATCAGGGCTGGGAGGGCGCCCCCACCTGGCGGGAAATGGCCCCCAGCACCAGGATTTCCCCTTGAATTGCAAGTTGTGGGTGAACGGGCAACTTCAGGCTAAAGCTCCAGCTTCATTTTACCTATTCTCCATTTATCCTGCACACAATTTTCTGATAGTCGTCCCTGCTAGGCCCAGCACCAGGCTCCAGGGTGGAGGTACATATCAGCTCCACCCCTCCAGCTGCTTACAGGCTGGTGGGGAGGCAGACCAAGGAATGAGCCATTACCATTTGGAGCTCAGCATTAGGGGCTCGCAGCACAGGGGGGCAGGCGAAGAGAAGGGGAGGACAGGGAGAGCAGAGTACAGGAGGCCGGCCTGCAGTAGGTGTATAATAACTGAGCAGGGCTGTTTCCTCCTGGCTGCAGGCACAGAGGCAGAGATTTACCTGCCTCGGGGCTCCCTGGCCCCTAAGGACAGCCCAGGAAGCAGCTCTTCCGGGCAGTAGCCCTCCCCAACCCCCTCTGTGAGATCCCCCCCCACCCCCGCCTCTCAGTCATTTCCTGTGTTCCTTCAGGAGGTGCCCTGCTCGCATGCCTTTCCCCAGGGTCTCTGGCCTGGACAGGTCATCATAGTGCGGGGACTGGTCTTACCGGAGCCCAAGGAGTAAGTATGCAGAATTGGGGGGCGGGGTGGGAGACGGGACGCATCTCTGTGCCAGGCACAAGCTTTAGAAGCATCACCTCTTCAATCTCCAGGACTACTGCTTAGCCCCCAGGTGAGGAGACAGAGGAGCAGAGAGCAGAAGTACATTGCCCAAGGTCACAGAGCCTGTGAAAGTCTCACCTGGGATTGGTTCCAGGGCTCAGGTAGCTTTGTGGCACCAGCAGCTCCAATTCTGGGAGTGTCTTCCCTGCCTGGACGTGTGGTCAGGCCGGCCAGCCTCTCACCGCAGGCCCCAGCTGCAGCCTCAGGAAAGGCCCTTTAAAGACACAGGCTGGGACTTCCACGGCAGCCCAGTGGTTAGGACTCTGCGCTTCCAGTGAGGGGGCACAGATTTGCTCTCTGGTCAGGAAACTAAGATTCCCTCATGCCTCTCAGCCAAAAAAATAAAAACTAGAGAACAAAAGTGTACAACTTGAAAAGTCGCGTACAGATGGGAGCACGTGATCTCCCATAGTGTCCTGGTTTAGGAAACACCGCCAGAGGACCCCAGAGAGCAGGCCCGGCACTGGGAGGTGGGGGCTTAGAGGAACTCTAGTCAAGTGGATGCTGCCTGGCCTCTCCCACAGGGGGCGCTACTACTTCATCCCTCAAACCGGCAGGCTCCAGTAAGACAAGTATCTTTCTTTTCTTTCTTTCTTTCTCCTTCTTTTCTTTCCTTCTTCCTCATCATCCTTCCTTCTCTCCTTCTTTCCGGAACTGCACTGGATCTCATGACGTTTCTGGACCCGATTTCCTGGGTGTACTTCTGTTGCATGCCTGCGTGCTAAGTCGCTTCAGTTGTGTCCGATTCTGTGTGACCCTAGGGACTGTACCCGCCAGGCTTCTCTGTCCATGGAATTCTCCAGGCAATAATACTGGAGTGGGTCATCATTTCTTTCTCCAGGGGATCTTCCCAACCCAGGGATCAAACCCATGTCTCTTAGGTCTCCTGCATTGGCAGGTGCGTTCTTTACCACTAGCGCCACCTGGGAAGCCCTTGACTTCTGTTGAGGACACTTCGAATCTGAGCAGCTTCACAGCAGTGACCTTTCCTCTCTGTGCCTCCGTTTCCTTGTCTGTAAAAGGGGGTAAAAATAGTTCCGGCTTTAGGGATTATGCCAGGCATATAACAAGTGGTCCACAAATGTGGTGGAAGAGCAGGGGAGTAAGGAGAATGCCGTGTATTTTCCCTGCCCCATCGCCTTCTATTTTGCTCTTGTTTTTTAAGTCACTGACCTGACTAAATCCTTGCCCCCCATGCTCTTGATCAGGTTCGTGAATTCTGGGCGGGTTGCAGCAAAGCTCTCGGCAGCATGGGCCTCGAAAACCAGGCACGACTGGGTTGGATTCCTGGTTTTGCCTTTTATAAACTGTGGTCTTGGGCAAGTCACTCCACCCCTCTGAGCCCTGAGTTCCCCCATCAGAAAAAAAGGAGAAAGATAACCCCACCTGAACAGGGAAGATGAAAAGTTTCCAGTGAAGAAAAGAACCCCCGCTCCTTCCCAAATTTGGAGACAGGAAGCCAGATCTTAGCTCAAAGTCACATGGTTATTAGTAGTTGACACACAGATCATTTTACTGCTCTCTCTCAAGGGCCGTGAATTCACATGTCCTCAGAGGCCAGGCAGGTCACGTAAACAGTGAGGCACCAGGTTGGGAATGTGGTGAAGTGGAAAGAATATTTCTGTAGATTTTCTGATGCCAGATCTGAATTTTTTTTTAAAAAAGAAGCCAAAAGTTCTCTTTTGTATAAACTTTCTCAGTTTTTGAAAATGTTAATACTTTAAAGTTGAACAATACTGGGGGCCAGCCAGAACATTTCTACAGGTTAGGTAAGCCCTGGGCCACCGACCTCAAGGCTTAGCACAGCATCTGGTGTTTATTTAGCAAGCCTGTAAGCCCCTTCTCCGGCCCCTTCCCACAGTTTCACGCTCAGTCTGCGAGACGAGGCCGCCCACGTTCCCGTGACTCTCAGGGCGTCCTTTGCAGACAGAACTCTGGCCTGGGTCTCCCGCTGGGGCCGGAAGAAGCTGATCTTGGCCCCCTTTCTCTTCTACCCCCAGCGATTCTTCGAGGTGGGTCAGAGCCCAGACCCCTGGTCCCTCTGGGGTGGAGCGCAGAGCTGCACTCCCATCCGGGAGAGTGGGGGTACGTCCGGGGAGGGGGGGCGCGGTATGTGGAGCCAGAGCCACTAGAAGAGAGGAAATCAGTGGGCCTGATCGCACACCCTGAAACACCAATTTAATTAATCAAAGTGGGCCCTGGCCTCAGCATTATTAAAAAGCCCTGCTAATGACTCCAGTGTGCAGCTGAGGTTGAGACCACTCCCCTAGGGGAAGCAACCCCTGTTACAGATGGTGAAACAGAGGCCAAGTCCTGGGCAGATCCTTGTGGCAGGGCTGATGACAACCTGGGCCCCTCCGTCATCCTGTCTTTTTCACCAGTGGGTGCCCCATGGGTCCATTCCCTGTGTCCTTTGATGGAAGGAGAAGCTCACTGGGTGGGGCGTCAGGCAGGCAAGGGAGGGCCTGGGAGCCTGCAGCACCCCATGCCCTTCTATACAGGTGCTGCTCCTGTGCCAGGAGGGAGGCCTGAAGCTGGCAGTCAATGGGCAGGGCGTCGGGGCCACCAGCCTGGACCAGCAGGTCCTGGAGCAGCTACGGGAACTGCGGATCAGTGGTAGTGTCCAGCTCTACTGTGTCCACTACTGAGGAGGGAGCCAGAGGGCCCAGCCAGAGAAGAGGACCTGCCTATACCGAGGGCCCCACCAGCTGACCCCACTCTCCTCCCCTCATTAAAAGTGTCACCACGATGTCAGGCCTGGCTCACCTCCGGAACCAGGAGCCTGAGTCTGCAGATGCTTTGGGCCCCACAGCAGAAGGTGGGCACAAGAACGTGAAGGCTCCAGAAACTCTGCAGCTCCCTCTTCTGAGAGCCTGGGATTTGGCTCTGCTGTCCTTCAGGGGCCTCTAAAAGGAGGTAGATACTCCAAATGAAGCCTAACAAAGGTACTAATGAAGGTACCCCAAAATACAGCAGCTTTAAAAATTGAGATGTTTATTTCCTTCTCACATAAACAGAAAATAGTTCAGGTCAGTGGGTAACTGCTCGCTGTGGACCTTCTGGGTCATCCCACAAACCCCAGAGCATCAGCATCACCTGCATGGCTGAGGCATGATCACCACTGTATCTGGGTTTCAACCACTGAGAAGGCAACCTGATGTCATAAGCCCAGGCCTGGGATTGGCACACACTATTTGCACTCACATCTCATTGGCAAATAGTTACATGGCCACACTGTCTACAAGGGAGGCTGGAAGTGTTCTCTGTGAGATGACCATGTGCCTGGTCACAGGTCCACAACTGTGATTCCTGGCATATTTGGTATCATTCATATGATCTGATTTTGTGTTTTCTACTTACTATTGCTATTTTGTCCTTATGTTTTCAGCTTTCATACTTACTATTGGATTGATGAAGTCTCCTTTATCACTCTCCCATTTTTTTCTTAAGCTAATTTGAAAGTTATGAATTCCATTTTATATACTTCTAGTGGTTATCCATACTTTTTATTTTATTTTTTAATTAACATGTAAAATTGACTTTCCAGGATGGGTAAAATTCTAGATTTGTGTGATGACCACCAATACAATCAGGATATATAACTCTGTCATTCCAAAAAATTCCTTGGTGTCACTTCTGTGTAATCATACCTCTCCACCCCCTCCCTTCAGTTCAGTTCAGTTCAGTTCAGTCGCTCAGTCGTGTCCGACTCTTTGCGACCCCATGAATCGCAGCACGCCAGGCCTCCCTGTCCATCACCAGCTCCCAGAGTTTACATCAAACTCATGTCCAGCCATCTCATCCTCTGTCGTCCCCTTCTCCTCCTGCCCCCAATCCCTCCCAGCATCAGGGTCTTTTCCAATAAGTCAACTCTTTGCATGAGGTGGCCAAAGTACTGGAGTTTCAGCTTCAGCATCAGTCCTTCCAATGAACACCCAAGACTGATCTCCTTTAGGATGGACTGGTTGGATTTCCTTGCTGTCCAAGGGACTGTCAAGAGTCTTCTCCAACATCACAGTTCAAAAGCATCAATTCTTTGGCGCTTACCTTTCTTCACAGTCCAACTCTCACATCCACACATGACCACTGGAAAAACCATAGTCTTGACTAGACGGACCTTTGTTGGCAAAGTAATGTCTCCACTTTTTAATATGCTATCTAGGTTGGTCGTAACTTTCCTTCCAAGGAGTAAGCATCTTTTAATTTCATGGCTGCAGTCACCATCTACAGTAGTTTTGGAGCCCAAAAAAATAAAGTCTGACACTGTTTCCACTGTCTCCCCATCTATTTCCCATGAGGTGATGGGACCAGATGCCATGATCTTAGTTTTATGAATGTTAAGCTTTAAGCTAACTTTTTCACTTAACCCCCAGCAACTCACTGATCTGCTCACCATTACTATATTTTGTATTTTGAGAATGTCTTATAAATGGAATCAGGTAGGATGTGACCCTTTGAAATTGGTTTCTTTCAATCAGCAGTACCTTTGGGTACTGATCTAAGTGCTGTGTATAACACTGAGTCATTTCTATTTATTATTAATACTCAGTATGATTCTATTGTACCACAATATATCTGTTGACCCACTGAAGAACATTTGGGTGGTTTTCAGTTTTTGACAATTATGAATAGAGCTGCTAAAAACATTTGTATACAAGTCTTTGTATGAATGTAACTTCATTTATCTTGGTTTAATACCTACCACTGGGCTTGATGGATTATGTGGTAAATGCATGTCTAATTTTATAAGAAACCATCAAACTATTTTCCAGAGTTATTTCAGAGTAGCTTTGGAAATTTCACATTCCCACCAGCAATCTATGAAATTTCCAGTTGTTCTGCATGCTCATCAATACTTGTTATTGTCAGGATTTTTTATGTTAGCCATTCTTGATGTGTAGAGGTATCTCATTATGGCTTTAATTTGTATTTCCCTAGCAGCTAAAGATGTTGAGCATCTTTTCATGTGCTAATTTTCCATCTGTGTGTTCTCTCAGAAGTGCTGTCCCCTTCTCTATTTTCTGGAATTTTGTAAACATTGGGATTGTTTCTTTAAACTGTTCATGAAATTTGCTGGGGAAGCTATCTAGACCTGGATATTTCCATTTCAAAGATTTTTTAATTAAAAATTCAATTCTTTTAATAGGACATAGAAATAGACTGTGTATCTATTTTATCTTGGGTTGGCTTTGTTAGTTTGTGTTTTTCAAGAAATTGGTCCATTTAATCTAGATTCCATATATATGCATTAATAGGCAATATTTGTTTTGCTCTTTCTGACTTCTCTGTATAACAGGTCCTGGATTCATCCACCTCACTACAACTGACTCAAATTTGTTCCTTTTTATGGCTGAGTAATATTCCATTGTACATATGTACCATATCTTCTTTATCCATTCATCTATCAATGAATATCTAGGTTGCTTCCATGTCCTGGCTATTGTAAACAGTACTGCGATGAACACTAGGGTACATGTGTCTTTTTGAATTGTGGTTTTCTCAGAGCATATGCCCAGTAGTGGGGTTGTTGGGTCATCTGGTAATTTTATTCCTAATTTGTTAAGGAATCTTCATACTGTTCTCTATAGTGGCTGTACCAATCTACATTTAATCTTAGTCATCAAATGTAATACATACATACAGGGCATAATATGATTTTCTTATCTTTTCAATGTCTATGGGGTCTTTAGTGAAAACCCTTCTTTCATTTCTGATATTGGTAATTTAAATCTTTTTCCCTTTTTTTCTTTGTCAGTCTCACTAGAGTTTTACCAACTTAATTGGTATTTTCAGAAAAATGGCTTCAACCCTATTGATTTTCTCTACTGTTTTCTGTTTCCAACTTTATAGATTTCTGCCCTTATTATTTTTTATTTCCTTCTTTTTACTTGCTTTAGTTTATTTTGCTCTTTTTTTCTAATTTCTTCAGTTGAAAGCTCAGAGTACTGATTTTAAACTTTTCTTCTTTTCTAGTATAAGCATTTAAGATAATACATTTTTCCTCAGCACTTTACCTATACCACACAAATTTTGATATTTTGTGTTTGCATTTTTGTTCATTTTAAAATATTTGCTAATGTCCATTGAGACTTCCTCTTTGATGGGTGGATTATTTAAAAGTGTGTTATTTAATTCCAAGTATTGTAGATCATTCTGATATCTTTCTGTTATTGAGTTATAGTTTAACTTCACTATGGTCAGGAACACACTTTGTATAATTTCAATTATTTTAAAATTTTTAAGATTTTCTCATGATCCAGAATATAAACTTCAAGTTCCTGTGGGCACTTGAATGTGTACTCTGATGTTACTTGTTCAATAAATGTCAGTTAGATCCAATTTGTTGATGGTATTGTTCAACTTTTCTGTATTCTTGCTGGTTTTCCATCTACAGGTCCTGTAAGGTTTTCAGAGAGGAATGTTAAAGCCTTCAGCTATAATTACATGTTTGTCTGTTTTTCCTTTCAGTTCTGTCTGGTTTTGCTTCCTTTATTTTGAAGTTCTGTTTTTTGATGCATATTAAAGTGCTTTAGATATGATATTGTTTCTCATGGATAGATAGCATTACCAACTCAATGTACATGAATTTGAGCAAACTCAGGGAGATACTGGAGGACAGAGGAGCCTGGCATGCTTCAATCCATGGGGTCACAAAAAGTTGGACACAATGCAGTTATACCGCCAAATGTCCAGGGTGGTAGAGGGTGGGGGTTTAAATTTCCCCAGCTGAAAACCACTGGTCTATTATATTTAATTTCTGTTGTTCTTCCTTCCTTCCTGATGTTCCTGATTTCCTTTTAGTATCATTTCTTTTTTTTTTTTTAATATATATTTATTTATTTATTTGACTGCATGAGGTCTTAGTTACAGCACATGGGATCTTGTTCCCTGACCAGGGTTTGAACCCGGGCCCCCTGCATTGGAAGCACAGAGTCCTAGCCACTGAACCACCAGGGAAGTCCCAGTATCATTTCTTTTTCTCTGAGGAATTTCCTTTAGCAATAGTTATAGAGCAGATGCAGGTAATAAATTTTCTTGGTTTTCCTTTAACTAAAGACATTGTTTGTTCACTTAGGTGAATAGGTGAACACTTACAGGTGAAATTGCTGGATTGTAGGGTTGGTGTATGTTATGTTAAGTGTATGAGGGGGCCTGGGGTGGGGTGGGAGGAGTGGGTGGGCAGAGTGTGCATGTGTGATGGTGAGATGGAGGAGAAAGAAGGAATAGCAATGAAAGCAGGAGCGAGAGGGTGAGTAGTGAGAACCTGAAGAACAAGTCTGCAAAATACAGATTTACTTCAAAGACTGGTTGGTGGCTTGGCAGTTTTTTATTAGCTTAAATATACACTTACCATATGACCAGCAATCCCACTCCTAATTCACCCAAGTGAAATGAAAATACATGTCAATGCAAAAAACCCACATTTGAATGACCATAGTGACTTTATTAAAAACTAATACTCTGACATAAATCACAGCAGGATCCTCTATGACCCACCTCCCAGAATATTGGAAATAAAAGCAAAAATAAACAAATGGGACCTAAACAAACTTAAAAGCTTTTGCACAACAAAGGAAACTATAAGTAAGGTGAAAAGACAGCCCTCAGATTGGGAGAGAATAATAGCAAACAAAGCAACAGACAAAGGATTAATCTCAAAAATACACAAGCAACTCCTGCAGCTCAACTCCAGAAAAATAAATGACCCAATCAAAAAATGGGCCAAAGAACTAAACAGACATTTCTCCAAAGAAGACATACAGATGGCTAACAAACACATGAAAAGATGCTCAACATCACTCATTATCAGAGAAATGCAAATCAAAACCACAATGAGGTACCATTACACGCCAGTCAGGATGGCTGCTATCCAAAAGTCTACAAGCAATAAATGCTGGAGAGGGTGTGGAGAAAAGGGAACCCTCTTACACTGTTGGTGGGAATGCAAACTAGTACAGCCGCTATGGAGAACAGTGTGGAGATTTCTTAAAAAACTGGAAATAGAACTGTCATATGACCCAGCAATCCCACTTCTGGGCATACACACTGAGGAAACCAGATCTGAAAGAGACACGTGCACCCCAATGTTCATCGCAGCACTGTTTATAATAGCCAGGACATGGAAGCAACCTAGATGCCCATCAGCAGATGAATGGATAAGGAAGCTGTGGTACATATACACCATGGAATATTACTCAGCCATTAAAAAGAATTCATTTGAATCAGTTCTAATGAGATGGATGAAACTGGAGCCCATTATACAGAGTGAAGTAAGCCAGAAAGATAAAGACCAATACAGTATACTAATGCATATTTATGGAATTTAGAAAGATGGTAACAATAACCCTATATGCAAAACAGAAAAAGAGACACAGATGTACAGAGCAGACTTTTGGACTATGTGGGAGAAGGCGAGGGTGGGATGTTTAGAAAGAACAGCATCGAAACATGTATATTATCAAGGGTGAAACAGATCACCAGCCCAGGCTGGATGTATGAGACAAGTGCTCGGGCCTGGTACACTGGGAAGACCCAGAGGGATCGGGTGGAGAGGGAGGTGGGAGGGGGGATCGGGATGGGGGATACTTGTAAATCCATGACTGATTCATGTCAACATGTGACAGAACCCACTGCAATATTGTAGAGTAATTAGCTTCCAACTAATAAAAATAAATGAAAAAAAAAAAAAAGACTATGCACTAGAACTGCTTGGCAACATTTTTCCTTTTCCAGTGAAATTTGAATAAAACCAAGATAATGTATTGAGTTATTTAAAAAGCTGAATTTATTCTGTCTTAAAGGATTAAAAAATTCCTGAGACTATGTCCTTCTTAAAAAAAAAGAAAAAAGAAAATGAAAGTCACTCAGCCGTGTCCAACTCTTTGTGACTCCATGAACTACACGGTCCACGGAATTCTCCAGGCCAGAATATTGGCATGGGTAGCCTTTCCCTTCTCCAGAGGATCTTCTCAACTCAGGGATCGAACCCAGGTCTCTTGCATTGCAGATGGATTCTTTACCAGCTGAGCCACAAGGAAAGCCCAAGAATACTGTAGTGGGTAGCCTATGCCTTCTCCAGAGGATCTTCCCAACCCAGGGGTCAAACCAGTCTCTCCTGCATTGCAGGCAGATTCTGTAATTTATAATTACAAATGAATTATTTATAAAACAGAAATAGAGTCATAGATACAGAAAACAAACCTGTGGTTACCAGAAGAGAGGAGGAAGAAGGCATAATTTGGGAGATTGAGATAGACTAGATAACTATTAAGAATCATCTGCATAGCAGTTGTTCAGTCGCTAAGTTATGTCCAGCTCTCTTGCAACCCATGGACTATAGCCCACCAGGCTTCTATGTCCACCAGATTTCCCAGGCAAGAAATGCTAGAGTGGGCTGCCATTTCCTTCTGCAGGGGATCTTCCCAACCCAAAGATCAAACCCACGTCTCCTGTTGCCAGGCAGATTCTTTACCACTGAGCCACTTAGAAAGCCCTACTGTATAGCACAAGGACCTCTATTCAGTGCTCTGTAATGAGTTATATGGAAACAGAACCAGAAAAAGAGTAGGTGTATCTGTGTGCATGTGTATAACTGATTCACTTTGCTATGCAGTAGAAACTGACACAGCATGGTAAATCAACTATACTCCAATAAAAATTAGTTTAAAAATAAAAGCTAAAATTAAAATTAAACAGTTATAGTACAGCCACATAATGGAACACTACCCAGTGAAAATAAATAACAAACTACTGTTTCATGAAACAACATTGATGAGTAATAATTTTTTAAAACATTATGTTAAATGAAAGAATCTGGACCCAGAAAGCTCCATATGGTCAATTCCATTCACATGATATTCTGGAAAAGGCAAACTGCAAAGGACAAAAATCAGAGTAGTGGCTGCCTGAAACTAGGTGGGGGGAGGAGCTGACTACAAGTGACATTTGAGGGGTGATGAAATATTCTCTATCCTGCTTGTGGCAGTAGTTACATAATAATTGCCAAAGCTCACAGATCTGAACTTAAAAATGACAAATTTTACCATATGTAAATGATAACTCAATAAACAGACAGAGGGTGAGATGGTTGGATGGCATCACCGACTCAATGAACTTGAGTTTGAGCAAACTCCAGGATATAGTGAAGGACAGGGAAGCCTGGCATGCTTCCTGGGGTCCATGGGGTCACAAAGAGTCAGATACAACTTAGCAACTGAAAAACAACCAACCCAACTTAAAAAATTAAAAAGACTACTTAATGGAAAATAGGGCTTCCCAGGTAGCTCAGCTGGTAAAGAATCTGTCTGCAGAGTAGGAGACCCCGGGTTGATGCCCGGGTTGGGAAGATCTCCTGGAGAAGGGATAGGCAGCTCCCTCCAGTATTCTTGGTCTTGCCTGGTAGCTCAGATGGTAAAGAATCGCTTTGCAATGTGGGAAACCTGAGTTCAATCCCTGGGTTGTAAAGATCCCCTGAAGGAGGGCATGGCAAACCTACTTCTGTATTTTTGCCTGGAGAATCCCTATGGACAGAGGAGCCTGGCAGGCTATAGGCCATGGGATCATAAAGAGTCGGACACGACTGAGAGTCGGACAGGACTGACATTTAGACAGAAAATCCTTCCTCGCTTGCAGGGAACAGATGGACCGCATTCTTATCTAATAGACACTTTGAAAAAAATCTCAGCCAGATCTCCAGGTACAGTGTTTGGCCTGCCTGCCCTAGAAAAACCAGATGTACATGAACCTAAGTCATCTGTCGCGCAGAGAGTGGCTTCTTTGGGGAGAAGGGGTGATGCTTAATCTTCATCACGTGATGGGCAGCCAGGATGGTGCAAGCACTTGTCTTGGGCACCAGCCCCCAACCCTGCTCAGACATGGAAAGGGAGGGAGGGTCCTGGGACTGTGTTGGCTGAGTCCGTGATCACTCAGGTGTACCTTTGTACACCCAGGGCTGTGTGGATGTGTTTCTGCACATGTGCACTCTTGACAGAGCATGCAGAGCATCTTCCCAACATGTCCCAGCACCAGGCCCACCCAGGGCAATGCTGGGCAGTCAGTCTTGCGGACAGACCCTCAAGCCCACCATCCTGTGCTCGTGGAGTCCATGGCCTCATTGGGCCCCATCTTTGGGTCCCCTCCTGCCCTCAGGATGCCCTCCTCTCATAGCTGATGTCTTGAGAGATGCAAGTTGGAGGGATCTTAATGGGACCCAACACGCAGCTCGGCCAGGGGCCAGAACCTTGTGGGATCACACAGCTGTCAGAAATGGGGTGGACCCCTGCCCTGTGGCCCTTCCGCCCACACAACACCCTAACAAGTGAGCCTCACCCCATTGTAGAGGTGCAGGAACCAGGGTTCCCAGAGGGTGACCACGCGCTCAAGGTCACTTGTGCCAAGAGGCCAAGCCGGGCCTTTGCCCACAGCTCTCACTAGGCACCCCACAGTCCTGCCTGACTCCCTTTCCTCACCCCATTCCTCATGGCCTGTGTTCCACCCCAGGCCACCCCAGCTGCAAAAATGAATCATTTTTCTGTTCCCTCTACATTCATAATCAAGGGAATGACATCCCCTGTTCCAACACCTCTTCCAGCTTTCCTAGTCCCCAGAGAGGGCCATCTTAAGTCCTCCATCTCCTGAACACATTCTTTCCTGCTGCCCACCCTCAGCCACACCCCTGCCACCTACATCCAACCACGAAGTCTGGTCAGTGCCCACCCTGGAAGTTTATCCTGAGTTCACTGCCTTGTCCAGCTCCCACCCACTGACTTGGTCCAGGCCAGCCCCGACCCTGCTACTGTGACCCCTCCACCCTCTGCCCGTGCCCCCCACCTCCATTCTCCACCACTCCACATTCAGTCTCCCCAAGACTCCCTGTGGCCTCCTGAGGGCATATTGCCCATGACCTTCCTTTCACCTTAGAGCACAGGGCACATGGTTTCGGCAGCTCACAGGCCCTTGCTGACCCACCCTCCTCACCCCTCCTCCCCCTTCCTGCCTCCCCCTTCCCAGGCTGACTGGACAACGTGCCCTTGCCCTGACCGGTTTCTCAACCTTGCCTCTGCTCCTCTGCACATCTGGTTCTCTCTGATCCCAACCCCTCCCCACACCCCCTTCCTCTTCTCCCCCATCTCCTCTGAGAAGCTGGCCTGCAGGCCCCAGCCTGGTGAGCTGATCCCCTCTGGGTCACCAGGCCCCCGGGACCTCCCCCTCTTCCCCACGGTCGTGTCTGGCTGGGATTCCCTATGCCTGCCTTCACCCCCTCTGGGCGTGGACCTCCATCCAGGTAGGATCCTGTGTGCTTGGCCCTCCCTCCCTGTGGCTCCAGCACCAGTGAGGGTTCTGGCTTGGAACAGGAGAAAAGCAATTGTGTAAGGAGGAGGGCTGGGGCTCCGTGGGGCCAGGACTCCAGCCCAGCTCCTCTGCTCTCTCAGGCCAAGTGTTCCGTCTGCCAGGGCAGGGCCAGAGATAGTCGACATGCAGAGAGCATGTGGAGACTATTCACTCCATCCCCAAATGTCCCCAATTGTCTAAGACCACGGCTGGGACGCTGACAACAGCAGATGGTGGAAAGGCAATCAGCTGTGTCTCTACCTGGAAAGGAAATGGGGCAGGATACAGGCGCAGAGCTGCACACAGCAAAGGCACACAGGCCCATGCTTCCTGAGAAATAGGATACCTTTTCCAGGAATTGACCGAGTTTCAGTAATTCGGAGGCTCTCTACATACCCACAAGCCTTCTCTGCATCCTCCTCCCATCCCCAGTGAGTCTGTCGCCCCGGATTTTCCTGCCAGATGCTGTCTGATTGTTGGAGAACTGGTTCCTGTCTGTTTGTAGCCTTGAAATAAGTTGTTTTTCACCCAAATTAGAAGCAGGGGAGTGCATCCCATATGTCGATTGTATAGTCAGGAGCCATCTCTCCCCGTGATGCACACACACACCACGGTCACTCACCTTCTCCCAGGCTCACGATCCTGCTGTTCATCAGGCAGCAGGCGACCCTCCGGCTCCAGTCCACGCACCGTGAGTGGTCTGAAGCTGCTGTGGAAGCCCCTTTCTCTTTGCCCATGATTGGTTTGGAAGGGGAAGCTTGACAGTTCTGGCCAGTGAAGAGGGAGAGCAGGCCAGCCGGGGGTTATAGGAAAGACTGTATTCCCTGGAGGAGAAAAAAAAAAAAGACAAGTGATAGAAATACCTTCCTTTAGTGCGTTTGGACATCACCAGGAGAAAATGTGCCCCTTGAGGCTGCTGCAGCCATGGTGACCGGGCAGGGTGTCACTGGGGACACAGCACCAGCATGATGGAAAAGCCTAGGTCCTTAGTGGCCTCAATGAGCTACTGAAATGGATCTGAGTCACCGGCCTCTGGATACCTGTTACAGAGTCAGTGACTGTCCAGGCTGTCAAAACCTGTTTTAGTTAAGTTCTGCTTCTTGCAGCCAAACGCATCCTACAGGGGCATCGAGGTCCTGGGTCCCACATGCCACGAGGCACCCACCTCCTGAAGGCTTGCCCCGTGGAGTGCAACACGCCATCTGGCCCACCCCATGGCTTCTGACCCAGTATTTCCTAGAGTCGTTACAATGGCCTGGAAGGTGTACTAGGGGGTTGGCACCTCTGAGCCTCTAAATGTCCCGCTTCCTGGAGTAGGAACAGTCGTCCGAGATTTTGTTGGAAGAGACCTTGGGTTTCTCAAACAAGGCCAGATGATAGCACCGGCCTCCTACTCTACTTCCAAGGGGCTTTAAAGTCCCGACAATTTTATGTTTTGAGGTAGGTAATCATTGACCTTTCCACTTAAAGCAAATCCTGCTGCTAAGTCGCTTCAGTTGTGTCCGACTCTGTGTGACCCCCATAGACGGCAGCCCACCAGGCTCCCCCATCCCTGGGATTTTCCAGGCAAGAACACTGGTGTGGGTTGCCATCTCCTTCTCCAATGCAAGAAAGTGAAAAGTGAAAGTGAAGTACCTCAGTCGTTTCCGACATTTCGCGACCCCGTGGACTGCAGCCCACCAGGCTCCTCCATCCATGGGATTTTCCAGGCAAGAGTACTGGAGTGGGCTGCCATTGCCTTCTCCAAAAGCAAATCATAGTCTCCCTTAAAAAAAAAAAAAAGTTTACAGCTTTGTAGTTTTTAAGAAGAGAAGAAAAGCGAAAGCGAAACTCAGCTTTGACAAAAAAACTGGTGTGACAGCGGCAAAGTCACACTACTGCTCTGGCATGCGATGGCATCGATGGCATCGGTAAGTCCCCTGAAATTCCCCACCACTGACTCTAAATGAGAGGGCAACTCCCTTCCTGTAAAGGCTGGGTCTTGCTCTTCCCAGAGCCTGCCTGGAGAAGGCTTTCATAGGAAAATATATTGCTTGTTTAAAACTCCCTTTTCCTGCTGGAACTGCGAGGTCTTTGGGCAGAGTGGGCTTCCTGTCCACACCCAGCACAGTGAGGGGTAGGGACTGCCATGGGGAGGAGTGGTGGGCGTTCTGGGGTCCATGGGGAGGAAGCTGGGGTGGAAGCGGACGGGGCAGCCCTGGGACAAGGGAGACGAGTGCATCCCACCTCCTCCGCCTCCTCCATCACCCGAGGCATCGGTCCTGCTGCAGAGAATGCACTTGCATTTCACGTTCTGTTCCTGAAACACTCTCTCCCCAGCAGCCAGTGTTTCTGAATGAGAGAAGTTTAGGTGCGGGGACGGGGCGGGAGGAGGGGAGGGGGGCAGGCTCCTTTCCTAGTGTGCAGCTGGAAAGGAACAAGCCAGATTCCTGCCATTACTGAAAACCAACCAATTCTGGGAAGAGGTGCCCTATTTCTCAAAAAAGGCGGCATCAAGCCTTGCTCTGAACTACTCCGTGCCTGCTTCCTGCCCCATTTCCTTTCCAAGTAGAGACACAGCTGATGTTCCGCCTTTTCGCTGTCTGCTGTTGCCAGTACCCTGGCCGTGGTCTTAGACATCTGGGATTACCTAGGGATGGAGTGAACAGTCCATCTATATGTTCTCCAGATGGAGACAGGAAGTGGGGTGGGGGTGGGGGGTTCAGGGGTCAGAGGGAGTCACGGATGCAGGGACGGGGCTGCCCTGGACCAAGTCAGAGGACTGGAGATGAGGAGGCAGTGAATTCAGGGAAAGCTTTCAGGGTCAGCCTTTTTACTTGGACATGAACTTGAGAAAGAAAGGGGAGGTGAGATGAGTCCAAGTTTCTCTGTAGATAAGTTTGCTGCTGGGTATATATAGATATATATTAGCAAGCTTGTTTCTCTGTATGGTTCTCCTTTCATTGGTATTTGCCTGGGACACAGTGAACTCCTTGAGTCTGTGTACCTACTGCTGCTGACTACTTGATCCCATATTACTCAAGTCCTAAATGTCTCTTTTTCTAGTCCATAAGCTCCTTGAGGGCTGGGTCTCTGCCTTGCCTGTACGTCCTGGGTCATTCATGGAAAAGCCCAGTTAAATTCCCCTTTGGGGACCCCTGTGTTCAGTCGCTCAGTCATGTCTGACTCTTTGCAGCCCCATGAGCAGTAGCCTGCCAGACTCCTCTGTCCATAGGATTCTCCAGGCAAAAATACTGGAGTGAGTTGCCATTTCCTTCTCCACTGGGGATCCCTGACGACCTCCTAACTCTCACCCAACAATTAATGTACATTTTTTTTCTTCTATTCTGGAAAACAAATGAGATTCATAAATTGTGACCATTGTCCAGTGTTCTGAAATCGATTCTCAGTAAGGTCTGAGTGACTTCTTCTAGGAAGATAAATTATAGTTACTGTGATAAGATAGCATGATTTGTCTGTAAAATCCAGCAAAAAAAGATATTTTTCCCACCACATGGGATGCTTCTTGGCAGTTTTAGTGCTTCTACAAATAGAAATGAAAAGCCCTTGCCCCTGCTTCACAACCACTGTAGAGTGGTGATGGGCTATTCCCACTGCCCATCATTGCTGTCCCAGGGGAGTCCACACTCCCTACTCATCTTTGCTGGAATCTCTCAGTCAGGCCAGAGTTGGGAGGTGGGATGTGGACAGACCCCTATGGGTCTCTCCGTGAACAGCAAGGGGTGAGCGGGAAAGGACAGAGGGTCGAACAACCTCTGAGGGGCTCTGTCTCCAGGTGTCCCAAGGAGATTTACGGTTGGTTTGGACGAGGGAAGTCCAGATCAGAGTGCCCCCACCTCCAGCACTTAGCACAGTGTCTGGTACTGGGACCTCAGTACACTGAGTGACAGTGATCTTGAAGCTCTCCTGAGCGCTCTCAGGCTCTGGCCACTGCTCCCATCACAGGGTGGGGATCAGAGGAGTGTTTCAGCATCCTTCCCACCTTCCCCTGCACACACATGCACACCCTCATTCCCACACACGTGCACTGTGATGTAATGGGAAATGTCTATTTAGTCCTGGTCCCAGGTTCCTGCCACAGAGCTTCTAAAGCCCGAATAATTTCCTGAGCAGTGGGGAAGAGAGGAATGCGTTTCATCATTCAGAAGAAGCCCCTTTCAACCAACCGGGTGATCAAAGAGCTGGAAGTAGCATTAATCACCAGTAGGCAATGATCTCATCAACCGAGCCTATATGATAAAGCCTCCACAAAACCCCTAACATGGGGGGTTGCTAAGGGCATGAAGGTCCTGGAGAGCAGTGGTCCCCAGAGGGGTCAGGGATGCTCTGAATCCCCCCCCTGCCCCACAGCTTGCCCTCTGCATTCCTGAGTTGCATATTTTCTAGTAAACTGGTCATCTAGCAAGTAAACTGTTTCCCTGAGTTCTATGAGCTGTTCCGGCAAACCACTGAACCCAAGGAAAGGGGCTGTGGGAACCATCAATTTACATCCAGTTGTTCAGAGCACAGGTAACAACCTGCAACTTGCACCTGGCATCCGAAGCTCAGTCTCCTGGGACTAAACCTGTGGGGTCTGGGCTGACTCTGGGCCGTCAGTGTCAGAACTGAGTTCAACTGTGGGACGCCCAGTCAGTGTGCACCCAGGATTGAATTGCTTAGTGTGGGAGACCACAATCCGGTGTCAGAAGGAGAGGAGTGAGCACAGTGCAGAGGAGAGTGTTCCGTTGCTTGTCACACACGCACGCAGCGCTCTTACCCTCAGGATGAGCAGCCAGGGGCCATTACTGCCAGAGGCTGCCACCACCCTTCGCCAGGCTCTAAGACTAACAATCAGGTAGAAGTCCCAGCGAGGTGTGAACTTTGCAAGTAGTAATGGCAGGTGGGCAGGCCCATAAGCCCTGGCAGACATGTGAAGTGGGCCGGGCACCGGCATGGCCAGGCGGGCTTGGGAGGACGTCCTGGAGAGCTGTGAGATGAAGGCCACTGAGCTGCTCCCTCTGGGCTGAGCCCCACCCCTGGTTCCCAGCTCTCCCATCACCTCTAACAGACTTCTTCTTGGTTTTGCAGCCCGAACCCCAGCCTGGAGACTTGATTGAGATATTTCGCCGTTTCTACAGACACTGGGCTGTCTACGTTGGCGATGGATATGTGGTCCACGTGGCACCCCCAAGTAAGGGCAACCAGCGCCTCCACCATGCTAAGGCTGGAAGCAGAGGGGATGGGGGAGCTGTGGGTAACCGGGGACCCCAACATTCTTCTTGACCCCCAACTTGCAGTTGGTTCCTGAGGGCTACAAGAAGACATCTTGGTGGTGTTCAAACTCTGTTCCTTGGAACCCAAGGGGTATGCAGAGAGATTGAGGTGGAATTCCAAGGGGGCAGTTCTACTGCAATGCATTTTATATATTATGACCTTGTATAAAATATATTCAACTTTTAAGTTGAATCTTAATTAAGTAAATCCCCTGGAAAGAGTATAGGTGTTTGGGCAGCAGAGGTGACTGTGGATCCAGTGTCACTCTCCACCCTCAGTTTCTTCATCTGTAAACTGAGGCTGAGGATTCTTAACTTGGGGTATTGTTGTGAGGATTCCCCACTCCCTTCTCCTAAATTATTTAACTGAGGACAAACCTAAATGCACTCAAGTGCATATATATTGCAGTGTACAGTCAATGAATTTTTTAAAATGTATCCATGCATGTGATGATGAACAGATCAAGGCCTAGAACTTTTCCACGGCCCTTAAAAGCTCCTCATGCCTCTTCAGGACCCTCTCTCCCTGCTGAGAGGCAGCCACTCCTCTAGGTCCCCCTGCTTTTGTTTACCTGTTCTAGAGCTTCAGGGCAACTCTTGTGTTCAGCTCTTTCACTGGCCTGATGAAGTCAACCATGCTGTTCTTACTTCTCCATTGCTGTCTATCCTTGGGTGATGGGAATCCCCCCATTTGTAATCCACTCTTCTGCTGATTGGCACTGGATGCTTCCAGCTGTAGGCTGCTCTGCTTGCAGCTGCTGTGGACATGCTGGGGTGTATCTTCTGCTGACCTAGGATGGTAGCAAAGTCAGCAACCTCATGCTGTATTTGCAGAGAAATCAAAGTAACCAGGGTAGATGTCACCATCCCCACCCCTGATCAACCAAACCACCAATCTCCACATATACAGAATCTGCCTTTGCCCTTATTTATAAAGCCAGCCCCTGGGTTGGACTAGGGCCCTGGATTCCTCCTCTTACTTTCATAAGCATTTTGCCCTCAAATTCCCCCCTGCCTTCTGTGTTATTCCTCTTGGCTTTGAAACCACTGGAATATCTCCCACTGTTAAACAAAGACTCCCTTGACTACACATTCTCTCTAACTAACTTCCCATGGGGTAGATCTCTTGTCTGCCATGCCCATTGCTGGCTCCTCACTTCCCATCCTCTCTTCGGTTCCACCAGAGGGTATTTACGCCCCTCCTGGAGCAGCTCTCATCAAGGCTTCATCAGGATCCTGGTTCCAGCCTCCTTGCTTCTCTGCAGCATTTAGCACGAGTGACCTCTTTCGATGTTTCCCCTAGCACTGCCTTTCTTCCTTTCCCTCTAGGCACTTCCATGTGACCTCCTGTGGGAGGGGGTGGGGTGGGTCCCTCCTCCTCTCCCATATCTCTCATTTTTACTCCTCCCTCACCTGTCCCCTGGATTCTAATACCTTCTATTTGTCGATGTCTCCCTAAGACCACAACCTTAACTTAGGCTTCTGCTCAGCTTCAGACTTGTATAACCTTTGGACTACTTGGCATCTTCACTTAGGTGTCTAATTGGCATGTTGTACTTGACACACCTCAGATGGAGGGCTCCAGACGACAACACCATTCAGTTGCTTAGACCAAAAGTCTACACATCATCCTTGATCCTTTTCACCCTATGTCTAAACCATCAGGAAATCCTATTGGCTTTATCTCTAAAACAGACCCACAATCTGATCACTTCTCAGCATCTCTCACTGATGTGCATGGGCTGAGATACCATGCTCTCTCACCTGATGCTACTGCACTTCTGCTTGGTCTCTCTGCATCTTGTCCATGGATTGTCAGTCCTTCCTTCACTGGGCAGCCAGCATGGTCATTCTAAACTATAAATCTGACTATGTCCTACCGCTCCTTAAAATGTCGACTGGCATTTCCATCACGTATAGAAAAAGTTTCAAATCTGTGCTGTGGCCTCTGAGCCTGGCATGGTCTGGCCCAGGCTGCCTATCTGATCTTCCTCTTCTTCTTCTCTCCTCTTGGGTCTCCAGACTTCACTGGCCTCCTTGCAGCCTTCCTGCCTGAGGTCCTTGCTTTTGCTCTCCCTTTTGCTTGTGATGCTCTTTCCTGGCTCTTAGCACACCTGGCTCCCTTTCATCATTCAAGTCTCAACTCAAATGGCCATTGCTGGGCATGGCTCTCCCCAGTCTGAGCAGGGGCAGCCTCCCATGGTCATCCTCTCCTGTGTGACTTCACTCAATCTTCCCCATAGCCTTTTCAAAACCCAGAATATTTTATTTTTTTCTATTTGTTCATGGTCAGTGTCCTTTTACCAGAGCATAAACTAGTTGAGGGCAGGTGGGCTGTCTAGTGCATGTTCCCCTTCAGCACCTTGGACAAGGGTTGGCTCATAGTAGGGCCTCCGTATTGACTGACTGTGCTGAGTGGGTGTAACTGCTGGACAGGAGACAGGGAAGGCATGACGGGGACCTGGGTGGACAGTGTGACACCCATCACTGGGTGCGCGATGCTCCTTAAAGGGAAAAGATGCTTCTATCTGCATCTTCTCATTGGAGCTTCACAGGAATCTTGTGAAATAGGTGAGGCAAGGGAGACTGACCTCATACTCCTGAGAAAATGGTGGATATTAGAGCCAGAAGGAAACTTAGAACAACCCAGTACTAATGAGAGCGAAAACTGCTGAGCACTAACCCTATGCCAGGCACTGGGGGAGGCAGCTTACCTAATCAATTTCTTAAATCCTTGCAGCTCCCCGTCCACAGCTGTAGGCACAGGTGGAACTTACTGCACCTGTTCCACAAGGAACTGGGGACTCAGAGAAGTTAAGCAACTTGCCCACAGTCATATAGCAGAAAGTCTCAGAGGTGGAACTCAAACCCTGTCTCTGACTCTATTTCCTGCCTTTAAACCTGATGCTCCGCTGTCAAGTCTGAGGTTCCCCAAATTTCAGTCATGGATTATTTGCCATATCATGCACCCTTTCTCCAATTGTTGAACTGGTATTTTCTTTAATGTTGTTCAGTTGCATACCAGCATACCAGGCTTCCCTGTCCTTCACCATCTCCCAAAGTTTGCTCAAACTCATGTCCACTGAGTCAGTGATACCATCCATCCATCTCCTCCTCTGTCATCCCCTTCTGCCTTCAGTCTTCCCCAGCATCAGGGTCTTTTCCAATGAGTCATATCTCTGAGCCAGGTGGCCAAAATGTTGGAGCTTCAGTTTCAACATCAGTCCTTCCACTGAATATTCAGGACTGATTTCCTTTAGGATTGACTGGTTTCATCTCCTTGGAGTCCAAGGAACAATCAAGAGTCTTCTCCAACACCACAGTGCAAAAGCATCAATTCTTTGGCACTCAGCCTTTTTTATTGTCCAGCTCTCACATCCACACATGACTACATGGACCTTTGTCAGTAAAGTAATGTCTTTGCTTTTTCATATGTGTCTAGGTTTGCCATAGCTTTTCTTCCAAAGAGCAACTGTCTTTTAATTTCATGGCTGCAGTCACCATCCACAGTGATTTTGGAGCCCAAGAAAATAGTCTCTCACAACTAACTTTAAAAAGAGAAATAATTCTTTTAAAAGGAGCCTTAAATTCCTAAAGTGATGTGTGTTCATGAATCCATCTTAGCTTGTATTTGTGGATTCCAGCGTTGGCTCAGCTAAGGTAAGGGACAGGTCAAGTCCGTGCAGTGATGGGACCAGAATCAGCACCCATTGCTTCTGCCTCTGAGCCTGTGCACACCCTCACCAGGGAGGCACCCAGCGTGTGGAGTGTAAGGAAGCCCTCACTGTTGGGTGTTGACTCTGAACTTGCACCTCTGGAGCTGGACCTCCCAAAATCCTGTGCCATAGGCACCTAGCTTGCCTCTCCCCAGTCCCAGCCCCCTACCTGCCCGCCAAGGGGCTGAAGGTGGATGGGCCTCTGGAGCTCCCCTGATTCAGTCCCCACACTGACCGTTTCAATAGACTTGGGGCTCAAACACAGCATTATCTTCTATTTACCTCACTGAATCCGTTAAACACCTCCTGCCCTACTAGGAGGAAATCTGAATTCCTTGATTTTCTAAAGCTCAGAGTTGTTCTCAGGGCAGAAGGGTTCAGTCCTCTTTGGAAAGCTGAGCAGAACAGGACCTGCATTCTGATCAGACCCTCTGGCCATTGCTTGTTGCTGTCACCTGGCGTCACAGTGCAAGATGGGTCCTGCCCCATGTAATGGTATGCTTCCCCTCCTGGGAGGGACCTGGGGGATCCTGATCCTTCCAGGGCCACAGAGGCTCTCTGAGGGACACGAGTATCCTCTGTGATGTTCCCTGCGGTCCACCTCTTTAGTGCAAGCCCAGTTTTCAGTCATCATACCCTCCCTACATGATATAAGCTGGTGACCTCAAGAGGAATCTCTGTGTGGGCACCAGTTTCACTCCACACCATCCTGGCTCCTGTATTGGCCCCAAATCCCTTTCTTCAAGGCAGTTTCACTTCTGGAAATCTGTTGCACCTTCAGCCCCTCGGCATCGACCAGGACTCTGCGAATGTACCCCTCCTTGACCTCCCTGGTATCACTGCTTTGGGAGCAGCTGTGGGGTTTTGGTCCCTTTGTTCCCAGAAGGATGGAGTCCCCTTCTGCAAATCCATTCAACTTTTCCACAGTCATCAGCTTTGTGTGTGTCAGGGAAGTGGGGCCTTGGCAGGATCACAAAAAATTCACACTCTATTCCCCCAGGGAAGTGGGTGTGCTCAGGGCCCATACTGCACAATCAAGAGGCCCACTGAAGTGTCACAGGGTGTACAAGGCCAGCTTCTCTACGTTAAAAAAAATCACAGCAAGTCATAGGATTTTACTCCTCCTTATTTCAGATAAGAAAACCAGGGACCAGAGACCACAAGGGTCTTATCCAAAGCCACACAGCTCTGACCCTGACTCATCTGCTCATCCCCTTGTGGATGTGGTGGATGCTAGGCTGGGGGCCGGCCCAGGACCAATCGTGTTCCTCATCCTGAATCCACAGGCAACATCCCAGGAGCTCTTGTGGCCAGTATCATGTCTTCAGCTGTTGACAAGGCCTTCGTGAAGAAGCAGCGGCTGCGTGACGTGGTTGGGAGAGATAAGTACGAGGTCAACAACAAGCACGATGACAAATACAAGCCATTCAAGCCCAGCGAAATTGTCCAGCAGGCGGAGAAGCTGGTGGGCAAGGAGTTCTCCTACAATCTGTTCAGCAATAACTGCGAGCATTTCGCCAATGAGCTGCGCTACGGGGTCCCCCGCAGCGACCAGGTGGGTCCTCACTGTGTCCCTAGCTCCATGGTCTCTTAGTTTCTTATTTCTCTGCTGTTTCTCTTACTCAGGTTGGCCACATCCCCCAGAAGTTGCCTTAAGATATATAGGATAATGGTGACACAGTTAACTCTACATGCCAGGCTCTAACTTGAATTGGTTGCTCTATGAGTTTCCGTGGCTGCTGTAACAAATGGGCAGAAATTCAGTGGCTTAACACAACACAAATGTACTGTCTTATAGTTCTGGAGGTCGGAAGTCTGACACAGGTTTCACTGGCCTAAAATCAAGGTGTCAGCAAGGCTGTGTATTTTCTAGAGGCTCTCACAGAGAACCTGTTTTCTAGTCTTTTCCAGCTTCAAGGGGCTGCCTGCATTCCTTGGCTTGTGAAGAGGAAAGGTCCTCTTCAAAGTTAGAAATGGCTGGTTGAGTCGCTCTCCCATTGCATCACTATGATACTGACTCTAATCCTTCCCCCTTCCATCAGAAACTTTGTCATTACATTGGGCTTACCTGGAAATCCAGAATAATCTTCCTATTCTAAGGTAAATTGATTAGCAACCTTAATTCTATCTGCAATCTTAATTGTCTCTCTCCATGTAGCATAATGTATTTACAAGTATTAGGAATGAGGACATATTATGGAATTAAGACCTAGACATCTTTGGGGGCTATTTTTCTGCCTACCAGTTACTCTTTACACAGGGTACAGTTATTGTCCTGGGAGCTCCTCTTGCTGTTATTCTAGAAAGACTTCCCTCTATTCTCTCCTGCACCAGAGCACCACCTTCCATATCTCATGTCCTCTTTCTTGGTTTGTTGTTATTGTTGAATGGCTAAATTGTGTCCGACTCTTTTCTGACACCGTGGGCTTTAGCCCACCAGGTTCCTCTGCCCATGGGATTTCCCAGGCAAGAATACTGGAGGGGGTTCCATTTCCTTCTCCAGAGGATCTTCCCAATCCAGGGACCAAACCCATGTCTCCTGATTTTGCAGGTCAATTCTTTACCAATGAGTCACCTGGGAAGCCCTGTCTTGGTTTACACATTTCTCATGGTGGAAACTCCTTCAGCAGCTTCCTGACAAAGGATGCATGGAAGGAGAATTTGTTTGAGATCCTGTATGTCTGAATTATTTTTCAATTTACCCTCCCACTTGATTTAATAGTCTGTATAGGTATAGAATTCCAGGGCTTCCCTGGTAGCTCAACTGGCAAAGAATCCTCCTGAAATGCAGGAGACCCTGGTTTGATTCCTGGGTCAGGAAGATCCTTGGAAAAGGGATAGACTACCTACTACAGTAGGTAGTCTTGGGCTTCCCTGGAGGCTCAGACAGTAAAGAATCTGCCTGCAATGTGGGAAACCTGAGTTCAATCCCTGGGTTGGGAAGATCCCCTGGAGGAGGAGGGCATGGCAACCCACTCTAGTATTCTTGCTTGGAGATTCTCCATGGACAGAGGAGCCTGCTGGGCTATGGTCCATAGGGTCACAAACAGTCGGACACAACTGAGCAACTAAGCACAGAGGTGTATAATTCTAGGTTAGAAATTGTTTTACTTTAAGATTTTTGAAGGCATTCTTCCCTTGTCTTCTTGCTTCCAGCACTCCTATGATGAAATCTAAAGTAATTCTGATTCCTGATCTTTTCTCGGTTTCCTGTTTTTCGCTCCTGCTCTAGAAGATGTGATGTCTTGTCTTTACCCAGTGTTCTAAGATCTCACACTAATGTGCCTTGCATAGGTCTGCTTTTATCCTCAAGGCACCATTTCAATCTGAAAACATATATCCTTTGGTCCTAGTAAATTTCCATGAGTTATTTCTCTCTTGCTTCCCCTCCTCTGAGTTTCCTCTAGTCCCTCTTTTTGGAAAGTTTATTATTCAAATGTTATACTGACTGGATTATTCCTTCATTTTTACCTTTGGAAGCTGTTTTCTATAGCTTCATCTTTTCTGCTGTTCCGAGAGATTTCCCCAACTTTATCTCTAAAATGTCTACTGAGTTTGTAATTTCCATCATATTTTTATTTTCTGAGAATTGCTTTTATTCTCTCAACATTCTGTTATTTTTAATAGCACTGTGTTCTTCTTTATGGTTGTTGTTGTTGTTTAGTCACTAAGTCATATTTGATTCTTTTGCAGCCCCATGGGCCATAGCCTACCAGGTGCCTTTGAGATTTCCCAGGCAAGAATACTGGAGTGTCTTCTCCAGGGGATCTTCCCAACTTGGGATCCTGAATTGCCAGGTGGATTCTTTACCACTGAACCACTTAGAAAGCCCTACTGTATAGCACAAGGACCTCTATTCAGTGCTCTGTAATGAGTTATATGGAAACAGAACCAGAAAATGAGTAGGTGTATCTGTGTGCATGTGTATAACTGATTCACTTTGCTATGCAGCAGAAACTGACACAGCATGGTAAATCAACTATACTCCAATAAAAATTAGTTTAAAAATAAAACCTAAAATTAAAATTAAATAGTTATAGTACAGCCACATAATGGAACACTACCCAGTGAAAATAAATAACAAACTACTGGTTCATGAAACAACATTGATGAGTAATAATAATTTTTTAAAACATTATGTTAAATGAAAGAATCTGGACCCAGAAAGCTCCATATGGTCAATTCCATTCACATGATATTCTGGAAAAGGCAAACTGCAAAGGACAAAAATCAGAGTAGTGGCTGCCTGAAACTAGGTGGGGGGAGCAGCTGACTACAAGTGACATTTGAGGGGTGATGAAATATTCTCTATCCTGGTTGTGGCAGTAGTTACGTAATAATTGCCAAAGCTCACAGATCTGAACTTAAAATGACAAATTTTACCATATGTAAATGATAACTCAATAAACAGACAGAGGGTGAGATGGTTGGATGGCATCACCGACTCAATAAACTTGAGTTTGAGCAAACTCCAGGATATAGTGAAGGACAGGGAAGCCTGGCATGCTTCCTGGGGTCCATGGGGTCACAAAGAGTCAGATACAACTTAGCAACTGAAAAACAACCAACCCAACTTAAAAAATTAAAAAGACTACTTAATGGAAAATAGGGCTTCCCAGGTAGCTCAGCTGGTAAAGAATCTGTGTGCAGAGTAGGAGACCCCGGGTTGATGCCCGGCTTGGGAAGATCTCCTGGAGAAGGGATAGGCAGCTCCCTCCAGTATTCTTGGTCTTGCCTGGTGGCTGAGACGGTAAAGAATCGGTTTGCAATGTGGGAAACCTGAGTTCAATCCCTGGGTTGTAAAGATCCCCTGAAGGAGGGCATGGCAAACCTACTTCTGTATTTTTGCCTGGAGAATCCCTATGGACAGAGGAGCCTGGCAGGCTATAGGCAACGGGATCGTAAAGAGTCAGACACAACTGAGAGTCGTTCAGGACTGACATTTAGACAGGAAATCCTTCCTTGCTTGCAGGGAACAGATGGACCGAATTCTTATCTAATAGCCACTTTGAAAAAATCTCAGCCAGATCTCCAGGTATAGTGTTTGGCCTGCCTGCCCTAGAAAAACCAGATGTACATGAACCTAAGTTATCTGTCTCGCAGAGAGTGGCTTCTTTGGGGAGAAGGGGTGATGCTTAATCTTCATCACGTGATGGGCAGCCAGGATGGTGCAAGCAATTGTCTTGGGCACCAGCCCCCAACCCTGCTCAGACATGGAAAGGGAGGGAGGGTCCTGGGACTGTGTTGGCTGAGTCCGTGATCACTCAGGTGTACCTTCGTACACCCAGGGCTGTGTGGATGTGTTTCTGCACATGTGCACTCTTGACAGAGCATGCAGAGCATCTTCCCAACATGTCCCAGCACCAGGCCCACCCAGGGCAATGCTGGGCAGTCAGTCTTGCGGACAGACCCTCAAGCCCACCATCCTGTGCTCGTGGAGTCCATGGCCTCATTGGGCCCCATCTTTGGGTCCCCTCCTGCCCTCAGGATGCCCTCCTCTCATAGCTGATGTCTTGAGAGATGCAAGTTGGAGGGATCTTAATGGGACCCAACACGCAGCTCAGCCAGGGGCCAGAACCTTGTGGGATCACACAGCTGTCAGAAATGGGGTGGACCCCTGCCCTGTGGCCCTTCCGCCCACACAACACCCTAACAAGTGAGCCTCACCCCATTGTAGAGGTGCAGGAACCAGGGTTCCCAGAGGGTGACCACATGCTCAAGGTCACTTGTGCCAAGAGGCCAAGCCGGGCCTTTGCCCACAGCTCTCACTAGGCACCCCACAGTCCTGCCTGACTCCCTTTCCTCACCCCATTCCTCATGGCCTGTGTTCCACCCCAGGCCACCCCAGCTGCAAAAATGAATCATTTTTCTGTTCCCTCTACATTCATAATCAGGGGAATGACATCCCCTGTTCCAACCTCTCTTCCAGCTTTCCTAGTCCCCAGAGAGGGCCATCTTAAGTCCTCCATCTCCCGAACACATCCTTTCCTGCTGCCCACCCTCAGCCACACCCCTGCCACCTACATCCAATCACGAAGTCTGGTCAGTGCCCACCCTGGAAGTTTATCCTGAGTTCACTGCCTTGTCCAGCTCCCACCCACTGACTTGGTCCAGGCCAGCCCCGACCCTGTTACTGTGACCCCTCCACCCTCTGCCCGCGCCCCCCACCTCCTATCTCCACCACTCCACATTCAGTCTCCCCAAGACTCCCTGTGGCCTCCTGAGGGCATATTGCCCATGACCTTCCTTTCACCTTAGAGCACAGGGCACATGGTTTCGGCAGCTCACAGGCCCTTGCTGACCCACCCTCCTCACCCCTCCTCCCCCTTCCTGCCTCCCCCTTCCCAGGCTGACTGGACAACGTGCCCTTGCCCTGACCGGTTTCTCATCCTTGCCTCTGCTCCTCTGCACATCTGGTTCTCTCTGATCCCAACCCCTCCCCACACCCCCTTCCTCTTCTCCCCCATCTCCTCTGAGAAGCTGGCCTGCAGGCCCCAGCCTGGTGAGCTGATCCCCTCTGGGTCACCAGGCCCCCGGGACCTCCCCCTCTTCCCCACGGTCGTGTCTGGCTGGGATTCCCTATGCCTGCCTTCACCCACTCTGGGCGTGGACCTCCATCCAGGTAGGATCCTGTGTGCTTGGCCCTCCCTCCCTGTGGCTCCAGCACCAGTCAGGGGCCTGGCTTGGAACAGGAGAAAAGCAATTGTGTAAGGAGGAGGGCTGGGGCTCCGTGGGGCCAGGACTCCAGCCCAGCTCCTCTGCTCTCTCAGGCCAAGTGTTCCGTCTGCCAGGGCAGGGCCAGAGATAGTCGACATGCAGAGAGCATGTGGAGACTGTTCACTCCATCCCCAAATGTCCCCAATTGTCTAAGACCACGGCTGGGACGCTGACAACAGCAGATGGTGGAAAGGCAGTCAGCTGTGTCTCTACTTGGAAAGGAAATGGGGCAGGATACGGGCGCAGAGCTGCACACAGCAAAGGCACACAGGCCCATGCTTCCTGAGAAACAGGATACCTTTTCCAGGAATTGACTGAGTTTCAGTAATTCGGAGGCTCTCTACATACCCACAAGCCTTCTCTGCATCCTCCTCCCATCCCCAGTGAGTCTGTCGCCCCGGATTTTCCTGCCAGATGCTGTCTGATTGTTGGAGAACTGGTTCCTGTCTGTTTGTAGCCTTGAAATAAGTTGTTTTTCACCCAAATTAGAAGCAGGGGAGTGCATCCCATATGTCGATTGTATAGTCAGGAGCCATCTCTCCCCGTGATGCACACACACACCACGGTCACTCACCTTCTCCCAGGCTCACGATCCTGCTGTTCATCAGGCAGCAGGCGACCCTCCGGCTCCAGTCCACGCACCGTGAGTGGTCTGAAGCTGCTGTGGAAGCCCCTTTCTCTTTGCCCACGATTGGTTTGGAAGAGGAAGCGTCACTCAGTTCTGGCCAGTGAAGAGGGAGAGCAGGCCAGCCAGGGGGTTATAGGAAAGACTGTATTCCCTGGAGGAGAAAAAAAAAAAGACAAGTGATGAGAAATACCTTCCTTTAGTGCATTTGGACATCACCAGGAGAAAATGTGCCCCTTGAGGCTGCTGCAGCCATGGTGACCGGGCAGGGTGTCACTGGGGACACAGCACCAGCATGATGGAAAAGCCTAGGTCCTTAGTGGCCTCGATGAGCTACTGAAATGGATCTGAGTCACCGGCCTCTGGCTTCCTGTTACAGAGTCAGTGACTGTCCAGGCTGTCAAAACCTGTTTTAGTTAAGTTCTGCTTCTTGCAGCCAAACGCATCCTACAGGGGCATCGAGGTCCTGGGTCCCACATGCCACGAGGCACCCACCTCCTGAAGGCTTGCCCCGTGGAGTGCAACACGCCATCTGGCCCACCCCATGGCTTCTGACCCAGTATTTCCTAGAGTCGTTACAATGGCCTGGAAGGTGTACTAGGGGGTTGGCACCTCTGAGCCTCTAAATGCCCCTCTTCCTGGAGTAGGAACAGTCATCCAGGATTTTGTTGGAAGAGACCTTGGGTTTCTCAAACAAGGCCAGATGATATCACCGGCCTCCTACTCTACTTCCAGGGGGCTTTAAAGTCCCAGCAATTTTATGTTTTGAGGTAGGTAATCATGGACCTTTCCACTTAAAGCAAATTATAGTCTACATAAAAAAAAAGAAAAAAGAACTTTACAGCATCGTAGTTTTTAAGAAGAGAAGAAAAGCGAAAGCGAAACTCATCTTTGACATAAAAGCTGGTGCCCACTGCAGTGTTGTGAAGCAATTAGCCTCCAACTAATAAAAATAAATGAAAAAAAAAAAAAAGCTGGCATGAAAACCACTACAATATTGTAAAGTAATTAGCCTCCCACTAATAAAAATAAATGGAAAAAAAAAAGAGCTGGTATGAGAGCTGCAAGATCTCAGTACTGCTCTGGCATGCGATGGCATTGATGGCATCGGTAAGTCCCCTGAAATTCCCCACCACTGACTCTAAATGAGAGGGCAACTCCCTTCCTGTAAAGGCTGGGTCTTGCTCTTCCCAGAGCCTGCCTGGAGAAGGCTTTCATAGGAAAATATATTGGTTGTTTAAAACTCCCTTTTCCTGCTGGAACTGCGAGGTCTTTGGGCAGAGTGGGCTTCCTGTCCACACCCAGCGCAGTGAGGGGTAGGGACTGCCATGGGGAGGAGTGGTGGGCGTTCTGGGGTCCATGGGGAGGAAGCTGGGGTGGAAGCGGACGGGGCAGCCCTGGGACAAGGGAGATGAGTGCATCCCACCTCCTTAGCCTCCTCCATCACCCAAGGCATCGGTCCTGCTGCAGAGAATGCACTTGCATTTCACGTTCTGTTCCTGAAACACTCTCTCCCCAGCAGCCAGTGTTTCTGAATGAGAGAAGTTTCAGTGGGGGGCGGGGCGGGGCAGGCTCCTTTCCTAGTGTGCAGCTGGAAAGGAACAAGCCAGATTCCTGCCATTACTGAAAACCAACCAATTCTGGGAAGAGGTGCCATATTTCTCAAAAAAGGCGGCATCAAGCCTCGCTCTGAGCTACTCCGTGCCTCGTTCCCGTCCCATTTCCTTTCCAAGTAGAGACACAGCTGACGTTCCGCCTTTTCGCTGTCTGCTGTTGCCAGTACCCTGGCCGTGGTCTTAGACATCTGGGATTACCTAGGGATGGAGTGAACAGTCCATCTATATGTTCTCCAGATGGAGATAGGAAATGGGGTGGGGGTGGGGGGTTCAGGGGTCAGAGGGAGTCACGGATGCAGGGACGGGGCTGCCCTGGACCAAGTCAGAGGACTGGAGATGAGGAGGCAGTGAATTCAGGGAAAGCTTTCAGGGTCAGCCTTTTTACTTGGACATGAACTTGAGAAAGAAAGGGGAGGTGAGATGAGTCCAAGTTTCTCTGTAGATAAGTTTGCTGCTGGGTATATATAGATATATATTAGCAAGCTTGTTTCTCTGTATGGTTCTCCTTTCATTGGTATTTGCCTGGGACACAGTGAACTCCTTGAGTCTGTGTACCTACTGCTGCTGACTACTTGATCCCATATTACTCAAGTCCTAAATGTCTCTTTTTCTAGTCCATAAGCTCCTTGAGGGCTGGGTCTCTGCCTTGCCTGTACGTCCTGGGTCATTCATGGAAAAGCCCAGTTAAATTCCCCTTTGGGGACCCCTGTGTTCAGTCGCTCAGTCATGTCTGACTCTTTGCAGCCCCATGAGCAGTAGCCTGCCAGACTCCTCTGTCCATAGGATTCTCCAGGCAAAAATACTGGAGTGAGTTGCCATTTCCTTCTCCACTGGGGATCCCTGACGACCTCCTAACTCTCACCCAACAATTAATGTACATTTTTTTTCTTCTATTCTGGAAAACAAATGAGATTCATAAATTGTGACCATCGTCCAGTGTTCTGAAATCGATTCTCAGTAAGGTCTGGGTGACTTCTTCTAAGAAGATAAATTATAGTTACTGTGATAAGACAGCATGATTTGTCTGTAAAATCCAGCAAAAAAAAGATATTTTTCCCGCCACATGGGATGCTTCTTGGCAGTTTTAGTGCTTCTACAAATAGAAATGAAAAGCCCTTGCCCCTGCTTCACAGCCACTGTAGAGTGGTGATGGGCTATTCCCAGTGTCCATCATTGCTGTCCCAGGGGAGTCCACACTCCCTACTCATCTTTGCTGGAATCTCTCAGTCAGGCCAGAGTTGGGAGGTGGGATGTGGACAGACCCCTATGGGTCTCTCTGCGAACAGCAAGGGGTGAGCGGGAAAGGACAGAGGGTCGAACAACCTCTGAGGGGCTCTGTCTCCAGGTGTCCCAAAGAGATTTACGGTTGGTTTGGACAAGGGAAGTCCAGATCAGAGTGCCCCCACCTCCAGCACTTAGCACAGGGACCTCAGTACACTGAGTGACAGTGATCTTGAAGCTCTCCTGAGCGCTCTCAGGCTCTGGGCCACTGCTCTCATCACAGGGCGGGGCTCTGAGGAGCGTTTCAGCATCCTTCCCACCTTCCCCTGCACACGCATGCACACCCTCACTCCCACACACACCCACTGTGACGTAATGGGAAATGTCTATTTAGCCTTGGTCCCAGGTTCCTGCCACGGAGCTTCTAAAGCCCAAGTAATCTCCTGAGCAGTGGGGGAGAGAGGAATGCGTTTCATCATTCAGAAGAAGCCCCTTTCAACCAACCGGGTGACCAAAGAGCTGGAAGTAGCATTAATTACCAGTAGGCAATGATCTCATCAACCGAGCCTACATAATAAAGCCTCCATAAAACTGCTAAGCTGGCTTCTTGGTGAGAGCATGGAGGTGCTGAAGAGTGGCGTTCCTTAGAGTGGGCAAGGATGCTCTGAATCCCCCCCTGCCCCACAGCTTGCCCTCTGCATTCCTGAGTTGGATATTTTCTAGTAAACTGGTCATCTAGCAAGTAAACTGTTTCCCTGAGTTCTATGAGCTGTTCCGGCAAACCACTGAACCCCAGGACAGGGGCCGTGAGAACCATCATTTACAGCCAGTTGTTCAGAGCGCAGGTAACAACCTGCAACTTGCACCTGGCATCCGAAGCTCAGTCTCCTGGGACTAAACCTGTGGGGTCTGGGCTGACTCTGGGCCGTCAGTGTCAGAACTGAGTTCAACTGTGGGACGCCCAGTCAGTGTGCACCCAGGATTGAATTGCTTAGTGTGGGAGACCACAATCCGGTGTCAGAAGGAGAGGAGTGAGCACAGTGCAGAGGAGAGTGTTCCGTCGCTTGTCACACACGCACGCAGCGCTCTTACCCTCAGGATGAGCAGCCAGGGGCCATTACTGCCAGAGGCTGCCACCACCCTTCACCAGGCTCTGGGTCGGGTAGGGGAGTGTCTGTGGAATACCATCCCCCGGATGTGACGGCCTCTGCAGGGTCCCCGGGTGGGCAGCTCTAGGCAGATAACCCGTGTGCTTGCCTGAGGTCACTGAGGGGGTCAAGACGATGGCCTGGGAATCAGGCGGCCTAGCGCTGAGTCCTGGTCACATCACTCAGGGGCTGTGTGATATTGCAAAATCTCCTTTCCATCTCTGAGCCTTGATTTCCTCTTTCATCACATGGGGTTCACAAATGTGCCCACCTCACAGGCGGGTTGTGTGAATTTACTAAACAATACCTGTAAAACACTTAGCAGAGTCCTTGGCTCAGAGTAAGCGTTCAGTAAATAATATTACTAGAAAGACTAACAATCAGGTAGAAGTCCCAGCGAGTTGTGCACTTTGCAAGTAGTAATGGCAGGTGGGCAGGCCCATAAGCCCTGGCAGACATGTGAAGTGGGCCGGGCACCGGCATGGCCAAGCGGGCTCAGGAGGACTTCCTGGAGAGCTGTAAGAAGAAGGCCGTTGAGCTGCTCCCTCTGGGTTGAGCAGCTCTCCTGGTTCCCAGCTCTCCCATCGCCTCTAACAGACTTCTTGGTTTTGCAGCCTGAACCCCAGCCTGGAGACTTGATTGATATTTTCTGCTCTTTCTACAGACACTGCCCTGTCTACGTTTTCGACGACAGACGCATGATCCACATGGCACCCTCAAGTAAGGGCACCCAGCGCCTCCACCGTGCTAAGGCTGGAAGCAGAGGGGATGGGGGAGCTGTGGGTAACCGGGGACCCCAACATTCTTCTTGCTCCCCAACTGGCAGTTGGTTCTTGAGGGCTACAAGAAGACATCTTGGTGTGGGGCCATGGTTTTCAAACTCTGCTCCTTGGAACCCAAGGGTATGCAGACAGATTGAGGTGGGATTCCAAGGTGGCATTTCTACTGTAATGCATTTTATATATTATGACGTTGTATAAAACACATTCAACTTTTAAGTTGAATCTTAATTAAGTAAATCCCCTGGAAAGAGCACAGGTGTTTGGGCAGCAGAGGTGACTGTGGATCCAGTTTCACTCTCCACCCTCAGTTTCCTCATCTGTAAACTGAGGCTAAGAATTCTTAACTTGGGGTATTGTGAGGATTCCCCCTCCCTTCTCCTAAATTATTTAACTGAGGACCAACCTAAATGCAGTCAAGTGCATATATATTGTAGTGTACAGTCAATGAATTTTTTAAAATGTATCCATGCATGTGATGATGAACAGATCAAGGCCTAGAACATTTCCACGGCCCTTAAAATATCCTCATGCCTCTTCAGGACCCTCTCTCCCAGCTGAGAGGCAGCTGCTTCTCTAGGTCCTCCTGCTTTTGTTTACCTGTTCTAGAGCTTCAGGGCAACTCTTGTGTTCAGCTCTTTCACTGGCCTGATGAAGTCAACCATGCTGTTCTTACTTCTCCATTGCTGTCTGTCCTCGGGTGATGGGAATCCCCCCATTTGTAATCCACTCTTCTGCTGATTGGCACTGGATGCTTCCAGCTGTAGGCTGCTCTGCTTGCAGCTGCTGTGGACATGCTGGGGTGTATCTTCTGCTGACCTAGGTTGGTAGCAGAATCAGCAACCTCATGCTGTATTTGCAGGGAAATCAAAGTAACCAGGGTAGATGTCACCGTCCCCGCCCCTGATCAACCAAACCACCAATCTTGACATCCACAGAATTTGCCTTTGCCCTTATTTATAAAGCCAGCCCCTGGGTTGGACAAAGGCCCTGGACTCCTCCTCTTACTTTCATAAGCATTTTGCCCTCAAATTCCCCCCTGCCTTCTGTGTTATTCCTCTTGGATTTGAAACCACTGGAATATCTCCCACTGTTGAATAAAGACCCTCTTGACCACACATTCTCTCTAACTAACTTCCCGTGGGGTAGATCTCTTGTCTGCCATGCCCATTGCTGGCTCCTCACTTCCCATCCTCTCTTCTGTTCCACCAAGGGGTATTTACACTCCTCCCTCACCTGTCCCCTGGATTCTAATACCTTCTATTTGTCGATGTCTCCCTAAAACCCCAACCTTAACTTAGGCTTGATTCTGCTCAGCTTCAGACTTGTATAATCTCTTGACTACTTGGCATCTTCACTTAGGTGTCTAACTGGCATGTTGTACTTGACACACCTCAGATGGAGGGCTCCAGACGACAACACCATTCAGTTGCTTAGACCAAAAGTCTACACATCATCCTTGATCCTTTTCACCCCGTATCTAATCCATCAGGAAATCCTATTGGCTTTATCTCCAAAACAGAGCCACAATCTGACCACTTCTCAGCATCTCCACTGATGTGCCTGGGGTAAGATACCATGCTCTCTCACCTGATGCTACTGCACTTCTGCTTGGTCTCTCTGCATCTTGTCCACAGATTGTCAGTCCTTCCTTCACTAGGCAGCCAGCATGATCATTCTAAAATATAAATCTGATTATGTCACTCCTCTCCTTAAAATTTCAACTTGCATTTCCGTTGCATATAGTGACAAAAAGTCAGAATCTGTGACGGAAACAAAAAGTTTCAAATCTGTGCTGTGGCCTCTGAGCCTGGCATGGTCTGGCCCAGGCTGCCTATCTGATCTTCCTCTCCTTCTCTCCCCTTGGGTCTCCAGACTTCACTGGCCTCCTTGCAGCCTTCCTGCCTGAGGTCCTTGCTTTTGCTCTCCCTTTTGCTTGTGATGCTCTTTCCTGGCTCTTAGCACACCTGGCTTCCTTTCATTATTCAAGTCTCAACTCAAATGACCATTCCTGGGCGTGGCCCTCCCAAGTCTGAGCAAGGGCAGCCTCCCCTGTCATCCTCTCCTTTGTGACTTCACTTAATCTTCCCCATAGCCTTTTCAAAACCTAGAAGTATTTTATTTTTTCTATTTGTTCACTGTCAGTGTCCTTTCACTAGAGTGTATACTAGTTGAGGGCAGGTATGCTGTCAACTTCATGGAGGGCTTCAGCACCTTGGACAAGGCCTGGCTCATAGTAGGGCCTCAGTATTGACTGACTGTGCTGAGTGGGTGTAACTGCTGGACAGGAGACAGGGAAGGCATGACGGGGACCTGGGTGGACAGTGTGACACCCATCACTGGGTGCGCGATGCTCCTTAAAGGGAAAAGATGCTTCTATCTGCATCTTCTCATTGGAGCTTCACAGGAATCTTGTGAAATCGGTGAGGCAAGGGGGACTGACCTCATACTCCTGAGAAAATGGTGGAAGTTAGAGCTGGATGGAAACTTAGAACAACCCAGTACTAATGAGAGCGGAAACTGCTGGGCACTAACCCTATGCCAGGCACTGGGGGAGGCAGCTTACCTAATCAGTTTCTCAAATCCTTGCAGCTCCCCGTCCACAGCTGTAGGCACAGGTGGAACTTACTGCACCTGTTCCACAAGGAACTGGGGACTCAGAGAAGTTAAGCAACTTGTCCACAGTCATAGCAGAAAGTCGCAGAGGTGGGACTCAAACCCTGTCTCTGACTATTTCCTGCCTTTAAACCTGATGCTCCGCTGTCAAGTCTGAGGTTCCCCAAATATCAGTCATGGATTATTTGCCATATTCATGCACCCTTTCTCCAACTGTTGAACTGGTATTTTCTTTAATGTTGTTCAGTTGCTCAGTCATGTCCAACTCATTGTGACTCCATGGACTGCAGCATACCAGGTTTCCCTGTCCTTCACCATCTCCCAGAGTTTGCTCAAACTCATGTCCACTGAGTCAGTGATACCATCCATCCATCTCCTCCTCTGTCATCCCCTTCTGCCTTCAGTCTTCCCCAGCATCAGGGTCTTTTCCAATGAGTCAGATCTTTGAGCCAGGTGGCCAAAATGTTGGAGCTTCAGCTTCAACATCAGTCCTTCCACTGAATATTCAGGATTGGTTTCCTTTAGGACTGACTGGTTTCATCTCCTTGCAGTGCAGGGAATTCTCAAGAGTCTTCTCCAACACCACATTGCAAAAGCATCAATTCTTTGGCACTCAGCCTTTTTTATTGTCCGCTCTCACATCCACACATGACTACATGGACCTTTGTCAGTAATGTCTCTGCTTTTTCATATGTGTCTAGGTTTGCCATAGCTTTTCTTCCAAAGAGCAACTATCTTTTAATTTCATGGCTGCAGTCACCATCCACAGTGATTTTGGAGCCCAAGAAAATAGTCTCCTACAACTAACTTTAAAAAGAGAAATAATTCTTTTAAAAGGAGCCTTAAATTCCTAAAGTGATGTGTGTTCATGAATCCATCTTAGCTTGTATTTGTGGATTCCAGAGTTGGCTCAGCTAAGTGACAGGTCAAGAGCGTGCAGTGATGGGACCAGAATCAGCACCCATTGCTTCTGCCTCTGAGCCTGTGCACACCCTCACCAGGGAGGCACCCAGCGTGTGGAGTGTAAGGAAGCCCTCACTGTTGGATGTTGACTCTGAACTTGCACCTCTGGAGCTGGACCTCCCGAAATCCTGTGCCCTAGGCACCTAGCTTGCCTCTCCCCAGTCCCAGCCCTCTACCTGCCCAACAAGGGGCTGAAGGTGGATGGGCCTCCGGAGCTCCCCTGATTCAGTCCCCACGCTGACCGTTTCAATAGACTCAGGGCTCAAAAACAGCATCATCTCTATTTACCTCACTGAATCCGTTAAGCACCTCCTGCCCTACTAGGAGGAAATCTGAATTCCTTGATTTTCTAAATCTCAGAGTTGTTCTCAGGGCAGAGGGGTTCAGTCCTCTTTGGAAAGCCAAGCAGAACAGGACCTGCACTCTGATCAGACCCTCTGGCCATTGCTTGTTGCTGTCACCTGGCGTCACAGTGCAAGATGGGTCATGCCCTGTGTAATGGGATGCTTCCCCTCCTGGGAGAGAACTGGGGGTTCCTGATCATGGCAGGGCCACAGAGGCTGTATGAGGGACACAAGTATCCTCTGTGATGTTCCCTGGTGGACTAAAGTCCACCTCTTTAGTGCAAGCCCAGTTTTCAGTCATCATACCCTCCCTACATGATATAAGCTGGTGACCTCAAGAGGGATCTCTGTGTGGGCACCAATTTCACTCCACACCATCCTGGCTCCTGTATTGGCCCCAAATCCCTTTCTTCAAGGCAGTTTCACTTCTGGAAATCTGTTGCACCTCCAGCCCCTCGGCATCGACCAGGACTCTGCGAATGTACCCCTCCTTGACCTCCCTGGTATCACTGCTTTGGGAGCAGCTGTGGGGTTTTGGTCCCTTTGTTCCCAGAAGGATGGAGTCCCCTTCTGCAAATCCATTCAACTTTCCTGCAATCACCAACTTTGTGTGTGTCAGGGAAGTGGAGCCTTGGCAGGATCACAAAAAATTCACACTCTATTCCCCCAGGGAGGTGGGTGTGCTCAGAGCCCATACTGCACAATCAAGAGGCCCACTGAAGTGTCACAGGGTGTACAAGGCCAGCTTCTCTACGTTAAAAAAAAAATCACAGCAAGTCATAGGATTTTACTCCTCCTTATTTCAGATTAGAAAACCAGGGACCAGAGACCACAAGTGTCTTATCCAAAGACACACAGCTCTGACCCTGACTCATCTGCTCATCCCCTTGTGGATGTGGTGGATGCTAGGCTGGGGGCCGGCCCAGGACCAATCATGGTCCCTATCCTGAATCCACAGGAAAAATCCCGGGAGCTGATGGGGCCAGTATCATGTCTGCAGTGGTTGACAAGGCCTTCGTGAAGAAGGAGCGGCTGTGTGCCATAGTTGGGGGAGATACGTACAGGGTCAACAACAAGCACGATGACAAATACAACCCTTTCCCTCCCAGGAAAACGGTCCAGCCACCAGAGGAGCTGGTGGAGGAGCTGGTGGACCAGGAGTTCTGCCGCAGTTTGATCAGCAATTACCACAAGCATTTCATCAATGAGCTGCGCTACGGGGTCCGCCGCAGCGACCAGGTGGGTCCTCCGTGTGCCCCTTCTTAGTTTCTTATTTCTCTGCTGTTTTTCTTACTCAGGTTGGCCACATCCCCCAGAAGTTGCCTTAAGATATATAGGATAATGGTGACACAGCTAACTCTACATGCCAGGCTCTAACTTGAATTGGTTTCTCTGTGAGTTCCCGTGGCTGCTGTAACAAACGGCCAGAAATTCAGTGGCTTAACACAACACAAATGTACTGTCTTATAGTTCTGGAGGTCAGAAGTCTGACACAGGTCTCACTGGCCTAAAATCAAGGTGTCAGCAAGGCTGTGTATTTTCTAGAGGCTCTCACAGAGAACCTGTTTTCTAGTCTTTTCCAGCTTCAAGGGGCTGCCTGCATTCCTTGGCTTGTGAAGAGGAAAGGTCCTCTTCAAAGTTAGAAATGGCTGGTTGAGTCGCTCTCCCATTGCATCACTATGATACTGACTCTAATCCTTCCCCCTTCCATCAGAAACTTTGTCATTACATTGGGCTTACCTGGAAATCCAGAATAATCTTCCTATTCTAAGGTAAATTGATTAGCAACCTTAATTCTATCTGCAATCTTAATTGTCTCTCTCCATGTAGCATAATGTATTTACAAGTATTAGGAATGAGGACATATTATGGAATTAAGACCTAGACATCTTTGGGGGCTATTTTTCTGCCTACCAGTTACTCTTTACACAGGGTACAGTTATTGTCCTGGGAGCTCCTCTTGCTGTTATTCTAGAAAGACTTCCCTCTATTCTCTCCTGCACCAGAGCACCACCTTCCATATCTCATGTCCTCTTTCTTGGTTTGTTGTTATTGTTGAATGGCTAAATTGTGTCCGACTCTTTTCTGACACCGTGGACTTTAGCCCACCAGGTTCCTCTGCCCATGGGATTTCCCAGGCAAGAATACTGGAGGGGGTTCCATTTCCTTCTCCAGAGGATCTTCCCAATCCAGGGACCAAACCCATGTCTCCTGATTTGGCAGGTCAATTCTTTACCAATGAGTCACCTGGGAAGCCCTGTCTTGGTTTACACATTTCTCATGGTGGAAACTCCTTCAGCAGCTTCCTGACAAAGGATGCATGGAAGGAGAATTTGTTTGAGATCCTGTATGTCTGAATTATTTTTCAATTTACCCTCCCACTTGATTTAATAGTCTGTATAGGTATAGAATTCCAGGGCTTCCCTGGTAGCTCAACTGGCAAAGAATCCTCCTGAAATGCAGGAGACCCTGGTTTGATTCCTGGGTCAGGAAGATCCCTGGAAAAGGGATAGACTACCTACTACAGTAGGTAGTCTTGGGCTTCCCTGGAGGCTCAGACAGTAAAGAATCTGCCTGCAATGTGGGAAACCTGAGTTCAATCCCTGGGTTGGGAAGATCCCCTGGAGGAGGAGGGCATGGCAACCCACCCTAGTATTCTTGCTTGGAGATTCTCCATGGACAGAGGAGCCTGGTGGGCTATGGTCCATAGGGTCACAAACAGTCGGACACAACTGAGCAACTAAGCACAGAGGTGTATAATTCTAGGTTAGAAATTGTTTTACTTTAAGATTTTTGAAGGCATTCTTCCCTTGTCTTCTTGCTTCCAGCACTCCTATGATGAAATCTAAAGTAATTCTGATTCCTGATCTTTTCTCGGTTTCCTGTTTTTCTCTCCTGCTCTAGAAGATGTGATGTCTTGTCTTTACCCAGTGTTCTAAGATCTCACACTAATGTGCCTTGCATAGGTCTGCTTTTATCCTCAAGGCACCATTTCAATCTGAAAACATATATCCTTTGGTCCTAGTAAATTTCCATGAGTTATTTCTCTCTTGCTTCCCCTCCTCTGAGTTTCCTCTAGTCCCTCTTTTTGGAAAGTTTATTATTCAAATGTTATACTGACTGGATTATTCCTTCATTTTTACCTTTGGAAGCTGTTTTCTATAGCTTCATCTTTTCTGCTGTTCCTTCTGAGAGATTTCCCAAACTTTATCTCTAAAATGTCTACTGAGTTTGTAATTTCCATCATATTTTTATTTTCTGAGAATTGCTTTTATTCTCTCAACATTCTGTTATTTTTAATAGCACTGTGTTCTTCTTTATGGTTGTTGTTGTTGTTTAGTCACTAAGTCATATTTGATTCTTTTGCAGCCCCATGGGCCATAGCCTACCAGGTGCCTCTGAGATTTCCCAGGCAAGAATACTGGAGTGCCTTCTCCAGGGGATCTTCCCAACCTAGGGATCCTGAATTGCCAGGTGGATTCTTTACCACTGAGCCACCAGGAAGTCCCTCTTCTTTACTGTATACATTCTATTCTCTAAAGACATCTTTTAAAAAGGTGTTATCTTTTCTTTCTCCAGATTGCCTTTTCCTTTTTGTTTTGCTCTATGTCTTCTGTTTCAGAGGTCCTGCTATATGTCTGGTACATCTGGATTGTGCATTCATGATTAAGAGTAGGGAGCTTGTGGAGTGAGCTCAGAGGGGGCAGTGAGGTGTTGACTTTGAGTTTCACTTCAGAGTAGACTGGGAACCTTCATATTGGTACCTTTCATTGTTTCCACTTGGGTCAGTCAGATTCCCCAGAAAAGTTTTCCTGACTCTTATGTAGAGGGTAAAGTCCTGGGAGTAGAGGGGATGGGAAGGCCAAGAGTGTCCGTTTACCATATTTATGGCCTCTCAATCCCTTTTTGGAGGTATGATACCCACACCCTCACATGTGCTTCTGTTTTCAGACCCCCAAATCTTCTGATTTTCATTGTGGTTAGGGAGGAACCTCAGCTCTCTCTCTTTCACCCACTTCCAGAAGTACCTGGTGATGTCAATATGTGATCTTTTTCGGGGATTTTGGTGTATACAGTTAGCCCCCTACATATAAACATTCAAGTTTTGAACTTTCAAAGATGCAAACTTGTGTTCCAGCGAAGTCCAGAATGAGAGACACTGAAGCTTGCCTTCTGTCTCCTATTGCTGACGATCCTTCAGTTCTACCATCGCCCACCCCCCTCCCTCCTCCAGTCAATAGCGCTTCTTGCCTGTTCTCATGACACCAGCCCCAACAACACCAGTGTTGTTCTTTACTACTGTACTTTTCAAAGTTCTATACTGTAAGATTAAAGATATATGAGTGGGACATCCCTGGTGGTTTCAGTGGTAAGGAATTCACCTGCCAATGCAGGGGACACAGATTTGATCCCTGGTCCAGGAGGATCCCACTTGAGGTGAGGTAACTGAGCCCTTGTTACCTCACAACTACTGAGCCCAAGTTCTAGAGCCTATGCTCCGCAACAAAGAGGAGCCCCCACTTCCTGCAACTCGAGAAAGTCTGAACACAGCAAGGAAGACCCAGTGCAGTAAAAAATAAATGAATACATCTTTTATTTTTAAATGTATGAGAACCCTGTTAAAAGGATGGCTCAGATGTGGAAAGAATCTGCATTCAATGCAGGAGACTGGGGTTCAATCTCTGGGTTAAGAAGTCTCTCTTGAGAAGGGAGTGGCAACCTACTCCTGTATTCTTGCCTGGAGAATTCCATGGACAGAGAAGCCTGGCAGGCTGCAGTCCATGAGGTCGCAAAGAATCAGACACAAATGAACAGCTAAGGCTTTCACTTTCAATAAGTATTTTTGAGTGTGATAATGAAGAATTTAAGTTGAAGTTTTTAAAAATGTGTTCTTTATTCTTTGTTTTTGTTTTTTACGTGTTTTTTGTGTGAAAAGTATTATAAATCTTTTACAGTACGGTACTGTACAGTTGATTGTGTTACTTGGGTACCTAAGCTAACTTTGTTGAACTTACGAACAAATTGGACTTAAGAACGTGCTCCCAGAACTGACCAGGTTAGTATGTAGGGGACATACTGTATTTAGGATTAATATTCAGCTTTTTCCACAGCTTCCTTAGCCCTTAGTGTTCTCTGAGTCCTAGTGGAATTATGCCTGAAACTAATGTCTTACTTTATTTTTATTTGGAGTTCAGGAAGGAGTGAAATTTGATACATGTTCTGTTTTTACCCTGAAACTTACTCTTACTTTTGCTGGGTTTCTTTTCTAGCACAAGCAATATAAGTAGGATATCTTAATAATTTAAAGTATAACATCACCACTCTTCTTCATAGTTGAGTCATTTATTGAAGAACGTGCAAAGAGCACTTGGCGCCTGGCAGGTCTGGGCTCTGGGGATGCAACAAAGATGAAGACAAGTGAGGGCTCTGCCAGGACCCAGGTCAGAGTTCATTGAGGATTCAATAGCAATTCCTCTTCAATTTTATATGTACCTCAAGAGCTCCCTGTTGATCAGCCAGGATTTCAACCATCTGGCTTCATCTCCCTGTCCTTTCCACAATCACCCTGTGGGGATCTGTCTGCTTTAAAAACTTGCAGGCTGAAGGGAATTTCCCTCTTCAGGCCTGTGTATGTCATTGGCCAGCTGCCCCATTCACAAATTCCTTCCTCATGCTGCCCTCCTCTCTGCATTTCCCTGCCAATATTTGTTGACTCCTGAGTTTGTCAAGGAGGCTATGAAGCACATGAAGCTCCCTGAGCTGGACATCCTTGTTGAATGTACAGTCTGTACTCAGCTTACTGACACAGAGTCTGACTCACCCTCCTCTCTCTCGCAGGTCAGAGATGCTGTCACAGCAATTATCATCATGGAAGTGCTCCTGGCACTGGAAGTGCTCCTATTGACTAGAGTCACGTTCTCAAGAAACAAGAAGCAAAATCAATGGCCTGAAGGGAGTGTCTTGTCAGCAGTGACATTATGCATTAAGGAGAGTCTTGTTTTGCTAGACAGTTTTAAGAGTTAACAGGCAGGTTGATAGAGAGTCCAAAGGCCCCTTAAGGAGGAAGTAAACTTTCTTTCTTTTTCATATTCTTTTGCCTTAGTCTTGTAGGCCCTGTGAGCTATGATATATCTTGCTCAAGGACATGCTTATTTTAAAAGCTCTGTGGTGGAAGGGGGGATCAGGATGGGGAATACATGTAACTCCATGGCTGATTCATGTCAATGTATGACATAACCCACTGAAATGTTGTGAAGTAATTAGCCTCCAACTAATAAAAAAATAAATAAATAAAAGCTCTGTGTTAATTATGCAACAGTCTATTTCATTTGAAACCTGGCCCTTTAAGCATAATATATCTTACTCATGGGTATGCTTTTCTCAGACTCTATATCTCTATATTAGTCATTATAACTGTAACAAATGTTGCCTGGGAACCTGTTTCCTCACTGCTTACATAGCAATAACACATCTCTCCCAGAGACAGGGTGCTTAAAACCCCATTCTTCCAGACTAATCTTGGGTCAATGTTATCTCAATATGTATGCTGTGGGAGAGGGTCTGGATAAAACTTTCTCAATCTTGAGGTATTCTTTTTATCTATTCTCAGCAACCAGTTGAAAAGTATATAATGCCCTGCTTAAACTAGTGAGGTGGGTACTCTTTCTACCCCCTTCTGATACCTATGTCAGAAAATTACTCTGTCCTTTTACGTTAAATAAAAATCTTTGCTACACAAAGCTCTGAGTGACTGAGGCTGCATCTTTGGTCCTGGAGTTAAATCTTCTCCTTTGGAGACCACAAATTCGACACCAAACACCATAAGCTATCAGTTTCTGGTTTGGTTTGTGGATTTCATTTTTTCTTACAATAATAAAAACAAAACCCAATAAGGGAGGATTTTACTGGGGGACATGCATCAAGAACTGCTTGGCATGAAGTCTGTTGAGGTTGCAGTGAGGCTCTGTTCCTGCTGATGCCAGGCTGTGCTCTGGGTCTTTGGTGATTTTCTCTCACTTTCTATTTGTGGGCTGTGTTCTTTACCTGCAGGAAACAAAGTCCAGCTCTGGTTATCTTAAGTAATGGGTGTTTCCAGTTGTGTAGGTACAGGTGGGCAGCAAGAGAGACAGACAAACCTGACTGATATGCAAGAACACGAACCAAGGGAAACCAGGACCCTTGACCTGGAACTAGACCCAGGCCGGCTTCCAGGAGTCAGCAGCTGGAGTCTGTAGATGTCCAGTGGGGCTCAAACCAAACCAAACCACAGCCATAATGAAAAGTATATGCTCTGGCCAATCTTGTTTAAAACCTCCCCTGGTCACCGCAGCTTTTCTCTGCCTTATCAGTTCCACCCCGCAGTGATCCTACGTCCTCTCCTCTTAGGGCTTGTCACAGCCCCCAAGTCTCTGATCCCACACCCACTCCTGTGGCTTCTCTTCCCATATCTGCTCAGCTCCATCCCTATCCCGGCCTGAGAAGAGCTCTTAGCACAAGCTCCTGAGAGAAAATCTGATTGGCTCACTCACCACCCTGAGCTGTCTACTGATTGGTTGACTGCCATTGGGTCAGGTGGTCCCACTAGACCAATCAGCTCTGCCCAGTGGAGCCAGGTCACATGGTACAAGGCTGCCTCAGACCTTATGGAGCGTGGGTGTGGATGGTCCTATATCTGAACTGCATGCTGCTGAGGCCTCTGGGGAGGGGTTAGGGAAAGAGGTATGACCATTCCGGGTTGGACCCTTGAGATTTGTTGCCATCACTCACTGGACTTGGCAGATGTTCAAAGTTACCATTTTCCTGAAAAGAGCGTTCGTGGGTTCCTCAGAAGCACCCTAATGGGGCCAATTTGTCCTTCAGTCCACAGGGCAAGTCTTATCCTCCATCTAGTTGCCAGTGTTTCCTTGATCAGCTCCGGTTGTATGGGGACAATCTGTCTGTGGAATCCTGGACAGAACTTATAAATGGCTCCTTGCCAGCTCCCTCCTGCTTGGACCATATCTGACCTAGGATAAGCTTGTGCTTTTTTATGCCCCAGTGTTGATATAAGAATAATTTTCTCCCGGTGTAGTTTTTTTTTTTTTGTTCAGCCCTATTGATGTAACATGTCATGTCAGCTCTCAAGTTCCCCAAACCCAAGAGACACAGGCCAAACATAAAAGGGTAGGCATCTGAGAGCCCCTTCTCTTACATGGGGCAGAATGTGATGTGGACACATAGACTATAAACCTCCAAACTAACTATGTAGTAAAAAAGAAGAATGAGGAAAAATAAACACAAGAAAGCAAATCAAAACACCCAGTTAAATTTAAAAATAAGCAAATAAAAATACAGAAAGTGTGGTGTGTAGAAATAACCAGATAAGATGTAAGAACTAATTTCAAATGTATTAGTAATGACCATAAATATAAATGGATTAAACTTGCCAAACTTTCCAAGTAAAAGCAAACATTACACTGGATTAGAAAACTAATCCAGGGAATATAAGAACACAAACATAGGTTAAAATGATAGACATTTTACATGACAACTCATCTGATGTCTTTAAAATGTTAATGTTATCAAGAAGAAAAACTGAGGGTATATATAAATTGTCTTAGACTGAAAAACATGTTGGAGGCAAAACAATTAAGTGTGAAAAATGAATATAAAAGCAATCTGGAATAACTGGGGAAATTTAAATATGGAACGAGTATTTTACAATATTAAGAAATTATGAATTTTATTAAATGTGATAGGCATGAAATTTTATGTAAAGCACATGATCAAGCTTAAAAATAGATGCAGATAAAGCAAATATGACAAAAAATAAGTTTTTAATTATGCACTGGGTATATGAATAGTCATTGTACTAGTCTTTATAGTATTTTTGTATATTAAAATTTTCACATAAAACATCTTAAAAATTTCTGAAATTTGAACTTGAAAATTTGAATAAAATAAAACTTTCAAAATTGTTTCAATGAATTATATAATTATTTTTAATTAAAAGAAGATATGCTAGGCAAGTACTAACTAAAAATTGGTTAATTAGTAATACTAATTAGCTAAAAGTTTGTATAGCATTTTCATATCCTATAATGTAAGCTTTAAAGCAAAAATGATTACTAGACAGTAAGAAGATAAAAAGTGTGACATAATAAGAAATACGCTTGGTCTTTGTCCTTGGTTCTGGGCCAGAGCACCTGAAACCCTCAGAATTTCCTTGGTGATAGGCTTGTCTTTTGCTATTTCTAGGGAACCCCTTTGATCAACCTGAGTTTGTGCTAACCGGGTGACTTAGACCCTAAGATAGCCTTAGGATGGGGCTGGTCATCAGAAAGACCCAGTGATTACAGAGTTGGAAATTTCAGCTACTGATCTCTAAGAAGGGAACGTGGGAGAGGGTGCTGAAGATTAAGTTCTATAAAAACTGTTCAGCGAGGAGACTTGAACTTCCTGGCTGGTGAACAAACCAAGGTATCCGGAGAGTGGCTGCCTCAAGAAGACATGGAAGCTCCTTGCAAGCTCTGCCCCGACACCGTGCTCTATGCATCTCTTCCATTTAGTGGTTCCTGAGTTGTATCCATTATAATAAATCAGTAAACATAATTAAAGTGCTTTCCTGAGTTCTGTGAGCTTCTCTAGCAAATGATTGAACCATCAGAGGGGTTGTGGGAACCTGTGATTTTTAGTCCATTGACAGAAATACATGTGGCCTGGGACTTGCAAGTGGTGAACAGCATCTGAAGGTGAAGGAGGGCAGTCTTAGGGTACTGAGCACTAACGCTGTAAGGTCTGTGGTTAGTGTCAAAATCGAACTGACTTGTTGAGCAACCAGTTGGTGTCTGGAACTCGGAGAATTAGTTGCTGATCTTAAAATATACTCCACAACAATTCTGATAAAAGTTGCAACTCAGTAGGAAAGTATGATAATTCTAAAATTGTTCACATCTAATAAAAGTCCTAAAATAGATATTGAAAATGTTGGCCTGTTGCAAGGGGAAAATAACAAATTCACCATACAGTAGGAGATCTACATACACCTCTCTCGGGAATTGATAAATTAAGGGTACACAAAAATCAGTAAAGATACAGAAGCTTTGAAAAAGTTACCTGCAAGCTGATTTAATGAACACATACAGTACAATTGTGGAATACAGATTCTTTTTGACCACACACAAAGGAATGCTTATGAAACTGACCATGTCCTTGACTTTGAAGCAAGTCCGAACAAATTTCAAGGGACTGGTAAGACAAAGATCATTTTTTCTAACCACAATGCAATTAAGCTAGAAATCAATAACAAAGAGATAGTTAGAAAAATCCTATACTTTAAGACATTTTAGAACACACTATGAGATAAATTATGAGTCAGAGAAGGAAACATGATGGGAGCTAGACAATATTTAGAACTAGATGATAACACAAATACTAAGATATCACTATTTGGGTCATTCCACTAAAGAGATACCTAGAAAGGAATTTTTACCATGAATTCTTACATTAAGAAAGGAAAAGGTGCAAATTAATGAGTTAATCATCCAATTTAAGAAGATATTAATAGAAAGAATCATATAGATGGCCAATGAAGTGAAATGAAAGTCACTCAGTCGTGTCCAACTCTTTGCAACCCCATGGACTATACAGTCCTTGGAATTCTCCAGTCCAGAATACTGGAGTGGGTAGCCTTTTCCTTCTCCAGAGGACCTTCCCAACCCGGGAATCGAACCCAGATCTCCCTCATTGCAGGCAGATTCTTTACCAGCTGAGCAACAAGGGTAGCCCAGATGGCCAATAGGTAAATGAAAAAAATGCTTAACAGCAGTAATCATCAGGGAAATGAAATCAAATCTGCAATGAGATATCACTTCATGGCTATCATCATAAAGGCAAGAAATAACACATGGTGGTGAGGATGTGGAAAAAAGACAACTGCTGTCCACTGTTGGTGGGAGTTTAAATTGGTGGAGCCACTATGGAAAACAGTAAGAAGGTTCTTCAAAAAATTAAAAATAGAACTACCATATGATCCAGCAGTCCCCCTTCTGGGTATTTATCCAAAGAAAAGAAAAAAATAATTTGAAAAGATATGTGTACCCCCAAGTTTGTCACAGCATTATTTACAACATCCAAGATATGGAAATAACCCAAGTGTCCATCAGTAGATAAATGGATAAAGAAATTGTGGTATACAAAATGGTTTTAGTTTTAAAACATGTTTTTTTTTAAATTTTAAAAAGGTGCTGATTCACTGAAATTAAAAAATGAAAAGCATTGTGGTATATATATATGAAATGGGACACTATTCAGTCATAAGAAAGAATGAAATCTTGCCATTTGTGACAGTATAAGTTGACCTTAATGGCATTATGCTAAGTGAAATAAGTCAGATAAATGCAAATACTATATGATCTTACTTATATGTTGGATCTTTAAAAAAAACTTATGCTTGTTGACACAGAGAACAGATGGTCGTTGGCAGAGGTGGGGCTTGGGGGTGGGCAAAATGGGTGAAAGAGGTCAAAAGATACAAACTTCCAGCTATAAGATAAATAAGTCATAAGGATGTAATGTACCACGTGGTGACTGTAGGTAAAATACTTCATTGCATATTTGAAAGTTTCTAAGAGAGTAGCTCTTCAAAGTGCTTGTCACAAGAAAAAGAAAAGTTTGTAACTATGTATGACAGATGTTAACCAGATTTGTTGTGGTGATCATTTGCAATATATGCAAATATCAAATCATTATGCTGTGCTCCTGAAACTAAGATAAACTAAGATAATGTTGTATGTTAATTATACATTAAAAAAAGACTGAAAAAAAAAAGAAGATAGAGGCAAAAGGAAAAAAATAGGAAGAAAGTAAAAAGATATGAGCCAAGAGAAATGAATCAAAATAAGCAAACAAAAGAGAATGCACAAGTAAATGTTTTAGGGAAAAATGGAGATATAGCTACAGATGCTAAGGAGAATGAACAACAAGAAATCAATAAATAACTTGAAGACAATAAATTAGTAAATTTGAATGTAATTAATACATTCTAAGAAAAACATGTTATGAAAATTGAACCCCGGATAAATAAAAAAAATCTAAGTAGCTCTATTACCATTGAAGGAAATAAATCGGTAGTTAAAATTTGTCCCACAGAAAAAGGCATGCCTGGATAGTTTTACAGATGAGTTTTACCAAACATTCAAGCAATATATGGATGACAACTCTGTGGAGAAAATATTTAAGGACATCGAAGGAAATCTAGTAATTGGAGAGAGATACAGTATTCATGGATAGGAAACCTCAATATCATAAATGTCAGTTTCTTTCCACATTTCATCTCTAGATTCAATGCAATTCCAAACCAAATTCCAACAGGGTCTTTGCTGAAATTTGCTGCCAGATTCTAAAGTGGACCTCTAAAAAGTAAAGAGGCAAGATTTGCTTTTTCATTGCCAAGAAGAAATACCAGACAGGGAGACTTGCACTATCAAATATCAAGATTTACTGTAAATTATTATTGTGATCAAAACAGTAGGGGGGTAGATAGATGAATGCAGGAAGAGGTTCATTATAGGAATTAGTTCACATGGCTACAGAGGCTGAGAAGTCCCACGACCTGCCATCTGCAAGCAAAGAACAGAAAGCTAGTCATGTAACTGAGTCCAAGCCCAAAGGCCTGAGAACCAAGGGAGCTGATGGTCTAAGTTCCAGTTCCTGGCCTGAGAACTTGCAGCGTGGGGTGCTAAGGTAAGCCCTGGAGTCTAAAGGTCAGAGAACCAGGAAATCTGATATCAGAAAGCTGGAAAAGATGGACCTCCCAACTCAAGAAGAGAGAGAGTTCCTCCTTCACCTTCTCTATTCTATTTGGGCCGTCAGCAGATGGGATGATGCTCGTTGTCAACTTATAAACCTGAGTGAGTGAGTGATAGTCATTCGGTCGTGTCTGACTCTTTGCAACACCATGGACTGTAGCCTGCCGGGCTCCTCTCTCCATAGAATTCTCCAGGGAAGAATACTGGAGTGGGTTGCCATTTCCTTCTCCAGGGGATCTTCCCAACTCAGGGATTGAACACAGGTCTCCTGCATTGCAGGCAGATTCTTTACCATCTGAACCACCAGGGAAGCCTAGAAGGCGATAATAAGATAGAAATCTGTTATTTGGGATCAAAAAACTACAATGCAGAGCACATAGATTTGAGTAGCAACCTAAACAGTGTCCTACTAGGGAATAAAAGTCATGGGTTTTTAAAGACAAAGAAGGGAGACTTGCATGGCAAAGAATTTTAATTGGAGCTGGATGCAGAAGCTAATCCTGGCTGAACAGGATTACTAAAACTATGACTAGAGCAAGGTGAAAACCTGTTGCTATGACAAGTTTTGGGGATTACCCAGGTGGTGCAGTGGTAAAGAATAGGCTTGCCAGTACAGGAGACACAAGAGACATGGGTTCAGTCCCTGGGTAAGGAAGATCTCCTGGAGAAGGAAATGGCAACCCACCCCAGTATTCTTGCCTGGAGAATTGAGCACACACACACACAAGTTTTATGTGTTTTTGCAGAGTCCTTGGAATTTGTGTTTTCACTCAGTTCAAAAGTTGAGGTTCCATCCAAGTAGGATGTGGGAAAGGTCCACCTACTTAATGGCCTTCTGGTTTCATTAAAAAAAAATTTTACCTTTGTGATTCCATTTTGTTTCACATTTCTCACTGCCCACAGGCGAGAGCAGATCTTTACTTAGTCTACTAATTCAAATACTTAATCTCACCTGGAAACACCCTTACAGATACACCCAGAAATAATGTTTTATCAGCTATCTGAGCATACCTTGGCCCAGTCATGTTGACTCAAAATTAACCATCACAGGCAAAAGTATAAAATTTTTAGACAAAAATTCAGGAGAACATCTTCATGACCCTTCTGTAATTCTGTAGCACAAAATAATACAGAAAAAAATAATAAAGCACAAAACGGTAAATTTGATTCCATCAAATAAGATTTAAAAAGTAAATGAAAAGGCAAGCAACATCTGGGAGAAGATATTTGTAACACAAAAACTGACAAAGGATTAGTATTCAGTATGCATAAAGAAATCAATAAGGGAAAGACAACCCAACAGAAAAGTGGACAAATACATTAATGGGCTTTTCACAGAGGAGTGAATACAAATGTCTCACAAATACATGACAAAATGAAGAACTTCATAAGTAATTACAGAAATGTTAAATGAAAGACCCTGTAAGCTGCAGCTACCATGCTGGCAAATATTTAAATACTGAGCAGTTACACCTCTGGTATTCTGCCAGTGAAAAGCTTCATTTTCCATTCTTTTTCTAACAAAGCCAAAGGTCATACCCTACAATCCAGCAACTCTGGTTTGTGACCCTTTAGCAAGTGATAACTTCTATTTAGTGGATCACAGTCAGTATTTTAAAAATCATTCAATAAAGCAGAGTGTCCAGTTGAGTTCAATTCAGTTGCTCAGTCGTGTCCGAATCTTTGCGACCACAAGGACCACAGCAGGCCTCCCTGTCCATCACCATCTCCTGGAGTTTACCCAAACTCATGTCCATTGAGTCGGTGATGCCATCCAATCATCTCATCCTCTGTTGTCCCCTTCTCCTCGTGCCCTCAATCTTTCCCAGCATCAGGGTCTTTTCTAAGGAGTCAGTTCTTCGCATCAGGTGGTCAAAGTATTGGAGTTTCAGCTTCAACATCAGTTCTTCTAATGAATATTCATGACTGATTCCCTTTAGGATGGTCTGGTTGGATCTCCTTGCAGTCCAAGGGACTATCAAGAGTCTTCTCCAACACCACAGTTCAAAAGCATCAATTCTTCAGCCCTCAGCTTTCTTTATAGTCCAACTCTCATATCCATACATGACTAGTGGAAAAATCATAGCCTTGACTAGACAGATCTTTGTTGGCAAAGTAATGTCTCTGCTTTTTAATATGCTATCTAGGTTGGTCATAGTTTTTCTTCCAAGGAGCAAGCGTCTTTTAATTTCATGGCTGCAGTCACCATCTGCAGTGATTTTGGAACCCCCCCAAAAATAAAGTCTCTCACTGTTTCCACTGTTTCCCCGTCTATTTACCATGAAGTGATGGGACCGGATGCCATGATCTTAGTTTTCTGAATGTTGAGTTTAAGCCAACTTTTTCACTATCCTCTTTCACTTTCATCAAGAGGCTCTTCAGTTCTTCTTCACTTTCTGCCATAAGGGTGGTGTCATCTGCATGTCTGAGGTTATTGATATTTCTCCCAGCAATTTTGATTCCAGCTTGTGCTTCCTCCAGCCCAGCGTTTCTCATGATGTACTCTGCATATAAGTTAAATAAGCAGGGTGATGATATACAGCCTTGACGTACTCCTTTTCCTATTTGGAACCAGTCTGTTGTTCCATGTCCAGTTCTAACTGTGCTTCCTGACCTGCATACAGATTTCTCAAGAGGTAGGTCAGGTGGTCTGGTATTCCCATCTCTTTCAGAATTTTCCAGAGTTTGTGGTGATCCACACAGTCAAAGGTTTTGTTGCCGGGGTCCAGCCCCAGCAGGACCCAGGGGTACCCTCAGGATGAACGGTATTGGCAAGAAAAAAGAGAGAGGGAGAGAGAGAGAGACCAGACTGGGGTATGTGCAGCAGGGTCTGGCAGCGTTTTATTTTCACTGTAGCCTTTCTACCCTAAGTTAGTACATTTCTAAGGGGGAGATAAGCACACAGACTTAGTTTAACGTTACATCAGCTTGTCCTTCAGGAGACCAGGTGTTCTCTGCATACATCTTTGTTTATGAGAGTCTTTTTCCATAGATTTTTTGTACATTATCTTCTGGCCTTGAGCTTGGCAGAAAATAGAAAAGTGGCAGTCTCATGGTACAGCAGGTTGCAACATAGTAGAAATACAATCCTGTCAACACAAAGGTCAGTTCTTTTGCAGAAGTTACCAGCTAAATTTATCTAAAAAGTTTAGCACACAAAGACTCTGCAGCTCCGGTGAGGCAGCCTCTGTTTTAGTACTCTTGGTTAAAATTAACAATTATCTTATTGTTTCTACACTAGGGCTAAATTCTTATTTTTCTAAATCCTTAACTATATTAACAATAGTTTCCACTGCACAACTTCAGCACAATAACAGCAATCAAACGTTGATCCAATAACCACTTTTAGAATAATATTTTGTGTGTTTTTTAATAGGGCTTCCTCACCTCCAGAAGTGCATTAGTACACATTTGCCAAGCAGACTAGAATGCCAGTAAAGGGGTCTAAATTGAAACACTCCTTTTATCCTGGATAATCTTATAGGATACCACCATTCAGAGGACATATTAATTAAAGTTGTAAGTTGATTCTGTTTGGAAAGAGATCGGGGAAGGCCTTCTACCTGTATCACAGAAATTAGGGAGTAGTCTAATATAGCAAGCATCAGAAAGACAGAGATCATCTTTAAGGTGAGCGCCGGAGCAGCTTTTCAAAATCCCTGAAGTCCTGATCTGCCTTGCTTGTCAGGTCTTCTCCTCATGACCTTGTCATGGGTGGGATCTCGTGTGCTAGCTCCCGGCATTTTGTCATAGTCAATAAAGCAGAAATAGATGTTTTTCTAGAAGCCTCTTGCTTTTTCGATGATCCAGCAGATGTTGGCAATTTGATCTCTGGTTCCTCTGCCTTTTCTAAAACCAGCTTGAACATCTAGAAGTTCACAGTTCACATATTGCTGAGGCCTGGCTTGGAGAATTTTGAGCATTATTTTACTAACAGAATGTAGAGAATAGTTTTTATCAGAATGAATCTCATCTTGTTTTTTGGTAAATTTTTGGTAAGACTTTTACTTACATATGTCAAGTCTATATATATATCCTGATGCATTATAAAGTGTATTTCTCACTGTGAGTCTTGGTCAAAAAGTTTTAGAAGCCTCTGTTCAGAGAAGAGCCTCCAGGTGCTCCAGGAGGTTCATATAAAGATGCTCAGGGTAGTTTGGTCAGTAATGGTGGCACCCTGGGAAGACCCTCAATGTCCGTTGACCAAAGACAGGATAATTAACTGTGCTACATTCTACAAAGGGAATACTGTGAGCATGTATGAACAATGGCTACTATCCATCAACATGGAACCTAATCATGAGCAAAAATAATTAAGTTGTGGAATGTATGATCTTTGATTCTGTTTTTATCAATTTTTTTAAAATATCATTAAGGGATACATTTATATGTGTAAAAAAAATTTTAAAGCGAGCCCTTAGACTCAGGAGCATGTCCACAACAGTATTAGGAGGGAGAGGAAATGGGATTAACTTTTTTTTATAACAGCTTTTTTAAAATAGAAATCACATAGGGATTCCCAGGTAGCTCAGTGGTAAAGAATCCACCAGCCAATGCAGGAAATGCAGGAGACTCGGGTTTAATCCCTGGGTCTGAAAGATCCCCTGGAGGAGGAAATGGCAACCCACTCCAGCATTCTTGTTGGGAAAAAGAAATAAAATAAAATAGAATCCACATACCATACAGTTCACCCATTTAAAGTCTATAATTCCGTGGTTTTTGGAATATCCACAGATTTGTGAAACCGTCACCATAATCAATTTTAGAACAATTCCCCCACTTCAAAAAGAAGATCCATATCCTTTAGCTATCATCTCCCAGCACCACCTCTGCCCCTAATCTTAAACCATCTTGAATCTACTTTTTGTCCCTATATATTTGTCTATTTGAGGCATTACATATAAATAGAATCTTATAATAGGTAGCATTTATGACCTGTTTCTTTCACAAATATGCTTTCAAGTTTCCTCCCCTTTGTAGCATGAATTATTACTTCCTTCTTTTTGTGGCCAAGTAACATTCCATTGTATGGATATACTAATGTTTTTTATCCATTCTTCAGTTTGGGTTTTGTCTACCTTTTGGCAATTATGAATAATGCTGTTGTGAATATTTATGTACAGACTTTTTTGTGTCGTGGGCCTTATCTCAGATATTGGTTATTTTCTCTTTCTTCAACTAGAAGTTGGTGCATGGGTATTTTATTGTTACTTGTTATGTCTTACACTTATGACTGTTCTCTATAGATATAATATTAAGAAAACTCATTAAAAAGTATATGTAGTGTAATATATTCCTGGAAGGCTACCAGAAATTGATACAGTTTCCTCTAGGGAGGGGATCTGGGTGGTTAAGGCCTAGAGGTGGGAATATAGAAGCTCATCTTTTGTTTTATACGTTTTAAAAAGTATACATATTTTAAATTATATATATATATATTTAAATTATATTAGATGGTGCAGTGGTAAAGAATCCACCTGCCAATGCAAGAGATGCAAGAGAGCTTCAATCCCTGGGTAAGGAAGATCCTCTGGAGGAACAAATGGCAACCCATTCCAGAATTCTTGCCTGGAAAATTCCGTGGACAGAGGAACCTGGCGGGCTACAGTCTGTGGGGTCGCAAAGAGTTGGAGATGATTGAGTGGCTGAGTGTACACACACACACACACACACACACACACACACAAAGATCAAAAATGTATGTCTTCAAGGCTGTAGTCTTGCTTGTGAATAGGCTGGTACCCCTATCTCCCCTCTGCACAGTTGGGGGCACTTTGGTCTCTTTCCTGTCCAGCACCTTTATGCACAGTACCAGGACAAGCAGAACACCCAGCCCACCAGCTCTTGCTTTGCTGACTGCCACAAGGCTCTTGGGTCTGATTCTCTGATGCCCTGAACAAATTGGATTAGGTGAAAAGCCACAAGCACCAGCATGGGGACAGTGACGTTTCTTCCTGTCTCAACCACCAAAGACTGGGTTACTCACTCTGCCAGCCCTATCTGAGTTTTCTTTAGCTGAAAAGTGCACAGCGAGTCTTCTTGCTCAGGGAAACGGGGTTGTGATGTCATGGCAAAGGGATGGCACTGATTGGATGAACCATGATCACGTGACTCCAGGCTGGCAACTCAAAGGTGTCCAGCATCCTCAAGTCGGGGCTGGCCAAAGGACTCGGGAGATAATCAGTTGAGCCAACAGCACTAACTCCTTCCAGGATGGAAGATGAGGGTTACTTCTAAGACTGTCCCCTGAAATCAGAGAATGGAGTGGAGATGCTGAGAGAGGCTGAGTTTCCAGGGGAGCAAACCACGTGACCTGTGAGAGCAGATGGTCTGCAGAGAGGGGCGGATGCTGAACCGTTATCCAGTCCCAGTTCCTGTCCACTTGCATCCTGAAAATAAAGCCCCCTTTTACACTAAAAGCCTGAGGAAGGTAGGTTACTGGTCCTTGCTTCCCTGGCCACACGTCCCATAATGAGGATCCTAAAGGCCTTCCCTACTCCCATCCCCCAGCCCCCCGCCCAGTTTGCCCAGGATGTTTCAGCTGATAAGGACAGGTTGTATGAGACATTTATTTGAGGCTTTGGGGAGGATAACATTCTGGTGCCTAAAAAAGCAGCCCCTCCACACCCAGGCTGTCATGGATTTGGGGTTTCCATTTGGTCTAGAATGTGCCTCTGAACTGCGGGCCAGAGGGAGAAACAGGGAATCGTCTCCCACCATCCTTGTAGCTGAGCAGGCTCACACTCTTTCCAGGGTGTGGCAGGGCCATGTGCCTCTGATGACTTGTTTGGTCTTATTCCATTGGCTTTGAGGTTGGTGCAAAACAGTCCCAGTTTTGGGGTCTCCCTGGGGCTCCTCCTCCTTGGTGAAACTCTCTCACCTGCGCTCCGCCTCTTCATCCTGCCTTGCCTCACGCCACCTGGCTTGACTTGCTGCCCTCTTACCCTCTCCTCTCTGCCCTGAAACTTGGTGAGTGTTGACCGTGACCCTGACCTCACCAGCTCCTTCTGAACCTACATCTCAAACTCTGATGGCTCTTCTTCAGGGCCTGCTTGTCTACCCAGCACGTAGCCTGGCCCTGCTTGCAGTTCTCACGTGAACTCTGACTCACGTTTCTAAAGATTTGTGTGCCTGGGCAGCGTCAGAGGAAAAACCAAATTCTTGAAACGATGTTGCTGGATGTCCAGGCAACAAAACAGATGGACATCATCTTGCCAGAAAGATGGCTTCAGTCAGTCTAAACTGCAGATAAGCTTTTATTTAAAAAAACAAAAACAAAAAACTCTGTTGGTGGTGATTTTCTTGTTGGTCTGCAGCTCTGGCTCAGAGGGGCGCAGGTCAAGCTGAGGCCTGAGGGTCCAGGTTGGGTGGGGAGCACTCCTGCGGGCAGTCCTGAGAAGGCAGGAACGGTGGGCTCGGGGAGCCCAGCCCCACCTCCTCAGTCACGCTGTCCATATCAGTGGGACCAGGAGCGTGGTTCACAGCGGTGGGCCCAGGTGGGCTGTCAGAGGCATCCTTGTCCCATCACAGCAGCCCCTCTGCTTTCCCTCCATCCCTTTATCCTCCTCCATGTGTTCCTTCTCCCTCTGGCTCAAAAATATCCACATTCTCTGAGTGCTCACCACAGCCTGCAGTATAAGAAAGGCTTTTATTTCGCTTTTGAAACAACCCTGTGAAGTAGGAATGTGTGTGTGCATGCTCAGTTGTTCAGTCGTGACAACTCTTCACGACCTGAGGGATTGTAGCCCACCAGATCCTCTGTACATGGGATTCTCCAGGCAAAAATGCTGGAATGGGTATACATTTCCTCCTCCAAGGGATCTTCCTGACCCAGGGATCAAACCCACGTCTCTTGTGTCTCCTGCATTGCAGACAGATTCTATACCGCTGAGTCATCAGCGAAGCTGTGAAGTAGGAATAATTACTCCCAAGTTCACACTCGAGGACACGAATGCCCTTCTCCAAAGGAACTTCTCCAAGAGGCAAAGCGGGAATCTGACCCTAGGAGAGTCTGACTCCAAAGCCAGAACTTAAAAAACAATTAATTTCTTTAATTTCACAAGTAACATGTAAATACATTTTCCTTGTTAACAATAACAACAACACCACAACAAAACCAAACCAAAGCCCAATCAAAACTGTCAGCATTAAGGCTAAAATCCCTTTCCACCATCGTCTCCTATGTAGATAGTTTCTCCTTTAGACAGCTGGGTATGTGCCCTTCCAGATAACTTTTCTACTCATTTGCCTCCTTAAGTATGGCTACCTTTTCAGTGTTGCGTTGTGACTTTAGATTTTGCTGCAGTTTTTCATCTGGTTCCCTGAGTATAGCTCATTTAAGAAATGATTGACTGGATCTTTTCCTTTGTTTATCAGTTTTTCAAATGATATGGTGAGTCTTTCATACTCTCCAAAGGTAACAAATAAATTAAAAAATATCATTATGAGCACATAGATTTCAATATATTGGCTACGTTTCAATCTATGTGTAGTTATTCTTTTTAATGTGCGAACTATCACATCTTTGGCCAAGTTGAGTCTTGACTCCTATAATCAAAGGCTTTGCTCTCAGCCATGTCTCCCCACTAGTCAGCTGGCATCCTCTGCCCACAGCAGTCACTGGTCAGGGTGTGGCTGGCTCAGCCAGGTCACAGGGAGCTGTGGTGCTGGCTGGCCTCAGAGCGTTCCTGAAATAAAACTCTTGCGGGAAGGACGTATCTGGCATTCTGAGTGTGACCTCCTCCAACATACCTCCTGCTGCTGCAAACTCCAGAAAGGCACTGCCCACTGCCAACCCCAACCACACTCTGTGATCCCCAGCCGGCTCAAGGCCTGGAGCCCAGACTTGAGCTGTCCCAGGATGGCCTGGGATGTCCCGGGATCATGAAGGGCATAACATTGGAAATATTCAGAACTCGGTTTCGGTCTTGCTCTTCTACTTATAGGTGAGACAGGCCATCTAACCTCCATGAGCCTCAGTCTTCCCATCTGTCAAGTGGGGCAGTGACAGGTCTTACTCGCAGGAATGATGATAATGTGGCTCCATGTTGAGCACCATGTCTGGCATGTTGGGCTTCGCAGGTTGGAGCTCCATCATTCATATCACTTGCCCAGGGAGCAAGGCAGGTGGCCCCTTAGAAGGCATTGTAGACCTCTTGGGAGTCAGGACTCACTCTCTGACACACACATCCTCTGCACATACAGTGCACTCACACCCCACTTGTGTACATCACTCTGACTCACTCCCCTGCTGCATGTCCACCCACAATGCTTTCTGGACCCCCTCTCCATCTCTTCTTTGTCCCCCAAAGAGCTTCCTTCCAGCCCAGTCATCCTGTGAGGCAAGCAGAAGTAACGCCATGGAAGGCAGCTTAGATTAGGAGCAGGCCTTCCTACTTCTGGGTGGTAAGATTATCAGGCCACCTGGATACAACCAATCAGCTTTCGCTTAAACACTGACCGCTGTTTGCCAGTTAGGAAATTAGGAATGGGGCAGAAACCCCCGGGAAAGTCCCGCGCGCGTGAAAGTTTTGACCAATGAAATTGCTTTGCAAACTTGTAACCAATCCGCTTAAACCAACTACCAATGGCGTGTGCTCACCCTATAAATTTGTGTAACAGCTTGGGCTCGGGGCTCTCTGACCCTGCACCACTGCGTTGGTTGCGGCAGAGGCCCTGGCTCGAGTCAATAATAAACTTCCCTTTTTGCGAGTTGCATTGTCTTGGAAGCCTTCTCTATTCCCGCTCAGGGATTCGGACATCGGGCATAACAATCCCAGTAAACAGAGGGACTTCTCACCAGTATAAGAAGGGCTCCCAACTGTTTACTGCAGGTCATGAACAGAGGGAGCCTGCAGGCTGGACTGGGGCTCCTTGAGGGTCAGGTTCTAGAATGTTCCCTGCCAGGGCTCCCCTCTGCCTGTCTCTGGTTTTCCTGAGGACAGGCAGCCAAGACCGAGCCAAGCCAAGACCGAGACTTGGAGACCTGACTGAGATTTCTGCCTTTGGCTGTGAACACTGGATCTTCTCTGTGAGCAGGGGCTCTGTGAGCCATCTGGCTCCCTCAAGTAAGGACGGGCTCTCTGTTTAAGCACCAGGGTTGAGGTGGAGAGTGGGAACAGGTGCACCATCACGTACTTGTTCTCACTTCAGTGCCTGGCACAACAGGCACTCAAGAACCATTTGCTGACTTCATCATGCTCCCCACCCCCGCGGTGTACCAAGGGCTTGTCTTCGTTAGAAGTGAGTTCATGGGCAGACTGTTGACTTTATTGCATTAGGGAGTGGGGTTCAGTTCCAGCCAACCCCCGGTTCTTGGGAAGCATCTCTTCCTGGGTCCAGTCTCCTATATATTAGTTGTTCTGGAGGGATGAACAAGAGTAAGAAATATCTATTTCCTCCCAATAGTTAACAACTGGCTGCACAGTGTAAGGAAAGGAGTGTGAGCCTCCCAACTAGACAGAAGCAATTTGGGATCCTCGGTCTCCTGCTCCCTGACTGTGCAACTTGCACACGTGACTGCCCCCACCCCCCTGCTAAGTTCAGCTGCATCCTCTGTAGAGCCAGTAATAATCCCTACCTCTGGGCTGTGTAGGGATGGAGTGAAGGCGTGTGTGGGGAGGCACTGGGGCAGGCTTGGATAGGTCCTGGACCAACTCCCTGCTTCCTTCCACAGCATCACAGCATTAAAGAGAATGCCCAAGCCCTGGAAATAGCAGGGAATTGGCCAAATAAAATAGACACCTGCATGTAATGGCATGTTAAGTGAAAGTGAAAATCGTTCAGTCATGTACAACTCTATGTGACACCATAGATATACAGTCCATGGAATTCTCCAGGCAAGAATACTGGAGTGGGTAGTCGTTCCCTTCTCCAAGATATCTTCCCAACCCAGGGATTGAACCCAAGTCTCCTGCATTGCAGGTGGATTCTTCACCAGCTGAGCCAACAGGGAAGCCCAAGAATACTGGAGTGGGTAGCCTATCCCTTCTTTCCTACCCAAGAATAGAACCAGGGTCTCCTGCATTGCAGGCGGATTCTTTACCAGCTGAACTACAAGGGAAGCCCTTGCATGAATGGCATGTTTTGGAACCATTAAAACAGCTTTACAGCACATATGCATATACATATGTATGCATGTATTTGTGTATGTATATATGTTTATATTCAAAATAAATATAAAAAATAGACTTATTGAAGAACATTTACTAATAGTAAATTTACCCTTTTTAGTATATAGTTCTTTGACTGTTGACAAACTCACATATCCATGTAACCATCAGCAGAACACAGATCATAGGAGAGTCACTCACCCCTAAAGTTCCCCCATGCCCCTTTGTTGTCAGCCAGCCCCTCACCCCCAGCTCCACACCTCAGCTCCCTGTGATCTCTTTTCTCTCCCTATAGCTTTGCCTTTTCTAGAGTGTCATATAAATGGAATCATACAGAAGCTTGCTTTTTGTGTCTGGTTTCTTTCATTTAGCAGAATGCATCTGACGTTCGTTTATGTTGTAGCACATGACAAGCTTTGTTCCTTGTTACTGCTGAGTGGTATCCTGTTTTATGTATGTCCCAGCGTTTGTTTATTCACCAGCTGAAGGACATTTTTGAGACTTTTGATATTTGATTGCCAGGAGAAATATCAATAACCTCAGATATGCAGATGACACCACCCTTATGACAGAAAGCGAAGAACTAAAGAGCCTCTTGATGAAAGTGAAAGAAGAGAGTGAAAAAGCTGGCTTAAACTCAACATTCAGAAAACTAAGATCATGGCATCTGGTCCCATCACTTCATGGCAAATAGGTGGGGAAACAATGAAACAGTGACAGACTTTATTTTGAGGGGCTCCAAAATCACTGCAGATGGTGACTGCAGCCATGAAATTAAAAGATGCTTGCTCCTTGGAAGAAAAGCTATGACCAACCTAGACAGCATATTAAAAAGCAGAGACATTACTTTGCCAACAAAGGTCTGTCTAGTCAAAGCTGTGGTTTTTCCAGTAGTCATGTATGGATGTGAGAGTTGGACTGTAAAGAAAGCTGAGGGCCGAAGAATTGATGCTTTGAACTGTGGTGTTGGAGAAGACTCTTGATAGTCCCTTGGACTGCAAGGAGATCCAACCAGTCAATCCCACAGGAGATCAGTCCTGAATATTCATTGGAAACACTGATGTTGAAGCTGAAACTCCAATACTTTGGCCACCTGATGGGAAGAACTGACTCACTGGAAAAGACCCTGATGCTGGGAAAGATTGAAAGCGAGAGGAGAAGGGGACGACGGAGGATGAGATGGTTGGATGGTATCACCGACGCGATTGACATGAGTTTGAGTAGGCTCCAGGGAAGCCTGGGGTGCTGCAATCCATGGGGTCGCAAAGAGACATGACCGAGCGACTGAACTGAACTGAACTGATGGATGTTACCATACAGGTTTGTTTGTATGCATGAACGTATATTTTAATTTCTTTGGGGTAAACACTTACAAGTAAGGTTGTGGAGTTACACGGTAAGTGAATGGTTAGTCTTAAGAAACTGTCTACCCACCCCCTCAAAAAAAGGAAACAAAATGCTGTTGTCCAAGTTCCCCTCAGCAACATAGGAGAGAGCGCCCTCTACTGGGGAAAGGAAGAAGCCCATCGCGGAGATGCGGGGTCTGGGAGGCAGAAACGGAAAATGAACCCAGGAGAGACTGGAGGTTGGGGGATTCTCGGGGGCAGAGACAGAGGAGACAATGTGCTTTTCTCATGAAAAAGAACCAATTCTTGGCGACGTATATCCATGCCTATATTAACCTTGTTTCCTCCACCTTCCCCTTCTCGTTGGGATCGGCAACCCTGGCAAAACCTAAGCGCTGCCTCTCCTGGTACTGACTCAACAGAATCTCTTTCTCTACCTCCATCCGTGCTATAGCTGGAGCGAGCTGGGGCAGGGACTTTTTTAAAATGGCGTTTTGAAAGAAAATAAAACAGGTGAGCTAAAGGGTAAACACAAACGAGTGAATTTAGAAGGTTCGATGACTCGACTGTGGAGAGACGGACATTCCCCCGCAGGCTTCCTATGAGCCCCGCTGCGTCCTGCAGGTCCAGCGGCCCCTCCCTGACGGTTCCAGGCGCATCACTGGGCGGTCATTCCAGCTTTCCAACAGGCATATGCATATCCTGCCACCGCAGCTGAGCCTTTAATGCCAACAGGATATTCTCAAGAGGAATTTAGACGTATATGTAAATGTCTGATTTTCATACTTGCTCTTCACATTGTGGGCTATCAGACAAGACAGTTACTTGAGAAACATGGGGAACGCAGAGATGACCGCAGGGCAGCAGGAAGGATGGTGCACTTTTTCGCAGTTTAAGTTGGATATTTCTTTACATGCCTGAAACCATTTTTAAAGCTTTTTTGTACTAAAAAATGCAGGCATGTTTCACCAGAGTAGACGTACGGTGATTTGAAATCCAATAAATGAAGGCAACGCGTGGCCTTCCAATAAAAAAATATTTGAAGACTGAAAAAAGTGGGTGAGACAGGCAGCCACCCTTTAGAGGTGAATCAGAGAATTTAGAGCTGGGAGAGTGTGGACAACACCAGGCCCAGTGCTTTCCATTTACACATGATAAAAGCAGATGAGGGCTTCCCTGGTGGCTCAGTGGTGAAGAGTTCGCCTACCAATGCAGGAGACACGGGTTCAATCCCTGGTCTGGGTAGATCCCACATGCTGAGGAGCAAAGAAGCCTGAGCACCACAGTTACTGAGTCTGTGCGATAGAGCCCAGGAGCTGCAGCTACTGAGAGCAGGCACCCTAGAGCCCGGGTTCTGCAACCAAAAAAAGCCACCACAATGAGAACCATGGACCACAACTAGAGAGCAATCCCCACGTTCTGCAACTAGAGAAAAGCCCGTGCGGCAAAGAAGACCCAGCACAGCCAAAACTAAATAAATACATTTTAAAAAATAAAAGCAGTGAGAAGAGGAGGGACTTATCTGGAACCACGCAACAAATGAGCCAGGAACCTCAACTGACTGTGGCTGGCGTGGAGAGAGAGGCATAAACAAGACAAAACAGCAGTCCGTAACAGAGTTCAATTGTCTTTTTTTTTTTTTAAACTGCATCGAGTCTTAGTTGCAGCATACAAAATCTTTTGTTGCGGTGCATGGACTCTCTCCTTGGGCTTCCCTTGTGGCTCGGCTGGTAAAGAATCTGCCTGCAAAGTGGGAGACCTGGATTCGATCCCTGGGTTGGGAAGATCCCCTGGAGAAGAGAAAGGCTACCCACTCCAGTATTCTGGCCTGGAGAATTCCATGGACTGTACGGTCCATGGGGTCGCAAAAGTCGGACACGACTGAGCAACTTTCACTTTCACTATGGACTCTCCAGTTGCAGCATGCGGGTTCCAGAGGGCATGGGCTCAGTAGTTGCCCCACTCAGACTCAGTTGCCCCGAGGCATGTGGCATCTTAGTTCCCCGACTAGGGACTGAACCTGTGCCCCCTGCTTTGGAAGGCAAATGCTTAACCACTGGACCACCAGGGAAGTCCTCAACTGTGTCTTTAAAAGAATCATGCTAGTCTGCATTTCCCCAAATAAAATCTTCCTGTGCTTTTATTTAGTTCCATTAAAATAAGCCTAAATGATCACAAACAGGGAAATCAATAAACTAAACTCCATGCCTGCTAGCTAAGCAAGATTTCCCTATAGTAACTGGCTGCCTTCATGACAATTCCTTGAACTTACTGCTTTTCCCTCTTGTTTCTGCAGGATCACAGTGAGGCAGGGGCCAGGCCCACTTCTACGATGACACCTGCTGTCACACCTACAGTCATGAGCACATCAGTGACCTGCAACAAGAAGAGAAGTGGGTAACGCTCAGTACCAGGGGTCTGACCACAGAAACATAGAACACCAAGAACCTTCAGCTCAGGGAAGACCCATCTGGTCTGGTCCTCTTCAAAGCAACCCCAGCAGGAATAAATACAGCCATGAAAGGGGGCATCCGGAAAATACTGGCGGCCCAGGAGAGAGGGGAGAAAGTGGCCGGCTAGAGGGGAAAGAGTAAGTGGGAGGAGGAGCCGCGGGTATGAAATGCAGGGAAGGGAGGCATCAAAGGAGGGAAACTCAGCGGCCCTGTGGGTGTAATACCCCTGGAGGGCGTGGGTGCCCAGATGATGTAGGTCAGGGCTGACCAACTGGGAGCCTGGAAGCTGGTGTAAAGCGGAGGAAACCGCCCCTGTGACCTCCCACTACCCAGAGTTTGTAGGCAGAAAGCTCGCCTGGATCGTCCTGTGTCTCAGGTGCTCAGCCACCTCCAGGAGCATAGTAGGCTTGTGATTTACCTGCTGAGCAAATGTCTGGACTCTGGGTAGCACTGAGGTTCTGCTTTTATGAAATAATATTGTCTCACATGTGTGCTGTTGGGGAGAGGAAATTTCCCCCTCTGTGCCTCTTGCATTATTGTGGCTGAACTAATTATAAAACTAATGATAAAATGAAAAAATGATGGAAACAGTGACAGACTTTATTTGCTTGGGCTCCAAAATCACTTCAGATGGTGACTGCCGCCATGAAATTAAAAGACGCTTGCTCCTTGGAAGAAAAGCTATGACCAACCTAGACAGAATATTAAAAAGCAGAGACATTACTTTGCCGACAAAGGTCCGTCTAGTCAAAGCTATGGTTTTACCAGTAGTCATGTATGGATGTGAGAGTTGGACTATAAAGAAAGCTAAGCACTGAAGAATTGATGCTTTTGAACTGTGGTGCTGAGAAGACTCTTGAGAGTCCCTTGGACTGCAAGGAGATCAAACCAGTCAATCCAAAAGGAAATCAGTCCTGAATATTCATTGGAAGGACTGATGTTGAAGCTGAAACTCCAATACTTTGGCCACCTGATGCGAAGAACTGACTCATTGGAAAAGACCCTGATCCTGAGAAAGACTGAAGATGGGAGGAGAAGGGGACGACAGAGGATGAGATGGTTGGATGGCATCACTGACTCGATGGACATGAGTTTGAGTAGGGTCCGGGAACTGGTGATAGACAGGGAAGCCTGGCATGTTGCAGTCCATGGGGTCATGAAGAGTCGGGCACGACTGAGCGACTGAACTGAACTGAATGATAAAATCAACTCAAGATAGACTTGTAGAGAAAAAGAAAAACAGTTTAATGTGTACACACAGAGGCTTCATGGAAATGGTCCCTAAGAAGTAGCCAGAGCAGGCAGCTTTTAGACGTTTTAGACAAAGAAACAATACATTTGTGAGAAATTGACAGGACAAAGAAACTAATGTGTTCTGAGTATTGGGTGGTTTGTTGTTGTTGTTGTTATCATTGCTGTTTGTTTGTTTGTTTGGCTGCCCTGGGTCTTTGTTGCAGCACAAGGGCTCCTGGTTGTAGTGCACAGGTTTTCTCTAGCTGAAGGCTTGCTCCGGTTGCAGGCTTTCTTTTGTTGCACTGCACAGGTTTAGTTGCCCTGAGGCATGTGGGATCTTAGTATCCTGACCAGGGATCGAACCCGAGTCCCCTGCATTGGAAGACGGATTCTTAACCACTGGACCACCAGGGAAGTCCCAAAACTTAGGTATTGAGTGTTCAATTAGTGAGGAATCTAAGCAGAGTTTGCACTTGGGGTGGTAAACTAAAGAAGTAATGAGGTGTTTATCCAGGCTTCTTCCCCCGGATTCCCTGTCCCTGGCAATAAGGATGTCCTTCTACCTCCAGGTGCAGGGAGAGCACCTTTCACCTGAGGGGTGTATTTCCTGCTTTCAGGGGATCAGAAAGGAGAGTCAGAGCATCCCTCTTGCCTTGACCATTTCTTAACTAACTTTAATTCAAAATAAGCAATGTTCCATTGTAATATATTTGGGAGTAGTCCACCACAAGTCCCAACAGCACCAGTCAGAAAATGGTTCTAGATAAAGACATGGATACTCGGAAAACAGAAAAGGATGCAGTAGATATGTGAGAATGATCCCCGAAGACCAGTATACTCAGCCCAGCTCTGCTGTGCTCACCAACACAGTGACATGGGCAGGGGTGGGGCCAGCTGGTAAGATTGGAAGCTGGACTTCTATACCCAACAGAGACTTGGAGACAGTGGCCCTGTCCTTCCTGGGGACCACATTCAAAGGGATGGCTTCAGGTCCTGGCATCATTGAGCTTTTTCAAGCTGGTATCTGAGGGGTCATCCTGCAGACATGGCCTCATGTTGCCAGAAGCCCTGCTGGAGTTTGACAGTCCCTTGGTGCAAAAGTCTGGATGCGTTGGTTCTGTGGCTCAAGTTCCGCTGTTCTCACAGGCCCACATTCTTACCTAGAGAGGAGACAGAGGAGAGTCTTTCTAGAGAAACAGTGTGATGAGAAGGAAGGGGTGAGGGGAAAAAAGAAAGGCAAGTCAGTGAGTTACCTTCAGTGGAAAGAGTTCAGAAATAGAGGTGCCAGGGCCAGGGAAAACTAACAGATGAAGGAACCACACCCCCCAAGTGCCTCCAGCAATCTCGAGGGGTTCTTCCTTCCCCCAGCAGAGGGCGTGCACTCCTATAGTGCTGTGAGGTACTTGAACAACAACTGGGCCATTTCTTACAATAAACATTCACTTACCATGGTTGTTGTTGTTCAGTAACTAAGTCCTGTCCAACTCTTTGTGACCCCATGGATGGCAGCATGCCAGGCTTCCTTGTCCTTCACCCCCTCCTGGAGTTTGTCCAAATTCATGTCCATTGAGTCGGTGATGCTATCTAAACATCTCATTCTCTGCCACCCTCTTCTTTTGCCCTCAATCTTTCCCAGCATCAGAGTCTTTTCCAATGAGTTGGCTCTTCACATCAGGTGGCCAAAGTATTGGAGCTTCTGCTTCAGCATCAGTCCTTCCATTGGAATGTTCATTGATTTCCTTTAGGGTTAACTGGTTTGACTTCCTTTGCAGTCCAAGGGACTCTCAAGTGTCTTCTCCAGCACCACAGTTAGAAAGCATCAATTCTTCGGCACTCAGCCTTCTGACTCTCACATCCGTACATGACTACTGGGAAAACCATAGCCTTGACTCTGTGGACCTTGGTCGGCAAAGTGATGTCTTTGCTTTTTAATATCTATATAGTCTAGGTTTGTCATGACTTTCCGTCCAAGGAGCAAGCAACTTTTAATTTCATGGATGCAGTCACAGTCTGCAGGGATTTTGGAGCCCAAGAAAATAAAATCTGTCACTGCTTCCACTTTTTTACCTTCTATTTGCCATGAAGTGATGGGACTGGATGCCGTAATCTTAGCCTATGATTCTGCATTCCTACCCCTAGTGTTTACCCAAAAGAAATTAAAATCCATGTTCATGCACACAAACAAACCTGTATGGGAATACCTATAATAGCTGTGATAATTATTGTCAAATATCAAAAACTCCACAGACGTCCTCCAGCTGGTGAATAAAGAAAGGCTGGCGCATGCATGCAGCAGGGTACCACTCAGCAGTAACAAGGAACAAAGCTTGTCATGTGCTACAACATAAACGAACGTCAGATGCATTCTGCTAAATGAAAGAAACCAGACACAAAAAGCAAGCTTCTGTATGATTCCATTTATATGACACTCTAGAAAAGGCAAAGCTATGGGGAGAGAAAAGAGATCACAGGAGCTGAGGTGTGGAGCTGGGGGTGAGGGGTTGGCTGACAACAAAGGGGCATGGGGGATCTTTAGGGGTGAGTGACTCTCCTATGATCTATGTTCTGCTGATGGTTACATAGATATGTGAGTTTGTCAACAGTCAAAGAACTATATACTAAAAAGGGTAAATTTACTATTAGTAAATGTTCTTCAATAAGTCTAACTTTTATACTTATTTTCAATATAAATATATATATATATATAAACACATGCATACATGTGTATACACACATGTGCTGCCCAGCTGTTTTAATAGTTGAATAATATGCCATTAAATGCAGACATCTATTTTATTTGGCTAGTTCCTTGCTATTGAATGGTTTCCAGGGTTTGGGCATTCTTTTTAATGCTGTGATGCTATGGAAGACAGTAGGGAGTTGGTCCAAGTCTTGGCCAAGCCTGCCCCAGTGCCTCCCCACACATGCTTTCACTCCATCCCTACACAGCCCGGAAATAAGGATTGTTATCTGCTCTACAGAGGATGCAGCTGAACTTAGCAGCGGGGTGGGGGCAGTCACGTGTGCAAGTTGCACAGTCAGGGAGCAGGAGACCGAGGATCCCAAACTGCTTCTGTCTAGCTGGGAGGCCCACGCTCCTTTCCTTACACTGTGCAGCCGGTTGTTAACTAGTGAAAGGAAGTAACTGTGTCTTATTCCTGTTTGCCCCTCCAGAACAACTAATATATAGGAGACTGGACCCAAGATGAGATGCTTCCCAAGAACCAGGGGTTGGCTGGAACTGAACCCCACTCTATAATGCAATAAAGTCAACAGTCTGCCCATGAACTCACTTCTAACGAAGACAAGCCCTTGGTACACCGCGGGGGTGGGGAGCATGATGAAGTCAGCAAATGGTTCTTGAGTGCCTATTGTGCCAGGCACTGAAGTGAGAACAAGTATGTGATGGTGCACCTGTTCCCACTCTCCACCTCAACCCTGGTGCTTAAACAGAGAGCCCGTCCTTACTTGAGGGAGCCAGATGGCTCAGAGCCCCTGCTCACAGAGAAGGTCCAGTGTTCACAGCCAAAGGCAGAAATCTCAGTCAGGTCTCCAAGTCTCGGTCTTGGCTTGACCTGAGACAGGAAAACCAGAGGGGAGGGGAGCCCTGGCAGGGAACATTCTAGAACCTGACCCTCAAGGAACCCCAGTCCAGCCTGCAGGCTCCCTCTGTTCATGACCTGCAGTAAACAGTTGGGAGCCCTTCTTGCACTGGTGAGAAGTCCCTCTCTTTGTGGGATGACTGGGCTGGAAAGAAGCTCTTTAGGAGACAAACGAGAGATGGAGAAGGGGTCCAGAAGGCAGTGTGGGTGGACATGCAGCAGGGGTGTGGGTCAGAGTGATGTACACAAGCTGGGTGTGAGGGCACTGTATGTGCAGAGGATGTGTGTGTCAGCGAGTGAGTCCTGACTCCCAGGAGGTCTGATGTGCCTCCTAAAGGGCCACCTGCCTCCTACTCAGGCATGGTCAGTTTTCGTAAGCATTGCTTTGTGTGTGGTCAGAAAGAATCTGTATTTCACGGTTTACTCTATAAATCAGCTCACAGTTTAGCTCATTGAATCAGGTTGTCGGTACGTTTTGCGAAGTTTCTGTATCTTAGCTGATTTTTGTGTCCCCTTGATTTATCAGATCCTGAGAGAGGCGTATGTAGATCTCCCACTATGGTGAACTGGTCATTTTCTCCTTACCACAGACCAAAATTTTTAATATCTGTTTTAGGATTTGCATTAGATGCAAACAATTTTAGAATTATTAATATCATGCCTTCCTAGGGAAGTGAAGGTTTTATCAGAATCTTTGTGGAGCGTTTCTCAACACCAGCAGTTAATTCTCTGAGTTTCCAGACACCAACTGGGTGCTTAATGAACCGGTTCAATTTTGACACTAAACAGACCTCATAGTGTTAAGCACTCAGTCCCCTTAGACTGTCTCTCTTCACATCAGATGTCTTTCACCACTCACCTGTACTTTCGTCAAAACCCCTCCTACATTTCAATAGTTTTCCAGAACGGCTCACAGAACTCAGAAAGGCACTTTAAATGTTTACCAATTTATTATGATGGATACAATTCAGAAGCAATCAAATGGAAGAGAGGTGGAGGGCAAGGCATGGGGGCAGAGGATGCAAGGAGCTGCCATGTCCTCTTGAGGCAGCCACTCTCCGGATACCTTGGTATGTTCACCACCCAGGAAGTTCATCAAGTCTCCTCACTGAACAGTTTTTATAGAGCTTAATCTTCAGCACCCCCTCCCACGTTCCCTTCTTAGAGATCAGTAGCCTAAAATTTCCAACCCTCTAGTCACTGGGTCTTTCTGATGACCAGCCCCATCCTAAGGCTATCTTAGGGTCTAAGTCACCCCACTAGTACAAACTCAGGTTGATCAAAGGGGTTTCCTTAGAAATAGCAAAAGATAAAGCCTATCACCAAGGAAATTCTGAGGGTTTTAGGAGCTCTGGCCAAGAACCAAGGACAAAGGCCAAGTGTATTTCTTATAATGCCACACTTTTCATCCTTTCTGTCCAGTAATCATTTTTGGTTTAAAGCTTATATTTTCTGATATCAATATAGTTATGCCAGCTTTCAGTTAATTAGTATCAACTAATTAACCAGTTTTTAGTTAGTAGTTGCCTAGTATATCTTCTTTTAATTAAAAATATTACTATAAAATTTATTGAAATAATTTTGAAAGTTTTATTTTGTTTAAATTTTCAAGTTTCAGCTATTTATAAGGTATTTACTATGTAAATGTTTTAATATACAAAAATACTAGTAACATGGCCACTCATATAACTAATGCATGAGTTAAAATCTTATCATGTTTGCTCTATCTGCATCTATTTTTTACACCATGTGTTTTACATAAACGTCATACCTTTATCACACTTAATAAGATTCATGATTCCTTAATATTCTTCATTATCCAGTTCACATTCAAATTTCCCCAGTAAACCTAAATTGCTTTTATAGTCCTTTCTCACATTTAGTTACTTTGTTTCCAACATGTCTTTCAGTCTAGGACAGTTTATACACACCCTCAAATTTTTTCCTTGATAACATTAATGCTTTTAAGACGTCAAATGACTTGTCACATAAACTGTCCATCTTATTAACTTCAGTCTTTATGTCCTTATATTTCAATTGTATCTGCTGTAAACAGTATTCCCTGGATTAGTTTTCTAACCCAGTATAATGTTTGTCTTTTACTTGGCAAGTTTAGTTCATTTATATTTATGGTCACTATCAATATATTTGGAATTAGTTCTTCCATCTTATCTGATTATTTCCACAAATCTCACTTTCTATATGTAATGCTTCATTATTTTTTAATTGAATGAGGTGCTTTTGTTTTGCTTTCTTGCGTTTAATCTACCTCATTCCTTTTTATTTCATAATTAATTTGGAGATCTATACTCCATGGGTCCACATCACATTCTGCCCAGTGTGTGAGAAGGGCCTTCAAGAGACTCCCCTTTAATTTTGGCCTGTGTCCCTTGGGCTTGGCAAACTTGAAAACAGGCATGAGATGTTATAGCAATAGAGCTAAGATAAAACTAAAAGAAACTAACTGGGAGAAAATTATTCTTATGTCAACACTGGGGAAAGAATGAGCATAAGCTTTTCCGAGACCAGGTATGGTCCAAGCAGGAGGGAACTAGAAAGGAGCCATTTATAAGTCCTGTCCAGGATTCCACAGACAGATGGTCCCGAGACAACCAAGGCTGCCAAGGGAAATACTGGCAACCAGATGGAGGGGATGACTTGCCTTGTGGAGGGAAGGACAATTGGCCCCAGCAGGGTGCTTCCAAGGAGCCCACAAAAGCCCCTTTCAGGAAACTGGTCACTTTGAATATCTGCCAAGCCCAGCGAGTAACAGAGGCAGACCCCAAGGGTCCAACCAGGAATGGTCGTACCTCCTTCCCTAACCCCTCCCCAGAGGCCTCAGCAGCACGCAGGTCAGGTATAGGACCATCCCCACCCACACTCCATAAGGTCTGAGGCAGCCTTGTACCATGTGACCTGGCTCTACTGGGCAGAGCTGATTGGTCTACTGGGCCACCTGACCCAAAGGCAGTCAACCAATCAGTAGACAGCTCAGGGTGGTGAGTGAGCCAATCAGATTCTCTCTCAGGAGCTTGTGCTAGGAGCGCCTCGCAGGCCACAGGGAGGGATGAAGCTAACCGGATATGGGAAGAGAAGCCACAGGAGTCGGTGTGGGATCAGAGACTTGGGGGCCGTGACAAGCCCCAAGAGGAGAGGACGCAGGATCACTGCAGGGTGGAACTGATAAGGCAGAGAAAAGCTGCGGAGACCAGGGGAGGTTTTAAACAAGATTGGCCAGAGCATATACTTTTCATTATGGCTGTGGTTTGGTTTGGTTTGAGCCCCACTGGACATCTACGGACTCCAGCTGCTGACTCCTGGAAGCCGGCCTGGGTCTAGTTCCGGGTCAAGGGTCCTGGTTTCCCTTGGTTCGTGTTCTTGCATATCACTCAGGTTTGTCCGTCTTCCTTGCTGTGCACCTGTACCTACACAACTGGAAACACCCATTACTTAAGATAACCAGAGCTGGACTTTGTTTCCTGCGAGTAAAGAACACAGCCCACAAATAGAAAGTGAGAGAAAAGCACCAAAGACCCAGAGCACAGCCTGGCATCAGCAGGAACAGAGCCTCACTGCAATCTCAACAGACTTCATGCCAGGCAGTTCTTGATGCATTATCCCCAATAAAATCTTTCCTTACTGGGCTTTATTTTATTCTTGTGAAAATAAACCTTATTGTAAAATAGAATGAAAACTACAAACCAACGCAGAAACCCTCTAGGAAAAAAAGACCCCCTCAATGTATAAAGTCACTGCAGACAGGACTGTATAAAATCACTGCTTTTGTTTCTTGTTTCTTGAGAACATGACTCCAATGAGGCCCATGGCTGCAAGGCCCACTCCCGCGATGCCAACTGCCATGATGGCATCTCTGACCTGCAAGAGAGAGGACAGTGAGTCAGACTCTGTGTCAGGAAGCTGAGAACAGACTGTACATTCAGCAAGGACATCCAGCTCAGGGAGCTGGACATGCCCCTTAGCTTCCTTGACAAACTCAGGAGTCAACAAATATTGGCAGGGAAATGGGGAGAGAAGGACAGGATGGGAAAGCACTTGGTGGATGGGGCCAGCTGCCAACAAAGTACACAGGCATGAAGAGGGAAACTCCTTTGACCCCGTGAGTTTTTAAAGCAGACAGAGCCCCAGAGGGTGGCTGTAGAAAGGACAGGGAGACGGAGCCAGATGGTTGAAATCCTGGCTGGCCAACAGGGAGCTCTTGAAGTAAGTGTAAAGTTGAAAAGAAATTGCTATTGAATCCTCAATAAACTCTGACCTCTGTCCTACAAATCCCTCACTTATCTTCATCCTTGCTGAATCCCCAGAGCACAGTCCAGCCAACCATTGACCTTTGCATGTTCTTAAATAGATGACTCAACTATGAAAAAGAGTAGTGATGTTAGACTTTAAATTATTAAGATATCTGGGGGAAAAAAGATATCTGACTTGTATTGCTCATAATAGAAAAAAAAAAAAAAACACTGGGGCAAAAGTAAGAGTAAGTTTCATGGTAAAAATTGAATATGTCAAATTTCACTCTTTCCTGAACTCCAACTAAAAATAAAGTAAATCATTAGTTTTAGACATAATTTCACTAGGACTTGGAGAACACTAACTGCAATGAAGGCACAATGCCCCAATCAGGAAAACTGTACTTCTCCCAACTAAAAGAGTATCATGAACATGGATCAAGAAATCTCCCCTGAAACCAACCAGGCATTTAAGCAGAATCAAGATTCAAAAAGGAAAAGATTTCCTTAATGGTTTGATGCCAAGAAATCCAATGAAACCATATATCAGAAATCTCAATAATATAAAGGGTGAAAATGTGGACTTGGAACCCAAAATCCATATCCTTACATGACCCGCCAACTCTGCCCTTGGAACCCTAAGCACAGAGCTTGTCTAGGTTGTATATTTTGTGGCTGCAAAACTCACACATGCCCAACAGACAGAACAATTTGGAAAGCTTCAATGGTTAAAAAATATGTATCTTGGCGCTGCCCAGGCTTATCTGAGCCATAAATGTGTCCAGTAAAGCTATGTGAAATTCCAGGAAATATACCAGTGTAACTAACATCACAAGGTATCCAGAACTGGTATCCTTGACAGCAGAGCACATGATGAGGAAAGCTTGAATGAGGCAACTGACCTAAGTTCCACTGTCAGTCAGTCTTCAGAGCTTCCTGTGAAAGGTAATTAGCCAGGCTTTATGGCACCCGTGGTTCTGTTTTGTTCTTGCGAGGGAACCTGCATATAACCACTTGTATCCAGTGTTTTCCTTGCTAAGCTACATGTCAGGGTGGGAGAAATGGTTTGCAGATAATGGAGTAGGAACAATAAGCCCCCAGTTCTTTACAGAACCTCATAGTGTGAGAAGAAATGCTGATGGAGCCAGTTCATACAAAAGGTACTTTGTCAAGGAAAACAACAATAGCCTCATTGTTTGTGCTCAAGCTTTGTACAAAGTATTTAATTAAATACAAAAAGTAGTATATAGTTAGTCCTGAGGGTGCAAGTTTTACAGAAAGAATGATCTTCCTGGGAGAGACAGTGCTACCTTCAGATGCCATTGATGATTTTCTTGTTGCAAGGCTGCTGGGTCCAGCCCAGCCACTGTGCTGAAATTGCAGTTCTCATCATGAAAATAGGCTACATGGTGTGCATCAGAGGTCTTCAATCAGAATATGATGAAAGAGAAAAATTGTCCTTCATTATCTTTTTTTTTAAAGTGGTCAAACTGTAATTCTATCAGGTTGCAGACAACTAGCTGCTTATGCTAAAACGTCCATTCTGAGTTAAGCCCTGGAATTGTTCCTAGGAAAAAGACAATTTGAATGTGCTTTCTTTACTTTCAGCCATGTTGTAAGTGGATATAAGAAGAGTAATATTACTCATAGAGCAACTGAATTTAGACTATGAGCGGTTACAAACTAAGAATGTTTATAAAATATTTGACATCAAGTTGGCTTTAATATTTACAGTAATTTTTAAATAATGCCCTGCAATTTATCCAGGTTTATGAAATATACACATTACCACTGGCCAAATCTTCAATTTCTACTTATCTTAAAATTTTATCTGATACAGAATAGACTTCAGCCTGAGTGTATAGCTCCTAGTTGCTTTTTTTTTAAAGTACATATTCAATGTACTTATTCACATATTCAATGTGAACATATTCACATATTCAATGTGAAGGCTTATTTACAAAAGCTTACTAAGTATACATTTCTTGAAACCTGAGTATTTTTAGGTAGGTAGATGGAAAATAGGAGAATCTGTTTTAGAATACTCAGGCGTGGAAAGCACAAACTACATTTTAGCTTTAATCCATTGCTTCCCTTTCTAACTGGAAAGTTAGATGGGTCACATGTAGTCTGTTGAAGGAAAATCTAGTCTGCTTTAAAGAGCTGAACACAAATAAACATAATGACTAATCAGATTCTTTTAACACAAACACAAATGTCCTCATGAGTTAAATGAAAAAGAGAGTTGCTGCTTTGACAGCGATTACAAAGAAAACAACTGGGGGACGTTGTCCAGCACCAGCTCCTTTCACCCTCTCTGGTGAGATGGGACAAGTGCAGAAGTTGCATTTTAATTTGGCCACACTGTGTATTATGATCGTTGCTTGCCTTGGCCAGTGATTCTCAAGAAGGGGACAGGCTGGCCTCTGGGAGATATTTGTCAATATCCATAGACATTCTGGCTCTTACACCTGGGGGTGGGAAGGCTACTGGCATCTAGAGGGTAGAAGCCACAGATGCTGCTAAACATCTTGCAACGCACAGAGCAAATCAGGACAATGAAGGCTTAACTTCATTGTCAATGGCCCAAAATGTTAACAGTGCTGAGGTTGAGAAACCCTCATCTAGGCCAAAAAGTAAAAGAGGAAATCTTTGGAAACAGTTTAAATGGCACCTCCTCTTGCTTCATAGTCTATCCTGCTTTCATGTTCTCTGAAGGGGGTCCAGAAGAATTGTTGATGCTGTTTTGCCTTTTCAGGTGTATGAGTGGTGCCTCAAGCTAAAGTCTGAGGAAGAGAAATGTGTCTGGTCAGTGTTGCTTCATTTTTCAGGAAGATGTTCGTAGAAAGAATGAACAATACACAAATATTTCTTGGTTTTTTTACTATCTCAAGATTTGGAATTGTACTTAAATGCTCTAAATATTATTTTTGTGTACTGACAAACGTATTTTACTAGATTATGTAACAATATTGTGTTAAAATGTTCTACTTAAATGAACTTATGAATTTGTTCTTCAGTCTATACTAAAGGACAACTAAAAATGACATGATTAAGAGATATTTTATAAATCTACCAAATCTTCCTGATACAACACGCTAAATTTATTACTTCCCAAATGTGTACAGTAATCTCTTTTTTTATTTTACTGATGCGTAAGAGAGTGGACATTTACCTGAAATTGAAGCCAGGTCTAACTGGGACCTCAACTGTTATGTAGTACCACGAATGATGAAATCTGATTCATTTAGTGTTAGTTTCTCTTTATCCTGATGTCATCATTGCTCCTTTTAAAAAACTTCTATTATACCAAATATACCAGTAAATGTTAGTTTTCTCATTTAAAAAGATAAATAATTGGAAAACAGGAGAGAGAAGATAAGGAAATCAGAAGAGGGCTTCCCTGGTGGCTCAATAACAAAGAATCTGCCTGCCAATACAGGAGACCCGGGTCCCATTCCTGACCCGGGAAGATCCCACCTGCCACAGAGCAACTAAGCCCATGCACCACAACTACTGAGCCTGCGCTGCGAGCCCGGGAGCCGCACCTGCTGAGCCCACGCGCTGCAGCTACTCAGTCCATGTGCTCTAGAGCCACGCTCTGCAGCAAGAGAAGCCGTCGCAACGAGAAGCCTGCACAGCAACGAAGACCCAGCACAGTCAGAAATGAATAAATAAAAATTCTAAAAAAAGAAAATCAGAGGAGCAGTCTAGGGGTACAACCTCTGGAATAAAAGAAGAGAAAATGGAAAACTTCCCAGAACTGAAGAATTGGGGTTTCCACACTGAAAAGAATCATCAAGTTCCCAACACAATTCATGAAAACAGATCCACGCAAGGTTTATCATTGATAGATTTCAGAATGCTGAAGATAAAGAGAAGAGTCTATAAGCTTCCAGAAAGATAAAACTGGTCACATACAAAGGCTCGAAAATCAGAACGAATTCAGACTTCTCAACAACAGTAGCTTAAATGACATAACAATGGAGCGATACCTTCAAATTTGGGGCAAACTTTTTTTTCAGCTTAAAATTCCACCCCCAGTCAAACTATCAATAAAACAGGGTAAAATGAAGATATCTTCAGGCACACACAGTCTTTTTTAAATGCACCCTTTCTCAGAACCTATTCAAGGTGGTATTCCACCAAAACTAGAGAGTAATCCAAGAATGAGAAAGATGTGAGCTTTCTCAGAGGGTAAAAGCATTAATACAGGAGAAAACTGAAGGGTGTCTCCAAAGGCTACTAGTAAAGACAGATACTAGGATGACAGTGTGCATCCAATGTGACTCAGGACAAAGGTTTCGAAGGTCATTTTCCCCAATAGACACATGTACTGATGCCATCCTCCCCCAGATTCCTTCTGTTTGCATCACCTTTGTAACCTAATGAGGTTCCTCTCATGGACCTGCCCAATGACTTTCCCAGAAGGAGGATCTCATAAACTGTCAGAAAAGTTGAATCCAGACTGTGACCCAGAGATTCTGGAACTCTTCACCAAACATTGGCAGTGTTATCCTGTCCATACCTAGGCAGGGGTGTACTTGATATTCCTCGATTTTTATATTAATCGCCTTTCACATTCACATATACATACTTATATATTTATTGCATATATGTACATGTATATGGGTGAAGTAATCAGCATGCAGGTCAGTGTAGTAAACGCCACTGGTTATCAGCAGTATGAGGAAGAAGGCTGAGGATGATCCTTGCTGCTGAATGCCTCCCCAGGATGTCACTGTGGCCCAGACAGGCCAGTGGAAAAGACACTGGGTGAACCAAGAGAAAGAATGAAAATGAGGACCATTATGACTACTTCAACTCCCACAATTTATTAAGAGAATTCTCTTAGTTGCCACTATGCTAAGCATAAGGATGCTCTTATCTAATTCACACAGTAACCCTCCGAGATCAATATCATCATGTGTACTTTACCAAATGGCAACCCACTCCAGTATTCTTGCCTGGAAAATCCCATCGACAGAGAAGCCTAGTGGGCTACAGCCCATGGGGTCACAAGAGTCAGACACGACTGAGCGACTAAACCACCAAGAGTGGTATTTAACCTGAGAGAACTTGAATCAATCCCCAAGGTCATAAAGCTGACAAAAGGCAGAGCTCACATCCAGCCCAGGCCTGCCTGACTCCAGAAGCCCACACTCTTGACCACCACACTGACCAAGGAAGACACCAAATCTCAAAAAGTTATAAAGTAATGAAAATCAACAACTTGATGGATCTTAACCTCACCTTTCCTCAAAAGAAAAAGAAAAATCATACTCTTTTGCATCAACTGGCATCTAAGAACTTTAGGAAATAATGTTGTCACACATACACACACACACACACAAGAGGAGAGGAAGGGCCAGAAAAGGAGGAGAGGAAGTGAGAGAAAATGAGGAGCAAGTTAGTTTCCCAGCAGTGATTCAAAAAAGAGAGTAGCCATGGCTAAAATCAACTAAGTAAATAAACATCTCCTGGGGGCTCCTGGACTGCCCCTTACGGCAGGTCTGAGCACAGCGCTTTTTACAAGCAGGAAAAGTTGTGTCAGACAGACCTGGGATTCAAATCTCACCTCTGCTACTTATCAGCACAGCTGGAGACAGCTCTCAGGAAAAGAGATAACACAGATTTGTTTGATAACATGAAAGGCCACCAACAAGTGCTCTGGGGCTCAAGTTTCTGCATCTGTAAAGCAGAACAATAAAACCCGCCTCTGGGTCTTCCCAGTGCACCAGCCCCGAGCACTTGTCTCATGCATCCAACCTGGGCTGGTGGTCTGTTTCACCCTTGATAATATACATGTTTCAATGCTGTTCTCTCTAAACATCCCACCCTCGCCTTCTCCCACAGAGTCTAAAAGTCTGTTCTGTACATCTGTGTCTCTTTTTCTGTTTTGCATATAGGGTTATCATTACCATCTTTCTAAATTCCATATATACGCGTTAGTAGTGCTCAGCGCTGGTGCACTGGGAAGACCCAGAGGGATTGGGTGGAGAGGGAGGTGGGAGGGGGGATCGGGATGGGGAATACATGTAAATCCATGGCTGATTCATGTCAATGTATGGCAAAAAACCACTACAATATTGTAAAGTAATTAGCCTCCAACTAATAAAAATAAATGGGAAAATAAATAAATAAAGAACAAAGATTACCAATTAAAAAAAAAAAAAAAAAACGCCTCTGGGGCTGTGGGAAGGGTCCATGTCAGGGCCAGGTGGCCAGAGATGGCTGGGCAACCGGGCTGACAGTGATGCCTGTGCTCAAGTCTTCAGCCTGCATCCCCTAACGCCAATTGTCTGCGATGCCCATCACCTCACCCCTGTCCCCACCCTGACTGTGATGCTCTTGAGGGCAGAGTTCTGTCTCTGCTATCCTGTCTTGTTTGTGAGCCTGTCTCCACCCCAGCCGAGTCCACACTGATGCCTGCATCAGCTGAGAAAATGGAGAAGGGGACGCACTGAGGACCCACCTGGTCGCTGCGGGGAACCCCGTAGCGCAGCTCATTGACGAAGTGCTCGCAGTTCTCGCTGGTCAGCTTGTAGAGGACCTCCTGGCCCACCAGCTCCTCTGCCCGCTGGACGATTTTGCTGGGAGGCAATGGCGAGTATCTGCCGTCATGCTTGTTGTTGACGTGGTACCGGTCTCTCCCGACCACGTCACACAGCCGCTCCTTCTTCACGAAGGCCTTGTCAGCCAGTGCAGACATGACACTGGCCGCACCAGCTCCTGGGATTTCGCCTGTGGATTCAGGATGAGGAACACGATTGGTCCTGGCCGGCCCCGAGCCGAGCACCCACCGCATCCACCAGGGGATGAGCAGATGAGTCAGGGTCAGAGCTGTGTGGCTTTGGATAAGACCCTTGTGGTCTCTAGTCCCTGGTTTCCTTATCTGAAATGAGGAGTGAAGTTCCATAATTTGTTGTGATTTTTTTAACCTAGAGAAGCTGGCCTTGTACACCCTGTGACACTCCAGTGGCCCTCTGATTGTGCAAATAAAGGCTCTGAGCACACCCACCTCCCTGGGAGAACGGAGTGTTAATTTTTTGTGATCCCGCCAAGACTCCACTTCCCTGACACACACAAAGCTGATGACTGCAGAAAAGGTGGATGGATTTGGGGAACAGATGCCATTTCCCTTGGAGCAAAGGGACCAAAGCCCCACGGCTGCTCCTAGAGGTATGACACCAGGGAGATTCAAGGGGTACACTGGCATGGCCCTGGCCAACGCTGAGGGGCTAGAAGGTGCAACAGATTTCCAGAAGTGACACTGCCTTGAAGAAAGGGATTTGGGGTCAATACAGGGAACAGGATGGTGTGGAGTGAAAGCTGGTACCCACACAGAGATCCCTCTTGAGGTCACCAGCTTATATCATGTAGGGAGGGTATGATGACTGAAAACTGGGCTTGCACTAAAGAGGTGGACCGCAGGGAACATCACAGAGGAGACTTGTGTCCCTCAGAGAGCCTCTGTGGCCCTGCCATGATCAGGAACCCCTAGGTTTCTCCCAGGAGGGGAAGCATCCCATTACACGGGGCAGGACCCATCTTGCACTGTGACGCCACGTGACAGCAACAAGCAATGGCCAGAGGGTCTGATCAGAATGCAGGTCCTGTTTTGCTTGGCTTTCCAAAGAGGACCAAACCCCTCTGCCCAGAGAACAACTATGAAATCTGGAAAATCAGAGGAATTCAGACTTCCTTCTAGTAGGGCAGGAGATGCTTAAAGGATTCAGTGAAATAAATAAGAAGGTGCTGTGTTTGAGCCCTGACTCTGTGGAAAGGGTCATTGTGGGGACTGGATCAGGGGAGCTCCAGAGGCCCATCCACCTTCAGCCCCTCCTCGGGCAGGTAGGGGGCTGGGACTGGGGAGAGGCAAGCTAGGTGCCTAGGGCACAGGATTTCGGGAGGTCCAGCTCCAGAGGTGCAAGTTCAGAGTCAACACCCAACAGTGAGGGCTTCCTTACACTCCACACGCTGGGTGCCTCCCTGGTGAGGGTGTGCACAGGCTCAGAGGCAGAAGCAGTGGGTGCTGATTCTGGTCCCATCACTGCACGCTCTTGACCTGTCACTTAACTTAGCTGAGCCAACACTGGGAATCCACAAATACAAGCTAAGATGGATTCATGAACACACATCACTTTAGGAATTTAAAGGTTCCTTTTAAAAGAATTATTTTACTTTTTAAAGTTAGTCTATTAAACAAAATACTAATTAAACAATTGGAGAAAGGGCACTTGGATATAGCTAACACTCGATGACTGAATTTGGGGGAAGCTCAGACTTGACAGTAGAGCCTCAGGTTTAAAGGCAGGAAATAGAGAGTGAGAGCCAGGGTTTGAGTCCTACCTCCAGGACTTTCCTGCTATGTGACCTTGGACAAGTTGCTTAGCTTCTCTGCACCCCCATTCCCTGTAGAAAAGGCCCAATAAATTCCACCTGTGCCTACAGTGGTGGACGGGGAGCTGCAAGGATTTAAGAAACTGACTCATTAAGGTGCCTCCCCCAGTGCCTGGCATAGGGTTAGTGCCCAGCAAGTATCTGCTCTCATTAGCACTGGGTTGTTCTCTAAGTTTCCTTCCGGCTCTGACTTCCACCATTTTCTCAGTAGTATGAGGTCAGTCTCCCCCTTGCCTCACCTATTTCACAAGATTCCTGTGAAGCTCCAATGAGAAGATGCAGATAGGAGCATCTTTTCCCTTTAAGGAGCATCGCTCACCCAGTGATGGGTGTCACACTGTCCACCCAGATCCCTGTCATGCCTTCCCGTCCAGCAGTTACACCCACTCAGCACAGTCAGTCAATACTGAGGCCCTACTATGTGCCAGGCCTTGTCCAAGGTGCTGAAGAGGAACATGCACTAGACAGCCCACCTGCCCTCAACTAGTTTATGCTCTGGTAAAAGGACACTGACAATGAACAAATAGAAAAAATAAAATACTTTTAGGTTTTGAAAAGGCTGTGGGGAAGATTAGGTGAAGTCACACAGAGAGGATGACCATGGGAGGCTGCCCCTGCTCAGACTGGGGAGGGCCACACCCAGGAATGGCCATTTGAGTTGAGACTTGAATGATGAAAGGGAAGCAGCTGCACTGAGAGCCAGGAAAGAGCATCACAAGCAGAAGGGAGAGCAAAAGCAAGGACCTCAGGCAGGAAGGCTGCAAGAAGGCCAGTGTGGCTGAAGTCTTGTTGGAGAACAAGAATAATGTTGGGGTCCCCGGTTACCCACAGCTCCCCCATCCCCCCTGCTCTGGCCTCAGCATGGTGGAGGCCCTGGGTGCCCTTACTTGGCGGGGCCAGGTGGACCACATATCCGTTGCCAATGTAGACGGCCCAGTGTCTGTAGAAAGGGCGGAAAATCTCAATCAGGTCTCCAGGCTGGGGTTCAGGCTGCAAAACCAAGAAAAGGGCTGTTAGAGGTGATGGGAGAGCCGGGAAGCAGGGCAGGGCTCAGCCCAGAGGGAGCAGCTCAGCGGCCTTCATCTCCCAGCTCTCCAGGACGTCCTCCCGAGCCCACCTGGCCATGTCAGTGCCCGGTCCACTTCACACACGTGTCCCAGAATTGCAGGGACTACAGGCCTGCCCATCTGTCATTACAACTTGCAAAGTGCACACCTAAAGGGTTTTTTCATTTGCTGGGGCTTCTACCTTCTTGTTACTCTTAATATTATTTACTGAACTCAAACTCTAAGTCAAGCACTCTGCTAAGTGTTTCACAGGTGCAGCTCAATAAATTCACACAACCCACCTATGAGGTGGGCACTTTTGTGAACCCCGTGTGAGGAAAGAGGAAATCAAGGCTCAGAGATGGAAAGGAGATTCTGCAATATCACACAGCCCCTGAGTGATGTGACCAGGACTCAGCGCTAGGCCGCCTGATTCCCACGCCATCGTCTTGACCCCCTCAGTGACCTCAGGCAAGCACACGGGTTATCTGCCTAGAGCTGCCCACCCGGGGACCCTGCAGAGGCCGTCACATCCGGGGGATGGTATTCCACAGACACTCCCCTACCCGACCCAGAGCCTGGTGAAGGGTGGTGGCAGCCTCTGGCAGTAATGGCCCCTGGCTGCTCATCCTGAGGGTAAGAGCGCTGCGTGCGTGTGTGACAAGCGACGGAACACTCTCCTCTGCACTGTGCTCACTCCTCTCCTTCTGACACCGGATTGTGGTCTCCCACACTAAGCAATTCAGTCCTCGGTGCACACTGACTGGGCGTCCCACAGTTGAACTCAGTTCTGACACTGACGGCCCAGAGTCAGCCCAGACCCCACAGGTTTAGTCCCAGGAGACTGAGCTTCGGATGCCAGGTGCAAGTTGCAGGTTGTTACCTGCGCTCTGAACAACTGGCTGTAAATGATGGTTCTCACGGCCCCTGTCCTGGGGTTCAGTGGTTTGCCGGAACAGCTCATAGAGCTCCGGGAAATAGTTTACTTGCTAGATGACCAGTTTACTAGAAAATATCCAACTCAGGAATGCAGAGGGCAAGCTGTGGGGCAGGGAGGGATTCAGAGCATCCCTGACCCCTCTGGGGACCACTGCTCTCCAGGACCTCCACGCTCTCCACAACACCCCAGCTTAGCAGTTTTATGGAGGCTTTATTATGTAGGCTCAGTTGATGAGATCATTGCCTACTGGTGATTAATGCTACTTCCAGCTCTTTGGTCACCTGGTCAGTTGAAAAGGGCTTCTTCTCAATGATGAAACACATTCCTCTCTCCGCCACTGCTCAGGAAATTACTCGGGCTTTAGAAGCTCTGTGGCAGGAACCTGGGACCAGGACTAAATACGCATTTCTCATTAAATCACAGTGGGTGTGTGTGGGAGTGAGGGTGTGCATGCGTGTGCAGGGGAAGGTGGGAAGGATGCTGAAACGCTCCTCAGAGCCCCGCCCTGTGATGGGAGCAGTGGCCAGAGCCTGAGAGCGCTCAGGAGAGCTTCAAGATCACTGTCACTCAGTGTACTGAGGTCCCAGTACCAGATACTGTGCTAAGTGCTGGAGGTGGGGGCACTCTGATCTGGACTTCCCTCGTCCTAACCAACCGTAAATCTCTTTGGGACACCTGGAGACAGAGCCCCTCAGAGGTTGTTCGGGGCCTCTGTCCTTTCCCGCTCACCCCTTGCTGTTCGGGGAGAGACCCACAGGGTCTGTCCACATCCCACCTCCAAACTCTGGCCTGACTGAGAGATTCCAGCAAAGATGAGTAGGGAGTGTGGACTTCCCCATGTATGGCCTCCCCTAGGACAGCAATGATGGGTAGTTGGAATAGCCCATCATCACTCTACAGTGGCTGTGAAGCAGGGTCAAGGGCAGTTCATTTCTATTTATAGAAGCACTAAAACTGCCAAGAAGCATCCCACGTGGCAGGAAGTATACAGACAAATCATGTTGTCTTATTGCAGCAATTATAATTTATTTTCCCAGAAAAAGGCACCCAGACCTTACTGAGAATCTATTTCAGAACACTGGACAATGGTTACAACTTACAAATCCCATTTGTTTTCCAAAACAAAGGAAAAAAATGTATATTAATTGTTGGGTAAGAGTTACAGGTCCTCAAGGATCCCCAGAAGGGAATTTAACTGGGCGGTTCCATGAATACGCCAGGACATAAAGGCAAGGCAGAGACCCAGCCCTAAGGGAGCCTAAAGATTAGAAAAGGAGACATTTTGGACTTGAGTAATATGTCGGCTTCCCTGGTGCCTCATACGTTACAGAATCTGCCTGCAATGTAGAAGACACAGGTTCGATCCTTCGGTGAGGAAGATCCCCTGGAGAAGGCAATGGCAGCCACCCAAGTATTCTTGCCTGAGATTTCCACGGACAGAGGAGCCTGGTGGGCTACAGTTCATGGTGTCACAAAAAGTCGGACACAACTGAGCAACTGACATTTTCACTTAATATGCTGTCGAGTAATAAGCAGCCTGTAGGTATGCAGACCCAAGGAGCTCACTGTGTCCCAAGCAAATCACAATGAAAGAAGACCCATGCAGAGAAACATGTTTACTACACACACACACACAGAGCAACAAAAATATCTACAAAGAAACTCAGACTCTGTAACACTGAATACTGATGCTAAGTGAAAAAAGCCGTACCAAAAATCTACATACAGTAAAAATCTACATACTGTGTGATTCCATTTATATGTCATTCCAAAATAGCCATCACTATTAGGACAGAAAAGTAATCCATGATTTCCAGGGGCTACAAGGGATGAACAAGGAAGGGGTATGAGGGGATTTTGGAGCAATGAAAGTTTCTGTACTATTCTGTATTTGATCATGGTAAATGGTTACTCAATTGTATATGTTTATCAAAACCCATTGAACTGAACACCAAAGGGAGTAAATTCGACCTTAATTTTTTAATTAATAAAATTTTTTAACTTTGAAAAATGGAAATTTACAGTTTGAAAGCAAAAAAGCTATGCTTTTTTAATACTCAATCATATTGCCTTTCTCTTATAAAAGGCAAAAGGCACATATTTCCAAATATAAACTAGCTTAAAACATGCCACCACTCAAGGAAACTTCTTTTTAAAAATTATCTGAAAGGTGATGGATTCACCCACGGGGCCCTGTGCACTAGTTAGAAGCAAGGACTCGATGTTCATGTGACCACATGGACAATCTTAGCTACAGTGCTGAGTGGAAAAATGAAGACTGAGCTCTGCAAAATACCACTTATATAAATTAAAGACACCCACACACAAACCAATAATACACATCTTATCAGAACCATACCCAAAAAAATTATTTTTAAAAAGCAACAACAAAAGAATCTCAAAAACACACACATCATTTTAGAAACTAAAGAATACATATTAAACATATTGGGATGCTAGCTAGCCATTGGGAAGATGGAGAGAAAAGTGATGATATAATGGAACTTAAAAGTAAACAGAAGACAAGACATCTTGCAAGGACCAGTGAGGACAGGTTGCCATGAACAGAAGACATGAATAATTCACACTCTTTCACTAAACTCTACCTGGAGAAACAACTGCTTAATGATACACACAGCCAACTGTGCTCAATCAAAATTAAAAACTCAAGAAATCATGTTATAAGTTTAGAAATATGAGAACTACAGTCCTTGGGCCCATTGTGTGCCTCTGCTTATTTTTGTCTGCTGGCAAAGAATAATGTTTACATATTTTAATGGTTGGGGGAAAAGTCAAAAGAAGAATATATTGTGACACAAGAAATTATATGAAATTCAAACTCCAGTGTCTATAAAGTTTTATTGGCACACAGCCATGCCCATCAGTTGTGGCCAATGCTGTTTTCTCTCTATGGCAACAGAGACCAGACATAGTAAAATGTTCCCTCTCTGGCCCTTAAGTTTGGATCAACAGTGACCCGTCCCTCACTCAGCTTGATCCCCAGCCCTAAAATCCAGTGGTTCTTCTCCCAGGAACAGGTGAGCCAGCAGGAAGCCAGAAATTCTCCCGAGCACAGTAGCCAGGGCTCTCCCACACAACACAGGCAATGACAAAGGCAAAGCTGAGACTCTGTGCCCACAGGATTTCAGAACAAAAAGTCTTTATGCTCTCCACAAAAGCACAGCTTATAATGAGCTGTGTAACAGCCATTTTCCTTAGCAAGCAAATGGGGAACAATGTCTGGCCTCCGCAATTCGTATCGGAAAAACAACCTAGACAACCATTAATAAGGACCAGTGAAATAAATTATCTTATATGTGTATGTATATACAGCCAATAGAGGGAACAGGTTGGTTTTACATGAGCAGACACAGAAGCAATCAAAAAAATAAGCTGGAAAACATTATCCCATTTTTGTTTAGAAAACATCATTGTGATTGAAAACATATTGCTTTTATGTGAAATCTAAAACTAGGCTACAAATAAACTTATCTACAAAACAGAAATAGAGTTACAGATGTGGAAAATAAACTTATGGCTCTGGGGGGAGCAGAGCAGGGAGAAATAAACTGGAAGATTGCTATTGACATGTACACACTACTATATACAAAACAGATAACTAATAAGCACCTACTGTATAGCACAAGGAATTCTACTCAATACTCTGTAATGGCTTATATGGGAAAAGAATCTAAAAGAGTGGGTATATGTATACATATAACACATTCACTTTGCAGTATACCTGAAACTAACACAACATTGTAAATCAACTATAGCCATATAAAAATTATTTTTTTTAAAAAATTGTACACTTATAAGCAAAACATATTATACACTATGTACGAGCTACAGAAAATACATCAAACTGTTATATACTATATACAGTGGGGGATTGGGATTCAGAGACTTTTACATTTTATGTTATATTATTTTATTATTTTTAATCAATGTGAATTACTTTTATGATAAAAAAAATTTTAATAATTTTAGATGGGAAAAAAATCCTTCATACTGATGACCTTGCAGTTTTTTAATTGGAAAATGTGAATATTTTCTGTCACCAAAACCTCTTAAAACCACCTTTCATTTGAAGCTTGTAAATATTACCAAGATAATAATGCTTAAAAATCATTAACATCTAAATGTATCAAGAACACATAAAACCACAAAATAAAACCGAAAATAATATAGGTGGATACATGTCAGATCTTGGAATAGAGAAAGACATTCTAAAGACAAAGTCCAAAGAAAAAGGTATAAAGTAAAAGGTTGAAAGTTTTTATAGGTTTCCGTGGTGAAGAATCTACCTACCAACGCAGGAGACAAAAGTTTGACCCCTGATCAAGGAAAATCCCACATGCCTTGGAACAATTACACCCGTGTGCCAAAACTATTGAGCCTGTACTCTAGGCCCAGGCGCCGCAACTACTAAAGCCAACGCACCCTAGAAGCCATGCTCGGCAACAAGAGACGCCTCTGCAACTAGAGAGAAGACCTCGCTCATCGCAACTAGGGGAAAACCTCGCAGCAATGAAGAGCCAGCACAGCCAAAAATAAACAAATAAATAATAAACATTTGGGGGGAAAAGTTTTTATGATTGAAAAAATGTTAAAGCACTTCTTATTTAAACTTTCTATCATTGCCTATTATGTTCACACTCCCTTTTAAGAGAAGATGACCAGCCACAATCCCGACTGCCCCGGCAGCCATATTTTATACCACGTGACCACCGCATCCCAGCCTCCGCCAGCTGGACCAGAAAAAGGCACGGACCCCAAGGAGGTCAGCGTCCTGGGATCCTCCGTGGTCCTCTCTCTCACTCTCAAAAATCTGAAGCAAGTAATTTTAAAAACAGCTTTTGACACAAGAGCTAAAATTGAAAAATCATGACACGGGGGAGACAAGAGCGACCCCAGTGAACCACAGGCCAAACCAAGGGTTGGAGTTCTCACACCCACTATGACCAAGCAGAAGACCCCTGTGGACAGTGGGAGAGAAAGAAGCAGGCACGTCAAGAATAGCTAGCTGAGTCACACCATGGGTGGAGCACTAGAGATGCACAATTTCAGCTGTGGAGTGCCTGGAATCACCATGATCCTGAACTGCCTCCCAGCCCCTGGGAGGCCCAGCCTTATTATAGCTCCTGTACTTAGGTTTTCCCCTTACCCCTCCACATGTGTCATTAGAATAAACCTTCTTTACTTGAGCTAGCTTAAGTGGGCTGCTTGTAATCAAAAGAGCCAGACCAGAAAATTCTGTGCACTGAAAAAAACACCACAAACTACCATGACTAACTGGAAGAAAATGACAGCCTTAATATATAAAGAATTTTCATGAACCAATAAAAAATTTAAACACTGAAACAGGGGAAAAAATGGAGACAAGGTATAATAAATAATTTTAAAAAGAGAAATATATATTACCACTAACACAAGAAAACTTATTCTATCTCACTAGTAATCAAATAAAAGTAAATTAAAAACAGTTCAGGGGAAATACTAATAGTAAATATAAGAAAAGATGCAGGTAAACAGGTACCCTCAGTCACTGTTGATAGGAGTATAAATCAGTACAACTTTTCTGAAGGTCAATTTGGCAATTTGTATCACTAACCTTAAAAATGGGCTTCCAGGTGGCACGAGCGGTAAAGAACCCGCCTGCCAATGCAGGAGACATAAGAGACGTGGGTTGGATCCCTAGATCAGGAAGATCCCCTGGAGGAGGGCATGGCAACCTACTCCAGTATTTTTGCCTAGAGAATCCCTTGGACAGAGGAGTCTGGCAGGCTACGGTCCATAGGTTCGCAAAGAGTCAGACACAACTGAAGCAACTTAGTACACACCCATGCATGCACACAACCTTAAAAATATTCATATTCTCTGACCCACATCTTTATAGACCAGATCTTAACAATAACCTGAAATGCCTACAAAAGATGTCACAAAATCACATCTAATGACAAAACAATAGATATCTAAATATCCTATATAAAGATATTAGTTAAATCTTGCCATATTTATAGTATACTGTACAGTTATGTTTTAAAAGTTATATTTTAAAAGAATACTCAAGGACAAGAAATGTCTGTAATATAATGGTTAATAAAAAGGTTTTACAGTCAAGGATAACTCAATTTTTTAAGTTAGAAAAAAAACCTTTACACAAAATGGTATTTTTTTTTAAACTTTGTTCCAAAAGGAAAACCGACACATTAAAAAAAAAAAACTGGAAATACACCAAAATGTAAACAGTGTTTATTACTAGTTGTGGAATTTGGGATATTAATTTTCTTTTTAATTCTTTTCTAGTTTACCAGAGGTGTAAATACATATATATTTGTTTTAGAATCAGAAAACAATATAAAGCTTGATAAACATCAGTGTGCTCAATCTGGGGTAATCCCTACAATTACTATTATGTAACAAAATAAATACACAAAAGACTAGAAAGATATATACCAACATCCTAACAGATTCCCTCCAGGTGCTCAGGCTAAAGGTGGTTGTTGTGATTATTTTGTTTCTTTCCATTTTTCTGCGTTTTCCAGCTTTACTGCAATGAGCATTTTTAAGTTTATAGCATACTTTCCAGCTTTATTATTTCTCCACTTTATTATGAAGATTTTTCAAATGCTCAAAGTTGAAAGCATTTCTTAGTGAACATATACCCACCACCTAGATTCTACCATTGTGTTATTGTATTTACTTTATCACATATATATCCACCTATTCATTCCAACTGTATATGTCTTTAAACTCCTCTTACGTCTGTGAGAGGCAGAAGTAAAGCACTGAGGGCGTCTGGGACAATGACAACAATAACAACAGCAGTAAAACAAGCATGTGATGTACTCTCACACTGATGGGCTCCAGAACTCACTGGGTTCCTGACCTCAAGCCTCCAGCCTTTATTCCGAGCTATGGTCTCAGACCCAAGCCTTGCCCAAGTTACAGGAGAGGAGGTTGCCAGCATGCATGCAGAATCACCCTGCCCTTAACAAACACCCTCTCCCACCTCAGGGAAGTGGTGTAACTGGTCAACGATACCCCTTGAGAATTCTTTCACCTTGGGGATGCTCACCTCTGCCTGGGAGGGTCAAAGGACTCATTCATTTGCTCATTCATTCAACAAAGGCTCACAGAGCTGGGTACCTGGGCTATGCCCATGAACAAAGCCAAGATACCTATCTTCATAGAGCTCTTGTTCAGTATCAGAGAGAGAGAGAGAAATTCTTCAAATGCATTTAAAGCCTCAGCGTGGGTGCGCTTAGTTGCTCGGTCCTGTGTGACTCTTTGTGACCCCATGGACTGTAGCCCATCAGCCTCCTCTGTCCATGGGATTCTCTAGACAAGAATACTGGAGTGAGTGGCCATTCTCTTCTCCAAGGAATCTTCCTGATCCAGGGATCGAACTCCGATCTCCTGCATTGCAGGAGGATTCTTTATCGTTTGAGCCACCAGGGAAGCCCCAGTAAATGATGATATCAAATAGAAGAGATATCAAATAAAAACAAAAAGAAAGAAAAGGTAGGACAGGATTAAGTGGTCTGGAGTGCAATGTGGTGGGCAGCGGTGGGAGGGAAGGATGCGGGCTGCAACAGTCTAAGGGTGTCAGGGAAGGCAGAGAGTAGGCCCTGCAGATGCTGGGAACATCCAGGCCAAGGGGACAGCCTGAGCAAAGGCCCCAGGTAGGAGTGTGTTTGAGGAACAGCCTGAAGTCCAGCGTGGCTGGAGTGCAGGGGGGAGGAGGAGAGGGTAGGTTGGAAGATGGAGAGAGAAGCTGATGACTCAGACAAGATGGGGACAGCAGAGCATGAGAAATAATGGATTCTGGACTTCTTTGAAGGTAGACTCAACAGGATTTGCTGTTGCAATGAGGAAGGGTTTGAAAGAAAGAGGAGTGAAATGTGACTTCAAGGTTTCCAGGAGGCCGAATGGGCAGGCTGCTGGCGGGGAGGGTACACTGGGTTGAAATGTCCACCTGAAGCGGGGCAGCTGCATGTGTGAGTCTGGAGATCAGAGGAGCAGTCTGGGGTGAAGGTCACTGCTGATCTTTAGAACAGCTCCTATTGGGAGTTGGAGGCAAAAACCTGGCTGAAACGGGTATGAGAGAGACCAGGAGAAGAGGACCTCCTGGGAAAGGCAGCACCTGAGATTTTTGTTGAAGACTTGAAAAATGAGGGAGAGCATGTATTCAAACCCAAATCCTGCACTTTTGTGGTGGGGGGGAAGGCCACACCATGTAGCAGACAGGATTTCCTGACCAGGGATCAAACCTGTGCCCTCTGCAGTGGAAGCACTGAGTCTTAACCACTAGACTGCCAGAGAAGCCCCCCCAATCCTTCACTCTTAACCCTCATACTCTGCTGCAATCAGAGGAAGCAGAAAAGCAGATATATGGAAAGCAGACAGATGGAGACAGGTGGGGGCAGACAGGAGCAAAAGCACAGTAGTGCAGGCATCTCAGGGCGACCTCAGGGTTGGGTCAGAAGCAGGATCCCGGAGGTGGGCCCCAGGCCTGGCGTTTTGGTTTTTTTTTTAAGCCTCCGGGTGATTCTATTGTGCAGCCCAAACGGAGAACCACAGGAGGGGGTGTCCACAGGGCAGAGAAGGCTAGACAGAGAGGGGAAGTCATACCTCATTTTGCAGTTGGGGAAACTGAGACTAAGAGATGAGGTCACTTACCCAGGGTCAGCCCGCAAGTAGCCAATCAGGAACCTGAACCCCCACCTCGTCCCCACCACAAGGAGGAGGGACACCGCCCGGCCCTCTAGCAGATTTCACCACCTGCCCCTGCATGATAACCCCCATTCACTCCTGCAACTCAGAGCCAGTGTGAGACCCTCAGGTGCGGGCACTGCACAGGACCGGAGGGGAAAGGAAAGGCACTTCCAGAAGAATTTTCAACCCAAGGGTTGAAACAAAGCAAAAGGAATGTTTTTTTTTTTTCATTCAAGACCACTAAGGAAGCATTCCAGTCCACCCACACTCAGCCCCATTTAGCCCCCTCGTCAGAAGTTTGCAACGTTGGGGTTTTTTTTCATTAATTTATTTTTTTATTGAAGGATAATTGCTTTACAGAATTTTGCTCTTTTCTGTCAAACCTCAACATGAATCAGTCATAGGTATATGTATACACCCTCCCTTTTAAACCTCCCTCCCACCTCCCTCCCCATCCCATTCCTCCAGGTTGACACAAAGCCCCTGTTTGAGTTTCCCGAGCCACACAGCAAATTCCCGTTGGCTATCTATTTTACATATGGTAGTGTCAGTTTCCATGTTACTCTTTCCATATGTCTTACCCTCTCCTCCCCTCTCCCCAGGTCCATAAGTCTATTCTCTATGTCTGTTCCTCCATTATTGCCCTGTAAATAAATTCTTCAGTACCATTTTTCTAGATTCCATATATATGTGTTAGAATACAATATTTATCTTTCTCTTTCTGACTCACTTCACTCTATATAATAGGTTAGGTTCATCCACCTCACCAGAACTGACTCAAATGCATTCTTTTTTATGGCTGAGTAATATTCCATTGTGTGTATGTACCACAACTTCTTTATCCATTCATCTGTTGATGGACATCTAGGTTGCTTCCATGTTCTAGCTATTGTAAATAGTGCTGCAGTGAACAGTGGGACACATGTGTCTCTTTCAATTTTGGTTTCTTCAGGGCATATGCCTAGGATTGGGATTGCTGGGTTATATGGTGGTTTTATTCCTAGTTTTTTAAGGAATCTCCATACCGTCTTCCATAGTGGCTCTATCAATTTACATTCCCACCAATAGTGCATGAGCATTCCCTTCTCTCCACACTCTCTCCAGCATTTATTGTTTGTAGACTTTTTGATGAGGGCCATTCTGACCAGTGTGAGGTGACATTTCATTATAGTTGTGATTTGCATTTCTCTAATAATGAGTGATGTTGAGCATTTTTCATGTGTTTTTCATGTGTTAGCCATCTGTATGTCTTCTTTGGAGAAATGTCTAAGTCTTTTTCCCACTTTTTGATTGGGTTGTTTGTTTTTCTGGTATTGGGTTGTATGAGCTGTTTGTATATTTTGGAAGTTAATCCTTTATCAGTTGTTTCATTTGCTATTATTTTCTCCCATTCTGAGGGTTGTCTTTTCACCTTGCTTATAATTTCCTTTGCTGTGCAAAAGCTTTTAAGTTAATCAGGTCCCACTTGTTTACTTTTGCTTTTATTTCCATTACTCTAGGAGGTGGGTCATAGAGGATCTTGCTTTGATTTATGTCCCTGAGTGTTCTACCTATGTCTTCCTCTAAGAGTTTTATAGTTTCTGGTCTTACATTTAGGTCTTTAATCCATTTTGAGTTTATCTTTGTGTATGGTGTTAGGAAGTGTTCTAATTTCATTCTTTTACATGTAGCTGTCCAGTTTTCCCAGCACCATTTATTGAAGAGGCTGTCAATATTGGGTTTTTTTTTAAATGAAATATTTCAGGTGTACAAAAAAATACAGAAAGTAGGCTAGTGAGCATGACTGCTGTGTTTAAATCAGGATGCATTTGGTTTTTAGAAACTGCATACTGATTACAGCCGTGGGGCGCCGAAGCCACATAGCCAGGGTTCAAATTCTAGCTGTACTACTTATTAGCTGAGTGGCCTTGGGCATGTTACCTAACTCCCAGCCTCAGCTCCCTCAGCTCTAAGATAAGGGTAATTACAGCACAGGATTCAGGAGACTGTCCTGATGATCACATAAGTTAGTATCTGTGAAGCAAACACTACCTGGTACATAGGGGTCTGCTCAGTCGCTGCAGTAGTGTTTGGCTCTTTGCGACCCCATGGACTGTACCCCGCCAGCCTCCTCTGTCCATGGGATCCTCCAGGCAAGAACACTGGAGTGGGAATTGAAAGAGACACATGTACCCCAATGTTCATCGCAGCACTGTTTACAATAGCTAGGACACGGAAGCAACCTAGATGTCCATCAGCAGACGAATGGATAAGGAAGTTGTGGTACATATTCACAATGGAATATTACTCAGCTATTAAAAAGAATGCATTTCCGGGAATTCCCTGGTGGTCCAGTGGCTAAGACTCTGCGCTCCTGAGACAGGGGGGCTGGGTTCGATCCCTGGTCAGGGAACTAGATCCCACATGCCACAACTAAGACTCTATGCAGCCAAATGAATAAAAATAAATGTTTAAAAAAAAAAAAAAAAAGAATGCATTTGAGTCAGTTCTAATGAGGTGGATGAAACTGGAACTGGAGCCTATTATACAGAGTGATGTAAGTCAGAAAGAAAAACAGCAATACAGTATATTAACGCATATATATGGAATTTAGAAAGACGGTAACAATGACTCCATATGCAAGACAGCAAAAGAGACACAGATATAAAGAACAAACTTTTTGACTCTGTGGGAGAAGGTGAGGGTGGGATGATTTGAGAGAATAGCTTTGAAACATGTATATTATCATATGTGAAACAGATGACCAGTCCAAGTTCGATGCATGAAACAGGGCACTCAAAACCGGTACACTGGGACAACCCTGAGGGATGGGATGGGGAGGGAGGTGGGAGGGGGGTTCCGGATGTACACCCATGACTGATTCATGTCAATGTATGGCAAAAACCACCACAGTATTGTAAAGGAACTAGCCTCCAATTAAAATAAACAAATTAATTTTTTTAAAAAAAGAATACTGGAGTGGGTTGTGATGCCCTTCTCCAGGGGATCTCCTGACTCAGGGTAGAACATGTGTCTCCTGCATTGGCAGGTGGGTTCTTTACCACTAGTGCCACCTGGGAAGCCCTGGCAAATAGGTAGTGTTCTGTAAATGGCAGTTTTTGCTGCCACTGTTCTTGGGGGTGTTTTTATTATTCTTGATTTGGAAGGTTCGCAGACAGCTCCAGGACCAACTGGAGACACTCTGGAGGTTGTGAAACCCAGCCTGAGAGCAAGTTCTCTTTGTTCCCAAATCACATGCTGTGGTGAGTGTGGAAATCCCTCATCTCACCCACTCCATTTCTGATACTCTGGGGAAACCCGCGAGAGGCACGTAATTCAAAACAAAAGCAAAACCCTCAAGTCCGGGGAGGGTGCTAAGAACGGACTTTGCCGGTAGAGTTGGGAGTTTTGATGCAAAGACTTTAGGGAGAAAAGAAGCCCCGGAGGAGCCCACCCTCAATACTGTCTGTCTGAGACTGCGTTTTCAGAAGCAGAACCCAGTCCACCTAAGACTGAGGCCCCTTTGCTCTATTGCTGTGTGACCTTCAGGAATCACTTAACCTCTCTGAGCTTCTCCAGCAGAGTTTGTGTCAGGAATAATGAGATAATGGGAGTGAGAACTCTAAAATCCACTTAACACCTGTTAGAAAGTCCCAAACTCATGCCCCAGGCTTGAGTGGGTGCAGGGAACTGGGTGAAGGGGGAGACCAGACTCCCCAGTTTCAGGCTCAGCAAGAAGGTAGAGGAGGGACTGGGTTGACTCATCACCTCTTCCCTCCCAGCCTCTGGGAGAGGGGCAGTGGCAGCTCCAATCAGGCACCAGTCCAGCCCCAGCAACCCAAAGGTCATGGGCATCCTGGAAAAAGGAGGCAAAACTCATCCACCTTCCCAGGCTCTTGACCCTCCACAAGCCCCAAACCTGTCCCATGTGTTGAACGTCAGCCCACAGGAACCAGGACTTCCCCTGAACTCATCTGGGAACCACCACCGCTGCCACCAGGCACCCCTCGTGGTTTTCACAAGTTACTTGGAATCCTTACAGCAGCCCCGTTTTAACCACCAGAAAACAGCTCAGAGATGGGAAGTAACTTGCCCAAGAGAACTCCTGAGAAGTGGGGCCAGGGGGCTTCCATGCTGGCTCAGCGGTAAAGAATCGCCTGCCAATGCAGGAGACACGGGTTCAATCCCTGATCCGGGAAGATCCTACATGCCATAGAGCTACTAAGCCCGTGCCCCACAGCTGCTGAGCCTGTGTTCTAGAGCCCAGGAGCCTCAACTTCTGAAGCCCGCCTGCCCTAGAGCCGATGCTCTGCAACAAGAAGCAATAAGGAGCGAACTGCAACTGAAGACCAGGCCCCACTCGCCACAACTAGAGAAAAGTCCACGCAGCACCGAAGACCCAGCACAGACAAAACTAAATTCATTAACTAAATTATTTTTGAAAAGAAGTGATGCCAGGATTACACTACAGGTCTTCCTGAACCCAAAGGCCAAGTTCTCTTCGCTGTACCCAGTAATTCACACGAAGCTTCTGACATCGGCTCACCACCCCCACGGTGAGTTTTGCCTCTGCTTCACTGTGTTCTAGGCCTACAAGGCCCTTGACTGTTTGCTAGCAAATTCCTACTCATCCTTCATGTCTCCGCCTCCTCAGCGCCTCCCCCTGACTTCCCAGCAGAGTGTTTATCAGCCACAGCTTGGTGTATCTATAATGATGACTATAATTGTCGGGCTGAGCCCCCAGGAAAGGAGCGATCGGCTTCCCTGCCCCGCCCGCCAGGCACATACAACGTCCTCAGCAGAGGTTTGTGGGCTAGAGGAACGCTCTGCTTCCTGCTCAAGCCCCTCCACGGTGCAGATGAACCCCTGCCCTGCCTGAAGCATCCACTTCTCCCTCCTCCCCTTTGCACCATAACTAGCTCCACAGAGATCTGTCAGGATGTCAGGCAAACCTCGAGGGTTGTGAAGAGGTCCATAAGAGAGTCTCAAGTCAGAGCCCAGAGCAGGCCCATCAATTTCTGCATATCTGCAGGCAGGTATAGAGATGCAGATGTAGAGAACAGACTCGTGGACACAGGAGGGGAAGGCGAGGGTGGGATGAATTGAGAGAGTACCACTGACAGACGTACAGTACCACGTGTAAAATAGAAAGCTGGCAGGAAGCAGTTCTGTAGCGCAGGGAACTCAGCTCAGGGCTCTGTGATAACCTAGAAGGTGGGATGGGAGTGGGGGTGAGAGAGAGGCTCCAGAGGGAGGGGATGTGTGTGTATACTTATAGCGGATTTGTGTTGTTTTACAGCAGAAACCAACACTATAAAGCAATTGTCCTCCAGCTTGAAATAAATTTTTTAAAAAATTTCTGTGTATCTGGAGCCTCAGATGCCCTTTGGATCTTCACTTACCCAGCAGCAGCTGCTCAACAAGCCACGGGTTTAAGGACAGGGTGCATGCAGAAGGGAAGGCAAAGCTCTTGGACCACGCGTCCTAAGCAAATGTATTAATAGAACACAGTGGCACTGACCTGGAGGCCTTGGGCTGGACTAAAGGGCTTGGAGACATGTGGGCCCATATGGTAGATATGCAGCCTCTCCAACCCCGGGAGATCCAGGGAGCTCTATCAGAATAACTACAGTTGTCAAGTCTTAAGAGCCAGGCTTCCCAGGTGGCTCAGTGGCAGAATCCGTCATACAGGAGATGTGGGTTTGATCCCTGGGTTGGGAAGATCCCCTGGAGAAGGGAACAGCAACCCACTCCAGTATTCTTGCCTGGGAAATCCCCTGGACAGAGGAGCCTGGCAGGCTACAGTCCACGCAGTTGCAAAGAGTCGGACACGACAAAGTGCGCGCACACACACACACAAGAGCCAGGCCGTGGCATACACAGAGTGGGAAAGTGCACCCATCCTCCGGTGCAGACAAAGAGGCGAGAGTTGTCCGTAGAGAATTTTAAAACAATAAGACATACCAAGAATCCATCTGCTGTTTATTCTCACCATATGCCAACACTTTTAAACAGTATCAGTGATAATGGTCTAAGTTCTAACTCATGCGATTCCTGCCGAGATTTAATAACATGTATGCGAGCTTTACGTTAGCACACATTCCTGTTCTTTGAAAAGCTTAGTTTTCTATGTGGAAGTCTAATCAGAGAACACCTAGCTATACAGTGAACCTCCAACACACACAGACTCAGCTCCATGTGTCTGCTTCAGCAGGAAGTTCTGAATGGCTCAGAATGGTTCGAGTTCACTTTCAGGACAGTTTGGGCTACCAATCCCTCCCTACATTTTCCTATGTTTAAACAGAAGTCTGTGCTCCCAGCACCAGAAGAAAAGAGATTAAAAGAGAAGTGTTTGAAAGTCTGAATCAATTTCACTGGGAACTAAACTCTCATTCTAAAGCAATGGATTAAATAAATGTCAAAGTTCACCATCATTCAGCCATTTTCTCTGACTTTTGCCAAAGAAGAAAAACTTGGGAGAATTTTACCAAATAAATTAAAAACTTATGATGGATTTTCTGGTGAAGATGTTTTAGTCAAAATGTTTTAAATGTGGATATATTTTAAAGCCTTTGAATGGATAAACAACAAAGTCCTACTGTATAGCACAGGGAACTATAGTTAATATCCTGTGATAAATTATAATGGAAAAAACATTAAAAAGAATATATATGTGTGTATATACATATATATAACTGAATCACTGTGCCGTTCAGCAGAAATTAACATTGTAAATCAACTATATGCCAATAAAATAAATTTTAAAAATAAAAATAAAAAATCAGAAATTCCCTAGCAGTCCAGTGCTTAGGACTCCCTGATCTCACTGCCTAGAGCCTGAGTTCTACCCCTGGTCAGGGAATTAAATCCTGCAAGCTGAATGGCACAGACAAAAAACAAAACAAACAAAAAACCTAGAGATCAACAAACATAAATAAAATTAAAAATAAAAGCCACTAAAATTAATTTTTTAAGATATAGGCAGCATTTCAGTTTCTGGAATTTAATACAAAATGGGATTTTTATGAATCTCTGACAAACCGATTCTAATGTTTAAGGCTTTTCCTATTTGTATATCTGTTGTTTCATATGAGAGAAACTTTCGAAATTAATAAAAGCTGTTCTTCAATCAACTGTGAGCCAAGATATATTGACAAGTCTGCCTCTACTGAGAGCTGCATATGCAAAGAAGATCAGTTTTGTCAAAGTCAAGGACAACTTTTCAGAAAAAGTTCCAAAACAGAAACTGTAATGTTGTCATTATTCATGACTATAACCAACCTAACTATAAGAACAAGTTTTCTTCTAAATTACATTAATGCAACTAAAAACTATTAACCCATTACTTCTATTTTTCTCTATAACATCTACCCTACTTTACAATTTTTAGTTTTTCACTGGCATGATTTCATATACAAAGCTCAACAGAAGCAGCTTTACTGTGTTTACTTTCCGGCCATTACTAATATTTATTTCATGATTATTACTGAAAATAGTGTTGTTAGATAAGGAAGAGGAATGTTTTTAAAAGACCACTCCCAGCATCAAATATGCCAGGTACACCCTAATACCAGGCGCTGCCTTAAGCTCTTTACACGGATTAAACAATAATCATAATCACAACAATGAATTACAGGTGAGCACTTAATATGTCTGCGAAGCACTGTTCTGAGCACTTCAGAAGTATTAAGTCACATAATCGTCACTGTGGGATTGGAAACATGATCAAAGTGCCCCAGCTAGGGAACACGATCGTGAACATTATCCCAGGGGTGTCTTCCTCAAAAGCCAGGCTCGAACCTCTCTGCAGAGGGTCCTGCTAGGTTGAAAGGAAGCATATGCTAAGCCCCTTTATGATTTCTGAACCACATCACAGATCAGAAATTGGGAAAGTGAAAGTTGGTAAACTGCCGGCAGGGCGCCATGAAGTGTCTCAGCCGAGGCCAGAAAAACGCCCCTGTGGTCAAATCCAGGCGGTGGCGGGGAGCGGGGGGTTTGCATCAGGTGCAGCCCCAGACTCTGTGCTCCAGGGGCCCTTCCAGGCGCTCTGCTCTGACTCAGGAAGGCAGACAGGACCTAGGCGGAGCAAGTCTGTCCTCGCTGCCTCCCAGCTCCGGTTGGCCCTGCTCCTGTCTCAGGCAAACAGGACCTACCCACACAAGTACTCACACTAAGACAGCTCTAACCACTGACCGTCTCCCGCCTGAAGCCCACCGGCCAATGGAGGTGTGGCCCGCACATCCTCAAGGACCGGTTCTCTGATGACTCAGACCCGCCCAAACACGGCCCCCACCCCCAGCCCACACCCGCCTGCCTTACTTACAAACGGTGCACGCATCTTCCTGGGTGATGGGGGCCCTCGATTTCAGTCTCGAGTTGACTTGATCAGCTGTGTAAATGCCTGAGGCAGGAGGGAGGGGGAGTCACCGTCAGCAATAAGAAACCGCGTCCCCAAGACCCCAGGGGCCAGTGGCTTCTGGCGGAGGAGATCGTGCCCAGTTGATCTCCAAATTCTCCGGCAACGACCCGCTCACTCAGTTCCAGTTCCTTGCCGGCCCCCTCCTAGCCCCGGCACCTGGCCATGAACCCTCGCAAGGCGGGCAGGAAGGTTCACCTGATACCGGAGAGGCTGGCGGTGCAGCGGCGGGGAGCGCGATCGGTGTCACTTGCCCCGGCGGCCGCGCCCCAGAAAGTCCGCGGCGCCGCGCGCGCGCGCGTGCTCAGCTAAACCGAACTAATTTGTTTACTCCAGTCTCACCCAAGTTCTCCATCCCCCACACAGCCTGGGACACCGGGAGAGCCACCCCAAGCGTCTCACCCTCCTTACGAGCTTGGAAGTACCGCTCCACCCACCTCGCGAACGTGGAAGGCAGTAGCGGTATCCACCAAGAAGGGAACCAGTTAAATGGCCGCAGAGGGCAGGTCAGCGTGAGGTCACTCGGCCACTCCCCGTGTGACTAATTAGAGCCTCGCAGAGCTCCACGCCCCAGGGGGCCTCTGGGGCAGTCAGGCCAGGATGCTTTCCGCTCACCCCGAACCTTCTCCGCACACCCTCCCCTAAGCAGAGGAGCCCCCTGAAACCACCTAGGGGCTCCCCCACCCTCAGTAGTTTAAGATCTCGTATACCTATCTATACATACCGCACTGCAGTGTAATCAATTTGCTCATCCCCTCAAGTGGGCTTATCCTGTAGTTTAAAACTACCGTCAGTCAGTTCAGTTCAGTCGCTCAGTCGTGTCCGACTCTTTGCGACCCCATGAATCGCAGCACGCCAGGCCTCCCTGTCCATCACAAACTCCCGGAGTTTACTCAAACTCATGCCCATCGAGTCGGTGATGCCATCCAGCCATCTCATCCTCTGTCGTCCTCTTCTCCTCCTGCCCCCAATCCCTCCCAGCATCACGGTCTTACACCCCCGTTATCCACGAGTTCTCTATCTGCCCTCTGCTGGGTAAAAAAATAAGGGGAGACAGAATTATGGATAAGCTGAGGTTATTTTAGGGTTTCGGACTTCCGGTTTGGGGCATTCGCTGGGGATGTTGGAACACATCCTCCTAGGATAATGGGGGGTTGTATATTAATTTTTAAAGCCATTTAAAGGCAAGGGCCTAGCAGAAAGTATTTTTTAACTATTGGGTCCCAAGCCATCAGATATCCCCCAAATCTGGCACCAACCTGGCACATGGTAGGCATTTCACGGATGAAGGAATGAATGACCAAACACAAGCCCTTCTTGTGCACCGGGCTGTGGCTCTGCAGGGGTAAAAGCAGTTCCGGTATATCACTATTTCCTGACCCTTCGCTGCTGGCACTGAGCTTGGAATCAGGACCCGTTGGCCAAATCCTGAACCTACAGGGTCAAGAGCACCCTTCCCTCTCTGAGCCTCAGTTTGTTCATCTGCAAACTGGGTGGTGGTGATATTGTACAAGATGTAAGATAATGTATAAAAACATATACGGCTTTGCTGTCAGATAGGCGTCTCAGGTGGCTCAAGTGGTAAAGAATCCACCTGCCGACGCAGATGCAGGAGATATGGGTTCGATACCTGGGTGCCCTGGAGTAGGGAATGGCTACCCACTTCAATATTCTTACCTGGAAAACTCCATGGACAGAGGAGCCTGGTGGGCTATAGTCCATGGGGTTGCAGAGAGTCTGACAGGACTGAGCATGTACACAATGTAACAACAAAAATGCATTCCCCAAAGGGAGAGCAACAGATGAAGCCGGGCATATATATAAAGTGGGAGCCTGATGTCTGGCCTGGGGCAAGTCCTTACTGGGGACCTCTTGGCTGTTGTTAGGAGGAAAAGTACATGCTTATCCACAAACCAGCTTCCCAGCAAGGAGGTCAGAGGCACTGAAATAAACACCAAAGTTTTATGTGCATACTACTCACCCAACAAATCGTATTATGTGTATTGAGCAAGAGATTATCTGTAAGGCCGTCCAAACCCAGAATGGCAAGTTTTGGTTTTGAGGAAACCACACCTATTCCTGCCTCTCCTTAATCTTTGCTTTCAATCAGCCCAGATGTCACTTTTTTTACTTTCTTTTTTCTTTTCCCCCTGTGACTGTGCCAGGAAAAACATCCCTGCTGAGGGGCAGGGATGTCAGAAAGTTTGATTTCACCTTTCACACAGCTCTCAAAGGTGGAGCTCTATAGGGAAGTCCCCAAGAGAAGCTACCACGTGTTGCCACCACCATCATCAGCAAGGCAGTCTGTCCTTAAGCCCCATTCCAAGTCCATCACCATGATGTGAGGGGATGGCCAAGTTCAAAACAGCCAGGATCAAACTGCTATCTGCCTGCGAAGCCTCTTCCGGTCTTTTCTGCAGCCACAGCTATGGAGGCCCATCCTTCTTGTGACAGGTGGAAAATATTAATTTTTCATTACTTGCCATCTCTCCTTTCTCTGCCTGCTGAGGGTTCTCCTCCAGGAGAATCCATTGTTGTGCTGTCTCTGAGGAAGGAGTAACCACGAAACAGGGAGGAAACGGCACAAGGTTACATGCCAAGAGGGCTTCCCTGGTGACTCAGCAATCACAAATCCACTGCAATGCAGATGTGGGTTCAGTCCCTGGGTGGGGAAGATCCCCCAGAAGAGGAAATGGCAACCCACTCCAGTATTCTTGCCTGGGAGACCCCATGGACAGAGGAGCCTGGTGGGGTACAGTCCACAGGGTCACAGAGTCAGACAGGACTTGGCAACTACAGAACAACACGCAGAGCAGACCTAAAAGACCCTGCAGGGATTCTGAGCAGGTGGGGCAGGTATGAGAAGCAAGGGCCAGGGCAAGAGGAGAGCAAGAGAGGGGAGGAAGTGTGGGCAGACAAACTGCATTTAAGGGAGCAGAAGCCACAGAGCATTATGTGACAACATGAAAGCTCTGATGTGAAACAGCAACTCCAAACCAGATCGCTCCTCAGAGGAAAGGTACCCCACCAGCCAAGTGAATAGGCTTTTGATCTGTATCCAGGTCACTCGGGGAAGGCGATGTCAGTACACTGACTGACAGATTGCTTTGACCAGAAAAATCAGGCTTTTAGGAAAGGAAGGTGAAGTGTAACTTCCTCATGAATTGCCTAGGTCTGCAACCCCTCAAACCCTACTGAAGAGGTGAGAATAAACCCCTATTGAGAGGCCCTGCAGAGCTTCCACTAGTAAATGTGCGGCATAACCACCTCTATTTCCCCTTAAAAGCACATTCCCGAGATGTTCCAGGCTCTCTTTCCACTAAATGGCCAGTCTGGGGAACTGACAACTGCAGAGGACGTTCGCTTCTGGCCAGCATTCTCTCATTTGGTGACTTTGCTTGGTTCTGGTGGAGCCACGAGTCACAGTACCCCCCCCATCACCCTGAGTAGGGACACATGTGACCTACGTCTGGCTCTCTATCATGCCCCAGCCCTCAAGGCAGCCAGGGACCCTGGAAAGAGCATATGACCCAAGGCAGACCAGTCAGAATCTTCCTCTAGGATGGAGGTTTGTATGTATATAAAATACACACACACCTTGTAATAGGCAATGGGTCAAAAAGCCTCTCTCCTCTGCGGACAGTCAAGTGGAATGATGTAAGCCTGGAACCGTTTGTTCCTGCCCTCCCCAGCAGCATGGAAGAAATCTACCTGCAAGAGGAAGTGATGCAGCCACTGCAGACAGGAAATAATAGTCCTGTTGACATTTGATTCACGCCAGTGTAACTTCTAGATATCCAGTTACAAGAAAATGCTTCGTTTAAAATATTCTTTTAATTATTAAGCTAATCAACATTGGACTTATCTTTGGCAAACTGTTTAATAGTAATCAAAGGCAAAAGTGTCTATCAATGCACCAAAGAGAAGCATAGTTTGCTTGACCTCTCCTCATCCACACATGACCACTTTCCCCACCCTGCTCCTTTCTGCCCCCCAGCTTACACTGACGGAGGGATCAACACTCCCCACACTCTCCATATTACATTAACTTGTGAGTTTGCCCCTTTCCTACTAAACTGTGAACTCAGTACAACACCCAGCCTGGTATGATCAGGGATGGATGGCTGGCTGATTGGCTACTGACCCCATCCAGTCTATGTTTCAAACTAGGAAAGAAATCTTTTTATTGTAGGGCTGAATGGGGTTTGTAAAGTGATCAGTCAATATTTGAGTTCAAACAACTTCTTCACTGCCTCCAAGGTCGCCAGTGAAAAGGAAAGCTTTCAGTAGAGCTCTATTTACCTCACCCCACTCCCAGAGACGAACCACTTAACCAGTTGGCTCCAGATAGGGCAACTAAATGAAAGTGCTCCAAATTCAAAGGTCCTCACAAGTCCATGTAACTATAAAATCTGTGCTTCATCTTACGCAATACGGTCAACAGCACAGCTTTCTCTGGCATTATGCTAGAGATTAAGATACTAGTGCGGTATTGTTTTGCAGGACAGAGAAAGCTGACTCACTCAAACCACATTACAACTGCCACCTTTGACACCAAGTTTTCATTCGCTTAGAGATCCTATTCACTTTACCAAGCCCAAACCTACTTAACACATCTTCCCATATTAAAGAGAAAGGAAAAACACAAGTAACACGGTGCTGAGATCTTTATTCCATTAAATGACCTTAAAACTAAGAAACAGAAACATGCTTTTAATATACTAATAGCATAATCTAATTCATTGCACTTTTTAAAAAGTATATTAAATTTTAAAGCCATTCAAAAAGTCTAGGAGGAAGAAAGTGCTTTTAACAAATCATTTTTTTAAAGAAAGAGAAATCAGAGAAGAAAATTTGTATATGCTCAAAATTAGTATTAACTCCTTTAAGGCTTAAGTCCATGACAGCATTTATGTATCTAAATTGGAACACTTTGAAAATCAGATGCATCTTCCCCTGGTCATAAGAACACTACATTTATAATCTTAGTTCTGGCATGTGAGACTCCTTTCCCAAGAAGAAAAATTTCTTCTAAAATCTTTCTGCCCTTAGATTAATCTTGAAAGCCCCTGGTAAGGGGTACTCTGTCACTAATCTTCAAATTTATGATCCTCTCTGTCCTTTTTGTTCATTTTTACTTATGGCTTATGGTTTTCTGTGCATGAAAAGATTCAGAGGTTCAAGTCACAGTGCTAAATTTTTGCTTTTTCAAAGAAAAACAACTTTCAAACTAGTTTTTTTAATCCTAAGTATACCTGTTTGTAAATAGGATACTTGTACATTCATTTTTCAGAGAAGGCACTAGGACTTTCTAATTTAGAGAAACATTTTCATAGAGCTTGGGTAATCCTCTGGACTAAATGCATCCTTGTTACTCCTAACACTGAACTCTCGGTGACTGTATCTGGCAGGAGACCACCTATTCTGAAGCTCAGGCGAAAGGTGTCCACTTGCCTTCAGGCAGCACCGAATTGCACTTCCTTCCCATCCCTCAGATCACTCTCTCCCACTGTGGTCTCTGAACCACCTGTGATGCTATTTTTAAAAGTGGTGATTCCAGGGCCACAACCCAGACCCAGATCCACTGGGGCAATCCCTGGGTACAAAGCTAGCAATTCGAATTTTTTTAAACATGCCTCCCAGGGCTGTTTTATGCAGGTCAAGATAGAAGAGAGCCACCATTCAAAACACAGTTACAACATGACTTCACAGAAGGAAAACTATTCAACTGCAAATAGTCTCTTACAAGTGGGCTTCAGAATGTCATTTTAAAACACCACCTACACAAATAGTTGGTATGTTAGTAACTGAAGTTTTTCTTCACTATGCCCCTATTCCTTGACTAAAATTTTGATGGATCTAAACATTAAGCCAAATGATGTAACCTGTGTTGGCTACCTTAGATGGCAGCCATCCTAAATAATCCTAAATTACATTTCAATAGTTTCATGGGGGAAAAAAATAGCTCTATTAAGATATCCATATAAGTTACATTATTTTGTTTAAAAAACCAGGGAAAAATAAAACTGTTTTTTAATCACTTTTGCCTGGACTTAAATCAACTACGTAATTTTTCTGTAACTCATAATACTTATCCAAGACACCATTTTCATAAGCCAGGTGGAACGCTGGGTATAACCTGTTAAATGCACTGCCAGTACACGGCAGTTTGTCTGTTTGTTCACCTAAAGCATTTTACTTCACGAAAGAGAAAAAAAGGAAAGACCAGGTAAAACAAAAACAATACTCATAAGCAACTCTACCAAATGTGAAAATACAGAGACCTCCATGAGACAGCTTTCTTGGTATACTGCTAAAATAAGGTATGACTCTGAGGCTATTTCATCATCTTACATGATAGTTTACCCTCATTTTGTCTACACACCAATCTAGAAAGAGTCCTCAATGAAAGACTGAGATTTTGATTCTATTATTTTTATTTGGAAGCTAACTGGAAATATTAAAAAAAAAAAAAAAAAAAACTTAACATTTAACTTCTCCTACAATGAATTCTTTTCATAGAAAATTCTGAAACCTTTTATATGTTAGTAGGGAATGTGCCCCATATACTCTTAGGAATGTGCAAACTGAAAATGCTTGCTTGCGTGGAAAGGCAGGAGTGCCAGAGAAACACATAGCCGGCAAACCTCACCGTCCTAAGTGCCGTCCCTGACCCACAAACCAACAGCTGAGGCGGGTAAGAAGAGAGAGGCATTCTCTTCAACCTGGTCGTAAACCTCCCCAGGACTGCTTACAGCCAGCAATGAGAACGCACCTTTCATTGGAAAAGTTGATATAATAAAGTCATCAACTCTCAAAAAAAAAAAAAATAACAGAGAGGGCAAAGGAAAACTCATAAAAGTCCTCACTGAGAAAACTATAAACAATTTCCAGAGGCAGAATAAGACCAAAAAAAAAAAAAAAGGTTTCCCCAGGGCAATTAAACAAAGTTATTCTTTTATGATCAAAACAGAAATTCGGTGAATTTAAACAGTAACTAAATTCTAAGGTTTCACTAAATCATACATGATTGCATGTTTTTTATTTTTTAAAAATCTAGTATTTTAGTATTGAAATAAGTTTTAAACACAGCATCCTTTTCTCACCATTAAAAGTAGGATAATTCTAGACAACTCTTCTGAAATCTATAAACATGCTTATACAGTGCATTAAAAGCTAAGTATGTCAACATCTGTAAGGCCTTTAGCAAATAAGTATCAATCTTCAGGAAGATGACAGGCCACTTGAAAATGCACCAAAATTTCAAAACTAAGGTTTTAATTTAATAAAGCTAAGTATTACTGATATGCAAGTAAACAGTTTTTAGAACAAGTTGGAATTTTTCTAAAATTTAACCATGATTGAATCAAATAGCAAGAACTTCGGAGCAAGATGGTATGTAAATATGAAAAATACATTAAACACTTAGAATTAATTCAAAACTTACAAAAATACTTGAGTGGTAAAGTGTTAAAATAGTCAAGAGAAATACTCTTTGATAAAAAGATGACAGACTAGAAAATACTTTTTTCCACCATCCATTCATACTTCACCTATATAGAACTTACACTCGGAATCTGCCTAAAATTCCCTACCTCCCTCCCACAACAAAAAAATTATCTTAAGAATTAAGGCTCATATACCTGAATGCTTATATAAATACTCGCAGGCAAGCTGTATGAAGTTTTAAAATCCAAAACAATTCACCATGATAAACAAAGGAAAAGGCAACTGATAGACAAAAATTTTTATCATACAATCAAGGTAAATAAAGAATTTAGATACTTTCTAGATATTATACATCCATACTTGGGTGGGACTTGGTCCTTACTAAGCCAAAGATACTTTAAAGCTACCAGACTAGCCACATATAAAATTAAATAAAGGATGATTCACTAAATAAAACTGACAGTTTTAGCTTCATTATTAAAAATATCAGACCATGAATAGGAGACTGCAAATAAACATTGTGGATAAAGACCTGATGTACTGCTAAGCCACATGAAACAGGACATCAATTAAAGGCAGAATGTTTGGTAAAAATCCTTCCTCTAGTCCTTGATAAAGTTCTGTTCTCATGAATGACAGCTGTGAGTTACGTACAATACACATATGTATAGACAGAAACCTACAATCAGCGAGTCTGACCAAGGCACAAGTTCAGATGACTTATCAGAGGTCACATGGTTCATTTAAACTCAAGTTTTTTCCTTAAAGTATTCAACTCATTCCTTATAATATAAGCAGCTCTGGTTTTTCAAGGCATGTTTGCCTCTTTTCTAGAAAGAAGCTACAGGAATGAATGAAGGAAAAAAAACAACAACAAAAAAAAAAAACAGAATATGTTCTAACAAAACTGCCAGCCTGTCAAGAAACAGACCTTAAATTTCAGTGTATGGTAGATTTAAATACAATTTTTCCATATTATGTGGCAAACACAATTCTCTAATATCATAAGATTTAAAAACTGTAATAGCATCATTTTTAATGTCTTTAGTTTTGAAGCTTTTGCCAAGTTTTGTAAACTTTTAAAAAAGGAATCCTTCTCAAAAGAATACGGTACAAACTGACAATTCACCTCAAAACAGCATCTTTCATGTGAGTGTCCTCAATTTCCTCCCGATCAAGTCCTCGAAAGCATGGGTTCAATCTTAAAAGGCACTAAGCGGCACATAAAGGACTGAAAATCGCATTTCCATTGTTCTTTTAGCTTTTTCCCCCATAAAGTGCACAAAGCAGAGAGTAATAAGAAAACAGACTCAAGCTTGGATCTACACCAGCAAGGAAAAGAAATGCTTCCAAGAGAAATGGAAGTGTGTTTAACAATTTGAAACCACAGGAAAGGTCTGTTCATTTATTAGTGCCGTGTTTCAGCTCTTCCCAGATGGTCCCGGGTCTGCTTTCCTGGAGACCTGGGCCTGTGGCCGTCGCAGAAGCCCAGAAATCAGAGGGAGCTAGAAGGGTTCTTGTCTGATCCTCTCGTTAGGATGCTACTGAGCTTTTTTATCCGAGGGTGGTCTCCCAGCAACTGCATCCCTTACAGCAGCCTGAGTGGAATTACCGATGTGAGAAGTGGCCTGCAAAAGTCCATTTATTCAACATGTCAGTTAATAAAATTACAGCGCAGTGTCAAAAGAGCAAGCCATTACAGACAAACTTTCAAAAATCTCTGTCTACACTGAGACTGAAAATTAGGGAATGAAAATGCAGGGGTCAGGGAGCCTGTGGCAGCTGCTAATGCCCAGAAAGTAGGTCAGCTGAACCTTTAGTGGGTGGGCAGCTCGCCAGCATTCACCACAAGCTTCTAACTCAACTAATCTGTTCCTGCTACTCAGAAAAACAAAGCAGTCTCAAATCTGTAAACCTGGAGATCACGTAATATCAAAAGCCACTGATTTGATGAACTGATGGAAGTGAAAGAGATGCCATCCACTGGCAGATCTCAAAACAGAACATTTTGCTAAATTCATATTTTTCAAAGCTCATGACTTTCAGTGAAGCAAACTAACCTTGGATGTGGGAGATAATCACACAGGAATTATATCTGATGAACATGTATTTAAAAGTTTCCCGTGAAGAATACAATGTATGTTAAGTTGGAAAGTTTTCTGCATTAATGAGCAGGTTTTAGGCATGGAAACAAAATATTAGGAATAAACATTAATATCCTAAAGAACAATAATAAAACATAAGGCCTATAAAAAAAAAGAAAAAAAAGGCATGTCTCTCATGCCTTCTATCACTATTGAACTCTTCCAAATCGAGATATTTTACAATAGAAGCATGGATATCTATCTGTTACCAACCGTCAGCCTCCTGGGTTGGCACCACTTACCTGCTCTAACACATACGCTGCACCGGAATCAATAGCACCACCCAGCTCACGATACTGACCAGAGTACCTGATGTACCCCCAGGTGAGAAGCGCTATTAACAGCAGTCCAACCATACAGTTGAACAGCTGGGCCACCACCTCAAGACCAATAAAGCCAGTGAGGCCGGAGGCGATGTATAGAGCCACGATGCCCGTGAAGAGCACTGCGGGGGTTCGGAACGTGCTAAAGACATTCTTGCTACTGTTGTGCTTGCAGAAGTTCTCATAGAGTTCCTTGATCTCCTCCTCCAGCTCCTGCTGGTAACGAAGGCTAAAATCCTTCCCGCCCATCTTTTTTGTCTTCTTAAAATGGTCCAGAGCAAGCTGTTTGAATTCGCAGTGCTTCTCCTCTAGAATGTCTGGAGACAAATACGGTTTGTCTCCCCCACAAACCTGACAAGAATAAAGACAGAACACGATAAAGAATCCTTCAGAAACAAGTGCCAAATAAAACAAGTGAAAACGCTGAAAAGCTTAGAAAATTTTAAGATACTAGAAATGAACTTTAAAATGATGACTAAGATCAATAAAAGTCTGGGTTCAATTCTTCTGAAAAGCACACTTAGTAACCAGGGTGATATTGATCAGTGAGAGCAGTGACACTGTAAGGAAGTCTTGCTTAGAAAGGGTCATAATTAAAAGGCCCCAATAACCAGGATAACCTGAATGTTGCCTCATCATCATAAGAAACACTAAGCAGGATCAAGCTGGGGCATCTGAAGTTAAAAATATTGCCCAGGTTAGATATTTCAGAGTTAAGACTTATGTCCAACATACCTCTTCCATGTTGTTGTAATAAACGTCCTTGGCAGAGGCTGCAGCTGCTAAATTGTTGGCTTCAGCAGTGGCCTTTTAAGAAAGAAAACCACAAACTATAAATTCTTTCTCTTTTAATATTCTTCCACAAATAACCAAACAGAAGTTTTGTTTCATTCCATTCCCCATTCTTCCTTCTTTATGATTCTTCTGTTATTTTTCAGGTTTCCACACAGTCCAACTGATTAAATAAAATACACCTTTTCTGCCAGATTTTCTGCCAAAAAATGTTCTCATACATAAGAATCTTTGTCATAAAACTAAACCTCTGAAAATAGTTCCTTTGCTTCAATTTTGTATGTTAAGAAATAGATGTAACTCAGAAGAAAAAAAATTTATCTTTACAATACCAATCCCACATGCTAACTCCCTTTGTGAAAATGTTTGTCTACTAAAGAAATAAACATTTGGCAATAAACAACCTTATCTTCAGCACGTGCAAGTCAGAAATCATATGTATTCACAAAATGACATCTTGAAAACATCAAAATGTTGATAATAAAACTTGCTGAAAACGAAAAACCTGATTAGTAAATAGATAAGTCAGGACATGTTTTATGAAAATAGACAACAAACAGGCAATAGGAGAACGATCTGTCTAACAGAATGGGGTATGTTTAACCTGGGTACACTTGTGGGGAAGCTGTTCTGTTCTAACTCCACCACCAGGAATACAGACAAGAAGATCAGAAGGCAGTCACACTGCTGCAAACATGCTAGACGTGAACAGACCTCAGCGTGATGAAAAGGGGGGCCTCCCCTGCTGGCTCCGTGGTAAACAATCTGTCTGCCAATATAAGGACACAGGTTCAATCCCTGGTCCAGGAAGATTCTACACACCACGAGGCAACTAAGCCTGTGTGCTACAACTACTGAGCCCATGCTCTCGAGCCTGTGAGCCACAACTACTGAAGCCCGCGCGCCCCAGAGCCCAGGCTCTGCAACAAGAGAAGCCACTGCGGTAAGAAGCCCAATGCCCTGCAACAAAGAGTAGCTCCCCCTCCAGAAAGCCAGCAGCTACAAAGACCCAGCACAGCCAAAAATAAATAAAAGTTTTTTAAAAAAAAGAAAAGGGAAACTACCAGGACTGTCAAAGAACTGCTTACCTGAAGCATGGATTTGGGGTGAGGCAGATCTTCTCCTTGGTAAATTTTAATATATGCCTTAGAATATAAACATAAGGACAATTATGAAAAACGCCATTTGTCATATTTAACTGCAGCTTACTTTTCAGAAACAGTGACCATACAACTGCATTTCCTAAAGACCTAGATCCACACCCAGGAGTTAGCAAAAACACAGCACACCTTTGAATGCATGTTAGCATTTTTTTAGTTAACTAAAAATGTTCTCAAAGCAGCACACGCCTACCAAGGCGATGGCTCCCGCCAGACTCCCCATGCACGCTGGCCTCACCACTGCCTGTGGGCAGAGTGACCGTCCGCCGTGAGGTAGTCGTGTCACATCTAGGTGCTGTCTCCTACTCACAGCAACTTCCTAACCACCTCCTCTCCACACCATCTTCCTTGAGGAACAGTCTTCCTTTAGCCACAGTAATCACTCCTCTAAGAGAGCGCAGAGAACATCCATTTGGTGCCTAGACCAATACTGCCACCCAGTGGCCCACTCCTGGAAGGACACTGGAGTCTGAAAAGGCTTTTCCTTCCAACTCCCCAAGCTTTAAAATACCTGAACCGAGTTCTTAACCTGTATCAGCTTCACCAAAAGTCAAATATTTTAATAATGAAAACCCCATATTTACCTTAAAATACTCCAGCAGTCCCCGACAGGTGACTTTTGAGCCATTGATCTCCTTTTCCATTAAGTTGGCTGGGTTTAATACATACAGTATCAATGTCTGTAACTGCTCTTTGAATTCACTGGCAATGTCTGTTCGCAGGACCAAGAAAAAGGAAACAATAAGCCAAACAGATTTATTCAACCAAGGGGAGCATAAAGCACAATCTTCAGTCTATCTGGTTGTTCTAACATCTGCTAGCTGAAAGAGAGGGGCAGGGGTCCCAGACTGTGAGCCTGACCCTTTCCGTTGCTGACGGGTCTCTGTTCTCATGTATCTGTACGGTCTCCTTCCTTTCCGCAGTATTAAGTCCTCTCTAGTCCGTAACAGCGCAGAAGGCAATGGCACCCCACTCCAGTACTCTTGCCTGGAAAATCCCATGGACGGAGGAGCCTGGTGGGCTGCAGTCCATGGGATCACTAAGAGTCAGACACGACTGAACGACGTCACTTTCACTTTTCACTTTCATGCATTGGAGAAGGAAATGGCAACCCACTCCAGTGTTCTTGCCTGGAGAATCCCAGGGACGGGGGAGCCTGGTGGGCTTTCATCTATGGGGTCGCACAGAGTCAGACACGCCTGAAGCGACTTAGCAGCAGCAGCAGCATTCATAACAGAATATGCAGAATATCGCTACCCTGGTTTTCACTCTGAGAGATTCATGTCTACTCCCTACATGTCCAAGAAATTTTACTTTTTATTTTACGGGACTTCCCTGGCAGTTCAGTGGTAAGGACTCTGCCTTCCAATCAGGAGGTGGGGGTTCAATCCCTGGTTGGGGAACTAAGATCCCACATGCCTTGTGGCCAAAAAGTCAAAACATAAAACAGAAGTAGTGTTGTAACAAATTCAATAAAGACTTCAAAAATGGTCCACATCAAAAAAAAAAAAAAAAAATCTTTAAAAAAAAAAAAAGAATTTCATTAATGTATCTTCAGGAAAATCCTTATCAACCCTTCAGGTTCTCCCAGACCAGGCCTTTGCCACACCCTCACTCTCCCCCTTAAAAGCATTATAAATCACTATTTATCCATTTGCTTTACTTTTGTTCATTTTTTTAACATTAAAGGAAGTAGAAGCACCTGAACCTCATGATATTTAATTTCTATTATCTCCTCAAAGAGGTTCTCTGGGCCACCCCAAAGGGAAAAGACTACTATTTCAGAAAACATGACAGCTTCTTTCCAGCTTCTGTAGTGTTCCCACAGAAGGTTCAGGAAGCTGTTAAACAGAGCTCTCTCCTCAAAGTGAGAACTAGCTGGCCCAAGTACGAAAATGCGAGGAATCTGATTTATATGATCCAGCATCTTCGTAATTCAAGTTATTGAATTCAATTAATTCAAACTATCAGCTAAAAATAAAGTAGACAGGAACCCACATAAAGGTAGGAACTCCTTAACACTGCATAACCCGAATTTACAAAATGGAGACAGTCTTATGTATTCATTTAACAGATTTTGACCACCTTTTTGTGGCAGGCATTGTTGTAAGAGTTGGGGATAGAGCAGTGAATAAAACAAAAGTGGTTTACTAAATTTTTTCCAGCTACAAGGATCACCATAAAAATCTCCACAGAAAAACTTCAGGTTATTTTATTTCTAAAGATTATAGGGTCTTCTAAGAGTAATTACTAGGTATGTGAGAAAAATATAAATTGCTGGAAAATATTCAAAACTATTAAAAAATGTAACAACCATCCATAAAACCCACCATCAGACAATCAAAATTAACATGTAAAATACTCTCCCCTTCCTTTTTAAGGCTCTTATATCTTGCTAAACTGCTTTTGTAGAAGATTGTACCAACTTATATCCTTATCACCAACATATGAGGCGGCTTGTTCATTACTATGAACACACGAGATTTTTATTGTTTTTAAAACCTTTGCTGACTTGATTGGTGAAAAATCGTATCTTGCAGCTTCTGCTTCTGACAGTACTAAACATCAGAGAATCGGACGGGATCTTCTTCCTAACAAGATCCTGCAAAAGATATTCTATTCCAATGTAGACTTGGAAGTCTACAAAGTTTACAGAGAGCTGCAAGGGGCTGAGTAGGTGGGGAGTGAGCTGAAACCAGAGCACTGAGCTAAGTACGTGTGAAGCTGTGGCTCGTTTGAGGCTATTCACTATAATGGGGTAACAAACTTTCCGCAAAAATAATTCCTGAATTAAGTTGGATCCTGAAACGGGACTGCAATCGTCCTGGGTTGGTAAGCCCCTAGCTCCCTGAAGAAGCAAACACAGATCAAATCTCCTCTGGAGGAAAAAAAAGATCTGAGTAAGATACCAGAGAACAGCACAGAGAGATCGGATGATGCAAAATAAGGAAGAAAACTAAGATATGGAAGACAGAATACAAGGTTCACAACAGACATACAGAATCTTGACATTGCAGAGAAAGAACACCCAATCGAAAACTAGACAAGAAGAATTTCAGAGGAAATGAAACATGAATGGAAATAAATACATGAAAAGATATTCAACCCCATTAGTAATCAGAGAAATGCAATTTAAGATCACAATGAGATACTATTTTATAATCACTGATTTAACAAAACTAAGATGGCTGTTAATACCAAGTGTTGCCAAGGATATGGACCAATGGGAATTTTTATAACACTAATGAAGGAGTGTAAATTGGAATAAGAACTTTGGAAAACAATCTGGCATTACCTAAGGTGAAGATACATATATTTCAATTATCCATCAATCCCACTTTTAAGCACATAACCTGGGAAACTCCCATATATCCACACCCACAAGAAGGTTAATAGCAGTGCTACTCATAATAGCAAAAAAACTGGAGAAGCCCAAACTGCCACTGAGAATACACTGTTATACCCACAGGAGGCACGGTTACCCTACAGCGAGACTGAATGGGTCACAATCACACGCAATAATACGGGCAGCCTTAAAACAAAGCACACATAGACGGCAATGACAACTCCATACGCAGGACAGCAACAGAGACACAGGTGTGGGGAAGAGACTGTTGGACTCTGCGGGAGAAGATGAGGGCGGGATTTGAGAGAATAGAACTGAAACATGTATATTACCATATGTAAAATAGAGGACCAGTGCCAACTTCAATGCACGAAGCAGGGCACCCAAAGTTGGTGCTCTGGCACAACCCAGAGGGATGGGGTGGGGAGGGAGGTGGGAAGGGGGTTCAGGAGGGGGACACATGTACACCCGTGATTGATTCATGTTGATGTACGGCAAAAACCACCAATTAGCCTCCAATTAAAATAGATAAATTAATTTAAAAGAAAACAAAAATAAAAAAAAATAAAGCTCACAGTGAAAATGCAAATTGGCCACATACTATATTTTTATAAAGTTAAAAAAAAAAAATTGAAGAAACTTAGCAAAAGACTGTTAAGTGAATCAAACACAAGGGATTCCCTGGTGGCTCAGATGGTAAAGAATCTACCTGCGATGCGGGAGACCTGGGTTTGATCCCTGGGTTGGGAAGATGCCCTGGAGAAGGGAGCAGCTACCCACTCCAATATTCTGGCCTGGAGAATTCCATGGATAGAGGGCCAGGTGGACTATAGTCCATGGGGTCCCAAAGGATCGGACACGACTGAGCGACTTTCACTTCACTTCACTTCACATACAGGTAATAACTTTTTAAATTCAAGGACAGAATAAGCAAAATTTAGAATAGTAGTTATTTCTGTGGCGAGGCAGGGGGAAGGAAAGAAGCATACAAATACAGAAAATAGCACTGATAATGTTCTTAATAAGAGACTGGAAAACTACAGCCCTTGGGCCAAATATGATAGCTAACTACATTTATAAATAAAGTTTTATTGAAATATAACCATGTACATTCATTAGTACAATTGTCTATGGCTGCTTTCTTGCTACAAAGCAGAGCTAAGTAATTGTATGGCCCACAAAGTCTAAAATATTCACTGTTTACTCCATTACAGAAAGTGTGCCAATTCTAGTTCCAGATATTAATAGTAAGTTGGGTAGTGGGTTGATGATATTCATTACATTTCATACCTTACATATATACATTATGTGTATTCTTTCTTATATGTAATACTGATGCATTCTTTTGGATATCAAACAGCATATTTAAAAATTTAATGGTAGATCATTCTTCTAATTTGCTTTTATTTATTTTATTACTTGTTAGGCCAAACTCTCTCCCCTATTTGTTCATCAGCTGACTACCTTTTCAGTGAACTTTTAGGGCTTTTATCTTAGTCACTCTTCAGCAAGTAAACAGATATATTGTTCTTTATGTGTACTATGGTAACTGAAATTTTTTTCCATTTTGTTTGCCTTTTTATAAACATGCATAAGATTATTATGTATTCAAAAGTATAGCACTTTTTCTTGATAATTTCTTTTATTCCTTCTAATTTTAAAGAGTCCTTCCCCAATTCCAGAGGTCAAATAAAATTAATTTTTCCCCATGCTTTCAATTTTATAATTAGAGTTTACTTATGGCTCATAAATTGAAATCTGCATGAGATTCTTTTTTTTCTAAATAGTAACATATACTTCTAATCACTGATTTCTACACCATCTTAAATAATCAATCATAAGATCTCTTGACATCAAAAACTGTTTATTTCTTAATGAGCTACCTAAATAAACAGATACCGATCTCCATCTAAATACCCTTAATTCCATAGTCTTCTCAGGATGGCACCAAAATATGGCCCTATACCAACTTTAAAAAGGGGCTGATCCCTACATTTAACATTTGATAAAGGTGACATTTCAACCAGTGAGGACAAGTTGGACTCTTCGACAGTGTTGAGACGCTTAAGTAGTCATTCGGAAAATAAGCTGGATCCAAACTGGATCATTGGGAAAGACCCTGACCCTGGGAAAGATTGACGGCAGGAGGAGAAGGAGACGACAGAGGAGGACATGGTTGGATGGCATCACCGACTCAATGGACGTGAGTTTGAGCTCTGGGGGTTGGTGATAGACAGGGAAGGCTGGAATGCTGCAGTCCCTAGGGTCGACACGACTGAGTGACTGACTGAATTGAACTGAAACTGGATTATAAATTATAATGTGAAAAAATGGGACCTCAAAATTTCAAGAAAGAAAAAGTGAGACAAATTCTTTAAAACCCTGAAGTGAAAAACACATAGTGTACATATTAATAATATGCTATCCTATGTATATTTATATTTGTTTTGCATATACTAAAGAAACTCTAGAAGCCTACAAAAATGGAATAGACTTTTCACTGAATACATTTTAACCCTTTTAGGGATTTAAAACATGTGACTGCATTATCCACTAGAAAAAACTTTTTTTAAAGGTTTCAACAGTCATCACACTGGAAGACTGAGAGCTTCAGAAATATTTCACACAAGAAATAGCAGGATCTACCCGATCCCTCTGGATCTAGACACCACAAATGGTATGGTCCAGGGTTTTACCCAGATTTAATAGACCCTCAACTATTAATGTTTCTATGAAGGTTGTACCAAAATATGAGTTTTAGACTTAAGGACAGACAAGAACTACTGTCACATGACTTAGACAATCTCAACATCTCATGGCGTCCAAGAAGATTGCTCCCTACAATGTCTTCTGTTTAATTTCTAGCTAAATATCTCAGTAGTTACTGTATTAGGTCTCTCTGCTATAGTAAAAAAGGAAAACAGTTTTCTTTATGGTGATGACAGTCATCCTGTGTCTGCTGAAAAGGAGTCTCAAAAATGAGCTAATCTCCTAGCTAACTACTGTAGGAAGCAGCAGCTTAGCACTGATTATACCATAACTAAGATTGTGTCTGGCAGGTGTTCACCTCTGAATAAATAGTTATTCTTTTAAAAAATAAAGTAAGACCAGTAAAACAATCCCTGAAGTAATTAGGGGAACATTTGCAGAAACAGCTTCAGAATGCAGTTCTTAATAAATTTAAATGTTCTACAAAAACTACATGAAGGTCTTTTTCTGGATTACCCCTAAACAGTCTCAGGCTAATGTCTTATCTAGGTTATACAGGGCAGAGCTGTAGGATCTCAACCAAGTCACTGTACAAGTATATGCTTGAGAAAATACAATGTCTAGGAAATTTTTTTTAACTCTCAGAAATGTTATCAACTCTACTTAAAGGTCCCCCACAATGAAGTTTATGTGGTTCTCAACCAAGCACTTGCCAAATATTCACAAGTCACACACTATTTGCAATGTAACATCCTCAATTTGCTCTTCACTCAAAACCCTTCAGCAACTTGTTTTAAAGGTTCCCTAAAATTACAAAATACCCGTACACACATACCTTTGCAGAGCTAACAAGAATTCATCAACAACCCTCCTAATGACTACAGGTCCCTTAAAAGACACACAAAGGCAAGCTATTAACATATTTTTAAAGTGAAATAAAAAAGGAAATTTTTATTTCTCAAATCCTTCCTTTTTTAAAAACAACCTCATAAAAATTCACTTTTAAATAATTAGGATCATGCAATATATGCTACTCTGTACTTTCCACATTTAACAACATATCATGAACATCTTTCTGTGGAAATACAGATATATCCATCTATCTACTTTTACCTTTCAAATGATTTATTTTCATCCCTTTGTGAGATGTACTGTAATTAAACCAATTCCTCAGAAATATATATTTAGGTTGCTTCCAATAATTCACTATTATAATAATGCAGCAGTGGTACTATCCTTGTCCACATATTTTTATCTACTTATATATGGATAGTTCCTAAGGAAAATTTCCTAAAAGTGAAATACTGGATCAAAAGATGTGAACATTTACAATGCTGCTACTGTGGTACAGACTATACAAATTTGTACCAACACATTTGCACTTTCTTGATTACAGTTAGGCAACACATATTTTCATGAATTATGTCTTGACCATCTGTATTTCTTCCTTTGGGACTTGCCTTTTCATGTAGCAAAAGAGGATTTTAACCCTAAAAATGTGTTTTACAGTTTTATCATGCATAGTGAATAATTATGAGACTGCTGTTGCCGCAAAGTCACTTCAGTCGTGCCCGACTCTGTGCGACCCCATCCCTGGGATTCTCCAGGCAAGAACACTGGAGTGGGTTGCCATTTCCTTCTCCAATGCATAAAAGTGAAAAGTGAAAGTGAAGTCTCTCAGTCATGTCTGACTCTTCGCGACCCCATGGACTGCAGCCTACCAGGCTCCTCCGTCCGTTGCTTATATAGAATTTGTTCCCTATTTTATAATATGAAGCTTAGCACCCTTAATGTTTAGTGACAAACCCTTCATATCTGTAAATCCATGTACTCTGGAGTGTCCCCTGCTAAAATGCATGTCTATCTGGAATCTCAGAATATCTTATTTAAAAATAGAGGCTTTACAGATGTAATAAGTTGAGATCATACTGGATGAGAGTGGGACCTAAATTCAAAGAGCAGCATCCTTGCAAGAAGAGAGAACACAGGGAAGGTGGCCATGTGAGCACAGAGGCAGAGAGCAGAGTGATGAAACTAAAAGTCAAGGAATGCCAAAGACTGCCAGCAACCACCAAGAGAAGAGACAGATTCCCCTCAAGAGCCTCCAAGAGGAACCTAGCCTGACAACACCCTGATTTTGGAATTCTGGTCTCCTGAACTGCTAGCGGATGAATTTCTTAAGAAATCTAGTTTATGGTACTTTTTTACAGCAGTTCCTAGGAAACTAACATAAAATACATACCCAAGAGTGATAGAAAATTTCAAAAGTCAAGGTTACAGAACTTTAAAAAGCTCTTCCTGTTTCCTAGAATAACATGATGAAAATTAATTTTAAAACAGAATATTCTGAAATATTTAGATGCTTAATAATATGAAGGAATGTCATGTTTGTATATTATGTATGTTTATGCCCAATAACCTGAAACCACCCTAAAGCAAGACAAAGGTATGAGGAGTCACTCCCACCCACCCTCTCTTAAACATCTTCAATTAAGATTCCACTGGATAGTTTCCCTACCAGTAATGAATATACCAGATCTCAGATTTGGTAAATGCATGTCTAATAATGCAACGTTAAAATCCTAAACAACACCTCACCTACAAACTCAACTTTCTTACCTACTCAACTCAGAGAACTCACTCACAACTGCTTCTGTTTCAGCACCAGTTGTTGCCTAAGCAGATTTCTCTCCAAAGGCAGACCCCAACCTAGGGTTTCTGAACTGCCAACCTATAGGCTGTGAAAGTTTCCCACTCAGGAAAGCTGCCAACCACATAAAATGTCACATAGGTGACCAACAGAAGGTAAAGGTAAGCCTTTCAGACTCAATTTTTTTTTTGCAACAGTAAGACCAGCTGGAATGTAAATCTTAAGCTGAACGAGCATATTAACTTTCTTGAATCCACTGAGTTACATAAATTGAAAATTATGCATTTTATGTTTAATACGAAGTAATAAAAAACTTCCACTTCACAAGGCAAGTTCCAGTAACTAAGCAGTGTAAATCCTCTATGTGACTTGCCCAGTACAGCAGAACTTCTTCTACAACTATGAGCAAGAAGGATCTGGATGTGGGTCTCTGTCCCACCACCTACTAGCTGAGTACTCTGAGCAAGTTATGTAACTTTGCTAAGCCAGTTTCTTCATTCGTAAGATAAGGGAAATAATATCAGTTCCATGGAATTACTGGGAGCATTAAGTATAAAAGTAACTAGCATAGTGCTGGTGCTCAGTCACTCTAGTTGTGTCTGACTCTGCAACCCCATGGACTGTAGCCTGCTAGGCTCCTCTGTCCCTGGGATTCTCCAGGCAGGAATACTGGAGTGGGCTGCCATTTCCTACTCCACATAGTGTTGCTGCTATGGTCTGAATGTCCGTGTCCTTCCAAAACTCACATGTTGAAATTCTAACCCCTAAAGGTGATAGTATTAGTAGGCAGGGCCTTTGGGAAGTGATTAGTCATGAGAGTGAAGCCAAGTGGGATCAATGCTCCTATGAAAGAGATCCTACCACGCTCCCTAGCCCATTCCCCCCAAGAGGATATAACCAGAAGTTTTGAGGCCAGAAAGACAACCTCCCCGGATCATGCTGGCACTCAGATCTTGGAAATCCAGCCTCCAAAACTATGAGAAATGAATTTCTGTTTTTTATAAACTACCCAGTCTATGGTATTTTGTCACAGCACCCTGGAGAGACTGACAGCGGGGAACACAAACGGCCTCTAAAAATGGCAGCGATTATTATTTCAACTTTACTAGGAACCTAAGAAGCTCCAATGGGCTTCCCTGGTGGCTCAGTGATAAAGAATCCATCTGCCCATGCAGGAGACGTGGGTTCAATCTCAGGGGATCGGAAATATCCCCTAGAGAAGGAAACGACAACCCTCTCCAGTATTCTTGCTGGGAAATCCCCTGGACAGAGGAGTCTGGTGGGCTACAGTCCATGGGGTCGCAAAAATAGTCAGACTGGACTTAGTGACTGAAAACAACAAAAGAAGCTGAGATTAATTTATAAACAAAAGTGCTTGGTTAAACCCATGTGTAAACTGAGGACTAGCTATTAAATGACTCAAGGTTTCAGTGAGTCAGGATCAAAAATAAGACAATGGAACTCAAGAGTCCCACCTCTGATTCCTCTAAGCTACCATCTGGTTACCACTTCCTGATAGTAACTCATGACCCAGCACCAAGTCTGCTATAATCACAAATAAGATGAAAACAATAGCCATGCCATGCATCATACTACCTTTGTTTGGGACTTTAGTTTTACTTCATAAAAATGAGCTGACTAATGTTAAGTCTTCCTTTATCTAGCATTTTTATCTCTTGTAAACCAGGAATCACAACATCATTCTTAGAAAGATCATTAATGGGTATTACCACAACCATTTCAGATGGAGAAACTAAGATAATATAATTCTGATGGTCACACTAAGGTAGGAGAAAAAAACTAAACTAGACTGTAAACACTATTCTTTCTAAAGGAACATAGTATTTCTGTTAAGGACTTACTGTTCACAATTGATATTTTCTGGTCACTCTTTTTAATTCCAAAGATAAAAATCACATGTATAAATAACATCATTTGCAACACACCTTTCAATTTGCCATCAAAGTCAGGGCTTGTGGCCACCTGGAGTCCAGGATGTGGTAGTAGAAAACAGGAGACGCTGGAGAAACATGAATGGATGTGATTCCGGACATTCTGAATTTCTTCATGTTGATGTTCTTTTACCTGCCAATAAAGGCCAACAATTTACAAACAACCATGTGTTTTTCCTAACTAGCACTCACTAGTATAGGACAAAGAGAAGAAGACTTTCCAACTCCAAAAGATCATAGTGGCCCAGGTGTTGTCCAGTGAGGAAACTCAGAACCCTGAGAAGCAATAAATGAATAAATTTGATTAACTACAGCTTGGTTCCTAGAGCTATCGAAGAACAGGCACTACAGAGTTTCTTAAAAGAGTATTGCACAAGACTTAGGAAGAACAAGGAAAGATTTGTGGGCACGAAGGACATGGAAAGGCTTGTGGGCATAAACCAGTAAGCAGTGACTGACTGTGTTTTAATTTTGGAAAACAGGCTAAGCCTGTTTGTATCCACACCAGAAACCAAAAACACATATGGACTCATGTGAATTGTGAAATGGAAATTGCAATCAAAGCTTGGGCTTTTGCCTGGGGTTTTTCTCTCCAATCCCTGTGAGTTATATACACAGGTTCTATAACCTTACCATGAATAATATCAGTTTGTGCTAATTAATAATTCCTAAGTGTTTAACACACAATGTAATTTTCCATCATCTGCTTTAAACACAGTGGTGGAGAGTGGTTTAGTCGCTAAGTTGTGTCCGACTCCCGTGACCCCACGGACTATCGCCAGCCAGACTCCTCTGTCCATGGGATTTCCCAGGCAAGAATACTGGAGTAGGTTGCCATTTCTTTCTCCAGAGGATCTTCCTGATCCAGCAATTGAACCCAGGTCTCCTGCAGTGCAGGCAGATTCTTTACCAACTGAGCTAAGAGGGAATCCCTTTAAATATAGTAGCTAAAGGCAAATGAGAAAGTTATCACTACTTTTAGGTAATTCCTCAGAAGACTGTATTTCTATTTACCTGTAGACGCTTTTCCAAAAATGACATTCCTCCCTGTAATCCATAGTTGTATTCATAAGGGAAACTCCAGTCTCGAACCAGGAACATCAGTGTCTATTTAGAAAAAGAGCAGAACACATTATAAAACTACATAAATGTATTTTCAAAATAACCATTGAAATACTTCTTCGCAAAATGCCAGCTTCTTCAAAAGGGGCAAGAAAATGTGCTAAAGGATTTATCTACCCAATCCTACCCTGTAATGTCTTAGAAACCCTATAAAGACTAGAAGGACATGCATAAGCCATTTGTGAGGTCAGTATATCTCATCTGATATTTTTGTCCTTATGGGTTAAGAGAAGAGATTGATGAAAACAGACTGATGAGAAAATGCTACATTCAGGGGTCTGCTCAAAAGGCAAGTATGAAGAATAAGGTGAAGGACAAGAAAAAAAAGAGCACTAGCTATTCATAAAATGAGATCTGTTAACGTCAGACAGGAAAAAAAAACTAAAATAAAAACAATGCTTAGAGATCCTTTAATCTTACTGAGGCTACTGTGCATTTTCATCCTCATAAAGCAGTTAGCTAAAGCTGGGGTCAGTAAACGTTTTCCGTAAAGGGCCAGAGAGTAAATATCTCAGACTGTTGTAGCAAGAAGCAGCCATGGACAATACAAATAAGTGTAGCTGTGTTCCAATAAAGCGTTCACTATGGCCAACTGACATTTAAATTTCAGATTATTTCCACATATCATGAAATATTATTCCTCTTTTGATTTTTTTAACCATTTAAAAATGTAAAAAAGAAAACACTCCTAACTCACAGGTCATATAAAAACAGTCAGTCAGCCATATTTGGCCTGTGGATTATAGTTTGCTCATCTATGAACTAAAACAAAGATGTGACTTATATTTACAGTTAACAGTCTACCTGGAAGGGTTTTTGGAAAATTTCATCCATCGCCAGACGACCATATTCTGTGAAGAGCTTTAAAAAAGAAGAGTTATGGTTTGTAAAGCAATATTACATAAAGCATTTTAATGGCTATTCTGTAGCAAATAATTCTTTTAACAGACTAAATACTATTTATATGAGACCAAAATTCTACACTCCCACAGGAATCACGAACCTTAAAATAATCTAGACTATTCCTCTCTCACAAATTCCTTGTCCCAATTCATTAGCAGACCCAAAATCCAACCATGTGCAACTTCCACGTGGCTTACAACATTGTGACAGCTTCTCACTGTGTCAGCCCCAGACTCTCCTCAACACAGAGGCCACAGTGGTTAGTCAGACCACATGATGCCTCTGCTCGAAACCCTTCAACCTCATTGAGAATAAAAGCCAGACCCTACAGTGTGATCTGGCCACACTGGCCCTCCTTGATATTCCTCAAACTCGCTGCGTGCACTGCCATCCTGGGGCCTTTGTTCTGATGCCTCCTTCTGCCTGCAATGTTCTTCCCCCAGACACCTGAACAGCTACATCGCTCCTTCAGGTATTTACTCCAATGACTCCTTTCTAATGAAGCTTCTCATGGCCATCTACCTAAAAACATTACACCTCTCCACCCAGTATTTCCTATCCCATGTCCTTTCAAATTTTTCTCCTCACTTGTGTATACACTGTACCTTTACTTATCTTGCTTAGTAACAGTCTTCACTACTAGCACTTAAGGTCTATGAGGGAAGGATGTTCTGTGCACTGTGGGGCCTCCAGCACCGAGGACAGCACGTGCCAGACCTGCAGGATGCGTGCCATGTGAATGACCCAGTGAATGAATCCTTTAGAGTTAGGGTTTACCCGTTTACCTCTATTTCTTCATGAAGTTGCACCAAAAAGTACAGCAAAATGAAGTGCAAAAGTCATAAACTCACAGGACAGAGAGGAAGAGAAAGGGTTTGAAAAAGAAGAGTTGTCACAAACACTCTGGAAGGAGAACAAATGAGAACTGTCTTGGGTTTTGGCTTTCTCCACCCCGCTAAGAATAAGAAATCTATGAGGCAGGGGCCAAAAAGTAACAAGCAGAGTCTCTCAGCAGAATCCCTGAAAGGCTCAGAAATTAAAGCACCAGTTACCCTGAAAGAGGAGGTGAGGGAGCGGGGCTGACGACTAAGGAAACAGTTGGAAGTCTGTATATATAATTATATACACATATCACGTCCAGCTTACCCAACCAGAGGTGATACATTTCTACTGTTTTAAGTCACCCAGGTTACGGCACTCTGTGACGTGCGTGCAGCGGTCCTGAGGCATCACTCAGGCCTCGTCGTCTCTGCACCCTCTCACTGCCGGGACTACAAATCCCATAAGGAATCAGGTCTAGCTCACACACTAGTGTTATCACACACATGGCCCACTGCCTCACACTGACTGTTGCTGTTGTTTGGTTGCTCAGTCGGGTCTCTTTGAGACCCCACAGACTGTAGCCCACCAGGCTCCTCTGTCCATGGGGTTTCCCAGGCAAGAATACCGGAGTGGGTTGCCTTTTGCTGACCCAGGGGATCTCCCTGACCCAGGGGTCAAACTCATGTCCACTGGCAGGTGGACTCTTTCCCACTGATCGACCAGGGAAGCCCTCACACAAATTAGGTATTCCAAAAAATGTGTGAAAGAAAGGAGCTTACACAGGAGTCAGTTTCGGGTGAAAAGGTATCAAACTCAAGTTTTGATGGCTACGTATCGCGGAGCAACCGCTCTCCACCACCGAGTGATGGCACTGGTGTAGAACCACCAATTAGGAAGCACAAGTAAGTGCTAACAGTAACATTCAGAGCCAAAATTTCAGATTTATACTGTTCTTTTTAAAAGGAATATAAATTAAAACTAATTCAAGATAATCTCCATAATAAATGACACCCCCACTCTCGTATTCTGATACATTTCTTGAATGTCAGTGGGAGGAGTAGAATTCGAGAAGCATGCCAGACTGCACCCAACTCTGGGATACCCAATGAAGAGGATTTCACAGGAAAAACGTGTAAGAACAGCTGCTATGGAGAAGAGAGGACATGACTAATAACAGCACCAGGTTTAATAAGTAACAGCTAGCACATATTAAGCACATACTATTTTCCAGGCAATGACCCTATGCCTTTGATAAATATTAATTTATTTAGCCTCACGTGAATTATTGCAGTAGGTTCATAAGCAGTCTCACTGAATGCATCATTGCACCTCTAAAAATATACTCTAAACACAACAGTCACCATGATCCTTTTATCACATGTCAAACAATATCACTCCTCTGATGTAAACACGGCTCCCATCTCACCCAGAGGAAAAGCCCACTTCCTTACAAAGCAGGGCATCACTGGAAGCTGAGTGCCTGCCTCTCTGATGCCCTTCTCCTGTCTCACCCTCCAACCTCACCCACTGGCCTCCCTGCTATTCCTGGATCCCACCAAGGACACTCCACCTCAAGGTCTCTCTTCCTGCTGTTTCCTCCCCTGCACCACTTTCCCCCCAAAATATCTGCAGGATTTACCTACTCCCTTTTTTCGGTCCCCTGCTTAACTCAGTAAGAGCATCCCTGACCACTCCAATCATAGATACACAGAGTGAAGGATTACCATGAACCCACACCTTCCTCCACATTTCAATCTTTTGCTGAAACTATCCATCAGTTGTAAAACGCACCTTGGCCTTAAAACTTTTAAATGACATTATTAACATTTTTATGAGGAATACATACCTGCAGCTGTTGAAGATCATCTTCTTGAATGTTCTGGGACAAATTATAAATCTAGAAAACAAAAATTCAGATTGATACTACTCTAGTCTACTTCAGATGAATCCCAAGTAAGTCTAAAGCAGTGAACAGAAGCTTGTACAGTTAAAGGTCTGCATATAAGAATACGAGGTCTATTTAAACAGTAATATTATCTGTCTTTTTGGAGAACTATGCATATAAGGTTGAAATCGCATAATTCTTCCTTTATAGTTTAAAATACAGTTTTCTTACTTTTTTCACCAAATCTACATTTCCTGTATAATGCAACTGATTTAACTTCAATTTCCACTTTTCAGACTTTTCCTGGAATATACTGTATATATTTATGACCAAAGTGGAAAAATATTATGTAAAATAATTATGTAAAATAATTTAGGCTGCTTCTTGAGCTTATAAGAGCTTCACTTATATCTGTAGTATAAAAAGAACATTTACATATCACCATAGGAATTCTGATAACAGAACAATAGCTGAAACTAGATGTGTCCTCTTCATCTTATTTCTTCTACAAAATTTTTTCCTCGTCAACTGGTTTTACCTGAACAGAGCTAGTCATGGTGCTCAGAGCAAAGATGGTGGCACAGTCTTTCACAGTGGACTGGCTGTCAAATGCCCCCTGGGTATCCATCAGAACAACTGCAACCTATAAAACACACACACAAAATATGTTACAGTGAGAAGGAGGAAGCACATGCTTGTAGGTTCTATCAGAAAAACACAATTACAGTTAACCCTTGAACAACACAGGTTTGAACTACACGGGTCCACTTGTATGCAGATTTTTTTCAATAAAGGTAAGTATTTAGATGCCTTGCTTTTTTGACAAGAGAACTTTGCTGGAAAAGATTATCTGCTCTGACAGACAGTACAGAACAGAGGTGCACAGAGCAATATGAAAAGAGAGGAAAATCACCCTAACAATCAAGACAGCCAAATGTTGAAGCCAATTAGCTCACTTTTCAAGCCAGTCCTGTGGATGTTTTTGTTGTTGAAAAACAAATTTAAAATATTGACTTAGTTTAAACTCAGGCATTATCCAATAAAAATAAAACGCATGGCCTTTTTGGCATTTCCCTGCAAAGCTGAATACTTCTCTTTAATTTATAGGATTTTCTGGTCATTTGATAAAAGAAAAACAAACATTGATTTCAATCTTTATGAAAAAGAGACCACACCACAGATGCCAAATGAAAGCAACAGAATCAAAGCTATCGTTCACTCTATGTAACTAGGTTTCATGAAGCCTCATACTTTCCAAAAAGAACTTAATGACCCAGTCCCACCTTAAAAGGGAAATTTGAGTAAAATGTTAAAAAAAAAAAAAGATGTAGTACCTATCATCCTTATATAACTTGCAATAATTGAAAAAAATATCTGCACTCCCACATTCACTGCAGCATTATTCACAATAACCAAGGTATGGAAACAGGCTAAATGTTGTTTGACTGATGAATGAATAAACAAAATGGAGTATATATCCATACACTGGATTATTTTACCATGGAAATGAGTCAAGTCTCAATATATGTTACATCATGGTAGGGCCTTGAGGGCACTGGGCTGGCTGGGAGAGGTCATACAAAAGACCCATATTTTATACGATTCCATTTGTATGAAACAGCAAACATGGAGGAGGAAAGGAGATCAGTTGTGGCCAGGGGCTGGGAGAGGAGGGAAATGGGACGTGACTGAGTTTCTTTGTGGGGGTGATGAAAATGTTCTGGCATTAGATGGTAATATTTGCACAGTCTTGTAAGTGTACTAAAAATAGCTGAATTACACACTTTGAAAGGATGAATTTTATTGTAGGCAAATTATATCTCAATGAAAAAGAAAATCATAACATCTGCTAATAAGAAAAATGAGGCTAACTAGAGGGAAAAAGAAGAAATACTAAAGAGAAGCTCTTTAAGGAGTGGGAGTCATATGTATACTTAAAGTGCTGGATATTTGGAGGGAAATGGTATTCATATATCATGTAGTAGAACAGTAAAATGCCCTAACAACCTTCAAGAACAGTTTGGCAATGGTGAGAAATAGAGGAAATGGGTATTCTCGGACCCAGTAATTCCACTTTTAAGAGACTTTCCAATGTTTTTTTTACTAGAACCCACAGTAAGAAATATATTTTGCATTACAATCAAATATGCACATCCATAAAGCTGAAACTTAATTTTTATCTGTTCTATATATACTCTAATACTTTCTAGTTCTTATTTTTAAAAAACTGGTCAGAATAGTCCAAGTTCGATGCATTAGACAGGGCACTCAAAGCTGGTACACTGGGACAACCCAGAGGGATGGGATGGGGAGGGAGGTGGGACGGGGACTCGGGATGGGGGACACACATACACCTGTGTTCAAAATTCTCCAAGCCAGGCTTCAACAATATGTGAACCGTGAACTTCCAGACATTCAAGCTGGTTTTAGAAAAGGCAGAGGAACCAGAGATCAAATTGCCAACATCCACTGGATCACTGAAAAAGCAAGAGAGTTCCAGAAAAACATGTACTTCTGCTTTATTGACTACGCCAAAGTCTTTGACTGTGTGGATCACAACAAATTCTGGAAAATTCTGAAAGAGATGGGAATACCAGACCATCTGACTTGCCTCTTGAGAAATCTGTATGCAGGTCAGGAAGCAACAGCTAGAACTGAACAAGAACAACAGACTGGTTCCAAATCGGGAAGGAGTATGTCAAGGCTGTATACTGCCACCCTGCTTATTTAACTTATATGCAGAGTACTTCATGAGAAACGCTGGGCTGGAGGAAGCACAAGCTGGAATCAAGACTGCTGGGAGAAATATCAACAACCTCAGATATGCAGATGACACCACCCTTATGGCAGAAAGTGAAGAAGAACTAAAGAGCCTCTTGATACAAGTGAAAGAAGAAGAGTGAAAAAGTTGACTTAAAGCTCAACATTCAGAAAACTAAGCCCATGGCATCTGGTCCCATCACTTCATGGCAAACAGATGGGTAAACAGTGGAAACAGTGGCTGACTTTATTTTTCTGGGCTCCAAAATCACTGCAGATGGTGACTGCAGCCATGAAATTAAAAGATGCTTGCTCCTTGGAAGAAAAGCTATGACCAACCAAGAGAGCATATTAAAAAGCAGAGACATTACTTTGCCAACAAAGGTCCATCTAGTCAAGGCTATGGTTTTTCCAGTAGTCATGTATGGTGTGAGAGTTGGAATATAAAGAAAGCTGAGCAGTGAAGAATTGATGCTTTTGAACCGTGGTGTTGGAGAAGACTCTTGAGAGTCCCTTAGACTGCAAGGAGATCCAACCAGTCCATCCTAAAGGAGATCAGTCCTGAATATTCACTGGAAGGACTGATGTTGAAGCTGAAACTCCAATACTTTGGCCACCTGATGCGAAGAACTGACTCATTTGAAAAGTCCCTGATGCTGGGAAAGACTGAAAGCAGGAGAAGGGGACGACAGAGGATGAGATGGTTGGATGGCATCACCGACTCAATGGACATGAGTTTGAGTAAACTCTGGGAGTTGGTGATGGACAGGGAGGCCTGGCATGCTGCAGTCCATAGGGTTGCAGAATTGGACATGACTGAGTGACTGAACTGAACTGTACACCCGTGGCTGATTTATGTCAATGTATGGCAAAAACCACCACAATATTGTAAAGTAATTAGTCTCCAATTAAAATAAATAAATTAATTTTAAAAAATAAAATGAAAAACTAATATAAAAAAACTGGTCATAAGCAATAAATTGATTTCTCTATACTTTATTGGGTCATGGACACAGTTCAAAAACTGTGGCCTGGAGACATGCTTGCACACTACTCACAAAAACATTTTTCAGGCTGTTCACTATAGCAGGAATTACAAAATGAAAAAAAGAAACAATCTAAATGCCCACCAATAGGGAAATCGGTAAACAAAATATGACATATTCATTTGATGATTACTATCCCTGGTGGCTCAGATAATAAAGAATCTGCCTGAATTCAGGAGACTCGGGATTCAGTCTCTGGGTTGGGAAGATCCCCTGGAGAAGGAAATGGCAACCTACTCTGGTATTGTGGTCTGGAGAATTCCATGGACAGAAAAGCCTGGTGAGCTACAGTCCATGGGGTCACAATGAGTCAGACATGATTGAGCAACTAACACTTTATGAAACAACAGTTGCACGACACTGGGCATCAGGTAACAAAGGATAATGATCCTTGAGAGAAAGAAAACAGATGAGGTCAGCCCTACAGGTGACACAGCTAACTGGCTAAGGCACAAGGCCGGGGAGCCCAGGCAGAGCCAAGAGTCCCTGAGTTGAGAAAATACAGCTGAGAGTCAGGGAGACCAAGGCAACGGCACTCTCAGGCAGAGCACCTGAGAGGAGAGGGCTACAGAGACAAAGAACACCATGGATCGCAGAGAGGCCCCATCAACTGTTCAGCTGAGTCTTGACAAGCTCATGTGAGTAAGAAAATTACCTGACGCTGGAGAAAGGAGCTATTCAAAAGGCTTAGGGGGAAGAGTACTCACTGCTCACAGAGGGCCAAGAATAGCACCTCTTCCCTCCAGTCAGACGACAAAAGCCCTGTAATTCTAAAGTCTTGCCTCATTAGTAAGGAGCAAATAGCTCTAGATTAATAAAGCTGTCTCATTTAACAAACCCTAAAATTTAAAAGCAAGACCAAAAAGGATCCATCAGCTTCCAAATTTCTTAAATGCATCCCATATAACACGCTAAGTATTTTATGGGAATTCAAAAATATCCAGCATCCAACTAGTTAAAATTCACACCTCTGGCATCCAATCAAAAGTTTGCAGGCATGCAAAGATATCACCCAAATGAGCATGCAAAGATATCACCCAAATGAGAAAAATCAATTAAAACTAACCCAGGACTGTCACAGATGTAAAACTAATAGAAAATGACTCTAAAACAGTATTCTGTATATCTGTACTTCATACATTCAAAAAGTTAAGTGCCATAAAAAACATTTAAACTTCTGAAGATGAAAATCTCAATGTCTGAAATGAAAAACACACTAGATGAGGGACATCCCTGATGGTCCAGCGGGTAAGACTCCACACTCCCAGTGCAGGGGGCCTGGCTTCAGTCCCTAGTCAGGGAACTAGATACCACATGTATGCCACAACTAAGCCCCCATGCCATGAGAAAGATCCCATGAGCCACAACTAAGACTCAGTACAGTGAAAATAAATAATAAAGAAAAAAATACACTATATGGGATTAACAACAGATTTAAAAGATTGGTGAACTAGAAGACTTAGCAACAGAAACTATCCAAAAGGAAGCAGAGAAATAAAATTTTTTTAAATGAACGGAGCATCAGTGAGCTATGGGACAACCTAAACAGCCTGACATACATGTAATAGGAATCCCCAAAGAGGATAAGGGACAAAAAAATATTTGAAGAAGCAATGGCCCCCCAAATGTTTGAATTTTATAAAAATTATAAACCTGCAGACTCAAAAAGCTCAACAAAATTCAAACACAAGAAACATAAAGAGAAGTGCACAAAGACGTATCATAATCCAATTGCTAAAAAAATAATAATAATAATGATAAAGAAAAAATTTTTAAAGCAACCAGACTAAAAAGACACATTAAGCACAGAGACAAACAAAAATAAGGATAACAGTAGATTTCTCAGCAGAAACAATGTCAGCAGAAAGGCAGGGGACTGACATCTCTGAAGCATGGAAAGACAAAACTCCCATCCTAGAATTCTATACCCAGCATAAATATTTTCAAATACTTTTCAGACACAGAACAAAAGCTAAAAGAATTCTGCACCGAAGAGTAGCACTACAACAGCTTTTAAAGGAAGTCCTTCAAGCGGAAGGAAAAATGAACACAAACAATAGATAGAAATCTGGATGCAAAAAGTGAAGTACAGTTAATGGTAACTGCACGTGTAAGTACATGGCTTTTTTCTTATTATTTAAATATCTTTGAAAGATAACTGACCATTTAAACATAAATAAATAAAAGTAAAAACAATGTTATTATAATAAAATATATGACAAAAGCACAAAAGTTGGGAGGGGAGAAATGGAATATCAATTGTATCTTAATAAAGCTGCTAAAAAAAAATTAAAGAACGGATAAAACAATATCTAAAGATTCTTCCAAGCAAAAGTTTCTAACGTTCTATTTCAAAAAATCCTCATTCTCCTCCATTCTCTTCCTACCCACCGCCTTGCCCCCACAGCTTGTGGGATCTTAATACTCTGACCAGGAATTGAACATGTGCACTCAGCAGTGGTCACACAGAGCCCCAACCACTGGACTGCCAGGCAATTCTCTACATTCTCTTCCTTTAAAAAAAAAAAGTATAATAATCTCCCTATTTTGCTACACATTTTTTTGTATGCATATCTAAGCATTTAAAAAAAAAATTAGAGGGTTTTCTAATATACCTTTTCCTGAAACTTCACTAAAACAGAGAGAAACAAAATATTTAAAGAAATAATAAGGAAATTCATAAAATAAAACAGAAGCTGTGGAAACAGTGATCAAGAGTCATGCATCAATTCTCCATCTCCCAAAATATTTAATAACTTAACATCAAGGAAAAGGCTGAAACTGAACAACGTGAAGGGGAGATACGAAATCTTAAGCCTTGGAAAGACTCAAAAAATGAGAGGCACAAACAACCGTGAAAACATGCTTTAGGGTGAGACTAAAAACAGAAGGAAGGGGTTAAAGTCTGTTTAAGAAATAGTCATAACCCCAAATTCTCTCTTTCCACTTGAGGAGACACATACCTTGCCCCAGCTGACCCTTACAAAGAAATCTGGGGAGAAGGTCTACAACTGAAGCTTATGAGGTTCATGAGATGAGCTGCTGACAGCTGGAGGGGTGGGTGGAGTGAATGATTACAGAAGAGTGTAAAGTAACTTCTGAACAGTTGAGAGCATTAGCCTCTGGGAAGTGAAAATGAGCAGAGAGAGGACTAGTCATCTTAGAAGCCTTATGTTACCCCTGACCTTTTAAACTACATTCATGCATTATTTTTAAATCTTGAACTTATATCATTTTGATAAAAATCATTTTAACTGGATTATCAGACTACACATTAGTTTTCATTTCACTGTGTTTGTTAGTTTGAAAGTCTTTTTCTTCCTTACCTTCTTTCCACCTGGCTTCTCCACAGTGAAAACCTCACTCCAGATCTGAATTCCAGTGGTTTCTGGGTCAGAGCCCCCTCGCCATGAAAACCCTGTCAACGGTTCTTCTGGGTCACCCAGCCAGTTTGAATGGCCACCTTCCTTCTATAGGAGAAATAAGAAATTTCCATTAAAAGTTATTCAAGTAACTTTACACATCAAGGGTAACTCATGAGGTGAGTTTGCTCTTTTGGACACAGAAGTCTCCACTTGCTAATCTGAAATGAAGTAATTCTACCTTACCTGGAAATATAAGTATCGTAGCATGAAGTCCAGCAAGAAGGACTTGCCCTTTCGGAAGGCGCCGGCCACCGACACCACCACCACATCAAGCTCTCGGATGTGGTCCTGTAAGAGGATGCTGGCCAAGGCTTTCTCCTCTAGCTCAAAGGAATGTTGGTCTTTCTGAACCAAAACAACCTGCACTGGACCAGGCTTTCCGCTCTCCATAGCATCACCTATGTTGTTACAGAGATTAAAAAAAAAGTTTCAAATATATGTATTTTTAGCATGGAAGAGTAAAAACTTTTTAAACAGAGCACAAAGGCACCCAACCATAAAAGAAAAAAAAAAAAAAAAGATTAATTAGACTTCATTACAATTAAGAATTTTGTTCATTAAAAGACACCATTAAGGGAGTAAAAATGCAAGTTACAGGCTAAAAGAAAATATTTTAACACCTAAATCCAAAGGACTCATATCCAGAATCATTATAGAAATCCCAAAGAAAGATACAACTATTCCACCTTTAAAATGAGTAATAAGCAAAAGATTATGAACAGGCATTTCATTTAAAAAGGATATCCAAGTGGTCAATAAGCATATGAAAAGGTTCTATACCATCATTTAACAAGGAAATGTAAATCAAAACCATAAGGAGACACCACCGCTTGCCCATCAGAATGGTACAACTGTAATTCTCATACACTCTGATGGGAATGGAACCACTCTGAAAAACTGTTAGGCAGTATCTACTAAAACTAAACATAACTATGACCCAGCCAATTCCACTGCTAGGTATATACCTAAGAGAAATAAATGTGTACATCCATCAAAAAACATATACACAAGAATGTTCACACCAGCTTCATTTAAAATGGTCCAAAACTGAAAATAAACCAAAAGTCCACCAAGAGTAGAAAGGGCACCTGCCACTGCCAAGCCTTTCACATACATCATTTTACTTAATCCTTAGAACTCTACGAGGTAAATAATACCACTCCATTTTTAAAATAAAGAAACTAAGGCCTACAAAAGTTAAGTAACAGTTCCCAACGGGTCCTAGAGAAAACTTGAAAACATCTGTAGGTGACTATGCTTTGCAGATCACTCTTAAAAACCTAGTCAAGGTTTTAGAGGCAAGCAATTCTTTAGATCAAAATTAACACTAACTCGTAGTTTCTCTTCTAGAGTTAAAAACACAAAGATATTCTTTGAAATTCAGAGCCACTTAGCTATGAGGATTTATGGAAAGTTTACAAAAAAAAAAAGCAAAGCAGCAGTGGAGCCTATGAAATGAGGCAAAGCACTACTACCTGTTCTAAAGGAGACGTTCTTAAGTAGTTAAAAGGACACTGTTGTTGTTTAGTTGCTAAGTCACGTCCGATTCTTTGTGACCCCATGGACTAGACCGCCAGGCTCCTTTATCCATGGAATTCTCCAGGTAAGAATACTGAAGTGGCTTGCCATTTCCTTCTCTAGGAGATCTTCCCGACCCAGGGATCAAACCCATGTTTCCTGCATTAGCAAGCAGATTCTAATAACTGGGTATTTAATGAATTATATTAGGATATTATGAATGAGTATTAGGAAACAAAACCATGTTTTAGTGGATTATTGCTTAGAAGGAGGCTAAGTTAAAAAAAAAAAACTAATGAATTTAAAGTAAATTGAAGGACAAATATTAAGTTGAGCATAGTAGAGGTAGGTAGATATGGCCAAAATCATACATATGGTCCCAGAAACCCTTTCATCTGGGAAGCACTGAAGGCTGAATGATCACAGCAGGCAAAGTAGACAGAACAGCCTGACTGCCAGACTCTACCCTTTAAGTACGCACTGCTGCCCAGTTTTTAAACTTACAGTATCAGACAGCAACAAAAGGCCTACCCGCTTTTTACTTTTTTTGCGAACTACTGGAAAACAACCTGTAACGATAGATTAAATGTCATGCTGGCATTATAATACACAGATACTAACACTTTTCTTTCCCATTATTTCCCATTACAAAAAGGAAACATTTTTGTGAATAATCTCTTGGAGTTCTTATTGACATAACAGCAGGTGAATCCGGGGCCTGAAGACCTTCAGTCTTTCATATAAAAGAACAAAAGAGAACAATTTATTCATACCTTATGGATAAGGCACAGGGTTAAGTGCTGTGCAATACTCAACGCAGTACCAAGGTCCCTGAGATGGCTGGTTGCTCCCCCAACATCCATTTTTCTCCTGCTGCTATGGTAATATTTTTAGCTGGGCACATAAATGCTCAGAAGAAACACATTCCCAAACCAACCCTGTATGCAGGGTATCACTATGTGCCTAAGTTCTGACTGGAAATGACGCAGCAACTTTCAGATCATGCATCTTCCCCCTTCTTGCTGGCTAGATGCAAAAGCAGGAGCAAGTCACCCTGGACCAGGCATGTGAGGCTAACACCTCAACGAGAGAGGCAGGGCTGAGACTCAGTGTCACAGAACCGCCACTGCGGGCTCACTTTCACATGGAAGGAAAACGTCTACCTTGTTTAAAGCACTTATTTGGAGGGTCTATGAGGTACAGCCAAACCGAGTAACCAGTACAATAGTCCCCCAGGGCTTCACAATTAACTTCATGGTACCGGTTCTTTCCATTTCATCTATTTCACCATTAAAGTTTACTGAGCAATGTGAATTTCCTACAGAAAGCAGGCACACAATAAACAACTGTTAAATAAGAATGAATATGTATGTAATATAGTTGAAAGCTGCCACCCTAAGGATGCAGGTGGTACTCTCAGGGCAACAGGCATGGAAGATAACGTTACCTGGACTACAAACAAGATAGAAAAATTCCGTGACAAAAATGTATGCAGTTGTACACAATGAATTGCACTTCAAGAAAAGATGAAGACCACTAAGGACAGTGTTTTTTTTTTTTTAAAAAAAGATAAAACCTTTCCTCATCTCTTCCTCTTTCTGCCTACAGTAAAGTGAAAAGGAAGAGAACCAGGCTATATTTAGTTAAGGGAGTTGGGGAGATCCTGCATTTCTCTCTGACAGTATACTAGGCACACAGGACTTTAAAAGATCTTGGTTTGGGTCCACTTAAGGGAAAAATCATTTTGAACTATACACATTAATCATTCAAACAGAGGTGCTCACTTTTCACCACACCATCTTTATCTCTCACTTCCTAAGACAATAAAACTATATATTATTGATCATCCAAGTAAAAATCTTATTTTTAGGTATCATGTAAATGTCCTTTGCTCATTTATCTTTGCATCTCAGATCCCCCCAATCCCGTAAAGCCCTTAAGCAAAACCTCAGGGCCCTCTCCTTTAGCCATGCCAGCTTCCAACAGTTCCTGCCTATCAGGTTGATCATTCAAGTCAACATCTCCAGAGTGCTGCTTTGACTTGTCACCTCATTCCCTAGGGCTGAACACCTTCATTACAGTACCTAAACATACCATGAGAGCAACTATGTAACAAAACAATCAAAAACATTTTCTGGATTGATGGCTCAAAGCTAAAATCTTAATTCTGTAAGTCAAAGCCTTTCACCATTCACCCTACTGCCTTAGTTTCTCTAATTCTTTATTCTCCTCATCCTCCCAGGTAAATTTATACTCCTTCTAGGAGAAAGTTAGGATCCAGGTGCTATTCTAATTTCAAAATTTCAAATATACAGCCTATTCAACTATTTGTTTCCACGGCCTGAAATGTGCCTTCCGCTTGACTCCAGCAAACACTTGCTCATCCTTCATCACTCACCTGCACCCTCCCTCAGGCCTGACCTCCCATCCAGTCCTCTCATAGTCCATCACTTTACACTAAAAAGCAATCAAGAGAGTCCTCAGGGCTTGAATCCTTACTTTCTCTCACCTCCAGAATGCAAGCTCCGTGAGGACAGAAATTTTTGTCTCTTTTGTTCAATGCTATGTCCCCCAAGAACCAGAACAGTGCACACAGAGAGGAGATATCCAGTAAATATTTGCATAATAAACAAGCAAACTCCACCTCTTAGTCACAATGTGATTGTGGATAAATATCTATTTGTAGTTCCATTTATTTATAAAACTAACACCATCTCAAAGCAACAGTGTATGACACACACTGTAAGCGTGCTCAGTCACATCCGACTCTTTGCAATCCCACTAACGGTAGCCTGCCAGGCTCCTCTGTCCATGGGATTTCCCAGGCAAGAATACTGGAGTGGGTTGCCATTTCCTTCTCCAGGGGACATTCCCAACCCAGGGATCAAAACCAGGTCTCCTGTGGCTCCTGCATTAGCAGGTGAATTCTTTAACACTGAGCCACCTGTGAAGTCCATATGACACATATTATGGACTCAATCAAATGAACCTGTTTTCCTATTTCCACTACTAGTAAATACTATTGGGAGGTTGGGGGGAGGTTGAAGAGGGAGGGGACATGTGTATACCTATGGCTGATTCATGCTGATGTATGGCAGAAACCAACACAATATTGCAAAGCTATTATCCTTCTATTTAAAATAAATTAATTAAAAAACAATACTAGTACATACTATTATTCTACTTGGGGCTTCCCTTGTGGCTCAGCTGGTAAAGAATCTGCCTGCAATGTGGGAGACCTGGGTTTGATCCCTGGGTCAGGAAGAACCCCCCTGGAGAATGGAAAGGCTGCCCACTCCAGTATGCTGGCCTGGAAAATTCCATGGACTATATATAGCCCATGGGGTGGCAAAGAGTCGGGCATGACTGAGCAACCTTCACTGATTATTCCACTCATTACAACTTTATATTGTAATGAGCTCCTGGGGAGTTAAGGAAACTGTCACATTCAGGCCTAGTATCTACCATAGAATAATAGCTTCCTAATATTGTGAACACTAAACCTAACAGTACATATAAAGAATTGTGGTAAAAGTCAGTTTCTCCCCTTCCTCCTCCCAGTCTCCTTTCTGTCATCGTCAGCCTCCTTGAATGTCTTCATGCACTCAACTACCCATTCCCTTCTCATCACCTTGCCATCTGACTTTCCTCTCAGTCTCTGTTGAAACCATTCTCTAGTTCATCAGTGACCTCACCTGCCAAATGCAATAGATCTTTCTTGATTCTCATTCAACCCTACACCTGTGATAACACACAATGGCCAACGACTTCTAACACTTCTTAAAACCTTTGGACTCTACAATACTGCCCACTCCTCCTTCCCTTCCAGCCTCTTTATCAACCCCTTTTCAGCCTGTGATACCCACCAATGCCCCGCTTTAGCCTCGGGGTGCAGTTCTCATCCTCTCCCTGATTGAGCTCTCTACTCGTTAATTTCACTGAAGCTGAAACTCGCTCAGTCCGTGTCTGACTCTTTGCGACCCCATGGACTATACAGAATATATATATATTCTCCAGGCCAGAATACTGGAGTGGTTAGTCTTTCCCTTCTTCAGGGGATCTTCCCAACCCAGGGATCGAACCCAGGTCTCCTGCATTGCAGGCAGATTCTTTACCAGCTGAGCCACAAGGGAAGCCCATTAATTAATTAATTTCACTACACCCTCTATTTTGGTGATGCAACTTCATTAATTTCTAACCTGCACTTGGATCCAAATGTGCAACTGCCTAAGGCACACCTTCATCTGGATATTGCACCATCAGCCCACTCTCGGAGGAGTATTACATAAAAATAAATGGATGTAAGAGTCAGAGGACAAGTTCCTGTTCCAGTTCTCCCACTAACAACCTGTGTGATTCTGGGCATGTCCAGCCTTCAGTCTCAACAGTAAAATGAGTGGAGATTAAACCTCTACCATTTTATAACTCTGCATATAGTATCATTAGCCATTTAGTGTCATCAAAGTGAATCCTGTCAGCTACTCCACTCTTTCAAATCTCTACCTTTCAGCCTCCACCTCTCTCCTGACTCATAAGCAATGTACCACCAAACCCTATCATTTCTTCCATCTCTAACTTCAGCTCCTGGTTTGGCAAAGATTGTTATGCAAGTGAAGGAGTATGTACAGGAGGGAGGCCTTCCCTAACAATCAGGAAAGGCCAGACTTCAGGGCCCAGTTTCGTACTAACTCTAACACCATGAGTAAATCATTTCACTTACCTGTGTCTCCGTTTCTTCCTCAAAATCAGGCAGTTAGGTAAAGCCATTTTCCAGCTCTAAAATTCAATGCCTCTTGAAAAACTGAAAATTTCCTGAATTATCTAAATTGGCCAAACTTGTTACAGAACCTATTCATGCTTTAGGTTAAGTTAAATTGTATAGGCCTGGCTAAAGAACAGATCAAAATTCATGATTAAAAAAAAAGCAACCTGCACAGAAAGGACTCCACAAAAGAGGTTTCTTTAAGGGGGAGGGACACCCCATTTGCAGTGAAATTACTTTCATTTCTCAAGAATCATACTGGATGGAGATCTAACCTCCAGGGATGGTGCTAGAAAAACCTTTACATGGCAACCTTATATGCCTTCTCCCTTAGCAAAGCAATCATTTTCCAAATTGACATTTTCTGAGTAACACTCACTTACATGAACAATAAATATTTGTTTAGTATATGAAGAGTTCATGCTTTATTATGTTCACTTACATGAACAGATGTGACATTTTATACACATACAAAAGATATGCCTGACCTCCGTATACATTTTTTTTTTGGGGGGGGTGGGGGGAGGCGCACCACAGAACTTGTGGGATCCCAGTTCCCAGACCATCCGTTTACATTTAAGTAAACTTATAAACCTAAGTTTAGGAAAAACTGAAGTTTGGTGAACTTAAAACCTAATTTCAAAAAAAAAGGTGAGTGGTAAAACTATTATACTGCCAATTATTAGTGCTGTAAATAGCTCAAAGTAATACTGTATCAGTCATCATTTCAAAGTATGTAGAAATGTTGAAAATATTTGGATAATTATAAAGGATTCCAATAATTGACATGGAAGTTTTTTCTAAGTACTTTTAAAGCACTGACTTAGCCTCTCCTTTTTAATACACACCTTAATCCAGATTAATCACTAAGTTTAAATGCTTATTTAATCGATGTATAACTGGACTCAATGGACGTGAGTTTGAGCAAACTCCAGGAAATGGTGAAGGACAGCGAAGCCTGGCATGCCGCAGTCCATGGGGTCGCAAAGAGTCCAACACAACTTAGCAACTGAACAACTTCACCAAAAGGACAGACAAATAGAATGGCTGAAAGACTAACAAGTGAAATTAATTATTATTGGGGAAAATTTGTACAGACTATGCAAATTACAACGCTAATTCTTCCTAGATTTCTGAATTTTTAAAGAACAGAAGAAAACAACGTAGCAGCACAGGCTAAATAAAAGTAGATAAGGTTACTGAATTATAAGTGGCCTTTCTGACCCTATGGAAAACACACATTTTAAGAAACAAGTTCTATCAGAAAAAGCATTATGGGGGAAAGAAGTTTAAATGCTCCTCAAATATTTGAAACCAGTGATAAACTCAACGAAACCAGTTATTTGGAAGCAATCACAATTGCTATTTCAGGTAATTCAGACAGAAGTTTGTAGATCAATTGAAGAGTTTAGAACAGGGTTTCTCAACCTCAGCACCACTGGTATTTGGGTGGATAACTCTTTGTTGTGGGGAACTATCCCACTCACTGTAGGATATTTAGCAGCATCTCTCACCTCTTCTCACCAGGTATCAATTGCGCTCCGTCTTGATTGGGAGACCCAAACATGTCTCCAGGCATTGCTAAGTGTCCCAACCAGGCAAAACCACCCTGGGTTAAAAACCACTGGGGCAGAGCGAGTCTCAGTTCTCATTCTTACTGTCCAGAGAGTTCTGAAAAGCAAATCCTAACTATACTTAAAGAAACATTTCACTGAGCAGCGTGCATGACTCAGGGTAAAGTTATGACCTGAGTTTTCCATTCTCCTTTTGAAATAGCACATTTTCTAAAGAGCAAAAGCAACACACCCAAAAACAGAAGCATACCATTTTCATGCCTCGTTCTTGCTGGCAGTCTTTTAAAGTTCCCAGTTCACAGAGAACGCCAAAGAAAACACATCATCATATACAAAGATACATGGAAGCTCTCAGCCAACTCTACTACTGGGTGTGGCTCCTTTTTGCTGATGGTGGGAGTGCCTTTTGTCTCAAGGCGGTATATTGGTAGATACACATATATTTCTAAGGTTGTTTCCATGAAAATACTATTTAAACACAATTCAATACAATACTAGGGGAAATTTACATTCTAATTAATTAAAAGGTTTACGAGGAAGATTATTTTCATCTGTCATAGGGAATTTTTGTATTTTAGCACAGGTAGTGGTTTGGTCACTAAGTCATGTACAACTCTTGCAAGTCTGTGGACTGTGGCCTGCCGGTCTCCTCTGTCCACGGAATTCTCTTGGCAAGAATACTGGAGTGGGTTGCCATTTCCTTCTCCAGGGGATCTTCCCAACCCAGGAATGGAACCCAGGTCTCCTGCGCTGCAGGCAGATTCTTTACCTACTGAGCTATGAGGGAAGCCTCCACAGAATGCTTAGCACACAGAATGCTGAACAGAAGCACTTTTTCTTAATTAAGAATTTTGCAGTGCTTCATGGATTTATGAAAATTAATTATGTCAGAAATGCAGAGACTGAATCTAAAATGAGAAAAAATCTTTTTAATAGGAAGAATTCAATAGTCACCTTATTTGACTTCACCCTAAAAATAAGAACACCAGCAAAATCAACCTGGCTACCTGAAGGTTTTAATTATCTGTATTCCAGTTGAATAAGACTTTCTTAACTGGCAATATTTGACTTGGATTCCTTATCATTTCAAAACATAAAGAATTAATCTACTTCTCTGCTTTTTCACCTACTATGTCTATAAAATCTACTTTCTAATTTGTAATATACTTTAGCCTCCTTATGGACTGTAGCCCACCAGGCTCTTCTGTTCATGGGATTTTTCAGGCAAGAATACTGGAGTAGGTTGCCATTTCCTCCTCCAGAGGATCTTCCCAACTCAGGGATGGAACCCCCATCCCCTGTCTCCTGCATTGCAGGTGGATTCTTTACCCGCCAAGCCATTGGGGACGCCCAGAAGAGTAACAACTCAATACAAAAATATTGACATTACAAATTATACTTCCTATAATGCAATAAATCAATTCAAATTAAGCAACCACCTATAGGGAAATTTGATTATCTATTAATATAAAAATCAAATTACTTGGGTTTTAGGAACTTTTTCACTAGTACCTGGCCCCTCAATGAGTTAAATCAGAATCTGTGAGTGAGCTCCAAGCACTGGCAGGTTTTAAAAACCCCAAGTTATTCTAAAGTGCAGCAGAGCTGGGAACCACAGCTCTACAGCAACTAAAAGATTTTTTTTCCTTTTAACTAAAAGCTTTCCCATCATGTTTCCCCTTGATATTTTTTAGAGAATATGCTCTTAGAATCTCAGAGTCAGAAAATGTTTTAAAATTCAGACTAACGATAAACTATAGTTGTGTCTTTTAAACAATTTCTCAATATGAAACACAAGGCCACAGAAACTTTAAAGGCATGCCTAGTCATCAGAGGTAAACTTTAAACCAATTCTCAAACAAGTTCACACACCCTAGAGTTCCCTAATATTTCAAAGAAATATTAGACTATATGACCAAATTGTGAGCAACGGCTACCACTGAGGAACTGGGGAGATAGAGGAGACATTTCTTCTTACAAGTCTCCATTATTTCATTTTAAATAATTAGTGTGAGTATATCTTTTATGACTTAGGAATCATAAAAATGAAAAACTGCATGTGCTATGCCTTAGAAAACCAATTCTACAAAAGCCTACTCTCAGCAGGGAAGACTGCCCTGCTGCTATCTATGGGTCACAAAGGATGGGACATGACTGAGCGACTGAACAACAAGCCCTGTTGAGTGAAAACTAAAACAATTATGCTAGCACTCGTCATCACATTTCTCCTCTACTACTTTTTTTAACTTTATGACTACAATAAGACAGTAAACAATAGCTAATAAAACAACCTGCTCTGCGAACATAATACCTCATTAGATAGAGATCGTCAGTCAAGCGTTTCCTTAACAGGTGTTAACGCAGCAACAGAGATTTCTACACTATGAGCTAGTTTCTGTGGGGACTGAAAAAAAAAGCACTCATTTGAAACTCAACACTGCAATGCTGAATACGTGTCTCGGCTTAAAACTATGTAGGTTTTGATTCTCCAAAAGCCAGCCAGAATGTGAAACCACATTTTTGGTCCGTTAGTTCTTTTCTCTCCTTCCCAAAACATTCTACCCAACTTCGTGTTCAAATTTCAGGGCTGGGATTTATTGAAGTCTTCAATGTTCTGTTGTTGCCTTTAGATTTCGCAAAGGAAACGTCTGGCCATTTCAACAGCACACAAAAATAGTCAGGTAAAATGACAGATGAAATCAAAACCCACGAATTTCTGGTGACCATTTGTTTTTATTTAATACTTTCACTATTTTTTTTTTTACTTTCACTATTTTTTTATGTCTTCAAGAAAGCAAAAGAACGTATTGTACCACACGTACTAAAAGAACTTCTTAAAAATCAATTTAGGCCACATTCTCTTATCTCCTTTAGGGAGATAAGTGTGGGTTGAAAATCAACCTTCCTATTACTTCTTGTAACTCAAGGTCGGTAGGATAAAAATAAAGTTTCCAACTCAAAGACACTTCGCAGCCCTCCACAGCTTTTTGAAAGGTTTAACAATACGGCATCTATAATATTTTCTCAGCTCCCTGGGCCCGTTAACAAGGCCAGAGCCACTCGGCCCGCAAGCGTGCGAAGCGCCCAGGCAGGAAGGGGACCGCAGCCAAGAGCGCCCAGCTCAGCCAGGGCGGGGCCGGCGGGGCGAAACCTCGGAACGACGCCCGGGACCACAGACCCTCGGGGCCGTCCTAGGCGGGGAGGGGGAGGCACCATGAGGGCGGCAGCAGCCCCGAGGGGCACTAACCGTCTCCCCCGGTCGCAGGGCCCGACCTCCGAAGGTGGCCGAGGAAGGCGCCGCCCGTGCCCTACCGTCCCGACCCCGCGAGCAGCCCCTGGACCCGAATAAGCCGGCCAAGGGACACCAGGGAGGGGCGCGCGGTCCCAACGCCGGGACGAGGAAGGGCGGCGGCACGGGCGTAAGGTCTCCTCGGAGCTACAGCAGCGAGGGCGGTGGAGGTGGCTACGGAGCGGGCACGGGGGAAATCGGGCGCCTCACCTGCTCCTCCCGATGCAGCCGCTACGGCTCGCTGAGGGGACAACATGGAGCCTCCGCCTCCAGCAGAAGCAGCAGGGGCGCAAAAAGGGCAAGACTGGGGCGGGAACGAACCAGGCCCTGGAGGCGGGAAACGGGCGTGGCCTGGGCTCTAACAGAAACGAGGGAGAAGGAGGGGCGCGCGAAGCCGCGAGAGAGCGAGAACTCAGAGGCTTGGCAGGGGTCGACCGAGGCGCAGCGAGCGCCTAGCGGACTGGGGCGGGAAAGCGCACGCGGCAAAATCCCGCCACCGCCCGACGCGTATGCGCGTGCGCTGGAGTCCGACACTGTCTGGAATACCTGGGGCTGCGCACTGGGAGCAACGGTCCCTTGGGAATTATAGCCCCTTGATCTCTGGTTACCCGCCAGCGGTTACTGTTTGGCGAACTCATCCGGGGCGGGGAGGAAGCGGAAGAGAGGGACCGGGATTGTCGCGGCTCTTCGACGACTGAACTACAACTCCCAGCAGGCCATGCGGGGAGAACCGAGCCGGCCGGTGGTCCCCGCCCAGCTCCTAGTCTTGAGGCCAGGCCCAGGTCCGAGGCCTCGGTGGAACAGGCATCGGGACCCTACCGGCCGCGTTTGAGAGGGTTTCGGTGCTTAACGCTGGCCGGAGCCATAGGTAGGCGGCTCTCTACCCTAAGGACCGAAGGGAGGCCTCAACCATGGGTGACGTGAGCATCACTGGTTTTTTAAATGATTTTGACTTCACAAGGAGAGGAGGCCGTGACTTCATTATCACCATTACAGCTACTCCCGATATTCCTGTCTCTGCCCAAGCCTGATGGCGCACCATCGCTACTCTTTAACAGCTAACATAAGAACTTCCAGGGAAAGTCCTTCCACTGCCTTTGTTCTTTCTAAGCTATGGCCGTATTTTGTAAACCTCTGGCTTCCTGGAGCTTGTCTTGAAGTTGCTTTGGCAATGACGCTCTTACTTAAACTGTATGGTAGATCAGTGCAAACACAGTTCTCCAAAAATGCTTTTATTCACACTCACATGTGATTGCAAAACTGGCAGTTGTCACAATTGGAGAATATTGTTATTTTGGATTTGTTGGGGTAGGGACAGTTGTCTTGGGGGTACGTAGCTGATGAGAGGCTAAAGTGTCTGTTGCCACCACCACCTCTTGCATCACCCTTGCTTCATTCACTTGACACATTATTCCACTTTCTTCTGTCTTACCTATTATAACCTACCCAGGAACTCCTTCCAGCCATCTCTATGCTGTGCGATGCCCTTGATCTGTGTTTCACTCCTGGAGTGATTAGGCCAGCAGTAAAGAAGTAAAGATAATTCTGCTTAAACTTACCTAAAGAGGTCCTGTTTTGTTTTCTTTTCCTCTGTCCCTTCTGATTCTCTGCAAATTCTCAAGGTTATTTGAATACCTCCTCCAGGCATTATATGTGAGTCTAGATTCAAGCTAAGCTACCTGACCAGCAAGAAACTAGATGTAAATATCAGGACAAGTGGTTACTGGGGTTTCACATTGTATGTGCAGAAAGCAGGACCTAAGAGATACTACTCAAATCCAAGGGATATGCGGCATGCTCAGAGAAAGGGGCCAGAGACTAAAGACTTGTCACAACTGCAATAAACAATTAAAGAAGTTAAACTGAACATGGTGGTGATGAGCATATAGTGTTAGTCGTTCAGTCACGTCCAACTCTTTGCAACCCCATGGACTCCTCCATCCAGGAGGCTTCTCCATCCATGGGATTTTTCAGGCAAAAATACCTGAGTGAGTTGCCATTTCTTTTTCCAGGGGATCTTCCCAACCCGGGGATCAAAACTGGGTCTCCTGCATTGCAGACAGACTCTTTACCATCTGAGCTATCAGGGAAACCCCTATACTCCCCTTCCCCAACCTTCTCCATAAGACTGCTCAACATCTAACTTCTGTTTTGCTTTTCTGTTTGTCTCTTCCCATTAGAACATAAGTTACAGATAGAAATTTTTGTGTTCACTGCCTGTATCTTCAGTGTCCCCAAACAGTGCCAGGCAGGAAGTAGAAACTCAAATACTTACTGAAAGGATGAATAAAGAAAGTACATGTTACACGTAACACTGCCCACTCACTTTTTTGTTCCTTTAATACTAAATACCTAATTTTTGCTTTTGAACAACGTACCCTGTTCTAATTTGTGTTAGTCACTCATTCGTGTCCAGCTCTTTGTGACCCCATGGGCTGTAGCCTGCCAGGCTCCTCTGTCCATGGGATTTGCCAGGCGAGAATCCTGGACTTCTTTGCCATTTCCTTCTCCACTGTTCTATTTTAAGGGTTCCCAATAGAGACACATTGAAACGCACCCTGTCAGGAAGTGACGGCAAATACTGACATTACATCTTGCTCAGTATGACATCATCAAGGTCAATATCAGCACCTCAGCCTTCTGCATATATTGTAGAAGTTTTCGGCACTTGGAACAACACAATACAAATTATACATAGGTTTTAGGATTAGTCGCAACTCAGAAAACAACCCCTGTAAACAAGAAGCCTGTTTTGTTATTATTGTTTCCTTCTCAAGTATTCATGGTTATCAAAACCCTGGAGATACAAAATGCTAAATATTGATAAGACTGATTTGAGCCTGCCTTCAGCCATCTCACTCATGTATGAGCAGAGGCTGAGCTTTCCTTGTGGTTTTCAAGAAGTAGGTGGCATATAGATATGTTTGAATGGTCAAGGCCACTGACTTTGTGGTCAGACTGACCTGGTTCTGAATTCTAGCTCACTAGCTGTACAGTTGGGTGAGTTAGTCTACCTTTTTCAACTCGTTTCATCATCATCTGCCAAATGACTTGAATACTCAAGCCACAGAGTTGTCATAGTTAGTTAAATGAGATATGTTTGGTAATTATGACTAATGCATGATTAGTGCTCAAAAATTGGTAATTATTATATTCATTCTGGAAAAGCAAAACAAAGTCATAAATATTCAACATACTAGAGTATGTTACAAAGGACAAAAATAGCAAAATTGTTTTCTGCAATAATATCCACTGTGAATCAGGTTCCAAAGCTTTCCAAAAACAGGGTGTTTGTTATGTACCAGGCACAGTGCTAGGCAGTAATGCTGCCACAGTACATAAGGCACATTCTTGTCCTCCAGAGACTCACAGCCTTGTTGGGTAAACAGCCAAGTAAATAACCTTCACTCACTGTGTTGGAACACACTTCAGACTCCTCTCCTACCACCTAATCGCAGAATCCACGTTTAAGCAACAATCTAGGCACTCGTAAGGGACAGACTGAAGAACTGACATTCCTGGGTGTCATTTAAATACCTTACTTTGCTTGTGTATAAAATGAGGGATTAAAAAAAAAAAAATGAGGGAATAACTTGTCCTAGTTTGTCAAAAGAAAAGTCAATCCTGACTCTTAGGCTGTTATAAGTTGAATATCAGGCCCTCAATATAGTAACAGAATAAAACCTCTAGATCTATCAGCTGCTTCGTTATTGTTAACTGCAGTCAACAGCACAACTGTCTTAATGCCTCAAAAAGACACTAGAAAAGATCACTAGAATTTGCTGTTAAGGAAAGGAAGCACTATCATTTGTGTTAAAAAGGGTGTGTGTGTGTGTGTGTGTGTGTGTGTGTGCGCGCGCGCTCAGTCATGTACTGACTGTGACTCCATGGACTGTACCCCCAAAGGCTCCTCTGTCCATGGGATTTTCCAGGCAAGAATACTGGAGTGGGTTGCCATTTCCTTCTCTAGGGGATCTTCCCAACTCAGGCATCAAACCTGCATCTCTTGCGGCTCCTGCATTGGCAGGCAGATTCTTTACCAATACACTACCTGGGAAGCATTAAAAAGGTAGACAAGAATATAAATTTGCTATATTCACCTTTGCATTTGCCACAAAAAAGCTCCTAACAGCAGTTACCTCTGTGAGTGTAGAGGGGGAGACCAGTGGGTACAGAGAGGTTAGTGATAGATTAAAACTTTATAGTATATATACTTTTGATTATAAACATATATGGCATGTGAATATATTAAATTTTTAATTAATTTTTTTTCCTTAAAAGTCAAGGAAAAAAAAACTGATGATAAAATGACCTGGAAGACGAGGTGGGAAATTAGCTTTGTAAATACCATCCTATAAAGACAGGACCAAGAAAGACTTCCCAGCTCAGTGCCTCGACAATTAAAATTGCTCAGCAAAACTCCTGAGAAATGGCTGTACTCCAGTGAGCACTAACAATTCCATCTGAGCCCTTCCCTGCCTGAAAACTTATACTGGATCCTCCTAAGCCTTCATTCTTTAGGGCTCTGCTTCTACTTCTCCATACTCTGGCCCTGAAACATCTCCATTTGCTCTCCCTTTTGTCCCAATTCAAGCCCTTGGCTCTAGCCAACCTGGGCTAACTACACCCAAAACATCTCACACTTCTAAGCCTCCAGTCACCACAGAAGGCTGTGTGGTCTTGTGTTGCATTAATGCAGCCTGTGGAAAGGAAGAGCAAGAGGGAATCAAATCTAGGCCAAGTTCTGCTGGACAAGCCAGCACTGAAGTGCATCATGGACTGGGCTGGGAGAAAAGTGTGCTTTTTTGTGATTGGTCTGCCCAGAAGGAGGTCTTATTGTATACCTGCAAAAAAGCACCCCTTGCATTTGCTTTGCACCATTCTCTCTTGCCTTTAAGGGCCTCCTTACCACTCCAAGCTCCTATGTGACTTAATTTCTTCATAAAACCTCCCCAAGTTACTATAACTCCATAGTGATTCCGTCTACTCTTAAATTCAAACAATTCACTTGTCATCTAATCATAGTGTTACAGTTTTGTGTTGTTTGGGAGTTGTTTTGGCTGCTATTTAATTTGTATTTTGTTTTAATTTTATGTGAGTATGTTCTAAGCCCCACCTAGCTTGTAAACTCAGGACAAACATATTTTTTGGATCCCTCCAGATTTCCCAGTATTCTGTGTATCAAACACACAGCAAATGACCAGTAAACATCTGTGCAACAGATCAGGTACATAAATAACATCCCAACCAAGAGTCATTCTCAGGAAAATGTACTGATACAGCAGATGGAGCAGGAAGGAAAGGCAGCTTCAGGAACTGGATCAAGCACAAAGGCCTTTTTTAAAAACATATTTATTTGGCTTCATTGGGTCTTAGTTGAGGCACATGAGATTTTTAGTTGCAGCATGTGGAATCTAGGAACACAGTTTCTTAGCCACTGGACCACCAAGGAACACCCCACACAAAGGCCTCTTGTGTAAAAACTTTGAAGGCTCTAAAGAGACCACCAAGACCACATCAGTGTCTTGATTTTTATCTTCTTTTCTCTCTTTCTAGATATTGAACTAGGGTTCCTTTCCAGGCAGGGTCTGCAGATCCTTGCAACTGCTGTCAGAGACCAGCATCATTCATTTCCTTATCCAGCACCTGATAATATAAATGCTTAAAATTTATGTATTTATCAGAATGGTAGATAACTGGTTTGATTATCATATTGGCTTGCATTTCTCTCTGTCATCCAAAGGACAAGCTGCTGCAGTATCAACTGATGCTTTAAATGCTAGGGTAAGATATTTGCCACAAAGTTATTTTGGGAAATATTCTTCTGTGCCTTTTTTTAAGAGTGTTTCAATGGCCAGAAGTTTTTTTCTTTTTTTTTTTCTCCTGTCTCGGCTTTACCTGACCTTAAAATCTGTCAAGGGCAGATGGAGTTCACCGCCTGTTCTAGAAGATTTCCACTGGTCAGATTGCTTTCCCTCTCTGTGGCTGCTTGGCTGACTACCTCCCTCTTCATGAGGTTGCATCTTTACAGGATCTGCTGATCCTGCAATTGCCCTTGGGGGTCACTGATTGCTGCTTTAGCAATAACAAGGCCTATAGTCTTGATTTTTATTACTCCTGGTCTACATTTCCCTTTTTAAAAGAATCATGCACACTGCAAATCATTTGGCCAGTTGTAGGTAGAAGGCTTTGAATTTTGCAAGCCAATCAGAGAAGCCAAAAAGAGTGAAATCCAGTATAAACTAGATAGTATCCGGTTTCAAATACAGTTTCCACTAAGGACCCCTTTTAGGCGACGAATAAATTCAATTATATGTCTTTTGTGCCACATTCTCAATTTTTAACCCCTAATTTTACCATCCTATAACCAGGCTGTTATCTTCTGGCTCATCTTTCTCATTAGTTTAGCTTTTTTTTTTTCGTTCAGAATGTGTCTTCTCTGTTAGTTATTCCACAGGGAACTGGCAACCTTGGGACAGACCCCTTTTGGGGAAGAGTAACGAGATAAGAACGTGAAGCAGGTTCTGCGGCTGCATTGCAATGTTATTGGAATAGTTTTTCTGTACAGCCTCTTTCTTCACCTACCAAATGGGAGATTGTACCATCTGTCCCTCGTGGTGATGGGGTATTAGGATATATCCGGGAAAATCCATAAATCACATTGCAGAGTGGACCTACACTGTGGTTGTAACCCTCGGTGTCACGAGTAGGAACGCATCAGACAAAAAACATCGGCTCTGGAATTTGTGGGAAAGATATACTTCACTAATAGAAGCAAAAAGAAATTTCTATCGTTAAAACACATAATCAGCCTAAGCTAAAGCAATCACAGAAAAATCCGTGGAGAAACACTAAGGCGCAGGGCCCCCCTCAACTTCGGCCGCAGTGGTGGGCGGAGCTTGGTGTTTGGTCACGCCCCCTGCGCCAGGTCCCCGGGGGGCACCGCCCACCCCTCCAAGGGCCTTGGCGCAGCGCGAGGCCGGTTTTGCCCCTCCTTCTCTGGAGGAGCGCCGAGGGACAGCTCTTGCGCCTGCGCCCTGTGTCAGTGGGCGCAAGGCTACCATCTCCGCCCCCGCCCGAGGGCCCTTGTGCGCCTGCGCGGTCGCTCTCCCGCCCTCTCGCGGTGCTCGGCTGAGTCAGTCAGTCCGTCGGAGTCTGTCCTCGGAGCAGGAGAGGCGAGGCGACTTTGGAGAGCCAGCTGCCGGATTATTTCCTCTCCCCTCCCTGTCTCCCGTCCCACATCTCTCTTCATCCCTCTCCCGCCTTTGCTCGCGCAGCCATGGCAGAGCCGTCGGCAGCCACTCAGTCCCCGTCCGTCTCCTCGTCGTCCTCCGGGGCCGAGTCCTCTGCGCTCGGTGGTGGCAGCGGGAGCCCGGGAGCCTGCCCCGCCCTGGGGACGAAGAGCTGCGGCTCCTCCTGTGCGGGTGAGGCGCGCCGAGGGACCCCGACCTCGGGAGGGGGGCCCTAGGGGGTCAGGGAAGGCACATCACCCTCGCGTTCTGGAGGCTTCATCCCCCGGGAAGGAGCGGCTGGAAAATGGGCTAAGGGGGAGGGGGGTGACAGGTCTTGCAGGCGGTGAGGAAATAACGGGGTGAGGGGAAAACAGACTGGGGGAGGGGAGATATTCCCGCGGGTGGGCGTTAACGCCGAGACTGGGCAGGTGGGCGAAAGACACCAGTTTGGGGGCGGGGGGCGAATCCGTCCTCTGAACCGGGGTGATTTAGTGGAGGATTAGAGAGACTGAGAGGATCGGGGCAGGTTGGAGGTAGGAGAAATGCCCTGTTAGGATTTTGAGGGGATGGCGGTGAAAGGGTTGGGTTGCATTGCAGGTTTGCAGACAGGTGTTGCCATAACCAGTCGTTCATGGTTGTCTTCCAGAAAATATGGGGTGGTGGTTTTTTTCGGTTGCCCGTGGGGAGGATGAGGAAGTTTAATGGAAACACTGAAGCCGTTTTCTGTACTGTTTTCATCCTCCTTTAGTTTTTTTTTTGTGGCCAGACTCGGAATGCCCGATTTTTCAGAGGCTCGGAGGCAGAAGGAGGCGTGATGAGAATAGCTCAGGGAAGATTTGGGAGGGAGCTGCTGGCGGTCCAAGATGGATCCGTGGCTGCATCTGCAACACAGCCTGCTCTTCACTGGCGCGGCGTGGGGGTGGGGGCACGAGGTTAGCAGCTTATATTCTAGAAGAGAATAGATAAGAGTTATGCCAAGCAGTAGACATGTTTTAATTCCATGCTTTTTGTTGGCTATTATTGATCGAAGTATAACAAAAGGAGGTGTTTCCCGCAGAAAAGTGGGAGGGGGAGAAAATTCAGACAAAGCAGGGGCTGGTGGAACCCCCTTCTCCTCGCATCTCTATGAAAGACTAGGAGGGAAGCTGCAGGCCGCTTTTAGTTTCCATTGTATACGCGTCTGCCTGCTGGTGGGAGCTGGCTGGCAAGCTCCCCTAGAGTGGAGATCTGCAGTGCAGATGCCTTCTTGAGGGGAAAAAAAAAGCACCATGAGCAGGTGGTGGTGGTTCTTAAAGGAACTCAGTCTTTGAAGAAGAAGAAGAAAAGCTTTTTGTCGAAGGACCATAAGCTCGGGGGAGTACAGATAATTTTGCTCTTTATTTAGCTACCTTAGAGAATTTTGAGACGTTTTAAAATGCTTGTCTATTTTGCGAGGATCTTGGGTTGATTTTCTAAAGAACAAAATTTATCTTAGCTTTAAATATATTCTCTAGGTGTTTTTCAAACAGTGGATTTCTACATAAATGCTTTGGTACCCGTTTGGATTTTCCAGTGTGGTTATGGACATTTCAGTAGAAACAGTTATCAGAGGAAGCTTCTGCAAGGCCAAGATGAGCTATCCCGATATAGGAATGAGGCAGCAAATTTAGAACCCCTGTCCCCTTTAAACCACTACCATTTCTCCTCCAAATTTTTGTGTTCTGGGCAAAGGTCCAAATGAATAGCAGCTTCCTTATATACTTAGCAACTTGGTGTTTTGGCTTTAATCACTTGTCATTGGTTACTCTTATGTTGCTGGCCCTTTTGTGCATACCTTTTGATTTTCTTCATTTTAAATTTTTGATACACTTGAAAAATAGATACTCTCGCCACCTTGAACTCTTATCCACTGCAAATATGTATTAATATTGTATAAAAATCATTAATACAGTTTTAGTGAGTTCAACTCAAGATCCTCATTTGTCAGGTCACTACCTGAAACGTTTAGCTTAAGACACTGTAATATATAGTCAGAATTTCATTGCCAAAGCTCTTCCTCCTTGCTACATCTTTTCTCCATCTCTCAGAGGAAATGTCTCAGGCTTTTGCACCATGAAAATAAGATGAAGTTTGTTATTACAAAATTTGACTCATAAAATGGGTTCTTAAAAAATTTACCTTGATTGTTTTAAAAATCGGTAGGTGTTAATGTCAACCTTTAGGTTCATTTACATTCACCAAGCTTCTCTTGGTTTTAGAAACTTTCAAAAAATAAGAGTTAAAAAAAAAAAGAAGAGTAAGTGGTCACTTGGTGCCTGCAGGAAACAATTGTGTCTTGACTGACCTGTTTAGTGACAAACTTTAGAAATTTAGTTTCTAATTAAAAATGATTGGTGATGGCGCTGTCTCATCCAGTGCATTCAGTGTTAGTGCAGCTGGCAGTGATGTATGCTTGGAGAAGGTCAGGAGCCAGGATTGGCTTCCCAGATTTCTGCCTTTGAAGAAGAACAAAGATTTCGAAGGCAGAAATTTGAGGTTGAAGTGAAAGATACGTAAATAATTAGTGTTCTTTTTTTAGGATGAGAGTTGCCTTAGATACCTGTCTATTGCCTGAACTTTAAAAGTGGTTTAATAGTTTACTGTCTGTAGCCTTTGAAATTCTTTAACTTGCTAGAGACTGTTCTTTATTATTGCTCTGAAAATCATGGTGCCAAAATAAAGCTACATTTCTTGTATCTGTTCATGGAAGTCAGCTCAAAGCAAAAAACAGCTGGGACAACTAAAAAAAAAAAATACACAAGTTTTTGCTTTAATTACTTCTTTCCTCACTCGTGAAATTGAGTTGTTCCATGTACTTTTTATGGCTTCATTTTTACACTTTGTTCTAACATATCAGTCAATCACATGATTATGTAATTTGTATTTTCAGTCTTAACTCTTAAGTAAAAAAAGAACTCTGACTACCTGTTCAGCACTGAAGTCTGTATTGTACACATGTCAGATTAGCAGTGAGTGTGTAATATGGTGATAAACACACAGACTTGAGTCCCAGAGGTACCTATATTTCAGTCCTGTCTATGCTTATTGACCATATGACCTTGTGCACATCCTAAGCCTCAGGAATGTGACCTAGACAAATTTGCTGCCCTTAAATCCTAACTTTTATTGAATAACAATACCTAGTATTTGATACATCTATTTATAGATTTAAAATACATAGATACAAAGAACAATTGAATAAGAAGTGAGAAATCATAAATCTTCCTCATAGTAAAGGATGCTCTTATACTTTGTTCTTTATAAAAGTAAATCGTTTGTTTCAGCTTTTGACCCCTCATATTTATAAGGGGTCATTCCTTTCACTCAACTGACCTGTTAAAGAAGTTGGGGGTGAAGCCAAGATGTTTCGTAGGTCGCTTGGCATCAGTATGCTAAGATATTTTCTGCAGCATGCTGACCATAAGTATAGTTATGATACATTATAAAACTCCTGTCAGGGGAAGCAAGAGGACAGGAAAGGGCAAGAATGGTCATGTAGTATGGTTCACAAATGCTTGTTGATTTGAATGATTTTTATTCCCCGGGAACAGAAGATATCTTTTAATGCTGTTTTCTTTTAGAGTCAGATTCACAAATAATTTAACCACTCTGATCAAACAAACCAGTCCACATATATTTAACACTTACACCTTCCTTAAATTGAAATCTCTAAGGAATTGTTTATGTAGTAGCTGGTAAAAGCATCGGTGTTTTTATTTTTATTATTTTAGAGATGGTCTGTAAACAAAATGAAACTAATATTATCGCTTTTATTGTATTCTGTGGTGGTGGTGTTATCCAGTCCCTCATTCGTGTCCAACTGTTTTCTGTGGTGAGGAAATTATATATCCTTACTGATCCAGTAGTCACCTGTTTAATCCTGTGCAGTTTATAAGCATCTGTAAAATGAAGCTTGGTAGTGAAGGAATTGGTGACGTGTCATTGAAGGGCAGAGGGAACATTCAGTTTTCCAGTTTTGTGTGAGCCAAGACATTGTTCTGTAGAAGGGCACTTCTGTTTAGAATAGCCATAAACCTAGAACTACTGTTTTTGTAAATCTGAACAGAACTCCAAATAAATGATTAACTATGTGTATTTGTTGTATGTACATACCTTATAGTCTGTGTCCAACTTTATTGTTAATGATGAATTTATAACTGCCTCCTTAACTGTACAGACTTACGAAATAAATGTAAATTTTGTAGTATAACTTTTTAGATGAAAATTACCAAGTTGATATTACGTTCATATAATTTAAGTCATTCAGGAGTTGCACAGGAGACTGACTGAAGTTTTATCCCGTTTATTTGTAACAGCTCTTCTAGAATTATTTTGGATGGTTGGGGATGTTACAGGTGTTTTTTATAAAGTATGTACACTAAATGGGCTTCCCAGGTGGCACTGTGCTGTGTTGTGCTTAGTCACTCAATAGTGTCGGTTCAGTTCGGACTCTTTGCAGCCCCATGGACCGTAGCCTGCCAGGCTCCTCCATCCATGGGATTCTCAGCAAGAATGCTGGAGTGGGTTGTCATGCCCTCCTCCAGGGGATCTTCCCAACCCAGAGATTGAACCTAGGTCTCTCACGTTGCAGGTAATGGATTCTTTACCCTCTAAGCCAGAGGGAAGTCCCCAGGTGGCACTAGTGGTAAAGAACCCACCTGCCAATGTAGGGCACTTAAGAGGTGCTGGTTCTATCGCTGGGTGGGGAAGATCCGCTGGAGAAGAGAACGGCAACCTACTCCAGTATTCTTGCCTGGAGAATCTGGTGGACAGAGGAGCCTGACAGGCTACAGTCTATGGGGTTGCAAAGAGTCGAACACAACTGAAGCGACTTAGCACGCTCGCATGTATATTAAGTAAATTTAGCTGTAATCAGTATTGCTTATGATTGCATCATTGCAGTGTTTTACTACATATCTGTGACTAGTAACATCTGTTACTAGAATAGGACATGTTACTCTGTAATACTGAAATTTCAGAGAAAATCCCCTTGTTTCTTACTTTTCTTTTTTTGGTTGTGCTCCACCACTTGCATGAATCTTAGTTCCTCAACCCAGTGACTGAACTCATGCCATGGCAGTGAAAGCACCAAATCTTAACCAGTGGACCACTGGGGAACTCCTGCAGAAAATCCCTTTAAATACTGGATAGGATGTGTGTTTCTGTTTTACATTTTGTGATGGGGTGGGTAATTGTTAACAGTTAGCTTCCTCTTGTGATGGTCTCTTTAAATTTCAAAGAAATATTCTTATCTGTTTTTTCCAGTCTATTGGTTCAGTTTTCCTCATAAGCACATCATCATAACCTGGGGGTGGGGGCGTGGTGGTGGAGGCAGGAGCTCTCTGACTTCTTCTTCACTGGCAGTTTGCCTTTGAAGATATATTGAAAGGTATTCTGAAAAACATTTTTAGCAAAACTAATACGGAGCCACCTGAAAGCATTTCAACAGTGGGCATTGTCTTCATTTTACATAAAAGGCAGAAATACTTGATTTATGTCTTACACTTGTGTATCGCTTTATGGTTTAATTTGTGTCAATACATTACCTTAATTCAACAAATATTTAAGCATACATCAAGCATTGTGGCTATGAAGTTAAAGATAGGATAAAACAAGGATTAAGGATCCAACTCAGTTCTTTCAAATACATACACTGCCTGTCTTTCAAATTTGAAACAACATGTGATAAAAATAGTTCTGTCACCCTCTTAAATTCAGTTATTGGTTAACCAAGTTCAGTTAACTTAGAAATCTTCACTTCTGATCCCATGGTTTCTAAGCCAGGTGGCTTTTTACTCCACTTTTCTACAGAAACTTCGCTCATCAGATACACCAGTTATTTTCCATGTTATTAAATCCAGTGGTTACTTCTCTTTCTCATTTTATTTATTTTTTAACCTCACTGTGAGGAGTGCGGGATCTTGGCTCCCTGACCAGGGATTGAACCCATACTCCCTTCGTTAGAAGCATGGAGTCTTAACCAGTGGACTGCCAGAGAAGTCTGTCTTCCTCATTTTAAATGCCCTCGGTTCCTCTCTTTCCTTTACGTAGCAATCAGCAAATCTTATTGATTCTACAGTGACTACCAGTTTTCCCAAGCTCCATCACTACTACCCTGGTCCAGGCTATTGTCCGTAGCTCTCCTAAATTACTGCAGTTGCCTCCTAACTGATCTCCAGACTTTCTCTCTTGACTCTCTTCAGTCTTTTCTCCACACAGCAGCTGGTGTGAGTCTGTGAAAAATGTAAGTCAGATCATTTCACTCATTGGCATATGCTCTAGTCACTTCTGATCACACTCAGATTAAATGCTGAAGTCATTAAACAGCTTACGCAGCCCTCTAATATCTGGCCCCGGCCTGCCCCCCTTGCTCACCTAGCTTTAGCCACACTGATCTTGTTATTTTTCACACTAGGAATACCTCTCTCAGTGTCTTATTTGCTGTTCACTGTGCCTAAAATCGGAGAAGGCAGTGGCACCCCACTCCAGTACTCTTGCCTGGAAAATCCCATGGATGGAGGAGCCTGGTAGGCTGCAGTCCATGGGGTCTCGAAGAGTCAGACATGACTGAGTGACTTCACTTTCACTTTTCACTTTTATGCATTAGAGAAGGAAATGGCAACCCACTCCAGTGTTCTTGCTTGGAGAATCCCAGGGATGGGGTCGCACAGAGTCGGACACGACTGAAGTGACTTAGGAGCAGTGCCTAAAATGCTCTTCCCTCATACATTCTCACAGCTCTTCACTTTCTCACCTCCCTTAGATCTTTGCCTGGCTACCTTATCAAAATTGCATAAGAGAAAAACACCTTATAGGCTTTTCCTGCTTTATTTTTCTTATGACTTGTCATAATCTGTCTTACAGTATTTGACTTATTTATTTTGTATATTGTTTGTCTGCCACAAAATAGAAGTTTCATCAGAGTGGAGATTTTTGCTGTTTTATTCACTGCTCTATCTCTGATGCCTGTCAGAACCTGGCACAAAGCAGGCCGTCGTATTTTTTAATGAGAGCAAAGACTTTATCATTATGGAATGGATGAGTAGATGGAGAACCTCTACTCCCAGGAAAATAATGCATACATGAAGTATTGCATGAACTTTCACAGAACTACTATAAAACTACTCATAAACCTCAGGTTAAGAAAATTTTGTTTTTGAAAATCAGATTGTTAACTTTGCAAAACCTTCTGCATATGGAAATTGATATATTCATTTCGGTGCTGAGGAGAGACTTTTCATATAAGTGCATAATACTATATCCAAATATAGTGTATGTTTAAGATTGTCTTCTTTTACTACTTACTTCTGGACTCTAGTATTTTCCACTAATGGCTTTAAATCCAGAAAATTATAACCACTTGAATGCCACATTTTGGTGTATTAGAGATTCACTTCTATTAAGTACTCAATAGTAAGCTAGTATGATGTGGCAGAATTTTAAAATGTGTTAAAATAAGTCTGATTTCTATCTTCTAACAGAATCTGAGATTTTTATTTAATATGTTTTAAACATTATTTGCAGAAGAGTAAAATATTCTTAACAACAGTAAATATAGCACTACTTAGAAGTTGGGTTATTAAAACATTTGTAACCAATTTACTATTTTTATGCTTCATTTTGTTTGTCAGACTTTCTAATTTTGTTTCCTTTGCAAGAAGAGTTCTGCTTATTTTTCCTCTTAGATTGCATATGCATTTACTCTACATATGTACAGAGAAAGCTTTCCAGCTCTTTAGTGTTACAACAGAGTGAGCATCTTCACTTCTCCTAGAGTGAAATGCATAACTACTACATTAGTAGGGCTAATGTCCAGACTCAAAGTCTGTTTCTGAAATAACAATTTAAACTCTTGCTAAGGCTCTATAATGTTCAAGCCTCCATATCCTGTGTCTTCTACTGTATGCTGACCATCATATTCTGTGCCTTATGAAAGATACAGGGACATGTAAGATGATCCTTAGCCATAAGGTGCTTCCAGTCCAGTTGGAATTTGTTTCCAATAGCAAATAAGTTGAATGGATATTAGATCTTATTTGGTTTATTGGTTCCAGAGGGCCAAAGCATTGTTAATTGGTCTATTTTTACAGTAATGTTAGCTCTAGTAAATTAAAATTATTAAAAATTAGCCTGCCAGTTTATGTAGATTCTCTCCCATGCCTTAAGTGGGGGAAATGCTTAGTAACTTGCCTCCAGAGGGTACAGTATAGAAGGGTGGGGAAAAGTACTACCATGGAGAAACTTGGCAAACTCTACCTCGGCCAGGGGATCAAGGTTAACATCATCACTGATAAGTCATATTAATAGTATGTACCTTGATATGGTATGACAAGACAGCCCTTCACCTCAGTGAAGGGTTACCCCTCAGTGGTAATCCTCCCTAAAACTCATAACTCCAGTCTAACAATGAGAACATCAGACAAGCCCAAATTGAGGGACATTCTGTGAACTACTTGAGCAGTCCTTCTCAAAATTTTCAAGATCATCGAAGTAAAGAAAACCTGAGAAATTGTCATAGTCCAAAGGAGGCTAAAGAGACATGATGACAAAATGTGATGTGGTTTCCTGGATGGGATCTTAGAACAGGGAGCGGGCATTAGGGAAAAGTTATTGAAATCTCAGGGAAGAATGGGCTTTAGTTATTAGTAATGTATCAATATTAGTTCATTAATTGTGACAAATTTATCAATACCACAATACTAATATAACATGTTAACTATAGCAGAAACAGTGCTGAATAAAAGCAACAATCTTTTCTGTAAATATAAAATTTTCTAAAATAATTTTTTAATAAGAGAAAGCTTTAATCATGAAATGGAGATTGTTTTGGGAGAGGCAAGTAGGTACGAGTAATGCAGTGGAGGTCTAGTGAGCACAAAAAGGAAAAAATGGCATAAAATTTGGGGAGAAAAACAGTCTGCCTGTTCCTGGAGCTCTGATGGGGGAGAGGACAGTAACTGGCTCAGTTTAGCAGTTTTTACTGAGATCCTGAGTTGCCATCAAGAACTGTGGTCATGAAAAACCAGACAAAGATAACACAAAAAAATAAAACCACAGGCCAATATCACTGATGAACATAGATGCAAAAATCCTCAACAAAATTCTAGCAAACAGAATTCAACAACACATTAAAAAGCTCATACACCATGATCAAGTTGGGTTTATTCCAGGGATGCAGGGATTCTTCAATATATGCAAATCAGTCAGTGTGACACACCATAGTAACAAATTGAAAGATAAAAGCCATGTGATACTCTAAATAGATGCAGAAAAAGCTTTTGACAAAATTTAGCACACATTTATGATTAAAACTCTTACAAAAAATGGGCATAGAAGGAACCTTACTCAACATAGTAAAGGCCATATATGGTAAGCCCACAGCAAACGTTATTCTCAGTGTTGAAAGCTGAGAGGATTCCCCCTAAGATCAGGAACAAAACAAGGGTGTCCACTCACCACTATTATTCAACATAGTTTTGGAAGTCCTAGCTACAGCAATCAGAGAAGAAAAAGAAATAAAAGGAATCCAGATTGGAAAAGAAGAAATAGAGCTCTCACTGTTTGCAGATGACATGATACTGTACATAGAAAACCCTAAAGATACTATCGGAAAATTACTAGAGCTAATCAGTGAACTTAGCAAAGTTGCAGGGTGCAAAGTGAATACACAGAAATCACTTACATTCCTATATACTGACAATGAAAAATCAGAAACAGAAATTAAGGAATCAGTCCCATTCACCATTGCAACAAAAAGGATAAAATATCTAGGAATAAACCTACCTAAGGAGACAAAGGACCTGTATACAGAAAATTATAAGACACTGATGAAAGAAATCAAAGACGACATAAACAGATGGAGAGATATTCCATGTTCCTGGCTAGGAAGAATCAATATTGTGAAAATGACTGTACTGCCAAATGCAATCTACAAATTCACTGCTATCCCTATCAAATCACCAATGGCATTTTTCCCAGAACTAGAACAAAAAATTTCACAGTTCATATGGAAACACAAAAGACCCCAAATAGCCAAAACAGTCCTGAGAAAGAAGAATGGAGCTGGAGGAATCAACCTTCCTGACTTCAGATTGTGCTGCAAAGCTACAGTCATCAAGACAGTATGGTACTGGCACAAAAACAGAAATATAGACCAATGGAACAAGATAGAAAGCCCAGAAATAAACCCATGCACCTGTGGGTGCCTTATTTTTGACAGAGGAGGCAAGAATAATACAATGGGGCAAAGATAACCTCTTCAATTAGTAGTACTGGGAAAACTAAATAGCTACATCAACACTTTCTAACACCATACACAAAGATAAGCTCAAAATGGATTAAAAACCTAAATGTAAGACCAGAAACTATAAAACTCTTAGAGGAAAACATAGGCAAAACACTCGATGACATAAAGCAAGATCCTCTAGGACCCACCTCCTAGAGTAATGGAAATAAAAACAAAAGTAAACAAGTGGGACCTAATTAAATTTAAAAGCTTTTACACAGCAAAGGAAACTATAAACAAGGTGAAAAGACAAACCTTAGAATGGGAGAAAATAATAGCAAATGAAACAACTGACAAACGATTAATTCCCAAAATATACAAGCAGTTCATACAACTCACTACCAGAAAAACAAACAACCTAATCAAAAAGTGGAGAAAAGACCTAAACAGACATTTCTCCAAAGAAGATGTACAGATGGCTAACAAGCACATGAAAAGATGTTCAACATCGCTCATTATTAGAGAAATGCAAATCAAAACTACAATATATGAAGAGAGTAACACGGAAACTTACATTACCATATGTAAAATAGGTAGTCAATGGGAATTTGTCTCAGGGGACTCAAACAGGGGCTCTGTATCGACCTGGGGGGGTGGGATGGGGAGGAAAATGGAAGGGAGGTTCAAGAGGGAGGGGACATATGTACAACTATGGCTGATTGATACTGATGTTTGACAGAAAACAAAATTCTGTAAAGCAGTTACCCCTCAATGAAAAAATTTAGAAGAACTGTGGTCACGAGAAAGAGTGGAAAGAATGCCTTTTGTGTGGGTGGGGGGGACTCAGTTATAAAGCAAAAAAGGTAGCTAAATGATAAAACTTACTTATTTTTGGCTGTGCTGGGTCTTGATTTCTGCACAAGGGCTTTCTCTAGTTGAGGCAGGCGGGGGCTGCGCTTCGTTGAGGTGTATCGGCTTCTCATTGCAGTGGCTCCTCTTGTTGGGGAGCACAGGCGCCATCTCGGTAGTTGTGGTGCATGGACAGTTGTTCTGCAGCATGTGGAATCTTCCTGAACCAGGTATCGAACCCATGTCCCCTGCATTGGCAGGTGGATTCTTACCACTTCACGACCGGAGAAGTCCAAAAATAATTTGTTTTAAAATTAGAATAGAAAAGATGTTTGAAAGAACTGATTAATTTCTCATTTTCATTATACTAATTTTAGATAAAATTTCAAACACTTCATTTTTCTTTATGTTCTAGAAGAAGCTTTAATAATCTGTGGAAACTAGCACAAGGAAAAAGCTTTGGCGCTATAGAAGTCATTCTACAAAGTTGTTCCCAGAATAACTTATTTCTCTAACAGTGCAGTCTGTATTCTGCTGGTGTTAAAGGATGGATACCACCAAAATAAGTAATTCATTGAAACTGTTTTTACTGCAGTTTAGAAAATTCAAACAATCAGGTTTATTAGTGTATTTACCCCCGATCTAAATCAAAAGTTGACTCTCACATCCGATCCAAAGCTTTTTCTGTCTTTCTCTCTCCCCCAGCAACCCATCTAACACAGGCTTGATAAGAATTTGGAAACCTCCACTAGTGTGCCTTTTTCCTATTTTTCCTCCCTATTTTTCCACTGCTTACCTACTCAGTGTGATGCTGGAGGGAAAGGTTAAGAGGTATGGGGACAGGATCTTATCTTCTTCATTCGACGGAGTTTTAAAACATAAACTTGAGTGCTCGCTTCGGCAGCACATATACTAAAAAAAAACATAAACTTGAGAGAGTAGGGGAGTATAAATGCAGGGTTGTTAAGATTTGCTTGAAATTAAGAGATCAGCAACCTAAAATAATCACATATATAATCACATATATAACTGCAAACCAAAAATCTGTAATAGATACACACCCAAAAGAGAAAGGAGGGAATTCCCTGGCAGTCCAACAGTTAGGACTCTGGGCTTTCACTGCTGAGGGCCTGGGTTCAAACTCTAGTTGGAGAACTAAGATCCTGCAAGCCGTGAGGTGCAGCCCAAAAAAAGGAAAGAAAAAGTAATCCAAACAACATTAAAGAGAGTCATCAAATCACAAGGGAAGAGAACAAAAGAAGAAATAAATCCGACAAAGACGAATACTGTATGTTATCACTTGTATATGGAATCTAACAAAATTGAATATAACAAAACAGACTCAGAGAACAATCTAGTGGTTACCAGTCAGGAAAGGGAAAGGGGTGGGGCAACATGTAGGAGTAGATGAAGAGGTACAAACTACTATGAATAAAATAAATAAGCCACACGGATATATCATACAGCACAAGGAATATTATAACCAATTTTAAAAATAACCTTATCATATTGTTACTTTATTTTGGCCACACTTCATGGTATGTGGGATCCTAGTTCCCTAACCAGTGATCTTAAGCCCCTTCAGTGGAAGCACAGAGGCTTAACCACTGGACTGCCAGGAAAGTCCCTAAAATAACTTTAAATGAAGTATAATCTATAAAAATTTTGAACCAGTGACACTAAATCCTTAGTTTATATAACTAACCCATGAGAAATAAGATTCAGTAAATAATAAAATAATCATAGAGCTTGAAAATATATAAACAGATGAAAGAGAGGATCGGGGCTCTGGAAAAGTCTATTGCTCAACTTTTCTCATTACTTAAAATTATTTACTCAAAATCATTTACTCAGAAAGAACCCTATCATGATAAAGATGCACATGTATGCAGAAGATATATGTGAAAAGTTAAATAAAATTAATTCATGAAATGTTAATGGAAACAAAGCAGTATTTCTAAATGTTAAGTGTATTACTTTGTATAATTGAAGTGTATTACTTAGTATTTCTAAATGTTAAGTGTATTACTTTGTATAATTTGATTCTGAGTTCATATGTAATTAATAAACTGAATGTCATAAGTATAACCACCACAAAAATATGTATACATAAACTTGATTAGTAAATTTTCAGATAAGTACCGCATACATTCAGTTCAGTTCAGTCGCTCAGTCGTGTCCGACTCTTTGCGACCCCATGAATCACAGCACACCAGGCCTCCCTGTCCATCACCAACTCCCTGAGTTTACTCAAACTCATGCCCATCGAGTCGGTGATGCCATCCAGCCATCTCATCCTCTGTCGTCCCCTTCTCCTCCTGCCCCCAATCCCTCCCAGCATCAGGGTCTTTTCCAATGAGTCCACTCTTCGCATGAGGTGGCCAAAGTACTGGAGTTTCAGCTTCAGCATCAGTCCTTCCAATGAACACCCAAGACTGATCTCCTTTAGGATGGACTGGTTGGATCTCCTTGCAGTCCAAGGGATTCTCAAGAGTCTTCTCCAAAATCACAGTTCAAAAGCATCAATTCTTCGGCACTCAGCTTTCTTCACAGTCCAACTCTGACATCCATACATGACCACATACATTACATTACAGACCAGCAAAAGAGACAAGTGATCTCTCTGGTAGGCAGATAGAGAAGAAGCATTGGCTTTCAAAAAACATTCAGGTTTAAATCTTGATTCTGACATTTATAAGCTTCAGTTTTTGTTAAGGATTTGATTTGATATGTATATAAATACTTAATTCAGTGTCTATCATAGACACTTGGGACTCAGCAAGTGAAATGTAGCTCTGTTTTCAAAGAGAAGGGTTTTTTTGTTGTTTGTTTGTTGTAGTTTTGACAGTTTGTTAAAGCTTAAAGTATTATGAAAGTTGAAAATCCAGTGGTGTAAAGACTAGTAAGATTATCCACTAAACGGTTTCATTGAGAGACCTGCTAGAGATCCTATTTAAGGTGTCCTTTTTCTCCCTCTAAGGTAACTAATCCATTTCATGTAGGTGGGAAGCACAGGTATGTGTTAGGAATTATAAGAAAAATGTATGTTCATAATAGAAAATTTAGTAAACAAAAATATAAGGAAAATGAAAAACCAATGGGTATGGGGAATACGTGTAAATCTATGGCTGATTCATATCAATGTATAACAAAACCCACTGAAATGTTGTGAAGTAATTAGCCTCCAACTAATAAAAAAAAAAAAATCAATGGGTAGCATATACCTTTCATTTTGTAACAATAATCTCTTGAAATAATACATGTTCCTCATATTAAAAAACTCAAAGCAAGAAAAAAACTCATAATCCCTCTGCTCAGAGAGTAAATATCATTATCCATTTTTCTTCTTGAATGAATTTGTATTTTTTACCGAAATGGGGTCACATTATTTAAATTACTTTTATAATGCTCTTTTTTATTCATTGTATTATCAGCATCATTTAGTATGAATAAATTCTCATCAACAGTACGATTTTTTTTTTCATTTATTTTTATTAGTTGGAGGCTAATTACTTTACAGTATTGTAGTGGTTTTTGTCATATATTGACAGGAATCAGCCATGGATTTACATGTATTCCCCATCCCAATCCCCCCTCCCAACAGTACAATTTTTAATGAGTAATATCCCATTGTATGGATATATTAAAAACTATTTAAGCAGTCCCTAGTAACTTTTATTAAATTCCCTTAATGTTTGTGATGAACAGTCTTATAACTACATATAGGCACAGATTTATTCTTTTACTTATAAATATGATTACATATTGAAATTAGGTTTCATCAGGTCCACTTGTGGTCTTTTATCCGTTATCTTCTAGCAACTTCCTGGACTTTTTTCCTGCAAATATTGCTTCTTTTTCATATTCAGCCTTTTTCCTTCTACTTGCACCATTCTCTATATAAATACACTTGTCATTTCTATTCCTAAAAAATCTCTCTCTCAACTCTGCCTCTCCCTCCCACTGCAGCCCAGTTTTCAGTCCCTTCTCTTTATCATCCATACTCTGCACACTTGCTTTCAGTGTTTTTAAACTTAGGTTCACTCCTGTTTTCAGTGGTTGGCCCCCTCCTCCCTCTAACCATAGAGTCATCAGTGCTGAATTACTTGATTACTTAAGTTCAGTGACCCGTTTCAAAGTCTTCACCACTCCTTGGCTTTTAACTCTGTTAATCATTCTCTAAAGCTTTCTTCAGGTGACAAAACATTTTCCCCCACATTGACTCCTTTCTATCTCCTTCACTAGTGATTCTTTTTTGAGTCTCTGTAAATATTGGTTGTGTATCTCAAGATTCCATTGTTAACACCTCTTTGATTCTCCCTGGACAAATTCATTCACCCCAGTGGTGTCACTTCTCACCCCGGTGTTAGCTCCTAGATATTTACCTGTAACCCTTACCTGTCTCCTGAGTCTGTTCATATTGGTAAACAGTTTCCACTTAGATATTCCTTATTGTTGTTCAGTTGCTAAGTCATATCTGACTCTCTGCAACACCATGGACTGTGTAGCGTGCCAGGCTCCTGTCTTCCACTACCTCCCAGAGTTTGCTCAAAGTCATGTCCATTGAATTGTGATGCTATCTAACCATCTCATCCTCTGCTGCCCCCTTTTCCTTTTGTCTTCAATCTTTCCCAGCATCAAGGTCTTTTCCAGTGAGTCAGCTCTGTGCATCTAGTGGCCAGAGTATTGGAGTTTCAACATCAGTCCTTCCTATGCATAATCAGGTTGGATTTCTTTTAGGATTGACTGGTTTGATCTCCTTGCAGTACAAGGGACTCTAAAGAGTCGTCTCCAGCACCACAATTCAGATGCATCAATTCTTCGGCACTTAGCCTTCTTTATGGACCAACTCTCACATCTGTACATGACTACTAGAAAAACCATAGCTTTTGGTTTTTGACTATATAAGATATGCCTTTGTTGTTGTTGTTCAGTTGCTCAGTTGTGTCTGACTCTTTGCAACCCCATGGACTGCAGCACTCCAGGCTTCTCATCCTTTACCATCTCCCAGAGCTTGCTCAAACTCACGTCCACTGAATTGATGATACCATCCAACCTTCTCAACTTTTGTCATCCCCTTCGCCTCCTGCCTTCAGTCTTTCCCAGCATCAGGGTCTTTTCAAATGAGTCCGCTCTTCACATCAGGTGGCCAAAGTATTGGAGCTTCAGCTTCAGCATCCGTCCTTCATGAATATTCAAGATGAATTTCCTTTAGGACTGACTGGTTTGATCTCCTTGCAGTCCAAGGGACTCTCAAGAGTCTTCTCCAACACCACAGTTCAAAAGCATCAGTTCTTCAGTGCTCAACTTTCTTTATGGTCCAACTCTCACATCCATACATGACTACTGGAAAAACCTTAATTTTGACTATACAGATCTTTGTTGGGAAAGTAATGTCTCTGCTTTTTAATATGCTGTCTAGGTTTGTCATAGCTTTTCAAGGATAAAACTTTGTCATAGATATGCCTTAGACAGCTTATTTCTTAGTGGAAATTAATACAAAGAATTCCTCCTCATACCCTAGCAAGCCACATTTCATGTAGTTCTTCAGTCCTTTGACTTTTGCTTCTCCAGTCTCCAACATCCAGTGATTCAAAATCCTGTCCATTCTTTCCTGTCATGTCCATCCCTGCATTCCCATCCTCACTGCCTTAGTTTAAGCCCTCATGTCTTGCCAAGATTATGCAGGAACTTTTCAATTAAATCCATACTTTACCCCTGATAGCTCAGTTGGTAAAGAATCTGCCTGCAATGCAGGAGACCCCAGTTCAATTCCTGGGTGGGGAAGATCCCCTGGAGAAGGGATAGGCTACCCACTCCGGTATTCTTGGTCTTCCCTTATGGCTCAGCTGGCAAAGAATCTGTCTGCAATGTGGGAGACCTGGGTTCAATCCCTGGGTTGGGAAGATCCCATGGAGAAGGGAAAGGCTACCCACTCCAGTATTTTGGCCTGGAGAAGTCCATGGGATCGCAGAGTCTGACACAACTGAGCAACTTTCATTTTCACTTTACCCTGCTGCCAGAGTTCTTTAAAACACATGGGATATTGTCAATCCCTTACCTTCACTGATTCCGCATTACACATCATATGATATAATTCAAATTTCATTGTATGATATTTAAAGCTATTTGGAATCTGGCCAGATGTTCCTTCTCTCCAGACTGCCTTCCCTTGTCTTGTTCACCTGATGAACATCATCTCTTCTGCCTCTACTGTATGCATTCTTCCCATAATGCAAACAGCTTTACTGGTTTGTCTTTTTCAGTTGCTTGTGGGCACAACCATCATCTCTGCACTGTTACAGTGCCTAGACCTAGTTACTGGTAGGTAATATTTGATTTAATTATTAGTATTTGTGAATTAAGATCACCTTTTTTGGGTGCAGTTGCCTGCATCAATATGGCATATGAATACAATATGGTTTTGTAAGTTAGAAGAGCTCTTGCAATATTGTTGCAAACTACTTCTGGTTATCTGTGTCCTGTATCAGAATAGATGCTGTTGCATAAAAATTTGTGTGTTGAAATTTTCCATTAGGAGGGTGTCAGGTGGAAATGAACAGGTAGGTTCATGGGATCTTTTTTAGCATCGGGCTTACTTAGCATTTAGATTTTCAGGTTTATTCATTTGGCAGAGATTTAATGTTGAAGATAATTGCATATCGACATTAACCTATTTGGAAATATTAAATAGAAATGTTTGTTTTAAGAAAGAAAAGAGTACTGTTTTTCAGTGATAGGAGTAAATGTGATGCTTCATTTTAAGATAATTAAAAAACAGTGAATTTTTAAATTCTGGTCTTGAGTTACCAAATTACTGCCTCTTGTCCACTAAATTCTGCCTTGGTGTTAACATGCTCTGTATCTGTCAACTGAATAGTTTTTTTTTTTTTAATTGAAGTATAGTTCATGTACAATATTATGTAAATTACAGATGTTCAATACAATGATTCACAATTTTTAAAGGTTAAACTCCATTTGTAGTTCCTATAAAATATAGGCTATATTCCCTGTGTTCCATTTAGATTAGTATTTACAGATATTGCAATGGCCCAGTCCTTTAAAGCAATCTTCTCATTTTAAGTATATTTCTGATATTTGTGAAAACCTTTTTATAATTACAAGAAAAAAAGGAGTTAAGTAAAGATCAGTATACTTAGGGGTACTTTTTCAGGGTTTTGTTTTTCACATGCTGTTTTATTAATTTTTTTTCCATTTTTACTGAAGGCAATTTATATTCTTCATTTAATTTTTTTTTAAGGCCAAAGGTTGTAATGAAAAGCAAATCTCCCTCCTGCCCTAGACCTCAAAGTTCCTTTTGTTGCCAGTTAACAAATGGAAGCACAATGTATGCACGTCAGTACTTTGCTTTTCAATTAAATATATCAACGTACATAGCTGTACCTCATTGTTTTTTGTAGCAGCAAGTATTCCATTATCTGGAGGTTACTATTTAACTAGGCTTTTATCGATGGTCATTTAGATTATTTCTGGTGTTTATAATCAGCGCTGTTACGGCTATCCTCACTGATGTACATGTCTTTGTATGTGTATGCAGATATATTTACCAAGTTAAAGAATATGCTCAGGGGTTGGTAGGGGAAGTCTATGCATTTAAAATTTTGATATATGTTGCCAAATTTAGAGAAATATAAGTCCCAATTTTAGACATAGGAGATTTCTTATGTTGGTTTTTCCCAGTGGATTAACTGTGATTTAAATTTTTTTTTTTTTTTTTTTTTCGGTATTCAGGGTCAGTTTTACATATTTGCCAACTATATATGTTTAAATGCTTATATTCATGGCTGACTCCTCAAAATGAAGTTAAAAGTGGTTTTAAGCAAAACCAGTTAGTACTCAGATACCTATCTTTTCTTTCCCACATGAAGTTGCAGGGGAGCATTATCTTTCTTGAGATTATTTAAAAATTCTAGGGGTTCCTCTTTTCTTCCTTTGTGGGTGAGAATATCTGACAGAAGAAACTGAATTGATTAACTTTTAGAAATGCATTTTGAAAATGAAATAAGGTTTTGCTGCCAGGTGAGTGAAAACAGTAATTGGAAATATAGATTTGGGTTTTCCCCTCTTCCTTAAACCCAATGAAATTACGATGCTTTGCCAAATTAAAAAAAAAAAAAAGTTCAAATTCCTATGTGAGGTTGTCAAATTCTCACGCTGTATATTTTCTTTCAGATTCCTTTGTTTCTTCCTCTTCCTCTCAGCCTGTATCTCTATTTTCGACCTCACAAGGCAAGTCTGTCATTTTTTGTGTGCATTAATGAAAGAAAAATGTTGAGAAAGAGGCTGTAACTGGGGAAATGAGGCATGAGTTTTCTGTTGCCCCCAAACTCCCTAAAATAAAAACTAAATACAAGTTAGCAACTCCTAATGACTTTCTCATAAAGCTCAGTAAAATAGAATGAGGCTGGGTGGACCCTTTAACATAGCATAAGCTTTAGGTGTAACTTTGAGTATTTTAAAATTAAAAACTTGCCCACAGAACTTGAAGTAGAAAGAACTGCAGTTCAGAAAACACACTTTCTCCAGAATGCATTCAACCCGTTGATTTGCAGTTATCTAACTTCTTTGGAGAAGTAGTGGATTTGGGAAAGCTATATAAAAGTGTGCTTCCACTGAACTAATATACCATCCTAGCTAGAATACTTTAGTATGGACTTATCTGAGATTAGTCCCAAAAGCTAGGCCAGTTCCAAATTGCCTAGAACACTGAACAAGTCAGTTGAATTTTTGGCAAGCCAGGCTTGTTTTCCTGGAGATTAACTTATGGTGTTTTGGGGGGTTTGTTTTCACTCCGTCAACCAGTGAAGAAGGGAGTCAGAGCTGACAGCTGCGTGGAGGAGAGTCTGCTTCGTGCTGTTTCAGTTGTGCTCTTGTTCTCCACCTCGGGGATAGGTCAACGGAAAATCGTTATTTTAAAAAAGATAATTAAACTCACTAGATAGGTCTAAGAAGCCTTGTTCAAAGAGTTTATTGTCCTAGCTGGAATGAAAGTCAGTATGCTGGTTTGTTAGACTTTCACCTTGTAAGAATAAAAAACCTAATGGGATAAAATAAACGTAGTAAAAGTTTTTTTCAGAGTCTGATCTGCTTCTTGGGAAACATGATATACAGTTTATTGCATTCAATTCAGACTGATAGCATTAGAGTCCCCAACTCTTTTACAGTGTGCCTCACTGTGTGAATTTGAATATCTTCTGGGTCAAATCATGACCTTTGAAATTAACTTGTTTATATTTAAAGATAGATAGTTTGTGAATGTTAGGAAATAAATAGACACAAATTGATCCTCAACATCTAGAACCCATCCAGATTTATATTTTTAAGGGTATTTTTTTCCTCATGAGAAATTTAATAATTTAGGCAAAGAGATATTACATGTATTCTATTCTGGAAGGTGTCAGTTAAAAATATAGTGTAAATAAAACAAATAATTATATTTTCTCAAAGTATTTCAGATCTTTTAAGATACTTTCTTCATAGTCACTTTTTTCGTATAGAAAGGAAATAATTGATAGCCTAAATAGTGTGACAGTACCACCTAATCACAACATGCCTAATACATAGAATGTTGAGAAGATATGTCGTAGTTTTAAAATATTACTTTAATCCATATTAGGAGCAACTACATGCACACTCAAATCAGAGGTAAATAAAAGGGATTTTTCTAGTTAAAACACAAGTTCAAGTAGGTTTCAGTTTCACAGTGACTATGAGAGCTTGTTTAAAAAAATAGATTTGTCATTCTTCCTTTTATAGTTATTTTGACCAGTGCAGATTCAGGGTATGTTATTGTTAAAGGGTATTGTATTGTAAAAAAGCAGTTTAAAATGTCATATCCCTGAAGGTGTTCCAATCTAGCCTCTATTACTAGCATTTTCTCCTGCAAAAAAGACATAATGGAAAAGCAGCCCCATTGGTGCTCTACTTCATTGGCAGGTCTAGAGATCAGCTGATTTTTTGAGGGCGCTCTTTGGCAAGTGATTAGGTGTGTTCTAGGGTGGCCAAGACTGGTAGCTTCTAGTCTGCCTTAATAAAAGCAAGGGAAAGGAAGTTGTTGGTGTACTTAGTTAACTGGATTAAACCCCCTGGAGAGAATAGCTAGAACCAGTTCCACCCAGCTGCATGCAGGCCTTTCAGAGTGACTGTCGCCAGCAGGTACCTTTGAGTCCATAACTGGCACTAACCCAGTTAATCTGTCTCTGGCTTCCATATCCCTCAGCCATTTAGCCTTGGAGAATTGTGCCTTGCTTATATATATCCAAGCCATATTAGGGCTTCCCTGGTGGCTCAGCTGGTAAAGAATCCGCTTGCAATGCCGGAGACCTGGGTTCGATCCCTGGGTTGGGAAGATCCCCTGGAGAAGGAAATGACCACCCACTCCAGTATTCTTGCCTGGAGAATTCCATGGACAGAGGAGCCTAGCAGGCTACAGTCCCTGGGGTCACAAAGAGTTGGACACAACTGAGCGGCTTTCACTTTCACTCTTTCTTTTCAAGCCCTATTAAGCAATATGTAGCAGTAATTAAAAATGACATTTTCATACTTAAGAATGACATTTTTAATATTGAAATATATATTTATCATTATTGGACTTCAAGGAGAGGCATGTACTAAAACTTGCCTTTTTCTGTTTTTTGATCATGCTGCTAAACTCATGGGATCTTGATTCCCAGACCAGGGGTTGAACCTGGACCCATAGCAGTGAAAGTGCTGAGTTCCGTCCACTGGACCACCAGGGAATTCCCAAAGTTGTCGTTAACTTGGACTGAGAAGAAAGGGCAATTAAATCTTTCAAAAGGAAATTATGTAGTCTTTATTAAGTTGTACTACTTTGAAGTATACAACTACTTAAGCTAACAAGTTAAGCTCTTTGAAAACTAATAGATTTGTGTTGAGAATGTCGAGAATAATCACTTCTTTCTAAATAAGTTGTATTCCTGAGGAGGTCCTTTCCAATCTTTTGCTTATTGATTCCTTTTTTAATTCATCAAGCAGAGTTAAATTTCAACTTAATCCTGGAGCATTTCAAAATAGGGGAGTAAATTTTAATGTTTTCCTATACTGTTAAATAAGGATATTAACAGAGGTATAGATGTAGTTTATGTGGTCATTTGGGGTGGGTTGTTTTTTGTTTGTTTGTTTTGAGCTTTTACTGTGGTTAGTACTTTTTTGTCTCATTTAATCCTCACAACCAATTTTATGGAGGAAAGGTAGTGCTTCTTTTACTAATTGAGGAAATTGGGGTCTTAAATGGTGAAGTAACTTGCTCAAGGTCACACAGTGAGTAAATGACACACCTAGGACTCTGAAGTCCATGTATATAACCATTACCTCCAGTAAAGATGATGTATTAGTGGTATTTTAAGGTTTACAGGTTTTTTAGGATGTCATGTTAACATCATGAGAACACAAGAGGCAGAAATGACCATTTTAACCATATTATTGCTGTCAGTGATGTAATTTAGTATCACCTGGGGGATGTACACCCTCCATCAGACACAAAATCAAATTTGGTTTCTCCTTTTGAAATCTTTGATAAAAGTGGAGGCTGAAAAATACTACAATTTTCTGTAGAAAACATTGGAAGAAAAGTGGGTGAAAATAAGATTATAAGGAGGATCTATCCACCACCCAGAATTGGAAGCACATTTGCAGTAGTGAATATTTGCCTATAATTGGTGTAATGCAGTAGGCATCTGGAATAGGAAGTTAAACACTGAACTTTGGGGCAAGCATTGAGGGAAAAAAAATTGCCAGTTACAGCCTTTTTTTTTTTTTTTCCAACAAAAGCAAAACATTTTTCTTTGTACAAAATAGACTTTTTGTTTAGGATCTAGCTTGGCTGCAAAGTGTCTGCTGGCTAACTTCCTATTTTGAAGCTTTGGCTGAAAATTGCTGATACTGTTTTGCACGATAATTTGTCTTTCCCTCTTGTTTTGCGAATGTGAGAAAATTCAAGTGTAGGAAAACCTATACCTGAATATTTCAAGCCTCCTGTGTATGAATAAGCATAGTATGTATGTGAAAACGTAACTCAGTGGCTTACTACAGGCTGGCACCCTTTGTTCACTCATGTGTATGCTTTTTCTATGTTACCAACTAAAAGTAATGACTTTCCTGAGGCTGGATAGTAACCAAATGGTATCTGTAGCATAATCTCAAGTTATTCACTCTTCTAAGGAAGAAGTGGAGTATACAACATTCATTATTGCTTATCTGTTTCTAGATCATATTGTGTTTTCATTATTAAGTTACAAAACACTTGAATAAAAAAGTACTAAACCCTTTTCTAAAAGACAGTTTGGAGAATAAGAGAAGATATTTTGAAGGATAGAGTAAACGGTATATGAAGAGGCTTTTTCAATTCAAAGTATTCACTTGACATATACACAGTATTCAGTTAAAAGTTGTTTCTTCATCCTGTGATTGGGCTTCCCTGATGGCTCAGCAGTAAAGAATACAACTGCAGTGCAGGAGACTCTGGTTTGATCCCTGGGTCTGGAAGATCCCCTGGAGGAGAAAATGGCAGCCCATTCCAGCATTCTTGCCTGGAGAATCCCATGGACAGAAGAGCCTGGCGGGCAAGAGTCCATGGGATTGCAAGAGTCAGACATGACTTAGCGCCTTAACCACATCTTGTTCTGTGAGACATAACACTCTATATATAGAAGAGGGAAAACTTTTTCAATTTCCACGCAAGATTCTCTAGTCAAATGGAGCTTTTGCCTTATTCCAATCAAAATTTTGAGTTAATATATTAACTCAATTTAATCCTCATAGCAGTTCTTAAGTTAGGTGCTTTAGTATCCCAATTTTCAGATGGTATTAAGCAACTTGACAAGGCCACACACCATTAGTACGTGTGATGAAAGGATTTTGCAACTTTTAATAGGAATTTGGGGTTTGGGCGTGGTCTGGAAATTTAGAGTATGGCCGCCAACTTAATTTCCTAATCTTATTTAAGATAATATACATAAATGGAGACTTCTGAGTAATGACTGTTAAGTGTCATGCTGACTAATTGAAAGCATCTTTGCCAGTGGAGCTTAGTTTCTAAAGACCTATTAGATTCTGGTCTTTGTTTTATTTAATGTTTTCTTACCATTGTAAGCACTTTACTTCCAGACCGGTTTTTTCCATGTCTTGATACAAATCAGCTCTGTTCAAGTTTGTTAGAATTTCAACTAGCCAAATGAACTTCTTTCCATTTGCTGAAATTCTAAGTAAGATAATTATTAAAATTATAGCAAAAAGGCTAACTTACTTTGCTACATGTGGGGAAGCTTGATTGACTGTCATGAGAGCTAATATGTAGAGCTAATAGCTAATAGATGCTATTAGCTGAGGAATTACTCTCCTAATTACTGAGGAAAGAATGCAGCATCATACTCTGTTTAGCCCCTAAGCCTGTCCCCCCAGAAAACACTGTCTGCTCCAAGTATTGTCACAAAATTATCATTAGGGAACATGATAAAGCTATTTTTGTGTATATAATAGTTATGTCATATTAAAGAATCTTCAGTAAAATGAAGTCTGTCAAGAAGTTAACGGCATTCAGTACAGAACTTAGTATTCTGAGAATAAGATTTCTAACCTAATCTAGTTTTTACCTCAGATTATTATGTACCTAATTCTAACTTCTGGAGTATTAAGAGTTCAAGGAAGTTAGAAAAGAAACAAGGCTTAGAAAACTGAGAATTTTGTGTCCTGACAAAGCATAGAATATTTCTACCATCCTTTTTGTGTGTATGTGTGGCCGCACTACATGGCTTGTGAGATCTTAGTTTGTCAACCGGGTCTTACTGGCAGAGAAAGCATCGAGTCTGAACCACTGGACCACCAAGAAGCTCCCTACCATACTTTTTTTGTTTCTAATACTGTGTGCATTCTTTCATTAGCATCCAGTATCAGTTGCTTTCTTTTTCATTTCATCAAATCCATCATCATCATCATCATTTTATCTGTTGACTCTGCTTCTTTTCTATCTCCCACTCTGTATTGTAAGCTCCACAAAAGCAAGAATTTTTTCTGTGTTCACTGGCTTTTAATCTAGATTCTAAAACAGTGTCAGGCACATGATAGTGGCACTCAGTAATTAACAATGAATTATTACTAATTCATTCTGTCCACTTGTGTCTGTAAAATGACAAGTCTAAATCATCTGAAATCTCAATCTCCATAAAACATATAAGCTGAGCATTCCCTGTGAGAGGTGGAGTCAGTTTTGTTCAAGATTCCATTCGTTTGAAGGGAGGGGGTCCCAGTTTTACCTTATTCCAGATTTAGTTCATTAAATGTCTCCTGGTAGAAACATTTATCAGTAAATTTGATAATAATACATAGCTCAGATTGTGGATATTCTGATATTAATGTAGTCCATAGTTCTTTAAATTTCAGGTCTTTAAGCTTTTTAACCTGCAGTGGTGAGCTTCATTTATCCTTAACCAATCTTGCTGTGTATCCATACTGTACAATGATAGATGCAAAGCCATGTTTACTGCATTAGAATTAAATATGAATTATAGCTTACTTCTATCTCATGGGTACAATTTGTACCACCAAACTTCAACAATTTTATTCTCAATTTACAAAGACTTTTCCCCCAGATTATGGTTACACTGTGCTAAAGGTCAGAGATCCTGTTACATCAGATTTCAGTAGTGTTTTAAGATATAGGAACTTTATCTGGCATTTGGAAACACTTTTTTGTAATAGTAGAATTTTGTTTCTTGCAGTAGGATATTTAAGTATTTCTTTTCATCTTTATAAAATGATTTTGAATAAAATAAAGTCATAATTTTGCTTTTGTCTAATTATTATTCAGCTTCTCAAATGAAACATAAGTTGAGTAAAAGTAATCCCAAAAGTTTTTCTCTCTCACATCTTCCCAATGACTCATTCACACTCAAGGAAGGCACTTCTGTCCTGAGGCCTCCTTGGGGCTCACCTGAGCAAGCCGAATCTTTGATTCATTCATGTGGAACTCTTTGTTTAGACCTACTTTGTTCCAGCTGCAAAGATACAGCAGTGTATGAGAACGATGGTGCTTGCACTTGGGACAGTTGTTCTGATCTTTTCTCCAGTAAAAAACTTCCTAGGTTGGAGAGTTGGAAAACAGGGTGGTAAATCAGTGGCTACTGTGATATTAAAAACTGATAAGACCTAATTAATGTATAGCTTTTAGGGAGGTATTTTCTGTTTTAAAAGATTTTCTGGAGTTCACTCTTCTTAATAAAGGAAACCAGTGTACACCGTTCAGTTTTCAGTTGACAAGTTGGTACAAGAGATTTTGGAACAGACCAATGTTTTCAGTATCCTTTAAAATATTCAGGCCCTCTCTACCTGGGGCCCACCTTCCCTGTGGATAGAATGGAGTACTTCTAGCCTGATTTTTAGGCTGGGGGGTCCGCTGTATCTCTTGGGGAAAAAAAAAAAAAAACTCTCGTCACTTGTTTTCCTTTTCAGATAGTCAGGCTCTTACCAGTGGTTTTATAAAAGGGATGTGTTCTAAATCGTTCCACCTACAGATGAGAGTGTATCAGTACTTCGTAATATGTTTTACATGAATTACATTGTTTCTGCTGAATAGTTCTACTAAATACCAAAGGAACAGGAATAAACACTTCCCCAGATTATCCAATCTTTATTATAACCTTCTTCATGCTTTATCATTAAAGGGAAAATGTAGACTGATAAGTATTTTGTCATGAAAATTTTCTGTCATTTGCAGTTTGTAGCATGACAAGCCTTTTCTGTTTCACTGCTGGCGGTTTTATGCATGTCTTATAACTGTTGATCATTGCTTTGTTACATATTTATGTATGTATATGTATATGTACATGCTGTGTGTGTGTGTGCATATATATATATATATATGTGAATTTAAAAATAAAAAGCATGCTGCTTGGCCTGACTAGCTAATGTGTAATTGTACCTGGTAAACAATTGTTTTTCTTTCAAATTCTGGCTGTAGAGGGATTGAGCTCTCTTTGCTCTGATGAGCCACCTTCAGAAATTACGACTTCCTCCTCTTGTTCATCTTCTGAAATATGTAACACTGACCTTATAATACTACATGGAGTAAAAAGCAAAATGTTAGGCAGCCAGATTCTTTTAGCCCAAGAAGAAAAAGACTGCTTGGCTCTTCTAGATGGGAAAAAGATGGAAAAGCCTCCAGGGACCAGCAAAGACATAGAAGACTCCCCAGTTTCTGCTGCAGGAGAAGTTCACTGCGACCGTCCTTCCATTCCACTCAGCTTCCTGGGTCATCCTGCTTTTCTCTCAAAGGAAGTTGGTCAAATGGAACAACAGATAAATAAAGATCAAGAGTCCAGGAACCCAAATGAGGAACCAAATAGGGATGATATACCTGCCTCGGATGCAGATGACAAGTTCACTTTGCTAACAGCCCAGAAGCCACCCACCCTGCAGCCTAAAGCCGAAGGCGTTTGTCCATATTCCTTGTCTCCTTCTGAAGCTTCAGGAGGTGGTGTTATGGAAAAGGATTCCCCTGAATCACCATTTGAAGTAATAATTGACAAAGCAGCATTTGACAAAGAATTTAAAGACGCATATAAGGAAAGCATAAATGATTTTGGTAGCTGGGCAGTGCATACTAGTAGAGAATCACCTGCAGACATTTCAGAGTCTAATGACAAAGTATTTCCACTGAGAAAGAAAGAAGCAGGGCGTTACCCAGCCTCTGCATTGCTCATCAGGCAGTTTTCACACACAACTGCAGCATTGGAGGAGGTATCTAGATGTGTGAATGATATGCATAACTTTACTAATGAAGTACTGACTTGGGATTTGGTTCCCCAAGTGAAACAGCAGACTGATAAATCTGAGTACAACACAAAAACTACAGGACTTGGCACTAGTGAATATAATTCAGAAATTCCTGTTGTAAATCTGAAAATGAACACTCAGAAAATTCCTGTATGTTCTAGTAATGGAAGCACTACTAACACTAAATCACCAGGTGACTGGGTGGAAACATCTCTCCCGCAAGAAAATGCTGTGCCAGACCATTTTGATTCCACACAGGAAGTCACTATCAAGGATGTGCAAGACAAAGTGCAGAAAAGAGACGACACACTTTCAGAGTTACCTGGATCTCCACTGGAGAAATGTGTCTCTCTCGGTTCTGGAGTGGCCACAGATAAAGTGGTTTTACCCGATGGCCACCTGAAAGGTGGAATAAGCTGGCGGACCTCTGTGTTGGGAGAAATGACAGAGGCTGATAGTTCTGGTGAATCTGATGACACAGTAATAGAGGACCTCACAGCAGATAATTCATTTGAGAGCAACAAAATTCAGGCTGAAAAACCTGTTTCCATCCCAAGTCCTGTTGTAAAAACAGATGGAGAAGTCAAAGAGATCCTCAGTTGTAATAAGAGAGACAGAACATCTGAAAATTTTGAAGGGTCGGTCAGTGACTCTGAGCCACAACAAGTTCAGCCTGGTCCTCTTGAAAGGAGCCCAAGTGAGGCAGTATGTTCACTAGTATCTAATAAGAATGGCACGTCAGAAGTGAAGCAGTCAGGCAGTAAGCATGAAGCTGTTCCTGAAAAGCCTGTTGGAGCTGAGAACCCCAAACTCCCTTCAGAAGCATCTCCTACAGAACTCTCACAAAGTGTGACAACCTCTGCCTATTTGGAGGCATTGCATGAAAAAAATGTGAAAGATATAGATGATTCTTCCCCAGAGGACCTGATGGCGGCCTTTACAGAAACCAGAGAGAAAGGAATAGTAAGTAAAGGTGAAGGAAATACCTTCGAAGCAACATCAGAGCAAACTGAGGACTTTAAAACAATTCTTCCTCTAGATGTTTTGCATGAGAGTAAGTCAGGTGTTTCTGAAATTAAAAACATAAAAAGCAAATACAGTGAACAAAGCAAAGAAACAAATGGGAGTGAGCTTCTGGAAGTTTTCCCTACCCAAGGTACTCCAGTAGCATCTCTCGACTTAGAGCAAGAACAGCTCACAATCAAAGCACTTAAAGAACTGAGTGAAAGGAAGGTTGAGAAGTCAGCTTCTGTACAGGATAAAGGAGAATCTCCTGAAGAAATATTCAAACAGACTTTAACATTTGTTCCAGAATCTTCTTGGGCACAGAAATCATATGATGTCCTGGAACACAAAGATGTCAAGACTGGATCTGATCTTGAGATTTCCAAGAAGCCCACTGTTATCAGAGAAACTACTAGGGTAGAGGTTATTTCCATCCTTAGCGAGACTGAACCAGTAAACAAGCCTGTCCTAACAAGACTTCTGACAGACTTATCAGGTAACCTTTTACATTAGAAATACTGCATGTGGGGAAAAAAAAGAAATACTGCATGTGGTTAATTCTGCTATGATTGATTATTTAGAGGGCCATTTTCTTAGTCTCTGATTTATATCACTAAATTATAGCTAGAATAAAATATACTGTATAATGGGGAAAGGTAGATTTTTTTTTTGTTTGATTTGGTTTTCTTATACAAATGTTTCCCAAAGCAGGAGACTACTTGGTAAAATTAATATTCTCCTAAAGAAAAAAAATGTCATCATCCAGTTTTTTCAAGGTCCTCCTTTCATTATATGTAGGGGAGATTGCTGCTTTTAAGACTATCACTAGGCTCTTGTTTACACAGATTATTATAAAATCTCACTAACAGTAGCACTGCTTAGCCCTTGGGTTTTTTGCTTAGCCCTTGTAAAATCTATTCAGCAATCAAAGAAAGGAATTCCTGCTGGGAAGATAATAAATGAAACTTTTAATTAATTTGATCTTATACCACAGAGATTTTATGCTCTGAAAGTAGGTAACCAGTACTGTAGTACAGTCGTGCCAGTGATACTTTAGGAGAACTCATGCATTGTTCTACTTTGGACCTTGTTGACATTCTTCAGGTCAAAACTCTTTGTACGGTACTAGAAGCCCTTCTGCTTGTCTTCTGTTTATTTGAGTGATTACTTTCGTAGCTGTTGGCCTTCATTTAAATTACTTCAGATGCTCCCTGTTCTGGTGTCTTAGTGTAATGAAAAAAAGATCTATAAAGCCTCCAAAATCGACTCCCAACCTCTGATCTGATATGAGGTTCTGCACTTGGTGTATGATCAGTGTGGCCAGAGTTAGGTGCTATGCAGGGCTCTGTGGTTTTCTAAGCTTTTTAAACAACAGATTCCTCTTTCAAATGAAATCAGACACAGAGTTATAATATTTAAAACAAAAACAAGGTTTTTGTTAAGAGAAACTTTTTAAGTGAGGTTGTACCATTTACTTTTTTTTCCCCCCGTAAAGGTTTTATTATGCACAGAATAAGCAGGGGGCTCCGTCCTTAGCAGCCACTTTGCTCTGGTCACTTCTTCCAGCAAGGGTGCCGCTAACTTGCTTTGCTTAGTTAGGTTCCCTGCTGGCATCTGTGGGCTACCCTGAAGCCTACAGCCGTGGGCTGCTGCAGAGCCATGACGCTGCCCATTATAGCCTGTGGCAGAAAGGCACCATTTACTTCTTATTTTATAAAGGTATTTCCTTACTAAAGACCATAGGCAGGTTATTTAACCTTACTAAATCTTAACCCTTAAAATAGACATAATAATGGTACTTACTTTATAATAGTGTGAAGATTACAAGTGTAAATGCAGGTTATGAAGGGCCTGAGTTCATTCAGTTCAGTCACTCAGTCATGTCCGACTCTTTGCATCCCCATAGACTGCAGCACTCCAGGCTTCCCTGTTCATCACCAACTCCTTGATTCATCAAACTCATGTCTATCAAGTCAGTGATGCCATCCAACCATCTCATCCTCTGTCGTCCCCTTCTCCTCCTGCCTTCATTCTTTCCCAGCATCAGGGTCTTATCTAATGAGTCAGTTCTTCACATGAGGTGGCCAAGTATTGGAGCTTCAGCTTCAGCATCAGTCCTTCCAGTGAATATTCAGGACTGATTTCCTTTAGGACTGACTGGTTTGATCTCCTTGCAGTCCAAGGGACTTTCTAGAGTCTTCTCCAACACCACAGTTGAAAAGCATCAAATTACTCAGTGCTCAGCTTTCTTCAGAGGGCCTAGTATATAGTAAATACTCATTTAGCAGCAGGTACAGGACCTGGCATATAGTAGGTCCTGGATCATCATTTGTTGCTGAATGCAGTGTTAATAATTATCTGTGAAAACACTGAGGCTTTTTTATAAACTCAAAAATGTGAAATGGCAGTTAAGGATAGTTGTTATACTCTAGAAGTTGAAGATAGTTGAACTTGGATTAAACAGACCTGAATCCGTATTATTGCTTTATACCATCTAGAAATGTGACTTTAAACAATTAAGTTACATCACCTTTTGGGGCTTTAGTTTTCTTATCTATAAAGTGAAGATGTTGATGTAGGTGATCATCAATACCATTTCTCTGACCCTGGTAAATACTAGCTTTCTTCATGAGTTGTTGTCAAAATTCTTAAACATAGGTTTTTGAAGTGATGAGGTGTATAGAAATTAGGTAATAATCCGGTGTCTAATCCTGGCAAATTCCTGCTTTAGTGTGACCTTTGACAATTAGTCAAATTGGTTTGGCATCTTGCTTTGTTAATATTGTGGTATTTTGCCCTGCTTCATAGTGTTATAGTAAATAACGTATTGTGTAAATACTAATTATTAGTAAATCTCAACTGAGTTATTTAATCTAGTGTGAGAGGTGAAAAGGACTATGGAAGTTTAAGTTGTTTTGTCACTGAACAAATTCTATGATTAATAGATATTTTTAGATGATAATTAAAGAAAACTAGTATAATTAGACCAAGAAGCTAAAAGTTCTTCCTTTGAAGGTTTCAGAATTGAAAACCTTTTAAAATTGTCTTACATCATGAATAAATCTTTTAAGATGTAAATTATACTAATATATACCAGCATCTAGCTCTAAGCAGTGTATCTGAGCAGTCTTCATTTCTAAAGTAAAACCAATTCTGTAATTATATTCTACCTAAAGTTGTTGGGGAAAATAGGCAAAGGAAGCTATGAAAAAATTAATGGTCTTTTATTTTCCTTTTGCTATTCTGTGGTATATATGGCAGTATATAACAGACCTGGAAATGACCTAGCAATTTTGTTTCTAGGTATGTACTCTAAGGGGAAAAGAAATTTATGTGCGAAAACAACTGTAAAGATATTCTTTGTAGGGCTGTTTACAATAGTGGCAGGTATCTTAGTGCCTCAACAATTAAAGATTGTTGGAGTGTGTGACGTATCTGTGCAGTCAAATGTTATACAGCCACTGGAGTTGTTACAGGTTGATGTGAAGTACAAAAAGAAATACACTTGTATTTCTGTATATTAGAATTAACTTCTATTGTTAATTAATGTTTGCTTTCAAACTAAAGGACCCTTTGATTACCATCTGACCAAATTCCCGCATTTCCCCAGAGGGAAATTATCTTATAGTGTTGTGTTAGTTTCTGCTCCACTACATTTTAAATGTGCATATATGGTATTGTTTTGTGCTTTTAAAACTTTATTAATTTTATCTTTGTTGGGACTTCCCTTGTGGTCCAGTGGTTACAAATCTGTGCTTCCATTGCTAGGACCGTGGGTTTAGTTCCCTGGTGGGGGAACTAAGATCCTTCATTTCATGCAGAGCTCACCCAAAAAATAAATTAATATTATCTTTGTTATGCAACTTGTTTCATTCAACATTAGGTTTTTTAACTCTTTTCATATGGAGGTATATATAATTTTATTTATTTTAATCACTGTGTAATAACCCATTTTATTACTATATTATTTTTCTTTTAACTAATATTTGGGTTATTTTCCATGTTTTACTATTGTAGACATTGCTGAAGTTAACATCCTATACTCATCAGTTTTTATACATATGCAGGTATTTCTCTTGGGTCCTTATGCCACTGCTTATCAATTTCACTCCTGTGTATATGCATTATTTTTCTAGTTACTGTCAGTTTGCTGTCAGAGTTGGAGTTTCTTCTGTTATGCGAAAATGTTCATAGTTTATTAATAAAAACTATATTATTTAACACAGTAGTTTTTATTATATGATGAGTACTTAAAGTAGACAAAACAAGTGAGAAAACAAGGTTTTCAGAATAATACTTATTTTCATGTCATTGAAAGTGAATCTGTATACCTACACACAGTGTGATTCTGAAGTAAATTTTTAAAAACAAGATCACAGTGATTTTTCTTGCAATGTGGCCAAGTAGGCTTTTACTGGACCTTTGTTGGGACTTCTCTGGTGGTCCAGTAGTTAAGAGTCTGCCTTGCTGTGCAGGGAACACTGGTTTGATCTCTGGTCCAGGGAAATCCCACATGTAGCGGAGCAACTAAGCCCATGTGCCACCAGTACTTGAGCGCACGCTCTAGAGCCTGTAAGCCACAACTCTCATGCTATGTGCCCCAACTGCTGAAGCCCACCTGCTCCAGAGAAACCACCACAGTGAGAAGCCTGTGCACCCACGAGGAGTAGTCCCGCTCACCACCAATAGAGAAAGCCTGTGCACAGCAACAAAGACCAAAGGATGTAAATAACTGAAACTGTTTTTTAAAAAAAGGATCTGCACTCCCATCACAGGGGACACGGGTTCATTTCCCTGATCAGAGAACTAAGACCCCACATGCCACAGTGCGCAGGTAACTTTCTTCATGTAAATATATGCTCTGGACAGAATTGTGGGGTTAAAAGGGAGACCTGAAAGCACTGGGAAAATGAGCAAAAGCGGGCAAATTCTAAAAAAGGACTGACACTTTCAAGAAGAGACAACATGAAATCAATTTTCTATTTTTACTGTTTCTTGCCAGAGAAAGACTGAAGTTGGCATCTGACAGGGTGGTTAAAATTTTAGTAGAAGACTTATTACTAGGAATTTGCCGGTGGTCCAGTGGTTAAGAATCGCCTTACAATGCAGGGGACACCAGTTTTTTCGATCTCTGGTCCAGGAAGATCCCAAAAGCTGCTGGGCAACTACACCCGTGCACCGCAACTGCTGAAACCTGTGCTCTCGAGAGCCTGTGCCTCCACCACAGGAGATGCCACAGTGAGAAGCCTGCACGCCACAGCTGGAGAGTGGGCCCCGCTCGCTGCAGCTAGAGAACAGTTGGCCCACACAGCAACAAAGACCCAGCACAGCCAAAAATATAAATAAGTAAAATTATTTTTTTAAAAAAGAGCAAAGTGGAATTCTGTAATATAGTAGCTAAACTTAAAATTCACCAATTGGCCTTAATAGTAAAACAGAGATGATAGAAGAATCAGTGAACTTAATGATAGATGAACAGAAAACTATCCAATCTGAGGAACAGAAAGAAAAAATTTATTACCAAGCTTCAGGGAACTTTGGGACAATATTATAAGACCTAACTTGTATAGTTGGAGTCCCAGAAGAGAGAAAAGTGAGAAGTTGGGGAAGAACATATTTGAAGACAATATGGCAAAAAAAAATCAATTTTTTTGAAAAACACATTTACTGATTAAAGAAACTTGGCAAACACCTGTTAGTATAAGGATGAAGAAAACCATACCTTGGTATATGTGTCAGAGGTTCCCAAGACTACTGTCAGGCTCAGTGATTTGCTGGAAGGACTCAGTAGAATTCAGAAGCTGTTATACTCACCGTACACAGCAAAAGGACACAGAATTGGCAAGGGGGAAAGGCACATGGAATAAAGTCCAAGAGGAACCAGGTACAAGCTTCCTGGTATCCAGTAGAGTCACACAGAGCTGTCCTTAATCCTCCCGTCAATGATCCATGACAGCATGTGCAAAGTGTTGCCAACTAGGGAAGCTCACCGAGGACTGGGTATCCAGGATGGCATGCTGACCCCCGTGACTCACCCCAGCTACTCAGACCCCAGCCATGCAGAGCAGGAACAAGTGTTTGCCGTAAATCATGTTGTTCGGATAGACTTAAGTGGTCACACTGGTGCAGCATGGCACAAGGCCCCAGGCACACAGAAACACCAGCCAGCATATGCCACTGGCTCAGATTTCATCTCTCAGTCCTGAAGACAGACCTTTCTTTGGCATGTGCATGGTTTGAGCATTCCAGAACTGCTGAGTTAATCCTTTCCTGCCCAGTATATCTTAGTCAAATTGCTTGAAATGAAAGATAAGGAGAAAAATGACACAAAGAAATGACAGTTGTAATTAGAGCTTACTTAACTGAAAACCATAAGCTTCCCAGGTGGTGCTAGTAGTAGAAAACCAATGCAGGAGACATGAGACGTGGGTCAATCCCTGGGTCATGAAGATCCCCAGGAGGAGGGCATGGCAACCCATTCCAGTATTCTTGCCTGGAGACTCCCATGGACAGAAGAGCCTGATGAGCTATGTGCATAGGGTCACAAGGAGTCAGACGCAACTGAAGCAACTTAGCATGCATGCACATCAGAAATCACAGATGCCAAAAGAGAGTGAAGTAACACCTTTTAAAGTGCCAAATGGGGGGAAATATCAATCCAGATTTCTCTTTTCAACAAAAATACCCTGCAAAAATTAAAGCAAAATAAAGACATTTTCAGATAAAAGAAAACTAGGAAAATTTGTCACTAGAAGACCTGTACTACAAGAAACACTAAAAGAAGTTCAAATTGAAGGGAACTGATACCAGATAGAAACTGAGATCTTTCAGAAGGAATGAAGAGCATTGGAAATGATAAATAACTGAGTAAATACAAAAGACTTACTCTTTTCCCTCTTCTATAAAATATTTAAGACTGATGAAAAGAGAAATTATACTGTGTGTAGGGATTATAATGTTTATTTGATAGAACAATTTATAACAAGAGTATGTGAACCTAAACTATTGGACGAGATTCTACATTTTTTTATAAAGTGTATGATATTTTAAGTAGATTGAAAAGTCAAAAAAAAAAAAAAAGAAAGAAAAGTCAAGGGTATATGTTGTTCCTCCTAAAATAATAATGCAGAGACATATGGTTTAAATTAAAACTTTAAAATAATCAAAAAGAAGGCAAAAAGGAAGAATGAGGGAACAAAAGAGTAAAACATGGTAATGAAGTGGGAAAACTGATGCAGTCATTATCAGTAAGTTAGTGGACTAAAGACTACAACCAATAGAGTGACAGACTGCATAAAAATGCAAGAACTACTTGTATACTGACTGTAAAAAGATACACATTAAATGTAAAGATACATTAGTTGAAAGTAAATGGATGGGCAAAGGTATACCAAAAAAATATATAAATGTATACCATGCAAAAGTAAGCATAGGAAGACAAACAGTTTTACCAGAAATGAAAAGTGACATGTTATCATGATAAAAGATATCAAGATGTCTTGACAGTTGTAAGTGTGTATGTACCTCATAACAGCTTCAAAATAAATGAAGCAAAAATTGGTGGAATTAAAGGGAGAAATAGCCCATTCTTTAGTCATAATTAGTGGCTTTAATATCTCTTGCTCAGCAGTTGACAAACCAACTATGCATACACACAAAGATCTGAACAGCACAACCAACCACTTTGACCTGCTTGATAACTTACAGAACGCTGTGCCCTACAGCGGCACAAAATACATTCTTTTCCAGATGTACAAGGTATACATTCACCAGTATAGACAATATGCTAGGCCATCAAACAAAGCAGTACATTTAAAAGATTAAGATCATACACAGTATGGTCTCAGACCACAATGAAACAAAAATTTTAAACAATGAAAATAAGATACCTAGGAAAATTCCCAAATATTTGAAAATTAAGCTAGTCACTTTTATATAATCTATAACTCAAAGAAATCATAAGAAAAAATTGAAATGTTTTTAAACTGAATAACAATGAAAATACAATAATCAATCTTGTGGAATGTAGTGCTGAGAGGAAAATTTATAGCTCTAAGTGCACATATTAGAAAAGAAAAATAAATTCAGTGATCTAAGGTTTCAACTTTCTTCCAAGGAGTAAGCAAGCGTCTTTTAATTTCATGGGTGCAGTCGCCATCTGCAGTGATTTTGGAGCCCCCAAAAATAAAGTCTGTCACTGTTTACACTGTTTCCCCATCTATTTGCCATGATGTGATGGGACCAGATGCCATGGTCTTAGTTTTCTGAATGGTGAGCTTTAAGCCAACTTTTTCACTCTCCTCTTTCACTTTCATCAAGAGGCTCTTCAGTTCTTTGCTTTCTGCCATGAGGGTGGTGGCATCTACATATCTAAAGTTATTGATATTTCTGCCTGCAATCTTGATTCCAGCCTGTGCTTCATCCAGCCCAGCATTTCTCAAGATGTACTCTGCATATAAATTAAATAAGCAGGGTGACAATATACAGCCTTGACATACTCCTTTTCCAATTTGCAGCTAGTCTGTTGTTCCTTGTCCAGTTCTAACTGTTGCCTCTTGACCCGCATACAGATTTCTCAAGAGGCAGGTCAGGTGGTCTGGCATTCCCATCTCTTTAAGACTTTTCCACAATTTGTGGTAATCCACATAGGCAAAGTATTGGAGTTTCAGCTTCAACATCAGTCCTTCCAATGAACGTTCAAGATTGAAACTCCAATACTTTAGCCACCTGATGCGAAGAGCTGACTCATTTGAAAAGACCCTGATGCTGGGAAAGATTGAAGGCAGGAGGAAAGGGGACGACAGAGGATGAGATGGTTGGGTAGCATCACCGACTCAATAGACATGAGTTTGAGTAAACTCTGGGAGTTGGTGATGGACAGGGAGGCCTGGCATGCTGCAGTCCACAGGGTCTTCACTGAACTGAACACAAAGGCTTTAGTGTAGTCAATAAAGCAGAAATAGATGTTTTTCTGGAACTCTCTTGCTTTTTCGATAATCCAGCGGATGTTGATAATTTGATCTCTGGTTCCTCTGCCTTCTCTAAAACATCTAGAAGTTCACAGTTCACGTACTGTTGAAGCCTGGCTTGGAGAATTTTGAGCATTACTTTACTAGCATGTGAGATGAGTGCATTTGTGCGGTAGTTTGAGCATTCTTCGGCATTGCCTTTCTTTGGAATTGGAATGAAAACCTAGACAGCACATTAAAAAGCAGAGACATTACTTTCCAACAAAGGTCTGTCTAGTCAAGGCTATGGTTTTTCCAGTAGTCATGTATGGGTGTGAGAGTTGGACTATAAAGAAAGTCTTGAGAAGACTCTTGATAGTCCCTTGGACTGCAAGGAGATCCAACTAGTCCATCCTAAAGGAAATCAGTCCTGAATATTCATTGGAAAGACGGATGCTGAAGCTGAAACTCCAGTACTTTGGCCACTGATGGAAAGAACTGACTCACTGGAAAAGACCCTGATGCTGGGAAAAATTGAAGATGGGAGGAGAAACGACAGAGGATGAGATGGTTTTGATGGCATCACCGACTCAATGGACATGAGTTTGAGTAAACTCCAGGAATTGGTGATGGACAGGGAGGCCTGGCGTACTGCAGTCCATGGGGTCACAAAGAGTCGGACACGGGGACTGATCAACTGAACTGAACTGAAGTTTTCAACTTAAGCTAGAAAAAGAGCAAAGTAAATCCAAAGGAGGTAGAAGGAAGGAAATAATAAAGATAAGAGCAAAAATTAATGCAATAAAATTAGCAAAGCCAAAATTTGGTTCCTGAAAAATGTTAACAAAATTGATTTCTTAACTGATTCAAGAAAAAAGAACACAGGTTACCAATATTAAACATGAAAAGGTATCATTTCAGATCCAGTGGATATTAAAAGGTCAGTAGAATATTACGAACTTTATGCCAGTTTAAATTAAACAAGTTCTTTTAAAAATACAGTTTACAAAAAAATAAAATAAAAATACAGTTTACCAAAGCTAACACAATTACATTTTAAAGTCCAGGCCCCCCCAAAAAAAAAGTCCAGGCCCAGCAGTTTCACTGAGTGGGGGTGAGGGGTGGTGGGATGTGTTTCAAGCATTTAAGGAAAAAGGAGGCCAAGTTTCCAACTCAGACTAGTATATTTATAGTGACACAAAAACTAGAGAAAGATACTACAAAGAAAATTATAAACTAATATCACTCAGGAACATAATAAAATGAAAAGTCCTTCACAAAATATTAACAGCAAATCAAATCCAGCACTATGTCAAAATGTTAATGCATCAAGGCTAAGTGGGTTTGTTCTTGGAATAGGAGCTTGTTTTAAGATCAGAAGCCAGTCAACATAATTTGTCACATTAACTTAGGGAAAATCTAGGTGAGTATATGAGTCAATACAGAAAAGATATTTGAAAAAACTCAACATCCTTTTCTGATAAAAGCTTTCAGCAAATCAGGAATAGAAGGTAATCTCAGTCTAATAAATGGTATCTGTTGAAAACTACAACTGACATTATAGTTGATGCCAAAATATTGAACACTTCCCCTGACACTGGATACAATGTAAAGATGTCACCCTCACCATTTGTATTTACCATCATACTGGAGATCCTCCCCTTTGAATTAAGACAAAAAATAGAAATAAACAGAATGACTATTGGAAAAAAGTAGTTAAGCTGTCTTAGTTTGCAGATTACATGATTGTGTACATAGAAAAAATCCTAAGGGATCTTCAAAGCAACTGCTAAGACTAACAAATGAATTATTCAGCAGAGTTACAGGATATTAGGTTAATACACAAAATTCAGTTTTGTTATATGCTAGCAACAAGTAATGAGAAAACAAAAAATTTTAAAGTTCCATTTACAATAACATGAAAGCATAAAATAGGAATAAACGTAACTAAAAGAAAAAAATATGCAGGACCTGTATACTGAAAATTACAAAACTGCAGAAAGAAGCCAGAGAACTCTCTGAGAACCATGCTGTATTCATGGATTGGAAACCTTGATATTGTGAAGAAGTCAGTCCTACCCAAATTCACCTATGATTCAGTACAATTCAAAGTCCTAGAAGCATTTTTCAATAGAAATTGACAAGCTTATTCTAAACTTTCTTTGAAAATACACAGACCTAACACCCAAAGCAGTCTTGAAAAAGGAAAAAATTGAGGGCTTGGAATACTTACTCCAAGACATTGTAAAACTCCACTAATAAAGACTGTGGCACTTGCAGAAGAGTCAACAAATAAACAAAGAATCCAGAAGTAACACATGACCAAAAACTTAGTAACTTAACACAAGTTTATCATCTCAAGGGCTTCCCTGGTCCCTTAGACGGTAAAGAATCTGCCGCAATGTAGGAAGCCTGGGTTCAATCCGTGGATGGGGAAGATCCCCCGGAAAAGGGATAGATGACCCACTCCAGCATTCTTGCCTGAAGAGTTCCATGGACAGAGGGGCCTGGTGGGCTACAGTCCATGGGATTGCAAAGAATCAGACACGACTGAGTGACTAACACTGCACTTTCACAGTTTCCGAGGGTCAGGAGTTCAGGCACAGGATTTCATTTTCTAGTTTAACGGCTGTGGCGCAGCAGTCTCAGCTCAGCTCCAAGGGGCTGCACTCAGATCCCAGGTCTTTCGACTCTCTCACAAAATGCTAGCTTACTTCTTCAAAGCTGTCAGGAGGATTTCTCTCCAGGCTGCTACAGGGTCTTACATAACTGAAACTTAGACACGAGAGTGACTCCCATCATATTCACAGGTTCTGCTCACATTTGGGGGCAGGAGGAAATATGTACACCAAGGAGTAAGATTTGGGGGGCCATCTAAGCATTCTGCCTGCCACAACCCCTGCTTCATATGATGTGCAAAAATGAAGTGAAAATAGATCAGAGGCATGAACATAAAAACTAAAATCATGAAACTCTTAGAAGAAAGCATAGAATATCTTCATGACTTGAAGGTAGCCAAAGGTTTGTTAAGTCAATGCACTCGTCATAAAATAAAGGATCAGTGAGTTATTTAGACTTCATCAGAAGTAAAGCTTGCTCATTAAAATACACCACTAATAAGCCAGCTATTGACTAGGACAAAGTGTTTACAAAAAATGTATCTGATGAAGGAATAGTATCCAGAAAATAACTTAAAACTACATTTCAACAATAAAAGGGCAAATAACACAAGAAAATAAAGTGGGCAGAAAAGATTCTGACGCTTCACAAAAGGCACACAAATAACCCAGTAATCCAATGAAAATGTTCACCCTCACAAGTCTTCATATAATTAAGATTATTACACACCCACCTGAATAATTAAAATTAAAGACTGACAACTAACTCTCCAACTATTGGTAAGAATGCAAAATAGTACAGATATTTTGGAGAAATGTTGCCCAGTTTCTTAAAGAACTAAACATGCACCTGCCCCGTGACCTAGCAACTCTGCTGTAGAGAAATGAAAACACTCGCACGAACACTTGTGTATGTTCATAGCAGTTTTCTTCATCACAGCTATTCATCAATAAAGGAATAGATAACCTGTGGTGTAGCTACTTAGCTTTTGATACTTGCAACACTTATGGATGAATCTCAGAAACTATGAAAAGTAAAAAAGCAGTACAACGATTCATACTGCACAGTTCCATTTATATGAAATTGTAGAACAAGCAGACTGTTGTATGCACGGAAAAGAATCAGATCAGTGTTGGGGCTACCTCGGAGTGTTGGCTGGGAAGGTACATGAGTAAACTTCTTGGGGCAATGATAATGTTCTGTAGTTTGATAGAGTTACGTGGGTGAGTGCATGAGTCCAAACTCAGTGAATGTATTATCTGTTTACTTGTATGTAAATCTTATATCAAAAGAAAAACAATAAATATTGAACTTTGTTAATGATACGCACACTGAAGATGATTTCCTGATATTTGCCATTTACTTTGGAACACGTTAAAAAATTAAAATGGACTAGTGGATAGATAAGAGGAACAAATATGTAAATAAGCGTAGCAAAGCATTAATGATCATGGTGATGGTTATACAACAATGGCTGTACTTAACTGTTACTGAACTGCATACTTAAAAATGGTTAAGATGGTAAATTTTCTTACATATACTTACCATGTTAAAAAAAGTTAAAATAAGACATTGCTAGTAAAAATCTAGTTAGTGATTATATGGGTGTTCACTCTAAACTGTTTTCAGCTTTGCTATATGTTTGGAGAAAATTAAATGCTGGGGGGCTGGGGCGGTGCAGAATAAAGCAGAGTAGAGGGAAGCTGTCCCACTTAGCAATCAGATTCCCATTTTCCCACGAGGGAAACATTCAGTAGAGCTAAGGAAAATGGAGAGAGTATCTCAAAGGTCAAGGGTATGTGTATTATTAATATAATACCTAATATTTTTATGTTTAAAATTTCTTTAGCTTACTACTGGTAAAGATTTTAGGGACTGTCAGCTTTTTTTAAAGAAGGAAATAGTTATATTACTTATTATGATGGTCTGAAACTCTGCATTACTTAACAGACTGTCAAAGAAACAAACAAATCCAAGTATATTGTAACCATAGGAGAAATGTCACATTACCATAACATGACTAGGATGGAAGATTGAATTACAAATAAATACACACGAAGGGCATAAAATCGCTTTTCAAGTTTGATTGGGGTTTCACGTTAACTAGTGTTTTGTTTAATTTTAGATTTTATCTGATAACTTCTGCAGACTTAAGTCTAAATTTTCTTAGTTGGAGAATTAAGTGGTTGTCAAGCATGTGGAAATAACCAACTGGACCTAGAAGGAAAGAAAAAAGCTAAGAAACTAAAGCCAGGGTTTTGTGTCTTTATCCTTTCCATCATGATTTAGCACTACATTTATTATCTTTAATTGTATTCTTTAGATAACTTAGTTCAAAAGTTCACATGTTCAGATCCATCGATTCTTTTGGGGAAGAGTAGTCAGTACCATTTTGTCTTCTGTCCTTTTAAAATCTAAAATTGAAGGCATGGAGAAGGGGATGTTAGATTATTTAAATGAATGAAAAACTCTTTCCAGACAGTCTTTGAGAGGAATGCTGGCTTGAAAGGGATTCCTACAGATTTCCTTGGCCTGCTGCCAAGTGTATGCAAGACCGAAAGTATATATGTTTGTCATTGACAGAGTTTTGTATTCTGTCATTGACCCTTCTGTGCCATCTTGAGGGAGTGTCTTTGTTAAGGATCAACCTGTATTATTAACCCATTTCAGCAGACTATTAACCTAGACTATTAACCCATTTCAGCAGCCATAGAATTTGGTTCTAAGTTTATAAATGCATTATCCAATGTCTTATAACTCAAAAAATGGCTTCACTTATCATGAATTATTAATACAAAAGTAACCAAAGAAAATAATCAGTGTGGAAATGTCTGTATACTTTTCTTTACAGAAATAGTTATTCATATAAAAAACTTAACTGCTCAATTTCCCCATTTGTTAAAGAAGTTTTCGTATTGAGGTCATGATTTTTTTTTCTTGTAGTTATTGCAGTCACTTTTAAATCTTAGAGATTTGTATTAACAAATTTTGGAAAATTAGTGCTCAGAAGGTAGAACATGTTGTATGGATCCTTAGTTAGAGAGTTATTTTTTGAAAATGAAATTAAAGCTTATGGTCTACCAATCCTTAAAATTTCTTGGCACATTTATTCCTTTTCAGAATAAGCGTTTGAGCAGCCTTTCTTTTCTTCCTTTGAGGAGTACACTTGGGAGAGTAAAGTTTGAGAATGGCTTTGGGAATGGTTGACATTGGCATCAAATCAAGATGTTTCCCCGGTTTAGTAATAAAAGTCAATAGGCAAGGAGTCAACAAGGTTTGGGGCTGTTCTCATTGGAATTGGCAAGAACAGATTTCTTTCCTTCAGTCTTGAGATTACCATTGGATATTATTAGTGCCCTCTTTTGGTGTAAGAAGGTTACTGCATCCTTAAATAATACAGGCAAAAGGTGAGGGTGAGTTATAGTTGCTCAGTCATGCCTGACTTTGCATCCCCATGGACTGTATGTAGCCTGCCAGGCTCCTCTGTCCATGGAATTCTCCAGGCAAGATTACTGGAGTGGGTTGCCATTTCCTTCTCCAGGGCAAAAGGTAGACATCCTTTAAAGTTTTTAAAGTAAAAAATATGCTGAAGATTTGGAAAATTAAAGAAAGCAATGAATCATTCATAATTCTACCAGCAACATAAACACTCTTGGTTAATATAGACATTCATTGTCATATGCTTAATCTGCCATTGGCAAAATAAGATAACAGAGAAATTTTTTACTTCATTTACATAAACTTATACAAAGATCCTGGAAATGGATTCTAAGAAATACTTAGTATAACAAGACTTTAAACAGATTGAAACATAACTAGAAAAAAGTAAGGAACTTTCAAATAAAAATAAATTTTAAGTTATGTGATGATAAAGTTATAACTGAAAAGTTAGGAAAACACTAACTTTGTATTTTGGGGACTTTTCGTTTTTTTCAGCACCCAGTGTACTAGCTTGGGTCAGTACTCAGGACTTTGGAAGAGGGTCAGTTCAGTTCAGTTCAGTTGCTCAGTTATGTCCAACTCTGCAACCCCATGGACTGCAGCACACCAGGCTTCCCTGTCCCATCACCAACTCCCGGAGCTTATTCAAACTCATGTCCACTGAGTCAGTGATGCCATCCAGCCATCTCACCCTCTGTCATCCCCTTCTCCTCCCGCCTTCAGTCTTTCCCAGCATCAGGGTCTTTTCCAGTGGGTCAGTTCTTCGCATCAGGTGGCCAAAGTATTGGAGCTTCAGCTTCAGCATCCGTCCTTCCAATGAATATTCAGGACTGATTTCTTTTAGGATGGACTGGTTGGATCTCCTTGCAGTCCAAGGGACTCTTAAAAGTCTTCTCCAACACCACAGTTCAAAAGCATCAATTCTTTGGTGCTCAGCTTTCTTTATATTCCAACTCTCACATCCATATATGACTACTGGGAAAACCATAGCTTTGACTGTATGGACCTTTGTCTCAAAGTAATGTCTCTGCTTGCTAATATGCTGTCTAGGTTGGTCATAGCTTTTCTTCCAAGGATCGAGCATCTTTTAATTTCGTGGCTTAGTCACCATCTGCGTTGATTTTGGAGCCCAAGAAAATGAAATATGACATTTTCCCCATCTATTTGAAAGCAGTGTAGCTTTCCATTAATTTATGTCGTCATTAGTTTCTCTCAGCAGCATTTTATAGATTTCAGTGTACAGGTCTTATACATCTCTTGTCACATTTATGCCTAAGTATTTCATATTTTCATGCTATTTTAAATGGTGTTTTTAGCTCAGTTTCTTATTGGTTAATACTAATACATGGAAATATAATTAATTTTGTATCCTACAACATTGCTAAAATTTATTAGCTTTTTTGTAGATTCCATCAGATTTTCTACATAGGCAACATGCCATCTGTGAATAATGACAGTTTTACTTCATCCTTTCTAGTTTGATGCCTTTTAATTTCTTTTTCTTGATTTACTGTGCTGGCTAAAGCCAGTAGAAGTAGTAAGAGAGAATATCCTTGCCTTCTTTCATTAAATATGATGTTAGCTCTAGATTTCTTGCAGATTATTTTTATTAACTAAAGGAAATTCCCTTCTATAACCTCATTTGCTGAGAAGTTTTATCAGAAGACATACTGGATTTTGTTTTTCCGTATCTCTTAAGATGATCGTATAGTTCTTTAGTTTGTTGATGTGCTAAATTATATTGACTGATTTATGAATACTAAGTCTCGCATTTTTGCAAAAAAAAAACTTGGTCATGATATACTCTTTTTTAAATGTTATTTATATTTGGCTGTGCTGGGTCTTTGTTGCTGTGTGGGGTTTTCTCTAGCTGTGATGAGCAGGGGCTCAGTCTAGTTGCAGTGTGAGAGCTTCTCATTGCGGTGGTTTCGCTTGTTGGGTAGCATGGCCTCTGGGGCATGCAGGCTTAGTAGCGGCGGCATGTGGACTCAGCAGTTGCAGCTCACAGGCTCTAGAGCACAGGCGCAGTAGTCATGGCACACGGGCTTAGTTGCTCCATGGCATGTGGGAGCTTCCCAAATCAGGAATCGAACCCATGTCTCCTGCATTGGCAGGAAGATTCTTTACCACTGAGCCACCAGGGAAGCCCGATCTATTTCTTGAGTGAGCTTTGATGGTCTGGTCACTGGAAAATTTGTCCACTTCATCTAAATTGTCTAGTTGATCCTACTATCCTACATTGATCCTACTATCCCCTTATCTTTTTAATGTCTTTAGAATCTGTAGCAGTGTCACCTGTCTGATTCCTGATATTGGCAATTTGTGTATTCTTTCACTTTTTCTTGATCAGTCTAGCTAGAGTTTTATCTATCTTATTGGTATTCTCAAAGAACCAACTTTGGTTTCATTGATGTTTCTGTTTTTCTATTATCTGTTCATTGACATTTGCTCTGGTTTTTATTCTTTCCTTTCTTCTGTCTAGTTGGTATTCAGTTAGTTCTTACTCTAGCTTTTTAAGGTTGAAAATGAAATCACTGATTTCTCATCTTTCTTTGCTTATAATATAGGCACTTAGCTGGACACCACAGATTTTTATTTTTATTCAGTTCAAAACACTTTGTAATTTCCCTGTTGATTTTTTCCTTTGGTCAATGAGCTGTTTAGAAGCATATTGTTTGGTTTATACAAAGTTTATCATTGGTTTTCTCAGTATCTTTCTGTTATTGTTTCTGATGTAATTACCTTATAGTCAGAAAACATGAAAGTGTCTTGAATCCTTTTCAAGACCTAGAGTTAAGTTTATCTTGGTAAATGTTCTACATATACTTGGAAAGAATGTATGTCCTGCTGTTAAAAGTGTGGAGTGTTCTTTTGAATGTCAAATTGGTTGATAGTCTTTAAGTCTTATATCCCTATTGATTTTTTGTCTACTTATTCTGCCAGTTACTGAGAGAGGAATGTTGAAATCCCTGACTATAATTGCAAGTTTGTCTCATTTCTTTTTTTTTAATACCTCTATTGAGATATAACTCATATACTATACAATTCATCCATTAAGGTTTACAACTAAATGATTTTTTCCATCACCACTATCTAATTTTAGAATATTTTAGTCCCCCCACAGAAAAGAAACCCCATACCCATTAGCAGTCATCTCCCATTTCTAATCAGCACCAGTTCAGTTCAGTTCAATCGTGTCCAACTCTTTGCGACCCCATGGACTGCAGCACACCAGGCCTCCCTGTCCATCACCAACTCCCTGAGTTTACTCAAACTCATGTCCATTGAGTCAGTGATGGCATCTAACCATCTCATCCTCTGTCATCCCCTTCTCCTCCCGCCTTCAGTCTTTCCCAGCGTCAGGATCTTTTCAAATGAGCCAGCTTTTCACATCAGGTGGCCAAAATACTGGAGTTTCAGCTTCAGCATCCGTCCTTCCAATGAATGTTCAGGACTGATCTCCTTTAGGATGGACTGGTTGGATCTCCTTGCAGTCCAAGGGACTCTCCAGAGTCTTCTCCAACACCACAGTTCAAAAGCATCAATTCCTTGGCGCTCAGCTTTCTTTATAGTCCAACTCTCACATCCATACATGACTACTGGAAAAACCATATCTTTGACTAGACGGACCTTTGTTGGCAAAGTAATGTCTCTGCTTTTTAATATGCTGTCTAGGTTGGTCATAACTTCATCACCACAGCCGTAAACCACCACTCATTTACTTTCCCTCTCTACAGAGTTGCAGATGTTTTATATAAACATAATCATACAATATGTGGGATTTTGTAGTTGATGTGTTACAGTTGGCATAATGTTTTCACATTTTATTTATAATATGTAGTGTTGGAACTTCATTCCTTTTTATGGCCAAATAATAATTGCATTGTATGGATATGCTCATTTTATTTGTCCATTCATCAGTTGATGGATGTTTAGATTGTTTCTATGTTTTCCATGTTATGAATAATGCTTCTGTGAACACTGGTGTACATACATTTTTGTGTTGTATGTTTTTATTTCTCTTGCACATTTGCTTAAGAGTGGAATTCCTAAAAAAAAAAAAAAGAGGAATTCCTGGGTCATATAATAATTGTATGTTTAACTTTCTGAGGAACTGCCAAATTGTCTTCCAAAGCAGTTGCACCGTTTTTCATTCCCACTGGGAATGCATGAGGTTTCTCTGCATCCTTGCCAATATTTGTTATTATATTTTTTATTATAGCCAATTTAGTGGGCTCATCGTGGTTTTGATTTACATTTCACTAATGAGTAATGATGTTAAGCCTCTTTTTATATACTTATTGGCCATTTGTATATCTTTGGAGAAATGTCTGTTTGGATCCTTTCTCATTTTTTGTTTCTTTTTTTCATTTAAGCTGTTCTTTTTTTGAGTTATAATTTCTTCCTATGTATATTTTGGACACAATTAACCCTATTAGATAAATAATTTGAAAATATGTCCTCTTATTCTATGAGTTTTCTTGTCATTTTCTTGGTACTGTTTATAACACAAAGGTTTTTAATTTTAATATAGTCCAATTTATCTTTTTGTTCTTTTTTTTTTTTCTTTTGGTGTACTGGAGTGGATTGCCATTCCCTTCTCCAGGGGATTTTCCGACCCAGGAATCAAACTCGGGTCTCCCGCATTGCAGAAATAACCATTACCGTCTGAGCCACCAGAGAAGCCCAATTTATTGTGTGTGTGTGTGTGTGTGTGTGTGTGAGAGAGAAAGAGAGAGAGAGAGAGAGATTTGTGCTTTTGGTATTGTATCTGAGAAACCATTGCCGAATCCAGGATCACAAGGATTGACTCCTGTTTTTTCTGTGTGTGTGTGTGTGTGTGTGTGTGTGATTTGTGCTTTTGGTATTGTATCTGAGAAACCATTGCCGAATCCAGGATCACAAAGATTGACTCCTGTTTTTTCTTTTAACAGTTTTAAGACACTTTTGATTTTCTTTTTTCTGCCATGCTGCATGGCATGTGGGATCTTAGTTCCCCAGGCAGGGGTCAATCCTGTGCCCTCTATGGAAGCAGTTAGAGTGCGGGTCTTAAACACTGGACCTCCAGGGAATTTCCACTTTCAGTTTTCTGAAACAACCATTTCATATCTTTTCCTCACTCGATAAGCCATTGTCACCCCCCTGCCCCCAGTTCCAGCTGATTACCTCATCTCCCTTTTGTTGAGAAAACAGAAATATCCAGAAGGGAATCCCTCTTCCATTCTTCAGATCTGTGAATGGGCCTGTCTCTCTTCATCCTCGTCAAGGTCAGCCCCCTCCGCCTGGGCTCTGCTCCATCCCCTCTTCCTCCAGGACTTCACTGCTTCTGCTCCCTGTCTTCTGTCTCTCCTTGTTTGTGACTACAGCAAGCTTCATAAGCACGCTTATAAAACATGCAAGCAAAAAAAAAAAAAAAAACATGAAAGCATGCTTTAGTGTTTCCCATCATTGAAAACCCTTGGCTCCAGATGTTCTACTCCCCTCATACCCACACTTCTTAAGCATTTTCTTTCATACTGCCTCCATGTCTCACCAGTAATTCCTCTTCAACCCCCTCCAGCTATTCACTGAACCGCTCTGATCAGACACCAACGATCTCCATATTGCTAAGTCCAAGGTAACTTTTTCCCTTTTTCAGCCTCAGCACAGTTAGCCAGTTTCAACAGCCTTCTCCACAAACCACTCGTTTCTCAGCTTCTGTGACTCCTACTCTCCCAGTTATCCCCACTTCCTTGGTTATTTCCTCTGTATCCTTTCTCCAGCTCCTCTACTTCTTCTCAGCTACTAAATATTGGAGCACCTCAGAATTAAGACTGGGCCTTCTTCCCTATAAACTAGGTAACCTTATCCATTTTCATGACTTTTAATATTATTTGTGCGCTGGTGGTTTGCATATGTGCATCTCCAGCTCAGACTTGTCCCGTGTGCTCCATACTGGTAGATCTGACCACCTTCTCTGTGTACATCTCTAGACATCCATCCAGAACTGCGATGCTCTCTACTCTGCTTTTTCTCATCTCAGTAAAGGACACTGCATCCATCCATTTGCTCAGGCCCCAGAACGACGTCTCGTCCATATTTATTTCCCTCTGTCACCTCCCACATAGTTCATCATCAAGTTCTGACTGTCCTGCCTGCAAAATACAGTCTGTGTGTCTACTCCGCTCCATCCTGACCTAATCTAAACACCCATCATCTCTGACTTGAACCCCTGTGTTAGCCTCCTAGGGAGTCTCTCTGCCTGTACTCTTGCCCCATCCCAGTCCATTTTCATCACAAGCCCACTGTAGCTTTGACAGTGGTTATCATTGTAGGTTTGACTATTTCTTGTCACAGTTTTCATGAGAAAGGGAGGCTTTTTCTAATTTGCACCAAGGTAGATTTGCATTTAGGCTAGCATATTTATGTCTTTTCCCTTCTCTGATGCATCAAGGTCTTTTTCTGTCTAGGCCCCAGCCTTATCCTCTATGCTTTTCTTTCTTTCAAATATTTCAGACTTAAAAAATTCAAACAAAAAAACTGCCATATAACCTTTGCGCCTAGGGAGTCTCTCTGCCTGTACTCTTGCCCCATGCTAGTCCATTTCCTTCTCGCTTCAGCTTCAGTCTTTCCAATGAATATTTAGGATTGATTTCCTTTAGGATGGACTGGTTTGAACTCCTTGCAGTCCAAGGGACTCTCAAGAGTCTTCTCCAACACCACAGTTCCAAAGCATCAATTCTTCAGTGTTCAGCCTTCTTTATGGTCCAGTTTTCAGATCCATACATGACTACTGGAAAAACGATAGCTTTGACTAGACGGACCTTTGTCAGCAATATGTCTCTGCTTTTTAATACACTATCTAGGTTTGTCATAGCTTTTCTTCCAAGGAGCAAGTGTCTTTTAATTTCATGGCTGCAGTCACCATCTGCAGTGATTTTGAAGCCCAAGAAAATAGTCTGTCACTGTTTCCATTGTTTCTCCATCTATTTGCCATGAAGTGATGAGACCGGATGCCGTGATCTTAGTTTTTTTAACATTGAGTTTTCAGCCCACTTTTTCACTCTCCTCTTTAACCTTCATCAAGAGGCTCTTGAGTTCCTCTTCGCTTTCTGCCATAAGGGTGGTGGTATCTGCATATCTGAGGTTATTGACATTTCTCATTGCAATCTTGATTCCAGCTTGTGCTTCATCCAGCCCAGCGTTTTGCGTGAGATACTCTGCCTATAAGTTAAATAAGCAAGGTGACAGTATACAGCCTTGATGTACTCCTTTCTCAATTTGGAACCAGTCCATTGTTCCCTGTCTGGTTCTAACTGTTGCTTCTTGACCTGCATACAGGTTTCTCAGGAGGCAGGTAGGGGGTCTGGTATTCCCATCTCTTTAAGAATTTTCCACAGTTTGTGGTGATCCACACAGTTAAAGACTTTAGCACAGTCAGTGAAGCAGAAATAGATGCTTTTCTGGAATTCTCTTGATTTTCCTATGATCCGATGGATGTTGGCAATTTGATCTCTGGTTCCTCTGCCTTTTCTAAATCCAGCTTGAACATCTGGAAGTTCTCGGTTCACGTACTGTTGAAGCCTAGCTTGGGGAATTTTGAGCATTACTTTGCTAGCATGTGAGATGAGTGCACTTGTGCAGTAGTTTGAACATTCTTTGGGATTGGAATGAAAACTGACCTTTTCCAGCCCTGTGTCCATTGCTGAGTTTTCCAAATTTGCTGGCATACTGAGTGCAGCATTTCAACAGCATCCATCTTTGAAAGGATTTGAAATAGCTCAGCTGGAATTCCATCACCTCCACTAGCTTTGTTCATAGTGAGGCTTCCTAAGGCCCACATGTCAAGTTACCTTTGGTTTTATAGTCTGTTGACCCAACTGTTGATAATTTATAAACCTGGTTTGCTTAATTTAGTCAACAGTTTTCAAGCTTTTCCCACAGTTGCTTTACTGAAGCATTCAAAGTAAATGACACTTTATTCCATTGTACTTGAATAGCCATGACTAAAAACTAAGTTTCTGTAAACCTATCCAGAAACCAGTAAAACCTCTGGCAGTGTGAATCATCCCTGATGTAATTTGGTTCTCCTTGACTTTTATTCACTGTCTTACGGAGGGGTGCACCTGTAACTGCATGCTAGTGTAAGGCTTGTCGGGTGTGCAGAGCACAGAGCGAACCGTCCTGGCCTCGTGACGCGTGCGAGGCCGTCTAACGTAAGCTCCTTTTCTGTTGGCAGTGCACGACTTGGTTTTCTGGCGTGATGTGAAGAAGACTGGCTTTGTCTTTGGCACCACGCTGATCACGCTGCTGTCCCTGGCAGCTTTCAGCGTCATCAGTGTGGTTTCTTACCTCATCCTGGCTCTCCTGTCGGTCACCATCAGCTTCAGGGTCTACAAGTCTGTCATCCAAGCTGTACAGAAATCAGAAGAAGGCCATCCGTTCAAGTGAGTTCAAGTGTCATAAGTGATGCTGTGCAACTTGGGGAAGGGTTTGCAGAGGCTGCTCAGATCCAGATCAAACCTGACGAGAAGTCAGGAATCACAGGGCCCGATGCAGCTGATCAGGGGCATGGAGCATCAGCTGGAGACTGCTTTATGAAGTGACCACGTTAGGAGCCAGGAACTTTTTGACAAACTATAGAGGCTCCCCTAAAAGGACTGTCTGCATTCCTGGGCAGGGTCATCCTGCAGAGAAAGCAGAGCACCTGGACAGCACTCAGTTAAATGGGGTCCCAGGTACATGTTTAAGTCCCACATAGTTAATACTTAAAACAGCCTTGGAATATTGTTGTTGAGGATGCATTCTTGGCAATTTCAGAACTCGGTGTGTATAGTCTTGGTTTTATTACTGATTTCCTTCCTATCTCTCCTTTAGTTACCTTAATAGCAGCGGCAAGTCGTGATCAAGTCAGTAGGTCATGCATTTGTAGAATCCAGTTGCTACTTTTTCCAACTGTGCTATGACTTTAACAAATGTTTTCCTCACTCCTTTCCTCTTAAAAGTCTTGGCCCATAAAAATTTAAACATCAACAAATGGCAGTATTTTATTATTTCCAAATGGCACATTTTTAAAACCCCTTCTCATGGAAAAAGAAATATTTCTGTGATCTCTCAGAACTATGACAGAATAGGTGTTTGACTGCAGCTTTGGTCCCTGTGTTTTCTCCTGGTGAAAATAGAAGGAATAATTGAAGCTATATGTGGCATTTAAAAAGTTACTTGCAAATTGGTTTTAACAGATCAATAGTTGTTGATTGATTGAGTGGATAAATTTTACTGTTTTGCCACAAGCTGCAATGTAGAAGTTTTTTGTTTTTTGTTTTTTTTTTTCCTCCGTTAGCATGACGCTGTTATAGATTATAAAAGGTGTTTTGCTGGGTTGTATTAATTACAGCATCTAGTTTTTATAACTTTTGTGTTTGATAGTAAATATTTCCTTAATAAACAGGAAAGAAAAACATGTCTGTTATTCTTCTGATTTTTCCCGCAAGACTATAGGCTGTTTGAGGCAGAGGCAGTTTTATTTTTCTGATATCCCTACGCCTAGCAGAGGGTCTGGTACTCATGGGCACTCAGTAAGTGCTGAGTGAATGAACAGGTTATGAGCAGGTGGTTACATCTCAGTTCTATAATGCATCTTGGGAACATAACCCAGGTCTTTGTGTTTTTTTAAGAAATATTTTATAATGCCTCCTTTATCATTTTGAAATGAAATTCATAGATAATATTACCAGTAAATAATTTTTTGATCATAATTATAAGGAGTGATAAAATAGAAAATCATTGACAGTAAAACAATAAGCAGTTCAGTCAATATTTTAATTTCTTAGAAATAACTACACAAAAAAAAACTAAAGATACTTTAGATCAGATACTTGCATGTACATTTATAATCTCCCTTACAGATGTGATTTTCCAAAATGGCAAAAAAAAATCTTAAGGTTTCGGCATAAACAAAATACAGTTTTAGACAATTCGGGATATGTTAAAATTGTGGGGAAAATACTTTGTTTTTATATGTTCTGGGCTCTTGATAACTATAGATAGGTTCACCTTCATGACTATCCTATGAGACAGTAGAAGCTCTGCAGGACATCGGGCAGTTGTTTATTGTACATGACTGTCCCACGCTGCGGACATAGGGCAGCTTTGCCTCCACCTGCCAAATGACAGTCATGTCCCCCCCACCCCATGTTAGCAAAAACTGCCTCTGCAGATTTCACACACCCTTCAGGGGATTTGACCCTCTGAAGAACTTCTGTGCTAACAGAAAGAGATCGTCTCCTGCCATGTCAAATGTGTGACTGTTGTTTCTTCTTCTGGAAGAGCCTACCTGGATGTCGACATCACTCTGTCCTCAGAAGCTTTCCATAATTACGTGAACGCTGCCATGGTGCACATCAACAGGGCCCTGAAACTCATCATTCGTCTCTTTCTGGTGGAAGATCTAGTTGACTCCTTGAAGGTTAGTTGCCTCTACAGCTTTTGGTGGTAAGGCTGAGGAAAACCAGGGACTGAGTTATAATTCAGAGGAAGGCAGTAAATAAGGTTTTATCAGACAAAAGCAAAATGTATGCTTATCTCAATCAATCTATAAAAATGGAAGTAGGGGTTAGTAAAGAAGGTACTTTCTGCACCAGGAGAACTAACATCAGAATAAGGATAACGTATGTAATTGATAGAAATGCAGTTACCATCTGTTTGGGTGCCTGAGAGAGCCACTGAATTCTCTTATGCACCCTCAAATGTATAATAGAAATGAGATAACCTTCATCTTGAAATTATTAGCGGCATACATCACTAAATTTATGAGGACTTAGCCAAAAAAGAATAACATCAAAAACCTGAATTTTGTAAGATCCCCTGGAGGAGGGCATGGCAACCCACTCCAGCATTCTTGCCTGGAGAGAGGAGCCTGGTGGGCTACAGTCCACGGGGTCGCAAAGAGTCAGACACAACTGAGTGACTAAGCACAGCCCAACCTGAATTTTGCATTATGATTATTCCTGCTTAACCCTCTGATGTTGGCCTTCACAGCTTGCTGTCTTCATGTGGCTGATGACCTATGTTGGTGCCGTTTTCAATGGGATCACCCTTCTGATTCTTGGTAAGGTGGCAAGGAAAATGTCTTCAGGCTCTATGAAGTAATTGGTGAGAATAAGAGCAGAGAGAGCTCAGCACGGCTCCAGTCCTTTCACACTGGCGCAGCCTTCAACATCCATAAAGACCTTGACTGGATATTGGAGGAACCTGTGTTTGTGGGCACAGGTTTATTAAACGGTCCCACCTATAAAGAAACATCCAGACAACCAGAAATAATAAAGGAGAGTTGTCTAGATTTAGTTTAAACATGAGGATCTTCATAACTTGGAAATTATTTGTGGTACAAAAGGGAAGCCTGTATACCTGCCTGTATCTAACTGTCCTTAATTGAGAGCTCTGGCCAGGATTTCTCATATTGATGAAGTTCTGTGTTTCCCTGTATTTCATGAGGAAAAATATCCCTGTTATTGCGACTTTGTGGCTGTCTCACATTTACACTTGCCGTGTCTCATGATTCTGTCTTACAGCTGAACTGCTCGTTTTCAGTGTTCCAATTGTCTATGAGAAGTACAAGGTAAGCATTTATCTGTGTTGAATCATAAATGCCAGTTAATGTATGACTAATTTTAGTTCTTTTTTTATTTGTTTGTTTATTTGGCTACATCAGATCTTTACTTGCAGCATGTGGGATCTAGTTCCCTGAACACGAATTGAACCAGGGCCCCCCTGCAGTGGGAGCACAGAGTCTTAGCCACTTGACCACCAGGGAAGTCCCTAGTTCATTTTTTAGGCATTGAAAGTTGACAGCAATCTTTTTCTAGTCATTTTTACAGTCTAATTTTGTAAGTCAAGTGCCTATGAGAAACTGGTAACTGAATCCATCAGTGTGAACAGATGTCTGCATTGTAGAGTGGCTTATATTGAGTGTACTGGATGCTATGAAGTTATTTTTGATAGATTGTCATCCATCATCTGACTTGATTCATGGCTTTTTGGTATTAAATGAATTAGTCTCACCAGAAGTCAGAACATATTTGTGTTTACTGAATATAGATGAGACACACAGTTTCTGGTATTGAGAAAATGATGGTTAACCGAGACTAAAGAATCGTACCTTCAGGAAAATTGTTAATCTGTGTGTTGCCACAACTGAATGACTTTTCTTCTTTAAAGACCCAGATTGATCACTATGTTGGCATCGCCCGCAATCAGACCAAGTCGATTGTTGAAAAGTGAGTATGCTTAGGTTCCTCATTTCATCATGACATGAGCTTTTTTTCCCCCAACTATTTTTAGTCTCCTATGTAAAATGGTAATGCCAAAGAAAGTAATTTTTATCCTGGGGAAAAGGAAAGGCTTGGTTAATGGTTTCATTTTACTAGAAATTATTTCATCTGTTCCTTTGTAAAGCATTCTTTGTATCTTAAACTGAAAAGGATCAACAGAGTTAGGACCACTCTGCCTTTTTGAACTGGTTTTTAAATGTTTGTGGTTGTCTACTCGCCATTTAGTTTCACAAATATCAATATTAAGCCGAACCCTTCCTTCCCTTTTCAGAAATAAAAGTTATAGTAAATAAATATACTAAAGCTCAAAACTACCTCTTTTCTAAGACTACAAATCCTTCTGTTTTAATCAGTTTCATATTTAAATCAAATAATAAAATATTGGTAGAATTTTTATGACTCCCTATATCAAGGAACTTTCTAAGTTAATATTTTTCCATATTTTCTTCAGATACTCTTTTAAGAAACAAAGCATCACAGCAGTTAAATTCTCTTTGTGCCTGCCCCCCACCTTTCACACCCCAGATTTCAGTGCTTTTTCTAGCTTTGATATGAGGAAACCTTGTCTATATTCAGACAGCCCAGACTTAATGCCTGGATCTTTACCTGATTTTTCGCTTTCTTAGGTAGATATTGGAGCTAAAGCCCAGCAAGGGCAGTTCACACAGATTTGTATATGGTTGTTGCTTATTCCTACAGAGCACAGGCAGCAGGCAGTGTGCTTGCATATACCTCATTCTCCGGCATCCCCAGTGGAGGGAGCCAGGAGGTTTGGGCAGCAAAAGAGGAGGGAGGGGGTGGATCTTGGGGGTACTCTTCAGCTCATCCCAGGCCAACCTCAGCCCCTGCCTCTTTTCATCTAGAGGAAGCCCAGTGAAAATGGGAGTGTTGTTCACATGACACTAGTAAGTCCAAGAGTTGTCTTCTAGGATCAGTGTTAAAACAAAAATCTGGAACTAATGTCTATATCTTCACTCTTTTTTTCTTTCCTTTTCCCAATAGGATCCAAGCAAAACTCCCTGGAATCGCAAAAAAAAAGGCAGAATAAGTACATGGAAACCAGAAACGCAACAGTTACTAAAACCCCATTTAATAGTTATAACGTTGTCACTTGTGCTATGAAGGACCACGCTCAGTGTCAGCTTGAGCCTGCATTCCAAGCTTTTTAATTTGGTGTTTTCTCCCCTCCTTTCCCTCTACCCTCAGTATCAAGCACAAGAATTGTTGGACTTAAAAAAGAACGGTATCTTAGAAATATCTGGATTAGTATTCTGGACTTAAAAAAGAACTGGTATCTTAGAAAACCCAAAAGAATAAAGAAAGAACCAAATTAATAGGATAAATCAGTACCTTCATGACAGTGGAGCTTTTTTACCTGTAACTTGAAAGGAGGGGAAATTGGAGGTAAAGGAGAAAATGAAAAATAGAAACCCATGTCTTGGGTTCTTTTATCCAAATTTCAAGGACTAGTCAGTCTTCTGTAGCTTCCCATCATAGTTTTGCCCTTATTTTTAAGTTAAGAAATAATGATTAACTTATGAAGAAATTATCTGGGGACAAGAATGGGATTCCTTCCCTTTTTTTGTTTTCTTTTTTGTTGTTGTTTCGTTTTGTTTTGCAGTCCTCTGACCCCATCTTCGTGCCCCACAACGTGAGCAGCTACTCCTAATCTTCTTCTTCATTTAATGATATAACTTTCAACTCTGTGAATAACTTATAGTTGATAGTGATGATTCCTGATTCCCAGAGTACCATCTGATAACCAAGAATGGAGATGGAAGGTCGGATGGAGGAGGAGCACACAGGAGCACTGCTGTGACTCCTGCGCCTCCTTAGGAAGGAAAGGCTCCACATGTGGGACGGTGGTGTCTGTGTCATTTCTTCTGGACACCAGTTCTGAGCTGTAGTTTGAGCGCTTATTCCTGAATGTGCTTTCCTCCCTCTTTCCTACCCTCAAGTTTAATAAATATGGTTGTACTTTTCTTATTATAAAATAAATGTCTGTAACTGCTGTACACTGCTGTAACCTTGTTAGAGAAAAAAAAATTTAATCTGCATGTGGGCCTCTCCATTATTGAGTTACTGTAATCCTGTCTCAGTCCGTGGTGGGGAAACATTCTCAAGAGGTGAACTACAGAAACACAAAGCCCTTTTTCTCTTTTCCCGACACACTCCATCTTTAACCTGTGCTCTTCATTTTACCCTGAGGACCAAAGCTGAGCCGGCTTGAGAGGAGACTATCTGTGGTTAAGACACCACAGATGAGTGTAGGGAGGTGCATTTTGTGGTTCAGGTGGAGTTTTAATGTAGAGGCTAGCTTATTGGGCGTGTGTTGTTTGAGGGTTCCTTCCATTTTCAGGCACTAAAGATGTCTTAGCACCTGTACCATGGCGTAGGGTCCTCTTTTTGAGAGTGTTTTCCAAGGAGCTTTAGGTAAGGGTGACCAGGCAGGGCCAGATTGTGTTGGCGGGCTCCATGCACAATTAAAAGACAACAGAACAGTTCACGTTGATACCAGATGGAGGGCATTGGAGAATCTTTGATTCCCACTTGAGACTTACGTCTTCCTCCCCTTCCAACATGAAAATTCAGTAAACTTGAAAGAACATCCATCTGTGAATTCCTTCAGGTTGTAACTCACAGTTGTGATAATCCAGACGGAATATGCACTGATGACTTTAAAGTAAGGGCTATAATCTTTGATGGCCCCAAAGCAGTGCAGCTCTGTAGAAGGTAGTGGAAGGACCTTTTCTTTCTACTTTGTTGAGGAAATTACTTAGGAATTTAGATGGGTAAAAGGTACCTTGCCTTACTCCACTCTTCTTTTCTTAGCCCCCTTTCCTTTTGAAATGTTTTAACTCACTTCATGTCATGGTGGGAAATGCACTCTCCATCTCCGTTTCTTGCCCTCCCAAGAAGTCAGTGCACTGACTGTCTTTTTGGGCTTCCCCTCCAAAGGACCTTTCCCTGCGCTTGAAGCCTCCACACCTAGCTTTTGTTTCGTCACTGCGGTGTTCAGATTGATTGGACAGATCTTTGTGCCACACAGGAATTTTGTTTTGTTTTTTTAAGAAAAATCTATAGGTGAAAAATTACTAATGAAACTGTGTGCGTGTAATGTGCGTGCAACATAAAAGTACAGTAGCACCTAAGGAGCTTGAATCTTGGTTCCTGTAAAACTGCAAATTGATGTGGTATTAATAAAAAAGAAAAAAAAAAGAACAGTGACTGTGGTGTCATTCTGCTAACTTTATTCTTTATACACAGTTTGGGTAAAGTAAGAACCAAACGAGGCTTCCACTGGCCCCCATCCCCACTCCACTTTCGAGGCTTTAAAAAGTGACTAATAGTTGATACTAGTAATGATTTCCAAGATTGCAGAATTTCCATAGTAGAGCAAAGCTGTGCATTTAGTTTCTGAAAGAAAATAAGAGACCCTCTAAGAGGTGACTGTAGGAGAAAGATGATGAGTGGAAGGGGCCAGGGGGGTCTGTAGTCCCAGTTCACAGCAACCTAGGAGGATTCCCCCACCTGCAACATGAAGCAGCCTGTAACTCCCACACAGTCACAATGTACTTACAGTAAGACTCAGTCACCATGGAAAATGGAAACTTTTCCATCAGGTCTTTGCTGAAAGAACTTATCTTGGATTTGCTCTTTCCCAAAACTAAGGTTGCCATGACCCTTAAGCTGATTTTTTTTTTAATTTATTCAACATACCTCTTAGAAAACTTAGGCTGAAATTTTTAAAAAGTAACTGATGCAAACAACTTCACAAATACGCATACAAATGTTCAAATAATGTCACTAACATGGTATATAAATATGTATTCAGAGTAACATTTACATATTGGCCATAATAGCAAGCATACCATTAACAAAAAAGATTCATGAAGAAACTTCACCTGTTCATATCAGACTCCCAAGGCAAGGAGGAGGCACCTAGAGATGAGAACCACCTAAGCTCCTGACTGTTGATTCAAGAGGCTATAATAGCTGCAAAGTAGCAATAACCACAATGCCACTGTAGTTCACTGGTGCTCAGAACTTTAGCGTGCCTTATGATCATTGGAGGGCTTATCAAAACAGATTGCTAGGCTCCATGCCAGTTTCTGATCCATAAGGTGCCACCCAAGAATTTGCATTTCTACTAACTTCCTAATTTCTGTTGGCCACACTTTTGAGAACCAGTGGAGTGTTTGGGGCTGCTTCTCAATGAAGACATCCACTCTTGCCCTCCTAAGGCCTCTCCCTGCCTATTGAGAGCAAAGACCATTCTCACCCTGCTCTCTGCCCTGGCTTACCTGAACTTCGGCAGAGGGTGTGGATGACTGTGATAGTTGCCCCAGTCTGCCTACTGTTTTTGAACAGGCAGAGTAGCAAAAGTGGCAGAGCACTCCTGGATCTGAAAACAACATGCATGAAGGAAAATAAAAGAATGGCAGTACCCAACCTGGGGCCATCCATAATCCCTGCTCTCTTTTAATACTGTCTCAAAAAACCTGGAGGTTCAAACACTCTAGGAATTCACTTTTCAGATGAGTGACAGCCCACGCAGTATTCCCTGAACCCCTGGTGGCATCAACACAATGCCAGAGCCTTTGCCCAGCAGGGAGGCCTTGGGCCAGGCGGCAGTCAGCTCTACTTCTGGAGTTCTGGTCCAGAAAGCTGCTGCTGGCACCCTCCAGCTAAAGCCAGTGGTGGCAAGACTGCCCTGTTGAATACTTGTTCCAGGAAAGTGTGCTGCTCTCTGCCACCCCCAGGAGCCCACAGCTGCACTGGGAGGGACTGCAGAGCCCAGCACACGCCATCCTTCGGCAGGCCTAACGGTAAAAGAAATTTTAACTTACCAGAGATGGGGAGGCCATATGGTGTAGTGCAAAGAACACTGAACTGGGAGTTGAGGTTTTTATTTCTAGTCCTAGAATTGCTCCTACCTGGTGTGTGATAATTTCAGTTCCTGGACTCCATCTTACATATCTGTGAAAGGGGTGGGGGCAGGTACTGGTTGATCTCCAAGGTCTTTCCAGCTCAAACAATCTTGAGTTATATAAAAAATGCTATAAAATCCGTGGTATAAAATTCAATTCCCAATCAGAAGAAGTCGAGGGGAGTGGGCCTTGAGGCACTTGAACCTTGGGCTCTGGCCTGGGAGCACTGAGATGAGGAAGGCTTTCCTCTCTGCTCTCTGCTTTCCCACCCACAGAGGCAGCTGCCAAGGCCGGTACCCCTCCAGACCCAGCCCTGAAGACCCCACCCGCTGATCTCCCCACTCAGCCTTTAAGACCAAAGGAACCGGCCTGGCTATGTGGAGAGCGCCAGTGGGTTACTAGAGACTCCTCGGAGGAGCCTGGTGAGGCACACATTAGTCTATGATGTTTGGGGTCCCCCCGCCCGCGCCTCCTCGCTCCTCCTACCTTTAGGTCCTTCCTCCACCACCTCACAGCTTATCTCTGATACACGCATAATAAATAAGACATTTGCACATAAGGGTGACGGACAGCTCTCTTCCCGCCCCTCCCCCTCTCATATAAAAGCATTAAATACAGTTTCAAAATAAAATACAAAGAGCAAAAAGGGCCTGATCCCGGGCCACCTGTTCTCCACAGGAGAATGAATGTACACATCCCTCTCGGACCTGCCTGGGAGATCGCGGGACCCGTTCCCGGCCCCTCGCGGCCTGGCTCTGCCGCGGAGAGGAGAGAAAGGAAGGCCGAGGCCCGGCCCCAGGCCCAGAGGGCTGCGAATGGGTGGCACGTCCACGCCGTACAAAAGGGGGGGCAGGGAGGGGACGGGAACAGAACGCCAACTGCCGGGACCTCCAGTGTCCCGGACTCGGACTGAGGGCGCTTGAAGGAGGCGCACCTGACTGAGCTTAGGGGTACAGGCAGACCTTCGGAGCAGGCGAGCAAAGGAAGAAAGTGCTAATCCCTTTACAAGATCTCGGCGCCGGCGGGCGTGGCAGGGGCCGGGCAGGAGGGCGCGGCAGTCCCCGCAGAGCCCGCCCCGCGGGCGGGGCTCGGGCCCGGCCCCGCCCTTCCTCCCGGCCTCCCGCCCGCGGTCGCCAGCGCCTTCCCAGCCCGCGGGCCGGCGGGCTCCCAGGCCCCACTGCCCCTCCTCGCGAGGAAGGCCCTCGTCTGCAGTCCAGGCCACGGAGCGGCCGCGATGGCCAGTAGCGAACGGCTGGGGGGCAGCTGGCCCCGGTCCCCGTGAGCCGTGCCTGCCGGCGTGCCTCTGTGAAACCTCGGCGCCCCCCACTCGCCCAGCCAAGAAAAAGGGACCTGCGCGTCCCTTCTGCACGCCCTCCGCTCCACCTACTTGGGACCCTAATACTGATGGCGCCCCGCCCGCCCAAGGCTGGCCTGGCGGGGTGCGACCGCGGGCCGAAAGCTCTCCGTGCACCGACCGAGTCTTCTCAGGAACTTGGGGCCTGGAGCGGCGAAGGCCCGGGCTCCGGGTCCGAGGAGAAGAGGGCGCTTCCCGCGGCGCCCGCACTAGCTTGAACCCGCCACGCCACCCCAGTCCCGAGAGTCTCCGCCCTGCCCGGCCAGCGGGGGTGGGCAGCGACCGGGGCCGCGGGGAGCCGGGGGAGTCGGCCCGGCACCGCCGCCCTCCCCCTCGAGTGATCTAGGCCCGACACACGGCGCCCGCCTTGAGGTCCGCGCCGCCGTCGCGCGGCGCCGCCGGGGCGGGCGGCCCGAAGCCCTCGTGGCCGTAGCAGCGCAGCGCCGCCTCCTCGTAGGCCTCCAGGATGGTCTGGCGCTCCTCGGGCGTGAAGTCCATGGAGAAGGGGTGCACCTGCAGGATGTGCCGCTTGATGGTGCTGACCTTGAGCGTGGCCAGCGCGCCCCCGCACACCATGCAGACCAAGCCGCGCCGGCTGCCGTCGTAGTCCATCAGGTACTCGCCCCGCCAGCGCGGCTGGTAGTTCCGCCGCTGCTCTCGGCTGCGGGGCGGGGGAGGTGGGGGCGGCGGCGGCGGCGGCGGCGGCGGAGGGAAGGCGAGCGCCCCGGGATCCGGGCCGTCCTCGTCGTCCTCCTCTTCCTCCGCCTGCCGTTCCGACGGTTCCCCAGGGGAGAGCGGGACGTCGCCTAGGACGGAACAAAGGACCGCTCTGGAGCGTCCCGGCCTCGTGACCCCCCCACCCGTGCCCTCCGGTGGTCCCACCCTCCCGTCTCCCCTTCGACCTTCCACTCTCCCCACCCGCCTTCTACCCCTAGCCCCTCTCCCTCTCCACCTGCTCTGACCCAGCTCACCCCACCACTCCTCCTCCTCCTCTGGCTGCTCCTCCTCTGCCCCTCCCCCCTCCTCGGAGGCTGCGGCTGTGCTGGGGGCGGCGGGGTCCCCGGGCGATTCGGGGCAGGGCAGCCCCAGGGCCAGCAGGTGGGCGGCCTTCTCGCTCCACTCCTGGGCGATGAGGGCCCCGACTGGCCCGCCGAGGCGCGCGGAGCCCGGGTGGCGCCGGCGGATGTGCCGCTTGATGGTGCTCATCTTGAGCGAGGCCAGCGCGCCCCCGCATGCCAGGCACACCAGGCCGCGCCGGCCGCCGTCCAGCTCCAGGAGGTACTCCAACCGCCAGCGCTCCGGGCAGTGGCGGCGGGGGTCGCGGCCCCGCGCAGACCGGCCGGGGACCCCCACCCTCTCGCCCTCCTCCGGCTCCTCCTCCCCTGCCGGCCCGGGCACCCTCTCAGGGACCCAGCCAGCCTCTTCCTTTCCGTCTGGGGGGCTGAGGTCCTGAGAGGATGGGGCTCCAGCATCAGGGGCCGGGTCCCGGCTCTTGCTGGTCAGGTCCTGGGGGACGAGGTCATCGTCTGTTGGGGAAGGGGTGAGGGAGAGGGGCTCAGCTTGCTGGCTGGGTTGCCCTTACCCACGAAGAGAGGGTCCCTTGCTTCTCATCCCAGCCCTAAGCTAGAAGCCCCACCAGAATCTGTGTGTGCGTGTCTATGGGGGCTGGGGCGGGGGAGGTACGTGTGTGTCTATGTGGGTGGGGGGATGAGTCCCCCCCCCCAACCAGAACCTCTGTGTTGTGTGTCTGGGGGGGAGAGGGAGGTGTGGATGTCTATGTGGGGTGAGGAGCGTGTGTATGTGGGGGGGAGGGGTGTGTTGGGGGAGGTGTATGGGGGTGTCTATGTGGGGGGAAGGGTGTGTGTATCTATGTGGAGGGGGGAGAGATGAGTCCCTCCCAGTTTTGGCCACAGACCTCACTTTGCAGCCCTTATATAAAGGGGTTCTGGCCGTGGGGTGGGCCTCGCACCTGGTGGAGACTGGGTGAGCTCAGACAGCGCCTCCGGCTGGCCACCCCAGGCCTGCAGCAGGGCGCTACGCTGGGGGGCCCTACGCTGGGGGCCGCGGAGCCCCAGGCAGCTAGGGTGCACCTCCAGCACGTGGGCACGGATGTCGTCCAGCTGCAAGCTGGGCAGTGCCCGGCCACAGGCCATGCACACCAGCCGGTTCCCCCGCGGGTCATAGTCCATGAGACACTCTGCCCGGAACCAGTTCTGCAGGGACTCCTTCAGCCTCCGCTCCAGCCGCCGGGCACCCAGCCCCCTGCTGCCCCCAGCCCTCCGGGAGGCTGAGAGGCACCGACGCGGAGCCCCGGGTGCCCCTGGGCCCCCTCGCCTCCGGCGCCGGCCGCCCCCACCAGCTGGGGCTTTGCCTGAAAGGGTTGGAGGGAGGGAAGGAACTGAGATGCTGGCCCTCCGGGAGAGCCCCCCCCACCACAGCCAGGCCCTCCAGCCACAAGCCTCTCCCTCACTCTGACTCTGAGCCCTCTGCCTAACCTTTGCCCTTCCCTTCCTCTCCCCTCACGTCTTAATTCCTTCATCTCCTAATCTGCCTGCACACAAAGCCTCAGCCCAACCCGACTCCCCCGCAGGTCCAGATTCTAGCCCCTTCCCTAGACTTCACTGTCAGACCTTTCCAGTACCCTCTGCTCCCAGGCCTCTCTCCAGCCTCCACTCCCTGGATCTTTCTAAAACTACAGAATGTCAAAACTGACTGCAATGCTGGAGATCTTGTCCCACGGTCCGTCACCCACTACTGTCCAATAAGCAGAGCTCACCCCAAAAAGGAGCAGTAGCTTGCTCCAGGAAACCAGCTAGTTGGCTAGGAAGCCCGGGCTGGCCCCACCTGGCCCCATCCACCACCCAGGCCCCAGCTTCCCCAAGTCGGACATTACCTGGGCCCTTGGGCAGGCTAGTCTGGAGGCCAGCCCCTTCCTCCTCCTCTTCCTCGTCCTCCTCCTCCTCCTCCTCAGGCCCCTGGGCCCCCAGCCCCTCGGCCTCTCCGCAGGCCCCCAGCCCCAAATGGGCATCCCAGCTGTTGCTGATGACTTCCTTCTCCCGGGGACTCCAGTGCAGGGAGTAAGGGTGCTTTTGGCGGATGTGTCGCTTAATGGTGCTGAGCTTGAGAGTGGCCAGGGAGCTGCCGCACACCATGCAGACCATGCCGTGCCGAGCCGGGTTGAAGTCCATCAGGTACTCCAGCCGCCAGTGGTCATGGTAGTAACGACGATGGTCACGGCCAGGAATGCGGCTTTTGCCAGGCCTCGAGGCCCGGGCCTCACAGTGGTCTGAGTATTTCCTGCCTGAAGATGCTGGTCCCCTGGCCCTGGAGGAGGGCAGGGGGGCACTCCCCCAGGACCCTAAGGCACCCCCTTCCAGCTGAAGATCTTGCCCTGAAGGGGGGAGGAGGGGGGAAAGGGAGACAGTTTCTCAATCTCTTAAGATTTCCAGGGAAAGAACCTAGGGCTTCCATTTTGCAAGAGAACGGAGGTGGGAGAGAGGTCTGTTCAGGGGCAGGAAAGGGACTGCAAGAACAATCAAAGGGAGGTGGCAGAGCAGGGAGTCAAAACATTGGTCCTTTACACAGAATGAGACCCCTTTAAGAGAGGATCAGGAACAAAAGAATGCAGGGCACAGCTCTAATTTTTTTCAAAAAATGAAGGTGAAGGCCAAGGAGGCAGCAGGCTCTGCAAGGCACCCCTTCTGGATGAGTACTGTCGGGGGAAAGCCAGGGGAGCGGCCTGCTGGGCGGTTACAGCCAGAGCAGGGCGGGCAGCGGGGCCAGAGAACAAAGGGGGCATCTGTCTGCACACAGGACCCACCGCCCGAGGCCCCAGCCCGGAGGGCCCCACCCAAAGATGATCTTTTTCCCTTTCTGCAATAGTGCCTCAAATACACCTTCCTAAGAAGCCCATTTTAAGGGGCACTAAACATTGTCAGGTCCCAAAATTAAGGGACCCCATGACAAAGCTGTCAGCACCTCCAGAGAAAGGAGTTTTAAGGACTAGAGTCTGGGAGAGCTGATGACTGGAAGGGGCCGGCAGGAGGGCCACCAGAGTGGCTACTGAAGATACTGCAGCAGGGAGTGGCCACCACCCACCGGAATCCATTAAGTCTTTCTGGGGATTTATTTTTTGCTCTGGCTGGGAGCTGGCCACTGCCCAGCAATCAGTGGGCAGGCAGTAGAGAGGCCACCAACCCAGTAATGTCCCCTTTTGCCAAACGGAGACCCTGAGCAGTCCCCCCCACTTTCCCTACAGTTTGGACCATATTTCATTTAGAAAAAGGTCTCCTGGCCAAATAGGCTGAATAGACAGATGTGGTCATCCTCCCAGGAGAGAATCTCACTGTATGGAAAACAAAAGGCAGGATCAGGGGGGGCTCCTGTCACCCTGTTTTTGTTTTGTTTTGGTTTAAGTACATCGAAGAAAAAGAAAGCGCTAGTTTCAGTGTCAGAAACGTGGGTCTGACTCCGGACTTCACTGGTAACTTGCTCTGTGACCTTTGGTAGGTGATGTCCGCTCTCTGGGCCTGAATGTCTTTGTCTGCAAAGGCACTGGATAGCTAGCTGGTCTCTCAGCATCCTTGCAGCGCCGGATGTTAGTCTAAGGTGGACTGGCCCTTTAAGAGCCGAAAAAAGGGGAGGAGCTGGAATTCTTTAAAAACAAAAGGGGATGGGGAATTTCTGGCCGGGGAGCTCCGGGATTAGGGGTGAAGCTCCAGAGCCTGGACGCAAGCTTCAGGGATCTTAAGCCGTTGACCCCGGATAGAGAAACAGCCCCCTTTGAGAGCAAACGGGGAGGACTGGCTGGTCCCGCTAGAGCTGACAAATTGTGGCAAAATTTCTGAAAAGAAGGGAGGGGTAACGCGCGGACAGAAGGGGAGTGTATGCCATTGTGGGCGAGACCATCTCTTTAAAAACTGCCCGCCCGTGGGGAAGGTACTGGGTAGGTCCCCAAGAGGCGCAAGCCATGCTCTCTTCCAGGGAGAACATAGGGGAAAAAGAAAAAGGGTGCCCTTCTCTAGGCGAGGCCCCAGAGGAGAATACAGCGGAGTCCCCAGCTCAGTTCCTCTGGAGGGAAGCCCCGAAAAGGGACCAAGGTCTGGGCAGACTTTTTAAGAGACAGCTGGTTAAGGGAGACCATCTGGGAGTCAAAGAGAAAGGGACGGGGGACGCAAGTCCCAACAGCCTAGAGCGCGCGCCCCGCGGCGTCAGGCCAGGTCCTTCGGGGCCACTCCAGCTCGGCCTCTGAGGCGGGGGCCGCGGGGCCCTTTAAGGGGGAGAGGATCCGCCCGAGCCCCGCGGGCCAACCCCGGGAGCTGGGCGGGGGGCTCCGCCGCTGGCCCTGCAGCCACGATCCGCGCCCGCCAGGTGGCGCCCCCGCCCGCCCTGCCCGCGTCCCCCGCTTTGTTCGGCGGCGAAGAGGGGCCCGGAGCCCGGAGCCGCAGCCCTCCCCTCCCCCACGCCGGGGCCCCCGCCCGAGCCGCCAGCCCCAGCCAGCTCTTACCGCCGTCGTCCTCCTCGGGTTCCGCGCTGCCGCTCGATCCGGCGGGCGGCAGCCGTCGGCCCCGTGCCGAGGCCGCTGCTGGCCCGGGGCCGCCCCTGCCGCCGCCGCCGCCGCCGCCGCTCCGACTCCGGTGGTCCCCGCCAGGCTCCATGCGCTGCGCTGCGGCGCGGGGCCCCGGGGCGGCAGGGCGCGGGGCCGCGGGGCCGGCGGCGGCCGGCGCGCGGCGCTCGGTGCGCGGGGCCCCGGGGCGCGGGGCGCATGCACTGGGCGGCCGGCAGCACGGACGGCTGGCTGCTCGCTCGGCGGCGCGGGCTGGACCGGGGTGGGGATTCCTGTCTGGGGCCCCTGGGGCTCCTTTAAGGGCTCCTGGGTAAATTTAAAGGGGCCGCGCGCTATTTCCTCCTGCCAGCTCGCGGGGGGCTGGGGGGAGCGTCGGGAGGCTAAGAGCCCGACCGAGGCTCTGCAGCTGGCGCCCGCCGCGGACGTTAGGAGCACGGACCTCGCCGTCCTCGCGGGTCCGCGCTGCCGCCTGCGGGGCTCGGGTCCCGGCTCCTGGAGGGTCACCGAGGTGGCCAGGGGCGCAGCGTCCGTTGCGACGCGCTGCCACCCAGGCTCGGCTCGCAGCCACTGCCCCCTCGGGGCATCTCAGCGTCCAGCTTCCCGCACCCGCGCTGGCAAAGGGGGTCGCCCGGTGGGGAGGCCCGGGCCCCTGCCAGGGGCTGCCTCCTCCCGCGCGAGCTCGGCGCGGGCCCCAGAGCGGACACGAATGGCAGGGGCCCCAGATGGCCGCGGCCCCGCGGAGAGGGTGGAGCCGCGGGGGCGGCCGCGCCCCCTCCCGCGGGAGCCGCCGGGGAGCGCTGAGAGCTCAGGCTTCAGCCCTGGAGGGCGGACGGGCCAAGCGCCCTCGGAGCTGGCCGGGGCGGGGACCGCGGCCTCGGAGATCCGGGCCGAAGAGAGGGGGCTCGCAGGAGACCGCGGAGAGCCGGCCGCGCCGAGGCCCGACGCCGCTGGGCGTTGGGGGCCCCAGGATGGAAGCCGGGAAGAGAGGGGTTGCGCCGCGGTCGTCTCTGGCTTTTGCCCTCGCAGGCCTGGGGGTGGCAGACGCGGCCCCGGACACTCTGGCCGGCACGAGGAGGCAAAGAACGCTGACCCCGAGCGAGGTGTCGGGCACCTGGGGACGCGCCCCACCACGGCTGGGAAGCGCTGGAGCTGACCCTGCCTGCGAGCCCCGGGATGCCTCGGAGCCCCCAGGTCCCGGGAAGCGCAGGAAAGGGGCCCGGGAGAAGCAGCCAGGGGCTCGGCAGCCGGGGGTCCTTCCTCGAGGACCGGCTGGAGGAGCAGGTGCTTTCTTTGCCTGTGGTTGGTCGCCCACAACAAAGGCGATTCCTAGAGATCCAAATTACAGGGTGCGGGAGGCCGTGCAGGGTCTTATTATCTCGAGGTGGGTTTTATTCTCTTCTTTGGGGACGTGCCCAGCAATCCGTTAAAGTCACGCTTGACACTCATTCCTTTGCTCACTCCACACCTACTATGTGCCAGCATGCCCCTAGGCGCTGGGCACACAGCAGCGGGCAAGACCCACAAATCTGATACTGACTTAGCACCCACGGCTTATGAAAAGGAAACAGTTCCGCCCCTTGGGGAGCCATGGGAAATTCTAAATTACTTGCAGCACAGGAAGCCCGTCTCCTGAATGTTTGTGAAGAGGGACTGGGAACTAAAATTTCTGTAGTGTCTAAAAGGTGGCAGTCACCACTGGAGATGTCCCATCTTTTCCTCAGTCCCCATGATGACCTGCAAGAGACATCTCCTTGGGTGAAAATGGTCTGCCTGCTACAGGGCTGTTCTGTCCACTGCTGGCCTTCCTATGCTCCCTGACTTACTTGCCGGCAAGGGACCTGATGCTGATGCAGTCACCGATGGGGCTATGTGATGGGGGATTCCCTCATTCATGCGTTCTTCACCTCTGCCAGGCTAGGGACACAAAGGTGAAATAAGACACAGACCTGGCCTTCACATGTTCCTAAATATGGTTTTTATTTTATATTTTTTAAAGGTTTATTTATTTGTGCCAAGTCTTAGTTGCAGCCTGAGGGGTCTAGTTCCCCGACCAGGGATCGAACCTGGGCCCCTTGAATTGGGAGCACAGAGTCTTAGCCACTGGACCAGGAGGGAAGTCCCCCAAGTATGTTTAAAAAAAAAAAAAAAATTAGGAAGATAACCCATGCTCAGGGCTGACCACTGTGAGCCGCTTTTGATAAATGTCTTTCTGGTTCTTTTTCTCCGAGTATATATAGGATAATCTTATTCGTTATCAACTAAAAGGTATGGACACCACCTAGAGGCGTTTTTAACAACCTCTGGCTCCTATCCTTGCTCCCATTTTTGAGCCTAGCTTCAGGACTAGCTCCAAGTCCATGGTTCCAAGCCATCTTCCACCCACATTTAATCCTCACAGCCATCCACAAAGCAGCTTTGCTTTGCAGATGAAGAAACAGGAGACTCAGAGTCTAGAGTCTCACTCAAGGCCATTCGTTCATTTGCTTATCCAGTTATTCAGAAAGCATTGACTGAGCCTGTCCTGCGAACCAAGCACCGGACTAGGGATACAGAGGCTGTGTTACGTAACACGGCCCTGGAACGTTCTGTTCCCCACTTCCTAGGAGCTCTCAGTCTACTGGGTCTACTCTGGGAAGACAATGCAATCCTATCACATTATGACTTGTTGGGCCCTAGGAACTTTTGTCTCCGAGTGTGTGTGTGTGTGTGTGTGTGTTCAGTCGTGTCTGATTCTTTGCAACCCCATGGACTACAGCCCACCAGGCTCCTCTGTCCATGGAATTTTCCAGGCAAAAATACTGGAGTGGGTTGCCATTTCCATCTCCAGGGGATCTTCCTGACCCAGATATTGAACCTGCATCTCTTGTGTCTTCTGCATTGGCAGGCAGATTTCTTTACCACTAGCACCACCTGGGAAGCCTTTGCCTCCATGGGAATCTTCTAAAGAAAATTTAAAAAATGATTTAATGGATTTTTATGGGTCCAACAAATTTTTTTTTCTGATGTGAGAAAAAATAACATTTTCTTTGACCCTTAAAGTTTTTTTTTTCTTCTGATTTTTAAATAAGTTAAAACATTCTCATGACCCTCTAAGATTATTGAGGACCTGACACTGTGTTCCCAGTGCCCAAAGGCTAGCCAGCCTTGATAGAATACAGGGTGACAAATGCCAAGGAAGAGGTCCCAAGCAACTAGGGGAGAATTTTAGGCAAAGTATGGCTTGAGCCAAGTCTTAAAAGACCAGGAGGTGTTGCCAGGATGAGAAACAGAGGCAAGGAAGATCTAGGGTGAAGGAAAGTCCCACGAGGCAGAAGAAGAAAGAGCAGGGACAAGAGCCTGGGGTGCCTTGCTGTGAGTCCTTGAGTTTGTCCCCGAGGTTTGGAGAGTGCCTGGAGCCTCAGGAGGCAGCCCTGAGAATACAAGGGAGGAGGAAGTGAAGAGAGAAAGGTTGGGCACAGCTGGAGCCATCCACACTGGCCACAGAAAGGCAACAGCTGTAGGGCTGATGGAGAAGATGCCAAAGATTTGAGCAGGGTCCCAGCACGTCATGGTGCTGTCTTCCTGCACACAGGGGTGCTCGAGGGGGATGTGAAATGCTACCTGTTTCCTTAATTCTATCTCAGGATAAGTCAGCACACCTTGGGGGGTAAGTAATGGAAAACACAAATTGGATCAGTATTTTTTTAAAGGAGGGGAAGTGTGTATTTATTCATGGAACTGACAACTACAGAAGAGGTTTCTTCAGATGTGACTTGACCCAAGGCTCAGCAACATCACCGTGATCTTAGTGTTTGTCTGTGTCTCTTTGCTTTTACCCTGCTTCCCCCTTTACTGGTTCCCTTTCAGACAGGTCTTTCAAACGATGGCCCCTAGCAGCTCCAGATGTATGACTTCACCACGCCAAGGCCCTCAGAAAAGAAAAAGATCTTCCTTTCTCCCCCAGTGTGAACAAAATCCCAGGTCTAACTCTCATTGGCCTGAACTGGATCACATGCTTAATCACATGCTTATCCCTCAACTAATCACTGTGGCGCACGGGATGTGCCATTCCCCTATGCCTGAGATCAGACACCCATTCCCAGAGGAATCAGCACGTGGACTGAGATGGGCAGATGTAAAGTAAAACCATATGAAGTTAACAAAAGAAGGGATGCAGAATGACAGAAATGACAGATGTCTAGTCACTCATGTTGAGAATACATTGTCATTCCAGCTTCTAGCAAGACAAGGATGAGGTACATTTGTGGAGCAAGGCACATGCAGGGGTCATGTCTCCTGTTCTCTCCATCACAGTCCTGCTGGAGCTGGCTCTCCTTTGGCTGTCTGCACAGCTCATCCCTCCCCACCCAGAGTGGGAGCTCCCAGCAACCATCTTTCCTCCACACGTTCCAGCTCAAGAGCCTAGAAGTAGCAGTCCAGCAGGAGAGTCACCCTGACCCATGCAAGGCCAATCAGATTCTCTCTCCCAACACTTCAGGATTTCCAGGCAACTGGATGACGTCACAGGGTGCATCGATCAGGACCAGCCCTCTCACAGCCTGAGGAACAGAGTGAGAAGACCTAGACTGTGGAAAGGCGAGAAGAGGCCATTGTACCCTTCCCATTTCCAAACCCTGAAGAAGCCTCGTTACTCTCCTACTTGGGTTTCTTGGGACACATCCCCTTTTTCATTTCCTCAAATTAGTTTCTGGTTTTGCAACAAAAAGCACCTATTATGTGCCAGCAGTGACTATAACACATAGCCCCTCCCCTCACAACAGTACAATTTTCTTACAATTCAGTAAGAAAACCTCATCATATAGTTTAAAGAAAAAAAAGTCAAAGGTTAAGACTAGGCAATTCACAGTCCAGGAATGACAGGTGGCCAGCCAAGAGTAGCTTGACTTTACTTGCGTTCAGGGAACTTCTGATTAAACAGCAAGAGGACCTCCCTGGCAGTCCAATGATCGAGACTCTGCACTTCCACTGCAGGGGGCACAGGCTCAATCCTTGGTTGGGGAAGTTCCACATACCGCGCAGTGTAGCAAAAAAAATAAATAAAGCAAGATACTATTAGCCACTTGTCTGATTGGCAAATATTTTAAAGTTTGATACTATCAGAAATGGGGAGGGTATGAAGAAAGGGGGACACCCAGCTGAGAATGTGTCAACTAGTAGGGCCACTTTGGAAAGCAATTTGGCCAAATTGCTTTACTTATGAATCTAAAAATGTGCAATGTGGTATCCTGGATTGGATGCTGGAACAGATAAAGGACATTAGTGGAAAAGCCAGTGTTACAGACTGAATTGTGTCCCCTCCTAAACTCATATGCTGAAGACCTAACCTCCAATGTGACTGTGTGTGGCGACAACCTTGAAAGAGGTAATTGAGGTTAAATGAGATCGGAAGGATAGAATCCTAATCCCATAGCACTAGTGTCCTCTAAGAGGAAGAGACACCAAAGCGCTCTCTCACTCTCCCCATGCAGGTGTGCACAGAAGAAAAGCCACGTGAGGACACAGTGAGAAGGTGGCCATCTGCAAGCCAAGGAGAGAGACCTCACCAGACACCAACGCTGGAGGCACCTTGATCTCGGACTTCCAGCCGCCAGAACTGTGAGAAAATAAATGTATGTTGCTTAAGTCACCCAAGTCTATGATACTCTATTATGGCAGCCTGAGAAGATAATACAATTAATGAAATCCAAATAGGGACCTTCCTGGTGGTCCAGTGGCTAAGGCTTCGCACTCCCAATGCAGGGGACCCAGGTTCCATCCCTGGTCAGGGGACTAGATGCCACATGCTGCAACTAAGAGTTTGCATGCCCCAACTGAAGAGCCTGCACGCCACAACTAAAAAGATCCCGAGTGCTACAGCTAAGACCCGGTACAGTCACATAAATAAATATTTTTTAAAAAAGAAAGAAATCCAACTAAAGTCTGGAGTTTAGTTCACAGTAGTAATATGCAAATGTTGGATTTCTTGGTCTTGACCAATGTACTATGACAACATAAGATGATACCATTAGAGGAAACTGGTTGAAGAATATATGGGGACTGTCAATACTCTTACAACTTTTCTGTAAATCTAAAATTGTTCCAAAATTTTTTAAAAATTTATTTGCAAAATGCCCATACCCTCTGATCCAGCAATTCTATACTATAGAGAAACGTACATGTACAGGAATCATAAATAAAGGGTGTTCCTTGCAGCATGGCAGGTAATGACAACTCAGGAATTACCTAACTGTCCTTCAGTAGGAAAAGAGCTAAATAAGCCAGAGAATGTTCATGCTATAAACATTATGTGGCAGTAAAAAAGAATGAGGTAGAGCTATGTGTATAAAAGTAATAAAAGTAAGATGCAGAAGGGTTAAGTTATTCAATAAAATATTATTATGAGACAAAGGGGAAGAGTAGGAGGAGCTGGAGCTGCCTGGAGGCTGCTGGGGCTGACTTGTGGGCAGGTGGGCAACTCTACCCCCTTGGGCACTCAGCACTCTGCCCATTGGGCATGCTTCCTCCTTCCTATTTATCTGTTTTCATTCTTCTCCTTAACTGTTCACTGAAAAAGTCATTGTATTTCCTTAGCTTATATTGCCCAACTATTAGGGAAAGAGACACCTTTCTGACTATCTCTCCACTTACTCCTGTAATATATACCCAATTGCTATTACTTGTAGGTGGCCTTCAGGAAGTTCTGTGAAACAGCAGCCCTCCAATGTCATTTTCTCTATAATTGAGGATTCACCCAGTGTTCAAAGCTGGCAGCAGTGTGGGGATACCTAGAAGCTGCCACTTGAACTATTGGGACATTCACATCATTTGGGAGGGGGGCTTCTACCGGTTTTATCATGTTGGGGAATGTCAATTGTCCCCAACATTCCGTGTCCGATCACACAAATGCTTTTAGATTCTAACTCCTAAGCTGCTCTTCTCTACTGACCAAACCCATTGCACAGCCCATTGTTAAAAGATACTGAAGTATATTAAAATTTTAGAAATTTATTTGAGCAAAAATCCATTTGAATTGGTCATCATCAAGTGGAAGTGGTTAGAAGCACTCCATAGATAGAAGCTGGGGAAAAACTTTTATAGAGAAAAGGTGGAAGCAAAGTAAAGAAATTATTGACTGACTCTAGTTGAAGCGCTGCTGCTGCTACTACTGCTGAGTCACTTCAGTTGTGTCTGACTCTGTGCGACCCCATAGACGGCAGCCCACCAGGCTCCCCCCGTCCCTGGGATTCTCCAGGCAAGAACACTGGAGTGGGTTGCCATTCCTTCTCCAATGCATGAAAGTGAAAAGTGAAAGTGAAGTCGCTCAGTCGTGTCCGACCCTTAGTGATCCCATGGACTGCAGCCTACCAGGCTCCTCGGTCCATGGGATTCTCCAGGCAAGAGGACTGGAGTGGGGTGGCGCTAGTTGGCTCTTAATGATTGGTTGTTAGGTTTTGTTTACATAACCTTGAGGTATTTACAGGTTTACATTTTGGTTTGCTTACATAGGTGCTGAGACATTGGAGCCACCGCAGTCCAATGGCCTCCTTGTTTAATTTAACAATTCCCCCTTTTGGTCATTTAGAGGATGAACAAATTTAACAATTCCCCCTTTTGGTCATTCAGAGGATGAACAAGAGTTTGCTGTTAGACCCAATCTCAGTCACTATGAGAGTTAAATTGCTCTTATCGGTTAATGATGTCAGATCCATAGGTGAACTGCCTTTGCTGTTTATCCCATTGTACATCTTGTTTCTGTTTCTCCAAGCTCAGTGAGACCATCTGATTTGCTGCTGTTGGTTGCAAATATGCATTTGAGATCTTTGACACAACATAGCCCACCAAGGAGACTATAATGATGACTCTTTGTCTGTGTGTGTATGTGTGTGTTCATCACCCAGTCGTGTCTGACTCTCTGCAACCCCATGGACTATAGCCTGCAAGGTTTCTCTGTCCATGGAATTCTCCAGGCAAGAATACTGAAGTGGATTGCCATTCCCTTCTACAAATAATGATGACTACTAGGGGATAATACCAAAAGACTGAAATATACTTCTTAGCCAGGGCCACATGAACCTAGTATCAAATAAATCAAAGAATGTACCTGATATGGTACCAATCCATTTTAACCAAGTAGTTTGTTTGTTAATTTCTTGTATTTGAGTTTTTACAATACCAGAGGTGTTAATTCAGTTACAGCTGGAGGTATTAGCTATGGCGCAGACCCTTTGTTCAGTCAACAAATAATCTAAAGCAGTTCTTACTATCTGAAATCACCTTAGCTAGAGAGCCCAGGTACTTTTGTTGTGCAGCCAAGGCCTTAGTGGTGGTAGGCTCAGCTATCACGGCCAGAGTTAAAGATAAGCTCCTAATCATATGTTTGTTTGTACTAACTCTGAGCCGTGAAAGAAGGGACTGTCCAGATGATCCCCATCTGGAGATATTAACATCTGCTGACAAACTTCTTTTTCGTCCATAGTATAAATTCAAGGGAGTGGGCCAGTGTTGAGTTTCTGAGGTGTTATAGAGGGAAAGTGAAACAGTAAATGCAGCAAGACCATGGTGCCGTTTCATTCTCCAGCTGTCAAGGCAATGAGCTGCTGAAGCATGAGGGCTAATACCCAAACTTCTGCATGCCAAAGCCAGGAAGAATACCTAGGACTGCTTCAGAAGTATTATCATTTGTGGACTCCTTGGTTGGTTAGCATCATTTTACCAAGACCCAACATGGTAAAAGACCACCTAAATGTATAGGTCTGTCAGCAAACTTACAAATGATTTGATACATTGGCTGTTTTGCAGTGTCTTTTTTTTTTTTTGCCATGTCTTTTATATACATATTCAGTGAATCTCATATTCCATCCCCGGATTGGGTTAAATTGAGGCAAGAAACAGGGATATGTGGAATTAGTATTTTAACTTTATAAAAAGGACCTGTGGAACAAGTTAGGTACACAGTGGCATTTGGGATTCCAGTGAAATTACTTCTAGGGTAAACTAAGGGGTCTCTCCCGTCATGGGCTGATTTTGGTTTAACATGAAAAATCCAGCAGTTAGTTCAGTTTCCTGCATTAGCTATGGTTGGTGAATCCTAACCATAGTGTTATCTTCCCATGCATTAAAAGAGAGAACGCAGACAGCAAATAGGCAAAAGAGATAAAGACTTCATATTGGAGATATCGATTTTGATCTGTAATCTAGAGAGAGCTATTTACCTCAAGATGTCATTTGCTTCTGGGGAGGGATCCCCCTGTCAATTTTAACTTTAGATCTCTGGCTAGGATGTAGTTCCAAGACTCTGGAGGACCACCTTACACCTGGGAGATGTGGACCTAGGGTTCGAGTCTCTGAAGTTTGACTACTATCTGGGTAGTGAGGCAAATATAGATGGTCTCTTCTAATAAGGTTCAAGGGTAGTCTTTCTTAGATGTTACCAGAATACCCACCCTCCAGGTTCTAAAATGTAGAAGCTTCAACCATCTGTAGAAAAGTCATGGAAAGCTTCTTTTACCTGGTAGAAATTTGCGTTAAAGCTTTACAATACTGAATCATATCAGAATTTGAGTCCAGGAGACAGATGTGATTCTATCATCAAGGGTATCAGTCTTCCCATTACTATTTCATAACGCATTCCTTTATCCTTTCCCATAGGTGTTGATCTAATCACCATACCCAGAAGATTCCTCCCCAGAGGCAAATGACATCTTGAGGTGGTAGACAGCTCTCCCAAGATCACAGATCAAGGTCTTTATCTCCAATACTGGAACTCTAGGCAAGGGCAGTCCAATTGATTCTGTTAATTTAGCTAGCTTTAGTATTTTTTTAATATTTATTTATTTAGCTGTGTTGGGACTTGGTTGCAGCACACGGGATCTTTTTGTTACAGCACCCAGACTCTCTAGTTGTGGCTGAGAGGTTTGATTGCTCCCCAGTGTGTGGGATCTTAGTTCCCTAACTAGGGATTGAACCCTTGTCCCCTGCATTGCACAGCAAATTCTCAACCACTGGACCACCAGCAAAGCCCTAGCTAGCTTTAGTTTTAAGACACCATTTATTTGTTCAACTTCACCAGGTCACTAAGGACAATGATAATGCCTTTGAGTCAGCAGTGCTTTATTTGTTTAATTATTTGTCTGACGAAATGAGTTCCCCTCTCATTGGAGATTTCTCAGGGGAAGCCCCATGAAGGAAATATATTTTCTAAAAGTTTCTCAGCTATAGTTATGCCATCAGCCTTTCTGCAGAGGAAGGCTTCAATCCATCCTGAGAACATACAAGCAATTACAAGAACATATTGATAACCATCCATATAGTCAAAGCTGTGGTCTTTTCAGTAGTCGTGCATGAATGTGAGAGCAGGACCATAAAGAAGGCTGAGTGCCAGAGAATTGATGCTTTCGAATTGTGCTGGAGAAGAGTCTTGAGAGTCCCTTGGACAGCAGGAAGATCAAACCAGTCAATCCTAAAGGAAATCAGTCCTAAATATTCACTGTAAGGACTGATGCTAAAGCTGAAGCTCCAGTACTTTGGCCACCTGATGTGAAGAGCCAACTCATTGGAAAAGATTCTGATGCTGGGAAATATTGAAGTCAAAAGGAGAAGGGGATGGCAGAGGAGATGGTTAGACAGCATCAGCGACTCAATGGACACAAATGTGAGCAAACTCCAGGAAATAGTGAAGGACAGGGGAGCCTGGCATGCTCAATCCATGGGGTCACAAAGAGTCGGACATGACTTAGCGACTGAACAGCAGCAATTGTAACCCACTGAGAGAGGCAGTTGAATTAAATTCATTTGTAAGTGTTCAAATGGCTTGCTCAGTAGATAATGGGAATGCCCCATCTAATACCTTAATAGTCTTGCCAGGGTTATGGATTTGACACGTCAGACATTGGTGGTAAACCAGATTTGTGTCCTTGGAGTAGTCATTCCACCAATTCTTTTTCATAATTCGGATCATTTTATCTGTGCAACAATGAGATGCAGAATGTAGGGCTTTTAGTAATGGCATTTTCAAGGATTCAGGAAGAACGAAGCAACTGTCCAGGCCCACAGTAAATTCTTGTATAATGTCAAATTTGCACGCTTGTTGACCCCAAGATTGTTGCTCCAGCTCAGATGCCTAACTTTGTCTTTTATATAAATTATCATAAATAATTTGGTTAGAATTGATCTTACAGAGTTCATTCAGGTTGTGTCTTGGTACAGTTTTGGCGCATACTGATTTAGCCTGGAAGTCTGCCACAGCATTTGCCTGATAATCATGTTCTGTCTTTCTAGTATGAGCTTCAGTTTTAATAATTGCAATTCAGTTACACAATAGAATGACAGAGAACAGTTTCATTTATTCAGGGCCCATTTTTTCATCAGCCTTCCACTAGTAGTGAGGAACCTGTTTCCATAACAGACCAGTCATGCACCACCCCAAAAGCATGTTTGCTGTCAGTATAAAGGTTTACTGATTTTCCTTTGGATAACTGACAACTCCGAGTGAGAGCATATAGTTCTGCTGGTTGAGCAGAGTTAAATCGGGAAAGGCTTCCCCTTTGCCGTAAATCCTATTGAGCTGTCATGGCATATCCTGCTTGATTTTTCCCCTTTGCATTCTTAGCATAGGACCCAGCAACAAGTATCAAATCTTGGATTTTTAACGATGTATCCTGTATGTCAATGCAAGGGGTCAATAACCACACCGCCGTGTCTACAAATTACCATGATCTGTACCATCATCTGCAAGGGCGGCAGAGTTAAGAAAGTTGTGGTGCTCGAGATGCTTAGAAAGTGAAAGGAGAAGGGTCTCATGTGAGTCTGCTTGCTGAAAACTGTTGAGTCTGAGGGGAGTTTAATAGACTGAACAGCATGAGGTACTTGAAAGTATAAGTCATATCCTAATACCAATTCACCTAAGTCTTCCACTAATTTAGCTGCTATGGCTACTGCTTTTAAACAGTTTGAATATGCTCTGGCTACTGGGTCTAACTGTAAGTTATAGGAAGCAATAGCTCTGTTTTCCTCCATGTTCTTGTGTTAGAGTTTCTGGATCCTGGTTATCACTCATCGATAAATAAGATGAAAGGTTTGGGGGCTCTAGGGCTGGAGTTCATTGCAGGGCTAATTTTAGTTGGCGATGAACTTGCTCATGATTATCTTCCCAGGGTTAAGCTCTGGAATTGAGATCCTCGCAAACTCATACAGGGGACTTGGCGATCAGAGAAAAATTTGGAACCCAAGATCTACAATATCCTGCAAATCCTAGGAAACTCCTATTTGTTGTTTAGCCATTGGTCTGGGCAAGTTGTGGATAGTCTCTCTTTTTTCAGATGAAAATGAAATGCCCCAGCAGATGAATGGATAAGAAAGCTGTGGTACATATACACAATGGAATATTACTCAGCCATTAAAAAGAATACATTTGAATCAGTTCTAATGAGGTGGATGAAACTGGAGCCCATTATACAGGGTGAAGTAAGCCAGAAAGAAAAATACCAATACAGTATACTAACGCATATATATGGAATTTAGAAAGATGGTAACGATAACCCTATATGCGAGACAGGAAAAGAGACACAGATGTATAGAACAGACTTTTGGACTCTGTGGGAGAAGGCGAGGGTGGGATGATCTGAAAGAATAGCATTGAAACATGTATATTATCAATTGTGAAACAGATCACCAGTCCAGGCTGGATGCATGAGACAAGTGCTCAGGGCTGGTGAACTAGGATGACCCAGAGGGATGGGATGGGGAGGGAGGTGGGAGGGGGGTTCAGGATGGGGAACACATGTAAATCCATGGCTGATTCATGTCAATGTATGGCAAAAACCACTACAATATTGTAAAGTAATTAGCCTCCAACTAATATAAATAAATGAGAAAAAAAAAGAAAAGGAAATGCCTTCTGCACTCTAATTGTGCTCTAGGTAGTAGACCACTTCCTTTGAGAATCAGAGATTTTTCTTGAGGTCTTAGGGCCTTTACAAGCTAATTACTGTAGTTTTTTTTGTTTTGTTTTTTTTTGTCGCTCAGTCGTGTCCGACTCTTTTCGACCCCATGGACTGTAGCCTACCAGGATCCTCAGTCCATGGGATTTTCCAGGCAAGAATACTGGAGTGGATTGCCATTTCCTTCTCTAGGGGATCTTCCCGACCCAGGGATCGAACCTGGGTTTCCTGCGTTGTAGGCAGACGCTTTACCATCTGAGCTACCAGGGAAGCCCTGTAATAGATAAATCTATTTCTGAGTTATCCTTTGAAGTGGAACATAGCAATAAGTTATCTACATAGTGAATGAGTGTAGAGTTCTTAAGGAACTGAAAGGTGACCAAGTCTTGATGTAAAACCTGTGAAAAATAAGATGGGGCTCCAGTGAATCTTTGTGGCATTACAGTCCAGGTATGGTGTTGGTTTATTCCAAGTGAAGACAAATAAATGTTGATCATCTTTGTCAACTGGAATACTAAAGAAAGCAGAGCTAAGATCCACTGCTGTGAACCATTTTGAGCTTGTAGGTACATTAGATAACAAGGTCTTGGGATTTCGAATGGCATGGAAACTTAGCATCATAATTTTATTAATTGCATGCAGACCCCAGACAGATCTCCAGCCTCATCCATTTGGTTTTCTGATGAGTAAGATCAGAATGTTACAGAGACTACTGCATGGAATTGTAAGTTCTTTCTTAATTAAGTCTGTATTTGGTGAGAGCCTTAGGAAAGCTTCTGGTTTTAGTGGATAGTACAGCAATTTAGGCAGGAGTTTGGAATGTTCTGTTTGGATTTTTTATGGATTCAGTGCTCTTAATTTTGCCTGTGTCACTTGAGGAAGAAGCATACAGGCATTCAGGCACTCGTGAGAGTTAAGGGTTTTCGTACTTTAGAGTCTCAGTTCCTGCTTGCAGAGAGCAGGACACCTCAGGTTCAGGGGAGTCAGAAAATTCTAAGATCGTTTTACCTTCTGTGTTAAATTTTATATAACTCTTCATTTTTAGAAAGCAAACCTCATCCTAACAGGCTTATGGGGGCCATGTCACACAGAAGGAAAGTATAGTTTTCCAAAAATGTCATCTGGTTCAGTTTAGGTTAGACACAAATACCCTTTGCACTTGGTTAGAAACCCCCAATATGGAAATATTCTCTTTACTCCAAGGGAGTTGCTGCTTTATAAAAGGAAGTTTTAATAGCGATAAAGTGGCAACAGTAAACCCCAATACTGAGCAGTATTCCCCACTGTTTATCTTAGGTTCCATTCGCTCATTTAGAGGAATCCTGGGGAGCAACTTACAGGAGGACCCCTCAGAGCCCCATCAGTGTTTATTATTACTTCAGTAATCAAAGTTTTTGAATTCCCCCAATGGAAAAGCAGTCTGGATTAATAAATGGAGGTCTGTGAAACAATGGGATCTGCAGGGGGCATTGCTTTTTTCAGTGCCCCAGTTGTGTACAGTGAAGGCAGACACTTCAGAGCAGAGTTCTATTCCTGAATGGGGGATCTCTAGTTTCTGGCTTGAAATGTGTTTGTGGAGGTCTCCTTGGACCTTGGAGTTGTTATAACTTCAGGGCCACAAATTGGTTGGCTTTTTTAATTTTATCTTTCTCCAAGGTTTTTTCAAAATGCTTAGTTAGGTCTATTTTTTTTTTTTTTTTTTTTTAGCTAGGTCTATTAATTCAGCAAGAAAGGTAGCTTCCCAGCCCAGCTCGTGTCTCTTAACTAGGCTACTTGGTTCAGCCAGAGCTTCTTTTTTTTTTTTTTTTCAGAGCTTCCTAATGAATAAGGAGGTAAGGGTGTTTTCTGACCCTGCATTAATAAAGAATGTTTCACAAACAGGGTTTCCAATTTTTGTCTTATAATCTGAGACTGCTTCACTCTTTTCTTGTTTGTTTGCAAGATTGATAGACCGGTCAGTCTCTCTGGGAAATGCCTTATCCATACTTACAAGTAGGTCTTCAGCTATTTTTCTAGTGCCTTTTGGGCCATCTGTAGCAAACCACGGTTTGTATGTAGGTCTTTATCATCAGTTTCGGGATCTTACCATTTGGCTTCAGTCATCCATTTGGGGGCATTACCACATCCTGATTAATTTGAATAAACTGGCAGAGGTCCAGGAGCCCCATATGGTAGGCTCTAGTTCGAATTCTAAATTCCTCATAAAAATTTTGAGGATTCTCTTGAGGGTCTGGAGAACTTTGATGATGGCTCGGCTTCAGCCTTTGACCAGGAGAAAAGATGGTTACATTTGGTATTCCAGGCTTAGCAAAGGGCCTCACTTTCAAAGGTAAGTGAGGGGACTTCCCTGGTGCCTCAGCAGTAAAGAATCCACCTGCCAATGCAGGAGACACAGGTTTGCTCCTTGATCTGGAAAGATCCCACATGCCCTGGAACAACTAAGCCCACGCACCATACCTACTCAGCCTGTGCTCTGGAGCCCAAGAGCTGCAACGACTGAGGTCCACGCACCCTAGAGCCTGTGCTCCAAAGAGAAACTACCACGGTGAGAAGCCCATGCACCACAACTAGAGAGTAGCCGCTGCAACTAGGGAAAAGCCCATGCGGCAGCAAAGACCCAGCATAGCCAAAAATAAATAAAGTTATTTAAAAAAAAAAAGACCACTGAGGGACCTCCCTGGTGGTCTAGTGGTTAAGACTCCATGCTTCCAATGCAGGGGGCCTGAGTTCAACCCTTGTTCAGGGAACCAGATCCTGCATGCCACAACTAAAGATCCCACGTGCTGCAGCTAAGACGTGGTGCGGCCAGATAAACATATGCATGCGTGCTCAGTCATGTCTGACTCTTTGCGACCCCATGAACTGCAACCTGCCAGGCTCTTCTGTCCATGGATTTCTCCAGCCAAGAATACTGGAGTGGGTTGCCATGCCCTCCTCCAGGGTATCTTCCCAACCCAGGAATCAAGCCCACATCTTCTGCTTGGCAGGCAGATTCTTTACCACTGGGCCACCTGGGAAGCCCAAAAGAAAGAGCCCAAAAGCCTCCTTGCTCCCAAGGAGGCTGTAGACTACTGAAAAAAACGGTCCATAATCCTGGACCAGTTCCCTGCAAGGTATTGACGCTGATGTTGTTTAGTCTCTAAATTGTGTCTGAGTCTTTTTGCGACCCCATGGACTGTAGCCCACAAGACTCTGCTGTCCTTGGGATTTCCCAGGCAAGAATACTGAAGTGGGTTGCCATTTCATTCTCCGGGAATCTTCTGGACCATCTCCTGTGTTGGCAGGTGGATTCTCTACCACTGAGCCAGCAGGGAAGCCGCCAAATAAATAAATATATTTAGAAAATAGAAAGCAATTGAGTAAAAGGATTAGTAGGTTCAGGAAATTTAGGGAGGGGAGGGATACCAGAAGGAACAGTTGGAGTCAAGTCAGGCAGTATGCACTTCTTTTTAGATTCACCGTCAATTTGTTGCTTAAAGTTTTCAACTGTGTTTTGTAAAGAATCTTTTAAAGAAGTAATTTTGATTCCTTTCATTTTTAAGAAGCTTCTGAATACCAGTAAAAAAAAAAAAAATGCACCATACTGTTTTGGGGGAGATTTAGAACTCTTTTTCCTCTGGAGCACCTTGTAAAGATATGCTTATCTAGGTTAAAAATTTCCTGCTACAGCCACTGTAATTCAAGGTTGTCTTTGATAAGATAATACAGGGCCCATAATTTATACATATTGTTAGCCAGGACCGCAGGTAGAGGAGTCCCAGATTTTTTGGACTCAAGGAAAATTTTCTTTCTTTCTCTCTCTCTCTTTTTTTTTCTTTTATGTTTTGTCCATGACATGTGGCATGCAGAATCTTAGTTCTCCAACCAGGATCAAACTTGTGCCCCCTGCAGTGGAAGCAGGGAGTCTTAACCACTGGACTACCAGGGAAGACTCCCCCAGTCCAGTTCCTTTTAAGTCAGCTGATCCCCAGGCCTAGTCCAGGGAAAGAAATCCTCAAATAAATTCAGAGAGTTCTTTCAAACCCAAAAACCACGAAGCTCAAATAAGAAAGTAACTTACCTACAACTTCCAGAGGTAGGAAGAAAGCAGTGAGCCCAATGGGCTCAGTGGGTCACTCTGCCTGGCTGCTTGCTCCTGCGGCAACTTGGCATCTCCTTTGGATCCCAGTTTTGACACCAGAACACTTAGAAGATAAACTGAGGCATAGTAACTTTTTAGGGAATTTATTTGAGCAAAAATATATTCAAATAAGGCCGTGCCAAACTGGAAGCAGTTAGAAGTGCTCTGTTGATAGGAACTGAAGAAAAGCTTTTATAGAGAAAAACTGAAAGCAAGGTAAGGAAAGTATTGATTGGCTATAATTTTAAATGTAGTTGGTTCTTTGTCCTTAGGTTCTGCTCTCATAACCTTGAGGTATTCACTGGCTTAGATTTGGCTTTGCTTCCATAGATGATGTGGGCTTCCCTTGTGGCTCAGCTGGTAAAGAATCCTCCTGCAATGTGGGAGACCTGGGTTCGATCCCTGGGTTGGGAAGCTCCCCTGGAGAAGGGAAAGGCTACCCACTCCAATATTCTGGCCTGGAGAATTCCATGGACTGTATAGTCCATGGGGTTACAAAGAGTTGGATATGACTGAGTGACTTTCACTTTCACTTCACTTTCACTTTCCATAGATGGTGTAGCATTAGAGCCCCCTCAGTCTAATGGCCTCCTTGCTGAATTAATCTAACACCATCCTCATCCTCCTCTATCTCCCTACCCCAGTGTTGTCCCCTGCAACCCACTCTCCACTCAGCGTTAGAATGATCTTTCTAAAGCAAATCTGGTGCAGTGTCTCCCTTGCTTAAAGCCCCCCCCACCCAACCACTGGCTTCCCATTGCCCTCAGAATCAGAATCCATTCCTTCACAGCCCACCTTACCCCTCATTCTTGTCTCTCACCACCAGCACGCCGGGACCCCTCAAGGAGGAGGCTGGGCATATACAGTGCCCTCTGCTTGGAGTGCATTTCTCTCTCTGTTCCTGGTTCCAACTTCCTCATTCTTTAGGTTACCAGTAGGGCTTCGCAGGTGACTTAGTGGTAAAGAATCCACCTGCCAATTTAGGAGAGAGTTGTAGGTTTGATCCTTGTGTCTGGAAGATCCCCTGGAGAAGGAAATGGCAACCCACTCCAATATTCTTGCCGGGGAAGTCCCAGGGACAGGGGAGCCTGGCAGGCTACAGTCCTTGGGGTCACGAAAGAGTTGGACACAACTGGGTAACTAAGCAAGGCATTTCAAGGACCTTCCGTATCTGGGGTTGTCTAATGGCCCCCCAATAGAGTCAGTCCCTGCTCTTTTGAGCTGGACTGACACTTTCACTTCTTTCAATCGCCTTCTTATTCGTATGTCAAAATAATGTACTAAAATGTTAATTTGTCTTTTGTTCTCACTGCTATGGGAGAATTAGCAGGTCATTGATTTGAAAACTTGCGTTCACAGAAGGAAGGTGGCAGAATTGTTCCAGAGGGGAGGGATCTCAACTGTTGAAGGGAATCCTGGTGGGATTCCAGGGAAAGCAGGGAAGAAATCAGTTCATCATCAGCTCAGCCGCTCAGTTGTGTCCAACTCTTTGTGACCCCATGGACTGCAGCACACCAGGCCTCCCTGTCCATCACCAACTCCCAGAGTTTACTCAAACTCATGTCCATTGAGTCGGTCATGCCATCCAACCATCTCATCCTCTGTCGTCCCCTTCTCCTCCTGCCTTCAATCTTTCCCAGCCTCAGAGTCTTTTCTAATGTGTCAGCTCTTCACATCAGGTGACCAAGGTATTAGAACTTCAGCTTCAGCATCAGTCTTTCCAATGAATATTCAGGACTGATTTCCTTTAGGATTGACTGGTTGGATCTCCTTGCAGTCCAAGGGACTCTCAAGGGTCTTCTCCAGCACCACAGTTGAAAAGCATCAATTCTTTGGTGCTCAGCTTTCTTTATGGTCCAACTCTCATATCCATAGATGACTACCTGTGGACATCTCCTAGGTATTGAGAGCAATGGGAGGGTCTCTGAGGACGGGAAAAGACACACCTGAAAAGCAAGGGTACTGGAGAGATCTGAAGGCAGGGCCGGAGTGGAGAAGGGGAATGGAGGTGGAGAAGATGGTTCTAGGCATCCCAGCATGTACAAAGGTTCTGTAGTAGAAGGGGACAGACTCATATAAGAGGGAAGTAGCATGGGTGAGGTATGGCTTGAGGCACGGTCAAGCACGCAGGGTTTTAAAGGCTTTGTTAAGGATTTTGGTCTTTTTTCTAAGAGCAAAAGTGTTAGGAGAAATACACTAACTGAAACTGCCCACCCAGACTAGGCAGCATAGCAACCGTCTGCAAGAGTAACTTTACGACAGGAGGTCCTGGTAAGGAACTCCGAACCACTAGGAGCTAAAAAGCTACTGCCAACTGGGAGAATCCGGGAAAGGTCAAAAGGAGACTCCACATGTCCTACCTCCTCCCAGAATCCCTCTCACTGGCATCCATCTTGGCTGAGCAATGTGCGCGCCACCAAGAAAGACCCTGAGTCAGAATGTTTGGCCAGAGCCAACCTGGAAACTAATCCCATCAGTATAAAGCCTGAGACTGTGAGCCAGCGGCAGAGCAGTTCTCCTGGGTTCCCTTACTCTCCTGCTCTCTGCCCAGGGACCCCTTCCCAATAAAGTCTCTTGCTTGGTTAGCCTGTGTATCTCCTTGGACAATCCATTTCCCAGTGGAAATAAGCCTCCTTTCAGACCCTGGAAGAGATTCCCCCTTGCTGCAACAAGAGGAGGTTTTAAACATTCGCGGGGGGTCAGGGTAGGGCAGGGGTTGATATTATCGGATTTATATTTTGAAAAGACAACTGTGAAAATATATTGCAGGGAAAAAAAGAGTAGAGGCACGAGGTAGATAGAAAGCCTTTGAATGAACCGAGAGAGAACTGAGGAGCTGCCAGCAATACCACAACATACGTGGAAATGTAAAAAGGAGGCAGAGTCCACAGTCCCTGAGGATATTCAACAAAAATGGGGGAGGAGAGGGAGGCTCCAGTGATGACACTGAAATTTTGGTTTGCAGGAAAGGAAAGGTGTTGGTATTATTCATTGAGCCCTGGGACATCAGGAGAAAAGCAGGCTGGGGCCGGGGAGGGGGGCTGGAGAGGAGCAGATCAACTGGGGAGCATGTGTCCTGCAAGTACCAGAAGGCAGAGGCTGAACTGTAAGACTGTTGTTTACAGAAGAAGCCCAGAGATTAGAGTTTCCTGAGTTTTCTCAGACTCTTCCCACTATTCAGCTCCGTCCCTTCTTGCGGGCCGGTTTTTCAGTCCTATGTTTGTTGTCTCATGACTGACATAGCTCCAAATATCATGTGCTCACACCAGCGTTACAAGTAAGCAGTGAGGTGCAGGGGCTCTGTCTTTTTATCTGGAAGGCAAGATCTTCAAAAACTCACCAGCAAATTTCCCATTGCCTCTCATGGGCCAGAGCTGGCTGCCTGACCATCGCTGAACGCCAAGGGAGCTAGGAAGATTTGTATCCGTGACAAAAAGTCTTCCTTGACAAACTCCAATCCAGGTCCTTTGAAGCCTCTTCTCAGCTGTGCCCTGACTTTTGGACTTGTGTGTTCATCACTGCATCGTTCAGTTTTAACAAGAATCTGTTGGGTCGGTCTAGCCAGAATCTCGCCCTTACCCTCTGAGTTTTCCACTTAGTAATTTTCCATCCACTGACCCCGACCCTGAGCCTTGGCTATAAATCCCTACTTTTCTTCACTGTGTTTGAAGTTGACCCCTAATACAAACCCCCATCGTAGTAGCTCCTTGGAAAAGTCCACCTGGTGATCATCAACAAATGTAATGAATGATTTTTCCTTTAACATCAATCATTTGGAAAAAAAAAAAAAATATATATATATATATCATTTGTAGTTTAGAGTAATCCTAATTTATCCCCCCGGGGCTGAGGGCAGAGCCTGTATTCCTAAAATCAAGGGAGCCCATAAAGGAGCTGGGGGAGGGCTAATGGGTTGCAGTGAACCGGATGTGCACAGGGTCAAGGTCAACTATCATCTGTGCCGCTCAACTCCAAGCTTCTTTCTGGAAACAGCACTTCCACTTTTTCTTTTGGGATTGTGCTGCTCACACCCAAACTAAGTGGTTGGGTGTGGCTGATCTCATCCCCCACAGTGTGGGGTTGGTGTATGACCCAGGTGAGGTCACCAGTACCAGGATGCAAACTTGAGACATACTAATCTTCACATTTTATTCATTATTTATCTAAAATTCAATTGTAGCTGACTGTCTCATTTTTAAAAAATTTTTTATTGACATGTACACACTACTTTATTATTTTTTGTCTGTGCTGGGTCTGAATTGCTGCATGTGGGCTTTCTCTCGTGGTGAACAGCAGGGGCTATTCTCTAGTTGCGGTGCACGGGATTCTCATTGCAGTGGCTTCTCTTGTTGCGGAGGATGGGCTCTAGGTGCATCGGCTTCAGTAGTTGTGGCTCCCAGGCTTGGTTGCTTGGCTGCACGTGGAACCCTTCTGGACAAGGGATCAAATCCATGTCCCCAGCATTGACAGGCTGATTCTTACCCACTGTGCCATCAGGGAAGTCCTGAATGTCTCATTTTTTTTAACTTTTTATTTTATCCTGGAATATACCCAGTTAACAATATTGTGATAGTTTCAGGTCCACAGCAGAGAGACTCAGTCATACATATACATGTATCTATTCTCCTCCAAACTCCCCTCCCATCCAGGCTGCCGCATAACATTGAGCAGAGTTCCCTGCGCTACGCAGCAAGTCCTTGTTGGTTATCCATTTTAAATATAGCAGTGTGTACTTGTCTGTCCCAAGCTCCCTAACTATCCATTCCCCCTATCCTTACCCCCAGCAACCATAAGTTCCTTCTGGAAGACTGTGAGTCTGTTTGTGTCTTGTAAATAAGTTCATTTGTATCATTTCTTTTTAGAATCTTCATAGAAGGGATATCATAGGATATTTCTCTTTCTCTGACTTACTTCACTCAGTATCACAATCTCCAGGTCCATCCATGTTGCTGCAAATGTTATTTCATTCTTTTTATGGCTGAGCTATATTCCACTGTATATATATACCAGATCTTCCTTATACTCATATTTTTATTCATTAAATCTGGCAACTCCAGATCCAGGCCTACCAATAGGACACAGACATTGGTTTGGAAAAGACCGTGAGTCCTAAGCCAGGCTGATGAGAGTCCCCCTTCAAACATTTGATGGAGCACTCAGGGAGGAGGCTTTTTTAATTGTACTGGGTTGCAAAGCTAGCAGAACATAACTTCAGCTGCAAGAGTGAGCTTCAGACCTGGATCTGGCCCATCCAAAGATTCCTTCTCCAAATTACAATGATTGTGTCATAACTAGGCACAAAACCCAAGGAGAGTCAACAAGACGCAAGCCTGGAGCTGATGATGGAATTATTGGGATAGAGAAACCTCTGTTTGTCTGCTGGAGATGCTGAGCTGGAAGCATGGAAGCCTGTTGCTGCTGGTGATTATCTCACCTCCATGTGAGGGAGGGTAAGCATAGAAGTCAAGTCAGCAGAGGGGATTCCCTGGCAGTCCAGTGGTTAGGACTCTGCATTTCACTGCAGAGGGACTATGTTCAATCTCTGGTCCAGGATGAAGATCCCACAAGTGAAGTCAGCAGAGAAAAAAGCAGAAGCAAGAAATGGAAAAATAGATACTGAGTCCTGTCAATATCATTGAACCTTTAATATCAATCCACCAGGCCTCAAGCCATTCTTCCTCTGGACTTCTCAGTTAACTGAGCCATTAACTTCGGTTTATGGCTTAAACTAGTGTGACCTGGAATTCTGTGACTTGCCCCCAAGGGAATACTGATTAGGGGAAGGTCCCTGGGTCAATTTTGGACATGTTGACTTGCGTCTGATGTCAAGTAGCCAGTTGCACATGTGAATCTGAGCTAGAGGTTTAAATTAGTTAAGTCTACTTTGCATAGATGGCGATTGAATTCCCCATGCCTAGAACCCAGCCTGGCATAAGGTAGGCATTCAGTGAATACTTGATGAATATGTGAATGAATGAATATAGCAATCATTAATTCTTAGTAGCCCTTCAAAACAAGAAGTGCTGATCAGTCCAGGTACTTGGGATAAATAGAATGAACACTGCTGAAGAAAATGTTAGTGAACGGGAAGACCAACTTGAATAACTTTCCCAGATGGGAGAGGTTTTAAAAATTGAAAATATTAAAAAAAATTAGTAAAAGTAGAAGTAAAAATATCCAGATAATAGGATTTCAGAAAGAAAAATATAAAGTTGGAGAAAAAAAATATTTGAAGAGATAATGAAAGTAAATTTAGAGAATATAAGAAAAGATCAAAAGACTTCTGTTTGCAACCAGGATATAGAAATTTTCAGCCGGCCAGTGCTCCCACTGCAGAAATTAGAAGACAAACAAAACAAAAAAATAAGAAAATTGCAAGAATCATCTTTTTTAAATCAGCAGAGTTATAAATAAATGCAAAGCTATGAATGAATGAGATAAAGATTCCAGACATGAACCTTCATTCCTGAATAGGCTGAGAGTCACAGGTCAAATATTTTTCTCTGGAGGGATTTGCCAATTCTGGGCACAAAAGCTTAGCTCAGGCAAAGGAACACTACTGGGAGGAAGAGAAGCCAGCAGAGCTTTTGGTGGTCATGAGGAGCTGGACATTCCTGGAAGTCCCGAAACTTGGGAGTGAAGTCTTCTACAGTCTCATGGTGTTTAGGAGACCATGAGACTCCTAACTTAGAGAAAGAGGGACTGCCTGAAACAAAGGGCACTTGCTGTGTTGTAAAGATGTATGGGGTGGGAGATGGGAGTTGTCGTTGTTGGAGGTGGGAGAGTTAAAGCTCAAAACTTCCAAACGGCAGAATAAAACATCCCATAGCCCAAAGGCTGAGACAGAGACCTTCTAGGCTCTCATTCAAAAGCTCCGGAATGGAAAACTCCCTGGTGGTCCAATGGTTAACAATCTACCTTCCAATGCAGAGGGTGCTGGTCAGGGAATTAGATCCCACATGTTGTGGGGCAACTAACTCAATGTGGGCAACTAGAGAACCCACACGCTGCAACTAAGACCCAACACAGTCAAATAAATAGTTTTTTTTTTTTAATTAAGTCTTTAAAAATAAAAATAATAAAGAGAAATGAGAGCCCAGAATGCTCATGCCTAAGAAACGAGGATGCAACAAAAGTAGATAGAATATTCATAAAACTGAAATGTATCCCCAATTCGGTTAATCCTTTACTAACTAAATGTGATCAGTCTTAGTGCAGGAGCCCCACAGAAGTGAATGCAGAACATCCTGTAATGGAGGATAAGATCACGTGTATAAAAGATCATGGTCTTTTGGGAAGTTGCTAGTCTGTCCTAACAGCAAATAGAAAGCTGAGAAAACTGAGAAGTCAGCAACTCTTCTTAGATGTGTAAAAGAAGTGAGGTCACAGCAAGTGACGGAAGGTCGCAAAGGGCCAGGGACCTGTGACAGTGAGGTCGCAGAAGTGAGAGCAGCAAACTGCCGCACCCCAAGCTGGAGAGACAGACAGGTGAATACAGAGAATCAGATCTACCTGAGCAGAAACCCACGAGCTGGACCCTCCGTGGGAGCCCATGCAGGTAGGGAAGCCTGAAGGGTAGTTGATGAGTTGCTAGCAGTTCAGTGCGCATGGCCATGGCATCACTGACTCAACGGACATCAGTTTGAGCAAGCTCCGGGCATTGGTGATAGACAGGGAAGCCTGGCGTGCTGTAGTCCATGGGGTCACAGTCGGACATGACTGAGCGACTGAACTGAATGGGAATATTAGAAAAAGGAGAAAGAGTGAAAGGAGCAGAAGAAATACTGGAAACAGCAATGATGTTCCCCAACTGAATGTCAGATACCAAACCCATAGACTTGCCATTTCTAAGAAATGTTAAAAGAAGTTCTTCAGAGAAAAGGAAAATAATATAGGTCAGAAAGTTGGATCTACATCAAGAAAGGAAGAATATGGAAGAAAGAATAATGAAGGTAAAATTAAAACTTTCATTTTTCTTATTCTTAATTGATCTAACAGATAGCAGTTTGTTCAAATTAATAGTATATATGTATACACACACACACACCCATAATGTATGTTTATATATAAGTGACACGAATAACAGTGAAGGAACAGGAGAGAAGTTATGATTATTCTGATATTATAGGAAACTCGTTACCGAGACTTCCTGGTGGTCCAACAGTTAAGATTCCAGGCTCCTAAGGCAGGGGGCCGGGGTTCCGATCCTTAGTCAGGGAACTAGACACCACATGGTCTTCAAGGAAGATTGAAGATCCCAAATGCTGCAACTAAGACCCGGCACAGCCAAATAAAAAAATACTAAAAAAAAAGAAAAACTCATTACCCATGAGGTTGTATAGTGTTATTAGAAAGTGGACCTGGACTTCCCTGGTGGAACACTGGATAAGAATCTACTGCTAATGCAGGGGACATGGGTTCAATCCTTGGTCCAGAAAGATTCCACATGCCACGGAGCAACTAAATCCATTCACCACAACTACTGAGCCCGAATGCTGCAACTACTGAAGCCCTTGCAACTAGGGCCTGTGCTCCACAACAAGAGAGGCCACTACAATGAGAAGCCAGGGCAGTGCATGAAGACTAGGCCCCTCCCACCACAACTAGAGAAAGCCCACACCCAGCAATGAAGACCCAGTATAACTAAAAATAAAACTAGCCAAAATCTTTAAAAAAGAAAATGGACCTGGATTAGTTGTAAATGTATATTGCAAACTCTAGGGCAACCACTAAAAAACTAAAAAAAAGATTTTTCTTTATGCTGGGAAAGGAGAGAAACTGGAATCATATAAAATGCTCAGTTAAAATCATGAAAGGTAGAAGAATGGAATATAAAAAATAGGAATAAAGAAGAAGGGCAATAAGTAGGAAACAGTAACAAATATGGTACATATGAATACAACTATACCAGTAACCACTTTTGAATGTCAGTGGTCTAAAGGAACTAATCAAAAGACAGATTGTGAGAGTGGCTCATACCACTGATGAGCAGGGAAATGCAAATAAAAACTACAATGAGATACCACCTCACATCCATTAGGATGGATACTAACAAACAAACAAGAAAGGAAATAAGTGTTGATGAGGATGTAGAGAAATGGAAACTTTGTGTGCTATTGGTAAAAATGTAAATGGTACATCTGTGGAAAACAGTATAGCATTTCCTCAAAAAATCAAGTATAGAATTACCATATGACCCAGCAATTTCCATTTCTGGGTATACACCCAAAAGAATTGAAAGCAGGGTCTTCAAGAGATATTTGTACACCCATGTTCATAGTAGCACTATTTACAGTATGTGGAAGCAACACAAAGTGTCTATCGACAGAAGAATAAGTGAGTGGGGTGTATACATACAATGGAATATTATTCAGTCTTTTAAAAAATTTTTAATTGATGTGTAATTGACATATAACATTATGTTAGTTTCTGGTGTACAACATAATGATTCAATGTGTGTGTACATTGAGAAATCATCACCACAATAAGTCTAGTTAGCATCTTTTCAGTCTTTAAGAGGAAGGAAATACTGATATAGAGACAAAAAGTAAGATGGTGATTGCTAGGGGCTGGGCAGGAGAGAAAATAAGGGGATTTTGTTTAATAAGTACAGGGATTCCATTTTATAAGGTGAAAAGATTTATGGAGATGAATGGCAGTTGTATAACATTATGAATGTATTTAATACCACTGAACCATAAACATAAAATGATTAACATGATAAGCTTTATGTGTATTTTATCACAATAAAATAATTGGAAAAAAAACATCTATAAGAGGAAAACTACCCAACCTGATGAAAGAAATCAAAGAGCTAAATAAATGGAGAGATATTCCATGTTCATGGATAGGAAGACTCAGTATTGTAAAACTGCTGTAATCAAGACAGTGTATTATTGATGAAGGAATAGACAAATAGATCAGTAGATCAGAACAGAGAGCATATAAACAGACCCACATAAATGTGGTCAGTTCGTCTTTGATAAAGGGGCAAAGGCAATACAATGGATGGAAGATAGTCTTTTCAATCAATAGAACAACTAGACATCCACAAACAAAAAAAGAAAGACACAAACCTTTTGCCCTTCACAAAAGTTAACTCAAAATGGATCACTGACCTCAATGTAAAATGCAAAGCTATAAAACTCCAAGAAGATAACATAAGAGAAGGTCTAGATGGCCTTAGGTTTCTAAACGACTTTAGATATGACCCCAAGGGCACAATCCATGAGGAAAAAATTGAAATCCTGGATATAATTAAAATTAAAAATTTCTTCTAAGTAAACGACACTGCTTTTGGACTTCCCTAGTAGTCCAGTGACTTAGATTCTGTGCTCCCAGTGTGGAAGGTGGGCAGAGGCTTCTCTGACTAGGCTCCAACCTGCGCCCCCTGCAGAAGTGCGGAGTGTTAACCACGGGACTGCCAGGGAGGTACCATCACTTATTTTCTCAGGGAGGAAACTATCTCCCAAGAGTCCTCCAGCAGCCTACCCTTTATGTTTTCAGTGGCTAAATCCAAGTCACAACCCACAAACCAGTCACTGCAGTAGGAACGGGATTCCAGGGCTTTGTTGTTGATGTTCAGTCACCAAGTTGTATCTAACTTTGTGACCCCATGGACCGCAGCACACCAGGCTCCCCTGTCCTTCACTATCTCCCGGAGCTTGCTCAGATTCCTGTCCACTGAGTCGGTGATTCCAGGGCTTGGGTTAAACCAGTTATGATTCATGCCCTGCGGCTGAGTGAGGGGCTCTCCTTCCCTTAGCTTCTTGCTACCCAGCAAAATTTGGTTTCTGTTAACAAAGAAGAAGAGGAACACAGCTATTTGTTAGGTGATGGTACATGCCATATCCTCCTCTTATAATAATGTCATCCCAAATGTTCTCTGTAAATACTCATACATCACTCTCAAAAAGGTCGTTCAACTTGGGTGACCCCACCCCCAAGCATCAGGAGTGGACAGTAAGCCACAAGGGTGGTCCACGGATGAGCACATGACCTATCCTCACTGATGACAGGCATCCTCTGAACTTTCCTGGAACTTTCTGGACAAGTTGCATTCACTCCCCATTGAGCTTAATAAACTACCAAGTTATAAACCTGAAGTCACTATGGTGTTCATCTCTGCCACATAGTAGAGTCTCCCTGAAAAGGAAGCCAATACAGAGGACAGAGCCTGGAGATGGAGAGAAATGACATTCCCAAAAACATGTGCACTACTGAATCCAGCTATGCCTGAAGTCAGTGTTGTTCAGGACTTTTCAAATACTTTTTCACCTGACCCAGTAACAAAGAGAAAATCGGTTTCTGTCATGTGCAATTGAAGAGTCCTAACAAAACAGAAGACAAGCAGGGGCCAGATCATGAAGGGCCTGAATGTGAGGCCAATATTTATTGGAAGGACTGATGCTGAAGCTGAAGCTCCAATACTTTGACCACCTGATGCAAACAAGCCAACTCATGAAAAAGACCCTGCTGCTGGGAAAGTTTGAGAGCAGCAGAAGAAGGGGGCGACAGAGGATGAGATGGTTAGATGGCATCTTTGACTCAGTGGACATGAGTTTGAGCAAACTCTGGGAGATAGTAAAGGACAAGGATGCCTGGTGTACTACAGTCCATGGGGTCACAAAGAGTCAGACACAACTTAGCAACTGAACAACAACTGGGAAACATGGATGAGTTTTAAGTAAGGGAAAGACATGACCAGATATGTGAGACATGGTTCCTATTGTAGAAACTGGGGAGCCTCTACCTCTGCCAAAGTCAGATCTGCCTGCAAATCAGGAAAGTGAAAATGTCAGTTGCTCTGTCGTGTCTGACTCCTTGTGACCCCATGAACTATCCAGACTCCTCTGTCCATGGGATTTCCCAGGCAAGAATACTGTAGTGGGTTGCCATTTCCTTCTCCAGGAGATCTTCCCAACCCAGGGATCGAACCTAGGTCTTCCACACTGCAGGCAGATTCTTTACCATCTGAGCCAAATCAGGAAGAAGTACCAAATTCCCCAACCCCACCACTATCGACTTTATCAGAAGACTCTAAATCAAAAGAATTGAATGAAAACCACTCCCTGAGTCATAAGCCAAGTAACCATTGAAAGTGGGCATGGATTGGGACTTCTCTGGTGGTCCAGTGGTTGGGACTCTGAGCTTCCAATGCACGGGGCACAGGTTCAATCCCTGGTTGGGGAACTCAGATCCTGCATGCTGTGCAGTGTGGCCATAAACAAAAAAAAGGAAGTGGATGTGGATTAATGATGTGCCCAAGACCCAGGCAGTGCAGGAAGCAATATTTTCTGAGAAGAGAGCTAGCTATGCAAATGGGGAAAACATCTTTTTAGACATTTATCTTTACTGCCTCTAGAAACTTTTTTTTTGGCGGGGGGAAGTCTTTGAAAGATGTACTTACTTAAGAAGAAATCTAATAAGGGAGCCAGCAGGCCCTGTGGCTTTCACTCTTCCAACTGAGCTAAAATTGGTGGGTCTACTGAGGCATCCTTGCTCTGGGTCCTGGAAGCCATTCATCACCTGGGTTGGGCTGGCAGGAAGCAAACATCAGTGCCCTTCCGGCTGAAGTCCAGGACCCTGCTCTCTTTAGACCACAGGATACAGGAAGGAACCCAGAAGCAAAACCTTCTCCTGTGGAAAAGGAGTGGAGCCTTCCTTAGGAAGAGAGCAGTAATCTTACTGAGACACTGGGAAGGAAGTTCATGTACGTATGCTGGGCGTACCTAAGATGGGGATGCCAAGTCAGAAGAGATAAATGACATGGAGATGGAGACAGACAGCCATATAATGCTTTTTTGTGTGACACAAGGGAATGTTCAAGTTGCCAGAACTGTAATCTCTGCTGCTGCTGCTGCTGCTAAGTCGCTCAGTCATGTCCGAGTCTGTGCAACCCCATAGACGGCAGCCCACCAGGCTCCTCTGTCCCTGGGATTCTGCAGGCACGAATACTGGAGTGGGTTGCCATTTCCTTGTGCAGTGCATGCATGCATGCTAAGTCACTTCAGTCGTGTCCGACTGTGTGACCCTATGGACAGCAGCCCACCAGGTTCCTCTGTCCACGGGATTCTCTAGGCAAGAATACTGGAGTGGGTTGCCATTTCCTTCTCCATTGTAATCTCTGCTCCTCTTATAATGTAAATTCCTTCAGAAAATGCCCTAATTCTGTTTTTTTCCCCCTAATTCTGTGTTTTGCAAACTTTTTTTTAGACTGCATGGGAGTCCCCTACAGAGCTTATTACACATCTAGATTCCTGGGATCCTTCTAAAGATTCTGAGTAAAAAACGTGGGTAGCTGTTGTTTATACGTGTTCAGCATCCTTCACCCCTTCCTTTGGTATCTTTGGGGAAACAAGGTGAAGGACAAATGTGTAAGCATTTACTCACTAGCTTCCATCCCTGTTGGTCAGTCATGGCTCCAGGGGCATCTGTTCCACCCACTTCTAGGGTGTGCAAGTGTTAGTGTTGAATAGGGCTCCAAGTATCCCCCGCTGAGGGGTCAGAGAAGCCCCAGAGCAAGAACCGAGAGGTGCGAAGTGTGGGCTGGGTGCAGTCAGGCTGCTTCTATGTGAAGGGAAGTTGGCAACAGTGACTGGAAAAGAGGTGTAACTGATAAGATGTGGTGAAGTCATGTGCCAGAGTTTCCTGTATGGTCCACATCCTGAACTCTAGATCTGTTCAGGCCCTCCATTAAGTCCAATCCATTATGAGGATACACAGAAGAAGCTATATTAATTGTCCTCCTGGTCTATCTTCATTCTTTTTTAAAAATTTATGTATTTATTTCTTTTTGGCTGCGCTGGGTCTTTGTTGCCATATGTGGGCTTTCTCTCATTGCGGTGAGCAGGCTTCTCATTGTGGTAGCTTCTCGTTTCAGAGCACAGGCTCAGTAGTTGTGGCACACAGGCTTAGTTGCTCCACGGCATGTGGAATCTTCCCGGACCAGGGATCGAACCTGTGACCCCTGAATTGGCAGGCGGATTCTAAACCTCTAGACCACCGGGGACGGAGAAGGCAATGGCAACCCACTCCAGTACTCTCTTGCCTGGGAAATCCCATGGACGGAGGAGCCTGGTAGGCTGCAGTCCATGGGGTCACGAAGAGCCGGACACGACTGAGCGACTTCACTTTCACTTTTCACTTTCATGCATTGGAGAAGGAAATGGCAACCCACTCCAGTGTTCTTGCCTGGAGAATCCCAGGGACAGGGGAGCCTGGTGGGCTGCCATCTATGGGGTCGCACAGAGTCGGACACGACTGAAGTGACTTAGCAGCAGCAGCAGCAGCAGACCACCGGGGAAGTCCCATCTATCCCTGTTCTTGATTTCTCTCACCTACACCCAGCACTGATATAGAATTGATGCTTTAGAACTGTGGTGTTGGAGAAGATTTGAGAGTCCCTTGGACTGCAAGGAGATCCAACTAGTCCATCTTAAAGGAAATCAGTCCTGAATAGTCACTGGAAGGACTGATGTTGAAGCTGAAGCCCCAGTACTTTGGCCATCTGATGTGAAGAACTGACTCATTGAAAAAGACCCTGATGCTGGGAAAGATTGAAGGCGGGAGAAGGGGACAACAGAGGATGAGATGGTTGGATGGCATCACTGACTCAATGGACGTGAGTTTGAGCAAGCTCTGGGAGTTGGTGATGGACAGGGAGGCCTGGCGTGCTGCAGTCCATGGGTCGCAAAGACCTGGACACGACTGAGCGACTAACTGAACACCCAGCATTGTGCTCACCTGGCAGTGATCCTAGGGTAGGGAAAACACCGTCATTAAGTGGCTGCTCTAGCGGGGATTTGAACCCACGCAGTTTGTCTCCAGAGCAGGGGCTTTTAGCCACTACAGTGCCTATAGCACAATGTTGAGGAAAGTTTCAAGGCAGGTGGCATCCAGTTTCAGTGATTAAAAAAAACCCACCATAACTGCTTAGGGATGCTGACTACGAACGAGGAAGCTGGTAGACGCGCCACCAAAAGCAAAAGTGACCAAAGGAAAATAGATTCATTGGACCACATCAAAAGTTAAAACTTTCTTGCTGCAAATTAAGAGAGTAAAAAGACACCCCCACAGACGAGAAAATATTTACAAATTGTATATCAGAGGAAGGTCTAGTTTCCAGAATATATAATGAATCCTTACAACTCAAACGCACAAAGACTAATAACCTAATTTTAAAATGAGCCAAGGATTTGCATAGACATTTTTCCGAAGAAAGTATACAAATGGGGAATGGGCACACGAAAAGATGTTTAACATCATTAGTCGTTTAGGGAAATGAAAATCAAAACTATGAAAAAAAAAAAAAAAAAAGAAAATCAAAACTATGATACACCAATGTGTGCCCACTAGGATAGCTGTAATAGAAAAGATGGACAATAACAAGTGTTGGCAAGGATGTGGAGAAACTGGATCCCTCTTACACTGCCGGTAGGAATGTACCTCAGAGCAGCTGTAGGAAATGGTTTGGCAGCTCCTCAATCAGTTAAACATAAAATTACCATATCACTCGGCAATTCCACTCCTAGGCATACACCCAAAACACCTGAGAACAGATATGCAAACAAAGACTCGTACATAGATGTTCATAGCAGCATTATTCACAGCAGCCCAAGGTGGAAACACCCAAACGTCCACCACTGATAAATAGATGAGTAAAATGCGGTCTACACATACAACTGAATTTTTCCCAGCAATAAAAAGAAATGAATACTGATACATGTTACAACAAAGATGAACCTGGGAAACATTATGTTAATTAAGAAATAAACAGTCACAAAAGGCTGTACTGTCGGATTCCATTTATATGAAATATCCCAAATATACAAATTGACAGAGACAGGAAGTACATTAGTGGTTTCTGTGGGACTGGAGGGGAACAGTAGGGAGTGACTGCTGATGAGCCTGGAACTTCTTTTAGGAGGAGGGACGAAAATGTTCTCAAATTAGATTTTTGTGATGGTTGTACAACTCTGTGACTATACTAAAAAAACACTGAACTGTACACTGTAAATGAGTGAATTGTATGGCATGTAAATTATATCGCAATAAAGCTATTTTTGAAAATCTCAAAGTCCCATGTCCTAGGAAACCCCTCAATCATTCAGCAAAACCGAGATGGTTGTTCTCCCTAATGTTACTCTCAGCCATATAAAATTTTATTCAAAAAAGAACACAGGGCTTGGGGAAAAAAGGCAAGGTCTGGAGTATTAGTCAGCTTCTTGCTGTGGCAAGGCTGTGTAACGAACAACCCCAAAATGCAGTTGTTTAGAAAAGTGAACATTCATTTCTCACTCACAGGTCTTTGGGTCACCTGTCCTCTACCAGGCCAGCTGTGTTCAACTGGACTTGGGTGTCTCCCATTCTAGGACCCAGGCTGAAGAAGCAGCATTTCCCTGGGGCATGCTCTTCTCATGGTGTGTGGCACAGGCAGAAAAGGCCAAGGCATGCCACACACAAATGCAGGAATCCTCAGCTAGAATATAGATTGTCTATCTCATGCCTGCTCACATTTCATTGGCCAAGGCAAGTCCCTCTGCCAAGCTCAAAGTCAGTGAGATGGGTAAATATTCACTGCCTAATGAGAGGCATTAAAAGTCTCCAGGCATAGGGGCTAGGCCTGTAATCTTATTATAGGGGGAGTGGAATAGTTGGAAATAAGCCAATCTGCCACAGTTACTGGGCCAAATTCTTGTCATTCCTGCATTATGAGACATTTGTCTAATATCTGCTGCATTGGAAGTCTTTTTTCTTTAATAGAAGTGACTATATTTTAAATTCTGATTACAAAAGTAAATCAGACAATACCGAAAACTTTAAAATATAAAAACTATAATCCCATCATTCAGGCCTAACCAATGTTAACAGTGTTTATTTTTATACAATTTCTTACATATACATAATCACACTGATGTTTTAACATAATTATGATGTACACTATGTTGCAATTGTCAGTTAAAATTTCATGAATACTTTTATATAAAAATGTATATCACAGCTATTTTTTTATCACTGCTATTTTTAATGTTCGTGTGAATTTCATGGTGCTTACATATTTTGACAGTTTATATATTTTTTAACCAATAATTCTGCCATCATAACAGATTTATTTCCATTTCTCAGGTTTACCTCCAATCTGCATTAATGTTATTCAATGTTTTGCTTCAACATAATCATAGTACACGGACTTTCCAGGTAGCGTTAGTGGTAAAGAACCTTCCTGCCAACGCAGATGTAAGAGACGCTGGTTCAATTCCTGGGTCAGGAAGATCCCCTGGAGGAGGGCATGGCAACCTACTCCAGTATTCTTGCCTGGAGAATCCCATGGACAGAGGAGCCTGGAAGGCTATGGTCCATAGGGCCGCAAAAAGTCAGACACAACTGAAGCAAGACTTAGCACACACGCATGTAATCATAGTGTATAGGTGGTCCCCAGCTCACAATGAAGTGAGCGAAGATGTTCAACTTTATGATGGTTGGAAAACAACATGCATTCAGTAGAAACCATACTTTGAGTTTTGACTTTGGATCTTTTCCCAGACTAGTAATATGCAGCCTCTGTCATGATGCTGGGCGGTGGCAGCCACCACTCCCAGTCAGTCATGTGATCACAAGAGTAAAAAACTGATACACTTCCAACCATTCTGCACCCAGACAACCATTCTGTTTTTCACTTTCAGTACAGTATCCAATAAATTACATGAGATATTCAACCCTTTATTAGAAAATAGTTGTTATTGTTGTTCAGTCACTAAGTTCTGTCCAACTCTTGCGACCCCATGGACTGTAGCCCACCAGGCTCCTCTGTCCATGGGATTTCCCAGGCAAGACTACTGGAATGGGTTGCCATTTCCTTATCCAGGGAATCTTCTCCACCCAGGAATCGAACCTGCATCTCCTGCAAGTCTCCTGCATTGCAGGTGGATTCTTTACCTCTGAGCCACTGAGGATGCTCTTGACATGACCATAGGACATGACAAAAACTGGTTAGAACCAGCTAGGTCCAAGATGGCAGACAGGTTGACTTCCAGTAGACCTTGAGCCTCAAATGACACCCCCATCAGGACCAGGACAGTTCACAGGCTAACCATAAAAGGCCAAAGAGTGGGTGATGGCCCAGTCCCTGGCAATCTCCATCCCCTTCCTAAAATAGCCAGAATAATCCTCCCATTTGTTAGCCTATGAAATTATGCAGCCCATAAAAACTAAGCATATTGTATCTTGGGGCCTCTCGCCTTTTGAGATAGCCCACACTCTGTCTATGGAGTGTGTTTCTCCCAAGGTCGTTCTTGCCTTTTGAGACAGACTGCATTCTGTCTATGGAACGTGTATCTCTCTAAATAAGTCCACTTCTTAATAAATCACTTGGTCTCTCACTGAATTCTTTCTGTGATGAGACATGAGCAACCTGAGCTTCATTAAGTCCTGAGACCAGGTGTGTTATCTCAATTAAAAGACTCGGATTAAAAAAAAATAATAATAAAAATAAAAAAAAAATAAAATAAAAAAAATAAAAGACTCGGATTAAAAGACAATCTGAGTTGTATGATTTCAAACTACTGATAGATTTATGGGAATAAACCTGAAAGTCAAGGAATATCTGTGTATGTTTGTGGGTTTGCACACTTAACATTATTCCATAAGTGCTTTTCTGTGTTGTTACAGTCTGGAAATTTGTTCTTTGTGGTGCTGTCACACCATCATTTAATTAACCAATTCCTGTTACTGGCTGTTGTGATTTTTAGTATTTTACTATTATATTAATTTATTCCCAAAATTCCTGTTGCATTCAATTGGCTATTTGTTTGTTAATATTTATGTATTTATTTGGCTGCATTGGGTCTTAGTTGCAGCGCGTGGAACCTTCGTTGAGTCATGTGGGATCTGTGCCAGACTCTCTAGTTGCCCTTCAGCATGTGCGATCTTAGTTCCCTGACCAGGGATCAAACCTGTGTCCCCTGCATTGCAAGGCAGATTCTTAACCCCTGGGCCACCAGGGAAGTCCCTGGCTGAGTTTTTCTGCTGCCTTTTCCACCATTCTTCCCCTCACATCACGCGGAGGAGGGATGGCCATTGGCAGTTCCGACTGTTGAGTTCAGCAGCTGTGTAGTCGATCAGTGGGAGGAGGTGTATAAATACACTGCTATAGATGTGTATCGTTCATAGCCACTTCCCTGTCTAATTACTAAGAACTGTCCTGAGTGGGCATGGCTTCCAGAAATTTGCCGAATGCCCACTAAGCAGATTCAGCTCACTTTGTGACACCAAAGTGCAGGATCAGAAGTCTTCTGCTGATAGGAGTGTGTTCTACAGTGCCTGGCACCCGAGGCGCACGTGGGCAGTGGAGGAGAAACAAGGTTTGAAATGTACCCAGTCCCTGGTGGCTCAGATGGTAAAGAGACCGCCTGCAACGTGGGAGACCTGGGTTCAATCCCTGGGTTGGGAAGATCCCCTGGAGAAGGAGGACATAGCAACCCACTCCAGTATTCTTGCCTGGAGAATCCCCATGGACAGAGGTGCCTTGCGGGCTACAGTGCATGGGGTTGCAAAGACTCGGACACGACTGAGCGACTAGGCACAGAAGCTAGTAGATGGGAAATGGTGGGACATCTCCTGCTATGTGGGGGAAAAGCCATCTACAAGGAGAGAATAAGGCTGACGCACAGAAAAAGGCAGAGACCAGGGATGGAAAGATTGGACTGGTGGCGTTCACATCCTGCCTGTCTCCCCGCCTTTTGCATGATCGAGTGTTCAGCCCTTCCCTGAATCCCATGAGCCAACAGATCCCCCATTTTGGTTTCTGTTTATTTCCTTATTTGCCTGTGCTGGGTGTTTGTTGCTGCCTGGGCTTTTCTCTAGTTGTGATGAGCGGGGGCTACTCTCCAGTGGCAGTGCTCAGCGTTCTTATTGCAGTAGCATCTCGTTGCTGAGCACAGGCTGCAGGGCGTGCAGGCCTCAGGAGCTGCAGCTCCTGGGCTCGAGAGCACAGGCTCAATAGTTGCAGTGCCTGGGCTTAGTTCCCGGGCCAGGGATCAAACTCGTGTCTCCTGCTTCGGCAGGCAGATTCTTTTCCACTGAGCCACCAGGGAAGCCGCTCCCCGACGCCCCCACCCTGCCCCCTGCCCATTTTGTTTGAACAAGACCCTCGCAGTATAGACACCAAGCTGGTGCTAACGCCACAGCTCCAGGGACAGGGCTGGAACTAGAAAGATGGATGAGAAATGGACCTGCCCTCTGGCAACCCACAGATCAAGAGACTGGGAGATGCTGACAAGTGATTGGAACACGAGTTTCACAACAGAAGTGTTGCTATGAGTACAGAATGCCAAGTAAGTTACAGTGCAGCCCCACACACCCACTTTTAGCCTTCAAACAGCCGTCTCTTCACTGAGAGCTCTGGCTGGCTTTATTTCCCACAGCAGCCCACTCCTTGTCCCCTCATCACTGAGGCCCCAAATGCCAACAGTAAGAGCTGAATCAAAAGGAAATGCTTCCATTCAATGTCTTATAGTAACCTATCATGGAAAAGAATCTGAGAAAGTATATATGCAAGTAGAATAATATAATTTGGAAAAAAAAAAAAAATATATATATATATATATAAAACTGAATCAGGGCTTCCCAGGTGGCTCAATGGTAAAAAAAAATCTACCTGCAATGCAGGAGACTTCCAGGAGACATGGGCTTGATCTCTGGGTCAGGAAGATCCCCTGGAAGAGGGCATGGCAACCCACTCCAGTATTCTTGCCTGGAGAATTCCAGAGACAGAGGAGCCTGACAGGCTACAGTTCATGGGGTCACAAAAGCATCAGACAGGACTTCATGAGTAAACAACATAACTGAATCACTTTGTTGTACACCTGAAGCTAACACAACATTGTAAATTAACTATACTTAAATCTTTTTAAAAAGTTAAAAAAAAACATAAAAAAAGGCAATGCTTCATCCCAGCTTGGGCCTCCAGCCCTGGGGATGACGTGAGGAATGGCCTGGAACAGCTAACTAGTACTGGGACAGAGGCCACTGTTTTCATGTCTCTAATCTCCAGTCTGTCCTTCCCCTGCTCTAGGAATCTCATAATCCAAGGCCAAATTCACGAGTTACAGACATATTTGCCTAGTAAATCTCTACCCTCTCTCCTCCACACACGCCAACTCAGCAATTAAAGTCCCAATTCCTTCACAAAGAACTCAGCACGGACTATGGGTCTGACAGATGGGAACTGGTAACAGCTTCATTTAAGCTGGTCCTGGAGTTTCCCCTCGGATGCTCTGTGCAGGGAGGGCTCCCTCAGCAGTAGCAGTAGGTATGACGGAAAAGAGCCCTGGCTTTGCAGTCAGAATCGCTCTGTGACTTGCAAGCTGTTTGATCTCAAGTGACTTATTTCTCTTGGGTTCAGTTTCTTTGTATGCATGTATCGGAGCTAATAATATCTACCCTTTCATTCATTTAACAACTATTTAAAGTTCCCAGTGAGGCAGCATGGTGCTGTAGTGGATAGAGCAAGGCCAGTGGATGGGTAGAATGGGCAGAACGGGAGTTGAGTCCTGCTTTTGCAACTGGATTTCACTCAAAAGAGCACAAGATGTAAGAAGAACCATTATTTTAGGCAACCCTAAAAATAAAAAATGCTGCCAAGTTCTGACACAATGATTCCTTATCTCTTGGAATTGTTTAGTTATTTAAAGAGCTCTTTGAGACTGACATAGTGACATAGATTTTTCATGTATCACTCTTTATATGTATAAAAATGGAAAATAGAAGCAAAATAAATTGGTTAAGGTTGTCAAAGCCTTTGACCAAAGACCACCAGAAACACACCTGTAGTCAAAAAAAGTCAGGCTTATTTAACCAGCAGGCAGTTAGGAGAGCTTATCCTGAGAACATCTTGTGTGTGTCCTTAAATGTGGGCTTTTTCCCCTGGTTCTGTGGAGGGATTAGGGAAGTGGGGACTATGTCTGGATTGAAGGCTGTCAAGAAGCAGGGGCAATTCAGAGACTGGGTATCTTTACAATGCTTACCTAGGAGGCAGGAAGATTCAAACAGGGCTAGATTTGTATCTTCCATAAAGAAGCACCAATTGGGAATTCCCTAGTGGCCTAGTGGTTGATTCTGGGGGCCCGGCTCAATCCCTAGTTGGGGAACATCCCACAAGCCACGTGGTGTGGCAAAAACAAAACAAAACAAATCAAAACCAAACCAAAAAAGAAAAACCACCACCAATCACTCAGAGAAAGGCCAAGTCATTTTTGTGGTCACAAAGTGGCCCCATGTGAGCATCTAAGCATGTCTCATTCTAAGCACTGATAAATAACAAAATTCAACTGAGTAAATTTGAATATTTAATTGGCTTTATCTAATGACTCAGCATCCCATCTAGGGAACAGAAAAGTGCTCCAAGGAACTGTACAAAAAAGGAAGGGTTTTAAAAAAAAAAAAAAAAGGAAGGGTTTTACAAAAGGAAGGAGGAGTGAGTGGGGAAGTTATTAGCAAAGAAAGAACTTCTTCAGTCCAGGTTAACTTCTTTTCAGGGGAAAGGGGACAGAAGGGGTCTTTTATGCAGATTACCTGACGAGTACTGATCAGGAAATTTTAGATTTTCTGTTTATAGAACACATTGCTGGGAAAGAATGAAACTGCAATTAAGCCTTGATTTGCTGTCCTGAGGGCAAATGGCTCCATTTTGGGCCTGTTTCTTCCTCTTCTTCTTCTTAAAATAGCAATGGTTTAGGTTCTGCTGGAATCATCACTATCCGAATATCAGAAGGGCCATCTTATACTTTCTTGATAGTCCTAAAACTTCACACTGGTGTCCATTAGAGAAAAAAGTATCCCCACTGCAAAGATGTTAAAATGCAGGGAGAAATGCTCAAGCTAGATTTGATGAGATAGGATTCATGCTGATTAACTTGGGCAAGTAATAAAACCCTGTAAGGCTCAACTTCCTGCTAGGTAAAATGGGAACAATACAATCTACCACATAAGACTTGTGAGGTCTAAGAAATAATGTCTACAAAGTGCCTGGTATAATATTGGGTGTATCACTCAAGGTCCAACTAGGCAAACAGGAACCACTCTAAGTATGTAAGCCAGAAAATCCAGTGCCCCGAACTGGTGACACAATGACAGGAGTGATGGAAGGGCTGAGAAACCCAACAGGGGACAATGAGGCGACCCAAAGATTAGCAAAAACAAGAAGCTGCCCACACTCCTAAGCTGGAGGGACAAATGGAGGGCGTGGAATTAAGGGAGAGTGGGGGAGAGGGTCATCCTTGGGAAGTTGGAACCACGAGTAAGAGAAATAACCTGGCTTTGTCCTGCCTTCTACCTTCCAGTCTCCTGCCTCTGTCTCCGTTTCGCCAAACCCAAAGCTGAATGAAGGCAGCTGTCCTGGAAGCCTGAGAAACTGCACCCTGCAGGGCAATACAGAGCAGAGCAGAAAGGCAAGGAAGGGGTCTGCAGCAAAGGGAGCGAACAACCTTCAGACAGAATTAGGGTAAACAGACTTAGTAATACCTTTATTCTGATCTTCTCTATTCTGATCTGGTACAGTGGCATTTTAAGAGGGATTTTCAGTGTCAGGCATGTCCTCCACTGAATTCTCCTGAGGGCTTCTACAGCAGACGGAGATGCCCATTCTCTGTCGCAGAGGTCAGAGCTCAGCCAGACCGGAGTTATGCAGCAGCGTCATGGCAAATGGACTCTGGTCCGGGGCTCTCTAGGGCTTCCGAGTGACCTTAGAAGGGAGGAGCACGATGTCTGGACTCGCGTTTAAAAGATGGAAATCACAACCCTCGGCCGGTTGACGCGCGCTCAAAACACTCCACTTGGTATCTTCATCCTTGTCCAGAAGGCTCCACAATTTTTTTTTTTTAATAAAGGATGAAATAGTCTAAGAAAACAGATAACGTAGCCAAGGTCTTAGAGCTGGCAAATCTTAAGGAATTCAGTCTCTACTCTTCCCACGCCAAAGCCCTTTCCGCTCCCCTACCGGTTCTTCCCTCGCCCGGGGGCATCTTCTGGCCGAGGAAGGCTAGTTCTGGGAAAGGCTAGAGTCGGGGTTGATCAAAACCCTGGGGCGCCTGGTAGCGCTCTACGTGCAGGCAACGTGCCCGATCGGCGTCTCAAATGGCGGGAGACCCGTCAGACTCGGCTGGCCGGCTCCGGACGCTCCCGGCCGGGAGAAGCTCAGGGTCCTCTCCCGCGTGCCAGCGACCCCCACCCCTGCGCCCCGGGGCAGCCGGAAGCCGGCGGCCCTGCCCGCCCCCGGCTGGTCCCAGGGATTCTAACGGAGCCGCGTGCCCGGGGCGGGGCCACACGCGATTGGCCGCGCGGAGTAGGGGGCGGGCCCGCGGCGGGCCGGCCGGGCGGGCGCCGACAATGAGCCTCCATAAAAGGGAGCGGCGGGGGGCTGGGGCCCCGGATTGAGCCCTCCCCCCCCCCCCACCCCGGGGTCCCGACGGTGTAGGTCTCGGGGAGGCCCAGACGCGCCCGTCCGCAGGCCGGGCCGGCGAGCGGCGGGCGGCGGGGAGGGGGCTGCACGGGGCGCGAAGTGGCAGCCGCCCTCGGCGCCCAGGCCTGCGCGCCCGTCCTCGGCGTCCGGTCACCAAGATCCCACCCCGCCCCACCCCCCCGGCCGCGCCATGGCCCTGAAGGCTGAGGGCGCCGCGCTCGACTGCTTCGAGGTGACGCTCAAATGCGAGGAAGGGGAGGATGACGAGGAGGCCATGGTGGTGGCCGTAATTCCGCGGCCCGAGCCGATGCTCAGAGGTGAGGAGGGGAGGGGATCCCGCTTCCGCGTCACGGTCCGGGCTCGGCGTCCCCTCCTCAGTCGGGGGTCCGGGTACCCCTCCCCCACCTCCAGTCTGGTGCCCAACCGCCTCCACCCGACTCCAGCCTGAGGCCCGGGCGCCCCCTTCCTCCCAGAGTCTGAGGCCCTGGCGCGCTTTTGCTCCACCCCCACATCAGGGTTTGGAATCTCAGGCTTCCCCGAACTCCCCCTCCCCCGCCCCTGCCCGGGGTCTGGAGCCTTCGATCCACGCCCGGCGCGCTCCGGATGTTCCGGTGCCCGAGCGCCCCCTCGCCCGGGCCCAGCACGACGGCTTCGAGGTGACGCTGGCGGGTACTCCGCCCGAGGAGGCAGAGGCAGGCCGAGGGGCCAGGCTGTGTTCTAGGCCGAGGGGCGTCAAGGCCTCCAGGCCGGAGGCAGGGGCCCTTCCCCTCAGGGTTCGGAGCGACTCGGTGGGTGGAGGCAGGCGCCGGTGTAGCCCGCCGAGAGGTGGGTTTTAAGGGCCCTCCAAGCCTAAAGCTTTCCTGCACTTCCCCGCCACCATCCCCAGGCCTTGCACACGCATAAGCCACAGGTGTCAGATTCTGGCGCTAGAGTGGTGAAAGGGGTTGCTTACGGCACCCAGTTTTGGAAAAGAAATGTTTGCTACAGGCGCCCTCGGCCACTCTAGAGGGAGATGGGCCTCGAGAGGGGATTTGAAGAGCAATGTGTAAGCACTCACTTTCCCTTCCTCCTTCAGCCCTCAGGATGTTGAGGGCCCTAAGAAAACAAAGGGCTTCGTGGAAGACATACTATTCATGAAAATGCAGATCTTTGCATTCCTGGATACCTCTTCTCTTAGTGGGGACAATACCCAAAAAGCTTGAGAGCAATGCCTCTCATTTAGCTAAAGCAGAACATAATGACGTGTCCCTCCACCGCCTCTCTTCCTTTTTGGAGGGCTTTAAAGTGAGGGAAATAAAGCATTTTCCATCCGGAAGAGGTTCTCTCCCTACCTTTGATACCATTTATTGAGTGCTCAGTGCCAGACTGTCTCAGTTAACCCTCTCAACAACTGCGATAGCATTCTTCTTCCCCAGAGAAGTGGATTCATGCAACAAGTATTTGGGGGCACCTCTTATATGTCAGGGCTTCACAGGTGGTGCAGTGGTGAAGAACCCGCTTGCCAGTACAGGAGATGCAAGAGATGTGGGTTTGATCATTGGGTTGGGAAGATCCCCTGGAGCAGGAAATGGCAACCCACTCCAGTATTCTTGCCTGGGAAATCCCATGGACAGAGGAGCCTGGCAGGCTGCAGTCCATGGGGTCACAAAGGGTCAGACACAGTTGAGCACGCACACTTGCATGTCAAGCACTGTTTTAGGCTGGGCATGCTAATTAGCGTAAACAAAGTGGAAACCCTGCTCTTCTGGAACTTGTGGGTATATATTAATGACCAGAGATAGATGAATATAGATAAATGTATAGCTTGTCAGATGGTGATGAGTAGTTCAGAGAACACTGAATCAAGATAAGAGTGAGAATGGTTTATTTGGAGTATCAAGTGGTCAGGAAAGTCTTCTTAATACGGTGAATTTCGAACACAGACCAAAGGAAGTGAGGAAGGGAACCCTGTAGATAATTGGAGGTAAGGCATTTTAGGCAGAGAGAACAACAATTGGAAAGATCCTGAAACAAGCTTCTTGAAAGGTTTGGTTCAGGGGGGTAAGAAAAACACAAATTCAAGGTTTTTGGCTTGAGTGACTGGAAGGATGGACTTCCCATTTGCTGAGACAGGAAGACTGAGGGGCAGGCCTGTAGGAGGTTACAGTTTGAACAAGACAAGTTTGAGATGCACATTGAAGTACAGAGGTCCAATGAGAAATAAGACACGTGAATCTAAATTTCCTGAGAGTGGCTGGCTAGAGGTGTAGACATGGGAGTTGTCAGCAGGCAGGCTTGGGAGCAAGACCACCAGAGGAAGGAGGTGGATAGAGAAGGGGTCCTAGGACTGAGCCGTGGAATGCTCCAGGGGTTCCAGTTTGGAGACTGAGTCGATCCTTACCAGACATTGCTGAATGCCACGGCATGCCAGGCACTGGGCCAGTTGCTGGAGATACAGGTGCGAAGGATCAAAAAACCCATGCTGTCACGGACCTGCGGCAAAGTGAGGAGACAAAGGGAACAAGGAAAGCACGTGTTTCGTCAGGCAGCCTTGTGGGCTCTGGAGGAAATGAAGTGAGGGGAACAGGACACTCAGGTGGGGCTGCTGGCCGTTGTCTCAGGGACGGCAGAGAGGCCTTGGTGAGGAGACAGTTCTCTCCTAGAGAAGGAACTGGCACGGGTGCCCGAAAAAGAGCCCCAGTGAAGTAAGAGAAGAACCAACAGAAGGTGATGCCCTGGAAACCAGGTGACAAAAATCAAGATGGAAGAAGTGATCTGCCAGGGGATGAAGTTGAAGCACTGACCGCTGGGTGTAGCAGTGGTGACCTTGACAAAGCTATTCTGGAGGAGTGGTGGGAAAGAACTGCAGCCCCCGTCACCTGGGGGAGAGGTACTGCCCAGCCTTGGAGCTAAACCTTCTGAGACCAAGCCAGTTCTCAGACCTGTTTCAAATGCCACCTCTTCCAGGAAGTCCCCAGGTATTAGAACCTCCCATGTTTGTATTTTGCCCCATCCTCTCAGATGGGAGAGAGGTACACCCACAAAGGATTAAAAGCTCTGAGCTGCCAGACTCACAAGAATCTGAGCCTGCATCCTTTGCTAAGCTGAGAACGGTTCCCACCCTGTCAAATCTTAAGATCCCATGCGCAGAGAGAACGGTGCTGGGTCCACCCTTGGGGGTGGACAAGGTCACTGCTGCCAAGGCTTTGGGGGGAGGCCTCTTGATGGGGCCCCAACGAGTGGAGGACCAGGCCTGGATGCCCTTTGCTGACCCAGAGCTCATCGAGCATCTCCTCCCTTGCATGCCAGGCCCTGCAGGAGAACAAGATGACAAAGTTTGCTGTTCTTGTCTTTGAGGAAGTGCGCACTGTCAGAAGTCAGATGTGGATACAGTCAACTGCCAGGGGTGGGTGGTTGGAAAGGCTTCACAGGGCCAAGGATTTGAATAGGACCATGAAAGAAGTCAAGGAGTTTGCCAGACTGACGGGGTGGTCTGAACAGGTGTGCCCAGACCGGGCCATGCTGGAATACAGTCTTTAGAAAAACCTGTTGGACCTGTGGTCAGAGACTGGATTGGGCTAGCCGGATGTGGTGGCATGTCGGCTGTGTTTATTGTGGCTAGTGTCTTGTGGGCTCCAGAGCGGGGAGAAAAGAGACACTAGGTGGGAAAGGTCCTTCCTTGCACATGCCACCAAGCTTGGGGAACCCTGTTCTCTCTTGCTGGTGTGGGCACCTCTACTGATGACACCTTCCCCCTCCTCTCCTCCTTAGTGGCCCAGCAGGAAAAGACCCCACCGCCCAGGCCCAGCCTGCTGGAGGCGGGCAGTGATGGCTCTGAGGAGCCCAAGCAGCAGGTGTCTTGGGAGCAGGAGTTTCTGGTGGGGAGCAGCCCGGGAGGCAGCGGGCGGGCGCTGTGCATGGTCTGTGGGGCCGAGATCCAGGCCCCCTCAGCAGACACGGCGCGCGCCCACATCCTGGAGCAGCATCCTCACACCCTGGACCTGAGCCCTTCCGAGAAGAGCAACATCCTAGAGGCCTGGAGCGAGGGGGCGGCCCTTGTGCAAGACTTTCGAGCGGAGCAGACGTCCCCACACCACTCAGGTAGTGGGGGCAGGGGTGGGGGCGGAGGGGAGAGTTGGAGTTTGTGGTTGATCACTGGCATCTGCCCGCTTCAGACTCAGGCCAGGACTCCGACCCAGACCCTGCCAGGATGCCAGCAGAGATCGTCGTTCTCCTCGACTCCGAGGACAACCCATCCCTCCCGAGGAGGACCCGGCCCAGGGGACTTCGCCCTCTGGAACTTCCCGGTCAGTCATCCCAGAGCCAGTGAGGCCAAGTTGGGGTGAGGGTATCATGAGCCCCGTGAGCTGGGTGGAGACAGGCTGCTCGGCAGGTACCCTGCAGCTCCGAGATTGCGGGAGTCAGACCTCTTAAAAAGGTCTTATCTTTTGCAGTGACCCCTGTCCCAGAGCCAGTAAGTAAGAAGCCCCGTGGTCAGAGATGCAAGGAGCCCTCTGGGGAAGAGCCGGTCAGGAAGAAAAGAGGCAGGCCTATGACCAAAACCCTGGACCTAGACCCAGACCCTGACCCAGGTGAAGGAGCGTGTGGGCTCCGGGGGGAAGCTGGGGCTGGAGGGGTCAGGGAGGGGTGGCAGGGGTCACGTGCACCTCAGCCGAGGCCCACAGTTTGATCCCGTCATTCCTTCAGACCCCCCCTCGCCAGACTCGCCCACGGAGACCTTCGCTGCTCCCGCTGAGGTCCGGCACTTCACGGATGGCAGCTTCCCGGCCGGCTTCGCCCTCCAGCTCTTCTCCCACACCCAGCTCAGGGCCTCAGACCGCAGAGACTTGCCCAAAGAGGGGAGAGGGGCCGAAGGAGGCCTCCTCCAGCCGGAAAGCCCCTCCCCAGGTGAGCGCCTGAGCAGGGGCGGCAGGTGCGCAGGGTTGGGGAGGCCACGTCCCCGGGTGGCTGGGCTGAGGGCAGGCAACCGGCCCGAGAGCTGAGGTTTGGGCACGCTCCTTAGGAGCATCCTGGTCATTAGGTTGAGTTAGGCCGGTGTTCCCCAAAGCCCGACAGCCGTCACCACACTCACGTCTGATTCCAGCTAGAGCCTGAGATGCCCACCCAGGGGCCTAAATGGGACTGATAACAGGAAACGGGGTCAACGCGCCACAGACCCTTGGCTCAGGGTGTGTCTGGTAATAGCAGTGAGCGCTTGTGTTTATATCATGTTCTCTGATTTTAAGAAAATTTTATAACACAGCTCATTTGGCGCTTATAAAAGTGTCTTTTTCCGAATGGACAGGCTGAGTCTCGGAGCAGTGGTTCCTTTTCCACGTCCGTGTGTTCCCTTCCTATGGCTGCTCTAACAGATTGCCACAAACTCAGTGACTGACAACAGCACAGATACACTGCCTTTTAATCCAGGAGGCCAGAGGCCTGGTACGGGAGGTGTCAGTGGGCCATAGGCAGGGTGTCGGCAGGGCCAGTTCTTTTCTGGCTCCTAAAGAGGGAGTCTTGCCTCTTCCAGCCTCTCGCGGCTGCTTCTATTCCTCAGCTTGTGCTCGCCTTCCATCTTCAGAGCCAGCCGTTGCCAGGCTTTCTTGGGATACCATCTTTGGTTCTGGCCCTTCGACCTCCTCTTTCCCCTTTAAGAACCTTTGTGGTTACCCTGAGCCCGCCTGGATCATCCAAGGCTCCATTTAATTTTAAAGTTGGTTGATTAACAACGTCAGTTCCTTCTGTAGCCTTAATTCTCCCCACCATGAACGTATCATATTCACAGCCCTGGGGGTTAGGACGTGGACATCCCTGGGGGACTGGTACTCTTGCTAGGACAGTCACCTAATGCGGCAGTAGCAGAATTGAGCTGACACTGGTGTGTTCCAGCGGGGCACCGGCTGAGCCTGGTTCTTCTCTCTCCATCTCGCCAGGCCAGGCCCTGCTCGCAGCATCTCGGGTGCAGAAAGTGGTTCTTGAAGGAGTGAATGTGGCACACACAGTACCTCATCCCGGCCTGCCCGAAGCGGGCATGTGGAGTTGGAGCCCTGAGAAAGATGGCACAACGGGTGTGGGAGGCTCCCCGGAGCAGGGCTCCCAAAGGGGAGGTGTGCCTTTTGCATAAAGAGAAAGCTTCACTTCCCTTCAGCCCACGTCACTCACTGACCACTGTCAGAAATTTGGCTTATATCCGTCCAACCTCTCACAAAGCTCTGTGTGCAAGTAGGTGCCCATATACTCCTGTGTATTTATTTTTTACCCAAAGGGGCTCTGCTTTTTCCAGTCTGAAGGCCGGCCTCACCCGTGTGAGGTTTTAACTGTCTCAGGTTTCAGCTTGAGTCACCTTGCAGTCCTGCCTCCCCAGGACTGCGCTGTGCCTAGACTTACGTGTTTCCTGGTCCCCCTCGTATCATCAGCGGACCCCTGCTGTACATAGCTGACCTTTCCCACTGGCTGGTGGGTCTTCTGGTTTCATTCTAGAAGGCGGGGGCTTCATTTCGAGCCTTGGGGTACCCTGTGCCCAAACTCCACCTGTCTGGAGTGACCAGTAGCTGAGAAGAGCATCCTTGAGGTCTCAGGTTCGTTTGGGGTGAGTGGGCAGAGCCTGAGACTTCGGGGTTCAGCTGTCCGAATGATTTGAAAGGGAGGGAGGCGCTGCGCCATGTTCTGGCAGCGGCAGGGACCTGTAGAGGTTCCAGACAGTCCAGAAAGCGCAGGAGATGGCGAGAGACACAGCGGTACGTGTGCTTGCAGCCTGACCCAGGAAGCCCTGAGAAATGACCCAAGTGGCCCAGCTTTGGCCCCAGGAAACGCCCAGTCTTCTGAGGGGCCCACGCCAGCACATACAGACGAGTAGGGTGCCCACGGTGGTTCTGAGCACGGCACGGGCTCCAGACTAGTGACCACAGACCGGTTCTGGGTTTTAAGGACCCAAAGCTCAGATTTCTCAGAAACCTGTGAGGCTTCAACCAGAATGTTCTACTTTGAGTTGTTTAATTTTTTTGAAGTTCTCCAAAGGTCTTGGTGGACTAGAGATCCTACCATTTTAAAAAAGAAAATTAAAAATCAAGGATTTAGAAGTTGGGAATCGGCAGGAAGTCACTGTGGTCAGCTGAGCTGGTGGCCATGTGTGTAAAGCCGTCAGGGGAGGCTTGCTGGACGTTCTGGGGCCTTGGAGGAGGAGGGCGTCCAGGCCAGGAGAGGCGGTGAGCCCTGAGGGCCCACTGGCAAGTAATGGAGAAAAGCCTTCCTGGTGTTTAATTAGAATAAGACCTGGAGACCTGGCTTAGAATACCTCGGCTAGACCAGTATGTTCCCAACTGGACCAAGGAGAAGAATGTGTGTGTGTGTGTGTGTGAGAGAGAGACTGGACCAAGAAGACGGGGGGGGGGGGGGGGGTGTCTGGACCAAGGTGTGTGTGTGTGTGTGTCTGGACCAAGGAGAAGAAAGTGTGTGTGTGTGTGTGTGTGTGTGTGAGAGAGAGAGACTGGACCAAGGAGAAGACATGGTGTATGTGTGTGTGACTGGACCAAGGAGAAGAGTGTGTGTGTATGTACCAAGGAGAAGAAAGAGTGTGTGTGTACCAAGGAGAAGAAAGTGTGTGTGTGTGTGTGTGTGTGTGTGTGAGAGTGACTGGACCAAGGAGAAGAGTGTGTGTGAGTGTGTGAGTGAGTGACTGGACCAAGGAAAAGACAGGGGGTGTGGGTGGGTGTGTGTGAGAGAGACTGGACCAAGGAGAAGAGTGTGTGTGTGTGTGTGTGTGTGTGTGAGTGACTGGACCAAGGAGAAGAATGTGTGTGTGAGAGACTGGACCAAGGAGAAGACAGGGTGTGTGTGTGTGTGTGTGTGTGTGAGCTTCATGAGTGGCAGGCTTTGTTCACTGCTGTATGCTCTGCACCTGGAACAGGGCATGCACAAAGAAAGCCCTTGGAAAAGATTTACTGACAGATGAGTGGATGGCAACTGCTTTCACTTGTCACTCTGGTGGTGACATTTCCAGAGTCTACTCAGAGATGAGCCTTAGTGAAAAACGAGAGATGGGTCCCAGCCACCCCCTGGAGAAGGTGCTCACATTTGCACAAGTGTGGAGGAAGAGAAGGGGGCTGAAGCTGGGGGAGCAGAGGGATTTGGGCTGGGCCAGGAGGCAAGTGGGGGCGGTTCTGGGCTTGGGGTGCTGAGCCCCCGTTTTACAGAAAAGGAAACTGAGCCTCGGGCAGCCTGTGTGTGTATCGCCAGTGCAGCACCCAGCCTGCCGCGAGGGTCAGGGATCAAGTCTCCTCTGTTGGACCACGAGCTCTTCTTTCCTTCAGGTCTTCCCCATCAGCTTACATAGAGATGTTATTTCTCCCTTCTTAACCCTCATCTATCATAGCCTCTGTCACATTTGTCCCCAAACCTTTTCAGCAAAGCTGGAGAACTTTTCTCTACCATCTCCAGTCTGTCTTTTGGAAGCCACTAGATTCAAACTCATGCTTACCACCTACATGTCTTTTTTGGCAAGATTGCCACTGACGTCCATAAAGTCAGACCCGGTGGTCAGTCCCTGTCTTTCCTGATCCGGCAGAAACAAGGAGCCTGTCCCGCCCTCCTTCCTGGAGGCTCGTGCTGCCCTTGGCCTCTCTGGCTGCACCGTGAGGGGGTTGCCCCTGCCTCTCTTGCCTGTTCACTTCCAGCTCTCAAAGTTGGATCATATGGTGGTTTTACTTCCTGTTTCTAGAGTATTATGCTTCCTTGGGTCTGGAAGTTTGCCTTTTTCATTCACAGTAATGTCCCCAGTGCCCAGCCCAGAATGGGTGCTGTCTGTGTATTTGGCAAATGAATGAATGACCCAACCATGAGTCAGGATCTGTACCCACGCCCTGGGTGATCCCAGACTCGAAGCTTGTCATGGTTCCACCTTCCCTTCTGTCTTGGGCCTGTCCCTTCAGTTCCAGCCTCTCTTGCGTAGTTGATGTGTCTGGTTGGTTGTATAAAAGATCCCCCAAACTCGATGTTTCTGACAGCGTTTCTGAATGGAACCCCAGCCTCTTTACCGCCCCCCTCCCCGTGCTTCACTTCCCTGGGAAGCTGGCTACCACGTTCTTCAGCTTGCTTGGACCAAAGCCTCAGAGTCGTCATCTATCTCTCTCAGACCCCACTTCAGTCTGTCAGCAAATCCTGTTAGCCCCACCTCCAGGATGCTCAGGTTTGAAACACACACAAACCCTGTCACTATCTCTGCTGCTGCTGCCTTCATCCAAGGTTCCTTAACAGCCTGTCTCCTGGCTTCTGATCATTGCCCACTGGGTCAGTCTGCAGCAGCCAGAGCCGCCGTTGAAAACACAAGTGGGATCCTAGCACTGCTGCTCAGAGCCCCCCAGTGCCGTCACTGTCACATTCTAGAGAAAAGTCAGAGTCCTCAGGGGCCTGGTGGTCCTCACCTTCCCCGCTCACCAGAGCATCCACATGTCCTCTTCCTCCCCCAGGAATGCTGTTCCCCAGCTAGACAGTGCGGACTCCTCACTTCTGTACACCTTTGCTCACGGATCACCTCCAGGTCACCTCTGTGAAACCCTCCTGTCCCCTACTCTGGTGTGCTTTTTCACTTTGCTTCTATCCATGTGTATCACATTGCGTTTTTGATTTGTTTGTCCTGTTGATTGGCTCTCACTGCTGGAACGTAAATTCCAGGAAGGCCACTTAGTCTGCCCCGTGTCCTGGGGAACCCCCAGCAGCTAGACTAGCTGGGGCACAGTGTGGTTGCCCAGTAAGTTACTGTTGAATGAAGGAGCCCCGTGAGTGGGCCCCACATGTCCTCAAGGAGTGAAGAGTGTGTCAGGAAGACAAACCAGCTCATGTGAATACAAAGCAGTTTGTTCAGTTGCACAACCCAGTGGCAGCCATTGAGTCATTTTACATCCCAGCAAACGGTACAGCAAGATTGTACCCATTTTCCCTGCCAAATCACTAAGTCTCTGGAAACAGTAAAGGCCAAAACCACAAGTAACACAGACACCACAACAGTTGCAGTCACTGTGTTACGTTTTCTGGTTTTGCTTTTTGGTGTAACTTTTGGACCTGCTTATGCAGTGCGCTGGGTGGGGTTGCTTCCTGACGGGGTTGTCAGCAGTCCACGTTCCCATCTTGAGATCCGATTTCGCCTGTTGTGAGTAGCTTCATGCTGATCATGTGGACACGTGACCCCTGCATGGTCAGTACTGACTCGGGAGGTAAAGAGCCTGGTCGGGGTTGCAAAGCAGAGCTGGATGTTAACCCCAGGAGCCTCCGTGAAGTGCTCCCTCCTCCACCCTTCATATTCACCAGGGCAGAGCCCTGTTTCTCTTTCCTTTGGGGTGTTCTCCATCCCACCACCTCTGCCCACGCAGGGCAGAGCCCATCAGGCTAGGATGCCCAGTGAGTTTTAGGTGAAAGAGTCGGCTGAAGACAGAGAGGTGAGGGGGGCGGAGGAGAGCACCAAGCATCCCTGTGTGGAGTACACACAGGAGGGAGGCTGCAGAGGGCCCCCGGAGACGGGATGCCCCCGTGGTCAGCGCTGGTCCTCGGGTGAACCAGGAGCGAGGCCTCCCACTGTCCCTGGGCTTCCCCTCTGACTGCAGGTCCAGAGCTGTGGAATGGAAGGCCTGGAAAGGGGGGTGTGGTTTAGAGACCTTCCAGGAACATCCCTCAGCCGGATGGTCTGGAGGGCCCTGACTCTGCTCTCTGCCCTCACCCCTGCCCAGCTCCCCCTCCGGGGCTTCGCGGGACGCTGGATCTCCAGGTCATCCGTGTGCGACTAGAGGAGCCCCCAGCAGTCAGCCTCCTGCAAGACTGGTCCAAGCACCCCCAGGGCGCCAAGGGAGTGGGAGCAGGTGACGCCCCAGACTGGCCCGCGGTGCTGTCGGAACCCAGCAGCACTGTGGGGGCGCAGCCAGAGGCGGGGAGTGGCCTGTAGGTTCTTGCTTTCCTGGGGTGGGAGGGAGGGAGGGAGGAGGCAGTGTCCCCCTTGGGCTCATCACGCAGAGCCCCCCAGCTCGCCCGCCTGAGTAGAACCAGGTGCCAAAGCAGGATGGAGGAGAGGAAGGTGGGTAGCATCTGCCATGACTTGGGGCGCTGGGAAAACGTCTCCTGGGGGCGAGGCGGGGGACTGCCCGTGGCTGTCGTGCGGTAGGGCATTGGGCCTGTGGAGAACACCCACCCGATCCTTTTGCTGACCCCGACCTCTACTGTCCCCCTGACCTCCTCCCGCCCTCTCAGCCCCCCCCATTCTCCCTCGGCACAGTGCCTTACACAGGAGGTGGTCGTGAACTGAGCCCCACTACCTCGGGGGACGCCTCCCCTCCCCCCTGCGCAGGCCCCCAGAGCAGGAGGCCTCCATTACCTCTTCCCGCTCCATCCTCACAGGTGGCCCACCGGTCACTCACTCTCCTGTTCACCTCTTTTCCTGTTGTATATATCTCCTTTGTTGACAATAAATTATTTTTTTTTATGAAGAGAGTTCTGTCTGGGCCATCATTGGGGGGAGGGATTTGCTAGCAATCTGTCCAGCCCCCTAGAGCGACCCTGAGAAGCAGGAGAGCTGAGAGGGGGTCCTGGGTGTGGGCCAGAAGCTGCGGCTGGGAGGCTGGTGCTGGCACGGGGTGGGGGCAGGCCTTGTCAGATGGGCGCCTCAGCCCCTCCCCTCACCCCTGCCCTCCAGATGGGGTCAGGAGCGCCTCTTACACATACCTTCTGACTCACTTGGTGAACCTCTGTTCGAGACAGGCCACTCTGGGGCGCCAGGGAGGAGCTGAGACCTAAGGTCATCTTTCCGGAGTGCCCTGGCTGTGGCCAACGTGCAGGGGCACCAATGCCTCCCCCGACCCCGCCCCAGGACAGGAAGAAAGGCAGGCAGGCCGCCTCCAACCTTTCAGCCTCGCGGTCAGCCCCCATCTCCTTCGCTTAATTACAGCGAGCCTTTGCCTGGTTTTCAGGTTCCCTGAACCAGGAGATAACCCACTTTGGATCACTCCCCCTATTCCTTAATCCCTTCCCTCCTAAACTACCATCACCAGCCAAACCTGCATAGGGTTGTGTTCTTCCTCTGTGGTGATGGGGGCTCTCAAGAGGCACAGAGAGCTCTCAGATCCCTAACTTGACTGTCCCGTGTAGAATCCAGGGGTGGGTGGGAGAATAGGGCCGTCCACCCTCTGCCCCGGCTCCGCTGCTGCTGATGGAAGCCCACAGCCCAGCAGGTTCTGAGACTGACCAGGAGGCTGGTCCCTAAACCAGGGGGAGTCGGCTGGGCAGGCTGTGCTGTGTGCCTGGCTGAGCTGACGTCGCCCGTGGGCCCAACCAGGTGTGGTGGGCTCGTGGCGTGTGGCCCTCTCCCCCCATCTGGTGAGCTCGGGAGAAAGAGTCTGAGGATGTCAGGGGCCCTTTTCCAGGGGAGACCAGATGTGTGGTGTGATGGAGGAAAACCGAGCAAGGATTCAGGACCCCTTGTGTCTTGGGCGACTCCACCAGGGCATGAGGGCCACGGGACTCCCCTGTGTCTCTCCCACCATTTCTGCAAATTGGCAGAACTTGTATCCTACCAAATAGGAAGGAATAAATAATGCTGACAGTCTGGCTCTGAAACACAGACTATGAATTATTGCAGGTGGTTGCTGTCTGTCTTTTCAATGGTGTGACTGTTTACATTTATGCCAATGTGCTTTTAAAACAACGTGGCTATGTTGTTGGGTGTTGACAATTGGGAGAACTTAGAAAAGTTCATTGTACAATTGTGAAGCTAAATGCATCTTTGCAGCTGTTAATTATGATTGAAGGTTTGGCCCGCTAGACTGTGAGCTCCTTCTGGGCGAGGGCTGGATTGCGTTGACTTCATCTTCCTAGTGTCCTGCATAGGGCCTGGTGCAGAGTAGGTGCTCAATAAATGTTTGTGAAGTGCTCTATTGGTGTGTTCCTTTGTGACATTTGTGCTGTGTGGGCTGGTCCTCGGAATGTGGTCCTCTGCTCTCCTGAGGTAGCTGGCGGAGTAACTGCTGGTAATGTGGTTCTTCGTGGCTTAACCCCCACATCTCAGGTGGCAGGGATCTACCCAGCCTCAGTGGGGACCCCAGGGACTCTATGAGCTGGTGTGGCTGGAAGCTGCCGGTGGGCACCTCTGGGCTTCCAGGGAGAGGCAGAGTGGAGCCTGGGGCATGGCTCTACCCAGAGTGAAGAAGGAGGTTTCTGAACACCCGTGAAGGATTGCTTGGGGTCCACCACCTGGGCCAGAGTCACCATCCTAGAGCCTGCGACACCAAGAAAGCCTCCCTTGCAAATATCAGTGACCCAGGGGCTGATGGTGGCAGCTTTCTCCAGGTGCGATGCTGACGTCCAGCCACAACCAAGTGAAGAATCAGGACAAGGATGCCACCACCCAACCCCCTGACCCGTGCCCCTAGACCCCAGTACTTTGCGCTTTGAAGCCGGCCACCTGCCACCCTTCACAACTGCCTTCCTTGGGGTCCAGGTCAGGGAGCTCTTTTTGGAGACCTGTGGGCAGAGCCAGACCAAGAGAAGGGAAGAAGCACTCACTTCTCCCCTTGAAGAGAAGCTGAACTGTGGATGGACAGTGGGAGTCACTGGCTGGGTACCTGTGTAGCCCCCAGTTCCATCATGGCTCTGGTCCAGATTGTGGCTCCCACAACCTGACCCCCCCTTTTCCGGTGTCCCCCACCCCAGCTTTCTCACGCATGTGCACACACGCACACGCACGGCCAGGCTGCAATCTGGCTCAAATGAGACTGCCTTCCGGCCCTCGGTGAACTGGGAAATCCTGCACGCTCTGGGGTGTGGGGAGGTCTGGAGTGGGAGAGCCTCTCTGAGGGGATCGCAGCCTCTCTCTGTCTGTACCCCCAGCCAGTCTGTTGTGGGGGGCACCCAGCTGACCCCAGGGGAGCATGGGAGCTGCCATTGCAGGTGCGCTGACAGGTAAGGTGACCCCACCACAGTCCGTGTGTCTGTTCCCCACCTCCCTGGAACCGGTCGCCTTCACACCACTGAATCCAGCCAGTCCCTTTCTGACCTCTTCCCATGGTCAGAGCTCAGCCGCCTCCAGACAGGAAGCAAAGTCACCGTTTGGGGCCTCCCCAACACCAACAACAAAGCCTCTGGTCTCAGGCCCCACCTCCAGGAGGCCTGAGGCAGCGGGAGCAGCACGGAGCCGGACCAGGCCAAGCACCCTGCAGGGTCAGACTGCACAGCCGCGAATGAAGGCCCCGGGCAGCCCGGTGCCGGGAACTGCGGGGGTGGACAGGACACCGCCCTGGTCCCCAGGGTGGGTCACCTCACGCTGTGCCTGTGATACAGATGAGGAAAGAGGTGCCTCCAGCTACACGTGGTACCTCGCCTGCCACCCCAGAGCAGTTACAGCAGCAGAAGCTGGCCGAGCCCAGGTCTGTCTGACCGCAGAGCTGCGGTCGCTGGCGCCCTGTGGCCAGTCTGTGCCCTAGGGAGACCCGACATGTCTTCCTCCAGAGCCTGGGGACCCTTGGTAGGTTTGGGGCGGCAGTGGACTCAGGAATTGGGAAGCGCATTCAAAACGACAAGCACTCACACCTTTTTTTTGTTTTCACAGTTTCATTTATTTACTTATTTTCGACTGTACCGTCTTCATTTCCATGAGGGCTTTTCTCTGGTTGTGGTGCACGGGCTACTCATCACAGTGCTTATCTTGTGGAGCCTGGGCTCTAGGGCACCAGTCTCAGCAGTTGTGGCTCCCGGGCCCTAGAGCACAGGCCCTGTAGTTGCAGCACACACGGGCTTAGTTGCTCCGAGGCACGTGGGCCTTCCAGGACCAGGGATCGAACCTGCGTCCCCTGCATTGGCAGGCAGATTCTTTACCACTGAGCCACCGGGGAAGCCCACTCATACCTCCTTTGCTCCAGGACCGTGATCGTGGTGCCCAGGGCCCTGGTTGTGCCCACTTCCAGAGGCCCCAGGCCCTGGCCCCTGCTAGGAGCATGCCCTGTGCGTGGCAGTGCCCACTGGAGGAGCTCACCACGATGAGGGGTGCTCATCACACCTGTCTCAGGCGATGATGTCTGGGGACCAAGCTGAAGGATTTGAGAGTGTGCGGAGTCTTGTTCCTCACCGACCTCTTTCTCCTGAAAGGGGCCTGGGCTCCTGGGTGGGTCCTGCCTACTGCCCTGGCCTCACTCTGACCTCTGACCCTGGCTCAGGCTGGGCGTGGTATTTGGAGGCTATAAAAGCAGTGACAGGATGTGATGTCCACATGAGCTGGGGCTGCCCTAGGGGACAGGGCATAAGGAGGGGCTTCTCCTTTCCAGACTCTGCCCTGACCCCTCTGCTCCTTCTCTCTGATCTGACCACTTGCCCACCCACATCCTCCTGAGTAAGCGGTTGGCCTTGGAGAGACAAGTCCTCCAAGGTCAAGATCACTGCACTCTTCAGAGCTCAGGCTCAAGGGGCCACTTGGACCCAGGCCACAGCTGGAAGCGAGGCGTTCACTCTTCAGGTGTTTTGAATATAGTCATGAACAAGAGACGGTGCTGCAGCTGTCCCCACACCCTGGACGGCAAACTAGGAATTCTCCAGGTGTCCAGCGGGGATGAGCACTGGGTGACGGGCACTATTTTTTCCTCTTTTCTTTCATGATCATGGACAGCTTTCTTTTTCCTCACCTCTCAGTTTGTGGGATCTTAGTTCCCCAACCAGGGATCAAGTCCATTGAAAGCATAGAATCCTAACCACTGGACCACCAGGGAATTCCCGATCACAGACATTTTCACACCCACCCAAAAGAAGAGAGAGAGGGAATAATGAACTGTGATGTATCCATGACCCAGTTTCAACAAATATGGCCAGTTTTGGTTTATCTTTATTTTCTCCTCCTTTCGGGATTATTTAAAAGCAAATCTCAGCAGTTCCCTGGTGGCGCAGTGGTTAAAAATCCTCCTGCCAGTGCAGGGGACACAGGTTCCATCCCTGGTCTGGGAGGATTGCACGTGCCTTGGAGAAACTAAACCCACGCGCATTAACAACTGAGCCTGCGCTCTAGAGCCCACAAGCTGCAGCTACTGAAGCCCGTGTGCCTGGAGCAATGATGAGAGAATGAGAAGCCACTGCAATGAGAAGGCTGCGAACTGCCGCTAGAGAGGAGCCCCTTCTCTCGGCCACCAGAGAAAGCCCATGCAGCAATGAAGGCCCAGCACAGCCAAAATAAATGAACGAGTAATTTTTACAGTGAAGAAGAGCTAAAGAGCCCCTTGATGAAGATCAAAGAAGAGAGTGAAAAAGCTGGCTTAAAACTCAGCATTCAAAAAACAAAGATTATGGCATCCGGTCCCATCACTTCATGGCAAATAGATGGGGAAAAAGTGGAACAAGTGGCAGATTTCATTTTCTTGTGCTCCAAAATTCCTGCAGATGGTGCCTGAAGCCACGAAATTAAGACACTTGTTCCTTGGAAAGAAAGCTATGACAAACCTAGACAGCATATTAAAAAGCAGAGACATCACTTTACCGACAAAGTCTGTATAGTCAAAGCTATGGTTTTTCCAATAGTCATGTATGGATGTGAGAGTTGGACCATAAAGAAGGTTGAGCACGGAAGAATTGATGCTTTGGAACTGTGGTGTTGGAGAAGACTCTTGAGAGTCCCTTGGACTGCAAGGAGATCAAACCAGTCAATCCTAAAGGAAATCAGTCCTGAATATTCACTGGAAGGACTAATGCTGAAGCTGAAGCTCCAACACTTTGGCCACCTAATTGGAAGAGCCAACTCATTGGAAAAGACCCTGATTCTGGGAAAGATTGAGGGCAAGGGGAGAAGAGATAAGGGGAGAGGATGAGATGGTTGGATGGCCTCACTGGCTTAATGGACATGTAGGCATGAGTTTGAACAAACTCCGGGAGATGGTGAAGAACAGGGAAGCTTGGCATGCTGCAGTCCGTGGGGTCACAAAGAGTCAGACACAACATAGGGACTGAGCAACAACAATTTTTAAAAAAACAAGTCCCAGATATTATATCATTTCATCTGTAAATAAGTCTGTTTGCATCTCTCAGAAATTCAAACTCTTTTCAGTAAACATATCATATCACACTTCCAAATTAATAATTCCTTAATGTCACTTAACTTGGATGTGGGGTATCTCCTCCCGGCCACTGCTACTGACCGTGGACATAGGGTATCTCCTCTTGACTGGCTGCCGTTCCAGTTCCACACTTTCCTGGAGCAGCCGTGAAGAGATACCCCACATCCAAGGTAAGCGAAACCCCAGTAAGACGGTAAGCTCTGAGAGAGGGCATCAGAGGGCAGACAGACTGAAACCACAATCACAGAAAACTAACAATCTAATCACATGGACCACAGCCCTGTCTAACTCAATGAAACTAAGCCATGCCGTATACGGCCACCCAGGACAGATGGGTCACGGTGGACAGTCTTGACAAAATGTGGTCCACTGGAGAAGGGAATGGCAAACTACTTCAGTAGTCTTGCCTTGAGAACTCCGTGAACAGTATGAAAAGGCAAAAAGATAGGACACTGAAAGATGAACTCCCCAGGTCAGTAGGTGCCCAATATGCTACTGGAGATCAGTGGGGAAATAACTCCAGAAAGAATGAAGAGACGGAGCCAAAGCAGAAACAACACCCAGTTGTAGGTGTGACTGGTGTAGAAGCAAGGTCCGAAGCTGTAAAGAGCAATATTGCATAGTAACCTGGTAATGTTAGGTCCAGGAATCAAGGCAAATTGGAAGTGATCAAACAGGAGATGGCAAGAATGAATGCTGACATTTTAGGAATCAGTAAATTAAAATGGACTGGAATGGGTGAATTTGACTCAGATGACCATTATATCTACTACTATGGGCAAGAATCCCTTAGAAGAAATGGAGTAGCCATCACGGTCAACAAAGGAGTCCAAAATGCAGTACTTGAATGCAATCTCAAAAACGACAGACTGAAATAAAAAAAAACACGACAGACTGATCTCTGTTGGTTTCCAAGGCAAACCATTCAATATCACGGTAATCCAAGTCTATGCCCCAACCAGTAATGCTGAAGAAGCTGAATTTGAACTGTTCTGTGAAGACCTACAAGACCTTTTAGAACTAACACCCCAAAAAGATGTCCTTTTCATCCTTTTACAGGGGACTAGAATGCAAAAGTACGAAGTCAAGAAACACCTGGAGTAACAGGCAAATTTGGCCTTGGAGTACAGAACGAAGCAGGCTAATAGAGTTCTGCCAAGAGAACACACTGGTCATAGCAAACACCCTCCTCCAACAACACAAGAGAAGATTCTACACATGGACATCACCATATGGCCAACACAGAAATCAGATTGATTATATTCTTTGCAGCCAAAGATAGAGAAGCTGTATACAGTCAGCAAAAACAAGACCGGGAGCTGACTGTGGCTCAGATCATGAACTCCTTATTGCAAAATTCAGATTTAAATAGAAGAAAGTAGGGAAAACCCCTAGGCCATTCATGTATGACCTAAATCAAATCCCTTACGATTATACAGTGGAAGTGAGAAATAGACTTAAGGGACTAGATCTGATAGACAGAGTGCCTGATGAACTATGGACAGCGGTTCGTGACATTATACAGGAGACAGAGATCAAGACCATCCCCAAGAAAAATAAATGCAAAAAAGCAAAATGGCTGTCTGAGGAAGCCTTACAGGTATCTGTGAAAAGAAGAGAAGCAAAAAGCAAAGGAGAAAAGGAAAGATATACCCATTTGAATGCAGAAATCCAAAGAATAGCAAGGAGAGATAAGAAAGCCTTCCTCAGTGATCAGTGCAAAGAAATAGTGGAAAACAACAGAATGGGAAAGACTAGAGATCTCTTCAAGAAAATTAGAGATACCAAGGGAACATTTCATGCAAACATGGGCTCAATTAAGGATAGAAATGGAATGGACCTAACAGAAGCAGAAGATATTAAGAAGAGGTGGCAAGAATACACAGAAGAACTATACAAAAAAAGATCTTCATTACCCAGATAACCACGACGGTGTGATCACTCATCTAGAGCTAGACATCCTGGAATGTGTAGTCAAGTGGGCCTTAGGAAACATCACTACAAACAAAGCTAGTGGAGATGATGAAATTCCCGTTGAGTTATTTCAAATCCTAAAAGATGATGCTGTGAAGGTGCTACACTCAATATGCCAGCAAATTTGGAAAACTCAGCAGTGGCCACAGGGCTAGAAAAGGTCAGTTTTCATTCCAATCCCAAAGTAAGGCAATGCCAAAGAATGCTCAAACTACTGCACAATTGCACTCATCTCACATGCTAGCAAAGTAATGCTCAAAATTCTCCAAGCCAGGCTTCAACAGTACGTGAACCGTGAACTTTCAGATGTTCAAGCTGGTTTTAGAAAAGGCAGAGGAACCAGAGATCAAATTACCAACATCCGCTGGATCAGCAAAAAAACAAGAGAGTGCCAGAAAAACACCTATTTCTGCTTTATTGACTAGGCCAAAGCCTTTGACTGTGTGGATCACAATAAACTGGAAAATTCTTCAAGAGATGGGAATACCAGACCACCTGACCTGCCTCTTGAGAAATCTGTATGCAGGTCAGGAAGCAACGGTTAGAACTGGACATGGAACAACATACTGGTTCCAAATAGGAACAGGAGTACTTCAAGGCTGTATATTGTCACCCTGCTTATTTAACTTACATGCAGAGTACATCATGAGAAATGCTGGGCTGTATGAAGCACAAGGTGGAATCAAGATTACCAGGAGAAATATCAATAACTTTAGACACACAGATGACACCACCCTTATAGCAGAAAATGAAGATCTTGATGAAAGTGAGAAAGGAGAATGAAAAAGTTGGCTTAAGCTTAACATTCAGAAAACTAAGATCATAGCATCCAGTCCCATCACTTCATGCAAATAGATGGGAAAACAGTGGAAAGAGTGGCAGACTTTATTTTTGGGGGCTCCAAAATAACTGCAGATGGTGACTGCAGCCGTGAAATTAAAAGGTGCTTACTCCTTGGAAGGAAAGTTATGACCAACCTAGACAGCATATTAAAAAGCAGAGACATTACTTTGTCAACAAAGGTCCGTCTAGTCAAGGCTATGGTTTTTCCAGTAGTCATGTATGGATGTGAGAGTTGGACTATAAAGAAACCTGAATGCTGAGGAATTGATGCTTTTGAATTGTGGTGTTGGAGAAGACTCTTGAGAATCCCTTGGACTGCAAGGAGATCCAACCAGTCCATCCTAAAGGAGATCAGTCCTGAGTGTTCACTAGAAGGGCTGATGTTGAAGCTGAAACTCTAATACTTTGGCCACCTGACGCAAAGAGCTGACTCATTTGAAAAGACCCTGATGGCTGGGAAAGATTGAAGGCAGGAAGAGAAGAGGATGACAGAGGATGAGATGGCTGGATGGCACCACCGACTCAATGGACATGAGTTTGAGTAAACTGCGGGAGTTGGTGATGGACAGGGAGGCCTGGCGTGCTGTGGTCCATGGGGTTGCAAAGAGTCAGACACGACTGAGTGACTGAACTGAACTGAATGTCACTTAATATCCATTTCAGTGTTCACATTCCCCAGTTGGTCCATGAACATCTTTTTTTTTTTTATTTTTATTTATTTTTTTTTTTTTTTTCATGAACATCTTTAAAAATTTTTTTTTTAATATTTTGATTGTGGGAAATACACATAGTGTGTATATTCATATTGTTGTGCAACCCATCTCCAGAACTCTGCCAGGAATCTTTTTAAAGCTGATTTCTTTGAATCGTGGTCTAAGTATGGTCCACGCACTACATTCAGTTGACGGGTTTCAACCTGTAACAGCCTTTCTTTCCTCTTTTTCCCTATACCTTTTCTTTTTTCTTAAGAGCACAGTGGCTGGCTCTGTGGACTGAAGTTCCTCCATTCTGAATGTGGCTGATCACATTCCCGTGATATCCTTGCAAGTTCATCCATCAGGGATGCAGTTTTGAAATGGAGGCTTGAGAGGGCCTCCCCTGGAGACATTTAAGCAGAGAGAACGTGTAGTTACATAGCGAGCGGAGTTCTGGGAAGAGGGACAAGGAAGGCCAAAGCCCTGTGAATTTTGTCTCCTGGGGGTTCGCAGACACTGTTGGAAGCACTAAGGATACTGCCCCAGCCAGAAAACATCCCTGCTGTCCTTGGGGCTGGGGACCTCAGGCACTGCCCTCCCCAGGGAGGATGATGGTAAGGAAAGTAGGAATGTTCCCCCGGACACACCTGCTGCCAGCCAGGAGCAACCCTGCAGCTTTGGGCACACTGTTGAGTCATTGGCCACCCTCCCGTGCCCCTCTCCTCCAGATAGAGCCCTGGATACCAGCTGGTACTGACTCCTCTCTGCCAGCTCCAAGTCTAGGGCTGCTCTTGGCCCATGTGACATCCACATGAGATGAGATGGGGACTCCTTGAGGGCTGGCTGCCTGCGGGCCCCCATGGGCCACTCCAATTGCGCCAGTCCCTCTTTGCAGTCCTTTGCTTATCCTTGGGACCTCAGCATCACCTCCTCCAAGAAGCCTTCCTTGCAGCTTCCTCCAGGCCCTGTGCTCCCACAGTTCCCAGATCATCCACTTAGGGTATTCCCCTCTGAGACCCTGGAAAACCTGCCCACTCCTGCTTTCCCCTCTGCTTCCCACCAGCATTGCTTCTGCCAACACGGCAGCCTGATGCTCAAGGCATCGAGGATACTCAACTTTCTTAGCCATGGAGATTGCAGGACCCTCCCTGTGGACAGTAACCCCGTATGGGAGTGTGGGTGGTCCAAAGGGCACCTCTCACCAGGAGAACAGACTCCGAAGGTGGCCTCCAGGCCTGCGGGACCTGCCCCTCCCCACTTGCCACCCCAAGCAGGTATACAGTGGCCTATGTGGGCAGCTGGAATTTCCTGCTACACTGGGCACATGTGAGTGAGGCTGGTAGGGACATGGTCTCCTCTACCCTAGGCACAGTGTCCAGTTCTGGGCTAAGGAGGGCGAGAGTGACATGGTCACTGCATTAGGGTTTGAGACATTGTCTCAGACTCTCACAGAATACCACAGACTCAAGGCTTATGGGCTTCCCCGGTGGCCTAGCTGGTAAAGAATCCGCCTGCCAATTCGGAAGACACAAGAGAGACTGGTTCGATTCCTGGGTCGGGAAGATCCCCTGGAGAAGGAAATGGCAACCCACTACAGGATTCTTGCCTGGGAAATTCTAGGAACAAAGGAGCCTGGTCGGCTATAGTCCATGGGGTCATAAAGAGTCCATGCACACATGGCATACAATAACAGAAATTTATTCCTCATATCTCTAGAGGCTGAGAAGTCCAAGATCAAGTTGCCAGATTCAGTGTCTGGCAGGAGCCTGCTTCCTGGTTCATAGACAGCTGTGTTCTTACTCTGTCCTCACGTGGTGGAAGGGACCCGGTGGTCCCTCTTTTACAAGGGCCCTCATCCTGGGACTTCCCTGGTGCCCCAGTGGTTAAGAATCCACCTGCTAATGCAGGGGACGTGGGTTTGATCCCTGGTCCAGGAACTAAGGTTCCACGGGCTGCAGGGCAACTAAGCCTGTATGCCACAACTACTGAAGCCAGAGCATTCTGGAACCCGTGCTCTGAAACAAGAGAAGCCGCCTAATTGAGGAGCCCACGCACTGCAACTAGAGAAAGCCCACGAGGCCACTAACAGCCCCTTGCACCGTAGTGAAGACCCGGCACAGGGCATCCAAAAATAAAGAAATATATTTTTTTAAAAAACCCATCCCACACTGAAATGTTGTGAAGTAATTAGCCTCCAACTAATAAAAAAAAAAACAAAAAACCCATCCCATCCCTTCCTGACCAAATCGCCTCCCAGAGGCACACCTCAAATACCATCACCTCAGGGGTATTATTCAGCCACTCAGTCGTCTCTGACTCTGCGACCCCACGGGACTGGAACACGCCAGGCTGAGGGACGTTACCTAATGACTCACCAGATTCATTAGTGACAGAACTGGGGCCAGGATGGGCTCTCTCACATCTGATCCAGGGTTGCTGTTCTCGGAGGTGGGGAGATGACAGTAGAGAGATTTAATAGAAGACTCGGGAGGCTAGCTAGAGTCTGCCTAGTAATGACCACAGCCCACACACTGCACTGGCTGGCCACCTGTCCCGGCATGTTTCATGTATTACCTCATTATTGCCTCATAAATCAACCCTGTGAGGTAGGTACTTTTATTATCCCCATTTCACAGATGGGAAAATTAAGGCAGAGCAAGGCTAAGAGGCTTACCTAAGATTACACAGCCACTAAAGAGCAGCCTGGCAGCAGGGCTATGTGTTTGCTCACGACCCCCACACAACCTGCCTCTCGTGGGCTCAGAAGCCTCAAGTTCATTCCCGTGTTCCTACTCCCACTGGCAAGGGACCAAGCTTCTCTAGGCTTCGATTTCCTTCTGAGTAAACCTGAGGAAATAATAGTGCCTCTCACTTGTAAGTGTGATTAAATCCACATAGGACCCAGTGTGGGTTAGCCCTGAGAAAAGGGAAGGCGCCTGGGAGTTCCTGTCCTTGTGTAGCTCATATCCTGGTGGAATAATAAACGTATTCTATTCCATCAATTCTAAGATGCACATTTTCCCACACTCTAATCTCTGAAATGTCCTAAATTCAATATGAAAAGTGAAAGTCACTCAGTCGTGGCCAACTCTTGGCGACCCCATGGACTTTAGCCCACCAGGCTCCTCTGTCCATGGAATTCTCCAGGCAGGAATACTGGAGTGGGTAGCCATTCCCTTCTCCAGGGGACCTTCCTAACCCAGGGATCAAACCCAGGTCTCCTGCATTGCAGGCGGATTCTTTACCAGCTGAGCCACCAGGGAAGCCCCAGATTCAATATGGTGTATGGTAATAATGCTTCCCTGGGAGCTCAGCTGGTAAAGAATTCACCTGGAATGCAGGAGACCTGGGTTCAATCCTTGGGTTGGGAAGATCCTCTCTAGAAGGGAATGGCTACCCACTCCAGTATTTTGGCCTGGAGAATTCCATGGACAGAGGAGCCTGTCAGGCTACACTCCATGGTGTCGCAGAGTTGGACGCGACTGAGCAACTTTCATTTCACTTTCAATAATGATAAATTGCATGATGAAAGTTCAGAGACATCGAGAGAGAGTAAAGCTCAGTGAGAATGGGAGGGCCTCTGGTGAGTCAGAGGGCGTGCGTGGGTCTTCCCACACCCTGTCATCTGACTCTTGACCAGAGGGTAATTCTGGGCTGCTCTCCTCACCCACAAGGTGGCCTGCCAGGAATGGACAAGTTCTCTGGCTCCCCTGATTGGGAGGAGAAGATGGAGAACAGTTGCAATGGTTCACAGGGGTGAGAATGAAAGTGTCTTCCATCCAGCACTTTGGGCTCCCCTTGGCTTTTCTTCCCCTGGCCGTGGGAGGGACCGCTACCCTAAGCCCCTGTGACTCTCCAGCTGGGAATCTGTAATCCTTGCCTTCTCCAGTGGGCATCACAGCTGCCCAGGAGCACTGCTCCTATTGGCTGACTTCTACCTGGTCTGGGGCCTGTGGGAGATGCCTTTATTCTTGTGTTTCTTTTCACTTGTTCAGGTTGGAAAGTCTGGAATTATCCTTAATTCTTCTCTCTCACAAATCTCCTAAACCAATCCATCAAAAAATCCTTTCGGGGACTTCCCTGGTGGTCCAGTGATTAATGGCTCAGCTCCCAATTCAGGGGGCCTGGGTTCAATCCCTGGTCAGGGAACTAGAACCGCACATGCTGCAACTAAAGATCCCACATGCATGCCGCAACAGAAGATTGAAGACCTTAAATAAATAAGGTTTGTTTTTTTTTTTAATGTAAAAAGAAAGAAATCCTGTCGGCTCTATCAATCCTGTTAATAAACCACTACTTCACTGCTGCGCCTTGCTCCGAGCCATGGTCATTCCTCACTTGAATTACCTTAAAAGCCTCCTTCAGGGTATCCAGATTTCTGCTCCTGCTTTGCCCTTTCACTCTATTCATTTTTTTAAATAATTACAAAATAATTCCTGTATTTATTTATTTGGCTGTGCCGGGTCTTAGTTGCCGCTCTTAAGATCTTTAGTTGCTCGAACACTTATTTGTGGCATGTGGGATCTAGTTCCCTGACCAGGGATCAAAGCCCGGTCTCCTGCATTGAGAGCTCAGAGTCTCAGCCACTGGACCCCCAGGGAAATCCCTCTCACTTTACCAGCAATCTGGCAACCAGTCAGATTGAGTCACTATAGTGGCTCCCCACTTTGCTTCAAGGAAAAGTCAAAGCAGTGGCCCACCAGATCTGACTCCACATCATCTTTGACAAAACTAGACAGTGTATTAAAGAGCAGAGACATCACTTGGCCGACAAAGGTCCATATAGTCAAAGTTATGGTTTTTACAGTAGTCATGTATGGATGTGAGAATTGGACCACAAAGAAGGCTGATCACTGAAGAACTGATGCTTTTGAACTGTGGTGTTGGAGAAGACTCTTGAGAGTCCCTTGGACAGCAAGGAGATCAAACCTGTCAATCTTAAAGGAAACCAGTCCTGAATATTCATTGGAAGGACTGATGCTGAAGCTGAAGGTCCAATACTCTGGCTACCTGACGTGAAGAGCCAACTCATTGGAAAAAGACTCTCATGCTGGGAAAGACTGAAAGCAAAAGGAAAAGGTGGCTGCATAGGATTAGATGTTTAGATAGAATCACCGACTCAAAGGACATGAATTTGAGCAAACTCCCGGAGATAGTAGAGGACAGAAGAGCCTGTATGCTGCAGTCCATGGGATTGCAAAGAGTCAGACATAACTTAGCAACTGAGCAACAACCACCTCCTACTCACCCTCACGCTCACTCTGCATCAGTCTCACTGGCCTCCTTGTTCTTCAAACAGCCAGGCCTGCTCCTGCTTCAGGGCCTTTGTACCCTTTGTGCAGAATGCTCTTACCCCAGATAGCTGCAGAACTCCTTCCCTCCCCTTCTTCAAGTCTTAGCTCAGTCACCTTCTCAGTGAGGCCTGCACTGAGCACCTAATACTGCAACTTGTTTTCTATCCCCTCACCTCACCTCTGCAACCCTGATTCCCCTTAGCTGACTCTAGGTGTTGTTTTTTTTTTTTTTTTTTGGCACTTAATATTAACAATATTAACTAGTATGTTTGTTGTCTGTCTTTCCCCAGTTGAGATGTAAATTCCCCAAAGGTGGAGATCTTTGACTATTTTGTTCACTGATACACCTGAAGAGCTTAGAACTGTGCCTTTCACATATTAGGTGCTCCAAAGAGATTTGTGAATGAGTGAATTTGCAGATTAGAGAGCAGTAAATGTGTGGCAATAATTAATCTTTGAGGAGGTTAGGTGGGTTCAGGGATATGAGAAGATGATATGTGAACTGGATCTTGAGGTATCAATACATCCTGAATTCCAGATGACATAGGTGATGGGCAATTGATCAGCCTGAACTGATTGGCAATTGATCAGAATGAAGGTGAGAGAGCTTGGTGGCAGGGCACAAATTGCAGGGAGGTGTCAACCAGTGATACGTAATTAGAGAGGATATTCACAAGGTAAGTTGAGGTCAGATTGTATAAAGTTTTCTTTTACTTTCTTTTTTTTTTTTGGCTGTGCCACCTGGCATGTGGAAACTTAGTTCCCCATCCAGGGATCAAACCTACATCCACTGCAGTGGAAGCACAGAGTCTTAACCACTGGACAACCTGGGAAGTCCTGGGCAAAGTTTTCAATGCAACATCTTTTCAGTAAAGTCTTTTTCTACTGCCAGGACCAGCTACAAAATCTGTAGGGCCCAGGGCAATTTGAAAATGCAGGGGCCCCTTGGTAAAAATTTCAAGAGGGGTCACAGTAGAGCATTATATCAAGCTTCAAGCTTAAGGCCCTTCTAAGAGTGACTTTGTGAGACTGCACAGGTCAGAGGCCCACAAAGTCAGCCTGCCTAGCCCTCAAGGGAGCTGGTGAGAGCCTTCTAGCAGTAGAGATGTAATTGGAGCTGGACTTCAGGAAGATTAATCTGGCTTGTCTGGTGGGGCAGGTTGGAGGGAGTCTAGGCAGGGAGACCGGTTAGGCAGCCTTGTGAGGAAGAGGAGAGAGTGTAGGATGGGGGTAGGGGCCAAGGGGCGGAATACAGGGATGAGAACTCGAGGGGAGTGGAAGCATGCGAGAGGCAGAGTGAGTTGAGTCAAGTCTCCTTGGACAGGGGCCAGGGAAGCCCGCTGAGTGTGGCTTCATTGCTTCTCCAACCCTTTCCCCTTTTTCCTTATCGCAGGGACCCCAGCCTTGGAGGTTATCTCTTGCACAGGAATCAGCGGTGAGTCTCCCTTTGGCCACCAGAGGGCAGATCGTTCTCATGGATTTTCCGGATGAATTTGGGGTGGGGGTGTGTCCTCTGGCTTCACCTCTTCCTCTTTTTCCCTCTCACCTCCTTCTGTGTTCCTTCATCAGCTTCTACCTCAAGGGCTGGGTGCCTGAATGGAGCTGAGGTGGAGCATGAAGAGGCGTCCTGGAGTCCCATGCATTTATTAGGACTGTAAGTCATACTTGTTGCCTTAGGAAGTACGTTCATACCATCCTCTCATTGCTGTCTGGCTGCCTATTTCTCTGGTTGACTTAGCCAAGAGTTCCACTCAAAATGCTGGAGCTGGAGTTGGAAGTCAAGTGTCACAGTTCCAATCGGCACTCTTTCCCTGCAAGCTCTTGGGCCTCTCTTTTCCTGTACCTTCTGCAGACTTGCTGCTTGATCTTGGTCTTTGGCTCTTGTGGGGATTCTGGCTTCTGTCTACTTTAAACTGCTGTTGAACCTAGGGTAGGTTTGGGGGGATGGTTTTCCAAAATGTCTGGGGTACAATGGGTGGGGGCAGCCAGAGAAGTCAGACCAGCCAGTCTACTCACTGTCCTTGATGAGATAGTCTAGGGGGAAGTGAAGAGTAAACTTAGGTTGCCTCATGGACTTCCTGTTAAGGGGCTCTCCAGAAATGAGAGGGACCTCAAGCTTATGAATAGTGACCTCTATTCATTAAAAGGAAATCAGGCCCAGGAAGGAAAGGAATGTCTCCAGTTGTTCATTCTTTGTGCCATCCTGAAGAATCCTCATTTTCAACCAGTTTCTCTCTTTTATTTTCCCAATGAGTTTCCTTGTCTTAGAAGGGATAAGTGAAATGTGATTTAAGATGAGACTGTCTCTCCTGCCCAACCTCAGAGGGATATTTTAAAAGGGAACTGGAATGACTCAATATTGCCATAGTGCAATGCCGTTTTGTGCTATTCTGAACAATTAGAAGACTTTTTTTTTGAAAGCAAAGAATAAAAAAGGTAACAAATCCAAAGATATTATTTAGAATGTCATCACTGGAACAAAGGCATGGATTCTTTAAAGATAGGGACATTGAGGAGCTAAACAGAGATATTATGTGATTTTTTCCCCAAGATCCCATTTCATTTTCACTGCAAAGAGCTGGAGGTAGAATGCAGGGTTGAGGGAATCTCTGAAGCCTTTGGCAGCTGGGAGCCAAGGACGTTTACCTGGTGTTTGCCAGGGACCTTGAGGAGCCCTGTGGATTAGATGTGGGGTACACGGATAGACAAATAAAAGCCAAGATGGACGACAACAGGTGATGAACGGGAGGTAGACAGGTAATAGACTAACGCTGCATCTGACAAGTGACTCACATGTTGATAGATAGGCTGGATGATAAACCAGATGTATTTAAGGAGCTGACTAACAGAGGAACGGACACACAGATAGGAAGTTGCTTTAGAACCAAAGGATGTCAATAGCAGGGCTTAACAGTTTTATTTTCTACTTAGTCAAATAGTAACACGCACACGTGATCTACGCTCCCTGTTCAAGATTTGCAAATACCCGAAAACTGACGGAAAGAAACGAAGAGTCAGACTTTGGGTACCATCCGAGGGAATGACCCGAGGCTCGCCCGATCGCGGGTGTTGCCGGAAATGGCCGACGACCGCCGTTCGCGGCGGGGCGGGATGGGGGCGTGGCCCGCTCCCAGAGCGCGGAGCTGCTTCGGGTGTTTCCGGAAACTGCCGAAAACCAGCTTGAAGGGGGCGGGGAAAGGCCTGTAGGCGTGGCTGGAGTACCCGGAGTCTCTTCGTACATTTCCGTAAACAGAGCCGAAGCTTGGTCTTCGGAATCGAGGAGCCGCGCGCGTCCCCAGGATTACCTTCTTCGGGTGTTTCCGGAATTCACCAGTAGTCGGTGGCTGGGAGGAGAAGGCGCGCCTCCCTCCCGTTTCTAGTCGCTTCGGATGTTTCCGGCTGCTGCCGGCGGAAAGAGCCGAGGACCGGCGGTGGTGGCGGCCATGTTGGGAGCAGCAGGTCCGGCGGCGGCTGCCTGTGTGCCGGGCGCGGAGCAGTGCCGCTGAGGGCAGGGGAGGAGCGAGGCAGGCGGCCGGCTGCGGCGGCAGAGAGTAGGCGGAGCGGCGCGGCCCGGCCGAAAGGCGGCACGGCCCAGCCGGGGGTCGGGGGGGTGCGGTCCGGAGCTGCTCGGAGCCGGCGCGGCCTAGCCCGAGCGGCGCATCCCCGGGCTGGCGTGAACGGCAGCCCGGCCTCCCCGCACCCCCGGCCGGGGCCCATGCGGCGGGTGCTCCTGCTGTGAGAAGCCCCGCCCGGCCGGGCTCCGCGCCTTCCCTTCCCTCCCTTCCTCCACGCTTCTCGGTTTCCCTCCCTTGAGATACCGGCGCCATGTCCAGCGCTCGGACCCCCCTTCCCACGCTGAACGAGAGGGACACCGAGCAGGTAAGGAGCCCTGAGGGCTCCCCACATTCTTTGGCTGGGCCCCTGCACCTTGCAGAGCCTCCTCCCTCTTCAGCTCCCCTCGTGCCCCGGCTGCCATCCCGTAAGCCTCGGCTGCCCTGTCATCTGGCTCCTGGCCCCGTACACCTCCCTTCCGAGTCCTGTCCGGGGACCCACCTCGTCCGGACTCCAAGCTGCACACTTGTCTTTCTGCCGACCACCCCCCCTCCCCCCGGCCCTTCTCCCTTCACCGCCCTCCTGCGCTCTTCCGTGTTACCTCCCCAGCTTCCTCTTCTCTTCCCTTTCTCTCTCAGGGGCCTTTTTGGTCTTCCTCCACCCACGCTGAAAGCAGCCACCTTCCTGCTCCTCGACTAACACCCTGCGATTTGCCCCAGATCGTTGTCCACCTCTTCCTCCATCCCTCTAGCCTGGCTTCCCCTCCGCCCGCACCGGTTCTCCCAGTCCCAGTTATCACCCTCAGGGTCCTTGCCCCGGACTGTGACCTCGATCCTTGTCACCCTGTCAGTTCCCCGGCTTTTTACCCTGCCTCCTCCTGTTCCACATTGTGCTCGCCCTCTTGCTTGCAACCCACCAGCTCCACCCTCATCACCTTTCCAAATCGCTCGCCTACTCTTTGCTCATCACTTTCCCTTCTCTTCTCCAGGAGCTCCCTGGTGCCTCGCGCTGGCATTTGTTGCTTCCGTGTTTCCCCGTGCAGCTGTCATGCGCAGAGTTTTCCCACAGGTTGTCTTTGGGGTTCCAGTCTTCCCTCCCTTCAGAGTACTGAGATCCCTCACGTTCTCTTCCTCTGGGGCTTGTATTTTTAAGTTTTGGTTTGGCCTCCTGTTTGTCACGGCGAGTGTTGTACAAGCCTCCCGGGGCTCTTCCTGCGGAGGGAAAGACTCACTATTTCAGCCCTGCTCCATGAACACCACCTGTTGCGCGGTCCTTTCCCAGGCCTCGCTTCATCCTGGTCCTTCCCTTTCTGTCTTCTTGCACCGCAACACAAGCCAAGCCGTGATGCTTTCCTGTTTCTTCACTCAGGAATCTGTCACTTAGTATCTTCCCCTTTGCTTGTTGCCTTCCCGTTTCTCTGCCCTCACCCCATCTTACTTAGTACCAGTCCTCGTCATCAGGATTGCCTTTCATCTCCATATTCTTCTCCAGCCTTCTTCACATCATGTTTATTTCCCCCACGGATGCCCCCCATCCATCCCCTTGTGATTGGCTAGCCTCTGTGACTCCCCAGAGCAGGAATTTTGCATGCTAGTTTCTTGAGCTGCTGCTCCCTGTCCCCTCATCCTGGCAATCACTGCTATCATTTGTCACCCGAGCCTTAGCCTTTTCTGTGTCATCTCACCTCTCGGCCAAGAGGCGTCCACTTTCCACCCCTCCCCTTTCTTTCACCGTCTCTGGTGTCCCTTGCTGCCTCCTCTGGAGAGTCCCCTTCTTGTCACCTGGTGGAGAACTTTACTAGGCAAAAAAAAAAAAAAAAACTCGAAAAAAGAGCTCTTCACCCATGGGGCTTGCAGTGCTTTTTTGCATTCTTTTCTCTTGTTACATTCATTATGTTTTCCTCTTGTTCCCTTCTTTCTGGCTAGCGCAATAGAACCATTGTTATATTCTCTTGCATATTAATGGCTCTTGCATCTTCACATTAACATCTTAAAAAAAAATCTTCCCTCTTTTCGTTTTTCCAATGTTTTTCTCTTTCGTTAGCCCCTCTGTCATCTGGACAGTCAGAAACTCAAGAGGAGTTCTGGATAAGTTTTTTCTGCAGTGGTTGACCCTTTCATAACCTGTGAATTGACTGACTGTTTCTAGGGGGTGAAACGGGTTGAGAGGGAGAGATGGTTGAGTTCCATTTTATCATTGGATTTGGCATGGGACTGAGGTCTTTAGAAACAGGAGCTTGGTCTCCATCTCAGTCTTGCCCTCAAATGCCAGTGTTTCTTTCCTTCCTGGGAACCACTTTCTCAAGGCCCTCTCTCCTGTTCCATTACTTTTCCCATCACAACCTTTATTTAGCAGGTAAACCCTGCTTAACCAGAGGACTTTCCCAGACTGTTGATTCTGAGCTGGTAGGAGGAGGCTGAGTGACTGACTGGCACCCTCAGGCATCTGGGGCGTGGCGGTGGAGTGCCTACTCTCTCAGCAAGGCCGTGGGGGGCATTGTGTTCAGCAGAGCAGAGTAACTGAGGGCCTCAGTGTGGTTTCTTTGTGTTGTTTACTCAGTGTACATGTATTCTTGCCATGGTCTTTTTCTTGTGATGTGTGCATTGATTTCCTCTCTTCCCCTCAAGCCTCACACACACCTTGAGCATGTTGTAGGAACCTGGTGCTCGCCTCCCACCGATTTTATGATAGCCGGGCTCTGTGCACCTTTTGGGAATGTAAGCTGCTTCCTGATAACTTTGTCCAGAGAACTGGCTGCATGCTTTGTTGTCTTGTTCCAAATTGTGAATTACTCATCCTGTCCCCACTCTGGGTTTAGGGTCCCCTGAGCCACTTCGTCGCTTCTGCTGTTACCCTCAGGGTAGCCCCGCTATGGACTTGCTATTAAGTCTTATCCTGGAAAAGCATAGATTCTGAAAAACCTTACAAGCAGATGTGGTATTTTTTAAAACAAGAAAAAAAAAAAGTAACAACTCTTCGGGTCATAAGGCCAGAGAGGCCTGAAGCACTGGCCTCTTTTGGACTAGATCATGCTGCCAGGTGAGACCAGAGAGCTCTTCTTGGTCGTGTTGTGAGTCTAACTAAAGTGCTTGTGGTAGAAGCCTTAATGTTGCGAGATAAAAAGCAAGGGTTGTGGTTGGGTTGGTTTCTTTCGCCCAAAGGTCCTCTATTACCTTACTTAGATTTAAATTATTTAAATTGGTGTCACTGAAAAACAGGTAAACAGACTCTACTGGTTGTCTTAAAACTCTAGTCTCTTCTCGCTCTTTCTCTCCTCCTTTCTTTAAAACATGTGGCTGATGAGAACCTGTTTCTAGGAGCTCTTTGATCACATCTGAATTAAACACACAGAGACACAGAGATAGAAAATGTTGAAGTGTAAAAATAAACCTGGTGATGCAGACATTGCCTGTTTGCTGTCGACTCTGCTTCTGACCGTGAAAGGAGGAGATAAAAGGAAGTTAAGCCCTGCCGTTATTGTGATTTTTGCGGCACCGGATTGCAGATATGCTTTTTCACAGTCACAGACTCTTCTTTTTGCAGAAGGAGGGTTGTAACCTGGGACTGGTCGTTTGGGGCATTCTTACTTAATCTGTGAGCTGAGCTTTCTGTTCACTTTTCCAAATGGCTCTGTTGGCCTGGAGGCTTGGCAGCGGTGGAAGCAATCAGCAGGATGACTGTTTGTCTTCCAGCCAGCAGCAGCACAAACAGGCAAGGGCAGAGGGGTCCAGCGTGCAGTGTCCACCTGCCCTGGCGAGCGCTCTCTGTAATACCTGGTGGAGGCCTGCATGGCTCCAGGCCTGCCCCATCTCTGGGCCTCAGGAGCCACAAAGGAGGGCTCCTGCGAGAAAGAAGGAGGCTTTCACTGCCAGCCCTGCCTCTGCCCCTCTGCGGTGGGCGAGGGTGGGGGCTTCTGTCGTCCTTTCAGGGAGGCATCGTTTATTCTCTCAGATGATTCTGGGAAGAGGAGTTTGGAAGTCTGGGTGAGAGAGCAAATCTAACTTTCAGGATCCTATAAAGAATCACTGAGCCACTCCAAACACACATAGCTGGCTCATGGCTCCCAGGGTTGATTCTGGCTGAATGTTTCACTGGATAATCTGGTTTTAGTGTTGTCTCGGGGAGAGCTTGGTTCTCTCTCATTTCACTCCCTGTCCTGCAAGCTATGCGGCAAGACCCGTGCTCTGGGTGCGGGCTCTGACCTCTGCCCTTTGACTCTGGCAGGGGCCCTTGGTGGTGCTGCCTTCTGGTTAGAGGTGTGGGTGAATTTCAGACCGTATAGTCTTTACTTTCTGCTTTACCCCTGAAACGAGGGAACAGGCATGGTTAGGGCAAGGACACTAGTAGACCCTGGAGTTCATAGAGTTGCCACACTACAGCCTTCGAACCTGGTAAAGGTAACTACCTAGTAAATTGTAATTATTTCTCTCTAGTCTGTGGACTTCGGGAAACAGCTAAGAAGATGGATACAAGGCAGTCATTGAGATTTGGCCTGCTTCACATTACATGGTAACCGAAGATTGGGCCTGATTTTTTTTTTTTTCCCCCAGCATAAATGTCTTAAACAGAGTTGGTGCTTGTGAGGTAGGGAGAGACTGAGAATTTGTTTTCTGAGAGGTCTGCATGGTTAGAGGTCTTGGGAGTCAAAAACTTCTCAGACTATAGTGCTTCCCCTTTGGACAGAACAACCTAATTCTCAGGGGGCACTTGACCAGGAGGACTAAGCCATGCCTTCATGAACTCTTTCCCACTGAGCACTTAGCCACCTGGCTGGCATTTCTCTTCTCCCAGGAGCTTCCATGATTCTCCTACATATGTATTATGTCGACTTATATGAATATTTTATACCTAAAGTGCAGCTAAGCCTCAGACTTTGTGGCCCATTATCGACAAGCGAGGTGGGGGCTGGGCGCCACCCTTGGCCCCCTGATAGCGTCTCTGCTAAGTGGACCCCCCCAGCAGCACTTTGAAGCCCATTAATGGATTGGGATGAGGTAACCTCAGCAGATGGAAAGGGCGAGGAGGGTGGTCATCCTTCATTCTCTGAGGCTGCCTGATGAGGCTTTCCTGCAGCCAGCCAGGTCCGGCCCCAGCTCCCTCCACTTGGTTAAGCTGTAGACTGACCACTAGGCCTCTTCTTTGAGAGGAGTTCTGGAAAGCCTTTGGTTCTCTCTTCGTCATGGTGATGCTGCCGTTATTTGCCGCTTTCCTGTCAAAGCCAAAATTGAGAGGGATGTGGAAAGGGTGGGTGGAGTTTAAACCTGGTCCTTCCTCCTTCAGGGGAAGTTCAGCAAAATGACAAACCAGATAGGTGGCTGGGTTTCCTTTTCTCCATGGTAGATTCCAGCTTTGTACATTTTGCACTTGAAGCTTGGATTCTCCGGGCTTTCTCCCAGCCTTCATCAAACAGTCATGAGTCACTGGAGTGTTATCTATGCAGGTTCGCCTTCAGTCTCAGCAATGGGAAGAGTGAGCCTTTACAAACCCCGTGGGGGAGGAAGCCACCCATTTCCCACCTGTGGCCTGGGAGGAGGCCTCTGTCCCCACGTTAACTCTGAAAGTTCTCGTCCCTCCCCCGCCGCGGCCCTCTCAGTGCGGGCTATGGAATTTTCTTGCTGTTTTTTTAGACTTTAAGATGGTACCTCTGGTTCTGAAAAAACACCAGGAGGAAATCTGACCCCTCGATTTCCAATTATCAGTCGGAGGAGGAGGAATCCCAGGTCCTTCTCTTGCCCACTAGACCTGCCTCTCCCTTGGGCCGTGTAAATAGGCTAGATCCCTTCATCTGAACGTCTAGAGGGTTTGAAGTTTCCTTGGTCCCGTGGGGAGTTCTTCACTCCTTCCCCCTTACTTCCATTGATTCTTTCTCGTTAGAAAAGGGTGAGTGCTCCCTAAGTCACTTTAGTCGTGTCCTACTCTTTGCGACCCTGTGAACTGGAGCCCGCCGGGCGCCTCTGTCTGGACTTCCCAGTTAAGAATACTGGAGTGGATTATCATGTCCTCTAGGGGATCTTCCCAGTCCAGGGATCAAACCTGAATCTCCTGCATTGGCAGGCGAGTTCTTTACCTCTAGCGCAACCTGGGAAGCCCAGAAAAGGGCAGAACATGTATCAGTATATTTCATCTTGTGCAGCAAACTAGTGATTTTAGGCTTACAGAGTCATAAGAGTCACAAGTAGGTAGGAGGGAAGGTGAGGTGGACCCTTGGCTCGGCGGATCCTGGGGACAGTGGGGGGTGGGGGAGGGGAGGGGTGGGTTCAACGACTGGCTCCAAGCCATGTTTTTCTTTTTAACATAAGGAAGGCGGAGCAGACCTGGGACTTCTCTGTAGAACCAGTCAAGCTGGTTTTGAGCCACCTCGGCCTATTTTCCTCTGTGCTGTTTGGGAAGCTGGTGATTTAAAGATCTGCCTCCTCTGGGCTCTGCTCATTGAGGCATGAGTTTAGCCGATGTCTGTGAACAACCCCCTTCCCTCCCCTGGTCTCTGAGCTGGGCCTCTGCAGTGAGTGGACTTTCTCCACACCTCATGCTGCTTTGTCTTACACACCTTTCACCAGCATCTCAAAGGTACAGCTTCTTTTCTTTGCAGTTCACAGCTTGGCAGAAGGCCCTCCACCTGGCCAGGAGGTCTGTGCTTGGCTCCCGGTCTGTGGATCTAGAAGGGAATCTGGACTTCTGCCTCCTGGCTATTGTGACCTGGCTACTAAATCCAACCAGACCCCAGACCTTTTGGATTGGTGCGTAGGAACTGTCCAAGCCCACTGGAGAAGGAAAAAGGAGAGAGAATAGGTTTTGGTCTTTGGCAGTTCAACAGGTACTTCAGCCATGGGGACCAGTTTGGTTGTCGTTGATGGAGGTACCTGTAGGAAGTGTGGGAGACTTCAGTCACCGTGTGCTGGCATTTCCTGAACACGGTAGGGAATCCGTCTCAGGGAGGAGACAGCAGGATTCTGAGGCCCCTGCGACTGGACTGCTGCTGCTGCAGCAGCAGGGTTGTGTTCTCAGGCTCCCACTAAGCAGAAAGCTCCCAAGCCCGCAGCCTGGTGATTAATGAGTGGAGCTACCTGCAAGCAGCGCTCTCGCTTCTGTCCTTGCTGCTGCTGCCGTGGTGGTCTCGTTGTCTCCTGAGCACCGTGTGACAAGGGTTTGTGGTGGGTGCTGGTGATCCCACATGCAGGGCACCCCCTTTCTCCTCACCTTTAGAGAAGGGTCTGCTGGCTTCCCCTCACCCCCTTGCGTCCCCACCTCCTCTCCACAGATGGCCACGTTTTGACTGTCTCTGCACGTAGCATTGGCAGCATCTGTGGCTTGTTGCTTTGCTTTGGCCACAAAAGTTTGAGGTACTAGTTCTCCAGTCACAGGAAGTGGGGCCCCTTGGGCCCTTTTGGTCTAGTGTAGCATTCTGATTGAGTTGACTTTATGGCAGAGTTGAAAGGGGATCCAGCGCCTTTGGATTTCCAATAAATGGTGTTGCTGTGGTCAGAGTGGGCGCTCCCGCTAGAGTTCCTGAGCTGGAATCTTGGGATAGGCCCCGCTGTGACTTGGGCTTACTCTGTCCCTATGGGGCTGTTTGTTCTTCTGTAAAGAAAAGGGAGTTATAATAGTACTGTCTTAGAGGTGTAGGTGTTGTGAGCATTAAAAGAGTTAATGAATATAAAGCACTTAGAACAGGGCCTGACAGGATGTAACAATTATCAGCATCATTGTTTCAGTTGACCAACTTAGAGAATTTTCTCTGAGCGCCATGCAACTCTAGGTTGCTAGAAGCGAAATACTTTGGATTATCTTTGTGTTGACTAGGGTTCCATAGGTGCTTTTCCTAGGATTTCTGAGTTTAAAGTTTTTATTTTATTAAAAAAAATTTTTTTTATTTTTAATTTTACCAGTCAGCAATCTGAAAGAAAATAGGATGCAGTTGGAGAGATTTAGGAGAAGAAGGGGATGAGAGAGGTTGAGATGGTTGAATGGCACCACCGACTCGATGGACCTGAGTTTGAGCAAGCTCCAGGAGTTGGTGATGGACAGGGAAGCCTGACATGCTGCAGTCCGTGGGGGTCGCAAAAAGTTGGAGCGATTGAACTGACTGACTGGAGAGGTTTATATACTTTTGAAAGCACTTTTTTTAAAGTTCATGTATTGACAAGATACCAGTATCAGGCAGCTTTATTGATTAAAGGAAAAAGAAACACATGGCCCTCTGCCAGCCCATACTTTTGTGTTGTGAATGGTGGTGGTGGTGGGTGTGCACTCTCTTCATTGGCTGGAAGGCCAGATCTTGTCCCTGGAGCCCCGGCTTCTCTGAGTTGCTAGGATCTGGGTGTTAGAGGAGGCCCCACCTAGCGCCAGGATTGGATTTCTTTCCTCAGGTTCCTTTCTTCACGAGCAGTGCTTTGGCAGCAGGAGAAAGCTCGCTGTTTCTCTTAGAGACCACATGGGAGCCTCGCAGCTGGTGATTTTAGGTTCCTTTCCCACTAGCCGAGAGGCCTGCAAGGGCAGGTTCTTGTTACCTTTGTCGGCTTTTCTGAAGTAAGAAGAAAGCCTCCCCTTTGGGAGCCCTGGGAGGGTGACAGCCATTCCTCAGCCGTTCCTGGGCATCTGTGGACTTTGAATCTTGAGCCGAGGTTTTGGTCTCAGTTGGCTCCTGTTGATGTTCCTCGCTTGAGCTTCTAGAGCCTAAATGCCTTATCAGAGCAGCAAGTTGCTTAGTTTTTTCATGTTGCCACTGTGGAGGGGAAGAAAGGTAACAGTGTTGCGGCTGCAGGGCTCATCTCAGAATATTTCTTTCACTGCATTTTCCTCTTCCTTTTGACCCCTCTGCTGACTTGTCTCACTTCCTTTTTTTTTTTTTTTCTGTTTGGTTTCTTTGAACTCTGTTCCTTCCTTATCACTGTCCTTCTCGGGTTTTCATCTCCATGTCCCACTGCCTTACCTGTTTCTATGCCTCTTTTGTGGCCTGGCTCAGAAGGGGAATTTTGATGGTCTGAGATCTCTCTCCTTCATGTGTAGAATCCCAGAACCACCCAGTCCTTTCTTTCTCCTATTCCTCTGATTTGTGTAAAGTTAAGAGCTCCCTGCTTTGGAAAACATTTTCTTTTTTTGTCTCTGGAGCCACTTTGCTCAGTGAAGCCCGACTTGGCGTCCCAGTTTCCCTAGTGACAGATCTAAGCTAGTTCTGGGCAATCAGGAATGCCAAAACTCTAGGCCATGTCTTGGGAGAGATCCGAGGAGGCACTTACTACTTTTGGTAGCACTGTGTTGGTTCTCAAAGTGTAGTCTGGGGACCCTTGTGGTCCCTAAGACTGTTTGGTTCTAAACAAAATGCAAATAACTTTCCTTGTAACCTTGATGCTGTATTTGCTTGTTTCAGCTCTCATTCTCTCACCAGTATACAGTTTTCCAGAGGCTAAGTGATGTTTATTGACGTTATCACTCTTGGCTAATGGAGTATGTGCTGCTTTTTTTTTTTTTTTTCCAATGTGTGCTTCTTTATTTTTGTTTTTCCTAGAATTTTTAAGGTAGTACTTTAAGGTATAAATACGGAAGTTTTTGGTGATGAACTTGATTTGTTCTCATCACTTCTTCTGTGCTCTTACTAGCTTTCTTCAGTATACCTGTTGTAATTTCTGTAAACCTCAATATTGTCCAATAAATAGTTATTTTAAAATCCCAACATTTTCCTGGCACCTTTGAAGAAACACAAGAAGTAAGTACAACTGCCAGCACTTAATTGTAAAAATTTAGGGGAAAACTAATAATTCTTAAAATTATATTTATAACTTACTTTAGCACTTAATTCTGTTTTATTCTAAAATAGAGGAAAATTCATAGTATTTTTCTTATATTTAAGGATAAATTGTTGGCTTAAAAAAGGGAGGTTGGAAGTTTTGCTTTCTCAAACACAGCTGCTAGCTCTATTTACTGCAATTAGAAACGTATCAACAAGTGAAAGGGAGGGATCTACTCTGAAGAAACTTGGCAAAACTGTAAACAAGAAATGAAAAAAAATTTGAAAGAAATGAAATCATAATGAACGGTATCTTCTCATCTTTATAGATGCTAATAATGTAGCTTATTGTGTGTACTTTATTTTTAGTGTTTTCGTGCAGTATTAGGGTGCTGGTTGGCCTTCCGTGGTAGCTCAGACAGTATGGAATCTGCCTGCAGTGCAGGAGACCAGGGTTTGATGCCTGGGTGAGGAACATCCCCTGGAGAAGGAGATGACAGCCCACTCCAGTCTTCTTGCCTGGAGAATTCCATGGACAGGGAAACCTGGCAGGCTCCAGTCCATGGGGTTGCAGAGAGTCAGACATGACTGAGCGACTTAACACTACAACTGCTACTACAAGGGTGCCGGTTAAGTTGCAGCATCATTCAAGAGCAGTCGTCAGAGATTAAAGAGAAAGGAATTAAGTGTTTTAAGTGTACATACCACAGTCTCTTTAAAAGCCAAAACTTGTTCCCGCATTTCCAGCTAGAAATGCCAAAGTCACTGAGGCCTCTTACAGGATGAGTTATTGCTCCTTCCGGAGAAGCCCATCCGTAGCTGAGAGACTAATAAAAAGCTCTGAAGAGCTGACATTCTGAATGCACACTGGATGAAAAGTCAGTAAAGTTCGGGGCAGGGCCACTTCATGTGACTGTGTTGTTGAATTAAAGATTCAGCTGCAAACCTGAAGACTGAGTTAATATCTTATTTATAGAATTTTACTTTCACCTTAGAAATGAGCAGGTATATAGGCATGGCTCAACTTGTATCACCACCATCTACGTGTCAAAAAATATTTTCTCTTCTGGGAATGCTCAGCAACAAAACACAAGTTGTGGTAAATGTGCAAAGGGTTGAATGACTTTTTCGGCTCTCATGGTTTTTCCTGGAGCAACTTTGTTCCCAGTTGCATTGTTGGTACATAAGCAGCGCAGCAGAGAAAACTGCTGGTGGCGTGAATCAGGGTAGGGGCACCAAACTCTGCTGGTGGTCAGTCATGGACTTTTCTCTACCCATTTGTGGTTTAAAAAAAAAAACCAACCCATTGTCACTTAAGAATGTCCTGGATGAAGCACTGAAAATTGTGAGGTTTTTTTGTTAAATCTCAGTCTTCCAGTAAAGATCTCTGATATTCCCAAGTGATGAAATGTAGAGTATCCATGGAGCATTGCTGCTCTTTTTTTTTCTTTTTTTTTGCATTGCTGCTCTTTACCATTGTCCAACTGTCTGGGGAAAATGCTCTTGTGTGGGAGCTGACCCAGCTGAGAGGATCATTTTTACTTGAAATAACAACTGATGGACAAACTATAGTTATTCATACTTCAGTGTTTAGTGAACATCTTCTTGAAATTGAGCAGAGTGAGCCTGTCATCATTGCCAGTGATAAAATTCAAGTTTTCAAGCAAAAATTAGAATTTTGGAAAACTTGCATTTGTCACACTTTTTTTGATGAGATTGGTGGTGAGATTAATGGAGTATGATTTTTTGATATTGTGTGAACTCCCAGTATTTGAAAATTCTGCATAGTCAGTGAAGGAATATTTCCTTGGTTCAGTTCAGTTCAGTTGTTCGTTCCGTCATGTCTGTGCGTCCCCATGGACTGCAGCACACCAGGCCTCCCTGTCTATCTCATCCTCTGTTGTCCCCTTCTCCTCCTGCCTTCAGTCTTTCGCAGCATCAGGGTCTTTCCCAATGAGTCAGCTCTTTGAATCAGGTGGCCAAAATATTGGAGTTTCAACTTCAGCATCAGTCCTTCAAATGAATACTCAGGACTGATTTCCTTTAGGATGGACTGGTTGGATCTCCTTGTCATTTCCTCGGTTATCGGTGGTAAGAGAGCAACTCAAAGTGCAAGGTGACCAATGGATTTTAATGTAAAGGTACACAAAAGATTAATTTGATAAAATCACATATTGCACATTGCAACTACCCTTTAAAAACAACCACTTGTGGAGTTTTGGTCTAGTATCAAAGAAGAAAATCCTCAATATTTGAAAGGCTATTATTAAACTTCATTTTCCAACTACACATCTGTGTGAAATGAGATTTTTGCATCTTTCAGCCAACCTATGGAAACACTAAATGCAGAAGCAGATACAAGAAGTATCTCTTTCATTAAGCTTGATGTTAAAGAGATGTCTTAGAGTATAAAACTGTGCAACTCTTGTTATGAATTTCATTTTGTTTTAGAAATAGTTTCTGCATTTAAAAATGGGTTATTTGTGTAAACAGGTAATGGGGTTTGTTGTTATTTTATTATTTCTTTATTTTTTTTGTTGTTGTTATTTTAAATGAATAAAATACTTTAAAAAATCAGTTTCAGTTTTTAATAAGGTAACTGTTGATAGCTATGACCCACATAAACAAAAGATCTTTGCAGTCCTCCATAAGTTTTTTAAGAATGTGAAGAGTTCTTGAGACCAAAAAGTGAGAAAAACCTTTGTTGTAGACAAAACCTGAGTTGACTGTCCTCCGTCTTGGGCTGGTTATCTGCGATGACTTCACAGGGAGCCCTTGTTTGCAGTTCCCAGCGCCTGTAATCGCGCCTGCCTGGGCCTCAGGGACTTTGACCCCAGTGCACTTATTTCCTTCCTCTGATACATGCAGCATTGGCCCTGTCAGATTCTTTGATTGTTGTTTTATCTGTGGTTTGTTTATTTCCCCCATTTTTTTCTCTTTATTCCCTGATTTTTTTCTTTTTCTCATTTTCCCTTTATTTGTAATCTTTCTCATTTTTTCTTTTTCTATTCTTTGTTAGGTTTTTTGGGTGAGGGGTCTGGCATTGTGTTTTGCTTGCATTATAAAATCAGTTCATCAAGTGGATTTCCTTTGGTCTGTGTGAAGTTGTGGTTTGGAAAATACATTTTTTTCATTAAAATTAAGTAAGTAATGTTTACATGTAATGGGTTTATTAATGTTCTTTTAAATGAATGGAGACATTGATAGGTATGATTCATATAAATAGAATCTTTCGGGAGATTCAGGTTATTTTTAATACTGCAAAGACTTTCTGAAACCAAGAAGTGTAAGAACCACAGTTGTAGACAAAACAAGTTAATTCTTCCTGGCTTTGTTGGGTTTATTTCTTGGTGATTTCATAAAAATTTAAAAAAAATTTTTTTTGCAATTCCCAGAACCTTTTTAGTCCTGACTGGGCTCACGAAGGCACTTGCGGCCTTGGTTTGCTGTCGTTCTAAGAAAGCTGGTTCTCTGTCACCAGAGGGGCTTTGACCAAAGTTGGCTTGTCTCCTCCTATGAATACATAACTTTGACCTTATGAGGGTTTTTAAACAGTTAAATTTTATTTCTTTTAAATTTTGAACTTTGAAGAGTTAACAAAAATAATCCAAAGAGTTTTTATATGTTCTTCACCCAGCTTCCCCTTATGTTAACATCTTATGTAACCATAGAACACGTATCAAAACTGATAATTAGATCCTTTTGTAGTTCATGAGCATGATGATTGGGTGTTCACGCTGTTGCGTGACATGTGCCTCCCTCACAAACCTTGTTACGACATCGGCACATTACCTGTCTGACGTAAAAAAAAAGAAAAAAAGAAAAAAAAAAACTGATAATTAGTCTTGGTATCATACTGTTAACCAGACAACTTCTGATTTCATCAGTTTTCCTGCTGGTGTACTTTTTCTGTCTAGGATCCAGCCCAGAAACCCATATTGCATTTAGTTGTCATGTCTCCATAGTCTCCTCAGTCTTTTCATGTCTTTCATGACATTGACAGGTTTGAAGAATGCAAATACAATATACAATGTTCCTCATTTGTGGTAGTCTGAAATGTTCTCATGGCCTTGTGCTTTGTTTTTTCATTGTAGTCACATATGGGTAACACAAAATTACCCAAAATACATTTTATTAATTTTTAAGTATATAATCCAGTGGCATGAAATCCATTAATAATGTAGCCCCCACCACTATTTGTAGAACTTTTTGGTCATCCCAAACAGAAAGTCTATATCCATAAACAGTAATTCCCCATCTTTCCCTCCCCCAGTCTTTGGTAACCTTTTTTCTACTTTCTCTATGAATTTGTTTGTTCTGAACACTTCATATAGGTAGAGTCGTACAGTATTTGTCTTTTTGTTTCTGCCTCATTTCACTTTGCATAATGTTTTCAGGGTTTCATCCTTGTTGTAGATTTAATAATTGTTTTAAAAGTTAACCTAGATTTTACTATGATGATATGTATTAACTTGATATATTGAAAGATAGTTATTAATACATAGTTGTAATGAGTTCAGTAGTATATTTTAAATGAATTAATAGATTAACATTTTCTCAGTTTAAGTTATAATACAGTAGCTCTGATCAACATCAACAAAAGCTATTTGAGGCCCTTAGTAATAAGAGCATAGAGGGTTTTCCAGGAGTCTGAGAATTGCTGTTGGAGACCAGTAGGGAGTTGACCATCCCTGCCCTTGATTGGCTGGTTACTGACTGTGACCTCATAATGAGCCTTTGTTTTGCAATTCCCAGAGTCCTGGCTGAACTGCAGGAAGGCACTTGCTGCGTTGGTTGCAGTGTATCTAGCTAAGGAAGCTAGACTTTAACCAAGTTTGGCTCATTTCCTCCTTCTAATAGGGGCATTGGCCTTTTTTTTTTTTCTTCCATTAAAAAAATAATTTGGCTTGCTCGGATTTCATTATGACAGTAGTTCGTGTTTTTTTTAAGCTTATATATTGGCTATTGGTCAATTCCAAATTTGAAAACTGCAAAGCTTGCATAGCCTCTATCCTTGAAAAACCTTGGTACCTGTAATAGCTGAAGGCTGGTTGGCTCCAGGCACTCACTAAGGCCAGAACACCCAACAGTCTGTTCTCAGAGTGACTGCAGAGCCCACACACTTGGTTCCTATTTCTTCTGTAATTTAACTCTTTGTTAGCCCTGTTTCTTAGTGAAACTTGCCTGCCAAATCCCATTTTTATGTAAGTGTACTTTGTTTTCTCTTGGAAGAGGTTAAGCGGATTTGTGTGTATGTAACAGCATGTGGACTTTTATCTTTGCTTCATGAATCTTTAAGAGATAACAGTTGCAGTAAATATATTTCTAAACTACTTTATAGTTTTCCACCTTGTTCTTTTGTTTGTAGTCATTCTCTCACTTAACAAAGCACCTCTCACTTTTAAAAGCTTCTCTTAGTACCACTTATAGTAGACCTTTGGGCCTCCTCTGATAGTCACTTGAATCAGCTTTAAGCAAATCTGCTTACGCTCATTTGCTCAGGATCACTTCTCATCAGAATCATTAAAAAAGTTTAATCAAGTGATTACCTTATATCAGTTTGTGTCTACATATAGACTTGTGGGATTATAGCTCTATTTCCCATCACTCAGCAAGTCCCATAATCCTCTGCTTTTTACACAAAGCATATTCTTTTCAGATACACATGTGGCTTTCACTTCAATTCCAAAAGTGAACTTGATGTGCTTTTTTCTCTCTCTTCGGCCCCTGGTCTGCATGGAAGACAGACTTTTGCTTTCAAAGGAGATTTGTTCACTCTGTTAGCTAAGGCAGTGACTCAGTAACGGTGCCTCCTGGATGGCCCTCTAAATACATTACTCTGTTCCAAGTGGTTGGGAAACTCTTAAAGGCAATAGACTGAGTACTTGAATAGTAGACAGTGCCCCCACCCATTCCCACGGAGTGCCGTATGCTCCGAGGCTAGTGTCTTTAGCTGTCGCATCATAATAGCCAGCATTTATTGAGCACATTGTCCCAGACGCTTGTTTAACTAGCTGTTTTACATTCATTAACTCATTTAATCTTTGTGAGATAGTAGATCTTATTATTTCCCCCACTTTGCAGATGAGGAAACAGAGGCCCAGAAATGTTGAGTAACTCTGTTTAAGGTAACAGACTCATGTAGTCCAGAGTGTTGGTGTTAGAACAAGACTTTCCTGACCACGAAGAGCACTTTGGCTCTGGCTTCAGTTGTGTCCAGGCAGTAGAAGATAGATACCTTAGGACTAGCTCCCAGTCAGTGTGGGGCACAACTTGCCCCCCAGGCCGGCTTCAGAGCCCCACGTGGTCTCTGCCCCACGTTTTCTCTCTGCCCTCTGTGGCCTGTTGAGAAGGCGGCGTGGTGTGGAGATGCAGCTCTCTGCGTTTATCTCCCTTGTCTTAACAGCGTATGGGAGACTTTTTTTTAACTTTACTATTTAATCCTGGCTTCCGATTTTCCTGTTCATCTCTTCTCATCTCCTGGAATTGAACCTCTAGAAAAACTGGAGTCTTAAGACCTTAAATTGATAACCAGCAAGTAAGTAGCCTAGGACAGTTCGGAAGATTTGCCTGTCCTGCTGGGTAGCACCTCACTCCCGCCTGCCCCCCCGCCCCCCCCCCCACCAAAAAAACTTTTGTTTGTGGCCCTTAACTATGTTTTATCCTTATGAAACTAATATTTTCTTTTTACATGCCATTATGTACCAGTTTCACACACAAGAGACCCAGAGCTGCTTGCATTTGGCCTTGACTGCCAAGGACACTGAACACAGTAGCTGGTAGTGCCAGGACCCTGTGTGTGGGGGACTTGTCAGTTCAGTCCTGGGAGCTGAGCTCTGGCCATCCTGCTGTGGCTCTTTATCCCATTGCTTGGGTAATATGCCACTACTTCCTGTTTGCCTTTGTCGGTCTTTTGGTCTTTTGATCACTTCTCTCTCCTGAAACTCTGCCTGTGGTCCTCCTAGATTTTAGGAGTTGTTTCTCAGTGAGAGTGAATCTCTGGAATTTCAGTTAACTTGAGTTTGTAAGTTTATGGTATGATTTACTTGCATGTCATTCCTGGTATGATAGTGCCTTTTCTTTTATCCTGTTAAAGATTTTGATTTTATTAACTAAATTCTGAAATTTTGAGCTGATTTTTTTTAAGATCCCATCGTGGGGCAAGGATAAAGGGGTGGACTGCTGCCCTTGATTCAAGCATCACACTTCCCCACTTGCACCCCTCTTGCTGCCCGTAGTAGAAAAAAAGTTCAGTTGTGTGATTGTATTTGTGTTCAAACTTGTTTCACTTTTCTAAGATCATGGTTATGTGCCGTTTCTACGGTATTTTAGAATCCATCCTCTTGTTACAGTGGAAAAGCCACGGACCATGTGAATTATGTTAAGAAGCGCAGCCTGTTAGATTTTCTGAGCGGTTCCCCCCCGCCCCTCTTCCTGCCGCCAGCACATTTTTATCTGTCCTCAGAGATACACCTGTTCACACACAGGTGTTCGGTAGCGATGCAGGCCACTGCTTCCTTGGAGAGCGCATGGCGGTGTTCTCGCTAATGAAAAGGCTGTCATAATGGGTTAGGTCCTTAGGGGCTCTGCCCTTCTGTACTTGTATTCCCAGGGAGAAGAATCTCTCCCTTAATTACCGCATCATGCTGGGCAGAGAGGTGTGGCTGCTAATTGATTAGATGACCGTCCTTTGCTTTGGTGTGGGACTGTTGGTGGTTTTGTTTTTAAATAAAATAGATTTGAGTCAATTAAGTGTATTTTGAAGAGATGAATATTTCCTGTTGTCAACCTCCTGTCTTTAGTGCCATCCTTATTCTTTAGCTTGGTCATGAGACGTGCTGAATGGACTTTGCTGGCATTTTGCTGCTGGTGGAAACAGCATCTTTTCCTCTCCTGTCCCTCTGGCGTGCTCCCTTTTTGTTTGGTAGCATCAGAATCCTTTATTTGGTTCAGTTTTCATTCCCTCCTTCTGTCTTGGAGTGGTTGAACCCTGTTCTGAAATATATTTTTTAAGATAGTTTTTAAAAGCAAACACCCTGCCTTGAAACCTCAGAAGCTGCTTGTGAAACAGCCGATAGGGCAGGCTGCCAAATCTATAGTTAAAACCGATCCCTTAATGACAAAATGTCAGACATTGATGTTAAACCTTCATTATGATTGTGGTGTGAGGATTTTTCTTGTTAATAAATGTTTAGGTGCTGAACTCCCAGTTTCACATTTGGAATGCTTTCTGTTATAAAATTCTGCATAGTAAACCATCCCAAAAGAATCTCCTGGGCTAATCTATCTGCTATAGGGAAGATTTTCAGCAAGCCAATCCCCATTCTCCTTCACCTACCTGTTTATTTTTTTAATTTTGGGAAATGATTTTCTTTTGAGTGGTGTGGACCAAGTCTCACTAGCTTTATCATTTTTAAGATAGAACTATATATAAAATATGTAAACAACAAGGACCTAATGTATCGCAAAGGGAACAGTGTAACTGTATTCAGTATCTTGTAATAACCTATAATAGACAAGAATATGAAAAAGAATACATACATGTTTGTGTATACACACACGTATTTAACTGAATCACTTTCCTGTACACCAGAAATATCGTAAGTCAACTAAACTTCAGTTTTTGTTTTTTTCTTCAATTTATTTTAATTGGAGGATAATTACCTTACAATATTGTGGTGCTTTTTGCCGAACATCGACATGAATCAGCCACAGGTGCACCTGTGTCCCCCTATCCTGACCCCCTTCCCACCTCCCTCCCCTCAACTTCAGTTTAACCAAAAAAAAAACAAACAACTAGCTTCAGAATTATTTTTATCCCAACAGAGGAGGACTGGGGCCTTAATCTTTATTCCCACCCTGAATTAACTGAATTAACTTTGTTTTTTGTTTGTTTCATTTTTAAGATGATATAGAATCTTCTGTTTGTCCAGGGAATTTCTAAGTACTTTCAGGAGTGAGTATTCATTCCTTCTTAGAACCTTCCAGAAGAATTCTGATGCTGCTGGTAGCCTGCTGATTAAGAATACAATTTAAAAACTGATATTAGGGGTACTCTTCCTGCCCCCTTCTGATGCCTATGTCAGAAGCTTTCTCTATCTCCTTTATACTTTAATAAAACTTTATTTAAAAAAAAAAAACTGATATTAGTGTACAGCAAGCTATAACACTGATTGAATGAATTGATGAGGGAGACCAGGCTTGACAACCAATAATTGGGAGAGAAAAGGATAAATATGTTAACGTGCCTCCACAGTCGCAGCTGGCACTGAGATTCAGGGCTCTGGATACAGAGCTTCAGGATGTCCTTCCACTCTTTCACCAAGAGCACCCTATTCTGTTCTAATGCCAGGGGCATTTTTTGACTTGATTCGCATGACCTTAGCCCTGAACAACTTTTTTAACTTTGTGCTTAAGCCTTTCCTGTATCATCTTTGCTTGTATATTGGGCCTGTCTCTGGTTTCTAGATGGGAATGAGACAAGGAAGACTGAATGACTGATTGATCGGTGCATCTCCCTGAGTTGATTTCCTCTTAATCAGCATCTCACAGCTCTCATCACAGCCCACTCCGTGGACAGGCGCCCCCATTCCTTGACGTCTCAGGGTTTAGATAGATTCTAGCAGAACTCATGGTCCTAGCTAGAAGTGGGACCTGGGGATCTCTAAATCTCTCTGAAAAAAACAAAGTCCTGACTTTAGTTGCTCTATGTTCTTGCTACCAGAGGGGGCTTCCCTGGTGGCTCAGTGGTAAAGAATCTGCCTGCAATGCGGGAGAGGCAGGTTCAATCCCTGGGTCAGGGAAGATCCCCTGGAGAAGGAAATGGCCACCCACTCCAGTATTTTTGCCTGGAAAATCCCATGGACAGAGGAGCCTGGTGGGCTACAGTCCACGTGGTTGCAAAGAGTTGGACACAACTTGGTGATTAAACAAGAAGCTTCTAGTAAATTGGAGGGCATGGGCAGACTGTAACTCTAGTTCCTGGATTTGCTCCTGTGTTAGGTAGTATGATTTGTGCTTCTGTCTCCTATTAGATAGGCAGCTTTATTGAAGGCTGGGCTGTATTTTATCCTTCTCCGCATCCCTTTCTTCCCTGGAGTCTTATTAGAGTGCTTTGCACGTGATCGTCTCTCAATGAATTACTTGTGAAATAAAAAAAAGAAAAGTTACAACATGGGTAGTATTCTTCACTTACACCACCCTTGGGAAAGTGTGTCCGTATTGATTTGTGAATCAGACATCTATTCAGTTTTTGACCATGTAAGTCACAGGTCTTAATAGGTTCAATAATGACGAAAAAGAACAACTTTTCCAGGATGAGAGGATAAGGAGGGTGTTTTCCCCTATCACTGGATTGTTTTAAGAACCCAGAGAGGAAACCACAGGAGGGTGTGCACTGCTGAGGAAGCCCTGTGTGGCTTCCTGAAGTAGGGAGCAGAGCCGAAAAGAAGCCCTCCCGGCTCAGCTGAGTTCTGTTCTTGCCCCGGACACACAGCATCTCAGGCTGCGTTGTTGTCTCTGGTTATAAACTGGCCTCATCTTCCCCGCTTTTGCGATGGGTGAGCAGAGGGACACTGTTGGGAGTTTAGTCCAGAGGTGGAGAGGTCATGGGGTCTGTATCAGAAGACTGGAGTTATTTTTAGTGGGAGAGCCGCTCAGGAGCAGGGCACCGGAAGAACTGACTTCACACCACCTCAGCACTTGGTGGTGATGCCGACCCAGATTCTTCTGTGAGCGTCTTGGGGGAGACCAGTTCCTTTTCTGAATTGACCAAGACCTGTGAGGTCAGGGACTGCATTTCCCGGGACTGTTGCCGGTAGGGCAAGAATGAGATGGCCATTTTCTCCTTTCTTCTTGATTCCTTGGTCTTTGTGACTCAGGGTGTGAGAGCTTTCACTGATGGTTGTGGCTCCGGGTTTTGAAGCAGTGCAGAAGAGGCCATCTGTGTAGGGTGGTGGGAAAAGGACCTGTTGGACTAGTCTGCTTGGACCCGCCTTCCCCTCCCCCCACTCTGGGCAGGGAGGGTGAAACTGCTGCTTGCTGGCTTTGCCAAATGGGTTTCTCCTCGTGGATGGGCTGCCATGGCGGGCAGGCGGGCAGCTTCCCACCCAGGAGCCCCCCAAGGAGCTGGGCTGCTAGGGAGTCATGCTGAGAGGGGCGGGGGCGGGCAGGTGCTGGGCACTGGATGTGCCACCTGCGCTGCCAGGGGCTCGCCTACTCGGAGCTGCTGAGGCTGAGGCTGCAGAGCCCTCGGGCCTGCTGAGAGGACCTCGTACCTCATACCTTGTGGCCACATTCGTGGTGTGCAGAGAGGCTGGGAGTGGTGAGGAGCTGGTAAATTGTGGGTAAATGAAGTCTCGAGAGGAAGAGGATTCTGGCCTAGGGCGCACTGAGTTCAGGGTTGCAGTGTTTGGAAGTCCAGAGTTGTCACCTAGCTTAACTTGAATTTTCACAGCCCTAGGAGGAAGAGGTTTTCCAATATGTGAGCCTCGTGTCCTAGACATGTTAGGTGAGGGTTAGTTATGGAGCCAGACTTTTAGGCAGATTGACGCAATGTAAGACAGGGTCAGGATGTGGTCTTCGGAACGTGCAGGCCGTGCCCACTTCCTGCTGGAAGGCTTGTGAGCACAGAGACACTGAGAGCCCTCACATCCACCGAGGACAGACCCTCCGAGCTCACCGCCAGCCCCTCGTGCAAGTGGGGCAACAGGTCCCAGGAGGGTGAACAACTGGCTCAAGCGATACAACCTGTTTGGGTGGTGCTGGATCTAGACTCGCTCTCTGCTGGGGACTTGGAGCTGTACCTCCATTGCTTCACTGCAGAAGCCGTCCTCTTGCTCAGCAGGCCTGTGCAGGGGCTCCCCGCAGCCCTCAGAGCAGAGGGGAGGTCGGGAAAGGACAGGTGGAAGGGCAGTCGGCCTCAGCTCCACACACTGGCCACGAGCTCTGAAATCCTGCCAGAGACTGCGTCTGTAGAGGCACCAGAAGGCCCTGGAGAATGGATTGAAAGCCACGGGCGCCAGCTCTCTAGCCCTGGCCTAGGTTGAAGAAGTCACGTGGAGCAGAGATGTACTAAGAGCTGTTGGGTAAAGAGTCACTCTGAAAAAGGCAGGAAGACCCTGACCCTGGCTTTCTCTCATGAGTTAGAAAAGTGTTTCTTGAAATCATGTGAGGTGCTGGGTATTGAGGACACAGGGCTGACTGCAGCCCGGGAACTTCCCTTAGGCCGCGCCTAGCCTTGCCCCGGAGAAGGCAGTGGCACCCACCCCAGAACTCTTGCCTGGAAAATCCCATGGATGGAGGAGCCTGGTAGGCTGCAGTCCATGGGGTCGCGAAGAGTCGGGCACGACTGAGCGACTTCACTTTCACTTTTCACTTTCATGCATTGGAGAAGGAAATGGCAACCCACTCCAGTGTTCTTGCCTGGAGAATCCCAGGGACGGGGGAGCCTGGTGGGCTGCCGTCAATGGGGTCGCACAGAGTTGGACATGACTGAGGTGACTTAGCAGCAGCAGCAGCAGTCTTGCACAGTGGTGAACAAGACAGCCACCTAGAGTTCCTCAGGAGCCAGGTCCTGGTGCCGGAAGGCTGCTGTCCTCAGGACGCCTGCAGTGACGGGTCAGGACCCTGTGAGGGCAGGGAAAACCTCCCGGGGGGTGCGATGTCTGAGCTGAGGCTGACCAGGAAGGAGAATGGGAGTGGAGGATACAGGCAGTGTTCCAGGCAGTAGGAGGTGGCGGCAAAGGCTGGAGGTCTGGGAGGACAGGAGGAGGCAGGAGGAGCCCAGAGTGAGACTCCAGGAAGGGACAAGGGCAGGGAAAGGGAGCCAGCCCGATGCAGGGAAAACCCGGAAACTGTGGATCTGAAGACCAGTGTTACCTACATATGCACTTACCACACGCGTGTGTACATACATCTGTGTATGTGTAAGCGGAGCTGTGACTAGGAAGCCGCATAATGAAGTTCCCAGTGCTGGGTGTCCTGCAGCGATGACTGTTGGTGTCCCCCCGCTTGCAGAGTTGAAGAGGGACTGGTTTTTCTACACGCAGGTGTGGGTGGGGGGTAGGCCGTCCAAGGTTTCAGTCCTGGCAGGTGGGACTGGTTTCAGCTTTGGGGCCGGGCTGGCTCAGGACACTGGGGGGTTTCTTCGGGCTCAGGGGTCAGGCCCCATTTCCCTCTTCTGGGGCGGGGGGTAGTGACTCACGGGTCATCGCTGCCACCGGGTGGGGTGGTGGGTTCTGCAGGCTTTTCAGAGGCAACCTGTGGTGGCCGAGGGTAGTGGCTGATGAGAAAGAGGAAGTACCTGGCGGCCATTTCTCCTGCCACTCCTGACAGGTGTTTCTGTCGCCCCTGTGTGGCAGCCTTGGGCGCTGCTCCCGCCACAGGAGCATTTCCTGTCCGTGAGAGGGGCCGTCCTCTGTGGCGGAGGCTCTCCCCCCTCCAGCCCGGTCCGTGAGAAGCCCCGCTCCCTCCTGTCCTTGACAGTCGGGCACAGGCACTTCTGTGGTGGGCCTTAACTTTCAGGGTCGTGAAGATGACTGTGCTGCAAACTAGAGTTCAGGGCACAGCCGGCAAAGTGTGTGAAAGCCGGCCTAAGGTTAACGTGGACACCGTCTGCCTCCAAAAGGTGTATCTGGGCAGCGTTTCACTTGCCGGCATGGTAGCCGTGGCCGTGGCCTTGCAGGCAGCTGAGCTGTCTGCTCTCCTACCAGGGAGCAAGTTTCGTTCCCATGCTAGTCCGGCTTTTACTGTTTCCCCTCCTGCCTTTCCCCAGAGACCATAAACCTGCCTACCTCCTGTTATGTTCTAGTTCTGATAGGAGTACCATTCAGAGTTCCTGGCAGGAGACCAGCCCACTTCTCCCCGGGTTGGTCTCCTCTCCTCTTCCCAGCGTGTTGGATGTGTTCGCTCCCCAGAGTTCTCTTATGCAGCTGGCTGGCCCCATAGTGCCCAGAGATTGGAGCGCTCCAGCAGCGGGAGCCCAGCTGCTTCCCTCCCCGGTTTTAGGGGCTGGGCTTGAAAACAGAGACTCATAATCTCCCTTCCTCCTCCTCCCCCTGCTCCTCCCCACCACACACCAGGCAGACTGGAGTGACCGGCTCGGGGGCGCAGAGCAGGGCTCAGCCCGCCTCACCGCACTGCATGGCGTGACGGCAGCAATCTGGAGGAAGATTAATGGACGCGTGAGTGTGTGAGCTCTGGGGCACGTCACCGTCTCAGACTGGCCCTTGGTGGCAGGTGTGGACTCATTCTGGTGTTAGGGAGACCAGGGCTCCTTCGGGGAGATGATGACCCAACCAGGTGTGTGTCTGCCAAGGCCGCCACCCTTTCTCGTGCGTGGGGAAGTGGAAAATGCTTCTACATACCCCTGCTCTCCAGAAGAGCTAGGTGGGTGGTTTGGAGAGTTTATTCTTGGAATCCCTTGCAGCGCAATATCCCTTCCCTTAGCCATGTTCTTTGGCTCCTAATCTGGACTTACTACCTTCACTTCTCATAGGGTGAGACCATGGGTGGAAGGTTAGTGAAGGAGTCACTGCTATTTTGCTAGAAAGAGGAGGTGGGGGAGGGAGCCCAGGTTGCCAGCAGGTGTTTTGTGTCCCTCTCTGGCTGGCTAGAGAAGGGTGCCACCCTAGCTCACTTCTGCCGACCTCTTCGGACAGCCAGGGGAGCACCCAAATGGAGAACATCCTCTTGCTGCTGAGGCCTGAGTGCCTAAGGCAGAGAGCAGATGGTAGCCGCCCAGGCCTGCTAAGAGGGGAAGATTGGTTATTTCGGGGCTGTGACAAGCAGCTTCGTAGGCAAGCACCAGCCAGGGGCCAGTTTCTGCAGTAACCCTGTGGAGAGCCCGGACGGCCGGGAGCTGCGGGGCCACAGGCGCAGGGGCTGACGCCGTCCCTTCCCGTGTCTGGTGGCTAGTGATGTCGTTGTGAAGGTAACCCCCTGGTCAGAGAGGTCAGCCCTGACACCCTGCCGCCTGAGCCCCTCTGCCCTGGAGTTAGTTATACCTAATTGGTCTCCCAGTTCCAGCTTTGATTCGGTCATAGGAAGTTCTGTGTTGGTAGTTTGACTTCTGATTGGGCGTTTAGGCGTCTGAGAACTGAGTGCTTTCTTGATGCAGAAGTACCCTGGAAACCCCTTTCTTAAGCCCCACGCTACATATATCTTGGTGAGACAGAAAGCCTTTGCTTGGACATTAATTTGGGGCTTTTAATGGGGTCTTCTGTTGCTCATCCCTCTAATCTCCCTGACTGCCCTGCGGTCCAGAAAGCCAAACCTTTTATACAAAGAACTTGGGGAAAATGGAGCAATGCCTCAAGGTCACTGGATCATAAGTGGTATTTGGCATAGTGAGCCGGTTTGGTGTTTGGTGAGAGATTTATGCTTTTTATTTGAGCAAAAGATTTCTTGGCGGGAGGCCCCTATGCTGTGTTCCTAGTGCTTGCCCTGTGTACAGGGTTTGCCCCCTTTCCTCCCCGACAGGTCATTTTAATCCTCTTGCCCATAAACAAGTGCAGCGGAAGGTGTCAGGCCAGCTCACATGACCTTGGTTATCTCTTCATGGGGTAGCCGGCATCAGCTTTGGATACCGCAGTCACTTGACGTGGTAGAGCTGTCAGGGTCAAGAGGTGGAGATGCCAGGAGGAAGCCTGGGTCCTCCAGGAACGGGGAGCAGGAGTGCCTGTGATTCCTTAGGACCAGGTAGGAGAAGTCAGCTCTCGTGGCACAGGAATGCAAAAAGCATAGCCAGACCGTTTCATTCTGTCTTGCCTTTCTCATCCCCGGATTCCTACTTCTGGTATCTCATTTCTCTTTCCCCTGTTTCTCAGATCATGTCTGCAGGGGCCCAGGACATGCAGCTGCGTCAGGAAACTGCCCCTGAGGCAGACACATGCCAGCTCGTAAGATACAGAACCCACCACTGAGAATCCCATCTTCCCAAACAGTGCTCCCGTTCTGTTGTGTGAAGCACAGCTGGTGGTGGGAGCCTGACTGCCACAGACCAGCGCCGCTCAGGAGCTGGGTGTGTGGCTAGGTTTTCACCCCCACGTTCACCCCCAGGGCCGCTGCTCTGAGTTTCCGTGTTTCACCACGGAAGAGGCGGGGCTCTCGGTCCGCAACAGTCAGGGGCTCTAGCCACACTGTGTGAGTGTGTGTGTGCGCTTGTTAAATACTAGTCACATTTCCCATTGTGACTGTTAATTTGTAACATTTCCAGTTCCATATACCTAGAAAATCTTGGCAAGATTGTTGACATTGTGTATTTCAAAGCTGTGGTGTACACTCTGGGTTTTCCTAGGGTTGGATGTGTGTGTGTTTCAAGTGCTTTTGATCGGGGCAAGTGGAGTGGCCTTTTATGGAAGGGATAAAACAGTTGAGCTACTTGGAGCCCTTTCTGGCTCTGCCAGAAAGCCACGTCCAAGTCCGAGCTGTGCAAACAGATGACCAGAACTTGGGTCTTTGACTCCAGTGCTCTCCTAGGCCAGTTTAAAAGATCCGTCTCTCTCTCTCTCTCTTTTTTTTTTTTTTGGAAAATAGAGAATTTGTGGTAAGCATTGGGTAAAAAGTTAAAGCCAAAAGCCATGTCTTTTTCTGGCAACCTGCAGACTAAGTTAGGAAAGCATGTGGAATTACAGTAATAATAGCTAGCATGTCACGAGCATTTAGTATATGCCAGGAATTGTTCTAAGTGTTTTGGATGGTGTTGGATGATTCTGACTTTAGCCCTTCGTCTTCTCTTGGTGGAAGCCCCTTTATTCCTGTGGGTTCTTTGTCCTTGTCCTGGGGGTGGCGTGGACCAGACAGAACAACAGACTGGGGAGCAATGGCCTCCTGCAACCAGGCATGTTTTTTCTAACCGGAGGTACCCCTGCAAGGGGGTGAAGAGGGGCGGGTTGCACTCAGTCTTCAGGTTTTTATTTAAGCCAGCATGCTGATTGGCAGTTAGAGCTGCCCTTCAGGATTTGTTGGGGGAGGATATGTATCCCTTTTGCAGCCATCCTTTCTTCCCTGCCCTCTCTTAGTGAATTTGGAGGTGGAAAGCTAGAAACTTGGCTGCTTGCCTCCTTCCGAACAGCCAGCATTCTCTTGTCTGCAGTCTGTGTAATAAATAGTGCATCTCACAACGCCCTGAAGTGGCCCCCTTCCTCCCAACACCACCTGGCAGTTGATGGTTCTTGCTCCTGAGGGCTTCCACCAGCACAGGAGTTCACCTGCACCAGAGAACCCTGCTCCCAGCTCCACACCACAGACATTGGAAAGCGCAGCACCTCCAGCAGTGTCCTCTGAACCCACGTCTCCCTGCCACCTGGGCCAGGGCTAAACTGGCCTTTTCTGGACTACTCCTTTCTCTTAGAACCAGTATAGAGTCTCTTTCTTGGATTCTGCCTCTGAAAAGATGAATTAACTATTAAAGTGCTTTTTTAAGAAAGCTCTTACAATGGAAAATGACTGTCATCTCATTTACCATACTCTCTGCTCCTTGGCCACGCACACAGGTAGCTCGAGCGCCCTGGAGTAGAACCGTTGTTGCCGCCAGAAAACAAACAGGGTTTGGCTTCACAGGCAAACTTAGGCCCGGTGTCAGCAGCTGTCATGTTCTCAGTCCCAGTGAGAAACTCGTGCTTTCCAGCCTTCTCCACCCAGCTTCTGACAAATGAGCCCTCCTCTGTTTATCCAACATGCTAACCAAGGCACCAGCCCACGCCTTGGCCATGCCATGTTGCAGGATTCAGCAGCCTCTGCCCTTGGCCTTGGTCGAAGACTGCAGTGGTAGCGATGGGCCCAGTGAGGCAGAAAGGAGGTGTGTCTGTGACTTCAGTTACCAAGCAGGGAAGACAGTTCTGAAAAGTGTTTGCCCCTGCTGTGTCAGGGACTGTCCCAGGCTCCCCTGTGCCCGCCCTCTCTGGAAGTTCTGCTTGGTCTTCCTTCGTTAGGCCTTCTCTCCTAAGGCAGTACCCATTCAGAATTCCTTCCTCCAGCCTTGGTCTTCATCTCCACCTGGGTTTCTGTTTCCTTAGACCCGCCCTCCTGCCCAGCCTCCCTAGATGTTCAGGTCCTCTTATGTCAAGCCCTCGCCTAGAGTTTGAAGGTTAAGAAACCCCAGTCTCTACTGCCCATGGTCCTTGGGGAGCACAGGTATGTCCCTGGGCCCCATGTTGGAACACTGAGTTCACTTTGCTATTCAGGACTGGTTCAAGTGTTGTGTCAGTCGCTCACTCATGTCCGGCTCTTGGCGACGCCATGGACTGTAGCCCACCAGTCTCTATCCATGGAATTCTCCAGGCATAAATACTGGAGTGGGTATGAATTCTCTTCAGAAGATCTTCCCAACCCAGGATTGAACCCAGGTCTGCATTGCAGGTGGATTCTTTACCATCTGAGCCACCAGGTTTATTTACGTGTTAAGTATGGTTAATACAGTACTTCAGAGACAGTGGCGGGCCCTGACAGGATGGGCTGGCCTGAGAATACGAGCGTAATGTGTAACATGTTCCTATGGGAAAAAGTTCCTCCTCAGAATGGAACTTCGGGTAAGTTTGGGGTTTCTTGACTAATATGCTTCAACAGATTCGCGTGTGCCTTGTGGGAGCATTTTCATTACTTGTAGACATAGCGCTATCTATCACAAAAGTAAGTTGTCTTTCTAGATGCCAAACGCCAAAGATAAACATGCACATACCACTTCCTACCCAGAAAGTTTTCTGGAGAGCTGTGCTCGGCTCCTGCAGTTGTCCTGGGCACAGGTGAGGCTGAATTCTCCATTCTGACTGATCTGACCCATCGTCATTTAGCACCGGTTCAGGGGCAGCCCTCATTCCTCAGCTTGTTTGTCCTTTCCTGCTTGGGTTTTTAGTGATCCGCCGAAGGAAGAAGATAACACCTCTGCCTGCAGGAACAGCCCAGTGGGCAGTCACCCATGGGAAGGGCAGCCAGTTGGATTTTTAGTGGTCACGTAAGTGAACAGCCACCGTGCAGCCAGGCCAGGTGGGGACGGGTGCCGAGAGAGGTGGTGCTGGCCTTGGTGGTTTCTGCTCTTGTCCCACTTGAGCTCTGAACTTCTGGCCACGGTGACTTCTGGGCGGCAGACTTTAGTCCCAGTCTTCTTTCTGACGTTTCCTCTTCCTGCTTCAACTCCCTCTTTGAAACTGGAAGAGTCGGCAGGTAGTAGTTTTTCCACTTTCAGAGGAAGAGGCAGTGGGAAGAGGCACATGTCTTATTCAGCACCTTCCAGTGTAGAGCTGGAACCAGATAGAACTCAGCAGGCCTGTTTCCAAGCCTCATGAAGACATTTGAAGAAAACTACATTGGAAGGGCAGAGACATGGGGTTAAATCTGCACCCAGGTAGAAAGGCTGTTGCATAAACGCTGAGAGAGAGTTGTGTTTTTTTGTTTTTTTTTTTGAGATCTCGTGCTTCTCTTTTACTTTGTGTTGGCAAAAACCCCAGGAGAAGATGGGAGACTCTGGGAGGAGATGATTCTGCTGGGTGGTGAGTCAGCTGAGCTCCCCGGCTGCCGTTTTTAGTCCCTCTGCTTTTCTGTGACAGGAGGCGCTTTGAGGAGGGGTGGGAGTCAGGGCAGGGATGCTGATTTTTACAAAGAAACGAGGCAGGTGTGTATGGGTGATCTCTAGGGTCGACTCAATTCATTGGTTCAAGGAGGAAATACTGAAGCAGAGCTCTCAGTGTGGCAAACAGTAAGGAAATGTCTCCTAAAGTCTCTATCACTTCCCCAAATCAGTAGCTCTTCACGTGGCTTCAGCTGCCTTACATTGTCACAGCAAGACACCGTGGTTTTGACAGCAGAGCAGTGGAGGGATTGAATGTGGAGAGGCAGAGAGAGCTGTGTGAAGTGGGAGGGCTTGGGGGTTGTGGGGCAGCAGGAATTTCAAGGAGAGAGAGCTGCCTCTGAGATGAAAGGAGCCCCGGATGGGAGTTGGGGGCAGCTGGTGCCCGACTCTGCCTATATTCTGAGTCTGTCTCCAGTTCTCCTTGATGACCACCCTGGCCTCGAGCTTTGTGAGAGATGGCGTATCAAGGGCCCTGTCCCCACCGGAGAGAAAGCTTCTTAGTGGGACTAACCCTCCACAGATGTCACCCATCTTTGGGGCACCCAGTTCGTGGCCCATTGCCTGCTTGGATGTTGTCTGCAGGGTACACTGACATGGGTTACTGGTGTAGATCCCAGAAGCTGTCATGAAGATGCCCCAACATGTCCTCTTACTTATTCATTCGTACGCATTTATTCATTCATTACCTTACTGAATACATCCGCTCTGTGCTATAGGCATTGTTGTGGGCCATGAATCAGACAGATCAAGGGCCTTCCCTGTATGGTGTAGTCTAGTGAGAAGGACGGACAGTAACCAGTCAACTTCAAAGGGCAGTAAACGCCCTGAAAGAGGAGAGAGGGATCTTGCAGCCAGAAGCTTTGATCTTCCTTCCTCTGCCCTTGCTTATCTCCTTGAGGGAGGAGGGGAGCAACTTTAGGGATCACAAAGCTGTACCACTTTCATTCTGTATATTTTCCTCAAGTATTATAAAGCAGGGGAGCTGGGTGCGCACCCTGTTAGGCACTCAGGGCGCACAAGGGTGACCTCTGACTTCGCAGAGCACAAAGAGTGGGGTTAAGGCACAGAGGCCCAAAGTCAGAAGAGCTGAGTGGGTACAGACAGGGTGCTGTGAGAGTCAGGGAGAGGCCACTCAGCTAAGAAGGCGTCTGGGTAACTATATGAATAAAGGGATTTGGGATAAACAAGGGATAAGAGGGTTACTCACATGGACCACTTAAGGTGTTACATGAGAGCCGGAGCCTTTCAGTATGTGTATCTGTAGCTCTCCATACCACCATTCTGATCTGTTCTAATCCGTTCCCTACACAGCAAGCAGGGTGGTAGAGCTGGGGTCCCCCCGCAGGTCTGTCTGACTCCAGAGGGACACCCTGCACCACCTCTACGGTCAGACGGTGTGCTCAAGACAAACTACTGGGCAAAGAAAAGGAACTTAGAGGGTGGCCCAGGCACCTCGGCTGCCCTGGTAGTCTCCATCAGCTCCCCACGATCCTGGGTCAAGAGAGCCAGACCTTTCTGCTGCAGACTGCCTTCTGCCTCCCCCGGAGCCCTGGGCTGCTGGCAGGCTGGCTCTCCTGTGATATGGAGGAACTTGCTGGTCTCCATGGTTACAGTAACCCACTGGTACGGGAGGAGTCGAGTGGAGTGCGAGGCTGGCAGTGAGAGCTTCCCCCAGCCCTTGGCACCATGTGGTACTGGTATGTCGGCTGTCTCTTGGACCTCTTCGGAAAGGAAGGAGTTAAGGAGCTGACAAGGACGGGAAGAGCGGGCACACCTTCCTCCTCTTCTGGGCTGCTCCGAGGGCAGAGGCGTGGCTGCCTTCTCATTCACCCACTTCTCCTGGCAGGAGTGGTTTTATATTGGGAAGGAGGGTCCTTTTTGTCTGACAGCCTGGCCATGGTAGGAATTTAACTTTTCCTCATTCTAGAAGGATTACCAGCTTTGCCGCACTTGTAATCAAGTTCTTAGAGGTTATAGCGCTTCTCAGAGCTCAGAGAACCCCTGTAGATGGGAAACCACAGTTCCTACCTGGAAGTGAAGAGAGATCACAGAAAACATGGCCGAGACCTTGCTGCGCACCCGCCGTGGTCAACAATGGCGTGGATTTTCTCATTTCCTCTTCACACTAATCCTGTGAAGTGGGAGCAGCTAGAGTTCTCATGTCTAGAGATCTGGCGGCTCCAAGTGTTCTTGCTGGTGGTCTGAGCTGGTAAGGAGCAAACAGGGCTCCCAGCAGGCCCGGCACCTCCAGAGCTCTGCCGTGCCGTCCACAGACAAAGCGTGAGTCTCGTGGACGGCCCCCCTCCTCTCAGTCTCTCAGAGGCAGCAGCCAGATCTCTCTGGACTTTATAAACGGGCTCCAGCGGTGGGCGCTCAGTGAAGGTGTGCTGAACAGGCCACAGTAGTTGGAGATGGAGACAGAGACGAGGCCCCAGGTGAGCGGGTGCCCAGGGCTGAAGTGGTGTGGAAGCTTCTAAAGCTCTGGTTGCTCTGTAGACTCCACCGTGTTTGAAGAGGAGCCCAGCATTTCAGGTGACTCAGAGGACAGATCTGAGGGGCGCTCCCGGCACGGTGGCCTCTGCGTGAAGGGGTGTGGGCTGGAGGGTGGCTCAGCTCGGCTCTCAATGTGGTCACTTCTTGCCCGCCAGACTTGCAGGCAGGCGCTGGCTCTGCCGTGGCTGCTGGGAGGCACGTGGAGGCTGCTCCCTGCACGGCCTGGGCTGCAGTGCCGGTCTCCCACCCTCGGGGTGAGTCTTGCAGCTCAGACAGCCGGAGGACAGCCAGCCACCTTGCTTTCAGCTTGGCCTCGGTCGCAGGCTCTGCTGGCCTCCTTTGTCAGGGAGGCATCTACCCTGACTTGGAGAAGGGAGCAGTTCCATACAAGCCCACCTCCCCTCTGCAACAGAGTGTTAAGGGATTGCAGGGGTTCCTCAGGGGGAGGGTCACAGTTCATGGTCGGGGGGCGGCGGGCTGCGACCAGGCCCTCCACCCATCAGTGCTTGTCAGCTTTCCCAGGGCTCTCCTGCCCAGCATGCTCCACTGGTTTATTGACTCTTGGCAGTTGAGAGGGACAGTTGCTCAGGATGAAAGGGTGCAGAGAAGGCTCCTGGGTGCCGTGAAGGAGGAAGGGTTAAGGAACTAGTGATTTGCCCTATGACGTGTCAGCTCAGTCCTACCCTGTCTCTCCCCAGCCTCTCTGTTTGAGGTCAGTGCTCAGTACTTCCTCAGTTTACAAAACTTTCACTGCCTCCCACAAATACGGTGGAGGAAACTATCCCTGTGTCACATCACAGAATCCTGGAGCCTAGAAAATGAAGCCATTTGATCCCACTCTGGCTGAGTGGAGGGGCAGGCCTGACTGAGCCCCGGGTCCAGAATAAAGCCTGATCTCTTCCACTGAGTTGAGTGCCCACTTTGAAGTCGTGAGAGGAGGGGTGCTGTGAAACAGCCCCCGGCCCCCAAACTGGCCTTAAGCAGACGCTGGTGCTCCTGCTGCCCCAGGCACCTTTCCCGAACCTTCACATCTTCCCCTCCTAGTCTGTGAATGAAGAGCCGGAGACTTCTGCTTCTCTGGGGAGAAATAAGAGCAGGTTAGTCTTCAAGAAGGGCTGAAGGGAAGCTGGTAAATGCAGCCATGAGGGACGGCAGAGTGCTGGAGTGGGCACGAAAGCACTGGCCCCAGGCCCAGCTCTGCACTGGCAGGCTGGCCTCGGGCACGTCTCTTCACTTCTGGCTTCAATTTCTCATATGTAAAATGAAGGCGCTACCTACCCCGTAGGTGTATGGTGTGGAGAACACGGGACGTACGTGCCAGCAGACGGTAGTACCAGGGATGTCGAGTCTGTTGACCAGGGCTATACAGACGGTGAACGCGGAGTAGCACCGTCCCCCATGTGTCTGTGCCAGGTGCTGTGAGGGCCCCGGGAGCTCTGCCCTTCCCGGGGGGGAGTTTATGGTCTCCTGGCATGAGAGCGTTAGAAAGAGTTGCCTAATGGGAAAGATGCTAGCCTAGAGTAGTGGAATGAATGTGAAGTAGATCTGGCAACCAGAGGAAAAGCCAGTACCAGAATCCAGAGCACAGCGAGGAGGGCTCAGCAGGTGCCTGGACCGAAGGTGCTTGGCCAGAGGAAGGCGTGAGGAATGGCTGCCCCTGCTGTGCCCAGGCCTGGGGGAGGGGGTCCTGGGGGAACCTGGAGATCGTCTCCCAGAATCGGGGCTGGAAGGAGTTAGAGAAACATTTGGTTTGTTCCCAACCTTTGGGCAAAATTTAGGATTAAACGTCTCATTGTCTATCAGCAACGAAGATTCTTCATCTAGAATCCATAGACCTAAGGGGCTTCCCAGGGTTCCTGAATCTCCTGATACTATGTCCAGAACACTCCACACAAGTGGAGTGTGCATTTTTCTGAGGTTGAGCGCTGCTTTCTGTGAAGTAGGAGGTCCATCTGCCACTGTTGGATGGCTGGTTACTGCTCCCCCCGCCACCACCCTTGGTCCTGAGGATGGGTTTGCCGCCGCTCCCTGGGGCAGCCTGTCTGCTTCACACGGAGGCCCCCTCCCCAGGTCCCACCTGCTGCAGGTGCGGTAATGGCTTTACGACAGCCTGGGCTGTCCCTGTCCTCCTCCTCACCCGCTCCCAGCGGTTACCCAGCAGAGCACCTTGGGGAGGGTGGGGCAGCCCACTTCCGGGGAGGGGGAGGGAGAAGGAAGTTGATCTAAACCCGCCTCTTTCTCTGTCTCCCTTCCTTCCCGTTCCCCTCCGGCCCCTTTCCTCCCACCTGGTTCCTGGGTGGTGTCCGAGGGCTGCCTGGGGTTCCTGGCCACCAGGCCCCGGCCTGCAAGAAGCTGCGGGGCTCTGTCCCCGTCCCTCTCCTTGCCAAGCCCGGGCTCTCTCTGCTAGTGGTGGTTTCGGTTGCGACACAGTCCAGGTTCCCAGAGCCGCTCGGCCTGGCTGCTGTGCTCTTTTTCATTGAGGAGGTGGTGGAAGGTGTCGCCTGCTTCAGCTGAGTAAGGGTGGCTGACGGCGCCAGCAGCCCCCGCCCTGGGCCTGGCTCTTCCCGGCCTCTGTACTTTGCCCTCGCTGCCTGACAGGTTCTGCTCTGGGCTCTGCTGAATGGAAGTTGCTGGTAGTCCTTGTCCCTTTCTCCAGCCGGGTATGTTTCCCCCTGTTTTCTGGGGTTTTTTTTTGCTGTGGAATTGCCCCCTCCTCTCTCATCCCTCCCACCCCAAACACAGGGTCTTTGAGGAGTTGCTAAGTGGAGCCAGGCACTGACTAGCACAAGGCGTGCGCTTCCTGGGAAGAGGCACGGGCTCAGAAATGAGGGGCGAGTCCCCAGAGCAGTCTGCCCTTAGGTGGAGTCGGCAGGCCTGGCCAGACTGAAGGGACGGAAGGAGACAGGCCGAGGCCCCGGGAGGGGGCATGAGTGCCACAGTGAGGGGAGAGGGAGCGGGGGCGGCCCCCCAGGGCCAGTGCCCAAGGACACCTCCCCTCCACTCCGCAGGGCCCAGGCGCACTCTGCCTCTGGCCTGGGAGTGCCTGTCACCCTTCCCAGCTTGGCCCCTTCCCGGCCCTGGGGACGCCTCGGGACACTCGAGGCCAGCCCTGAGTGCAAGGCCCCAGAGCGTGAGGTTTTCTCGGGAGGAACTGTTGGCCAGAGCCTCCAGCGTTAGGGAAGGGGCCCTGCCTACCTGAGTCAGCGCCGGGCCGCTCGGGGTGGAGGCTGTCTTCCGGGCGAACCTGGCAACACGCCTAGGCCGGGTTTTGAGATCCCAGGTTGACGGGCCCACTGGATAGAAGACTTTGTTTTTCTTTATCTTCATGCTTCTCGAATGAGGACCACAAAGCTGCTTAGGCCCGACTTCTCAGTCAGGCGTGCTAAGTATCGTGCGTGTTTTGCTATTTGGTTCCAAATCCTGCCTCCCAGGGTGACCCCTTGTTCTTTCTGAAAGCTGCCTGAGGGCCATGGTGTCTACTTTCAACAGACTTCTGAGACCTTTGGGTCCTGTCCATTCTGTAATGTTGGCCAGAGCTTGGAGGATGTAGTGTTCCATGTCTCTGTGGGCAAGGAGGGTGGAGGTGGGGGGCAGAGTGTGGTTCTGGCCAGATCCTGTTTAGTTGGCTCAGAAGGACAGCCAGTCGTCAACCTCCCACCTTGTTGGTGGGCTCTGTGTCCAGGTTACATGGGCTAGTCAGAGCCGTGGAAGGGCCCTGTCTCCATGGTCGTAGCTGCACCCCTGCCTCTGCTTCAGCCTTCAAAGAAGCCACCTGGGGCAGGGCCCTCGTCCAAGGAACATTTCCTACTGAGGACTTTCTCCTTTCTCTTCTTCCTCCCATACCGTCTCCTCACTCTGTCCCTCATCCCTGCTGTGGGAACTGTGTCTCAACATGGAAGAGGCGGAAGGGGTGAGAGAAGGACTGTGTCCTTGGCATCCTGAGAGTTGGATGGTTTGGTCAGAAAGGGGAGTGTGTGACTTGCAGAGTGGGGGAATCAAAGAACACGCCCCAGCGTTTTCTGCTTCTTTGGGACCCAGATAGGCGGAACCTTCTCTTTGACTGTCCTGGAGACCTCGCTTGGAACTAACCCTTTGCAGCTGCCCTGGCGAGTCCCCTCCTGTGAAGGCAAGGTGGCCGACGCCCAGCTAGGACCTCTCCCCAGCAGGGACATCTCCCCAGCGGGGGGACCCTACATCTCTTGGCCTTCATCTGAGCTGCAGCTGGATCAGGACTTCTTGACTTAGATGTGAAAGTCTTGTTGACCTTGAGACTTCTGGCTGTGCAGACAGGCTGTGTAGCATTTGAAGTGAAGTGAAAATCGCTCAATCATGTCTGACTCTCTGTGACCCCATGGACTGTAGCCTTCCAGGCTCCTCTGTCCATGGAATTCTACAGGCCAGAATACTGGAGTGGGTCACCCAGCTGTTCCCTTCTCCAGGGGATCTTCCCACCCAGGAATTGAACCCAGATCTCATTGCAGGCGGATTCTTTACCTTCTGAGCCACCAGGAGAACCAAAAATAATGGTAATCGTGGTTGTTCTTTATTAAGCATTGGCTAGATGGTTGGATGGCATCACCGACTCGATGGACATGAGTTTGAGTAAACTCCAGGAGTTGGTGATGGACAGGGAGGCCTGGCGTGCTGCGATTCACGGGGTCACAAAGAGTCGGACACGACTGAGTGACTGAACTGAACTGAAGGCATTGTACATGCTTTCTGTCACCTAGTGAATGTGAAATAGGACGGTTTCATCGCCGCTTTACAGATAAGAAACTAATGCTAGTAAATAGGGGGAGCCTGGACTAGAACCTCGGCCTGCTGGACAGAGCTCCTCGGCAGCCACTAGACCATCTACTGGCGCCCACACATGGGATCATCCCATGTTGGTCATCTTTTAGGATTTCTTCCTGCTTTGTAGTAATCTCATCTCCCTCTTAAGGATGTTGTTGATGATAGTAAAATTAACATGTGTTGAGTAAGAGGCAGATCTGGGACCTGAACCCTGGCAGTTTGTCTCTCCACCTGTACTCTCTATCACACCTCTCTGTTCCAGTATGGAGGGCAGTTGTTGCTGTGCCTTGAAGATAGTGTGCAGCTGAGCCTGGGAGTGAGGAGTGGGGAGAGGGTGCTGGCCTGCTGTGCCGCGCAGAGCAGCCCCTGGGCTGAGGAACCTGGAGACAGAGGGGCGGAGCTCAGGATGGGCAGTCGGACGCCCAGAGTTAGCTTCAGGGAGCGAAGGACCCAGACCCTCAAGGCGACACTGAATTCTCATTCCAGACTTTGAGGACTTGGCGACTGTCAGGCTCCTGCTGCCTTTGGCTCATATCCTCAGAAAATAGGGGAGTGACCAGAAACTTAGGAGGTGAATTAGAGGTTGCCAAGGAAACTTTTCCACCCATCTTCCTCTCTTGGAAGTGGGGGCAGAGGGAAGTTTTTCCTTGTTCGTGGCCCCTTAGGGCTGAAAAGCAGCTGGTTGGGGAAGCATGCTCCTTGCCAAGGAACCCTGGACAGTTCCTTGGGTGGTAGCAAGTCATTTCTTCGTGGTTTTTGAGGGTTTCACCGAGAGCCAGAAAGACCGTGAAAGAAAGAATTTCGAGACACGCTTCTCTGGTCCCACTGCTCCCTTCCAGATTGTATCCTTGAAGTTTCCAGGGCAGCTCTGGATGGTTCTGGGACAGAGCTCTGGCTGCCCTTGATCTGCCTGATGCTGGAGCAGTGGCATCAGGTGCTCTGAAGAGGCAGATCAGGGTTCTTGACTAGCGTTAGACTCTTAATAGTTTGATTGAGATGTAATTCACATCCCATACAATTCACCCTTTAAAGTGTATGCTAAAGGGGCTTTTAGTAAATTCATGGAGCTGTGTATCCATCACCACAGTCAGCATTTCATTAGAATTTTTTCATGACCGCAGAAAGAAACCTCAGCCCTTAGCTGTCGTCCCTAAGGCCCCTCATCTTCCTCAGCCATAGGCCGGTCTCTTTTTTTGTCTTTTTGGATTTGCCTACTCCAGAGTAGGCATTTCACATAAAGGGAGTTGTACAGCCTGCAGTCCTTCGTGGCCAGGCTTGTTCACTTAGCATAACATTTTCAAGGTTCATCCGTGTTATAGCATATGTTGGTACTTCTTTTTCTTTGTTTAGTTGCCAATGAATATTCCACTGTGTGGATATTTCACAATTTGTATATCCATTTGTCAATTGATGGACATTTGTGTTGTTTCCACTGTTTGGCAATTGCGAATGTGGAATGTTATGGACGTCCATGGGTGTACAAGTTGTTCTTGGGCGTGTAGCTAGGAGTGGATCACTTGGAACTCTACATTTAGCCCTCTGAGGGCCATACAGGTCTTCACACAGAAGGATGTTTTCATCTGGACCGTGCCTTTTTTGTGTTATGTGTATATGCCTGTTGGTGCCAACTGTTGTCATTTTTGCTTCCTCACACTCTTATATGAGCTAGGGGATATCGAAGGAGACCATCAGCAGACCATCATTCCATGTTTTCATTGCACAAGTGTTCATTGAGCATCTACCATAATCCAGTCTACGTAGGGTGCTGGGTTGTATCAGTGAATAAACGATACGTGCCTGCCCTCATGAGCTTCCATTCTTACCAGATAGACAACAAATCAACATGAAGTCATACGCAGTAAAGATAAATTTAAAGTACTGGGTGATGAGTGCTTTGCAGTAATTCTGATCACGTTGCCCCTGCGGCTCTTGAGTTGTGGCCTGATCAAAGTGTGAACAGGCAACAGGGAGGGCAGTAGACGGCGCTTCCCACACGAGGAGGAGGAACTGTTGGGTTGTTCATGGGGGATGTATGGCCAGAGAGTGGGGCCAGTGATGGGACGGCTCGTAGTAGGATATTGACCCTAGACCCAGGCTGTGCTCCTTTGGAGTGAAGCGGGGCTCGCTTTCCCTCTCCTGTTACTCCCCTGCCTTGTGACTTTCTCTCTGCATGCCTCCCAGCCTCCTGGCATCTGCCCCCATACCCTAGCCTCTTACAATTTTTTGCAGAGAGCTAAGGGCCAGGGTATGGGGAACTGAAGGGTGGCACACTTCAAGGTGTGCATGTTTCTACCCAGCAGCCCCCCTTGGGACACCTTGACTCCAAGCCCAGCAGTAAGTCCAACATGCTGCGGGGCCGCAACTCGGCCACCTCTGCTGACGAGCAGCCCCATATCGGCAACTACCGGCTCCTCAAGACCATCGGCAAGGGTAACTTCGCCAAGGTGAAGCTGGCTCGGCATATCCTGACTGGGAAAGAGGTGAGCGCTGGGCCTGGGGCCACGGCAGCATCTCCCACTGTTGACACCCCAGCAGTAGTGGTAGGGCTACTCCCCAAGGCAGCCTTCTGTTTATCAGGCAGAAATGAGATCTGAAAAGAGAGGGATGCACAGAGGGATAGGGCCAGAAGAAGGTGGAAATGTAAAGGAAGAAGTAGATTTGAATCCTGATCTTAGCCTGGTCAAAGAGATAATCTTGCGCTTTTTTGTCTCTTGTGCAGGTAGCTGTAAAGATCATTGACAAGACTCAGCTGAATTCCTCCAGCCTCCAGAAAGTAAGCTCACAGTACATCCTGTCCCTTTCTAAACCTCTGTCAGGAGTCACTCACCTGCTGATCCCATTTGGACCTCCTCTTGAACCCCTGGGCTTCCCAGGTGGCACAGTGTAGGAAATGCTGGTTCAATCCCTGGGTCGGGAAGATCCCCTGGAGGAGGAAATGGCAATCCACTCCAGTATTCTTGCCTGGGAAATTCCATGACAGAGGAGCCTGGCAGGCCACAGTCTGTGGGATCCCAAAGAGTCAGACATTTTTGAGCACACACAAAGACACTTGAACATCTAGTTCAGATTCTCCAGTTATTTTGTTGTTCCCACTATCCCTCTCCATGGCTCTGCTATCTTCAGGCTTTTGTTGGATCCTGTGTGCTGACTTCTCCTGCTTGGGCTTCCTGGCCTCAGACACTGGCTTGCTAGAAGTCTTTCTGCCCTTTCCCAGCCCCTCGGCCTACCTGTCTGACCTACTTCCTGCATCTTGTTATTTTCTGGCTTGTGACCAGCCTGTATGCAGAAACACATGTATACAGCCATTACCCAAAACACAAGCAGTTGCTTCAACATCGGGAATGATCCAGGGGAGTGGCTTCAAGGTACAGGGGTAAGAGGAGGCAAAGAACCTGTCCCTGGATCCTGGGCAAGCTCCATTTCAGAGAACGGGAATGGAGGGCTGGGGTTTTTAGAAACTGAACTCCAGTTTCAAGCCTCTGATAGTACGTGCAGATTAAGGACAGGTACTCCCAGTTTTCCTTCTCACTTTTAGGCTCCTCCTGACTAACAGTTGCAAAGTCGTTTGCATGTAGTCTTTGCAAGGTGAAACTTTTGCTTCCCTTGACTTAAGTGGAAACTGAGGTCTTACTAACTGGTCAGGGAACCCTCCAGGTGGCACCACATACGTAGGAGCGAGGAAAGAAGGCTTTCATTTGCAGAGGAGGGACAGCTTACCAGTGACTGGTGAGTGTAGAGCTGGAAACAGCCCTCTCCGCCCGCCCTGGGCTCAGGCAGTTAGGGGAAGGAAGAAATCTCCCATTGGGCTCCCAAAAAGTGGCCCCTTTTCAGGTCCGTCAGATTTCCTCATTCTCCAGATGACCCTGGCTCAGATTTTCTGACCTTGACTGACCCGGATCTTTTCATCTCATGGCAGATTGAGCTTTCCTTTTCATGAGCATATTGTGTTACTTGGATTAGGAGAGGGTATAACCTCATGCTATCTGAGCCGACGACAGTGAGATTGGGAAACTTGGGGCTCGGGGTTGGGAGTTGTTACTGAGAGAGACACTCAGAGAATCAGTGTGGGCTGAGGTGCCAAGGTGTTTCCCATTGTCTTTGTTACCCCTGGGATCCCCTCAAGGTTCTTTGAGTCAAAGGAAACGTGGCTGTCATCACCAGGGCTTCCCTGCTGGGAGCTTTCCGGAAGGAAGGGAAAGAGGGCTACTCTTGACACGTTGGCTTGGACCCCACAGAGCAGAAGCCAACTTGGTGTGGGCCATTTGGTCTTTGGAGTGTCTCAGCCTCCCAGCGTCAGCTCGTCCGTCCTATTTCCCACCTGTCTCTCCTCCCTGCCTCTTCTGCCTGGCTGGGAGACACCAGCCCCAGACAAATGTCACCTGTTAACACACTCCGTGGCCAAGGCCAGACTGATTCTGGCCAAATCACTCTGTTTAAATTTGATCCCAGCAGCAACCCCTGAACGACACACCTTGAAGAAGCTGGCCTCTTTAGGGCTCTAACCAAGCTCAGAAAACTCCATGCTGTCCTAGGAGGGCACTCTTTGCAGGTGCAGCGAGTGACCTCAGGGGAGGAACCCTGGCAGCTGCCTTCAGGCCCCTTTCAGTGCTGCTCCCACTACTGCCCTGAGGTGGTGTCCAGGACTTTTTGCCTCTTCACCCACTATATCTCCTGGGCTAGGGAAGAAAGCAGTGAAAAACCTGGGCTCTAACAGGAAAAGGGAGTGAAGGTCAGAATCAGGTTCTCAAGGGTTGGGAAACCTGTCTCCCATTTCCTTTCCAGCTCAGGAAAGCTCTGGGACTTCATTAAAGGGAAAAAAAGATAGGTTCACTTTCTCCCCATAAAATATAGCATGAATTAGGTCTCCATACCTCCCCTCAAAAAAAAAAAAAAAAAACACCAAAACACAACACAGCTAGTTCTGCTCCTTGTGCAAGTGGGAAGGCTTAGAAGTTACCAAAACCCCACCCCCAATTTTCTGGCCCCCGCAGAGGGGATGGGGTTCATTTCTGTCATTTTTCTTTATGGAAATATATGGTTTGGAGTCCCTGATTTTGTTTCACAAAGAGAGCGTGAGTGTGTGTAGGTGGATTTGATTAAAATTGGCATCAGCTATATATAGGAGTGGCTTCTTCTGTCACCACCCCGAGGCCCAGGAGAAAGAGGCGCGCCCACAAGTGCTGAGCCCTCTGACTTCTGTAAGTCAGAAGATGGTGGGGTCCCCCTTCCGAGCTCCCTGCCCCTTCACACAGACCACGCTGGAGTCTGCTTTGTCTGTGAACCGTGGAAGCAGCTCAGGTTCTAAATATTCATGTCCATGGGCTCACGCTCCCTCCTTGGGAGGCACCCAGCCAAAACCGTCTGCTGTGGGGGGGCTGGATCTGAGTAGAGAGCCCCTGAGGGAGCAGCTGGCTCGTCCAGATGCTGCCCCTGAGGGTGCAGGTTGGGAGAGCCCAGCTGGCCTCGCGCTGACCCTTCTTGCTCTCCTCCTCCCCCTCGGGCCCTTCTCAGCCCTTGGGGACGGGCAGGGAGGATCTGGACTGCCACACTGTTTCTTCACCCTGCCTGTTTGCTCCTTCCGAAAAAGCATCCTAGCAATGGATCTGTTTGGAGGGGACCTGAGGGGAGCAAGCTGAGCAGGCATGACCCGTGCTGCTATTTTATTTTCCAGCTCTTCCGTGAAGTAAGAATAATGAAGGTTCTGAACCATCCCAACATAGGTGAGGACCGTCGTCGTTCCTCTCCCTCCTCCACTGCGCGCCTCCAGTTCCCACACATAGTCCTCCTCCCTGAGGGGCACCTGAGGCACAGTGCCGTCCGGCTCTGCCCCTGGCGCTCAGGGCTGTCCATAGCGGTGTGGCTGCCACGAGGGGAGCTTGTCCTCGGGAGGGGGGGAAACGTTTGTTCTGAGGATGCCCCTGTGCATGCCGGGGCTTGACATGTGGCCCCTGCAGCTGTTCTGACTCAGAGCTTGGCCTTTCCTCTCGCAGTTAAGTTATTTGAAGTGATCGAGACTGAGAAAACGCTCTACCTGGTCATGGAGTACGCCAGTGGAGGTAGGTATGGAATTGCCTCTTCCTCCTGTGTCCCTGCCTTCCCCAGCCCCTGCCAGCTCTGATGTAGACCCCACTCCTGTCACTTGCAGGAGAGGTGTTTGATTACCTAGTGGCTCATGGCAGGATGAAAGAAAAAGAGGCTCGGGCCAAATTCCGCCAGGTGGGTGTGACTCCCTCCCTGGACTGTGGGCCCAACCTCTGCTCCGGGGGGTCGGCACACAGGGAGTAGCTGCCCGTCTCTCAGCAGCCTCGGAGGGTCCTTTGGGCTTTGCTTATCCATGTGGCAGACTGGAAGTCGGTCACGGGATGGCAGCTCCGCCAGCCCGCGTGGCCCACCTTCGGGTGCCTCCGGGCTGACGCCGCTTCCTTCCTTTCAGATAGTGTCTGCTGTGCAGTACTGTCACCAGAAGTTTATTGTTCATAGAGACCTGAAGGTAAGGCATGCTCTCGTCTCCGTGTCTTTGAGGAGGGCTGGCTCGTTCACCTCTGAACAGTGACAGAACCGTGACACCCTGATGTTCAGGGAAGCTCTAGCCTGTAATTTTTTTGGAGATGATGAGGAAGCCCCTAGGGCTGCTTCTGACACAGGCCTGTGTGACTGGACTTAGGCTCCCATTCCCACCAGCGAGCGGAGAGTCTCTGCCATTTCACCTCTTCCAGTGCTGCCAAGCCTGGCAGCCAGCCGAGGAAACAGGGTTGACCGTCCCACAGCTTCATCACAGCTGCTTTGCAGATGTGAACACTCCCATCTCTGTCCCTCAGATGTTAGTGTGTGAGACTACCTCTGGGTCTTCCCGGCCTCTGAGTCCTCACAGATGACCACGATTAACCCAGGCCTGACAGGGAAGCTTTCCACAGCTCACAGCCCTCAGCCTTCAGATCCTAGCCCTCACACAGCTCCCTGTGTGAGGAGCAGCCTTTGCCACCCTCCTCCAACCCAGCGCAACCTCTTCACACAGATTGGAGGCTGCCTCCAATCTGTACTTGGAGTAGTAAGATTGAAGATGACTCCTGTTTATTCTCTGCCCCTTCCTGTCCGGTGCCTTGGTGTGGTCCACTTGGGCCCTGACATTTTCCTTCTTACCTTCCAGGCAGAAAACCTGCTCTTGGATGCTGATATGAACATCAAGATTGCAGACTTTGGCTTCAGCAATGAATTCACCTTTGGGAACAAGCTGGATACCTTCTGTGGCAGTCCTCCTTATGCTGCCCCGGAGCTCTTCCAGGGCAAAAAGTATGATGGACCCGAGGTGGATGTGTGGAGCCTGGGAGTTATCCTATACACACTGGTCAGCGGATCCCTGCCTTTTGATGGACAGAACCTCAAGGTGGAGTGAAGTGCAGGCTTAGATCATTTGAATTCTCATTTCTTCTCTTGGCCTCTGGTCTTGTCCCCGTCCTCTCACCTTCACTGCTTTTCTACATGTTTCCTGAGCCAGAGCTTCAAAGGGCTTACAAAAGGTAGCAGCTATTAAAAGGCATTATGTACCCAGTGTAATAATCTCAGTTCTTCTCTTGAGGGTGGGGATAAATTGTATGTTTGTTCACCTCTCCAGGGCACTCAGGATTGCAAGCCTCAGGCTCCTGAAGCCCGAGGGCGTGGGGTATCTGACAGCACCGCCTCTCTAGTGAGGGACCTTGACCCAGGCCCTCTGCCTCCTACTATATTTCATTTCTATCTGCCTGGACAGTCAAACTATCAGGAGCCTGGATGTTAGGTTTCTTAAACCCTTGGCCTTGGGTGATTTAAATTTCACTCCTACAGGAGCTGCGGGAGCGGGTACTGAGGGGGAAATACCGTATTCCGTTCTACATGTCCACAGACTGTGAAAACCTGCTCAAGAAATTTCTCATTCTCAATCCCAGCAAGAGAGGCACTTTAGAGGTGAGCAGCCTGAGACCGTCTGGCCAGGTCCTGGGTCCCAAGGAAACCTCCAGGCTGAGTTCTCCCTCTCTGCCCTTCTCCTTCCCTTTGCTCCCCAGCAAATCATGAAAGATCGGTGGATGAATGTGGGTCACGAAGATGATGAATTAAAGCCTTATGTGGAGCCACTCCCTGACTACAAGGACCCCCGGCGGACAGGTGAGGCTGTGCTGGGCAGCGAGGTTGAGCCTGCCTGGGACTCAGGACCTGCCTTAATCGTGTGCCCTCCCGTGCAGAGTTGATGGTGTCCATGGGTTACACGCGGGAAGAGATCCAGGACTCACTGGTGGGCCAGAGGTACAACGAGGTGATGGCCACCTATCTGCTCCTGGGCTACAAGAGCTCCGAGGTGTGTGCCCCGCTCCGTTCCCGCGTGCTCCGTTCGCGCGTGCCGTCCTCTGTCAGCAGCAGCCCTGCTTCTAGCAGCTGTTGAGGGCAGACCTCATCTCCCAGTAGCTGTGTAGCTGCGCTCTCTACTGACTGATTTTAAGCCCCACCTCTGGGGGAGCTAAGGCCCCTCTGGCCTTTGCTTTCTCTGATGGCCATCAGTGGTTCAATAGGAAAGCTGATGGGGTCGGGCCTGGGTCTGGGTTGCCATACGGTGAGTATATCTAGTTCACTCTGTGTTGGTTAGACAGAGTCTCAGTGCATCTGGGTCAGTTCTTTGTTGCCTCTAGACATCTGTTTCCACATGTTTTGTGTCTCTCTGTATCAGGAATTGATATAGGAATTGATACCAGGAATTGTGTCTCTCTGTATCGGGATTCCTGGGTGCTTTGTGTCTTATAGGAGCCTTGAGTCTGTGTTGCTTCTGCTTAGTGCTCTTGTCTGGGAGTGTGCATCTGGGTGCCTATACGTCCATCCCTCATGTCTGTCCATCTGGAGGCCTCGTGATTGTTGCTCTGCTTGTCTGGGTCACCATGTCTGCACCTGAACCCACGGGTCTCTGTGGGAGTCGGGTCCTGCTTACCATCTGTGTGTCCCCCTTGCACGTGTGGCCGCCCTGTCCCCCTGGTGGTGTCAGACTCCTTTTCTTGATTCTTAGCCTGCTCGGGAGGTATTGGGGGATATCTCTTGAGTCTGAATGCTCATTTTTGCATGCTCACGCGCACGCATGTGTGTATCCGTGTCCTTCTCTGAGGGCGGGGGTCTTTGTGGGGAGGTCGGTGTGTCTTTGGCTCTTTGTCAGGGTCTGTGTTGCTACTTATTTTTCTCTGTGTTTACCTATATGTACTTTGGTCTTGCAGTGGGCATGTCTCACGGGAGCCCAGGTGGATTTGTGTCCAGCAGGATTGTGGCGTGGAGGTGGGATCGTCCACAAGCAGCTCTTCATCCCTCCCTCTTGTGTTCTTGCAGCTGGAGGGCGACAGCATCACCTTGAAGCCCCGGCCTTCAGCTGATCTGACCAATAGCAGTGCCCCTTCCCCCTCCCACAAGGTACAGCGCAGCGTCTCCGCCAACCCCAAGCAGCGGCGCTTCAGCGACCAGGGTGAGTGCTTCCGAGAGTGGCAGGTGTGGGGCTCACCCCTCTCCTGATGGGTTCTGGGCGCTTCAGACCCTCTTCAGCCTTATTAGCATGTCCTTGGGCAGCTCACTGTACTTCCCTCCAACTCTGTGAAACGGGGTTTCTGGCAATGCGATAGGAAGCATGAAGCACGTGGTGGGTGCTCAGCGTGCCGCTCTCGCCCTTACTGTTCCCACCGTCCCTCTGGCCCACCAGCTGGCCCTGCCATCCCCACTTCCAATTCCTACTCTAAGAAGACTCAGAGCAACAATGCAGAAAACAAGCGGCCTGAGGAGGACCGGGAGTCAGGACGGAAGGCCAGCAGCACAGCCAAAGTGCCTGCCAGCCCCCTGCCCGGCCTGGAGAGGAAGAAGACCACCCCCACGCCCTCCACGGTGAGCCACGCCCCCTCCTCCCTCCTGGCCAGCCCCACCCCGCTTCTTGCTCTGGGGCCTGTCCTCTCGAAGCAGCTCCTTCCTTAAGCAGGCCCAGCTCCCTTTGGCTGCCTGCCTGACCTTCCCTCCTGGCCCACTTGTGCTTACTGTAGAAAACCTTGCCCCCCAGAGTCAAAGCAACATCTTTTCTCCCCTCCAACCCCCACACCCTCCCACTGCTCATGGTAGAAAGGGGAGGAGGGAGCTGGTTTTGTGACCACTTTGGTTTTCTGTGATACAGCTCTTCCCCTTCTTCCCCACAGAACAGCGTCCTCTCCACCAGCACAAACCGAAGCAGGAATTCCCCACTCCTGGAGAGGGCCAGCCTCGGCCAGGCCTCCATCCAGAATGGCAAAGACAGGTGAGAGGCCTGGGCCCTGCCTGCCGCGCCCCCCAGAGCCGCTCCCCCAGCGGTGACATCTGTCAGCAGCACCCCTCCCCTCCCGCTCCCTGGAGTCCCGTCCTGGCTCTGTCCAGTCCAGCCGTCCACACGCCAGCACCTCCCTGCTCTCCCCCCGTCTCCTCCCTGTGCTCCGTGACTGCTTCTGGCGGGGTACCCAGTGTGACTCCATGAGCATCTCGGCCGCCTTCTTGCTTCTTGACCACAGCCAGGGCATGGCACCTGTGCTGTGCTGGGCATCAGTGCCCCAGGGACCCCGGCTCAAGGCAGAACCCAGAGACGCCCACCTGAAGGGTGTGCACAATGAGGGTGACCCCCGCTGTGCCTGTGAGAGCAGAACCCCCCAGCCTTGCTGTCGGTGCTGAGTTCCTGGCTCCTTGTCTTCTGCGCTTAACGAAAACTCCCCTTGGCAGCACCCTGCTCTTTCTGGCAACAGTACATCCTTGTTCTTAGAATTCCTAGGAGACCGGTGCAGCCTGGGGGCAGTGGCCTCCTGTCGGCCTTCCCGCACTCTGGGTTTCCTTCCCCAGGCTCTGGCCCGCTCGCCCTCCTCGCCCTGCCCTCCGCTCCCCAGCCTTGCCTCCCTGGGCTCTGACTTGTGCCCCGTTGCTGCTTCTGGGCGTGACCTGCATCCTGCCGAGGCTCCCCTCTGGCCCTTCCCGCCCTGCCCTTGCTTCCTAACCAAGCCTTCTGCCCCCACCCGCCCCTAACCCAGGCCTCTCCGCTGCTTTTGTCTCCTAGCCTAACCATGCCAGGGTCCCGGGCCTCCACGGCTTCTGCTTCCGCCGCGGTCTCTGCGGCCCGGCCCCGCCAGCACCAGAAATCCATGTCGGCCTCCGTGCACCCCAACAAAGCCACTGGGCTGCCCCCCACGGACAGTAACTGTGAGGTGCCGCGGCCCAGGCAAGTGTGCTGGGGCAGCCGATGCACCGCTGCCCTCAGCCTGCCCCTCCTCCGCCCCCCACAATTTCTTCCCACCTGGGGGTCCTGCTTTGTTCTTGTCATCTTAGCCACAAGAGACAGCTATCTCCTGCAGCCAGGAAGTAGAGGGAAGCAAAAGTAGCTTACCGCCCCTCTTCTCCTCCAGTTCTCCCTCTCAGAACAGACATGCACGAAGCCGCCCCAAGGCTCCAGAAGGAAGCCTTTTTGTTCTGAGCCTTCCTGGACTTCCTTAGGACCCGGGGACAGTCAGCATCACAGGGACTCGGTCCTTGAGGGTTGGTCAACATTGTCCCCTGGAGGTTCCAGTCTGCCTGGCTCCCAGGGAGCCGCTCCTCTGCAGCCTGTACTGCTCTCCACACACGTATCCTTCCCTGCCTCCCTCCCTCCCCGAAGCCATCTCCTCTCCCCCCACCTTACTGGCGTCCTCAGTGGTCACATCCCTTCCTTCTGTGTCCTCTGTGATGGCTGCCTCCCTCTGCCCTGGCTTCCCCCTCCCCTTTTCCCACCCCAAGGCACTCCAGCCGCTGGCAGGGGCCACCTTCTTGTGCCCTGATGCATTTCCCCCACCCCCACCTCTTTTCCCACAGCACAGCCCCCCAGCGTGTCCCTGTCGCCTCCCCCTCCGCCCACAACATCAGCAGCAGTGGTGGAGCCCCAGACCGAACTAATTTCCCCCGGGGTGTGTCCAGTCGAAGCACCTTCCACGCTGGACAGCTCCGGCAGGTGCGGGACCAGCAGAATTTGCCCTACGGTGTCACCCCAGCCTCTCCCTCCGGCAACAGCCAGGGCCGGCGGGGGGCCTCGGGGAGCATCTTCAGCAAATTCACCTCCAAGTTTGTACGCAGGTGAGTAGGGGGCCTAGGGCAGCAGAGGGACTGAGGCCAGGCCCTGCACCTGCCGGGGGAGGGGATGAGAACACCTGGGGTTAGAGCTGGGGTTAGGTCCCTAGGGCGTTAGAAGCAGCCTCAGGAAGCCTGAGAAAGTGAGTCTTGTTGGCACCTGAGGCGCTCAGACCTGTCCATCCCTCTCAGGCCTCCCTAGCTTCTCATACACACCCCTTGTTCTCTGGCCCAAGCAGATGGCCGATGCCGCCTCCTCTCTGGGAGAGTGTGAACTCAGATGCTAAAATAAAAGCCCCCCTCTTCTCTCCTGGGTTCCCATGGAAACTTATATTTGGTGACGCAGCTGCAAAGTCATGAGGCCTGAGCCAGGCTGGGCCGGCAAGGAGAGTTTCTCCTGGTCTCTTGTCTCGCCCCGTTTGACCTCCTTGCTCCCCACCCAGTTGGTTTTGTCTGTCGCAGTCATATTTGTCTGCTGGGCTGGAGGCGGGGGGAGGCGGGGCGGTGTGCCAGGATGGAGGCCACGAATTCAGTAACTGCTGGGGGCCTAGGGTGGCTCGCATGCGGCCTGCTGCACTCTGACGCTTTCCGGTGTGGGAGCCAGGGTGGAGATCCTCTTCATGAGGTTTCTCACTCCTGGCCCCTGATGACCCATAGAAACAGCGTTCCTCCTTGAGGTGCATCCAGCAGTCCCGCCTCGTGGGGTGCTCCCTGTCTCCATCCCCCTGCTTCCTCAGCCATCTTAGCGTAGCTCAGGACCCAGCAAGCAGGAGGCTGGAGAGAGTGCGTTTGCCTGCCCTTCCTCCTGTCCTCTGCCCCACTCAGCTAGCGTAGCCAGGCTGGGCCCCTGTCCACCTCGGGATACAGCTGTGGGGCTGCAGGGTGGGGCGTGAGCAGATGGGGGTGTCTGGGACTCTAGTCTCGCTGAGCGGCTCTTCCGAAAGTGGGGGTGACCCTTGAACCTGTAAAGCCCACTCCCCACCTGCTTATCCACATACCGTCTTGTTGGTTTTTTTTTTTATTTCTTTTTTTATTTTGTCTTTTTTTGTTTGTTTTTTTAGAAATCTGTCTTTCAGGTTTGCCAGAAGGTAGGCGTTGAGCCCGCTGTGTGTGTGTCTGTGTCCCGTGCCCTGCCTCCATCACTAACGCCCCTCTGTGGCTCTTGCGCCCTCCTCCATCTGCTAACCATGTCCGTGTGGCACTCTCTCTGCCATCTTAAAGGGAAGGCGACGGCCTCTGACAGGGTGGCCCATGAGGCCACGTGTGCCCACTGAGGGCAGATGGCTCTGAAAACGACGGGCCCGTCCCCCAGCAAGGGGGACCTTTTCGGGGAATTCTCCCTTTAAGATTGTCTCCTCCCCCCGGTCCCCTGCCCCGGGTTTTGGTCACAAACGTGGTGGGCTCCTCTTCCGGCCGTTTCCCGTGTCTGTGCATGCGCTCTGAAGAAGCTCCACCTGGGTCAGAAGTGTGTCTGGGATGGTGTCTCACTCTGGGTCTCCTGGGCCTCCTCTTCCCTGGTGCCCTGAACCGCAGGTCCTCTGGGATGGCAGGACTTCAGGGGCCCTGCAGGGACACTGGGGTGTCCAGGCTGCTGCCTGACGCCTCAGGCCCGAGGAGCCTTTGCCTCTCGAGTGGGGCACAGCACCCCCTTCTGGCAGCTCCGTGGAACAAGCCCACCCCTCCCCCACCCCAGCAGGCCTCAGGCCTCCAGCCTTTTCTGGGCGACTCGCGCCGCATCCTCTCTGGGCTGTGTTCTCCAGTTACGGCCTGTGGCTTCCCAAGAGCCAGGAGCTGGGACGTCCTACCCCTGTGCCCTGGCAGCAGAGGGAGATCCTCCCGCACTCAGGCGGCTGCCTTCCTGGGCCCACTCCTGGCTCTGTCGCCTCCAGCCCTGCCTTTGTCCTGTCTGGAGGCCTGGGTGGGCCGCATACCAAGCTGAGGAGCAGGTTGGAGCCCTGGTTCCTCTAGGCCGCCCAGGCCCTGCCCTGGGGCGGGGACACCTGACAGGCAGCCGGTGCCCGGCTGACAGACGGCTGAGACAGGGTCTCCAGGCTTTCCCCTTCCGCCCACCACTCCCCAGCTCTTCGGTGCATGGCTGGCTGTTGACTCATGGGGCCCCGGTGGGGGCCTGCTCTGCAGGGTGCCTCCACCCACGGGCAGGAGCCACGTGGGGCCCGAGAGAGCAGCCAGGCTCCTTCCCCTGCTCAGCGCAGGCGCCTGCTCGCAGCGCGCTGGTTTGCGTTCGTGTGTCTGTCGTCTCTTTGTGTTCCTTTTACATGTGCTGCTGCTGCTCTTTCTCTCCTCCGTCCTTGCTCTCCTCTGCACCCCCAGTTCCCCGGCTCCAGGCACCCATCTTCCAGCCAGGAGCTGGAGAAGCCGCTCAGCGGGGCCAGACCTCTTCCCCACCCACCCTCCCAAGGTGTCTGCCCTGCCCTGCCCTGCCCTCCGTCTCCCTTCTGTATCAGCAGATGGCCTGGCAGGCAGGGGAGTTATAAAAGAAAGAGGGAGGCAAGCCTGTCTCCAGCAGGCCTCAGGGCCCTTCTCCCCCATCATCCAGCCCCAGGCACTGAGCCCCAGGCACACTCCCAGCAGGTCTTAGCCCTTTGAGCCTCCGGAGAGAGGCCTCTATTTATCCCCTCGCCCCTTCCCTCTAAGAGGACCACAGTTCTGAGACCCAGCCCTGGGGCCCGAGAGCAGGAACCCCCCTTCCCAGAGCCCTGGCTGTGGGCTGTGTGCTCCATGAGCGCACGCACGTCCACACCCTCCTCGCTGGCACGGATCTCCTTGTGGGGTGGGGCAGCCCCCCCACCGTGCTGGGCTCCCTGTTGGAGAGGGACAGTCACGCGGCCAGCGTGAGGGGCTGCGGGCCACCGAGCCTCACGGCCTGCCAGTGATGGGCAAGTGGCCTTCTGGGCTTGGGTCCCGCCCACCCACCGGTGGCACCTCCCCGGACCCACCCTCACAGAGGTCCCAGCACTAAACTCTCCCTCGCTCTGTTTTTTGAGGAACCTGAATGAACCTGAAAGCAAAGACCGAGTGGAGACGCTCAGGTGAGAGGGCTGGAGCCGGCGCCGGCCCTGCGCGGGCCACCGGGCTCGTCACGAGCCTCCTGCTCCTCTCTTCCTTCTGCCACACGGCTCTCCTCCCGTGCTTCTGCCCTGTCCCCACCCTCGTGGGGCCTCCCTCTCCTCAGAGCACCCCTCACCCCCACCGCAGCAGGTGTGGGCCCTTCTCCTGAGATTCAGTAGATTCTGGAAGCAGGAGCCCCAGGCCGGGTGGTTGGGGCTAGACTCCCACCCACGGACAAGCTCAGCTCTCGTGAAGCAGCCACTTCTCTCTGTCCAGTCTGTGAACTGCTCGGGGCTACTGTGCGGTGCTCCCTATTCTTCCCCGGCCCTCTCCTGTTGGAAGGAAAGCATGGAGCTGTCACCTCATCACCCCTGGCCAGGGGCTGGCTTCTTCTCCCCGCTCTGCCCTGAGAGACGGGGGTGCAGGACTGCCCACCCTCCTCGCCCCGCTCTGCTCCCCGGGCCAGCTCTAACGCTCCCTCTTCCAGCACCGCTGCCTCTGGGGCACCCTCCCGCCGTCCTCTCTGGTCTCAGGGTCCATCTGCCGGGGGGCGCTCCCGTGGGTGGGACACCGCAGCGCCCGCCTGACGCCCGCCTCTGCCCTCTCCGCAGACCGCACGTGGTGGGCAGCGGCAGCAACGACAAGGAGAAGGACGAGTTCCGGGAGGCCAAGCCCCGCTCGCTGCGCTTCACGTGGAGCATGAAGACCACGAGCTCCATGGAGCCCAACGAGATGATGCGGGAGATCCGCAAGGTGCTGGACGCCAACAGCTGCCAGAGCGAGCTGCACGAGAAGTACATGCTGCTCTGCATGCACGGCACGCCCGGCCACGAGGACTTCGTGCAGTGGGAGATGGAGGTGTGCAAGCTGCCGCGGCTGTCTCTCAACGGGGTGCGCTTTAAGCGGATATCGGGCACCTCCATGGCCTTCAAAAACATTGCCTCCAAAATAGCCAACGAGCTTAAGCTTTAATAGGCTGCCAGGAGTGGGGGGCGTGGAGGCGGCCAGCTGGACTTAGCTGCTGGGGCCGGCGCTCCGCCCGCCCGGGTCAGACTGCAGAGATGGATCGGTGTGTCTCCCCTGCTGGCACTTCCCTCCCCACCCTTCTCAGTTTTTTCTTCCATGTTTGTGGGGATGGGAGATGGTTCTCTCCCCCTCCCCACGGTTACCCCTGCCCAGATAGCCCCCCTTCCCCCTCTCTCCCACAGGAGGCAAAGGAAGGGGGGGAGGGGTGGGGGGGCAGGGCTCCCCCTCGGTACTGCGGTTGCACAGAGTATTTCGCCTAAACCAAGAAATTTTTTATTACCAAAAAGAAAAAAGAAAAAAAAAAATTTCCCAGCGGCCACCTTTCCTCCCTGCCCCATTGGGACAGTCGAGACTGGATCTGTGGGGTTTCCCGGGAGGGTGGCTCAGGGCTGGAACACTCTCAGGCAAGAGTGGTGGAGTTCCCTGTCAGGCCCTCCGCCAGGCCCACTTTGGGCTTCTCCCCTCTCCTCTCCTCCTTCCCCTCCAAGCAAACCACCAGAGGTGGCCTTCCCCTGACCTCAGGCCCCTGGGCTGGAGGCCTGGGCGGCTGGGGGCTGGGGCGGGGGTGCTGGCGGCAGCCTGGGGCTGGCAGGCTAGGCGCGGGGCTCGGCCTCCCTCCACACTGTATCCTCTGCCCCTCCTTCCCCAGAGGCTGGGCATTTCCTTCCACAAGCTGCTGTGGGGACTTTCGTTCCCCTCCTCAAAAAGTCTGTGCCATCTTCTCACCCCCTCCTGGGTAGAAGGCGGGGCTGACCCCAGGGCTGGGAGAGGGGAGGGAACCGCAGGGCAGATGGGCTCCCCGGCCCCCCGGGGGCCGCCCAGGCTGCTAGTCTCTGGAATAGGGACGATGGCATCCTCCTTTCTGGGAGAGCCTTTGTCTGAAAGCACAGCCCCCTCGCCAGTCCTCTCCCCGCTGCTCCTCTTCATTGGCATTAATCTGGGCACCAGCTAGTTCCATAGCAGTGACTTCCCTCACCACTCATCTCTCGGCCTTGCCTTCTCTTCCTCACACTGTCGCCCCTCCTCTCAGGAGACACTGCCCGGGGCCTCCAGGGCCGCCTGGCCGAGGCTGCAGAGGGCAGCGGGGCCCGGAGCCTCTGCCCTCCACGGGGCTGGGGGGCAGATAGGCCAAGGGCCTCCCAGCTCGCCGACCTCCGCAGCCAGTGTGGGAGTGGCTGGTTATGGGCGCTTGGCTGGTGGCAGCCGCTGCATCCCTTAATTTATTTCTCTGCTGTTTCTGTTCTTGAGAAATTGGGGGAGGGGGTCCTAAACAGAGGCTGCCTCTACCCTCACCTGAGTTGTACATTTTTTTGTGATGGGTTTTATTTTTTATTTTATTATTTTATTATTTTTTTTTTTTTTGATTTATGATGACTCCACCCCTACTCATCACCCCACTCCCAGGCCTGGCTCCATGGCAAGTCGAGCCCTTGGGTCCCAGGAAGGGGCCTTGCCAACCTCAGCCCTCCCGCCCCAAGCCCTGACTGTGGGCTCCGGCTCCTACCAAGGGCTCCCTCTCCCTCCCCCCTTCCTGCCCTATGGAACAGCCCGGGTGCTCCCAGGGGCCCGGAGGGCAAGGCTTGGCTCCCAAAGGGGGTGGTGGCCGGGGGGCTCCCAGGCAAGGTGGCCCCTCCCCACCCAGCCCCCCTCCTGCACTTAGTCTCTCCTCTGGATCAAACACGTAATAAAGAGAATGTTTGGAATCTGAGCTGCCGCCTCCTGTTTCTTATCCCAGCTGGGCAGGGACCCAGGCCCCATGGGCAAGATACGGCCCAACCCACCTGCCTTGCTGGGGAGAACGGATTTCTGTCTGGGGCCTGGGGAAAGGACAGTGCTGGGTGGACCCATGGCCCCAAAAGAGACACTCAGCCTGGGACCCTTAAACCAAAAGAAGATTCAGTGAGCTTGAAGGTTTTATTTTTAAAAAAACATTGAAAAATAAACCCATGTCTGCATATGTTCCCAACCCTCCTTTCTCTAGGTTCGTGGGCAGGGGGGGCACCCTCAGAGCTCCTCAGCACTCCCCACCCGGCCCCTGAAGACAGGAGAGCTACCTCTCTGGCCCCAGGGGACCTCTCTGCCCACCTCCCCCTCCAGCGCCCTCCCCACCTCACCCAGACTTATTGCTACAAGAAGGGAAAGAGGAAGAACAGCCAACACCTTAAACTGTCCTCACCCCCAGCCCCCACACTATGGTCACTACCCCCTACACACGAAGGGCAGGACCAAAGGCCAAGCCCTGGCAGCCTAGGAGGCAGCCATTCCAGTCCCAGCCAGGAAAAGAAAGTACCCTCAGGCCAGCTCACAAAGCCCCAGACCCTGGCCGGGCTTGGCCACCAGAAACAATGTGCAGAACCCACAGGGCCAGCTGTGCCCATCGCAGCAGCTCCAGGTCCTCAAAAGACCTGGCGCGAGCTCTAGTCCCTTCTGTCCTTGGTGAAGCCGGAGGTCCCCAAGGATGCCCTGCCGAGGGGTTCTGGAGCCTCTGGTTGGTGGAGAGCCTCAGGGCTCAGAGCGAGGGTGCTGGAGGCTCCAGAGGGGCTCCAATCAGGGTGGGTGGGGGCTGAGGGCCAGGGCGGGCACTGTGGCGGGAGGCAGCCAGGGCAGGGCGGATGAGAGGTGGCGGCGGCTGGTTGGGGGCCAGCCGGGGCTGAAGGAAACGGCCCTGCTGGAGTGGGGGTGGCTGGCGAAGCAGGGTGGGGGCCGTGGGCAAGGGTGGCCTCAGCAGTGGGGGCGGCTGGGACAGCGAGGCGGGGGGTGGAGGAGGGGGCGGCGCAGGGGGCCCCGATCGGGGTCCCGACGTGGAGACGGATGTAATCTGGACCTGAGGGGAGACAGAAGGGTGAGAAACCAGGTTCGCGCAGGCCCTCAGCCCAGCCTTTAAGGACGGAGGTGGTTCCTCTCCTCTCTCCTCTGCAGCATTTCTCTCTCCCCTTCTCACCTCATCATCTTCCTCTAGGGCTGGGGCTGGCAAGGGAGCCCCTCTCCTAGCCTCCTCCATGGGGACCGGGGCTCCAGGGGCCCCATCCTGCTCGGCCTCCCACTCCTGCAGCACCTCCTCCAGATTGAAGCGGCGCCGGTAGCTCACAAAGAAGGTCTTCACCTGGGTCAGAGTCTTGTTCCCAATCACCTCTGCAATAGCCCCAAAGTCTTTGCCATACCTACGGATGGCTGGAAGGGTCAAAAGGGCAGCAGAGTGTGAATACCGCCTTAGATCTAGTTACTTCCCTGATCCTTCCCCTCTGCCCCAGCTCCCTGGGGGGAAGGAGACACTCCTGGGGCCCTCTGTTCTCCCCAGAGCCTCACCCACCTTGTACAGCCAAGAGCTGCTCATCCGTGGTCCAGCGGGAGTTGAACTTGGTATTGGCCTGCAAAGCAAGGCATGGATCCTTGAGGCTCAAAAATAGGGGAACAGAGGGCCTGCTCTCCAAACCAAACTCCCCTTTCCTGCTCTGCCGCCAGCCAGAGTCCAGCTCCTCCCCCTGAACTTGGAAGAGCAGCCTCACCTCAGGGGGGCGGAGTGGATCAATGCCGCCCTCCAGGGCTTGGCGGAGGCTGCTATTGGTCTGCTTCATGCTTTGCACCTGGGAAGGTAAGTCAAGGGAGGGCCATCAAACTCCACGCCAGGAGGCCATCAATAGCAACCCTCACCCAGCCATCTACCTCATCTCATCGCTCACAACCATCCAGTAGGGGAGACACTGGGGTTCGCCCCTTTTCAAAGACCAGCGTTATTTTTTTTAATGACCAAAAAAGAACATCAAGTTACCCAGAAGCCCAGAGAATGGGGAAGATGCAGGCTTGGCAACCACACAACCTCCCTAACAGCTCAGCTGCCCCAGTCAAGAGCTCCCAGCTGCTGACTGTCCCCTCTCACAGCTCCTTTCCCTGGGCCCTACCTGGCGCTTGAGGGAGATGAGCTGGGAGTCAAGACCTCGAAGCGTGAGGTTGGCAAGGTCCGGGCTCCCCGACACTGCGGTGAGGCCCTCGGGGCTCAGGTACATGCCTTTGGGCGGGCGCCTCCGAGTTCTCAGCGGATGATGGCGGTACTGGGAGCCCTGGGCCTCCTTCTTTCCTGGGCCCGGGCGGGCATTCAGGGGCCGAGAGGGCAGAGGCTGCCAGGGAAAGGAGAGGAGGTGGGCAGTGCAGAGCCCAAGGAGAAGGTGGGCCAGCGGGCGGGCCAGCAGAGCTCTGCCCCCTCACCTCTCTCTTGGGGTCTCCAGCGTCCGGCTCCCCCTCACTAACGGCTCCTCGTCCCTCTTCAAGCTCATCGCTGCTTACACGGGGGCCAAGGAGCGGGTGAGGCAGGGGCTAGGGCCTGCAGGACCGCCACTTACCCCCACCCACAGCTTCCCCAGGCCCCCACCTGTCTTCCTTGTCCTTTCGGCCCCCAAGCCGCCGAGCCTGTCTGTCCATCACACTGGTCCGGCTGCGGGTCTTCTTCCAAGAGTAGTAATACTTCACCAGGCTGGGAATCAGCTTGTCAGGCAGCTGGGGGCAGGGGGCAACGCCAAAGGCTGGAGCCCACTTAAGACTCCAGGCCCCGGGAAGGCTTATCAGAAAGAAGCGGCCAAGGAACGCCGACAGGGGTGGAGGGCTTTACCATCTGCTGGATCCGCTGAAAGCACTTGCCATGGAAGCCAAAGGCCTGTTCAAACAGCACTTTGTCCTCTACCGTCCACTCATCCGGGAATGGGGTGAAGTTGGCCAGGTCAGCCAGCGACTTCTCTACGTCGTGTTTATGCCACAGGAGCATGCCCAGTGCCTGGCCCAGGAGAGAGAAGGACTCAGGCTCAGCTGCCCCCAGCACCGTGCTGTCTCCTCCCCGAATCCCTGCGGGGCCGAGGCTCACCTGCTCGATGTTGTAACCGTGCTTCTCCTTGGCCATCGCAATGTACTTGTCAACTGCAGGGGCAGGAGGAGCCAGCTCTTGGAGGAGGGGTTACAACTCCTAACCCAGGCCTGTCCAGACAGGGGTATGCCCCCAGGGACTAGGCCCCTGACCCTGAGCCCCAGGGCAGGGGTTGAACCCACATGTCTCGGCCTCTAGCCCACTTCTGAGAAGAGCCGGCCGGCAGCTGACAGGAGAACCAGGCCCCCAGCTCCCAAGGGTAGACATGAACCCAGGGTCCCACCCCACTCACGCTTGGCATCTGACACACAGTGGTTGGGGGACCACACCAACATCCCCTTCAGCTCCTTGTTACTGTAGCGTGCGGGGCTCTCTGAAAGGCAAAGGACACCATCACCCAGCTGGCCCTGGCCTGGACCCATGGCCAGAGGGCGGCAGAGTGAGACCTGTAGGTGAGGCCCGAGGGGAAGGAGGAGTAGAGAACCAGACAGGAAGGCCGAGCAGGAAAACTAACCATGCCACAGGGCCGGCCACCCACCCCTGCCTGCCCCACCAGTGGGCGCCAGTCAAGGGCTCCCCCAGGTGGGGCTCAGGGGCTCAGGGCCAAGCCACGGGCCCTCAAGTCCCCTCCCTTCACAGTCCTGCCACTCACCAGGCTTGCACTCCGGAATTACGGCCTGGTAATTGGTTCCAACGCGGATCATGCTGTCTGTGGAGCCAGGGGGAGGCAGTCAGGACTCCAGGGAGGGAGGGCGGGAGGATGTGGCGGGGGAGGTGGCTGGCCTGGAGTTCTCCTTCCTGACCACCCAGGGCCCCCACCTTTCAGGAGGCTCACTTTTCCCTGACCATCTTCTCAGTTACCCTCAGTTACAGAAGCAACTGGAAAAGGGAGAGACTTGCCCAGCCATAGCCCTGGGCGGGGGGGGGCTGGGGGGGGAGAATAGGGGCCAGTTTTAAAGCCCAGGCCCAGCAGAGCCCTTTGTTCTGACTTGGTGGGGGGGAGAGGGGGGTTGGAGGGCTGCCCCTAGACCTGGACCACAGCCCTGCAGGGAATCCAAGGCTCCTCCCCACCACATGAGCCTCACGGCTTGGTGTGGAGGTGTCTTTCCAGCTCCTGCCCCGGCCAGACCTCAGTCCCCTGCAAGGTGGTAAGGTATGAGGAGCCTAAGCTGTGAAAGGGAGTGACGCCTGAGTACCTCGGGGACGGAGGGCAGGGAGGGGGCAGGCAGGACCGCCTCCCCGGCAGCTAGGGGCCCAGCCTCCAGATTCCCCGTGCCGGCTTGGGGGCAGCAAGGCAGAGGCTCCGATTCAGGGAGGGCAGGAACCATGCCTAATAGTACCCCTGGGGCCGGCAACTCTCCCCCGCGCCGCGGCGCCCCCCCCCCCACCCGGCCGGTGCGCCTTTAACCCCAGGCTGCCGGGCTCACCGTGCGAGTGCTCCTCCTCGCTGCTGTCATCCTCCGAGTGCGGCTGTCCGCCGTTGGGCGCCGTCTTGGCCCGGCTGCGGGACAGGATCCCGGAGCCCGCGCTCGGTTTCTCCATCACCGAGGGCATCACCCCCGCCCAGCTGCCCCGGGGGGCGCGGGAGCCTTCGCAGAGCCGCGGTGGTTGCCGCGCTCGCCCGGAGTGCCGTGCCCGGCCCGGCCTGGAGGGGTCGCCACTGAGGCTAGGAGAGGCAGGAGGTCAAGCGTGGCTAGGGTCCGGCGGGGCAGAAGCCCAGCGGGCAGCCCGGCACTCTCCGCGACCCCCAGAGGTGAGGGGAGCCAGAAAAGTTTGTGTAGAAGTGGGGTACGCGGGGGAAGAGCCGCAAGGTCCGGTGCGGCTGCGGCGCGCTCGCTCTGTACGCCCCCACGAAATTGGGGGCTCCCCGGAGAAGTCGGGGCAACCTGCCCTCGGGGCGCCCTGGAGCCCCAATTGCCCGCCTGCCCACGCAGTTCAGCGAGCGGGCGCTGCGGCGCAACTGCCGCCCGCCCCCGCCCCTCCCCGCGAGCTCCGCGTCTCTCGGCTGCACCAGGATGCCCCACTCCCCGGGCGGGGACCCCTGTCCGGACCAGACCCCCGCCTGCGACGGCAGCCGCCGGCGGCGGCGGCGGCGGGACGGCGCGCACGGCGCGCGGCGCTGGGGCAGAGTTGCCGGGAGGCGGGGGAGCGCAGCCGCGGGCGCCGCCTCGCACCCTCGCCGGCGCGCTCGCTCGCTCGCTCTCCCGGCGCGCTCGGGCTGCTCGCTCGCTCGCCCGCCCGCCCGCTCTCCGCCGCCGCTCGCTCCTCGCGCACACAATGAAGCTGCTGGCAGGGAAGTAGTGCCGGCTGCGGCCTCAGCACCCCTCCCCCAGCCGATGCCTCCGCCAGCTGAACATCTGGCCCTGGGGTGGGAGGCAGGGCCCGGGGGGCGGGGCCTGGGGGCCGGGGCTAGACCTCCGGGGGGTGGGGTCAGGACCCGGGTGGCGCGCGCTTCCCTCTGCCGGCCCCCGGGGCTCGCAGACTTGCCCCCCTGGGGGAGACCCTCTGCCCCCCCACCCCACCCCCAGGAGTAGCCAGGGGTCAGCCCCACCCACGCGCACACCAGCCCCACACAGCAGCGGGCTCGGGTTACCGCCGCCTGCCCTGGGGGCCCTGAGGCCGCCTGCCCGCCCGCCCGCCCGGGTGGAGCCCAGCTTTTCCTTCCATTTCCCTTCCTGCCAAGGAACTCCCCGCCCCCCCTTCCGCAGGGGGGACCCCCCCACACACACACACACTTCATGCGCCCTTGGGGGCCAGAGCGGATGGGAGGCCGGACAGGCTAGGATTGAATTCCTCCAGGAGCTACCGGGCCAAGGAGCCTGGCTTCTGGTGTGCATCTGTGGGTCCCCAGGGGTCACCTCAATTCCCTTTAACGGCTGCAATGCGCACCCCAAAACAGTGGCCCATGGGGTTGCGGGATGGGGCGTGGGAAGTGCAGGGGAAGACCTGGACTGCAGATTGGAGGGAAGCTGGGGGTCTGTCCTCCCTGACCCACCCCCACCCCCGCCCCGAGTTCACTGTCACCCCAGCTGGGAGCAGCAGCCCCCTCCCCCAGGACGAGCACGGGCAGAGTGACAGACCGGGAAGCGGGTAGCGCGGCACAGACGGAGAGGGGGGAGGGGGTGGGCAGAGACTTTCAAAGCCAGACCCAGCCACCCTGCCAGGCACACAAAGAGCCAGCACACACACCGGCGGCGGCGGCTCGGAGCCTGCGAGCCGCGCCGGTGCCCGTCCCCGCCGCCCCAGGCACGTGCTGCGGCGCACACAGGCCGAGGCCCCCTCCCGCCCGTGGCCCCTCCCACCCGAACCCCGGACTCCCAGACGCACCTCCGCCCGGGCACACCCCGCTGTGCCCAGGCTGAGCCGAGCCGGCGCTCGCACCCTCCTCTCCCTTCCCTTCCCTTCCTCGGCCACTCTGTAATCAGATTCCTAAATTTAGAAGCAACCCCGGGCCCAGCCAGGGGTCCCCGCCCCCACACGCTGCCTGCGGCCAGCCGGCCGGGGTCCTGCGGTCGGGCCACGACCCGGCCGGGGCCTCCAGGTCCCGGGGGCTCCTGAGGGCGGCCGGGCAGAGTCAGGCCCGACCCCACCCGGCTGCGGTGCTGTCGGGCCACAACTGGGGCCACCCAGCCGGCGGCCACGTTGCCCGCCACACCTCCGGCCAGAGCGCTGGGGCCTTTTTCCTCCTCTTAAATCATGGGTTGGGCACCAAGCCCCAGGGTGGGGAGGTCTGGATAGAGGAGAACGAATAGGCCAAGGGCAGGTCTGAGCTGTGAGGTCGGCTACAAATGAAAAGAACCTCCTCAGCCTAAGCCCTCCTGAGTGGCAGGGTGCCACCCCACCCCCAGCACCTCCAATCTTTAGGGAGCCTCTCATCTCTGTCCCCTCCCGCCTGGCAGGCAGCCAGGGCTGCTCACAGCTCTCTCCTATGATGGAGTCTTCCATTTTGCCCACAGCAGCCCCCCCATTAGGCAGGGCCTGGGCTGGGTCCCCCAATTCCCCCTGGCCTCTTTTCCATACTCCTACTCAAGGTCCAGGGCCCAGCATCTCACCTCACCCCCAGACCTCAGCATCATGCTCATTCTGGCCTCCCTCCTCCCAGTCTGCCCCAGGTACCCCCAGCCACCAGCATCCTGCCATCCTTTGCACCCTGCCCCCCATAAAGAGGTAGCTGTGTTCTCACTTCTCCCTGGAGCCTGGAGCTCAGGGCCAGAGAAGATTCTACACTGGAGGTGGGGGCAGGGAGAGAAGGTTTATGCCTTGGAGTTGAAGAGGAGCGGGGGAGTCCACAGACCCTGGTGTGTGATGAGGCTTCTGCCTAGGAGGTGGGACACCACATGGGAAGGGTATCCTAGGAATTTGGGGATGACTGTGGGGGCCACCATGTCCAGAGAAGAGATACATTCCTAGTGAGCAAACCTCCCCAGGGGGAATCCTTGCAGGGTTAGGAGGGGGAGGGGCAAGGCCCCACCCTCCCACCTGCTGCAGGCGCCCCCCACCCCTCCCCAGCTGGCCCCCTCTTTTGTGCAAAGCCACACAAAGGACAAGGGGCCCGGGCGGCCTGGCCATCTGCTCCCAGCAGCCAGAAGGCTCTTAAAGAGACAGCACCCCCTCCCTGCCCTGGGGCTGTAGGGTGCAGTAGAGCGGGCGCTCCAACCCAACCTGGTCTCAGCGGTACCCCACATGCCGCCCACTTTTCCCTGGCTCCCCCAGCCCCAGGTGAGGAATCCTCCTCTCCCAGAGCACCGAGGTGCCACGTGGCCTGGAACACAGGGGTGTGGGAGGGGGAGCAAGGAGGCAGCCAGGGACCAGCCCCTCCTCTCCTGCCTTAGGCAGAGGGGCCGGGGGAGCTCAGCACGGGGGTCCCTCGGCTCCCTGAGGCCACCTTGGAGCTTTGTGAGGGCCGCCGGTCTCCTGGAGCGCCCTCCCGCCGGGGAGCTCCCCTTGCCCTTCCTCAGGGAGGATGCGGGTGCTTGCTTTTTGAGGCCTGCAGGCTGCTGGGCAGGAGCCCAGTGATCTGATCCGGGCACATTTATTTCCTGCGTTTTCCAGTTGAGGAAACTGAGGCTTGCCAGAGCCCCCACAGGGGCCTCCACGAAACTAAAGCCGCAGGCTGTGTCCGCAGGCAGCCTCCCACTGCCCGCCCAGGCCAGATAAGGCTCCTCACCCATGAGATCTCCAGAGAAGCCGGAGCCTTTGCCACACTGCTAGAGATACAAGTTTACAATATTTGTGTGATTGTTTATTTCTCCACTGTCTCCCTGCTGAGCCACTGGCGGGGATTAGGTCCCCTGTGTTCGTTGCTGTGTTCTCGGCGCCTGGTATATAGTAGGCACTCAATATTTGCTGAATAAGTGCCAGAAGCTCCCAAATCCTTCCTCTTCACTTTCCTCTGTCCTCTGCGTGTTAGGCATCTCACCCCCTCCCTCCTCCTCGAGTTGAGGCAGAGGGGACAAAGGTCGAAGCGGGGATGCTGGGAGAGAAAAGGAGGGTGACCTTGAACAAGCCATCAGCCTCCCCTCTCCCTCCTCCCAAAGGCGGGGGCGGCTCCAGCCAATCCTGAACCCGTAGCCCTGCCAGACAGACTGGGACTGTCCTGAGCTCTGGCCAGGCCAGCCTGGCCGCTGCGGCGTGGTGCCTGGGACCCTGGCCAGGCCCTCGGTGGCCACAGCCAAGGGGCTCAGCTTGGGGAGGGTGGCAGGCGGGCGGGCCCTTGGGTGGGGGAGGGAGGGTGGCAAGATCTCAGGAAAAACCTGGCTGAGCGGCTGGGAGAGTGGAGGCCGGGGGAGATGAAGCTGGGGAAATGGAGAAGGTGGGCTATAGCGCTAAAGGAGCGTGGGAGGGCCAGGGGGCCTCCCTTCGGGGCCCCCATCCCCTCAACCTGCCCAGACAGGACCTTGGTTCCTCCCTCCCTCCCAGGGCCCCCCCCCCCGCCCGCCCCCCCAGGCCCACTGGCAGGATGTGTGGCCCAGGTACCGCCCTCCTCCTCTCTGGGTCCTGGTAGTAACCCCCTGAACAGGCCCACACTCCCTCCCGGGGTTGTGAAGAGACTGCGAGGTGACAGGTGACGATCCGGTGCTTGGCATCACCTCGGGCACTGTGGCCACGTGAGGAGGGCAGGGAAAGGAGACCAGGCCCGCGCACCTGTGAGCGGCTCACTGAAGCAGGAGCAGGTCCGGAGGTCAGCAAGCAGAGACCCCAGGCTTCCTGACACCCACGCCAAGGAAATCTGACTCCCTCCGAGCAGAGCAGGAACGAGGGTGGAAGGTCAAAGAGACCTGAGCAGAGAGACCAGGCGACGGGGCCTCCCTGGACCCACGAGGGGGCAGCTTCCAGACCTGGGAGCCAACTCTGTTCCTCTGGAAGCCAGGAAAGGAACCTCCTCCCCTCGCCCTCACCTGGGCCACAGCTGGCGCCCTCTGGCGGTGACAGCATGGACCAAGGGGGCCCACCTCAGCCAGGCCACAAATGTCTTCCCAGGGAGTCTGAACACCGGCCCCCTGAGACGCCCACTCTCCGGGGGACAAGTGCATGGGGTTAAGATCCTCCAGGGTCGACTGAGTTTTCTATCCAATCCCCAGGACCTCCCCTTGGCCCATAGCCCCCCAGAACCTCCCAGAACAAAGTGGGGTGGAGCCGAAACCCCTGGAGAAAGGGCAGAGGAGAGGGGAATCGCAGGGAAAGTGCAGGAGCTCCCTGCCAGTCAGGGAGCTCAGACCCGGGGTGAGTCCTGGCTCTGCTTCTTGCTTGCTGTGTGGCCCAGGGTGAGTTGCTTGGCCTCTCTGAGCCTCAGGTCCTCCATCTCTCAGAGGGAACAGTAACTCTGACCTCATCTGATTGTTGGGAAGATCCAACAAGCATCATCTCAGATGGCATGTCAAATCTCCGTCAATGCTGGTCTCCTTCTGAAGCAAGGGTCCCCTCTTGAGCAGCCCCCAGCAGAGCTAGAGAAGCCCCTCACTGCTCCGTGAGGCAGTCCGTGCTCTGTGGACCAGCTGAAGGCCATTGCTATGTGGCATTCCTAGGGCTCTGAACTAAAAGCTCTTCCTCTGTGACATTTGACCCTTGATAGCCTCCCTCTCACTGCTCTTCTGTTCCAGAGTCCTGCCTTCAATGTGATCTCTCCATGGAAATATAGCTGGAGAAAGAGCCTCAGATACTGCTTTGATCAGGCCCCACTCTTACTCAATAACTTTCCATGGTTCCCTATTGCCTTCTGGGCAAAGTGGAAACTTCCTACCCAGTACTCAAGGCCTTTCCAGCGTGTATCTGATCCAGCTGAACGGGTCTGCTCACTACTTGCTGAGTGAGCCCTACCCCAGAATACCCCATCCTCCCTGCAGACCCTGGCCCACTCACTCGCACACCCCCTACCTGGCCGGTCCCTCGGAACTGCTGGCTCCTGGTGGCCGGCTCTGCTCTGACATGGCCCATCCAGGGCTCCTGGCTTAGCTGTGAGCACCCCTCCTGCCCCCGCTAACCTCCCCTGTTCATGCTCCCCTTCCACCACCCCAGTCGCTGCATGGCTGTTAGCCCATGACCTGGCCTCCAGCTTCCAGAGGGAATTCCAGAGGCCACTCCAAGGCCTGCCCTTGCACCCCAAGATTCCACTCCTTCCCTCTGACCTCCAGTTGCCCATGTGCCTTCCCCATTCACAGCCAGCCTCCCTCCCAGGCTCTGCATCTCCCAGACACACACAAACACACACTCTCTCTCTCCTGTGAGTACTCGGGACCTAGTGCCTTGGTTTGATCCTCATTTACCTCTCCTCCCTCCCAGTTGTTTACCCTTCAGCACATCAGTCTGGCTAAGGCACCTCCATCCCAAGATACTCCCATCCCCCATGTACACCAACACACTAACACACAATCACCCCTTCATCCCAAGTTCACCTTTAGCTACTCCTTTCAGCTGGGCTTCCCTTGTGGCTCAGCTGGTAAAGAATCCACCTGCAATGCGGGGGACCTGGATTCAATACCTGGGTTGGGAAGATCCCCTGGAGAAGGGAAAGGCTACCACTCCAGTATTCTGGCCTGGAGAATTCCTTGGACTGTATAGTCCATGGGGTCACAAAGAGCTGGACATGACTGAGCGACTTTCACTTTCAGCTAAAGCTACTGCTGCCTTTTCTCTCTTTTAAAAGCTGGGCTTCCTAAAAACGGCTGTTTGCACCCTCCATCCTTGTCCTCACCTCCCACTCAATCTGCAGCCTGCCGCAGGGTTCTGCCCCCTCAACCATTCCACGGAGACTGCTCCTGCCAAGGTCACTAGTGGCTGTCACCTCTAAACCCAAAGGACCTTTGACGGGCCTGGACTCAGTCCGCCCCTGGGCCAGACAGACAGAGAGGGTCACCCCTGCTCCTGGACATGAGCTCCCAGCTGACTCCCATCCTCTCTGCCACCAAACCCTCGTGGGTGAGAATTTGGTCCCAGGCCACACCCTTAACCCCCTGGGCCGTGGACACTGCAACCTCCATCTCTAGCCTTGGCCTCTGCCCCTAGCTCTGGACCCCATACCCTACCAGCTGCCTTCTGGACTTTTGTGCTCAGTTTTCTCTTAGACACCACAAGTTCAACCTGTCCAAAATGGATTTCCACCTTTAAAATAGATAGATTTGTTGTTTGTCAGACACTCAAGGTCATGTTGGACTATTTGTGACCCCATGGACTGCTGCATGCAGGCCTTCTGTGTCCTTAACTATCTCCCAGAGCTTGCTCAAACTCATATCCATTGAGCCAGTGATGCCATCCAACCATCTCATCCTCTGTCGTCCTCTTCTCCTCCTGTCTTCAGTCTTTCCCATCCTCATGGTCTTTTCTAATGCATTGGCTCGTCTCATCAGCCAAAGTATTGAGATTTGCTTCAGCATCAGTCCTTCCAGTGAATATTCAGGATTGACTTCCTTTAGAATTGACTGGCTTGTTTTCCTTGCTGTCCAAGGGACTCTCAAGAGTCTTCTCCAGCAGTAAGATAGATAGATAGGTAGACAGATGTAGATATAGATATTTAGTTTTCTTTATTTACTTATTTGGCTGTGCCAGGTCTTTAATTGCAGACACAAGATCTTCCATCTTCACTGCAGCCTGGGGGATCTAGTTCCCTGACCTGGGATTGAAGCTGGGCCCCTCACATTCAGAGGAAGGAATGTTAGCCACTGAACCACCAGGGAAGTCTCAGATGTCCATCTCCTAACTACCTGTTTGCACTGCCTGCCCCCTCTCCCCACCAGTCCCCAAAGTAGAAACTTGGAAGATGCCCTGGACTCCTTCTTCTGTTTCACTTCCAAGTCCAACAGTCTCCTATTTTCATCAGTCTCCCCCCATGGCCACTGCCTTTCACTCCGTGAATGAAACAGCCTCCCAGCAGGCCTCCCTGCCTCCTCTTTTGGTCCCCTCTAGATTTTGGCCCCCTGAAGATTCCCCCTTCAGCAGCCAGGGGAATCTTTCTCAAGTCCAGTCTACTCAAGTCAGCCCTCTGCTTTTCAATATCCTTTGATAATCTCCTTCAAAACTGGGCCTCCTGACATCCCTTCCCCCTTTGCCTTTCTCGTTTGGGGATCCATGTGGTGCTGTGGAGTTGATCTCATCCCAGTGTCATCCCTGGGTATCATGATTAGTTCCGAAGTAGACTAGAGACCTAAGCTGGTCCAAACAGCGTGTTACTAAGATGGACGAAGGCCAGGAAGCTGAGTCAAGAGTGCACCAGATGTATGACAAAACCCACTGAAAAAAATAAATTAATTAATTAAAAAAAAAAAAAAAAAAGAGGGCACCAGGAAAGATGGGGAAAAACTGGTTTCTCAGTGACTTCAACTTCACCTGAAGCCACGGAACTGCTGAACTTTTTAGTTACGTGAGCCAATACCTTCCCTTGGTTGTCTGAGCCTGGTTGATTTCAGTTTTCCATCACTTGCAACCACAGCTTCTGAAATAACACATCTCTCCAGATCACCCCGCTTGAACTTACATGCCAGCCACGCTCAGCCACCTGCAGTTCCCTTGGAGTCTGTAGATTCGAGTCCTGACACCAGGCTTGCTGCTTCTTTCCTTGTTGACTCATTCTCATTTGCCTTGTAAAACGAAGCTCAATTTTACCCAGTCTAGGACATCTGCCCCTCCCCATCTCAGCACTGATCACACTGTAATGTAATCACATACCTGTTTTCCTGTCTGTCCCCTCCTTGAGGTTGCAAGTGCTGAGAGGGCAGGGTATCTGTCTTACTCACCTGTGGCCCTCTCACTCCACAGGTGCCTACACTGCCAGATGCCAGGAAACCACTTCTGCCAAATCTCCCCTGATTTTACCAACCTATTAGGAGCCCCTTGTAGGCAAAGATTTAAAATAACAACAGAAAGCGCCAACTTTCGTGAGTGCCTATTATTTCTATTCTCACCTCCAACTTTCGTGAGTGCCTATTATTTCTAGTCTCACCGCATATTCCCCAGACCCTAGGTTACAAGTACATAGTAGATTCTTGATAAATATTATTGAATAAATTAGTGGATGAATAACAAACAAATGGAATGCTCATAGGTACCAACCACAGTGTGCAAAGTGCTTGTTTAAATTGTCTCATTTTCCTCTGCAGTAACCCTATGAGGAAGGTATTCTAATTATCTTCAGTTTACAGATAAGGAGCTGAGGCTTCAGAAGATCACACAGCTTGAAAGTGGCAGAACTGGGGCTGGTTTCAAGCCAAATGATGCCGGAGTCCTGTTTTTCATATCCCTGAGGCCACATCCTTCCAGCTAAGATGCGTTTGGCTGTGCCGGGGGACCCACCACTTGATAATGCTTTGAGCAAAGCAGTGCATGCATGAGTGCTAAGTTGCCTCAGTCATGTCAGACTCTTTGTGACCCTGCGGACTGTAGCCCTCCAGGCTCCTCTGTCCATGGGATTCTCCAGGGAAGAATACTGAAGTGGGCTGCCATGCCCTCCTCCAGGGGCTCTTCCAGACCCAGGGATCGAACCCATGTCTCTTAGGTCTCCTGCCTTGGCAAGAGCATTTGAGCAAAGCAGACACTTTGTTATTATTTCTCCTAAGAAGTGTGGAGGTCAGTGTCACCGCTGACAGTGCTCAGTGGTCCCCAAGGCCTCAGGTGTTCCTCATGCTTCAGCTTTGCCTCTTCCACACATCAGAGGATTTCCCCTTATGGTCACCAGATGGCTGCAGCTGCTCCGGGCATCTCACCCTCAGAGGATGCTTTCCAGAGAAAGAGGGGAGGGACATACAGCAGGGGCTTTCTCCTTGGCATGTCTCTTTTATCAAGGAGAAAAGCCTTTTTCAGGACTTCCTGAGCAGCCCTGTGCCCCTTAAACCTACCCTGGGCAAAGGGGCATAGGAGTCCCATGCGTGGACTGGCCCCATCATGTTTGTGTATGATGTTTGTGCCCATCAAGGAGCAGTCAGCAGTCGGGCTCTGTTAGCAAGAAAGAAGGAAGCGTGGCTGCTGGGTGGACAGGCAACCTCGCCCCCTGCCCCCCTCCCTATAGCCCAGACACAGCGCTCTCTGTGCCTAGAGCATGCAGAACTGCAAAAGAAGGAGGGTGGGGGGTGGTTCTCTTCCCCAGCAGCAGACATGGATTATGGCCCTGAAGTCACAGCCTCCGGGTGCCCGCATTTCTGAGGATGAAAACCAGCAAAGAGGGCTGTAGTTTCTGGTGGAGAGCAGGCTCAATGGACCCAGTGGTGAGTCAGCAGAGATGGATAACCTGAAACAGACAGACAAGTTGATGGATTCCAAACTGTTTGCAGGTTAGATGTATGCGATCGCGCATTCAACAAGTGTTCATTGTCCACCGTCGCTTCTGACTCTTCCTTCTCCGCAAAGTCTTCACTGGCCCAGGTTGTCTGGAGACTGCTGATGAGGACTCTGAGTCTGCACCTGGCTTCACAGACAGGATGCCAGAAGGGATTAGTAATGTGTGCCATGGGCACGGAATGAGTGGCTGGGATGCAGACAGGAGAGAGTCCAGGAAACAACGAATTATGGAAAGACTGTGACCCTAGAAAGGGGGCCCTAGGGCTTTATAGGTTAAGTTGTTGTTCATTTGCTAAGTCGTGTCCAACTCTTTGTGACCTCGTGGACTGCAGCACACAGGCTTCCCTGTCTTTCACCATTTCCCAGAGTTTGCTCCAACTCATGTCCACTGAGCTGGTGATGCTGTCCAACCATCTCATCCTCTGTTGTCCGCTTCTCCTGTTCAGTCTTTCCCAGCATCAGGGTCTTTTCCAATGAGTCAGTTCTTTGCATCAGGTGGCCACAGTATCTTATAGAAATAATCAAAGTGAGGTCCATTGCACCTGAAAATATGTGAGTTATTTTCAAATATCTTTTGATATTGATCTCTAACATACCGCCACAGTGATAAGAAACAGTCTCTGTATGATTTCAATACCTTTAGACATTCAAATTTTTGCACCTTGTCTTATGTCCCTGAATATGTTCTAGTGTTCCCTAGTTTATAGTCTATGGGAACTTGAACAGAATGTGTATCCTGTATACTGTTATGTGAAAATTGTATAAATCTTAATTATGTTAAATTGGTTCATAGTGATTTTCAGGTTTACTATATCCTTCTCTTGTTGTTCAGTTGCCCAGTTGTGACTGACTCTTTGAGACCCCATGAACTGCAGCACGCCAGGCCTCCCTGTCCCTCACCATCTTCCAGAGTTTGCCCAAGTTCATGTTCATTGCATCGCTGATGCCATCCAGCCATCTCATCCTCTGATGCCCTCTTCTCCCTCTGCCCTCAATTTTCCCCAGCATCTGGAACTTTTCCAATGAGCTGTTTATATCACATGACCAAAATACTAGAGCTTCAGCTTCAGCATCAGTTCTTCCAGTGAGTATTCAGGACTGATCTCTCTTAAGATTGACTGGTTTGATCTCCTTGCTCTCCGAGGGACTTTCAGGAGTCCTCTCCAGCACCACAGTTTGAAGGCATCAGTTCTTTGGAATTCTGCCTTTTTTACAGGTCCAACTCTCACGACCGTATGTGACCACTGGGAAGACCATAGCTTTGACTATATCCTTCTACTACTATGCATATTCATTCTGTTAATTTTTGAGAGTTTGATATTGAAACTCCAACTAAAAATCTTAATTTATCTACTTAAAAAATAATTGTAATATACAGTGAAACTATATGTAAGCCTGTTCTGTATTTTCCAAGTCTCCTGTAAATGTGTTATCATAGTTTCATAATTAAAAAATTAACCATTTGGAAAAGATTTATTGAAGTAAATAAAATAATAAAATTATGGATAAAAATTAAAATGAAGTCAACAAGGTGGGACCTAATTCAAGATGACTGGCGTCCTTGTAAGAATGGGGAACTTGGAACAGATAGCCACATACAGGAACAGCATGTGATCATGAAGATGGCCATCTACAGGCCAGGGAGAGAGGCCTGGACATCTCCTTCTCACACCACAGTCCTCAGAAAGAACCAACTAACCCAGGAAATTTCCTGGTGGTTCAGTGTTTAAGGCTGCATGCTCTCAATGCATGGGACTGGGGTACAATCCTTGATCAGGGAACTAGATCCCACATGTAGCAACCGAGTCCACAAGTCTTAACAAAGACCCAGCACAGCCAAATAAATAAATAAATGTTTATTTATCTTTTTTTTTTTTAAAAGAAGGAACGAACCCTGCCAACACCTTGATTTTGGACTTCTGGCCTCCAGAACTGTGAGACAATAAACTTCTGTTATTTCAACCACCCAGTCTGGGGTGCTTTGTGACAGCAGCCCTTGGGAGCTACTACGTGGGGCAATGGGCTCCAGGCTCAGAGGTGTGGACAAAGGCCTGAAGAGGCCATGGACCTCCAAGTCAGGACATCTCACCTCGTTTCCACCTGTGCACTGCTCTCTGGCCTTGGCATCTTGGACTATCAAGGTGGGATAGACTTGATGACTGCCTGGCCCTCTTCCAGCCTTAAATCTAGCTACCAGTTGTTGCCTCCTGTTGACTTCTAATGCCAAGGGTGGGGCCTGTGGACCTCAAGGTTGAGAGTGACAAGCATGACATTTAACTGCCTTGTATTAGTTAGGCTACAGCAGTGCTGTGTAACAAGTGACCCGGAGCTTCTGGGAGTCAGAATCTCAGGATGACTGACTGCACTGGGTGGTTTTGACTCTGGGTCGCCCACGGGGTTGCTACCAAGAGGTTGGCTGGACTTCAGTCTTCTGAAGTCTTGACTAGTATGGGACAATCACCTTGAAGGTGGCTCACTCACTTGCCCAGCAGCTGAGAGTTGGCTGTTGGTGAGACGCCTCAGTTCCTCACCTCCATGTTACTGCTTGAGCATCCTGACAGCGTGGCGGCTGGCTTCCCCAGAGGGAGCCATGCGAGAGACCAAGGCAGAAGCTTGGTCTTGAGCTTCATAACCTGGTCTTGGGAATGACAGTGTCATTTTAGAAGTTCAGTGTTGGAGAGGCCTATGTAAGGGCATGAATACGAGGAAGTAATGATCACCAGGGGCTTCCCTGGTGGCTCTCAAATTAAGAATCTGCCTGCAATGCAGGAGACCTGGGTTCGATCCTTGGGTTGGGAAGATCCCCTGTAGAAGAGAATGGCTAGCCACTCCAGCATTCTTGCCTGGAAAGTCCCATGGACAGAGGAGCCTAGTGGGCAACAGTAGTGGATGGGGCTGCAAAGAGCTGGACACAACAGATCTATTTACACTACTGCTACTAATGATCACTGGGGCCATCTGAGTGCCTGGCAGGATAAGAGATCTGGTACTAGAAAGGATTCTGGGGGCAACGGGTTGTGAAGGAAGAGTCTTACGGATTGAATTTGGGAAAGATGGAGCCTTGAGAGTACATTTGCATCGCACATACCACAAAGTGGATGGCTTAAAACAGCAGCAATTGATTTTGGCCAGGGACTTCCCTGGTGGTGCAGTGGTTAGGAGTCCGCCTGCCAATGCAGGAGACACAAGTTCGATCCCTGGTCCAGGAAGATTCCACCTGCTGCAGAGTAATTGAGCCCGTGGGCCACAACTACTGAAGCCCATGCAGCCTAGAGCCTGTGCTCAGCAACAAGAGAAGCCCCTGCACCTCAGCTGGAGAGTGGGCCTTGCTCATCGCAACTAGGGAAAGCCAGGGCACAGCAGCAAAGACGCAACGCAGAAATAAGTAGATAAATAAGAAATAAATTTAAAATTTGAAAAAGGTTTTTGGCCAAAAGTCCAAAATCAGGGTGTTCTGCTGGTTCCTACTAGAGGCTCTGAGATGGAATCCATTCCATACCTCTCTTCCAGCTTCTGATGACTCCTGGAAACCCCTAGTGTCCTTGGCTTGCAGCTGCTTCCCACCACTCTCTGCTTCTGTCTTCGTATGGGCATCTTCCCTCTATACGTGCGCCTCAAATCTTCCTCTCTTTTCTGTTGTAAGGGCACCAGTCCTTGGATTTAGAGCCAACCCTAAATCTAGGATGATCTCATCCTGAGATCCTTAACTACATTACATCTGTAAAGATCCTATTTCCAAATAGGGTCACAGTCACAGGTACTGCGGGTGGACTTGGATACATCTTTTTGGGGACACTCTTCAACCCCCTGAGCTTCCCAGATGGTGCAGTGGCAAAGAACCTGCCTGACCATGCAGAAGACGTAGGAGACGCAGATTCCATCCCTGGGTCGGGGAAGATCCCTTGGAGTAGGAAATGGCAACTTACTCCAGTATTCTTGCCTGGAGAATCCCAGGGACAGAGGAGCGTGGCAGGCTACAATCCACGGGGTCGCAAAGAGTCAGACACGACTGAGCGACTGAGCACACACACATTCAACCCACTACAGGAGGCCTCCCCGTGGAGGGGATGATTGATGCCACGAGTTAGTAGCTCCATCTGCTTTGGCTCATGTGTCACCTCCTCTAGGGAGCCTGCTATCTCTCCTTTGTGCCCCACGGCGTCTGTGCCTGCCACCAGCACTGCACCATTATTCCTTCAATGAACGTTTACTGAGCACCTGCTCTATATCAGGCACTGAGCTGGGTCCCAGAGGTTCAGAAGTTCAGGTTGCCAAATTTAGCATTCGAAAACCTGGAACACACTGAAATCTGAATTTCAGATGCAGAGTGAGTTTAAGTTTGCTCCCATATTGCAACTGGCAACGCTAACAGCAGCAGAGGAGAGAAACCCAGCCTTCAAACTGCAGGAAGCCTACTGTCTTATGAGGAGATGGCAGGGTGCAATGGGGGAGAACAAGGCATCGGGAGACCCAGGGAGTGCGCCCGGGCGGGCGGGAGTGAGGGCAGTGAGAGAAGCCTTCCCACATCTAAGCTGGGACCCGGGGTGAGGAAAAAAGAGGATTTCCAAAGGCGGGGAATGGGACCCTGGCTGAACATGGAGACGGCCATCTCCGAGGGCTTTAACTGGCCCACCAGCTGTTCATTTTTGTTTTGAGAGGGTGATGTGTGGTGTCACAGATGCTAAAGAAGAGTGTTTCAAGGAGAGGGGGTGAAGGATACACCGGATGTTGCCTGGACATCCAGAAAGATAAGGACTGAGACATGTCGCTTGGAGATAGCAGGGCTGCTGGAAAATGTCCCCCGGGAGAGGCTTCCGTGGGGTGGCGGGAACAGAAACCAGGCTGTAACCGGGAGTGTGAGCAGTGTAAGGAGTGGAGACGTAGAGACAGGGAAGGCGAAGGGTTTTGGGTGGAGGGAGGCAGACAGCAGGAGAGCAGGGCTGAGGAGGGCTGGGGGAGGGACCCTGAGGGGAGAGGCTCAGCTCTCAGGTGGCAGGGAGGGGAGGGCGGAGCACCTTCAGATTCTTTTCTGGTCTTTTTTTTCTTTTTGGGAAGTGGGGGATTCTCCTTAACATGGTAAATAAATGGGGGGGAAAATGGAAACAGTGATAGACTTTATTTTCTTGGGCTCCAAAATCACTGTGGATGGAGAATGCAGCCACAAAATTAAAAGACGCTTGCTCCTTGGAAGAAAAGCTATGACAAACCTAGACAGTGTTATTAAAAGCAGAGACATCGCTTTGCCAACAAAGGTCCATACAGTCAAACTGATGGTTTTCCCAGGAGTCATGTAGGGATGGGAAAGTTGGACCATAAAGAAACTGAGTGCTGAAAAATTGATGCTTTCAAACTGTGGTATTGGAGAAAACTCTTGAGAGTCCCTTGGACAGCAAGGAGATCAAACCAGTCCTTCCTAAAGCAAATCCACCCTGAATATTCATTGGAAGGACTGATGCTGAAGCTGAAGCTCCAATACTTTAGCCACCTGATGCCAAGAGTTGACTCATGGGAAAGACCTTGATGCTGGGGAAGATTAAGGGCAAGGGGAGAAGCGGGTGACAGAGGATGAGATGGTTGGATGACACCATCACCTCAGTAGACATGATTTTGAGTAAACTCTGGGAGTTAGTGAAGGACAGGGAAGCCTGGCGTGCTGCAGTCCAGAGTTGCAAAGAGCTGGATATGACTTAGCGACTGAACAACTCCTCGACCAGCTGATCACCAGGTACAAAGTCTGTCCATCCGTCTCCCACTAGGCTGTGGGGGGCTGTGACGGCCGCCCCCTGGGCAGGGCTGTCTTCCAAGGCTGTTCCCCAGCACAGAAGACTGTAGTCTAGGGCAGCCCCCAAGCCTCCACTAAGCACCTAAGCGGATGAATAGTTGGGGGCAGTTGAGGGCTGTGAAGTGAGGAGGGCAAGTGGCTGTCTTGGGAGGAAGGGGAGTCCAGGAAGGAGGTGGGAGGGGTGCAGGGCCTGAGACACAGCGTGTCCATCCTGAGAGGTCAGAGAGGGTGGAGGAGGTGGCCCAGGCTCTCCGGTGAGAGCTGGAGGGCGTGCCTAATGAGGCAGCTTAGGCAACAGCCTGGTCCCTTGGGGCAGAGGTTTGGCAGCGAAAGGCAGGAGGGTGGCAGGGGTGGGAGGGTGGGAGAGATAGACTTTTGTGCCTGGGGAGGAGATTCCTCTCTTGCCCCAGACCATGCCAGGTGCCTTGCAACCTCTCATCTTGTTTAATCTCATTAATTCTCACCAGTGCCCTGGAAGATGACTGCTGTTGGTGGTCTCACTTTATAAATAAGGAAACTGGAGTCACTGTACCTGTCAACTACCAGTTGGCATTTACCAAGAGCATTGCCAATGACTGAAGGACAAAGGCATTTGCCATCAACCTCTACAGAGATTCCCTGTAGCTCAAATGGTAAGGAATCTGCTTGTGATGCAGGAGACCAGGGTTCAAACCTGGGTTGGGAAGTTCCTCTGGAGAAGGGAATGGCAATCCACTCCAGTATTCTTGCCTGGAGAATTCCATGGACAGAAAAGCCTGGCGGGCTACAATCCATGCGGTTACAACTAACACACACATCTATGGAAATTGAACCCTGTGCTGCTATAGCTGGTGACCTTCAACAACCCCTGAGGGAGTCCAGGGTGGAGTGAGGCACTCCGTGCTCCAGGGAGTCTGGTGGGACAGGCCTTTAGATAGTTGGGATGTTTTTAGGAACAGATTTTATGATCTCAATCCTTGCAGTCTCCTCATATTTAGAGAAGCACTAAATCCTTTCATGGTGACATAAGATCCTCATGAATAACAAAAAATCTTTTGTAAAATGAGTGCTTCACGGTATTGACTCCCCCTTCACCCTCACTGCCACTTTGGAGCAGTCTCTCAGAGCCATCTGAGATGCTGCCTCCAGGGCTACCATCCTCATTTTGACCCAAATAAAACTTAACTCACAACTCTCAAGTTGGACAGCTTTACTTCCCTGGTGTCTCAGATGGTAAAGCATCTGCCTACAATGTGGGAGAGCCAGGTTCAATGCCTGGGTTGGGAAGATCCTCTGGAGAAGGAAATGAGCACCCACTCCAGTACTCTTGCCTGGAAAATCTCATGGACGGAGGAGCGTGGTAGGCTACATCCATGGGGTCACAAAGAGTCGGACATGACTGAGCGACTTCACTTTCTTTCTTTTCTTTCTAAAGTCACAAAGGATGGAAGTAGCAGAGAGGATGTTTAAACCCAGGTCAGTCTGATTCCAAAGCAGGCTCTGTCCACCACCCAGGGAGACCAAGGAAGCTCTGAGCAGGAGAGAGCCTAAAATTGGGGGCAGCCCCCAGGGAGAAGGACACTGCTGTGGGGCACGAATAGGGCACTGGGCCATCTCAGGCCTCCTGAGGGCCTAGGTGGTGTCACTTCCTCAAGGGACTACTGGGCTCACCTCCCAGGCCTGGGTTGGTGTCCAGCAATCTCTGGCAGCCGGGGGGCAGATGGACACTAGAGTGCGGAGTGGCCAAAGAGACAGGGCATGGGGTATCACGGTGGTGGGGTTCCCTGAAACAGCTGACCATGAAGTTCAATGTGGGTGAGGAGGCAGGAGAAACCAAAATAGGCTGGGGGGTTGCACTCCACCCTTCCTCCCTCTGTGAATCCTCTTGCCCCACCCCTCACACGTCCTTGGCTGGCAAATACTGTTTTCTCCCCTGGAAACCTCCCTACCTCCTCCTCCTTCAAGGGCAAGTTCAGAAGCCCCCTCTATCTACCTCGACCACCTCTCCTCCCTCTCTCAGTTCCCTCTCTGGTCCCTAGGGTACTAGAAACCAGATTTTCTGACCCAGGAATGGGATGCAGGCCCAAGATTTATTCACTCTAGTTTACTGCCATTGCCTCTATGGTCTCACCCAGTCTCATCCAGCTTTAAATACCATTCGTACCTGAAATTGATATCTCCAGGCTGGACCTCTCCCCTGAGTTCCAGCCTCTGATTCCTTCACACCTTCATGTGAATGTCAAAAAAGACATCTTAAACCTGAGTGGCCAAAACGGAAGTCCTGGTCTTCCCCTTCCTCACCCACCTTTCTCCTTTCAAAGTTGTCCACCTCTCAGTCAAAGGCACTCCATTTTTCCAGTAGCACAAGCTAAAAACCTTGAAGATGTCTTGGTTCTTCTCTTTCCCCATATCCAGCCCATCGGGAAGTCCTTGGGTCTTCCTTTAACATACGTCCATGTCTTGAACCCTTCTCCTACCTTCGCTGCCATGCAGCTGGGGCAAGCACCATCGCTCTTGCATGGATTACAGCAGTGGCCCCTGCACTGCCCTGCTGTTGACCTTGCCCCACATCCTTCTCAACCCAGCAACCAGGCGGTCCTGTGAGCACATAACCCAGGCCTTCTACTCCTTCCAGACTCTCTAATAGCTCGCTCTAGTTCCAGTCAAAGTGTTTTAAAATCTACAAGTCTGGGCTTCCCTAGTAGCTCAGTAGTCAAGAATCTATCTGCCTGCCAATGCAGGAGACACAGGTTTGATCCCTGATCCGGGAAGCTCCCACATGCTTCAGAGAATGAAACCCATGCACCACAACTATCAAGCCTATGCCCTAGAGCTGGGGAACCACAACTACTGAAGCCTGTGTGCCTAGACCCCATGCTCTGCAACAAGACAAGCCACTGCAGTGAGAAGCCCGAGCACCGCAACTGGAGAGCAGCCCCTGCTTGCCACAACTAGAGGAAAGCCGGAAAATAAAAAAGACTCAGCAGAGCCCAAAATAAAGAAATAAATAAAATTATATTAAAAAAATAACAAACCTACAAGCCCTAAAGGATCCTCCTCTAACTTATCTGATTTTCACTTCCCACACTTCTCCCGCTGGCCCACTTTGCTCCAGCCCGTTGTGCTGTGTGTAGTTAGTTCCTCAAACATTCCAATCATGCTCCTGCTGGGGAGTTTTGGACTACCAGCACCCCCAGCCTGGAATGCCCTTCCCCTAGACAGCCGCTGGACTTTCTGCCTCCCCTTCCTCAGATCTTGGCTCAAATGTCACTTCTTGTTTGCCTTCTCCGAACGTTTTAGTTAAAACTATAAATCTGGGGACTTCCCTGCTGGTCCACTGGCTAAGACTCCATGCTCCCAATGCAGGGGGCCCAGGTTCCACCCCTGGTTATCGAACTTGACCCCACATACCTCCACTAAGAGTTCACATGCTGCAACTAAAGATCTTGCAAGTCAGAACTAAAGATCCCATGTACCACAACTAAGACCTGGTGCAGGCAAATAAATAAATATTAAACAAAATAAAAACAAATTATGACTTTCTGCACCTGTCTTCCCTGTTTCATTTTCCTGCATATAACATATATCATCCAACATGATATGTATTTTACTGGTTCATTCATTTAGTTTATTATCTGCCTCTTCCTTCTAGAACACAAGTTCTATGAGGGCAGTGCCTTTTCTGTTGTTTTCTTTGTTGCCTGCAACAGTGCCTAGCACACGATGGGCACTCAACAAACGCTGCTTGAGTGGTTGTTTGGGGGCCACCCCTGTGCTGTGCTGAGGGAAGGACAAGGAGTAAAACCTAACAAAGCCTATGAGGCTTGTCTTGGGTGGCGGTTTTCTGATTTTCCTAAGTAGGACCCTATCTGGGGAGCTCCTAGAAGCGAATATTCTGGCTCCACCCCTGGAGATTCTGGGGTAGGCCCCAGGGCTGCACAGTGCACAGGTTCCCCAGGTGATGGTGATACAGGTCAAGTGGGGGTCACACTGGTCTGCTGGGATAGACTGAAATGAAGGATGTCCAGGACGCAGGATGTCTCAATTTCACATCACCTTCCACTCCCCATTAAACATGCCTGCCTCCCCTCTGAAGTGTAAGTTCTGGACTGGGACGGCCTGTTGTTCCTTTCTGGGCTCCCTGGGCTCTGCATAGTGTTGGTATGGTGCTGTGCAGTGCTCAGTCCTGTCCGACCCTTTGCGACCCCATGGACTGTAGCCCACCAGACTTCTCTCTCCATGGGGATTCTCCAGGCAGCAATACTGGAGAGAGTAGCCATGCCCTGCTCAGCTATGGTCCTAGTCAGTGTTTGAGAGAGCGAACGAATGGAGGATGAATGAAAAGTTAGAAGACAGCTATACAGATGAATTAAAAAGAAAAAAGTTAGATGGATGAATGACTCTGGTTAGAAAAGGGATTTCAAGAGTTCACGATCTAGACAGTGGGAAATGTTCCAAACACCTCTCCTATGCCCGAGGGTTGTAGGAGGAGCAGGTATTTCGGAGGTCGTGACGCGTTTGGTCGGCTGGGAAGGTGGCTGCTCCGCGGATGACCAGGTTAAGGAGGAGGAGACGCAGAGGCCAGCGCAGGGGAGGCGCTGCCACCCACCGGGTTGCCCAGCCGCGCGCTTCCCCGCGGGCTGTGAGGCCGTTGCCATGGCTACAGACACAGCCTGGGGGGGGGGGCGGGCCCGGGCTTACGTCATTCCTAGCGCGACGCTTGCTCCGCGCCTCCCGCCTCTTTCTGGTTTGCGAGACCCTCGGCCCGCCTCCCAGGCTCTCCACCTGCGCGCCTTTCCCCGCCCGTCCCTTCGCGGGGCTCTGCGCCGGCGCGGTTCCCGCCAGGGCGCGCTGGGGAGCCCGCGAGGCGCACGCGCAGTGCGGGGCCCGCCGCCGCTCCAGTGTCGCCGCTACCGCCGCCTCCCAGCCGGCAAGTGTGGGAAGGAGGAGCTGAGCGCCACCGCCGCCGTTGTCGCCATGGGGGTGAGTGAGGCAGGGAGAGGAGACGCCAGGGCTGGGAGGGCTCCCCGCTCCCCTTGCCACCCCCCCTGCGCCCCCATTGTTCCTTGAACCCCCTCTCACGTGACCCTGACCCCCTCCGGCCTCACGTGACCCCCCTCCCAGCCCCCACATGACTCGACTACCTCAGTCGAAGTGCCCCCACGCCCGGCCCAGCCCTGGGAATCTCCAGGGGAGCCCCCTCTCCGGGCCCCACCCCCTCCGGTGCCCCCCGCCTCTCGCGTCGCGCCCGCCTCTGCCTTCCTCTAGGATCTGTTATCTTCTTGGCACCCACCCCACCCCCCTGCATCCCCGAGCAGTCCCTGGGTATCCCCCCCGCCTCCGGGGGTCACCCATCACCCGGCTGTCACTAGCTTCGTGGCTTCCCATATCCTAGGCCTGTGCTGGCTTGGAGGGAACCGAGGGCCAGAGGAAACGAGGCACCCAGCCAAGGTCACAGACCCTGACTCAGGGCTCTCGAATCCCCGGCCGCTGCGCTTCCCGCTACTCGGCGAAGCTGCCTTCCCCAGTCTCTTTCGAACCTCTCCACCAGGTTCCTCTTGCTCCAAAACATTCTCTTCCTTATCGACAGAGGCTTGCCTTCAGGGGCCTCCCAGATGCACCCAAGTGGGTCTTATTAGTTGGGTTGCTAGTGGTATTCACACCGCAGGTGGTTTTGCATGGGGAAGCTGTGCAGAAGGTGAGCAGGGGGCGCTGGAAGGGCGCTGGTGATGAACCCAGCCCCGGATGGATAGTGACCACCTGTTCTGCAGAAGGCAGTCTAGAGGTGCTTTTTATGCCTTTCCGGGGCATGTGCTGATAGAAGGTTGGGCAGAAGTTACTGGCATGTTTCTGTGAGTTCACCTTCCTAAGTCCTAGTTAGAGCAGCACCCGTCACTCTCCTGAACAAGTAACTGGCCCTCCCTGGCACCACGTATCTTAGTTTTTACGCGAAATTTCCACCACCTTTTAGGGAGTCCTCACTTTGGAGCCAGAGAAACTCCAGTTCCAGCCTGATCTTCCCTGACTGGTGGCATGATGTTGTGCCAGTGAGCTGGCCTTTGTGGATTTGAATTTCCTCATGGATGTGATGAGGATGATAGCTCCCCTTTGAGACAGATATGAGGATTAAATGAAATGTAAATAGTCACATGGGTGTCTCTTAAATAGTGGCTGTTATTTTCCCCTGTATTCTCAGCCTTCAGTTTTCTAAAATAGAATTGTGCTATTTTTAACTCATTAGATTTGTCCCTACTGTTATTAACCTAGATTTTTATCCTCTCCACTCAAATAGTTATTGACTGAATGAATCAACTTGTTAGACAGAAATGGTTGTCTTACCCACGTCAGAGCACTTTATGTAATCCATGTCAAAACCTATTCATCGTGTTTCAGCAAGGACTTTTGGACACTGTGTGCTTCGTGTGTAGAAAATCAAGTCTAGAGGCCTTAGGCATATTTAACCTAGATTTTAGTGAAAGGTCCCAGGCCCCAGCTCTTCTGTTGAAATGGAATAAAATCTTCTGTCCCTGGTATTACTTAGTGAATCTGCCCAGCATCAGCCATTCCACACTGAGCAGAAAGCAAGAAGCATAACATGCCATTCTGATTCAACACTTCCTCATTGGTTGAGTTGAAACAGCAGGCCTCAGAGACCCTGAGATCCTTGCTGCTTCCTCTAGGGCCCCAATCTTATTACTCATACGTTACAGATGTGTTTCTCACAACAGCCCCCACCTGGTTGGTCTCTTCTGGCCTGAAGCTCATTACAAAAGAGAGATTTGAATTTCCCTCCCTGAAGCAGAGCCAGAACCCTCTCATTATCCTCATTCTTTGTGGGTGGGGGGCTGTGGACTCCCCACCTCATGTCGGAAGGGTCAGGGTTCCTGGTCATCACCCTCCAGCACAGCGCCTTGCTCCGTATGACGGTCTGGCCACTGGCTGAGGGAGAGGGTGGCCTCAGGTGGAGCACCGTTCTCTTCAGAGTTCTCTCCCCTTGATGCCACACAGGTGTTGTCTCAGGAATTAGAATGTAGAGCTCTGTCTCGGGCTTCCCTGGTAGTTCAGCTGGTAAAGAATCCACCTGCCATGCAGGAGACCCTGGTTCGATTCCTGGGTTGGGAAGATCCCCTGGAGAAGGGAACGGCTACCCACTCCAGTATTCTGGCCTGGAGAATTCCATGGACTGTATAGTCTGTGGGGTCGCAAAGAGTCAGACACGACTGAGCGACTTTCACTAACTCTCTTTGCCAGAAATGGTTTTTTCCTGGATTCCTTGTGGGATGGAAGCATTGATGCTGAAAACCTAAAGGGTCCCAAATCTTTTTTCTGAAAGGTGCCTCCTGCTCCCATGGGGGTGTTTTTTAATTTCACTCTGTGACCCCTCATGGTCATAGAATTACCATTATGACTAGCAGTCATAGAGATGCCACTTTGAGGGGCTTACTGGTGGGCCAGTGGTTAGGACTCTGTGTTCTCACTGCTGGGGGTACAGGTTCAATCCCTGTCAGGGAATTAAGATCCCACAAACTGCAAGGTGTGGCCAAAAAGAGAGAGAGATACTACTTTAATAGAAATAGCAAGGGGAGGAGTTTGACAGCTGCATGTGAAAACAACTCTTCCATCACAGTTACAGCAAGCTTCATATACGTTTAATTGATGAACAGAGCATGGACTTTGGGGTTCAGACCTGGATTTGAATCTTGGAGGATTTATTCAGCAGGTGTTTATGGCTACTAGGTACTTGTGAACAGAAATCCTTACAATAAAGAATTTTTGTATCTGGTATATTGTATCATTTTTTTTCTTCTCGCAACAGCCCTGTGAGGTAGAGGCATTGTTAGCCCTGTTTTATGGATAAACTCTGGGAGTTGGTGAGGGACAGGGAGGCCTGGCGTGCTCTAGTCTGTGGGGTTGCAGAGTCGGACACAACTGAGCAACTGAACTGATTGATAAGGAAACTGAGGTTCAGAGGAACTGAGTGACTTGTTGGAAAGAGAGTAAATAACTTGCCCAAAGTCACACAGCTATTAAGTGGGAGAGCTGAGAGTCAAATCTGGGTCTCTTGACTCAAAATCCCACACTCTTTATTATGTAAAGCTCCCTTGGGAAAGACAAGGAGCTTTACTCTTCACTGCGCTTATTTCCCATTTTAATTAGGAGACTTTCCCTGTGTCCCCGCAGGATAGTCTTACCTCCCCAAGGCAGGACAAAGCTAATTGGAACAGTAGGAGACCACTTTTCCTTGCGAGTGCTCGGTTCGGGGGAGAGCTTCAGCCTGTCTGGCGGCCGTAGCCTGTTTCATACCTGGAGTGCAGGCAGCGAAGTGCTTAAGGGGCACTTTCTTTACCCCCAGTCTCGGACCACAGCGGCCCGAAGCTCCAAGAGCTGCCTGGCTTACCTGTTCCCCTACGTGAATGAGCCCATAAATCTGGAGACCCGGACCTGGCCCTCCTGCTGCTGGTGCTTAGGAATTGCTTACTTCTAGTGCTTAAGAATGAGACGCTATGGAGGGAACCTAGATTTCATTGCCTTCCGGGTTCTGGACGTCACATGTGCAGCACCTCCGATCCTTCAGCTCTGTATCACGCTGAGAGAGAGCTAGAGTGCAGGGTGAAGGCAGGGAGCTGGCCTCGATGGTGAAGGTGTGTTGACCTCTGACCTAGCCTTGTGGCTATTCTGTTAGGCCGGCAGTCGCGTCCCCGTTTTCCTGGAGGTGGAGTTCCTTTCCTGGAGGCAGAGTTCCTTTCTCAGGCACCTGGCCTGTTTGATGCCAAAACACATGTTCTTTCTGCCCCATTGCACAGCCCTGGTGATCTTCCATCTCAGGCTTCCCTGTTCTTTATCCCTACTTCAGTGTGGGTGTGGGGTCTGGGGTGGTACTGTGTGGGCATGTCACGTCAGCTGCTACCGTACCAGAAGGGTAATGAGGAATGAATCACCCAGCAGCTGCCTTGGGGACTCCCGAGGTCTCATCTTGACCTTAGTTGAACAGAGCTAAGAAGGTATTGGCCGCAAGTGTAGGCTCTCCAAGTGGGAGACAGCGTGGCTGGGGCGACAGATGCTGAATCTGCAGCCCAGTCCCTGGGATTTAGTCTCCCCTTTGCCATTTGCTCTCTGTGGAACTCTGAACAAGTCACGACATCCCTTTGAGCCTCAGCTTCTTCTTGTGAAAGTGTTCTGCAAGATGAGTGTATTTCTCAGTGTTGTCTTGAAACTCAGATTCCCAGAGGAGAAAAAAAATGGATGCTCTAAAACCTCTTTGTGGTCGAGAGGGGCTAGTTGTGCCCCCAGATCCCAGTGTCACGAAGACAGTCTGCTCTCTTGTTTGTTCCTTCCTCCAGGAAGGTAAGAAAGGGGCTCCAGCCGGCTTTCCTGCAGTGCCCAGCCTGCAGCTGGTACACGGCTGGTGCTGGGCGAGTCTGTACCTGGAAGAGCCACTTCTGTGAGCTCCTGGTATCAGAACTCTTGCCTGCTGCTTGCTTGTGCAGAAGTTAAGCACTGTCATTCCTGGAGGAACCGAGGGTAGAGTTTATCCAGCAGCTGGGTTTTTCAGCTCAACCTTTCCTGGGCTGTGTCCCAGCTACGGTGGAATTGGAAGTAGCAAAACGTCTCACTGGTGAGGTCAGGAAGTGAGGGGTGGGGTCAGACGAGGCCATGTGGCTGGTGGAAAGCAGAGCCGTCTTCCCAGGGCCTTGGGGTGATTCAGGACTCAGACTGGGTGGGCAGGCACCCCCGGGTGCCTGTGCTGCTCTGCCCCTCCTTGGGAGGGAGACCAGGAAGTGTTTATTGAACACAGGCCACAGTAAACCTCACAGGCTTAATACTTTAAAGGAGGTATAAAGGGCCATGCTCATCAGTTGAGGGAAGGAGGCTCCAAGAATGGCTGTGGCTTGTCCTAAGACCCGAAGGGAGTACAGGGCAGAAAGAGACTTTGGACAAGGTCTGTTGAGCTTTGGGCTCTTTTCCCCATGTTCCCAGTTTGTTTGTTTGATCATTCTTTGGCAGTGGTGGGTCGTCGTTGCTGCGCGCAGGCTCTTTCTAGTGGCGGGGAGCGGGGCCACCTCTTCATCACGGTGTCTGGGCTTCTCGTGGTGGCGGCTTCTCTTGTGGGCTCCATGGCTCGTGGGATCCTCCTGGAGCAGGACTGGAACCCCCCTTCCCTGCACTGGCAGGCGACTCCCAACCACTGGACCCCTAGGGAAGCCTCCCAGTTTTTACACAGGGTGAGAGGGGAGGGTCCAAACCTGGTGTGACCCTCCAGACCAGACGTGCTCCACTTGGAGTTACAGGGGGTTCGCGGTTTGCTTCTCTGTGTGAGGACAGCCTCCCTTTGCTCCTCCCCTGCAGCTTGGCTCTGCTGACCACGTGTCAGTGTGGCCTCTGTCCCCAGGTGAACTCCTTGGGGCCCTTCACTCTGCCCTCGTCACTGGGTGCTAAGTACGCCTGCCACTCACGGGCTTGGGCTGAGCAGCTGTTTTTGGGAGCAGCTCCGTCTCCTTAAGCAGGAGTGCCCCGGGCCTCGCTTAGAAAGGGCCCCACCTCCCCAGGAGGCTGTCCCCAGAGCAGATCGTCGTTTCTTGAAGCCTGAAGACACTGAAAAGGCTTTGAATAAATTTATACTTAAGAGCAGCTATCAGCAGCTGCTTCAGATGCCATCGCCTTCCTGAAAGCTGCCCTGAATGTGTCTAAAATTACTTGTTCCTGCCTTAGGAGGGAATGAACAGATGAATATTTATTAGGCAGCGCTGAGGTGCGGGGCTCTGCTTCAGTCCTCACAGTGACCCCCTGGTCCCGAGGCCAGTCCTCTTCCCGGTAGGGAAGCGGAGAAGTCTAGTGATGCTCCCATGGTCTCATGACTGGGAAACGCTCAGGTCTTTCCTGCGTGACCAGGTGACCGTGCGTGTGGCAGCCAGACCTGAAGTTCCTGCTGCTGAGACCAGGCACACGAATCGGGGACCGGCCCTTGGGGTCCCCAGAGGGACCTTCTGTCTTTCGTTGGTCACCGCCTTCCAGCCCACTCTGCTTTTCCCTCTTGCAGAGGAAGTCGAGCAAGGCAAAGGAGAAGAAACAGAAGCGGCTGGAGGAGCGAGCAGCCATGGATGCTGTCTGTGCCAAAGTGGACGCCGCCAACAGGGTAACTCTCCCCTGTTTCCCAGTCCCTTCCTCCTGGAACCGCAGCTTGGTTTTTAATTTGACTTCTTTTGGCGCCACCCTGTGGCAGAACAGAGTTACTACGCATCCACACCTCTACTGCCTTCTTGCTGCGGTGGGGTTGGGGTGAGGCTTTGGACCAGCCTGGCTGGGAGCCTGGGAGAGTTGTGAGGAGGACCAGGGATGGGCCCAGGCGTGCAGGGAGGTGTGGAGTCAAGAGAAAGTGGCTGCTGCTTTTTGTGGGTCTGTTTCCTTACCATTGGAAAAGCGTCTGGAAAAGTTTTTATTAGGGTTTTGCATCTTGGGGAGGAAGCCTCCCTAGTAAAATGTGGTATAGTTTTCTCATTCTTGCCTTCAGACATCTATTGCCTGCCTGTGAGGTGCCGCAGGTTGTGCTATGCACTGGGGTTGCAGCAGCCTGGTTTTAGGGGCCACAGTCAGGGGAGGAGTAGCCATGATTCTGAGCACTCGGTGGGCCTGACTGGGAGCGGCTCAGCTTTCCCATGAGCCAGGAGAGATTTGGGTCACCCTTCCTGCCGCAGTTCACGTTCCAGGTTTTGTTATTCTTTTAGTCCACTCAGTAAGCAGTCATACTTTCGAGGATGTGGCCCAGGGACATGATTTTCCATTTTGGATTTTGACCAGGGAAGGTTAGTTGAGGACGTCATAGAAGGACACGGGTGGATCAGGGGCCCTCTCTTCTCTCTTGGGTCAGGTGGGCACTGAGCAGGTTTTATGCTCAGAGGCCAGTGTTTAGTATTAGGCAGTAAAGTTTCTTCTTCCCGTGTCAAACAAAGCTACAACTTTGTTGGGCCTTCTTCCTACACGTGACTTCAGAGCTAAGACAGATGGCGTGTCTGTGTAAGGGCTGCTCTTGGGCTGGGGAGCTGTGCCTCCACGTGGGTCCACACAGGGTGGAGCCGGTGACGGCCAAGCCCACATTTGTGCTACATACTCCTCTTTTCTTTCCTTCCACAGCTTGGAGACCCACTGGAGGCTTTCCCCGTGTTCAAGAAATACGATCGGAATGGGTGAGTGTTCAGCATTCCTACCTGTCCTGTCCTTGCTCTTTAGGAATTCACCTTTCCAGAGTAGGCTTCCTCAGACTTCTTTTTTCTTTGTTAATGAAAAAGCAGAAACAATGGCTAGTATCCTGCTGATACAAACCCCTCCATTAGGGTAACAGAGGGATCTGCGGATGAGCAAAGGTGGCCTGATCTCAGACTGACGTCTGTGTGGGGCTTGCTGTGCTCCCCGGCCGAGAACCACAGAGCGGAAACAAAGCTGAGAAATCATCTGGGCTGATTCCCTCATTTTAGGCAGAGAACCAAGACTCTGATGAGCTAAATGAGAGTCTGAGCTTCTGGAATTTCTCCCTGCCAGCTGAGGGGACGTTTCATTCTCAGTCCAGCACTCTTTCCCTGAGTATATAGTATAATGGGTAAAAGCCACTTAGGGCTTTGTGACCCTGGACAAATTACTTACCTTCTCTGTGTCTAAATTTTCGAAATAAGTACTTTCCCCACAGAGTCATCAGAAGGATTGGATGAAGTGTTAGTGCCTGGAACATTCTAAAGGCTAGATCCGTGTGAGTTGTTATTACTACTATTCTCTTTACTAATCCAGTTCACTGCCAATTCTGGATTAAAGCCCCACTCCCCTTTTTGTTTCTTTGGTTTATAAAATAGGTACCAGAGATGCTGTTGGCTCAGGGAAAAACCAGGGCTATGATTTTACAGAATCACCATGGGTTTGAATCATAATGATGCTTCTTATTAACCGTATTTGGTTAAGTCGACATACTCTTCAAGCCTTATTTTTTATCGGTTAAATGGAGTGATGATGCCAAACTTGCAAGGTTGTTTTACGGAGCATAGAGACTATATCCAGCACTGGAAGTAGGAGCTGGTGTCAGTATTTTAATGAATGAGATAAGACAAATGTAAATGCATGAATTATGATGGAGAGACTCCAGTAGGTAATACTACATTTGCCTTGCATGGCTGTGTCTGAGTTTCATAGTATCACGTTAATGTATTCTTCCTGTCTGTGATCAGATGCGTTACAACTCTTCTCGAAGCTGCATCATCATTCAGATTCCAGGAAGTCCTTTGACATAGTTTGGCTATGACAAACCTAGACAGTGCATTAAAAAGCAGAGAGTCAAAGGTCCATATAGTCAAAGCTATGGTTTTTTCCAGTAGTCACGTACAAATGTGAGAGTTGGACCATAAAGAAGGCTGAGCACCAAAGGATTGATGCTTTCGAATTATGGTGCTGGAGAAGACTCAAGAGTCCCTTGGACAGCAAAGAGATCAAACCACTCAATCCTAAAGGAGATTCACCCTGAATATTCATTGGAAGGACTGATGCTGAAGGTGAAACTCCAGTACTTAGGCCACCTGATGCTAAGAGCTGACTCATTGGAAAAGACCTTGATGCTGGGAAATATTGAAGGCAGGAGGAAAGGGGGGCAATGGAGATGAGATGGTTAGATAGCATCACTGACTCAGTGGATATAAATTTGAGCAAACTCTGGGAGATAGTGAAGGACAGAGGAACCTGGAGTGCTGCAGTCGTGAGGTTGCCAAGAATCAGACACGACTTAGCGACTGAACAAGAACAACAGAGATTCCTTACTGTGATCTCAGTGTTCCCGCCCCACGTTCTCACGACTTCCAGAGACATGGGCCAGCTCTGAAGCAGGCGTTGCCAGTTGACTCTGGGCTCATTTGGTGCTTGGAATTGTGTGTGATTTGTGTGGCTAAGACTGTACTTTCTTTTTTTTCTTTTTTTTTTTAAGACTGTACTTTCATGTACTTAAAGAAGTTAGTTGAGTGGAGAATCTATGCTCTCCAACCAGCCTTCAGAAAATGTATAGCTAAGACAGGTGCAGTGCTGTGTTGGGTCATTTCTGACCACTGCATGGTCAGTAGTACAAAGAAAGAAGACTCTTCAGAGCCAGGAGTCCTGTACTCACATGGCCAAACACACATGTAGCTTATATAACGGGCTAGTCAGCAGAGGTGACGGTGGCTTCCAGGGGTGATGTCCTCCGAGGAGTCGAGTCAGTCCTTTCAGAATGTGGCGCTTCCTGGAGAATGTGATTTCACAGTTTGCCAAAGAGTTTAACTGTAATTTACTTAAGTCATTTAGAAGTAAATAGCAGATCGAGGGACTCCCTTGGCAGTCTGGTGGTTGGGACTCGGAACTTTCACTGCTGTGGCCCGTGTTCAGGCCCTGGTCAGGGAACTAGGGTCCTGCAAGCTGCATGGCATGGCCAAAAACAAATAGATTGATACCTTAATGCCTCTTTCATTAGTTTAGAGAAACAGAGCTTGGGGTGAACCTGAACCCTGATCCATTCTGTTTGATCAGCTGAGAGCACCCCTGTGTCCTCAGAGGAGGCAGCAGGCAGGACTCCTCAGGGGGATGGGGGCTACCGTCTTCCTGAAGGGCCTGAGGTCATCCTGCCACTTTCGCGGGTGAGGTTGGGAGATAAGAACAAAGGGCTCCCATGGGCGCCCAGTGAGGACTGGATTCAGAAATGAAAGCAACAGGAAAAATGCCTCAGGGCAGGAACTAAGGGAACAGAGAAGACTCAGGTGTTTATAACAAAGTACAGAAGAGCGGGCAGAGAAAGCAAAGAGGTAGCCGAGAGGGGCTGGAGTTGACACAGTGCTGAGTCTGATAAGGACGGTGCAGGGGGGTGGCAGGAAGTGGGGCTTGTGGTCAGGATGGTGGTAGGCTGGTGATGACAGTCGTTAATCTCAGCCTGAATGGCTTCGTTCCTTCACAGGCACCTTCTGCAGTCACATCCGGGCTCAGCTTTTCCCTGTAGATTAACTGAGACCAGGAGCGCCTCGTCGTCAGGCTGTCCGGGCAGCGGGCGGTGCTGGGCCTGGCACTGGCTCCAGACGCCTCCTTTTCCTCTTCCAGGTTGAACGTCTCCATTGAATGTAAGCGAGTGTCCGGCCTGGAGCCGGCCACTGTGGACTGGGCCTTCGACCTGACCAAGACCAACATGCAGACCATGTACGCTCACCTGGGTGGGAGGGGGCTGCCTGTGCTCTGCGGAGTCCCTGTCCTGACTGCCGCTGTCTCCCAGGTACGAGCAGAGCGAGTGGGGCTGGAAGGACCGAGAGAAGCGCGAGGAGATGACGGATGACCGAGCCTGGTACCTCATCGCTTGGGAAAACCGATCCGTGCCCGTCGCCTTCTCTCACTTCCGGTTTGACGTGGAGTGCGGGGATGAAGTCCTGTACTGGTAGGGGCCATGGCGCAGGGGTGGGCACCGGGGAGGAGGCAGAGGCCACGTGCGTGTCTGGGCCTGAGCCAGGCCTCACGGCCCCTGCAGGCTCACTCTGCTTTCCTCCCCCAGCTACGAGGTGCAGTTGGAGAGCAAGGTGCGGCGGAAAGGCCTGGGGAAGTTCCTCATACAGATTCTGCAGCTCATGGCCAACAGGTAGGGAGGGTGTGTGTGTGAGTGTGTGAGTTCCTCATACAGATTCTGCAGCTCATGGCCAACAGGTGGGGGGTGTGTGTGTATGTGCGCGTGCCACTCTTGGGAGGAGCTGCCTCTGCCGTACGCCTGGGAGAGGGGCGGTGGGGACAAGGCTCACAGGAGTGTTCTGGAAGAAGAGTTATCTAGAACCTCCCTGCCCTGCCATGACTCCACATTTGGTGCAGTGGGCTGAGGGCAGCAAGCACCCCTGAGTGCCTGTTCTGTGCATCTCCACTGGGACGCAGAGAAGATGCAGAGGAGAAGTCAGTCAGGCGGGGAGCAGCCTCGTGTCCAAGGGCGGCACCACCCGAGATGGCAGAGCGGGGCTCAGGAGCATTCCCAGCAGCAGGCGGGAGACGGCAGAGTGGGGCTCAGGAGCACTCCCGGCAGGAAACGGGAGACGGCAGAGCAGGGCTCAGGAGCACTCCCGGCAGCAGGCAGGAGACAGCAGACGGAGGCACAAGAGAGCACGTGTGATTTAGCACCTCTTTCTCCTTCTGGAAGGTTCTCTCTGCTTCCTTCTCAGCACACAGATGAAGAAAGTTATGTTAACGGTATTTAAGCACAATCATGGCGCCTACCAGTTCTTCAGAGAAGCGCTGCAGTAAGGAGCTGGGCCCGGGGAGGGGGGGTACCCCCTGGGCGGCGGCAGCTGCTGGCCCATGTCTTTTTCCCTATCCTGGCCCACCTTGTCCTAATACTGAGCTCCTGGGCCTGAGGTCCAGAGGGCTGGGGCTGGGGGAGATGGTGTGGGCACGCCTCTGGCCTGGTCCCCTGCCCTGCTCCTGAGCCCTGACTCCTGGGGTGGAAGGCATCCGCCGTCCCAAGCCGACCCTTTCCTCCTGCCTGCCTGCAGATTTGAAATCGATGACTCTTCCCCAAGCATGTCCGGCTGCTGTGGGGAGGACTGCTCCTATGAGATCCTGAGCCGGAGGACCAAGTTTGGGGACAGCCAGCATTCCCATTCGGGCGGGCACTGTGGCGGCTGCTGCCACTGAGTCCCAAGCCGGAACGCACTCTCCAAGGCCTGTCCTCTCCCCGGTCTCCCGCCGCTCTCCAGGCGGCCTCCTCAGCCCCCACCCCGGGGAGGGGTGGTCTGTCTGCCCCTCCTGCTTTCCCCTGGAAGGGCAGGCTGCCGGGAGGGGCAGCAAGGGGCCGGGCACTCGGCGCGTCCTTGCACAGTGGCTCCCTTCTCACGCGGCCCTCGGCCCTGAGCGTGGGGCTCCGCTTCCTCCCTGCCGCCGGGTTCCTGACAAGCCCCCTCCCCGCCACACACAGCTGGACGAGTGGAGCGTTTGTTCCCAGCTTCGTGAACATCCTGGAGCCCTGGGTCAGGCTCTGGCTGGTTCCCAAAGAGGAATGGACTCGGCGTAGGCTTTTGTGCCGAGAGGCTTCAGAGTGACTCCCCCTGTTCGGTGGAGGGGCTGCTCGATGGAGACCCTTGGAAGGTCTTTTATGTCACAACTTGGGGAAGCAAGGGCGCTCTTCCTGGCTGTGCCTTTGTGGATTCGCAGTTAGAGTGGAGTTGTCCCGGGGACCAGCTGGCTCCGGGAGCCTGTGGTTGTCAGCGAGGTGCTAAGGGGCCAGGAAGTAGAGTCGGGGGCCTGTGTGGGGACCATGGCTTCTCTGGCTTCTGACCGGGCTGCATCCCGAGCTTGGCCCCGTGATCCCAAGGCGGTGACCCGAGGTTTTTGTTCATAGGAAAGAGCTGGAGCCTGGCCTGCTCGTCTCCATCCCCTCTCGCTGCCTCCCTCTGCCTCTCGCCTGCCCCCCACCCCGTTCTGACTCTCAAGGGGGAAATAACATCAGGGAGCCCCTCGTCTTCCCCCTTATGGCCCCTCGTTCCTGCCATATTTAATGCTGTTTCCTCTCATATCTTGGTGCTGTTAGCTCTCTGAGGGTGGGTCTCCTTCCCCACCGCCACCCCCGCCCCCGCCCCCAGCCTTCGGAGAGCCCCCAGCCAGCAGCAGGCCTCCTGCCTGCATCCCCCAGCCTGGCCCCTGCTCCCTCAGCACGGGACGCGGCCCCACAGCTGCCCTCCCTGGTGGCAGGTGGGCGGGGGAGCCCCTTCCTCTCCTCTCGTGGGGTGGACAGGGCACAAGGTCAGAGCTCAGGCTACCCCTCATCCCCAGACCTTACTCTCCTTCCAGGGAAGAGAATGACCAAATCCTTATCCAGGAAAAAGCACCTGCCGCCTCCCCTGGGACAACTGGAGCTCTGCCTTCCAGAGCATCCCAAAGGTCCTGCCTGCGGAGTGTTGATCCCAGGAGGTTGGTCAGTGCTTCTGACCTCAGTTAACTCACCCCAGTCCCTGCCCTGGCCCAGGCCGCCTGTGCTGGCCTGTCTCCCCGAGGCTGCTCTGGCTTCTCCCCCAGGCTCCCACGTGTGCGGGGCTGGGGCACACAGCCTCCCTGCTGAGCACTCTGCGATGCTCTTGACTGCCCAGCGGTGGACGTGGCACTCCCTTGGAGAGGGCCGCACACCTTCACACTGGAGCAAACCCACCTTTGGCCCACTCAGCTGGCTCCCAGGAGATTTTACCCAAAGGGGAGGGTTTTCATTGCTAGGAGGACATTAGAGGCTTCCTTCTAAGACTCATGGAACAAAGGAAGCATATTTAGGAAGAGCTTTTCCTTTGATCCCTGCTGTCTGTCAAAGGACACAGAATGATAAATATTCATCATTTTAGATCATGGATTTCTGATAACCTCCCACTCACAGGGCCCCAGAGGGACCCCAGTGTAAATCCCACATAAAGGGAGTGAAGTGTCCATGATTCTTTCCCTTCACTGGATACCTGGCACTGAGCCCCATTGGTCAATGGACACTTGGTGTGGGCCCTGCTTGTCCAGTCGCCTCTGCCACCACCCAGAGGCTGCTGGGGATGGGGGGTGGTCAGGTTGGGCAGGGAGGTCACCCTGTTGCCATTGAGCCTGTTCAGTTCTCAACCATCAGTCGCCATTTCGCCAAGCTCTTGGTTTTAAGAAACAGCAGGTCTTGTACCAGGCTTTTTGGTTGGTTGGTTTGGGGCATGTTAAAAAATAATTAATTTGAGATTTGTTTTTTAGTTGGTTTCCACTCTGTTTCAGGTTATTTGCATTGATGTCAGATGTGTACATGACATGTGTGTGGTTCTTTTTAACCCTTCCTGTTTTTTTGTTTTTTTTTTTTTTTAGAAGAAACTTTGGAGATAATACGCCTTCTTGAGATATATATATATATATATTTTTTTTCTTTAGCAACTTGTTATCACTGGAATCAAAGGGAAAAGTGATCTCTTTGTGTTGGTTGTGTTTGTGTGTCACAAATAAAAGACACTTTGTTCAGCTGCTGGGACGGCTTCCTGGTGCCGGGGTGCCAAGGCTTTGGGCTCAGACCATCCAGCGTTGGATCTAAACCCCCGGGGCACATAGCTGTGATGGCCCCACACCTCTTCCTATGAAGGAAGCCTCAGGCGGGGAAAACCTCAGGGCGTTTAAGGCAAGGAGCCAGACATGGAAACTGAGACCAGCGAATGCATATGTTTGTGCCACTTCTCAGAAGCCCAGGTCAGAGGTCAGAGGTCTTCTCCTGAAGGGTGCCTGCTTTGCTCGTTGGAGAGTCCCAGGCCAAGTGTTGGTGACATTTAATATCTGCAGGCAAACATAAATTCCAGAACATTTGTGTGGGAGTTGAATAGAAGAGCGTGTCGGTGTTTCTCTGACTTCACTGGGGTACTCAGAATATTCTTCATCTCTTGAAAAGATTCTGGCCCCCTCTTCACTTAGGAAAGACAGAGGCCCAAAGGAAGGGTAACTCACGTCAGGCCTGACCGGCCAGGAGAGTTACGAGCTGGGGGAGGCTCAGGCCTCTTGAGTGTGCCAGACGGAGCCATGCGGCTTCTCCCAGGTGGACTCCCGCCGGAGCGCGGCCCAGGGCACAGGGGCAGAAAGTGGGCCGGGATCCAGGGCTCAGTACTTCCCGCGGACGCTGAGGGCCAGCCCCTCATGTTGCTGCCGGTGGTCACCTCTGCCTGAAGGTGGAGAGGGCGGCCAGGGTGGAGCCCTGAGCCCCCAGAGTCTTTGCGCTCTGGCGGGACAGTGATCTGAGGAAAGGGGCAGAGTCAACAGATGTCTTGTAGCTGCCACATGTTGTGGCCTCAGCCCCGTGGGTTGGGGGCACAGCTGGGAACGGTGAGTGCAGCTCCTTTACCCTGGAGACATGAAGGAAGGCACCCCAGCCCTTGGGGAAGGAGACTATTTTAAATGCTGGAGCATCATTTGACAGTCTTCTCATGAGAGGGAATTCCGCTTCCACCACCCCACCCCCCACCCCCAAGTTCTTTGTTCCTTGAAAGTGAAAGTCGCTCAAGAGTCCATGGAATTCTCCAGGCCTGGATACTGGAGTGGGTAGCCTTTCACTTCTCCAGGGGATCTTGCCAACCCAGGGATCGAACTGAGGGCTCCTGTGTTGCAGATGGATTTTTTACCAGCTGAGCCACAAGGGAAACCCTTGTTCCTTGAAGGCTGTTGTAATCCCAGGCAGGAATTCCTTGGAGTCACCATCCCCTTGCTGCAGAGTAAATGACCAGATCTAGAAGGAATGGAGGGGCCTCCCTTTGCCGCCACTGGCCTTGTCTGCCCTCCACACCACTTCCTAAGTACCAGGCTCCCTCTTTCGTCCTCCGAGGCAGCTGCCCCCACCCCTGCCTCTATCTGCAGCTCAGACCTCATCATTCAAGTGGTACTGGCTGGAGTGCCCACCCCCCTCACTCCCGCCACTTCAGTGAGCAGATAGAGCAAGAGGCACAGTTGCAGGACAAGAGGTCCTCAACTTCAGGCAGAGCCTGAGCTGGTCTGAAAGTTTCCCCAGTGTGCGAAACCTGGTCACTGGATGGTTTCTACCTCCAGGCTTTGAAAGTGGCTGACTCAAACCTAGGCAGGTTTATTACTAGTTTTTTCTGCTTTTCCCTCTTCAAAAGTATTAACAGGTGGTTTCTCATGAGGTCAAGGGTCTAGGGCGATCGGGAAGATGCTGCAGAGGCACCTTGGAGACTGGACAGCCCGATGCCCTCGCACTGTTGCTTGGTGGCGGTGGAGAAGGAAACTGGCATTTGGTGATTCCCCTGGGATGCCAGCGGCCACTCACCCTTGGTCTTCACATTGCCAAGGGCCCAGCAAGGTCTGCATCCGTCTGCAGTGCCCTGTCCATGGTCGTGCCTCCAGACAGGATGCTGTGGGCATGCAGGTCCTTGTGGTGTCCACGTCACGTCTGATGATGGAGTTGTGGGTTGTCTGGTTGGTCCTGGTGGACTCCCTGCCTGGCAAAGCCAACACCTGTTGGCCTGGCATCTTCTCTCAGGTCCTGGCCAGTAGGGGCACTATCTCCTGAGAGAGGCTTGCCTTTTGTCCCATGCAGGGAGCTGCCTAGAAAGACGGGGACTGGAGCTGAGGTCAGTGTCAAGGCATGTCTGCCCTGCGGGGGCAGGTTCATCCCCAGCAGAGGGCTGGAGGAGGGCCTTAGGACAGAGCCAGAGCCAGCGGTGATGACCTGCCCTCCGGAGGAGGGGAAGCAGCTGTAGTCATGTCATGCTCAGAGGCCGGGGTCACGGATCCCAGGTTTCTCTCAGTGTCCCTGCAGAGCCCGGGCTCCAAAGCGCACAGCCCAGGTTAGCCCCCTCCGACCTGGACCCTCTGCCCAGGTGGGGGCGCAGCACCCGCGGGGGCCTGCTTGCGGGGCACACACATTTCTGCATCGCCCGGGTCCTGCCTGTGCCATGGTGGACAAGGCGAAACCTGAACACCCGCACTTGGGGCTGTGGGGCTCCCTGCTCTGAGAAAATGAACGTCCGCTACAGGCTGGCAGGGGAAGGGCCGCCCTGTGCGCAGGGTTGGACACCCCAAGTTTGGAGAGAAGAGATCCTACAAAGGGACCAGGCGAGAGGACTTGGAGCCGCTCGCAGAACAAGGTTGGGGCTGTGGCCATGAGCCGAGGCCTGACAGCTGACCTGGGGGTGGCTGCAGCCGCCGTGGATTCCCAGGGGTGTGACCAGAGGCATAGCCTCAGCACCGGCTCTGATGCCTCCTACGTGACAGAAGATTCAGTGTCTTGTATGTGACCTGGGCGGTCCTCAGCTTGCTGTTGACCTTCGAGTTGAGTGGGACCTCTAGTATTCTTGCCTGGAAAATCCCATGGACAGGGGAGCCAGGTGGGCTATAGTCGGCGGGGTTGCAAAGAGTCAGACACAGCTGAGCATGCATAGCAGCACAGCCCGTGTGTATGTGCTTAGAAGGTAATATACACACAGTGTGTGTGTGGGTGTGTGCGCGCGCACACACACATTGGTGAGCAGTGCCCGGTGCTCTGCCCAGGCCACACACGGCTTGTCGTGGAGGCTGTGGCTCACACAGATCTCCCTGTTGTCCAAGGTGGGGGTGCTGCGCTCCGTGGGCTACTTGGACGAAAGGATGCTGCGCTTGCTCCAGGCTTCTTGCCCACATACGAGTCCTGGCCAAGTCCATCATGACGTCCTAGGGAGCTGGGGAAGGAGGCCTTGGGTGTGTTTGGGGGGGTCCTCTAGCCCAGCGGCCCTATCCCCTGGGGGTCTCAGTTTACCCATCTGTACCACAGGGTAGGGGCTGTGGCAGGCAGACTTGATGACCTGACCCGTGCCTGCACAGGTGTGGGGGACCTTCGCCAAGCCAGAGCCATCGCCACACACCAGCTGGCTCGTCACTCTTGGCCGCTGACTGTGGGTGGCGCCCCCCCACAACCCACAGCCTCCTTTTGTCTTGGCAGCTGTACTGTGCAGCTGCCTGCAAGGGGAGGGCCGCGCCCCGGCCCCGCCCCCGTGTGGCTCCGCCCCCGGCAGCTGCGTTTCCCGGGGAGGGCCGCGCCCCGGCCCCGCCCCCGTGTGGCTCCGCCCCCGACAGCTGCGTCCTGGCCTGGCCCAGGGTGTCTGGCGCCTGGTGACAGCTGCGCCCCAGGACGAGCAGATGCCCCTTCGGACCCTGCTTCATCCCTGTCCGAACCCCGCCCGGGGGCTCCTCGCTCCTTGTTGAGGACAACCCAGACCAGAGCCGGCTCCTCCTACCCCCCCCCACCTTTTTTTTAAATTAAATATTTTAAAAAAGACTGAAGTATAGTTGCTTTACAGTGTTGTGCCAACCTCTGCTGTACAACAGAGCGACTCAGTTACACACGTACGTACATTCGTTTTCACACTCTTTTCCATTGTGTTTTATCACAGGATATTGAGTATAGTTCCCCTTGTTGTTGATTAGGGCCTTGCTAGTTATCCCTTCTAAACGCAGTAATTTGCATCTACCAACCTCGAGCTCCAAGCCCATCCCCTCCCTCTTGGCAGCCACAAGTCTGTTCTCTGTGTCTACGAGTCTGCTTCTGTTTTGTGCATAGGTTCACTTGTGTCGTATTTTAGATTCCACGTGGAAGTCATATCATATAGTATTTGTCTTTCTCATTCTAACTTACTTCACTAGTATGATAATCTCTAGTTGCATCCATGTTGCTGCGAATGTTATTGATTAATTTGTTTTTATGGCTGAGTCCTTTCTACCCATTTTTGTGTGAAAACCCCCATTTTTTATTTCTCTGTGTGACCCCTGGCATTCATAGAGATACCACCTTGATAGGAATAGTGAGGGGAGGAGTTTGACAGCTGCCTGTGAAAACAGCACTTACATCACCCTTTGTAACAACAGGCGTCCTATCCATTGAGGTGATGTAGTGGAGGGAGCATGGACTTTGGGGCTCAGACCTGGATTTGAGTCTTGGAGGATTCGTTCAGCAGGTATGAACTGAGCTCCTGCTGGGTGCAGATGAAGCAGGTGTGACCGCGCCTCTAATTCTGGGCCTGTACCGTCTCGTGGGAGTGGAGAGACAGGGCTGCTAGAAGACCTCTGAGAATCCTGCCCATGGGCTCTCTGAGCCTGAAAGTTATCTCACCTCTCTTTGCCTGCTTCCTCAGCAAAGAAGTAGGCACACATTCCTTGCTGAATTATTGTAAAGATTAAATCCCCTCCCTCTCCTGGGACCTCCCTCCTTTGGACAGTGAGTCCTTCCTGAGCTCTACAAGGGCCTCCTGCTGCTACCCCCACCCTAGGGAAGTCCCCACAGGCCTGTAGAGAGGCTGCACCTGACCTCAGCTAGTGCCCTGGGGTGGGGGTCCCTTCACCCTACACCCCTGGTGCTCAGAGCCCAGCCCTCACTTGATGTGCCAGGAGGGGAGTTCAGGTCAGTGGGGTGACTGGAGCTGTGCATATTTGGGGGCCAGGCGGCTGAGGGATTTATGCCTGTTGCCCCACAGGGCTGAGGTCTGACCTCCCAGGACTTGCGGCTCTACTAGAGAGGGCAGTTGTTGGGCCAGAGCCTTTAATGGACAGGGGCCAGGCCTGGGGTGAGGTCACCCAGTGTGTCTCGAACCTGAGCCTGGCTAGTAGGGTCTGGAGTCAGCCCTGGGATGGGGCACCGGGGGTCTTCCCAGCCCACACATGACCATCAGGACTGGGGGCCCAGATGGGGACACGTCTCAGGAGAAGGGACCAGCTCTTCCACCCATTCCCAAGGCTTGGGATCTATTCTTACTGCTCCATTCAGGGGAGGGGGTGGAGCAGAGGGACAGCTTGGGCCCTTGGATCAGAGCCAGGACTCAGGCTGGGATCTCTCGGGCTCGTCGCAATGCAGGAGAGATTCCCAGCAATCTGAGTGGAGTGGGCAGTCCTGGGGAATGAGCTCCCCGTCCGTGCAGACAGTGCGGTAGTTACCAGGGTGTCAGAGGAGATCCCTGCCTCCCAGAGAGTCTGTCACTCACAGGCAAACTTCCCTCACTGGGCCAGGGAGCTCCTTCTCTGTGCTTGTTATTCTAATGGCAAAAGAAGTGCCCACAGGACTTCCAAGAGCTTCCCCTGCAGGGGCTGCAGGTTCGATCCCTGACCTGGGAACTAAGGTCCCGCATGCTGCATGGTACGGCCGGAAAAAAAAAGTGCCCAACGTGCAATCTTGGGAAAAGATTGCAGCAGAAAAGGACCATTTCCCACCACTATCTAGAGTGTTGAACCACTGTTCAACCCTTGCGTGAACTAGTGTGAACCACTGTTCACAATTGTGTGTGTCTGTCCAGACTTTTACCTATGCATATTCCTAACCCTAGGGATTTTTTTCTTTGTTTTAGAAAAACAAGACCCTGTCACACTTCATGTTTTCTTTGCTTCTCATTTGTTTTAAAACTTTTAAAAACTGAAGTATAACAGGTATTGTAACCTAATATCAATATCAGCTTGTGCTGTACTGTGCTTAGTCACTCAGTCGTGGCTGAGTCTGCAACCCCCATGATCTGTAACCCACCAAGCATCTCTGTCCTTGGGGATTCTTCAGGCAAGAATACTGGAGTGGGTTGCTGAAGTGTAACAGCTGAGCTATTTCAAATCCTAAAAGATGATGCTGTGAAAGTGCTGTACTCAATATACCAGCAAATTTGGAAAACTCAGCAGTGGCTACAGGACTGGGAAAGGTCAGTTTTCATTCCAATCCCAAAGAAAGACAATGTCAAAGAATGTTCAAACTACTGTACCATTGCACTCATTTCAAACGCTAGCAAAGTAATGCTCAAAATTCTCCAAGCCAGGCTTCAACAGTACATGAACCATGAACTTCCAGATGTTCCAGCTGGATTTAGAAAAGGCAAAGGAACCAGAGATCAAATTGCCAACATCCGTTGGATCATAGGAAAAGCAGGAGAATTCCAGAAAAACCTCTGCTTCATTGACTACACTAAAGCCTTTTACTGTGTGGATTACAACAAACTGTGGAAAATTCTTTAAGAGATGAGAATACCAGACCACCTTACCTGTCTCCTGAGAAATCTGTGTGCAGGTCAAGAAGTAACAGAACTGGACATGGAACAACAGACTGGTTCCAAATTGGGAAAGGAGTGTGTCAAGGCTGTATATTGTCACTCTGCTTATTTAACTTACATGCAGAGTACATCATGCGAAATGCCGGGCTGGATGAAGCACAATTTGGAATCAAGATTGCTGGGAGAAATATCAATAACCTCAGGTATGCAGATGACACCACCCTTATGCAGAAAGTGAAGAGGAACTAAAGAGCCTCTTGAAAGTGAAAGAGGAGAGTGAAAAGGCTGGCTTAAAACTCAACATTCAAAAAACTAAAATCATGGTGCTCGCTTCGGCAGCACATATACTAAAATTGGAACGATACAGAGATTAGCATGGCCCCTGCGCAAGGATGACATGCAAATTCGTGAAGTGTTCCATATTTAAAAAAAAAAAAACCAACTAAGATCATGGCGTCTGGTCCCATCACTTCATAGCAAATAGAGGAGGAAACAATGGAAATAATGACAGACTTTATTTTCTTGGGCTCTAAAATCTCTGCGGATGGTGACTACAGCCATGAAATTAAAAGACACTTGTTCCTTGGAAAAAAAGTTATGACAAACCTAGACAGTGTATTAAAAAGCAGAGACATCACTTTGTCAACAAACGTCCGTCTGATAGTTAAAGCGGTTTTTCCAGTAGTCATGTATGGATGTAAGAGTGGGACCATAAGGAAAGCTGAGCACCGAGGAATTTACGCTTTCAAAATGTGGTGTTGGAGAAGACTCTTGAGAGTCCCTTGGGCTGCAAAGAGATCAAACCAGTCGATCCTAAAGGAAATCAGTCCTGAATATTCATTGGAAGGACTGATGCTGAAACTGAAACTCCAATACTTTGGCTGCTTAATGTGAAGAACTGACTCATTGGAAAAGACCCTGATGCTGGGAAAGATTTGAAGGCAGGAGGAGAAGGGGATGACAGAGGATGAGATGGTTGGATGGCATCACCGACTCTATGTACATGAGTTTGAGCAAGCTCTGGGAGTTGGTGATGGACAGGGAAGTCTGGCGTGCTGCAGTCCATGGGGTCGCAAAGAGTTGTACTGAGCAATTGAACTGTAACAGGTATACAGAAAAGAAAGTCCAGCCACTCATGATGGAATCATCACGAGTGGACACATTAATGTAACCAGCATCAGAAGCTCCCTCTTGCCTCTCCGGATCCCTATACCCTCCCTCTAGTCCCAGGATCCTCACTACCTGACACCTCCCACCCCTGGCTGAGTCCTCCCTGCACTTTATCTAAACAAGACCACACAGTGTCTGCTCTTGGACGTCTGGCCTCTTCTGCTCAACGCTGTATTCGTGGGCACCATCCTTGTTGTAGCTGTAGTTTGTTCCTTTTGACTGCTGTATAGTGTTTCATTGTCCAAAATGCCACCAGGGTTCACTGCTCTCTTGCTGGGGGAGAGGTGCGTTGCTGGGAGACTGGAGAGAGAGCAGAGACGTTGGTATTAATCCAACAGATTTAGGTGCAAACCCTGCCCTGCATTTGTAGACTCAGCTGCCTAACTCAACCTCTCCCAGACTCTTTCCTTCTCTCTGATGGAGGTTCTGAAAGAAGTCACATCACAGGGTCCACGAGGAAAGCCCTGGAACAGAGCACAGAGGTGCCTGCTTGACAAACGTTCACTCTTTTCCTCTGGCTGCCAGTGGAGGAGAGGAATGTGAGATTCCTCAAGGGAGTAACCCAGGGGACCACAGAAAGTCCATCCCTTCCCAAAGCCTCTCCAGGCCTCTTGCCTGGCCGTGCTCTAATCTGGACGTTATTACTTTTTTCACCGGACAAAGGGTTGACAAAGCCCCGTAGGGCCCCAGGGAGGTCCCTGTCGCTTCATCTTCCCAGGGGCAGGCAGCTGGGGCCTGGGCCTCCCGGCTCTGTGCTCTTGGGATGTGGTGGGGGAGGTGCTTGGAAACATGTGTCCTGGGCTGCTTGCCACGTCCCAGGCCAGGACAAGGGCATGGGGCCTGGTAGCTGGGGGAAGGCTGTACTGAGACTGCTGGACATTAACCATACCCACGAGCAGGGTGGGGGAGAGGAGGAGGGGCGGAGAAGGGGCCTGGAGAGCTCAGGGCCTGGGAGCCCACGTCTCCAGAAAAGACTCAGGCACAGCCTACCCTTTGGGGCACTCTGGGTCCATCCCTCTTTTCTGTGAGCACCCCTCCCTGCTCGCATGGGGCTGAGGCTTCTCCAAAACCTATGTTTTCCTGACCTCTTGCCACCTCACTTCATCCCCATCTGCTGTTGCAGTGTTTGATGCCATTGACAACAATATCAAAACTGGAACTTCTGGAAATTCTTCCTTTTTGCAGCAGCTTTCATGGGTTAAAACATGGGTTTTGGAATGGAGAGACCCGCCCTGGAATCTTGGCTTCACAGCCTTGGAGCTCTATGAACTTGAGCAGGTCACCCAGTTCTTCAGGCTTATTTTCTCACTTGTAAAACATTTGAAATAATAATAGCACCTCCCTTGCGACATTGTTGTGAAGGTGGAATGAGATTATACAGATAAGGCCCAACTCAGTGACTGGCCCCTTACTCCCTTTCCTGTTCTCTGTTCTGCTGCTGCTGCTGCTAAGTCACTTCAGCTGTGTCCGACTCTGTGCGACCCCATAGATGGCAGCCCACCAGGCTCCCCCGTCCCTGGGATTCTCCAGGCAAGAACACTGGAGTGGGTTGCCACTTCCTTCTCCAATGCGTGAAAGTGAAAAGTGAAAGTGAAGTCGCTCAGTTGTGTCCGACTCCTAGCGACCCCGTGGACTGCAGCCCACCAGGCTCCTCCGTCCATAGGATTTTCCAGGCAAGAGTACTGGAGTGGGTTGCCATTTCCTTCTCCGTTCTCTGTTCAGTCTACTGCAATTCATAAATATTCTCTAAGTGTGGGCCAGGTCCTTTGGAGACAATAGTGAACCAGATACGGGCTCTGCCCTCAGATGGCCCCCAGCCTAGAGATGAAGACCACTCCTGTGGGCAGTACTGTCACGGGGGCTGCCAGGCACAGAAGCGGCATCAGCCTGGGGTGGCCAGGGAAGGCTTCCTGTGGCAGTGTCACACCTATCACTTCCTATCACATCATGGCACTCTTAATAACTTCTCATCAAGTGTTTGTCTTTTGTCTGCCTCTGGAATGTTGGTTCTGTGATAAGGGAGTCCTTGTTCACTTTGTTCACTGTGTGTCTAGAACAGTTCCTGAAACACAGTAGGGGCTGGCAAACATTTGTTGAATAAAGTAAGCTGTGTCCCTAAGTGGAGGCCTGGAAGAGAAACTGTGTGAACTGGGACTCCCAACAGATCAAGACTTGAACCCACATATTGGGACTCCAACTCAGCCAAAACGCAGACTGGGACTTGAGACCGTGGTCTTATGACTATGATCACACACCAGGTTTAGGGGCTTAATGAAGCTCAGGTTCTTTATGTCTCATCACAGAAAGAATTAAGAGAGAGACAAAGTGATAGGTAAGAAGCAGACTTATTTAGAGAGAAAAACAGTCCATAAACAGATTGTGGGCCATCTCAGAAGGAGAGAGCGACCCCAGGGTATGTGGTTGTCATTTTATAGGAGTGGGTAATTTCATAGGCTAATGAGTGGGAGGAGTATTCCAGCTATTTTGGGGATGTATGTATGTATATGTGTGTGTGTGTGCAGTCGTGTCTGACTCTTCGCAACCCTATGGACTGTAGCCCACCAGGCTCCTCTTGTCCATGGAATTTTCCCGGCAAGAATACTGGAGTGGATTGCCATTTTCTTCTCCAGGGGATCTTCCTGACCTAGGGATCAAACCTGTGTCTCTTGGGGAAGGGGTGCGGATTTCCAGAAACTGGACTAACACCTACTTCTTGACCTTTATAGTCAGCCTTGAAACAGTCATGGCACCTGTGGTTGTGCCATTTAGCTTGCTGATGTGTTACAATGAGCATATACCCAAAGCCTAGTGGAAGTCGACTTGTCCACCATATTGAACCCATTTGGTTCTAATGGTTGTGTCATGTCCGCTGGCTATGTCATTCTTTTAAAGGTCGTGCTGTGCCATCTTTCCTCCTGTTTCAGAAGTAGAAGTTGGAGTGTTGAAAAAGAAAGGCTAGGTAGGTTAAGTGTTGAAAAAGTGTTCTGTAGAACCTAAGATACAAAGAAACAGAAGGCTTCGGGGTGGGAGGACCAGAGAGCAAGAGAAGGGTGGGGAATACTTGGAGATGAGGGTGGAAGGTGACATCCAGAAATTGAGACTTTGTTTAGTATACAATGAGGAGCCACAAAGATTTTAAGGTAGGTGTATATCTTGGTTAGGAGGGCTTCCCAGGTGGCTCAGTGGTAAAGAATCTGCCTGGCAATGTAGGAGACGTAGAGATGTGGGTTTGATCCCTGGGTTGGAAAGATCCCCTGGAGAAGGAAATGGCAACCCACTCTAGTAACCTTGCTTGGAGAATCTCATGGACAGAGGAGCCTTGCAGGCTACAGTCCATAGGGTCATAGTCCAAAACGACTAAGCAACTGAGCACGCACACTTATGACTTTGTTAAGGATTTCCCTGGTGGTGGCTCAGTGGTAAAGAATCAGCCTGCAATGCAGTGCAATGCAGGAGATGCAGCTTTGATCCCTGGGTTGGGAAGATCCCCTGGAGAAGAAAATGGCAACTTACTTCAGTATTCTTGCCTGGAAAATTCCATGGACAGAGGAGCCTAGCAGATAGCAGTCCATGGGGTCGCAAAAGAGTCCTACACAACTTAGCGATAAGTAACAAATGGCTTGGTTAGATTTATATTTAAAGAGAAGGGAGGAAGGTTGGCTGCTACTGCATGGAGACTGAAATTGGAGAGGACAACTGTAAGAGTTCAGTTAGGCGGTTAGTAGCTCTTTGGAGACAGTAGTGAACCAGATACAGGCTTTGCTCCGGTTAGTACCAGGCGGTCAGGCCAGAAGTTAAGAGTCCTGGCGGGGACTGGGGATTTCTAAACAGAGACTCTAGTATGAATGGAGGGAGGAGTCAAGAATGCCGCCTAGGTTTCTGGCTTATGTGATTGGGTAGCTACAGATGTCACTCACGACGATAGGCTGCTTTGGAGGCGCGGCATATCCGAAAGCAACGCCCCTCTGTGCCCCGCCCACCGGCGGTAGGATGGTGTCGATTGGCTGTTTCGAGGAAGGCGCCAAAAACTGACAAGGGCGGTGGGCGGTGTTTCCTTACGTCACTTCCCAGGGACTTCCGCGTCGCTCTTTTCCCAGGCCCCTACCACTCCGTAACTTCCGGCTGGGGCCGCCATTTTGACTTCGCGACCTTGGACTCAGGCTGCGCGTTACCTGCAGTCTGCTCAGTGGCGTCATGTCTGTGCTGACTCCACTGCTGTTGAGAGGCCTGACAGGCCCTGCCCGGCGGCTCCCAGTGCCGCGTGCCCAGATACATTCCAAGCCGCCGCGGGAGCAGCTCGGGACCATGGTGAGGAGCGGGCCGGGAAGGGCATGGGAGATGCTGCAGGCGGGACTGAGGGTCCCGCGGCAGGTTGGGGGCCTTCCGAGTCTGGTGCGCTGCACCTCGCGGCTCACAACGTAAAGGGGAGCAGCTGGGCCGGTTTGGGCGTCTGGGGGGCGACAATCTGCCCCAGGGTCTCAGGTCAGACCACGTCAGTGCTGCCCTGTCGCTTCCTTGCTATGCAAGCTTTCTTAGCCCCCTGCTCTGAGCCTATTTACACATCAGCTCACTGGGAGATGCCTACGGGATGTCAGCACTGTCATTGTTAGTAATTATTTAGGCGTGGGGAAGAGGACCCCAGCAGGCTTTAGTGATTCCCAAAAACGTGGGAGAGTTTAACCCTTAATGACTTGCACCTGTTGGGCTCTTTTCTGCGTTTGCCTCAGTGGCAGATCTCGGCCTTGAATGCGAGTCTTCAGAATCCAGGTTAGTGGGCTTCCATTTAGGAGAAGAGCCCAGAGAGCGCTGCGGCGGTGGAGGAAATAACTGTGAGGTAACTGCAGCCGAGGGCTTGCTGTGTGCCAGACACTGCTAAGACTGCTGCGCTGGCCTCCTTCAGCCCTCCCAGTCACCCTGAGAGAGGGCCGTTATCTCCGTTTCCTGGCTGAGAGAGCTGAAATTTAGGAGCAGTGTACACCGATTCAGTGGACATGAACTTGGGCAAAGTCCAGGAGATGGTGAGGGAAGCCTGGTGGGCTGCTGTCCATGGGGTCGCGAAGAGTTGGACACCACTTGGCTCCTGAACAACAACAACAATTGACTTGTCAAAAGTTACACCTCCAGTGGCACAGAAGGAGTTTGAACTGAAATCCAACTCCAAGTCGTGCTGTGGCCTTAACTACTTTGGGGGATATGCAAGTGGCTGTAAAAAGTCTTAGCTCTAGCCCCAATAGTTGGGTAGGGGGAGGTTTTTAAGACAAGGAAGGAGAGGTGTATTTTGGAGTTATTGGTCTATGCAAAATTCCTGGATGCCAAACAGGCCAGCTTCAAAGCAAGATTAGATCCTTGTCCCTCTCCCTTCACTTTGTAACCTGGGCTGACCCCTGCCGCCATATCTGATCCTTTACCTTAAGACCTAGAGTGGCACTCCCCTGGAGCCTGAATCTTGATTCCTGGAGAGGGTTCTCTGTTGTCTGGGAAGATTGCTCGGGCTCTGAGGAGCCTGAGGGAAACCTTACTCTGGGGGTTCCTTTTCTCTTGTGTTCTGTGTAGGATATCGCCATTGGGCTCACCTCCTGCTTCCTGTGTTTCCTCCTGCCTTCCGGCTGGGTCCTGTCACACCTGGAGAGCTACAAGAAGCGGGAGTGATGGGAGCTGTCCTCTCCCTCACCCCAAGACCTGACCATCCCAGCCTTTCCTGATCATGTCTGCTGCATTCCTGGCCGGCTTCCCCTGGATCATGTCCTTCTGTTACAGTGACCTCTTCTGCAATCATGACATCTTGATTTCTCCACGGTGACATCCTGGGACCACATATATCTGTTTATAAGGCCCTGCTCAGTAGGGCCTCCCTTGTAACAATAAAGTCTACTTAAAGCGTGCTTCAGGGGGAATCCCCTTGTGGTCCAGTGGTAAGGACACTGCGCTTTCATAGCGGGTGGGGGTGGGGATTCGATCCCTCGTTGGGGAACTAAGATCCGCAAGCTGCACGGTGTGGCCAAAAAATAGTAGAATTACTAAGAAAATAAACCCCGCTTCAGAAACTCAGCATGCCTTTAGCCTGGGCTCCTGCCTTCGTCCTTGAGTTAAGGACGGTGTTGGGTGAGGCGTGGAGAAGAGGGCCTGGCCGGCTTCACTGCTCTGCTGGCACTGCCCTGTGGTGGGTCACGTGTGCTCAGCCTTGCTCCTTGATGCTGAGAGTGGTGCTTCCGTCGCATGCTTTCCTCTCTTTAAAGGTTTTCTGGCTCCCATGGAAAACACATCCCGTTGTGGTTGGGCAGCCTTTCTTGATCCTCCTCTAGCTCCCTTGGTTGTGCCAAACCCGAGACTGTCTCAGTGTCTTTCTCCCAGTGGGGCCAGCTCTGCGTCGGAAGCCCCTTCTGGGTGGGGCTGGCCTGCCTTGTCCTCGGTCTCTGGGCTCCAGCCACTTCCCAGTGCTCGTTGCCCTTCCTGGGTGCTGGTGGGCCACGTCACAGTATCTTGCATTGTTCTGTCAACCTCGGGCCCCTTTTAGCACCATATCTGTAAATGCTTTTGCACTGACCGGCTTCCTTGTTCTCCCTGCCTGCCTCCATGTACCCTCCCCTCCTTGGCTTGGAGAATTTGCTGCTCCTCCATCCATTCTCAGGGTCCTTCCTCAGTGATTCTTCCTGGGGGCATCTCCTTAGCTGGGACAGGTATGTGAAGTGTGCCCCACGGAGCTGGAACTCTGCCTGCCGGTCTCTGGAAGGAAAGCTCTGACCCACTGGAGCCACCCCTTTAGTTCTCTTTGCTGGGGTGACATGAATGATTTCTGAGCAGACACGGGCTCAGTGTCCCCTGGAGCTGCTGGATGGTGGGCAGAAATGCCAGGTGAAAGCTGAGGGGCTCTGGGTGCTTTAGGCCCTGGGTGTCAGAACACGCATCTCAACAGCCCCTGTTCAGGGCTCGTTTCCTGATTTATGTTGACAGGAGCTGCAGGGAGACCCTGCTCACCCACCCTCATTTAGTCTTACCTGGCCTTTTAAAAATTTTTTTAAATTTAATTTTATTTTTTTACCTGGCCTTTTTGCGTGGTGTCCAGTGATGCCTGGTTGCTGTGGGCACAGATTAGGCTGTGAGTCTGCGGCACTCAGCGCTGTCTTGGGTTTCTGTGGTGCTCCTGCCTGCCAAGGTGTCCCTCATTTTTGTGCCACTGGATCCCCGAGGGCCACAGTGGTCCCTGTGGCCCAGGAGGGCTAAGGCCCAAAGCCGGGCGTCTTGAACTGCTTGCTCCTCGGACTGAAGGGAAGCCAGTGGTTACAGGCCGGATCTTCAGGACCCTGGTCTGAGAAAGCCCTTAGGAAGCCCAGCAGCCCTTCCCGCCCCTGTGCTCCTATACCTGCTGGGCACAGCCTTGAGCTGAGGGTGGGGCAGGGGCACAGACTTGGGGGTGGATGGGAGAGTTTAGGATGTGAGCTGTCAGGCTTGGACCGCATCTTCCCCTTGTCCTCAGTGTAGCCCCTGGGCCTTACAGCTGGTCACCATTCTGTGGCCCTCTCTCATCTCTAATCAACTCAGAGGCCCAGGGGCCATTCTGTGTAGCGAAAGCAAGGCTCCCTGTGCCCCCAAACAGCATTTTCTGTGTCTGTCTGTAGACCTCTGTCGGATCCTGAGTCTGGAGGTGGGTGTCTGTGTCCTGGAGTGCAAGCAGCAGGTGGGGGGTGTGGAGGGAAGGTTGCAGTCATGGCAGAGAATATAATGTCAAGCATAGTGGACTGGGAGTCAGGAGGCCTCGGTTTGAGGCCTGGCTTGGTCATTGACTGTGTGACCTTGACTAAGTCATTTAGCCTCTCTGGGTCTCAGTTTCCATGACTCTAAAGTGAAGGTGGTGATGTGGCAGGAAGGAAAATGTCCATGCCTTAATCCCTGCGCCCTTGTGACTGTGTAACCGTCATGGCAAAAGTGTGATGAAAATTAGGCATGCCGAAGTGTAGCCTGCCCGTAGGCTGAGTATAGTCACACGGGTCCTTCAGGTGGACAGGGAAGGCAGAGATGCCCCTGCAGACTCTGCCTGCCTTGGGGCTTTGAAGATGGAGAAAGTGGGCTGTGTTCCAAGGAACGCAGCGGCCTCTAGAAGCTGGGAAGAGTTCTCAGTTTACAGCCAGCAGGGACACAGGACCTCAGACCCAGAGCTGCAGGACACTGAATCCTGCTAACAGCCTGCGTGAGTGGGAAGCAGATTCTCCCTCGGAACCCCTGGAAGGGAACACGGCCTGCAGATGACCTTGATTTTAGTCTGATGAAACCCATACCAGACCTCTGACTTCTCACACTGCAAAACTAAACATTTGTGTTGTTCTAAACCACTAACTGATGTCTAGTTAACAACTGCAATAAGGAGCCATGGATCCTTCTGGTCCAGTGTGGCTGGGTCCTCTGCAGACTTGAGGTGAATCTCAATGTGAGGCATCTGCAGGAGGAAGGTGTCTGAACAAGCATGGGTGGTGCGAGTCAGGGGCAGGGCGGGGCTCTCTGCGGCCTCTGCCTTTCTGCCTTAGCTGGTGTGAACCCTGCAGACAAGTAACAACTTATCCAGCAGCCCCCGCGCAGCCTCATCAGCCTGGCTGCGCCATCAAAGCCTCCCTAGACTATAATTCTGGAGCCGGCTGCCTGTGGATGGTTGGACATTCCCACAGTGGCATCTCCAGAGGTCCATTTCCGGGCTGGGCATGTCCCTCCTCTTCCCACCCGGGCAGCTGCCTGACTCCTAAGCCTGTCTTGGAAAGGATCACTGTGGCCTCGTCTTCCGCCCACCTTGAGGCTTTCTCCTGCCCACGATCCCGCTATGAGAACAGCTTTCCCAAGGCCTGTGCCATGTCCTGTTGCCTGGCCCCCTTCCCTGAGAAGCTGAGTAGGCCTGGAAGCCATGTGGCTCTCTAGGGCCTCTGTACTGTCCTAAAACTCGTCTGTGGCTGAGGTCACAGAGTCCTGGGTTCTGCATGGGATCTCTTCTCGCTCCAGCTGAAAGAATGCTATGGTCATGGATGCGTTGTCTGGACACATCCTGAGCCTGTGAAGAGGCATCTGTGCCAGGTCGGGTCTATGGAACATAAAGTCCTAGGCTGCTGCCCATCACCTTTGTGACTGGTTTCCAACAGCAGCCTAAACCCAAGCAGCAGTGCTGCCTGTTCCATGCGAGGCCTCAGAAGGCAGGACCGGCATTGTGGGACCATTCATTTCTGGGTTTGTAAATTGAAAGGCAGAGGTGACCATCTGGAGCTGATGATTCCTGGCAAATATGCTATTGGGTTTTAGATGCTTCAGGATAGAGAATCAAAACCCGAAAATGGTAAAAAGTAGCAGGAGAGATGGAATGAGGGTAAGAGAACAGTTAGTTATCACCAAATTGACATGGAAGAGAGCAGGGCAAAAGTTGACCATCCTGGGACTGGATTGAGTCAAAGCTTCCCCCTGCCTGACAAGAGGGGGAGGGTGGGCAGCAGGCAGAAGGGCCCCTCAACTACACACCCTGCATACACTGAGGGTGCAGATCTTTGAGCCCCAGACTCTGGTGTTGAGGGAGGCATTTACTCGGCGTTGTCAGCATGGTCGCAGTCCAGCACTGGGCCACAAATGGGATTCCTTCTCACCCTTCAGAGCAACTGGATTCTCTGTCCCCACATTAATCCCAATCCAGCTCCCTTTGTGTGCTCCCCACCCCCGAGACTCCCCAGTCAAAGTAAGGAGTCGGGGTAAAGGTGGAGTTGTCTTACAGCTATTTTCAAGATTTTGTAAAGCCAAAATAGAAATCATGCTTTTGTCATCAACTGCTCCTCATTTGGTAATACCAATGCTTACTGACTGAGGGCTTTCCAGGTTGCTCAGCAGTAAAGAATCCAGCTGCCAGTGGAGAAGATGCAGGAGATGTGCATTTGATCCCTGAGTCGGAAAGATCCCCTGGAGGAGAAAATTGGCAGCCCACTCCGGTATCCTCGGCTGAAGAATCCCATGGACAGAGGAGCCTAGCGGGATACAGCTCACAGGGTCGCAAAGTCGGACACGACTGAACATTGGCATGCACAAGCTTACTAACTGAAGATCTAATTGGCAGCTCCAGATTGCATTGGTAAAATTGGGAAAAGGAATGAACAGGTTGGTGTACTGTGTGTGTGTGTGTTGTGCTAAGTGGCTTTAGTCATGTCTGACTCTGGGCGATAGCCTGCCAGGCTCCTCTGTTCATGGGATTCTCCAGGCAAGGATACTGGAGTGGGTTGCTATTTCCTCCTCCAGAGGATCTTCCCCACCCAGGGATTGAACCTGCACCTCCTGCTGCTTCTGCATTTCAGGCAGGTTCTTTCCCATTAGTGTCACCTGAGAAGCCCAGTTTGGTAGGCATGGGATCCAAATGGGTAGCCCCTGTGCTTCCTTGAATTTGGAAGCAAACACAAGGATCGGTGACCTAGGAAATAGTAATTTGCGATGTTGTTGGGGCACAGACTTGGCATGTGTAGCCTTGCTCTGAGAGAGCCACCGTGGGCAATGTGGTGAGCCCAGGCACCAACTGCCCCTGCTCCAGGACTGGATGTAGCTCATGAAGATATTCATCCTATTCTGCACCTGTATTATCATGAACGGAGGGATCTGACTGGGGCTCAGACACGGTTTCCTCAAGTGCTAAGAGACCACTGTCATATCATGGAAAAGACACTCCATAGTGAAAGAAACCAGTATCCCTGAAGGTTACTTCTCTAAATAACTGCATCTTCAGCATCCAAGGCCTTGACACGTTTTATTTTTAGGTAATTCACAGGTGATTTTTAACAGATTACACAGAAAGATCCTGTCTATCCTTTACCCACTTTCCCACACTGGTAACATCTTGCGTTTGAAACTACAGTACAGCATATTCCAGGATATCCATATATATTCAAGATAAAGAACACTTCTATCTCCACAAGGATTCTCCTGCTTCATTTTTAAAACCACATCCACTTCCCTCCTGCCCCCTACTCAACCCTTGGGAACCACTAATCTGTTTCTCCTTGTTGTCAACTTCTATCTTAAAAAAAAAAAAGAAAAACAATCCTGATTTTCTCATAATCACAAGGGCAGGGAGTCCAAAGTTAGGTCGACCCCGAGGGACATGGTCTTTCGGTCATAAGCAGGACACCAAAGCCCGCTCCGAACCGAGGCTCGGTGGAGCGGGGCGGTGAATTCCCAGAGCTCGGATATTAGCAGAATTCCCGGTCTCCTCGGCTAGGTGATCCACTTTGCATTCGCCTGTCTTGAGTTCTGGAGCCCACAGCGGGAATCGCCTTCCGTGATTTGAATTTCATTTTCCTGCTTATCTCAATAATACAATCCGCGTTTCAAACTCCAGTGAAAAGAAAACTCAAGTGGCCCTAAGAAGCTCTTATCACCCCAAGGCACATTGGGAGCTTGGGAAGACGGAGCCGAGCAAGTGTGCGGAAGGAAGGCGGGCGGGGATTGCCTTCAAGTCCCCCGGCTTCCGCCGCTGCAGAACGCGGCTGCGAGCCCCTCAGGTGACTACGCCCGAGGGGATCCCGTTGCTAGGGGCGTTACCAAGGAGGGGCCTCGAGGAGGGGCTGTCTTCCGGGGGGAGGCCAACTAGTAACCCGGAAGCGGTCGGCAGTGCGGCGCTGTTTAAAGATGGCGGCGGAGGAACCTCAGCAGCAGAAGCAGGAGCCGCTTGGCAGCGACTCCGAAGGTACCGACCAGGGGAGAGCCGCCCGGCCTGGGGTAGCGGGGGCGATGCCGGATAGCCGGTTCCCGAGGAAACCAGGGCTGGGGCGGCTGGCGGCGAAGCGAGCGGAGGGCCCCTGCCTCCGCCTCCGCCGCCTCCCCTCCCCCTCACAATGGAAGGAGCCGCCGCCGCGACCCCCGGCCGGGCGGGCGGTGGAAGAGAAAGCGGGGCGGGCCCCGGCCCGCAACTCTTCCCTGTCGCGCGCTCCTGGGGCGGGGCCTAGGCCGCTCCGCCCCCCAGCCCCCGCCCAGCCCCCTCCCCGCTGGGCGCCCGGCTCCCCGGCCCCCGGCTCTCCCACCCCGGACCTGGCAGTGAGGCCCGGGCCTAGTCCGGCCTCGTCTAGTCCGCCTCCTCCAGAGCGGCCCGAGCCTGAGAGGGCGTCGAATTACGCCGGACTGCGGAGCACAAAGGACTGGGCGGGCCGCTGGGGATGCTGCGGGCGGCCCGGGGTTGTGAGCGGCCGCAGGTGTGTGCCCCTGAGGGCAGCGCCCTTCGTTTCCGGCAGAGCCCCCTTTCCTGGCTTCGCAGCCCCTTGCTTCCTGTCTCGGCAGAGTTTCCTTAGACCCCTGAAGAGTTGGACTTCTCAAAACGGTCCCACCCTCTTATTCTCACCCCTGAGTTAGACACTGGGGACTGAGGAGGTCACTAGGGTTGGGAGGGACGGCCCAGTCGGAGTGCAGCGTAGGGGGTGGGTGGAGGCCCAGCTGAGGCCCCGGGCTGCTCAAGCTCAAAAGGATTGGCCTTAAAAGTCATTCAGCACACAGCTCCCCTTCTAACCGCACACTGAAAAACTGAGCTTTTGGGGACCTAGGCCCCATCCCCCCATCCCCTAAGGGACTTGTTTAGGATCATGTAAGTTAAGAAAGAACCAGAGCCAGGATTCAGGTCTCCTGGCTTCTCACCAGTGGCTGCTTGGCATGGGGCCCACAGAGTGGACCCGCCCAACTCAGTGATGAGTATAAGGTACCACCTCCTCACGGCATCACAGTGAAGGGGGGAAGGTGGTGGTATCTGTCTCTGTTCATAGCAGACGATGTGCCTCTGCAGTGAGGTGGCAGAGGAGTTATTGTGGTGAAGAGCGCAGGCTTTGCAATTAAGACCAACCTGGGTTTGACCACAGGTCTTCCTCGTGGTGACTTCGGGCAGATGATTTCACCTGTCTGCATTTTTGTTCTTTGTAAAATGGGCACCATTAAGAATACCCAGGATGGCAGACGGAGGAATGGCGTGATTGAGTAAAGTGCCAGCTCACAGGAAGCTCTCATCTAGCCCAAGATACTCTGCTTTCTCATCTGTCTTTCCTCAAGAGACCCCGCCTGGCTCAGGGGCCTTCCCGGGCTGCTGGGAAGGGATGTTAGAAAGCAGGGGGAGAGGGCTTGTTAGAGCTGGAGGAGTATACCTTGGGGGGTCATCACCTTGGCCTGTTCACTTTATTTTTTACTATTTATTTATACTTGTTTGGCTGTGCCCGGTCTCACTTGTGGCAGGTGGGATCTAGTTCCCAGACCAGGGATCAAACCCAGGCCCCTTGCATTGGGAGCTTGGAGCCTTAGCCACTGGACCTCCAGGGAAGTCCTTGGCCTCCTCACTTTAAAGATGAGAAAACTCATGCCCGGGAAAGGGAAGGACTTTGCCAAGATCCCACAGTTGGGGTGGAGCAGGGCATGACGCATGCTTCCAGATTGCACATCTGCTCTCCTGGCCCGTTCTTGTCCTCGGCCCAGCTTCCTGGAGTGGGGAAAGCCAGGGCCCGCTGTAATCTTTGGCCTTCTTCCTTCTTCCAGGTGTTAACTGTCTTGCTTATGATGAAGCCATCATGGCTCAGCAGGACCGAATTCAGCAAGAGGTGAGTGGCTGTGGCCAGTGGCCTTACTTTGGCGATACATTGGTTGGACTGAGGGCTACCATTTGTCTCTACTGTGGAAGCTCCCTCCTCCCCAGGCTGAGCTGGTACTAGATGCCTTTATGGGGGGATGTGTGGTCTCTGTGCCGCTGGGTGACTGGCCCAGCAACTCTCAGCTAGCTGTCTGGGCTGACAGGCGGGGGTCACTCCATTCACCTGTCAGAACATGATGGACTCCCCCCCCGCAGATTGCTGTGCAGAACCCACTGGTCTCAGAGCGGCTGGAGCTCTCTGTCCTCTACAAAGAGTATGCTGAGGATGACAACATCTATCAACAGAAGATCAAGGTGGGAGCCTGGCCGAGGGGGCAGAAGCCTGGCCGCTTTAGACCTGCGCTTGGCTGGGCCTGGCCTCAGAGGATGGTGGGGGAGCCCTCTGGTCGCTGGCTCACAGGTTGGCAGAGTCTGGAACCAAAAAGACCTTGATTCAGATCCTGATGCTGCCACTGGCAGCTGTATCCTCAGCAGCTCCTTCGGAGTCTCAGCTGCGGAGACCTCAGCTGTGAAATCAGGGTGACGAAAGCCAGGGTGCTTATGAGGTTGTGGGAGACGATGCCTGGGGGGCCTGGTGCAGGCTGTGGGGAGCCGGTGCTCTCAGTGCTCACGGAGGGGCTGGTGGGCAGGGGCTGGCTAGCCGGGGAGGGTGGCGGCGGGGGACCCAATCCTGCCCCCTGCTTCCGTGGAGAGGCAGGCAGCACTGGGGAGGGGGCCCCTGGACCTTCATGCAAGGCCCTGCTGCCTCCCCTAGAAAGTGAGGTAAGTCCTTTAACCACTCACTTCCTCCTCTGCGAGCCGGGGGTTTGAAGTGTGACAGTGAGTGTGTGTACACAGTGTCTCCTGGGCACAGCCTGCTGCTGCTGCTAAGTCGCCTCAGTCGTGTCTGACTCTGTGCGACCCCGTAGACGGCAGCCCACCAGGCTCGCCCGTCCCTGGGATTCTCCAGGCAAGAACACTGGAGTGGGTGCATTTCCTTCTCCAGTGCACAAAAGTGAAAGTGAAGTTCCTCAGTCATGTCCGACTGTTAGCGACCCCATGGACTGAAGCCCACCAGGCTCCTCCGTCCGTGGGATTTTCCAGGCGAGAGCACTGGAGTGGGTGCCATTGCCTTCTCCGGGGCACAGCCTGAGGGTTTAGTAAATGCTACTCCTTCCCCACTTCCCCCAAAGATCAGAGCTGCTTAGACTCTTCCACCTGGAAGGCTGGCCTTTGGGGTTAGCCATTTGAGGGGCTAGGCAGGTAACCCAGGTGACGAGGTGGTCAGGTCAGGCGGTGAACAGTGGCACTGCAGCCCGGCTCCGCCAGCAGCAAGTGCTGGAGGCTCATGGGGCTGACGGGAGCATCCGTGCCTGTCACTCCATCAGTGCTCCTGAGGCCGACCAGCCGGAAATCATTTTGTTGTAAAATCTCCAGACTCCTGACAGTTGGCAGCTGATTCACACTTACAGTGTGTGGGCCGGACGGTGCACATGCAGGCCAGAGCCCGCCGCGTGTGGCCTGTGGGCTCCTCTGCCCTGCCCGGGGTGTTCATGGTTTGCCCTGGAGGCCTCTGGAGAGAAGGCCCTGGCTTTGGGGCCCGACCGACCTGACATTGAGTCCCGCCTTCCCCCTCCTGTGTGATCTTGGGCAGCACACTGGCCTTCTTGGGGCCTCTGTTGATCTGCCAGCTCTGGGTGGAGAGCCCTGTCTCGTGGGGTGGGCGTGAGGCTTGCAGGAGAGGACGGTGGTCAGGTGTGGAGCCCAGCGCCTGGGAGGCGGTGAGTCCCCCCTCTTCTCTGTGTGGTGGACTGGCGGGGCTCAAAGCCTGCCTGTCACACGGGCCACCCCGGAAAGTGGACAGGCCGCACCTCTCAGGTTCTCCCCCTGAGTCAGTCGGCAGATGTTCAAGTGTTAGCCGTGTGCTGTCTGGACAGGCCTGCCTCGGCGCCCGACACCCCGCCCCGGCTGGGCCTGAGCCCCCTGTAGCTCCCTGGGAGGAGGCAAAGCGCAGGCAGCAGGGCCCGCGCTCCTGTGTGCCCTGACTCCTCTGTGAAGTAGGCCCCTGGGGGACGCGTGGGAGGATGATGGGCCTGGCACGGAGTAAGTGCTCAGAACAGTTCTGGTCGTGGCAGGGATTTGGGCTCTTTGTACACATTTTGTCCCGTTTTAACACTTAGGAGCACACACTGTGGGCCAGGCAGTTTTAGGCTCTGGAGGTAGTGATGACTGCAGCTGCCAAGTCACCGTGGTGGTTCAGGGTGGAAAGACAGCCCTTAAGGCAGCTCACATGTATGGCGGAGGTGGTGAGTGCTGTGGACAGAAGTGAAACGGGCCAAGGAGATGGGGGGCGGGGATTTGCAGGTCTACCTAGGGTGGTGTCTGATGAACTGAAAGAGGCCAGCGAGCAAGGCGGGGCGGCCATCCGGGCGGAGCCGGGGGGCGGCCAGCATGGCGGGAGCAGAGTGGGTGGGAGACACGGGGCTTGGAGCCCAGAAGGGATTTGGAGGGAGCCGCGTGTTTAGTGGGTTTCTGTGGTCACTGGTGCCGCGGAGACTGGGCAGTGAGTGGGGTGCAGGCAGGGAGACCCGTGTGGAAGCTTTTGCGATGAAACCAGCCCTGGATGGAGTTGGACGGGGCAGCAGAGCAGCCCACGTGAGGAGAGACTGCTGCGGGCCGAGTGGCAGGGTCTGCTGCTGGCTGGACGGGGCCAGTGAGGGCGGAGTCCGCGCAGCTGGGTTTGACTCCATGGCTGAAAGGTGGGGAGCTGAGGAAAGGCAAGGAAGGCCACGAGGTCAGAAGCTGCCTGTTGGCTGGGCGGTTTAGAGCGGGTGCAGCCCAGGCAGTTGAGTTGAGGGTGAAGTGGGTGGGTGAAGAATTCTGTTTAAATCCCAGGAGGTCAGGAGACAGCTGACACCGGGGCTGCCCCAGGCCTGAACAGGTTGTGCTGTTCACGCAGCAGGGGCTGTGGATGGTCGCTGGCGTGACTGTCTTGTGGCAGGTGACACACGGGTCTCGAGGAAGGGTGTGTGGTTGGGTGGCAGCCCTGACCACCACGGGTAGGTGAGGAGGGGCAGCGGTGAGGTCAGAGGGCGCGGGGAGGGTGGGGGAGGAGGGAAGAAGGGGGTTCGCATCACCACACCTGTGGGTGCAGGTGGACACCGCTCAGCAACGGTCTGGGGGGAGTGGGTTTGACCCTCGGACTTAGGAGGGCATCTGTGACCTTCACTAGAGTAGAAGCCGGCTGGGCTTGCGTTCCCAGCAGAAAAGAAACGGAGACAGCGGCACAGGCGGCTTCAGGAGTAGTGCTGCCCTGCGGGAGAGCAGAGAGGTGGGGAGGTAGCTGCAAGGGAATTCATGGGGAGCAGAGCGTTTGTTTATAGGCGGCTGGGTCCAGTGGGTTGGGGGAGAGAAGCTGATGGTGGGGAGGGGAGGGCAGATTTCAGGAACAGTGTCCTAAGTCCAAGGGAAGGTGGCTCTGGGAGCAGCTTTAGACCCTCCAGGGATGGAGAGCAAGGCCCCGGCAGGGCGGGGTGCCGTGGGGGTGACGGCTTCTTAGTGGAAGTCCTCAGAAAGGAAGCACGGTCCTCGAGAAGGTGACTAGTTGGGGACTTAAGATATGGGGAGAAGGCATGAAATATAGGCGTCAGGAGGAAGGGGAGGGTGCTCAGGCCTGGGGAGTGAGGCCTGGTTGCCGGACAGCGCCAAGGGCCAGACTCCTGACTCCTGAGGGGAAATGGAACAGACAGGAGAAACTCCATTGAGCTGGGGAGGAAACTGGGAAAGATTGAACCAGTACCTGTGAGCGGGCAGGGTAGGGATTAGATGGAGGTGAGGGGGTTGTTTCCTGCCCAGGACTGCAGTGGGGGCCCCAGTGCGGCACCGCGCCGCATACACTGACGTGTTTGCCCTGGAGCTGTCAGGGTTTGAAAGGCTATTCACTGGAAAAGCTGCCTCCGTCAAGGACCCATTCACTTGCCTGGTTTTATGAAACAGTAGCCCTTTAGGCCCAGCAGCATGGCACGCCTAGCAGTTGATGACCACTTTGGTGACTGATGCAGCCAATGTGTCTATAATTCATGTTCCTGAGGCTGTGGGGGCTGCTAGCAGCTGGTTGCTAAGTGACCCCCATTATCGGAGTCAGCAGCCAAGACCGCAGGAGGCTGTTGTGGTGTGACCTCTGTTGGGGGCATTTCCTGGGCCTGCCCTGCTTTCTGCCGGATGTTGATGGGCACGGGGTGGGGTGGGGGCTGCCTCTCCGCAGGACCTCCACAAAAAGTACTCATACATCCGCAAGACCAGGCCTGATGGAAACTGCTTCTATCGTGCTTTCGGATTCTCCCACTTGGAGGCGTTGCTGGACGACAGCAAGGAACTGCAGCGGTGAGGAGGCGCATGGGGGAGGTTCCGTGATGGTGCCTGGGCTCCGTCCTCCCTGTTGGTGGCTAGGAGGTGCAGCTCCCCCTGAGCCCCAGTGCTGGCCTAGGAGCCCATGGCGCCCTCCGCCCATCCACAGGTTCAAGGCTGTGTCTGCCAAGAGCAAAGAGGACCTGGTGTCCCAGGGCTTCACTGAGTTCACAATTGAGGATTTCCACAACACGGTGAGCCCAGCTGCCCCGCCACGGGGTCGGCCAGGGTGGCGGGTGGCGGCCTGGCGGTGGCAGGGGTGACCATCTCCCCCCTCGTCTCGCCCTCTGTCCCCCTCGGGCGCAGTTCATGGACCTGATCGAGCAGGTGGAGAAGCAGACCTCCGTGGCCGACCTGCTGGCCTCCTTCAACGACCAGAGCACCTCGGACTACCTGGTGGTCTACCTGCGGCTGCTCACCTCGGGCTACCTGCAGCGCGAGAGCAAGTTCTTCGAGCACTTCATCGAGGGGGGGCGGACCGTCAAGGAGTTCTGCCAGCAGGTGCTGCCCCCTCCCCACTCCTCAGCCGTGGGCCCCTTTTCTCTCGAGCCCTGGGGGGGGAGCCCAGGTGGGAGGGGCCCAGCACCCCCTGAGCTGTCCTGTGCTGCAGGAGGTGGAGCCCATGTGCAAGGAGAGCGACCACATCCACATCATCGCACTGGCCCAGGCGCTCAGCGTCTCCATCCAGGTGGAGTACATGGACCGCGGCGAGGGCGGCACCACCAACCCCCACATCTTCCCCGAGGGCTCCGAGCCCAAGGTCTACCTTCTCTACCGGCCTGGACACTACGACATCCTCTACAAATAGGGCCACCCGGCCTGCCGCCGCCCTGCCCGCCCACCCCTCTGCCAGGCGCTAGACATGTACAGAGGTTTTTTGTGGTTGTAAATGGTCATACTTCACTCGCCCACCCCTCCCTGTCACACGACCTCCCGTGTTTTATTAAAGGGGATGCTGGTGGTGACCGCGTGTGTGCGTGTCCCTGCCCGGCTGCTGCCCGCCTGGCTGCGCTGTGTCTGGCTGCCCCCCTTCCCCTCAGGTGGGTTCCTCTCAGCCTTTCACTGTCAACCCCCAAACCTCCCCGCCAGGAGCAGTTTTGAGGAGTCTGGGCCTCTCGGGGACCCTTCCTGGTTATTGAGGTTCTGCTTCTTTCCCTTCAGGCCTCCATCCCTTCCCTGTTTAGCTGGCCAGGGGTTTCCCTGGGGATGTGGAAGGTCCTCGGAGCCTTGCCCGGGAACCCAGGAGCACCGAAGCTTCTAGCTGCTCCCTCCTGGGCCCTGCCCCCACCCTGCTGTCCTGGCTGGAGTCCCGGCCACCTGCCCTCCATCAGGGCTCTGCGTGGTGGAGTCCTGGGTGGAGAGGGACCGCATGATGCTGCAGCCTGGCTCAGGGAAGGGGGAGGCGCTGGGGCACCCCAGGTGGTGCCAGTCAGGTGGGGGAGGGGCAGTCCTCCAGCCTGTGCTTGGTCCCCCGTCCCCAGGCCTAGCCTCAGGTCGAGCAGGGCTCTCCAGGCCGCCGTCCTCCCTGCTCTGCTCCCCTCGGCCCCCTGCCTGTGCCTGCTTTGCACCCCCATTGCTTGGGCCACGGTGTCTGCATTGCCTTCCTTTCTGCCTTCACCTCGTCTCTCACCTGCCCGCTTCCCGGCACATGTGGGGTCTCTGCCCCCAGGCTGTGAGCTTCTTGGGGGCAGGCCCTCAATAAATGTGACGTGCTGCTGCCAGCTCTGCTGTCAACCTCGTGCCTCCCCGGCCTGGCTCACCGAGAGCTCTCGGCAGCCCCTCGATGCCACAGCAGCTGCCACACCTGGGCGCCCTCCCTCCCCCCTGGCAGAGCTGGGACAGTCGGAGCTGCAGCAGTAGTGGTCTTTTATTAGGCTCCTGACGGGGCTGGAGGTGTAGGGAAAGAATAGCGTGGCCCCGCCAGGCCCCACTGCAGGCTTCAGAGACTTCTTAGAGCTGGGAGCGTGGTCCAGCAGGCCCAGGGGAGTCTGCAGGCAAAGACGAGAGGTCAGAGCAGTGGCCCATGGGCTGCCCCGGCCTCCCAGGCTGCCTCCCTGGCTTCCTTCCCTGCGTGGGGGTGAACGGGTGTTAGTGGGCATGAGGTTAGTGGGCAGCCACACGGAGGGCCAGGCCCTGCTTACCAGTCCTGGTCAGGGTGGGCAGCATCACGCTGGAAGGCAGAGGACAGTGAGAGCCTGTCCTGGGTGGACGGTGCGGGACAGGGGCTGGTGGGGGCGCGCTGGGGGGCAGGGGGCACCTACCAACCGGGAAGTAGTGGGGGAGGCGTTCTCGGTAGATGTTCTCGTCCTTCTCCAGGAACACGCAGATGATGAGCCGGTCCACCTGCATCAGGGCCTGTTCAGGCTGGGCAGACGCGGCCGGCTCCCCGGCTGCTGGGTCTCACCACCACCCTCTCCCTGTGGGGTTTCCCCTGCCCTGTCCTTGGGGCGCTCTTCAACCTGGGTTTAGAGCTCGGGCTACAGAAGGGGCTCGTGGCGCGGTGTGCGCCCCGCTATCCCTTTCTCGAACCTCCCTGTGCCCTGGCCGCAGGGGAGGAAAACGCCCCGTATAAAAGGACGGAGAGAGCGAGAGCCCGGCGCTCTGCACACCTTGGCGATGGTGGGTGGGGTTGGCCACATGCGCCCCGCCGCCCACTTCCTCCGCGCCCTTCGGCTGGACCCAGGCCTCACCTTGTCCTTGTGCTGCTCCAGCCACTCGCGCAAAGCGGTCAGCACTACCTCGGCCGCCGCCTCGTTGGGGTAGCCTGCGGACGGGACCGTGGGCCCCAGTGAGTCCCGAGCTCCGCCCCTCGCCGCCCCGCCCACTCCGGCCCCTCCCGGCGTCCCGCCCATCTGCACCCTTCCTCTTCTAGAGCCCACTCACCGAACACTCCAGTGGAGATGCAGGGGAACGCCTAGGGTGACGGGTAGTAAGAAGGGATTGGAGACAGCGTCACTCTTCGCTCCGCCTCCCGCCAGCCCGCGCCCCGCCCCGCCCCGCCCCGCCCCGCCCCGCCGCCCCTCACCGCCGAGCGGAGCCGGTGCTCCAGCAGCAGGTCGAGGCTGCTCAGGTAGCAGCTGCGGAGTTCAGCAGCCTGGCTGGCGCTCGGCTCTCCGTGGGCGATGGGTCCCACCGTGTGGATGACATCTGTGGGAGGGGGTGAGGTCAGACCGGCCGGAGCTCCCGGCGCTCTTCGGCTTTCCCTCCTGCCAGCCTGCGCCCTGGTTGTGGTGGTGGTGGTTTAGTCGCTAAGTCGCGTCCAACTCTGTGACCCCATGGATTGTAACCCGCCAGGCTCCTCTGTGCATGGGATTCTCCACAAAAGAAGACTGGGGTGGGTTGCCATTTCCTTCTCCAGGGGATCTTCCCAACCCAGGGATCGAACGCAGATCTCCCGCATTGCCGGTGCATTCTTTACCAGCTGAGCCACCAGGGAAACCCCTGGGCCCTGGAGGGGACAGGAAACAAGCACCTTCCTCCCCCAGTTCTGATCTTCCCCGGATAGGGACCCCACACATATAATTCACACCTGCACAGACAGGCCAGCCCACGCAGGCCCCCTCCCCACATCTGTCTGGACCGGGCTGAAACAATGGACGTTGTTTAGCTCTTCCCCTCACTTCGTCCTTGCCGCTCCCAGCCTTTGCGCATGCCCTCCACACACCTGCTTCCTGGGATCTGCGAGGAGGAGCCAGGTCCTGGCACTTAAGTGCCCCCGGAGGAGGCCTCCAGCAATTCTGTCGGGGTACACCCTTATTCCCGAGTTACACTAATTACGCAAGGCGCCCTGTCTGCGCCCCGCGGGGTGGGGGTGTCCGGGACTCACACTTGGCCGGCAGCCGATATCCGCAGGTGATCTTGGCCTTGCCGGTCTCGCAGCTCTGCAAGGTCCGGCACTCGTCGGTGAGCAGGGGTCCGGCGGCCCGGTGGATGCAGCCGTCCACTGCAGGGAACCGGGCAGTGAGTTGTGGGGCTCCCCGCCACCCGCTGAGCCCGTTTTACAGAGAAGGCCGAGGCCCAAGGAGAGAAGACTCCAATCCCTGGGCTGTGCCGGGACTCACCCGGCCCCGAGCCTTTCTCCCGCGGCCTCCAGACGCTCCCTCACACCTCCACCCTCTTCCCGCACCCCCGGTCCCACACTTTTTTCACAGCTCGGGAAACCGAGGCGTAGGCGGGGGCCAGAGAGGGCCGCGGCGGGAGCCGGCGCAGACCCGCCGGCAGGGGGCGCGCCCCGTCCGCCCTGCTCTTTCCTGGGCGCGCGGCAGGGGCGCAGGCGAGGCTGAGGTCTCCACGAGCAGAGGCGGCGCCGGGACTTGGAGGCGGGTCCGAGCGACAGGATCCGCAGCCCGAGCCGGACAAGGGGGAAAATCCGCCCTCCCGGCCGCGGGGCCCGCTGCCAGTCGCCACCTTCGCGGGCGGAGCCTGGGATCCGAACGCCGACCTCCCAAGGCGAGGCCCTCTCGGACCCGCTTTACAAACTCTTGGTGGTGGTTTAGTCGCTAAGTCATGTCTGACTTGCGACCCCATGGACTGTATAGCCCGCCAGGCTCCTCTGTCCATGGGATTCTCCAGGCAAGAATACTGGAAAGTGAAAGTGAAAGTCGCTCAGTCGTGTCTGACTCTTTGCGACCCCATGGACTATGCAGTCCATGGAATTCTCCAGGCCAGAACACGGGAGTGGGTATCCTTTCCCTTCTCCAGGGGAATCTTCCCGACCCAGGAATCCAACTGGGGTCTCCTGCGTTGCAGGTGGATTCTTTACCAACTGAGCTACCAGGGAAGACTACTGCTGTGGGTTGCCATTTACAGACTCTTAAGACCCACTTTACAGACGCGGACACTGAGGCCACCTAGATACAAAAGGCCGATCCGATGGGGGCCTTGAGCTAGGTATTCCACCTCCTTCCTGCGCCACGCGGGAGGGTGGTCCGGGGCGCGCAGGTGTCTCCGGGCGCGCACCCAAACTCGTTAACGAGCCGCCTCGTTAGTGCATCCGGCTTAATTGGGGCCGGGCCTGGGCTTGTTTATCCGAGGGCGGCTCTAGGGCCTCACCAGCGACCCTGGGGACCCGGACCGAGATAAACAAGTCGTCCTGGGCGCGGCGGGAGGTGTGGATGGAAGAGACGCTTCTTCTCCTTGACCTCCCCAGGCTGCTGCGGCTCCGAGGGAAAGGCGGGGTCAGCCTCGAGAAGAGTCAAATCCAAACTCGCCCCTCATTGACTGCGGCACCTTGGCAAGCCCTTTCCCCTTTCCCAGAAAGTCCTCTGCCACATCAGAAAGATTGGGGCAGTGACCACTCCGCCCCCCCCCATCCCCCGGGAGATTATCACCCACCTCCGGCAGGGCCCCAGCTCCTACTGCACCTAGGCCTGTGCCAGGGGCTTCTTGGACACTGAGCTCAATGCCCTGCAGCAGAAATACTACCGTTTCCCCATTTCACAGACCTCAGACTGAGGGCCTCATTCCTCCATCACAGCCCCACCCTCAGAATCTGAGCTCAGGACCAGGGCCGCCGCTGGACCGGCCCCTTTGCTTCTGTTTCCTTTCGTGCCTGTGAGCCCGATTAAACCTAGTTCTGAGATTTCACCCGGAGGTGGCACCAGGTGATCTCCCGAGCATCCCAGGAGTGGGGTGAGGGTGAGGGGTAGAAGAACTGGGGGATCCCCAGGAGGGAATCTGTCAGTGGGTCCCCTGCCACCCCCTCTCATGTGCAGGGCTGAGGGCAGCCGCAGCCAATGGGAGGGGCGGAGAGTGGGTGGTGTGGCACAGTGGGTGTAGGTCGTCTACTTGCGGTGTGTCTATTCTGGGTGGGGGGTACCACAGAACCACCCAGCGCCATGTGCAAAAGCAGGGGCCGTGGAGCTGGGCAACCTGGGTTCAAATACCAGCTCTGCCAGTCACCGATGTGTGATCCAGGGCACTTAACCTCTCTGGACCTCAACTGCCCCATCTGTAAAATGGGATAATATGAGTACTCACCTCATAGGAATATTGGAAGGATTAAATTAATTCCTGTAATGTGCTTAAGCCAGTGCCTGGCATGAGTGAAGGCGACCCGAGTGTTGGCTACTGCTTGGACACTGAGACTGTATGGGCCTGTACCCGACCTGTGTACACCCAGGAGTGTGGTGGGAGGTGGCATCCAGGGCATGTGGGGTGAGCACAGGGGCCTGCCTGCGCCAGCTCTCCTGGGGACCTCCCGGCCCTGCCCCAGTGGTCTCATCCACTTGGCACCAGGTCGCCTGCCATCTCCCAGTGCTGGCCACCCTGCTGGCGACCTTGGCCCGCAGTGGGGGGCCGTGCGGAAGTGGAGCTCAGCGAGATCTGTTTCAGGGACTTAATGTTTCCTGCAGAAGTGGACAGGCCTGCAGCCAGGCCTTTGGGGCTGACCTGGGGGCATGAGGTGGGAGGAGGCGGGAGGAACTGGCGCCGGCAGAGCCCTTGGACTGGAGTCCCCCCACCCCCCGCAGCATCCAGAACAGGGCCGGGGCCATGTGACTCCTGTGACAGCGCCCGGGAGCCGTCCGCCCAAAGTAGAGATGAGGGACAGGTTCGAGGCTCCCCCCTTGCCCACCCTCCCCCCAAGCCAGAGCCAGCCTGGCCCCCTCCTGTCCCCCTTCCCCAACCAAGGGCAGGCCTGTGGCTCTCCTGTCTCTGAGGAGGCCCCCAGCCCCACTGGCCTTAGCTACAGGCCAAAGGACTGCCCCTTCCCACGCCTCCCACCATGACCCGCACCTCCCCTGGCTCCGACCCCCAGGCCCTGCCCCGGCTCTTAGGTTGGGCTAAGCTGAGCCCTGGAGACGGGAAGCAGGAGGTTTCCAGGGGTCCCATCCCTTCCTCCCCACTCCCCACCTGACTATCGTTGCCTGTTACTAGGACAGAGGGGCAGCTGGGCCTCCGGCCTGCCTGGTACGGGGGTGTCCCCAGTTCATACCAGCTGACCCTCAGAACCCTTCCTGGTGCCCATGGCCACATTCCCCCAAATGTCCTACTTGACCCCGCCCCACTTCAAGACAGCAGAAAACCTGGGGTCTCTGCTGGGGGACTGAGCCCATGTGGGCGAAAGGGCCTTCCTCATGCCTCTCCACTAGTCCAGGCGGAGCCCCTTCCCTGGCAGAAGATGGCCCCGAGGCCCGCGCTGCCTCCCTCCGCAGCTGCCTCCTCGCTCCTCCAGGTTAAGCTCTCAGATTTTTATTGCTGTTGTTCCTTAGTCACTATGTCGTGTCTGACTCTTTCGTGACCCCATGGACTATGGCCCACCAGGCTCCTCTGTCCATGGGAATTTCCAGGCAAGACTGGAGCGGGTTGCCATCTCCTCCTCCAGGGGATCTTCCCCACGCAGGGATCGGAGCTGCATCTCCTGCATTGACAGGCGGACTCTTTACCATGGAGCTGCCAGGGAAGCCCCAGCTCCCAGATACGGCTCCTTAATTTCAGCCTCTTAGTGAGCAAGGCGCTGAGCCGTATACATCCACCGTCATATTTGATCCTCACAGCCTGGCTGTGCTATCACTTTTCTTGCTTTAGCAAAGGAGAAATTGAGGCAAAGACGGTGAGAGACTTGCCTAAGGTCACACAGCTGGACGGCTCCACTTCCTCGAGAACCACGACAGGACCTGTCCTCACTGTTCCCACCCTGGGGCCGCCCTTCCGCGCTCACCCTCCTCACTCAAACACTTCAGGAAGGTGCCCTGTCTGCGGCTGCTGTCTCCTCTGCCAGCCCCCTGCAGCCTGGCTCCTGGCCCCTCCCTACCTCTCCCCATCCCCCTCCCAACAAAGGGGCTGCTCGGGGGACCTCTGGTTGCTGAGCGGTCTGGGGCTCTCCCCGTGCAGACCGTTCAGCTGCACCCACAGGCTGACCGCTGACTGTCTGCATCCAGTCCAGCAGGGCGGCCTTGGAGACGGGCTCTCCCCATCCTCCTGCCTCCCTGATCTCTTCTGCTTCCTTCCCCATCTCCTCAGATGGCTCTCTGGGGGCCCTGTCGGTCCCTTCTCTGTTCCAGCCCTGACTCTCCGCCCGGGTCCAGGTACGTCCCCTGGAGAAGCCCTGCCGCCCCTGCCTGGAAGCCCACCCCAGCCTCCTGCCATCAGTGCGGCCTCCACAGCCCTGTTCTCAGCCTTCGGGAGGGTCAGCTCAGACTCAGCGCCTTCTTGGTAAGGCTGGGGCTGGAAGGGCGTCCAAAGAGAGCAGGGGCTGGAGCCCGGCCTCCGTGGAGCCAGCGGCGGCGAAGCAGGCAGGCTCCCGTGGGGGCCATTTGCCAAGGCGCTTAGGATATGTTGGCCGCTATTTAGGGTGCTGTAATATTCATGAAGGGAAGATTAGATATTTAAATTTATTCAGCAATAAATGCATCTCAGTGGGGGAGCATTCCTCATGCTAAACAAACAAGCAGGCAGGGGCTAATTAATTATTTACAGGAACACAAGGAGAGCTGTGGCCTGGGGGAGAGGAGGGCAGCTGTGCCCTAACAGAGGGCAGGGGACCCTGGCCAGCCCTGGGCCTGCCCCTCCATCTCCCCCTTCTTCTCCATCCCCCTCCACGTCCTGTGAGTCTGGCCCCCTGCTCGCCTCTTTCTGGCATTTCTCTTCCCAGAAATCTTGCCCACAAGTGTGCTGGTAGCTTTGGGCTAGTCACTTAACCTCTCTGAGCCTCAGAAAACTTGGGGGGAGGTCTGAGGTTTGTGTTGAGGTGGCCAGAGGAGGGGAGACTCAGGGCCAGGATGATTTAGTGACGCTTCCGAGGTCTCAGTTACAGCGTAGCAGATGCTCTGAGCGCTGCCCTGGCCCCCACCTCTCCCCAGCAGGGACGAAGGCTCACGGGGGCAGAGCTCTCAGCAGTTGTGGGTGGTGAGGTCTTGTCCGGGCAGCCCTCCGCCCTGCCCTGCCCTGCCCGGGGCTCCTGTGGGCCCCCAGGGCAGGGGAGGCGGAGGACGGGGTCCGGGCAGTGCCCTCCCAGGTGCCGAGTGTCAGAGCCTCTGAGATGAGCTCACTGGGGCTGTGTGGCTCAGGAGCAGACCCAAGGCTGCCTCCCCCAGCTCTCCCACCCCTCCGCTGGTCCCTTCACCTCTGCGCCTCAGCTTCACCTGTACAAGGTCAGTTACAGCACCTCTCACTGCGTCTGGCCTGAGGGTTCGGTGCGTGATGGTACCAACGTGCCCTGCGTGTTATCACGTGTCGTCCCATTTTACAGACGGGGAGACCGAGGCACAGCCACGGACTCCGTAGGCAAAAGACGCCTCTGTCCCAAATGCTCTGGGGGCCCCTTCGCCCAAGGAACAGGACACACTGCCAGTGGAGATGTCACCCAGAAAGCCGGCAGGGAGGGCTGCGGAGCTTGATGCCCAGGGGCCCGGGGAGGGGGGTGCCTCTCAAGCCCCAGAAGGCACCTGCGGGTGGGCCCTCTCCACCACTTCCCACTTAGACGGCTCACCTTGGAGAGCCCGCCCACTCTGACCAGGCAGGTGTAGTCCAGCCCAGCCCCCTGCACGGACGCCCACCGCCTGGGCTGAAAGGAGCCAGAAGCCTGAGTTGCTGCACCCCCAGGCCCCTGACCTGCAGCACGATGGCCCAGCCATAAGGTCTGGCCAAGTGACTCAGCCTGCAGCCTCGGGCCCCCTTCTCTCCAGCCCTCCCTACTCTCTTCCTCTCTGGCCTCTGTTTTCCTCCCAGGCTGAGACTTGGGAGCCTGGACCCCACGTGATCCCCCGTTGCCAAAACTGCCTCGGCTTCTGCCCACACACTACCGGTCACTCATTCAGTCAACAGACACATCCCAGCCCCGGCTCGGTGCTGGACTTGGGTTCAGCCCACTATGGGGGGAAGCAGAGCCCACCCTCACCAGGCCCCACCCTCGAGATGCCAAGGTGGGCGGGTACCCCCGGGAGAAGACGGATGGACGACAGCTCGGCGATGTGATCTGAAATTCATTACGGGGTGAGATCAGCTCCTTAAATGGGGATTTGAAAACATTAGGGCTTCATTATGTACACAACGGCAGCGCCTCATTCATCATGCAAAAATCACTCCCGTTATTAAAAATCCCCGTGGCAGCTGCAGGCAGGGGCTTGGCAGCATCTTGCCCACGAGGGGGGGGCAGGGCATGGGCCCCACCATTCTCTCTGCCCCCCCAGGGAGGGTGGGCCAAGGGATGGGGGTGGGGAATGCGGTTCAGCTCAAGGGACTTGGTGCCTCAGTTTCCTCATCTGCAAAACGGAGATGCTAAGGGTACGCGTGTCCAGGGTGCTGTGATGGGTACGCGAGAGCCTGTGGGGAGAGCTCGGCCAGGCCCAGCATCCAGGCAGGGGGCGCTGATAGCACCTCAGTCCTGCTGCTCCACTGGGGCCTGTACTGGGGAGACCGTGTCCCCCTCCTGCTCACGAAACCTCCCGTGGCTCCCACAAGCCCGTGAAATAAAATCATCAATGTTGAGCAGGGCTGGGGCTCCCTCCAGCCTCCACCTTCGATGACACCCGCCTTTTGCATGCTGTCCCCCCCTACCTCCGGTGCATTCGACAGGGGGAGGTGGGCCCTCCACGCCCGGTGCAAAGGAGGCAAAGCTCTACTAGCTGTTTTACCCCGATGAAACAGCTGAAGGAATGACTCCAGAGTCGGAGGGGCAAGGGAGCCGGGCAGGCGTGGGTTTCAGGTTGGTTTCAGGTTGGGAAGGTGCCTCCAAGGAGGTGGCATCTGAGCAGAACCCTGGGTGATAGGCTTTGGGGGGAGGCCGGGGGAGGAGAAGTCCAGGCACAGGGCTCAGCAGGGTGACAGGGAGAGAGGTGGGAGGGGTGAGCTGTACCCCCAGGAGCCACTGCAGTGGGAAGGTTCCAGCAAGGGAGTGGCGTGGTCGAGATGGCCTCTGCTGCGCCCTCAGCCAGGACTGCCCTTCCCCTCTCTGCGCCCAGCACAGTCCCCTGCCCTAGATAACTTCCAATCGCACCTGTTGAGTCCACCCATTGGCCCCGGCCTGGCACAGAGACATGCTGAAGCTTGGCTGGGACTTGCGCGGTGGTCCAATGGCTAAGACTCCGAGCTCCCAATGCAGCAGGCCCGGGTTCAATCCCTGGTCAGGGAACTAGATGCCCCACATGCTATAACAAAAAATGGAAGATCCCGTGTGCCGCGACTAAGACCCGGTGCAGCTAAGTAAATAAATAATTATGAAAAAAGAAACAATGGGCTGGTCAGGCCCCGCCCAGCCTGGTCTGGAGAGGGTCTGCCTGCTGTGCCAGGCCCCAGCCAGTCGGAGCAGAGCAGGGAGCAATCACGGATTAGCAGCACAGGGCGATGGGAGATAGGGCCGGGCCCGGCGTGCGCGGGGTGGCAAGCGAAGCCAGGCAGAAGCCGAGGCCGGAATCCTGAGAGGCCTCGTTAATCCTCCCGGGCCTGCCCATCCACAAAGGAGGGCGAGCGAGTGAGCAGGCGAGAGCAGGAGATGGCATGTGCCAGGGCAGAGAGATGGAGAGGAAACTAGAGTGAGATGGCAAGAGGCAGGCCGAGGGGGACCGAGGGGGACCGAGGGGGACTCAGGGACAGTGAGAGGGTAGCGGGTGCCCCCCCTCCCGGAGTCGTGGGTGCCTACGTGGAGAGGAGAGGGTGGGCCCCGGTGGTGGGTTCCACCCTGGGCCATGACAGCTGGGCTGAGGGCACATGCCCCCGGGCACGCCGGTCCACCAGCAGGTCTGCAATGGGCACCTGCTTTTTGCCGGGAGGCGGAGAGACAGACGTTTGTGCTTACCCCTGAGTTGGGGGGGGGTCTGATGGGGGGCAGTTGATATTTAATCACACAAATGCAAGTCTGATTTCCAAGAGGGACAGGGTCTGCCGTGTCCCAGAGCTGCAGGCCCCTCGGTGAACAGAGAAACAGCAGTGAGTGAGTGAGTGTGTGTGTGTTTGTGTGTGTGTGTTGGGGGAACTGCTGGTTGGAGGGGCTGCCCTGACATGGAGATAACTAGGCGGGAAGGTGTGGTGGGAGGGCAGAGGAGCCCTTGGGCCTGGGAATAGCATGTGCAAAGGCCCTGTGCCTGGAGAGGGCTATGCCAGGAGCCGGGCCACCCTGGCTTCCCCCTGGTGTGAGGTGCCTGGGACCCTGCAGTGTAAGGGACACACACACGGACTTGCGGGGTGGGCCTGGGGAGCAGGGCTGAGCAGAGCTGACGGGAGGGAGGGCAGGGTGGCTGTACCCTCACAGGCCTGCCGGTGTAGGGGGGCTGGCTGACCTCTGGAAGAGGGGCCCTTGGCAGGGGCTGTGTGTGTGGATGAAGCTCCAACCTGCCCTGCGCTCATCCTCGGGCCGGCCCTCAAGGCCCTGGCCAGGCGGACACAGAGATGGCGCTGCAAGCGGAGGAAGGCGGCTCTGAATTAATCTGTCACTAAAGCTTGGCCGTGGCAGGCGCAGTCATGATTTAGATGAATAATTGAAACGCTCCGATACATTTATTATCCCTTTAGTGCGAAAGTGGCAGAGAAAGACGAGGGGTAATTGAAAAAGAGCGCACAAATCTCCACGAGAAAGCCGGCTCCTTATCGCCAAGTAAACATTTCAGTCCTAATAAACAGGAGAGACACGCGTCAGGGCCCTGTCGATTCCCATCCTGATTTAGGGCCCGCCTCCCTTCTTACCATACAATCATACAATAGCAGAGTGTTTTTTCAAAAAAAAATTTTTTTATCGAGCCAGTAAAAGGCTGTCCAGGAAGGAGGCAGGAGCAGGAGTGGGCCAGGCGGTCCCCACTGCAGACGCTGGGCCGTCTACCTGGTGGGCCTCTCCATCCCTCTGTACCTGACAAACTCCTATACAGCCTTCGGGGCCCAAGTCAAATGCCCTTTCTGTTGGAAGACTTCTACCAAAGCGGGTCTCTTTGAGGGCAGAGTCAAGTCCTGAGTCCGAGGATCTGACACCGGTGTCCTCCCCTGCCCCCCCACTCTCAGAAACAGCGCTGGGAGGCTATGGGGAGTAGGGACCCTTCGCTGTGTTGTCAGAACCACTGACCTTGGCCTCGGGGCCTGGTGGGGGTCCGACCCCAGAGTGAGGCAGGCCCAGGGGCCCTGGACCCTTGGGGTTAAGTCCTCTGGGATCGAGCAGCCCCTGGGGGCTCCCACTGAGGTTTGGGGTGTCAGCCGACACCCTCCCCAACATGCTTGCTGTAAACGCTGTGGGTTCGTTGCACCAAAGCCCTGCAGGCTGGCCCTGCCCCCCTTTAGGAGCCCCTTTCTGAGCTGATGGCTGCCCTCCCTCAGCAGGACTGGATGGGAACCCCGGGGCGGGGCTACTGGTCCCCAGTTCCTAGGCGGCACCCACACACAGGGGCGCAACTAGCCACCCCAGAAAGGCTGGTCTAGGGGCCTGGAATCCCCTGAACTCTATTTCCTGGGGAGAGTATGTTTTCCTGGGGGGAAAGGAATAACAAACAAACACCCGTATGTTGAAAGGGGAGCCACGCTCCGGGAACATGCGCAAGGGGAGGTCAGCAAGGGGGGCTGGGGGCGGGGGCTGGGGGGCCCAGTGCTTGTTAAATGCATGGGTGGTGGGTGGATAGGTAAAGGGGTGGGGACGGGAGGGTGCGGAGTGGCCTGAACCCCTGCAGGGCTGGACTCGGGAGAAGAGGACCCCGGGGGGACCAGGGTCCGGGCAGTCAGATGGGGGCCCCCCAGGCCCAGGCTGCCTCTGCCTGTGCCCCCCCTCCTGGCAGGTTGGGGGTTAAGGCTGGATGGACGGACCAGGGGCAAGGGAGGGCACAGGTGGCAGATGTGAGCTCAGAGGACGTCCTGGGGGTCCGGGGCCCATTTCCATTTCCGCCCCAGGCAGGCGCCAGGCCCCCCCAGCCCCCGCCCCGCCTCCCCCCACCCCCAGTCCCCTCCCCGCCACCTCCGCCTTGTTCCAATCACATTAGCAGAGTGACAGCCCAGCGCGCACTGGCGGCGGCTCCATAAATCTCGGCCGGCGTTAAAAGGCTGGACTCCGGGCCCACTTCCTCCTGGGTCCTGGCCCACCCCATCCATCTCTGCGTCAGTCAGGCTGTGCTGAGGCCGGCTCCAGACTCCCCTCGCCCCCAGTGCTGCAGGACAGTGAGCGTGGGGGTCCCCACCGGGCCTCGCCGCTCAGTCTGGCCAGAGCAGCTGCCCTCTGACCTCCCAGAGCGAGGTCCCCAGGCCACCTATGAGCCACTCTCCCTGCTCTGCAGGAAACCTCAGTGGCTCCCACTGTCCTCGTCAGCAAGTCCTTTGCATGACCCGTAAGGCCATCCCCAACTATCTACAGTTCATTTGTTCACTCATCAGCCATTCATTGAGCACTGACTGTACGCGCCAGACCACTGGTAAGTGTGAGCAAGCCTCTTGCAGCTACTGTCCTCAGTGGGGAGACAGACAGCAAACGATGAACGGAACAGACGCGTAAGTGATACGTCACTTTAGGAGAGAGGCGGTCGGAGGAAAATAAAGACTAGAGTGGCCCAGGGAATGTCGGCTGGGGCAGGGGTAAGGGCAACAGCTGCAATTCCAAGGTCAGAGTGGGCCTCACTAGAAAGCCTGTGAGTAAACACTCATAGGAGGTGAAGGGAATGGCCGTGACTGTCTGCAGAAGAGCATTTGGGGCAGAGGCAAGAGCCAGTGCAAAGGCCCTGTGGCACACGTGGGCCGGCTGTGTTCCAGGAACTGCAGGGAGGTGGTGTGGCTGGCAGGGAGTTGGGAGGGCCAGGCAGTGTGGCGGGGAGTCTGATCGGTGGCTGGAGACTTTGTGGGCCGTGGAAGGAAGTGAGGCGAGAGCCCCAGAAGAGTTTTTAGCAGAAGAGGGCTGATGACCTCATTTAGGTTACGAGTCCCACAGCTTCTGTAATCCTTTGTCTTCCTACATGTGTGTGTGCTAAGTCGCTGCAGTTGTGTCCAACTCTTTGTGATCCTGTGGACTGTAGCCCACCAGGCTCCTCTGTCCATGGGATTCTCCAGGCAAGAATACTGGAGTGGATTGGCATGCTCTCCTCCAGGGGATCTTCCCGACCCAGGGATCGAACCTGCTTCTCTTATGTCTCCTGCATTGGCAGGCAGGTTCCACCTGGGAAGCTGGTCCTCCTAACTGAACGGCTAAAACTCCAGCTCCTCACACGGTCTCTGAGGCCCCTGCATCCTCTCCCGGTTCCCCTCCCCTTGTCTGGGCTCTAACCATTCCCATCTTCAGAGTCCCCCTCACTCCAGGCTTTGCCTGTGCTGTTCCCCCGGCCCAACACACCCTTCCCACTGCTCTTCACTGCTACCCATTCCCCGGGTCCCCACCCTGTCCTCTGGGAGCCTCCCTGGTCCCCACGCCTGGACAGGGGCACCTCATTGAGCCTGCTGCCCACAGGGCACCCTGTCAGGTGAAGCCCCTCATCCTGTGAGGCCTCCAGGGTAGTGGTGACCTCCTGAGGGACGGCTGGAGGAGAAGCGGGGGAGGGAGGGAAAACATCTCCAACCACAAACAGACCCCCCCCGCCCCGCGTCCCCATCCTGCATCCTGGCTGGTCACCGACAGCTCTTAACGCTGCTCTTATTTATTCCTGACCTTCTATGCCCCTTTTATTTTTTCCCCCTTTTAAAACCTGGCCTGGGCCCCGCCACCGCCGCCGTAAACACAGCCCCTGGGATTTATCCGACGGCGCATTAACCCCTGGCCCCTGGCTCACCAATCATTGGGCCGCCGGCAGAGACAGCGGGCAGGCCAGCCCGCGAGGGGCCCCGGGGCTGGGGGCGAGGGGCTGGCATGGCCGGCCTGGGCTGGCTGGCCAGGCGTTGGGGGCGCAGGGACTGTCCCCCCGGCCCTCCCCGCCAGCACCAGTTGACCTGGGCCTGCGTCCCGGGAGGCCGGGCCCGCTCTGACCTCGACGCCCTGCCCACCTAGCCCTGCTATGTCATGGTGGGCCTTAGAACAGTGAGCACACCCGCCTCCTCGCGGGCTTTACAGATGCTGGAGCTCTCCCTGACTTGACGAGACCATGTCCTGACGCAGAGCCGCTCTGCAAAGCTGCAGGGCAGAGTGGAGACGCTCATTTCACCCTCACAGGTGGGCAAACTTGCCCAGGACCTGTGGGCATCAGGGGGCAGGGCTGGGGTTTTCCCATTACACCTGTGGTGCTATGCCCCCACGACCCAGGCCCCGTCCCTCTGAAACCTCAGGGGGCCTTCCAGCCCCCCGGTTACAGACCAGGAGGCCTCTGTTCCGGGGGCAGGGACCTACCCCAGTCACCCAGCCGTGCAGGAGCCAGGCCTGACGTTCAGGTGTCCGGCTTGGTCTCCAGATGTGGGAGGCCAAGCGAGGCCGACAGGGTCGGGGGCAGTAAAGAAGGGCGGAGTGGGAAGATGGGAGGGGTGCCCAGTGGGGACGAGGGGGAAGCCTTGGGAAGGCACGGCCGCCAGCTGGGCTCGGAAGGTGGGCGAGGGGCCAGGAGGAGAGAGGTGGACCCCCACCCACCCAGCCCCTGCACCCCAGCCCGCAGGAAGGGTCTACTCACCACCGCCACCTCCGAGCAGGGAGCTGTTGGCTGCAAGAGAGAGAGAGACAAAGGCCGTCAGTGGGGAGAGGCTGGGGGGGCAGGCGGCTGTGTGGAGGGGCAATCAGGGGCTGCTAGCGTGGCAGGCGACCCTCGGCCACACGCATCCTTCCTTCCCCAGCAGTGCCCAGAGCTCGCCTGCCAGCGCGGTGCAGAGGGGCGGGGCTCACAGGCTGCGGGGACACAGACCTCTGGTCACAGGGACCCAGCCAGGGGAAGGGCTGCCTGGGGCATGAGCGTGTGGGGTGAGAGCTGTGAACCAGGGCGGGAGCCTCGCGGACCACAGCGCCCGCCCGTGAGGTCCGGGCCCCACCCCGGCTCATTGCAGGGGGGGCCAGGGCCCTGGGACTGGAACCAAATGGAACAGATGGGTGACTTGAGCCACCGTGCCTCAGTTTTCCTGTATGTAAAATGGGAGGACAGGCCACCTTACAGGCTTGGCGTGAAGGTCCAGGAAGAAACAGGGCTCTCCCTGGCTCCGCCAGCCCCCGGGCCCCCTCCCTTGACCAGAGCTGGACCGCCGGCCACCCTGTCCGTCGCGCCCTGCCTGGCCGGCTGCCCGCTCCGGCCTCCCCACGGAGCAGAGTGAAGCTGGCAGGCTCTCGGCTGGAATGTCAGGGCTGCACAGGTCCGCGCCCCTCCCAGCCAGGGCTCCGGCGTCTGACCATAGAGCTGCCTGGGTGTGAAGCACCGTGCTCAGGGCTCATCAGGACGAACCCAGGCGAGTTGGGGCGGGTGCGTCCCAGGCCCAGGTGCTGCCGGCGGGGGCCGTGGACCTGCTGTGCCTCAGCCCCCTGCCCCCGGGGTCCTGGCTCCCAGGCCGGCCTCGCTCTGACACTGCTCCGGCCTCCCGGCCTCCCTTCTAGGGTCCTGTTGCAGCCCCTCTGGAGGGGGACTCACGGAACAGGGCTCGGGCCAGGAGTGGGGCCATTTCCAGGCCGGCCAGGCCACAGGCCCCTGTGTGGAGGCTGCTAAGTGGTGCTGGGTGGCTCCGAGTGGCTGGTCTCCCAGAGCTGACAGCTCTTCGCTTGGGGAATAATTAATTCCACAGCCCAAAAACCCAGGGCTGCAAGTTGCCACGTTACTTGCAAGATTAATACAAGCAGCTAATTAAGATGGAGAGGCGAGGAGCGGCTGGGCGCTCCCAGAGCAGGGGTGGGGGCCGCCGGGAAAGGGCGGGGGTGCAGGTGGGCAGAGCAGGCAGGCGAGGCAGCCAGAGATGGACCCTGGTGGACATCCCGGTGGACGTGCAGGCCGCGGGGAGGGGCTCACCAAGGCTGGGGCTGTGGGCTCTGCCCCAGGAGCGCACGTGGCCAGTGACGGAGCGAGGGCGCCTGGCCAGGCAGACTGGCCCCATGTACTATCATAGCAAAGCCGCAGGGGCTGTGCAATTGCTCCCATTTTACAGATTAAAAAAAGCAAAGCCCAGAGGCCGAGCTGCACAATAGCAGGATCGGAACTGGGTCTGTCTGATGTCAAAGCCACAGAACAGGTGGACCTCAAAGTCCAGAGGGAGGGTCCCCCCACCCGCCCAGCCAGGACCGGGGCCTTCCTCCTCCACTTACAGGCAGAGCGCACAGTAGGCCCCCCGGATGCAGTCTTGACCCGCCCCCACCCCAGCAGGCTGGCTGCAGAGACGAGGGGCTGGATGTCTGGACAGGTCTGCCCCGGAGCCCGGGGGGAGGACGGGGCATCTCAGGTGGGCGCGGGTCCAGCCCCCCGCCCCCTCAGCCCTCAGGGCAGTCCTGTCGGCTGTCGGAAGCTGCCCTCCATGGCCCTTCCCCACCTCCCCCCATCACCTCTCTCTCTTAATTAACACTGGCCGCAAACTAGCTGGCTTATGCTTGTGAAGGGCTGGATGCCAAATGGATTGGCAGCGAGCCGCAAAGGGGTGGGCGGGGAGGGGGCGCTGACCTGCGTTTCTGAAGGCCCCTTTGGAAGGAGATGCCAACGCTCACCTGCCCTGAGCCCCTGAAGAAATCCCACTGCGTGTGGCCCTGACTGAGCGAGGGGGCAGGGGTGAACGGGCCAGATGGTCACCAGGCTGGGGACACCCAGGGGCTGAGGAGGGAGGTGGGCCTGGGGCAGAGGCGGAGCTGGCGGGAGGGGGCACAGGTAGCCAGGTGGCATCACCTGCCACAGGTGGGAGAGTGCAGGCGTGGCCCAGCACTGGGGGCTCAGACTCAAGCTACACGGAGGACGTGGGCCCCAGTTCAGTGGGCACCCCAGGAGGCCGCTCTGCAGAGTCTCCATCCCCCAGCCCTCTGTGCCCCGCAGTCCCGTGGGGGGCACTCGAGGAGGGGCAGTAACCCAGGGGTCTAAAGCCTGCCCCTGCCCTCTCTCCCCAGGGGCCTGGATGTCTGGTCAAGTGGTGCCCAAGGCACTCAGAGCTGGGGGGACGACCTGGAGGCTTGGGGGGAACATGGGAAATGGGGAGCAGTGCCAAAGATACCACAGGCGGTCCCCCTGCGTGTGCTGTCCAGCCTCCCACCCAAAGCAGGGCGGTTCCAGGCCTTCCTGCTGCCCAGCCAAGGCTGGCCCTGCCCGCCTCACCTGGACGCTGGCCTGGAGTCTCCAGAGCCTCCCCTTTCTGCTGCACCACCGCCTCCATGCTCCCCTCAGTTTGGTTTGAGGTTCTAAATCACAACTGGTCATTAGCCCATTTTTCAGATGAGGAAACTGAAGCTCTTGGCCTGATGGGTTGAATGGGGGAAAGGGCCTTGAACCAGGATGATTGGTTGTCAGCGCCCATTTTATTAACCCCTGCACACCCCTTCTGTCTGAAAGGGCCTTCTTGCTGAGCTGGGTGGTGGGCGAATTAGATGTGGGCAAGCACTGGGTTTCGGGCCCAGCTCTGCCCAGAGGACCGAAACCTGCCCGGCTAAGCAGGGTCACTGAGCTTGTGAGTGGCTGAGTGAGTGAGTGAGGCCCAGGCCTGGCCCTGAGCTTTGAGGGGGGCTTGAGGTTTCTTCTGGATTTGGGGGGTGTGGGGGCAGAGGCTCCTAGGCCAGAGTGTGTGAGGTGCCTGGCCCAACACCTGCCATCTGAGTCTGCTTGTTGGCACCCCCCTGCGGGGCGAGGTGGTCCAGCCCGGCCTCGGCCCCCGCCCGGAGACGTGCCGGAGCCATGCTCGGCTGGACACAGTTAACTGGTTCCGAGCCTCAGCGCTGAGCCTGTGACCTTGGGGTGGAAATGAGGTCCACCCCAGTCACTGCCGAATCCTCTGTCCCCTGACAGCCACTCGCCAGGCCGGGGCGCGCTGGGGGGGCCTCGCTCGCTCCAGCCTGCTGCCCTTCCCTGCCCCTACTCTGCTGCTGAAACGAGCAGTCCCCTAACCCCACCCCCCTCTGCCCACCCCACACGTCCTCAGGCCTGGGGCATCTGGGGGGCGGCCCCTCCCTCAACTCCCCGGGCCTGCTGTCCTGTGTGGGGGCAGAGCCGCTCCCCAGTTTGTGCCCAGTTTAGGGGCTGGCATGTGGCCGCCACCCGGTGAAAGGGCGCAGAGGGCCGGACCCGAAGGGCTTGGTCACGGTTACTGCGGGGGACTCCGCGCTCCCCGATCCCTCTCTGCACAGAACATTTTAATTGGGTGCCAGCTGTGTGCCAGGGGCCACCGAGGGTGCCCAAGTTGGGCGGGGAGGAGTGTGTAAGCATCCCAGTGAGGGACGATGATGGGGGGGTGCTTTACGGGGGAGGCGGCAGCAGCACATCTTGGAGGGAAGGAGGGCACGCAGGGAGGTGAGTCTGGGCATCTCCCTGGTCGGATGGGCAGCTGCAGGGTGCCTGTGCTGGGGAAGGGGCGGGTGGGCTCTGCCTGGCTCTCCACAGGCCCAGGGAGGATCAAAGAGGCCGGAATGTGGTGGAACCAGGGCAGCAGCAGGACAGAGATGGGGGTGGGGGAAGGTGGGAAGGGGGAGGGGTGGGGGATGGGGGAGGGGGAGGAGGGGGAAGGTGGGAGGGGGGAATGGGGAGGGGGAAGTGGGGAGGGGGCGGGGGAAGGTGGGAAGGGGGAATGGGGAAAGGGGAATGGTGGGGGATGGGGGAGGGTGGGGGAGGATGGGGAGGGGGAGGGGGAAGGGGGGAGGATGGGGAGGGGGAGGCAGAGGGCAGGGGGGAGGGGGAAGGTGGGGGAGGGCAGGGGGAGGGGCCCAAGGATACCTCTTCCTCTTCTGGTTGTCCACCCCCCCACCCCCTCCTGCCCTGAGAGGGAGCACCTCCGCAGAGAAGAGTAGCCCCCATTTTGAGGGCTCAGGAGAAGAGCAGTAGGCATGTGCCTGGGACTCAATTCTCTTAGGGGCCCTGAAAAGGTAATTGCCCTTAAAATCAGAAGAAAAGGGAGTTCCCTGGGGGGCCAGTGGATAAGACTCTGAGCTCCCAATGCAGGGATCCCGGGTTTGTCGGGGAAGTGAGATCCCATGAGCTTGGACTAAGCCTGAGCTCCGCAACTACTGAGCCCACTGCCTCTAGAGCAACAAGAGCAGCATGCCAGAATGAAGACCCCGTGCAGCCAGAAGAGACGAGTCAGAAGGAAACAGTGAACTTTTAGGTTGAAGATAATGTTATACGTAACGTTACATACATAGGAAATATATACTATCAAATGTTAATAAAATTGTCTTTATGCCAACAAAGTCATACAATCAACTTTCAATATTTTTATAGCGGAAGAGCCCCCAGTGGCAGAGGGCCTGGGCCCGGGGCCAGGTAAAGTCTGTACTCACATGGGCTCATTTGATCCTGACCCTCTGTGGAGGATACGATCACTAACCCATTTTACAGATGAGCGAGCCGGGCCGTGGAGAAGAAGCTGCTCACCATGCAGCTGAACGACTCCTGGGTAAAGGTCCCCCAGCTTCCTGGGTAAAGATCCCTTTTGCTCTCAGGACAAAGAACTGGCTGCTCCCATACAACACCCCAGGCCCGTGACACCTCACCTTTCTCCTCTCCGCCCCGCTCCGCCTCGCCATCTGTCTCTCACCCATCCTCGAGGTCCTCAAACATTCCTCATTTCCTCCAGCCCCAGGACCTTTGCAGAGGCTGTTCCCTCTGCCTGGAGGAGACCCTCCCTGAGAGCCAGGAGAGCACCCAGCTCCCCGGGTCTGGAGCTGGTCTCCGGCTGCACCCTCCCCGCCCTCCCATGGGCCAGGAATCACCGCCTCCAGCATCCTGACCTCCCAGAAAAGCGTCTACCTCCCCACCCGCTCCCCACCCCCGCTCCGTGTCTGGTCCACAGTGTGTCCCAGCGCTGAGCACAGAGACTGGCACACAGCAGGCGCCCACCAACAATTTGCTGAACCAACCTGACAGGTTACGACTGTGCCAAGAGTCACTCAGCCAGGCTGCATGGGGTCCCCTGCTCTCATCCAAGGGGCCCTGCAGAGGAGCCCCCCGGGGGGGCCCTCGGAGGCAGGCCTGGGGGTGGGGGCCGTGCAGGTGGCAGGGCTGGTTCAAGGGCAGAGGCAGGAGGCCGTGTAGGAGCTGCTGGCTGGCCTTTCCCTGACGGGGACTAAATCCTCCAGCGGGGCTGGGCCGCCACAGAGGAGACTCGGTGACCCAAGGAAAGCGCTGAGCAGGTTACTGGGCCAGGGAGGAGCCGGGTGAGCGGGCACAGCGGTGACTTTGCGGCCGGCGCAGCCCCTCTGGGTGTTTCCGGAGGCCGTGGCTGCCACGTGCCCTCGTCCGGCCTCCAGGGCCAGGCTCGGGGAGGGGCCTGCTCCCCCAAATCACCCAGCCCCTCTGCCTGGCCTGCTTTCCTCCACCCTCCCCATAAGGCCAGGTCTCAGCTTTCTCTCACTTGACAGAGTCGCATGCAGCCCCGATGTGTGCCAGGCTCTGGGACCCAGACGGCTGGCACAGAGCTCATCATCCAACAGTCGAGAAACAACAAAATAAACTCAAATGAGAATTACCATTAGCATTAGCGCCCGAGGTTGTGAAGCGTGTAGAGAAGGGAGGAGAGAGTAGCAGGCAGGTGGAGAGGGGCTCATCTAGAAGGAACTGAGGACCTGCTGAAAAGGGAGCCGTTTGTGAAGCGCACGGGCCACGCAGAGGCTGGTCTGTGCAAAGGCCCTGAGGTAGGAGCGCACCTGGAAGGTTGGAGGCACAGCCAGGAGGCTGCTGTGGCCGAAGCAGAGAGAGTTAGGGGGGAGGTCAGAGGGCAATGGGGCAGGAGGGGGGCCCAGGGGCTACTGCGCTTTCCAGGTGACCCCCTCTCAGACCTCCTCCTTCGTCCTCCTCCTTGGTTCCCCCCCAGAACAGCCCCACCCATTCCGTGGTACCCCAGACTCTAGCACAACGCCTGGTACCAGTGAGGTGATGACTGACTGACTGACAGACCCCTGACGGTGGAACGGCGGCCCCAGCCTCATGTGGAGGAGGGGGTGGGTGGTTTGGGGACTCTGTTCCCAGGAAATCAACACCATTGCATTCCTGCAGGGCTGCGGTGGGTGTCCCTGTTACTCGAGGGCAAGCCGTTTAAAACACATTTTAGATTAGAAACACCCCACAGATGGAATAGAATGTGAAATGTGCTGAATTTTTGAAGATAGAACAAGAGACTTCAAAGGCATCTCAAGCTGCGCGAGCAGTTGCTGTGTTTGACAAGCTCCGTCCCCCAGGCCAAGGTCACTGTCCTGTAACGTGGGGCTGCCTGGTGGAAAATGAGAGGCTTACTGGACATTCCCCAGGCTGGGGGGGGGGGGCGCCTGGGGGCTCACACTTCTCAGCGCCAGGCTTTTACGTGGACCTCTGCTGATCATCTTAACATGTGTGTACGTGTGTATACACACCCCTTCCCGGCCTGTTTACAGACGGGGAAACCGAGGTCCAGAGAGGCAAAGTCCAAGACCACAATCCACACCCGGGGAGGCAACGTCCTTGCGCTTTGCAAGGCCGGGTCCTGTAACCCCCAGCCGTTATGCTGGGCCAGTTGTTCCACTCCCTGGGGCGTGTCCTTCTGCGTGGGGGCATGGAGAGGTCAGCTAAGTGAAGGTCTCTGGGGCATAGATGATAAAGTTTAAAATGCCTGTAAAACCGTCACAGCATCACAGAGCTTCGTGGTGACACAGTGCAGGATTGGGGTCCCCGCTCTCCCCAGTCAGCCGGAGAGAAGGATGCGGCCAGGCTGTTGCTTTAATAATAACAACAGACGTCCCTGGTGGTCCAGGGGTTAGGAATCCGTCTGCCAATGCAGAGAACACTGTTTCCATCCCTGGTCCTGGTAGATCCCACATGCCTTGGGGCAACCAAGCCCCCGCGCGCCACAACTACTAAGCACTCGTGCCTAGAACCCTTGCTCTGCAACAAGAGAAGCCACCGCAATGAGAAGCCCACACACCGTAACTAGAGAGCAGCCCCCGCCTACCGAAACTAGAGAAAGCCCGAGTGTGGCGATGAAGACCCAGCACCACCAAAAACGAATACATAAATAAAGCTTTAAAACGACAACAACAGTAATGACGACAGCAGTTTCTGCTCATCAAGGCTTGCTCACCGGCCTCCTAGGGAGAGGCATGGGGACTAGCTGGATGCACAGCTCCATTTTACAGATGGGGAGACTGAGGCTCACGTGAGTGTCTGGCCCGAGGCCACTCACTGAGGGTGGTGGAGATAGAATTTCAATCCCATTGCTCTGACTCTGGAGCCTGGCCCACTCAGCCTGCTGCTCAGCCAGACTTGGCTTGCTTGCCTCCAGGATCGAGCCTCTCACTCCGTTCTCTGAACAGAGCCCTGAGATTCCCTAAATCTGTTGGGAACTTTCAGCTATGCTGGGTCTTCATTGCTGTGCAGGCTTTTCTCTTGTTGCAGAGAGCAGCTGGGCCCCCTTTCTAAAGTCTCCCCCTCAGCTTCCTCCTTCCCATTGGCCCTGGGCCGGGCTCTCATTCCTCTGCTATCTTGAACCTCAGATGGGCCTCCCTGTTCACCCATGTGCAGCCGGACTCTGCAGTCGGCTCCCTGGTCTGCCCCGGGCATCCCACCCCCATGCCTTTCCCTACAAAAGCCGCCCAGTCAGCTATTTAAGCTCAAAGCAGATGACCGGGCTGTGGTTCCTGCTGGTCTAGGCCCCTCCTTGATCCCCTCCTGCCTGGACTCTGCCCCTGAAAACCCAGCGTCCCAGCCAGAGGCCCCCAAGTCTGACCCCAAACCCTTGGACCCCACCCACCCTCAACACCCACTCTCCAATCTCCCCAGACACCTTCCACTTATTGGCACTTTGTGTTGCCAGAAATTCATGTTCATTGCCCCCGGTTGGATAATATACAAAAAAAGCAAAAGAAAAGTGAGTCACCCATTAGCTCATCACACAGAATCGGCTAACCCCTGTTCACATTTTCCTGGAGGAACTTTTAGACGTTAAACAAAAATAAAAAATACTTAATAACACATTTATCGAGCAAACTCTTTGTGCTAGGCGCTGGGCCAAGCGTTTCCAGTGGATTCTTTCATTTTACCCTTCCCTCCCTGGAGAGCCTAATGAGTGGGTACTATTATTTTTCTCACTTTACAGATGAGGAAATAGATGTTCAGAGAGGTTAACGTGATTCGTGCAAGGAAGCCAGGCTTTGAATTGGGCAGACGGATTTTTAAGGCAAGTGCTGAGTCGGCAGTGCTGTGGGACCCTGGCTGCAGCCTGGGCCTCCCCGCCCCCAGGAGCCAGGGGTCCTAGTGTCCCACCATTAGCATAACCACGAGCAGCCCTGAAACCCAATTACAAGAGATGACTTGGGCCCCAGCCAGCCGGGCGGCGCAGTCTCCAGCTGTGCGGGAACGAGGGGCTGGGGCCCAGGGGAGCCCCGAGGGGTGGGGGGGACGGTTCTGGGGGAGGGGCCTGGAAAGGCCGCCTGGAGAGGCACTGTGGGTGGGTCCTGAAGGCAGCCTGGACTTCCTGCTCAGTCCCTCTCGGCCAGAGAGGCCCATGGCCCCTAAGGAAGGGCCGCAGGTTCCTCTGCCCCCAGCCTGCTGGGTGATCTCAGGCAGCCCCTTGCCCTGAGCTTCACGTTTCTTCCTGAAAAAGGAGAAGAAAAGTTGGGGCTTCCCTGGTGGCTCAGATGGTTAAGAATCTGCCTGCAGTGCAGGAGACCCAGGTTCGATCCCTGGCTCAGCAAGATCCCCTGGAGCCGGGAACGGCCACCCACTCCAGTATTCCTGCCTGGAGAGTCCCATGGACAGAGGAGCCTGAGAACCAGGGGCTAATTGAGCAGAAAACTAACCACAGGTTGGGAGGGGGAAAGACTGCTGGTTCTGAACAACTGGGAAGGTCGGGGGTTGCATTTTCAACTTCCCCTTCCCCTTAAGGTCCGGCCACCATCGCCTCCCACCCAGACGGCTCCTCTGCTGGCCCTGGCCAGCAGACGGTTCCCCTCCATTCTGTCCAGCAACGGGTGTTCCTTTTCTACTGATGAAAGCAGCATGCGTGCACACATACACACACACACATGGTCCCTCAACCCCACTAACAGCCCAACAAATACAACATCATAGAATGAAGCCCTACCCTCCCTCCCTGGCAGAAGAACCCATCACTCTGAATTTGGCATATGTTTTCTCTGTAACATCTTTCCTGTAGCTCAGATGGCAAAGAATCTGCCTGCAATGCAGGAGACCAGGGTTTGATCCCCGGGTCGGGAAGATCCTCTGGATAAGGGAATGGCAACCCACTCCAGTATTCTTGCCTGGAGAATCCCATGGACAGAGGAGCCTGGCGGGCTACAGTTCGTGGGGTCACAGAGAGTCAGAGATGACTGGGAGACTAACACTACTACTATACTACCTTCTTTTCAACAACTTAAAAAAGTTATTATGTATATTTGGCCGTGCTGGGTCTTCCTTGCTGCACCAACTTTCTCTAGTTTTGGGGTGTGGGGGCTACTCTTCGCTTGCACTGCGCCGGCTCCTCATTGCAGGGGCTTCTCTTGTTTCGAAACGCGAGCTTTAGGTGCGTGGGCTCAGGAGTTGCAGCTCTTGGGCCAGGCTCCAGAGCACAGCCTCAGTAGTTGTGGTCACCGGCTTCGTTGCTCCACATGGGGTCTTCCCAGACCAGGGATGGAACCAGCATTTCCTACACTGGCAGGCAGACTCTTTACCACTGAGCCACCAGGGAAGTCCTGCATGCATTTTCTTTAGAGTTTTACTCTCAATGTCCCTCAACAGGCTATTACCCAGGTCTTCGTGTCTTAGAAAGTGGAGCTCCTGGAATCGGCTGATACCCTTCACAGTGAGGCTTGGGCGGCTCACCAGGCAGGCCCGGGCTGCTCTGGTCAGTCTGCTTTCGTGGCTGTGTGATAATATTCCAGGCTGGGACAGTCCCACACCCATCCACCTGTCCTCCCACCGACCATCAAATGTGCTCATTTTTGTCTCTTGCAAACCCAGCCAAAGTAGCATCTTGCACACAGCCCATGAGCCCAGGTCCAGAATTTATTTCCTTTATGCCTGGGAACGAGACTGCTGGGTTGTGGTATATGAACATCTTTTAACTCAACTAGTTACTGCCAAATTGTTCTCCAAAGTGGTTGTTCAGATGATCGTTTTAAAATATAAATTAGATCATGTCACTTCCCTGCTTGAAACTCTCAAATAGTTTGCTATTAAACTTAGAATAAAATCTATATTCCCCTCCACAAATGCATGGCTGCATTCCATCCTACATTCTCCCTGGTCTCCTGGACTTCTTTCTCTTCCTCGAATAGGTCTGGCTCTCTCATGCCCCAGGACCTTTGCACATACTGCCCCGCCTCTGCCTGGCACATGCTTTGTCCATCTTTTTCTAAGCTGGCTCCTGCTCATCTTTGGGGTCTTCAATGAAAATGTTACCTCTTCTGAAAGGCCTACCCCTGAAGTGCCTCCCACCCTGTTCCTCTTATCACCCTGTTTATTTCCTTAAGAGGACATCTCATGGTCCTGGAGTGATCCCATCCTCTCTTTTATTTGCTGGTTCATTACCAGCATGGCAGCCTGTAAGAGGTCCTGGCCTGATTGGTCATTCCTGCGTCCTGGAGGCCCGCATGGCTGGCACCAAAGATCTGCTCTCCGTGTCATTCACTCATTCAACAGATGCTGATGCAGCCCCATCTGGTTGAAATGTCCAGAGGAGAGCGAGGCTGAGTTTCGGGCAGAGGGGCAGCCAGGACCGTGGGGCCCTGGCCTTCTCCCATGGCCGTGGGGAGCCGTGGAGGGTGCTAGAGTGAGGCAGCCTCAGGGTCAGGCGAGCACTTTAAAAAGCAGCTCCGGGGCCTCCCTGGAGGCTTAATGGTAGAGAATCACTTGCAAATGCAGGAGACACGGGTTCGATCCCCGGTCCGGAAAGATCCCACATGCCGAGGAGCATCTAAGCCCGTGCACCACAACTGCAGAGCCTGCGCTCTAGAGCCCAGGAGCCGGAACCGCGGAGCCCACGGGCTGCAACGACTGACGCCCAAGCGCCCGAGAGCCCGTGCTCCAACAAGAGGAGCCACTGCAATGAGAAGCCTGCGCACTGCCACTGGCGGCTAGGCCCCGCTCGCCACAGCTAGAGAAAGGCCTGAGCGGCAAGGAAGACCCAGCATAGCCATAAATAAATACAACTGGGGGGGAAAAAGGCGGCTTCTCAGAGCTGAGGGGGAGCCTACTGAAGGGAGCAGACCTGCAGGGAGGGGCTGGGGGGATGGTGGTGGCCGAGGATGGGCTGACGGGGGGCCGGGAGGAGAGGTGATGCTAAACCCACAGGGACCAATTAGGGCATGAGACTGGCTTCCAAATGTGGCTCAACCCAGTCGATGGAAGGAGCACCCTGGTGTTAGGGAACAGCGGGGTTCTGGCCTCTGTGATGCCCCGGCCCCCACCTTCCACCCCTGCAGGAAGCTGGAAGGAAGCTCTCCCCGTGATGCTGAGAGGGGGGCAGAAGTCCAGAGGTGCATCCTCGGAGCCCGGCGAGGTCCCCTTGAGCTAGTCCAGCCCCTCTGTGTATAGACGGGGAAGCCGAGGCCCTAAAAGGAAAGGAACCAGAAGACCACATGGCTGAATCTCACCCTTGTTGTTGCTTTTGGAATATGAGGTGTGGTACTGAGATCAAAGAGACGTCCTTCTTCCCGATAGAGACTGAGGAAAGGCAGCAAGCCCGTGTGAGACGCAGGGACCGTGTCAGACACCAGGAAGGACTTCTGCAGAAACTCCACCCCCCAGACCCAGCCTTCTCCGGCCGCCTCCTCTGCGCAGTCCTGTCTGGGGCTCTCAGCGCACAAGGCTGGGAGGTGGCTCGTTCAAGGTCACTCGGCCAAGACGAGGTCACTCGTGCCTGCGTGCTCAGTCACTTCAGTCGAGTCTGACATTTGCGACCCCACAGACAGTAGCCCCACCAGGCTCTTCTGTCCATGGGATTCTCCAGGCTAGACTACTGGAGTGGGTAGCCATGCCCTCCTCCAGGGGATCTTCCTGACCCAGGGATCGAACCTGTGTCTCCTGCGGCTCCTGCATTGCAGGTGGATTCTTTATCACTGAGACACTCACCTGGCTCTAAGACCAGTGCTCCTTTGTTGGGAGGGCCAGGGGTGGGACTGGGAAGCTCCAGGCCCCTCCTGTCCCAGGCCCTGGGGTCCGAGAGCTCAGGGTGCCCCCTTCCTGAGGGTCTCACGGTGGCCTTCTGGCCCCTCCCATGTTGTATCCTGTGGGGACCAGATAGGACCCCAGCCTGGTTCCAGCCCAGCGGCTTCAGGTGGCCCTGGGCTGGGTGCCCCTGCTCCCAGGCCTGTGGGCCTCCCAGCTGGAGCCGCACTCCTGGCAGGAGGAGGTGGCAGCCATTGGTATGCGAGGCGGTGCTTCAGCCCCTCCGAGGCCCAGCCTTTCCGCTCAGCTCTTTAAGGATCCCTCCTCGGCAGCGGCAGCGTGGTGGTTGCTGGGCAACCCCATCCCCCACTGTCACCGGGGCCCTCCCCCTCCTCCTGTGTCCCTCCTCTCTGGGTCCTCCCAGTGCCCCATCGCAGAGGAGTACTTAGCTCAGAACCTGCCAGGCCTGGCTGCACCCATGCCGGGCAGACTGGGGGGCCTTGAGTGACCCCACCCAACCCCGGACCTGGACCACAGCTCTGCTCCACACCAGGACTCGGGCTGGGGACCCTGACTCAGGACACCCCATCTGCAGATTCCCACGACTCCACCCCCAGCCTCAGTGGCTTCAGCTGCCCTGGGGTACTGGAGCTTGTTGGGGGGACAGAGAGGACCCAAGGGGAAGGGCCCAGGAACTGAGTCCCCCGGGGAGGTGGCCTACTCGGGGCACGGGGCCTCAAGAGCCCCTGGGTGGTGGTGGAGACCGAGGCAGTAAACTGGGGCAGGCGTGGGAGCAGGAGGAGGTGGGGAGGATTTTGAGCCCTGAAGAAGGTCTGCGGGGGGTTGAGAAGGGGCGGCGGTGGGGTGGAGGGGTTGTCCGTGGAGGTGGGGCTCCAGCAGGTCTCTGAGCCTACAGTCTCAAAACCCCGAATTTTCCACCCCCCACCATCCTCCACCCTGCCCTCCACTTCTCCCTCCCCGGGCAGTCAGGGAACCCTGCTCCCTGGCTCCCCAACATCGTGGGTGTGTGCCCTCTCTTTTCCTCCCTCCAACTTCCTTCCCGATCAGGCCTGTACTTCTAGCCTCTCCCGGGTCCCACAGCCCTCTGCCCACGAGCTGCTCCCCACCCAGCCCTCCGGGCCTCGGCATGGGCTGACCCCTCCGCTCAGGCCATCGTTTTAAGACACAGCTCACGTCTCCCTTCCTGAACCTGACTTGGGATGTGTGTAACAGGTGCAGGATAGCCAGAGTCAAGAAACGCTTGAGTCGTCATCAGGAGCACTGCTTCTGCTGGGAAAAGGGCCCAGGAGTGAGGGGGGTAGGGGCTAGTGAGAGGCAGCCCCGGGTGCCTGGAGGAGGTGGGGGAATGGGGTGGTGGTGATGTCATCTGTGGGGGAACGAGGGGGCTCCCAAGGGGCAGGGGGCCCATCAGAGACAAGCAGCCTCAGTCCTGCCAGGGCCGGGGAGGGTGGGCTGGTGGGGAACGCCGCGCCCTGGGGTGGTACGGTCTTGCCTCTGCTGTGGGCCGGTTCTGACTTTCTTTTGCGTCCTTCTCCCCACCCACCCAGGGTGGTAGCTGTCAGTCCGGATCTCCATCCTTCACCTCCCATCACCCCCACCCACACACACACTCCAGGACCCCACGCTGCCATACTCCCGGAAGTGTGTGGCTCCCCCTGGAGCCCCTGGAACCGTCATCTCGGGGCATTTTCAGGAATCACAGTTGGCCTCGGGCAGCTCTGTCACCGGTGCCTGCAGGGCTGCCTCAGCAGCGCCTGACTCTTCTCCCCAGGTGCCCGGCGCCGCAGCAGGTGCTGGGGACACGCAGGGACCACGAGAGGCCCAGGATGTGCCCTCAAGGGGCTCACTGTCTCCTGGGAGGGACAGACAGTAATGAAACACAGAAAGAACACGGGCTCCATCAATCCTGAGCCTCAGCAAAGCTTCACGTACAACCGGGGAAGAAAACACTGCCGGCCACGCCCCGATCTCAGAGATGTGAAAGTTTCGTCCACATAAATCACACAAAATGGGGCTTCCTGGGCAGCTCAGTGGTAAAGAATCCGCCTGCCCAGTGCAGGGGACACAGGTTCGATCTCTGGTCCAAGAAGATCCCACATGCCCTGGAGCAACTAAGTCCGAGTGCCACAACTACTGAGCCTGTGCTCTGGAGCCCGGGAGCAGCAACTGCTGAGCTCAGGAGCGGCAACTACTGAAGCCCACGTGCCCTAGAGCCTTCCTCTGCAACAGGAGAAGCTACCGCAATGAGGAGCCCGCACATGACCAGGAAGAGTAGTTCCCGCTTACCTCAACTAGAGAGAGCCCGCCTGCAGCAGTGAAGACCTAGGACAGCCATAAATACATAACTAAAATTATAAAAAAAAATATAGACCCTTCCAAGTGGAAGACAAGGGGGGAAGAGAGAGCAAGTGACCCCATTGGGAAAAATGGATTCTGGAAGGCCTCTCGAAGGACAGGATGGTCAAGCCCTGGGCTGAGGGGTCAGTAGGAGCTGACTTGGTCCGGAGAGGCGGGAGAGGGCAGGGTAGTGGGACCCCTGATTCAGTGCTGTGGGCAAGAGTGCACCCAGCGGCAGAGAGAAGCCGGGGCAGGGGGGCTCCCAGCCCGGCCACAGGCTGCCCTGCCCACCCTTCCCCACGGCCCCCAGCACCTGTCCTCGGGAGTTGCTGGCTTTGTCCGACCTAACTTTGCCCCTGCTGTGCCCGCTCCCTGGAGCACCCTCTCTGGGACTTCCTCCTGAGTTGGGGCCTTCTTGCCCCAGAAATTCTGCCCTGGGGCCCAACCCTCCGTGCTGTGCGGGATGCAAAGGTCTAGTGCACAGAGGCGGAACGGAAGGGGGAGCGTGGTGGTGCTAGGACTTGGATCAGAGAAGTTGCTGTGACTTTCTGCGGGGAACTGGTGTGCCCAGCCAGGTGTGTACCGCCAGCCTCCTCACAGGCTACATGCCCGTGATTCAAGGAAACCTAACAGGATGCGCCCGGCTGTCACCAGGAGACCGCGGTCTGGGATGGCCAGGTGTTCGGTGACGGCACTTCTCGCCCCCACCCCCCATCACGTGTCCCCAGAGGCAGGGGACCCTGGGGCCTCAGAAGACAGTGATCTCCAAGACCAAGAACCCACAGATGGGGCCACCGGGAGGCTCTCTGGCTCCAGGTGAGGAGCTGGAGGTCTACCCTCCCTGGAGATGATGTCCAAGCTGGGGCCTGGGGGTCAGGCTAAGCCTCTGACTTTTGGGCAGCTGGCCCAAGGTCATGCCCTCTGAACAATAGCTCTTAGTCTGTTTAGGGGTGCTGACCCCTGACCACTCCCTCGGGGGCTTCGTTTCTGGACACCCAACACCGAGTCTGAGGACAAGGGGTCCCTGGTGATGCCCACTGACCATCCAGCGGGGCAGACCCTACCCTTCCTGTGGGTCAGGTAGTGTCTCCTGCTGCCCCCAGCCCAGCCCAGAGCAAGCCTCGGCAGGGCCAAGAGTGGCACAACCTCAGCTGCCAATAACTCACGATGAGTTGTGCTGTCGCCGCACTTCACAGTATACAAAGCACCTTCCTCTCGGGGCCTCAGCAGACTGTCACGGCAGCCTCGGGAGGTGCGTGGTGACCCCGTTAAGATAAGGGACAGGGAGGCTGGCGTAGGGCCAGGGTCAGCAGCGGGTGAGCGGTGGGGGCGGTGAGCAGAGTCCACATCTGAGAACTCCCTAGAGGGCAGGCAGGTGGGGGGAGGCAGGGCCAGCGTGACCCCGGCTGCCCAGCAGTAGGGCCCACTGCACCTGGATGCCAGACACCGCCTGGGTTACTGTCGCCCTGGGGCCTGGGGAGCTGGGGCTTCGGTGAGCCCAAGGCTGAAACTGTCCCCGTGTGATCCGTGCTGCCTTGTGCACACAGCATCTCTGTGAGTGCCTGGCTCGAAGATTAGCTCAGTCCTCCTGGGCTGGGCTCCCACCAGCCCATGCCCTTGGGGAGCCCCGCAGCACCCAGGGGCTCAACTCAGCAAGTGTGTGCCGAATGAACAAGCGATCTTTCTGAACCTCACGACCAATAGTGCCTCTGCTGTACCCACCCTCCCTGGCACCCTGCCCCTTCCGAGACAAAGACCAGACTCTCCAGACTTGTCCAAGGCCCTGTATGGACACCTGGCCTGGTTGACATCAGTCATCTCATCTTCCACCACGGCCCTCTTGACTGTGACCCCGTAACTCCAACCAAGAATGCTAGATCTCCAAACCCCAGGCTACTTCACGTCCCTGACAAGAAGCTGAAATGAGCTTCTGGGGTCTGCTCAGAACATTCCTCCTGACCCAACTCAAGGGCCACCTCCCCTGGAAAGCTGTCCTTGATGTTGCAGTTGACTTGCCCCTGTGTCCTGGGGCCACGTGGTGACAATGTCTGTTTCAGGGAGATCCTGCTAAGCTTTAACTATTGAAGTGTCCACCCCGCTGCTGGATTTCCAGCTTTGCCAGGGCGGGGTCTAGCAGGGCCTGATTCCCTTTGGTTCTGGGTACCCAAAAAGCAACCGGCACAGCGGACCTCCACGTTCCCTGAACTGTGTCTCGCCACCGGGAACATCAGCTTGATGGACTATCATGCAGCCGTTAAAACCACTGTTACGGGGACTTCCCTGGTGGTCCAGTGGCTAAGACTCCCAATGTAGGAGGTCTGGGGTTTGATCCCTCGTCAGGGAACTAGATTCCACATGCCACAACTAAAAGATACTGCATGCCGCAAGTAAAAGCTCTCCCACGCTGCAGTGAAGATGAAGGATCCCGCGTGCTGCAACCAAGACCCGGCGCGGCCAAATAAATATTAAAAAAAAAAGAGCTATATCCATACCATCCACTCTACTCTGAGGCTCTGAGTGCCTGCTCTGTGTCAGCCCTGTGCTTGGCGTGCGGGTGGGAGGGACAGAAAGGGGTCCCTCCTTCAAGGGATTCAGTTTAGAAGAGGAGGGAGACCCAGACATAATTCCTGAGCAACCTGTTAAGTGCCACGACAGAGGGAAGACAGAGCCCCAGGGCCCCCACGTCCATCTGGGGGTCTGGGGAGGCGGAACGGAAACCATAGCTCTGTAAAAATTACAGCCGACAGTGCGTGGACAAGCCTGGAAGGGAACAGCGGCTGACTGAGGCTGATGGAGGAACTGAGGCTGTTGACGCCACAGGGTGGTGGCGTTGTGGGTTCTTTTTCTTTCCTTTATTGTTGGGATAATGCTGTTTGGACAATAAATAAAAATTGGGAGGAAAAAAATAGCTGTTTGGTGAATTGAGTATAAAGCAGGGGAAGGAAATGGGGAGGGAGAGGAAAGAGGGGCCCAGGCAGGGGTGCTCGCTCTGGGCTGGGGGGTGGCGAGAGGGACGGGCGGGCACAGGACGTAGGGGAGACAGGGGCCAGCATCCCTGACGGCAACCTTCCCCCAGGGAGAAGCCAGGGGGGTGTCCCAGGGAGGGGGCTGGCCAGGCACCGAAGGACAGCAAAGCACAGGGTAGGCTGGGCTCCTCGAAGGGTCTATCACCCGCCTGCAGCTGGGACAGTGGGTGGAAGGGGCTGGGATGGACTTGGCAGAGGAGGTCTCAGCCAGATTGGGGATTCTGTGGGGGGACCGGCAAGCTGTGGGGCCCAGATGGAGGCGGTGGGGCTCCAGGAAGAGGTTAAGGACTTGCTCAGAACAGCCCTCCAGGGGGAAGGGTTGCAGGACTGGATGACCGAGCGAGCTTGGTGACAAGGTCTGGCCAGGGGACGTGTGGACAGACAGGGGGGCCTCCTGAGTATCCTAGAGAAGGCCAAGAGCATGGGGACTTTCCAGGCTCAGATGAGGGGGGTCTGGTCCACCCCCACCCTCATACTAGACCCCACACAACAGGTGCAGACACTTCCTAAGTCCCTCATGTGTGCCAGGCACCGCCCTGGGCACCTTCCTACTCCTCCAACCCTCCTGTTAACCCTTGGAGGTAGGCTGTTCGTGCTCCCATTTTTACAACAGGGGACACTGAGATTTGGAGAGGTTAAGTAACTGACTCAAGGTCACAGTCAGCTGGTGAGGGGCAAGGCCCGGCTGGGGGCCCTGCCCGCTCAGGCAGCTTGGCAGAGCAAAGTGAGCGAGGCAAGCGAGGGGGAAGGGGCGCCAGGCAGGGAGGAAGGGGTTACCTTGGCACGCACAATAGATGATGGGTAGCTGTTTGTGAATGAATGAATGGAGGGTTGGTTGGAAGGATGAATGAATGAGTGCAGAGAGGAGGGGTGTAAGGGGAGGCGCACGTGAGCGAGAACCCGATTCTCTCTCCCCGCCCCCCTACCCCCCGCGCTGGAGGCTGGCTCTGGGAGCCTCCCTCCTCAGCCTCCCCCCCTCATTGGGGACAGACACCCCAACCTCCCCATCCATTTTAGCCGAGGGCAGGAAGAGGGGGACGTGGAGGCCGAGTCTCCCGGGTTGGGCCCGAGTCCCCGCGCGGCGGCGCAGCCTCCCGCGCCAGGTCCCGCCGGCCAGTGCGCAGCGCGGCGCCCCCGCCCCCGTCGCCTCCTCCCCGCCCTCCCCTCCCGCCCCGCTCCGCGCCTGCACGCACGGCCCCCGCCGCCGCCGCCGCACAGCCTGGTTCCCCGCGCCCTGCTCGCCGCCGCCGCCGCCGCTCGCGCAAGCACCGCTGCTAGCCCTCGCCCGGCCGAGCGCACCCACCCCGGCCGCCGGCCCACCCCCATCCCGCCCCGCGCACGCCCCCCGTGGCTCCGCCGGGCGCCGGAGCCGGGCAGATGCGCCGCCGCGCGCCCCCCGCCCTGGGCCCGCCACCGCGCCCCGCCGCGCGCCGGGGGCTCCTTTCCCGGGCGCCCCTGGGCACCCTCCGGCTCCAGTTTCCGCCCGCTCCTTGGAATAACCCCTGAGGCTCCAGTCGTCGCCGCAAAGTTTCCCGAGGAGACCCGCCTCCCCGGCCGCTGCGCAGGTAAGGATGGATGTCCGGGGCGGGGGCCGGGGTCCGCGCGTGCGGGACGGGGCGCCGGGGCCAGCGGGGCGGGGAGGGCGAGTGCAGGGAGGCGCCGCAGGATCCCGCTGCCCGGCTTTGCCCGGCTGCCGCGGGGACCGTGCAGCCTTTGGGATTTGGGGAGGGGGTGCCCCCCACCCCGAGTCGACAGCTGAGGACCCATGGCGCTCGCTCCGCCGCGGGCAGGCGCGGGGTGCGCGGCCGGAGGCTCCACTCTCCAGCAGAGGCTGGAAAGGGCGGGGGCTCGGCGGGAGCCCCGACCCCAGCCCTTGCTGCGCCCCCAGGGAGACGGCCCTGCCCGCGGGGGTCGCCTAGCTGAGCCGGACGGTGCCGACTCTCCGAGCCGAAGGGCTTGGAGCGCGCTAAGAGAGGCAGCCTGCCGGCCCGGGCGCCGCGCTCCCGTTCCCACCAGCCTCGTGAGTCACGGCTGGAGCGAGGTTTTATTTTTAAAACGACTTCGAGGGGGGCTTAAGCAGCCTCCAACTTCCCTCCCCGTGCGCGCGGTGGACTGTCAGCCTTGCTCGGGGCAGGGGACCAGGGCGGTGCACCTGGCGGCTAGAACGATGGGACCTCCAGGCTGGAGGCGGGGGGCTGCCGGTGCCCCCCACCCCCAAGCCAGAGGCCGGGGTCGCCCCTCCTCCCGGGGCCTGGAGGCTCAGGGCCGGAAGGTTGGGGAGTGTTGTTGCCCAGCTACAGGGAGCCCTGGCTGATCAGAGCTCTCGGAGGAGGACAAAGTTGTGGAGCGGGTGACATCAGGGAGCTGCCCCAGGCCTGCGGGCGCCCCGGAGGGCTCTGAGGCTCTCTGGGGCGTGTGTGGCTTCAAACACAGCCCAGCTGGGCTGTGCGAGGCCCCTGTGGCCCAAGCCAGAGCGCTGATGCGAATAAATGAAGCCTGGGCTGGGGGCAGAGGTGGGGTGCATCTGGGTCCTACCCTGCCCCACCCTGGCCCCTGCGTCCTCAGGGACCAGTCTCTCTGATTTCCCTCCCCAAGTGAGCTTAGGAGCTGGGGAGCAGGCTGTCTGTATGGGCGCATGGAGCCCGTAGAATGCAGGATGCCACTGGCAGAGGAAGGTGGGCTGGGGCATGTCCCTTTCTGCTCAGCAGCTACCGGCAAGGTGGCCACGCTCAGGGGCTCCGGGCTCAGATTTCTGTAGTGAAAGCCAATGGCATGTCTTCCTGCCAGCCCCAAGAGGAGAGGCGCAAACATCACCTGTCAGCTGGAGCCGACTCCGTGGGCGACTGTGCAGGGCTTCCTCGGAGGTTTAAATGGAAATGGTCTGAGCTGCCAGCCAGGGCTCCTGCCCGTGAGAGGGTACTAATCAGGCAGAGGGGAGGCCCTGGTAGGGGTGAGGGGCAGAAGGAGGCTGTCACATCCTGGCTTGAGGGGTCAGCCGCGGGTTGAGAGCAGGAGAGAGGAAGGCAGACAGAGTGTCTGTGTACTGGGGGGTGTTATGTGTGTGCCCCTGGTCCCGTGATCTCACAGACAGCTGGGGCTGGACACTTCTGTAAAAAGTCTCCCCGGCCATGAGTTTAAGGCAGGTGTGTCCTGGGGCAGCTGGAGCCTGCAGGAGTTCCCCTAAACCCTGGCCTGCGGGCCTTCGCTCTTCCACTTACTGGCTGAAAGTCCTTGCTTCTCTGAACCTCACTTTGCCTTGCTGAGTGTACTCACCCCCGAGGCTGAGCTTGGGGGAGCGGGGACAGGATGCATTACACCGTAGGGCAAGGTGGACAGATGTCTTGCTCTGGGGTTGAAGGGGTCCCCGAGGGCTCTGGGCACCTACAGAGGCCTTGGAGGGCCGAGGGGGTCAGATTCCCCAAAGGCCGGGGACTGATGGTAGACAACAGCCTGCCGCTGACCCTCAATGTCAGCGTCCTTCCTGGCGTGTACCCCCCTCCGCCTGGCACCTCCTCCTCTTCAGCCCCCGGGAGGTCCCCTCAGCTGGGCTCTACGGAGGTGGTGGGGGCTGCCACCCCATCGCATCACCTGCTGCCAGGGCTCTGCGTGCAGGGCACTGGCCTGCGAGACTCCGCTCTGTGCAGACTGAGGGCTGCTGGCTGAGCCCGTGTCACCCACGGGGTGGCCCTGGGCCTGCCCCTCTGGCCACCCGTTTCCTTGCCTGCACAGGGGGATACAGCGGCTCCTCCACCCTGGGGGAATGGGTGGGCACCCTGAGCGTGGGATGGCAGGGCGTGTGCGTGCCTGCTTCCACGTCAGCCGAGAGATGGACGGGCGCTCCAGGGGGACCTCACACAGCGGGTGTCAGGGGACAGAGGCAGGCCCGGAACCGGCTGACTGCCCGCCGAGGCCCAGCGCGGCGGCAGGTGTCAAGAAGCGGCTGCCCTGGTGTCGGGTGGGGGGATGAGGCCCCTGAGGCTGGCTGGGCACAGCCCCCTCTGCCCATCAGGTGGGACAGAGGCAGCGGGCAGGGAGGCAGTGCTGGGAGGGGGCGGACGGCTCAGGAGTGGCGGGGAGTGGGAAGGCCCTGCCCCGAGAGGCAGATGGCCCCACTGTGTGTCCTCTGGCAACCGGGGACCTGCTGGCCGCCAGCTCCCCAGCCAGTGAGGCTGCCCCGGAGTCAGGGCTGGGAAACGGCCTGGTCTCAGAGGTGGGGCCTGGCCAGGGCTGTTGCGGGGCTTCGGCGGGGCCCACTCTTCTGCCCCCAGGGTCCTCGGGGAGGGTTGTGGTTTCTGGGGAGGTTCTCCGCCTGGCCTGCTGACCTCAAGCAGATGACTGCATCTCGTCGGGCCTCGATATCCTTGTGTGTAAAGTGGGGCAACAGCAGCACCCGCCGTGGGGGAACCCCCCGGGAGATGATACATCTGAAGCTTCTAGCAGAGTTTACGCCTAGCGGGGCAGTGTGCCCTGGGAGCCCCTGGCTCACACTGGGCTGAGGGCTTTCAGCTTCTTCAGGCCTTGGAGGAGCAGGAAGGACTGCCCCGGGTCCCCCCACCCCAGCCAGCAAAGTCCATTCTGGGTGGGATCTCATCTCAGTGGGCTGGGGGCTGGCAGCCCCAGTGTCAGTGGGAGCGTCCAGGAGCTACGGGGTGAGGCTGAGGGGTTTTCATTTTGGAGCCCTTGGTGGGATGGGGCGTACGGGCTGTGCTGGTTCGGACCAGGAGGGGAGTAGGGGTGTGTGGGCGTGGCTGAGGCCCCAAATGCTCACCACCCAGAGGGGCCTCAAGGGCTCTGGAAGGGTGGGGCTGGCGTGGGCCTCAGGCCTGCTTGCTGCCTTTGATGTGTGGGCTTGGGGGTTCCCCTCCCCAGCACCTGGGTTCTCCCCGAGACAAAGTTCAGGCCTGCTCCGGCTTGTACCAGGCACAAGGCGGTTGTATTTTGTCCTCTGCCCCGAGGCAGTCACCCAAAGAAGGCCAGGAGACGGGGGCAGATGGCCAGAGGAAAAGACAGGTGGGCAGACTGTGTGACCCCAGGGTGCTCCTGCCATGCCACGCGACCCCAGCCGGCCCGGCGCCCCCCAACATCAGCCGGAGCGGAGAGGGCTCTGTAGAGAGGGCCATGTTTGTGCAGGCCTGTTTGCCTGAGCAGCGGGTGGAGGTCTGTTTACCGCCGCCTGCCCGCGGCCCCCAGAGCCCAGCCGCTCCCTGGGGTCAGCGGCCCTGCGGATGATGTCAGCATTCGGGGGCCTCGCCTCGCCTCATGGAAGTTGTTTGCTGGATCCAGTGCAGCCCTGGGGTTTGAGTCTCCCACGATGGCCTTGCACGTGTAGCCTCCCACCCGGCGAAGTTGGGGATGTGACGGTGTTGGGGACCTGGGGGGCCGGGCACAGACACTGCCGTGGCGGTGGGCGGGGTGGGGCTGGCTCACATGGCACCCCTGGCTTTCCTATCTTTCCCTCCCTCCCTCCTTCCCTCCGTTCCTGCCCATTCATCCGTTCATTCATTCAGTGCTGGGCACCAGTTGTGGCCAGGCGCGGGGCTGGGCTCTGAGGGGGTGGAGGGGAGGCTTGGGGAGAGGGGAACCAGAGCAGCTGCAAGTCTTGCCCTCAGGGAGCTACAGCTGGGAACGGGGGTCAGACTGCGATCGGATGCTTCCTCTCCTACTTCGGAGCCTTGGGCTCTGAAGGCGGGAAGGCAGCCCTGTGAGGTGGGGGTGACCGGGGAGCCTGCTGGGGCCCGGGATGAGGGGAGCGGGTGCTTCAGCCAAGGAGGTGAGGGTGGAACAGGAGTCGGTGAGAAGGGGCAGGAGGAAGGGGCCCGGAGGACAGAGCCTGCAGAAGGGGCCGTGTGTGCGGGGGGCGGGGGCAGCCTCTGCAGGCGGGTCTGCTGGGAGCCTGTGTCCCGCCTCCCTGGTCCTGCTGGCTGGTCCATCTCCATCTCTCAGGACTCCTGGGCCGGCCTCGACGACGACTGGCTGCCTAGTCCTCCTGGGCAGGGGTTGGGGGGCCCTGGAGGGTGGTCCCCTGTTCCCGAGAGAGCTGTGTGTCCACCTGCGGGGGCAGTCTCTGACGGGCCAGGAGGGAGAATCTCTGGGCTTGTTTCTGATGGGGACAGAGGACCCCGGTGTAGACCGAGAACTGCTAGTGATGAAGGGCGTCCCCTCCCCTGGCTCGGAACCTCCCTCAGAAGTGGGGCTGGGGAAGAAGGGAGCGTGGGCGGGGCTTCCTGGAGGCTCCAGGCCCCAGCTGTATGGGGCTCAGCTAACCACTAGGGGACACTGCCTCCCAGGCAGAGCGCCGGACCCAGGCTTCCGGAGGGCGGATGGGCCCAGGTGTGCACTCTCTGCGTACGGGGTTGGTGGGGGTGGGGTGGGCGTTCGCTAGCAGGGAGGCAGCGGCTGAGCCTTTGGGGACGGCTTTGTACTTCATTAAAACCGGGATTAAAAGTGGGGTGACGGAGATGCTGGTCCTGGCCGCTCCTGTCTGCACGGCTCTCGAGAAGCAGCTCTGTGGCAGCTTCATTTTGCTCCCGTTCCCTCCCTCTGCCTGAATTAATCGTTGGCACCAGATTACAACAGATTTAGCAAACTGTAAAAAAAAAAAAAAAAAGGGAGAGAGCGTGTGAGCGAGGAAAGGGGGACTGAGTTCAGAGGAGAGGACGCGGCATCGGCATTTATCTACAGAAGCAAATTGCTCTTGTCGGCCCGTCACCCCTCCAGCCTCCACCTCCAGCGATGCCTGCCTGGGAAGGGCTGCGGGAACAAGTCCCGACAAACACTGCTGGGCGCTGGCGCCAGGATGGGCTTCTCCTGGGGGCGGGCTGCCAAGGGCTGCCTGGTGGAGCAGAGAGGAGAGCTGAGTTTTCAGGGGACCCTGGAAGGGTGGCACATAGGCTGCTTTGGGCGGGGGATGCCTGGCTGGGCTGGTCCTGGGTGGTGGGGGGGTGGGGGGTTGGGGACCAGGGATCGGAGGCCCTGTGTGGCAGGGATGGCTAAGGGTGGGGTTGTGTCTGTCTGTCTTGCTCACTGGTGCGTCCCCAGCCCTGGAAGGGGGCCCTGCACACAGTAGGTGCGCAGTGGGGTGCAGGGAATGGGTGAGTGAAAGGTGACGGCTTGGCTGAAATGCCTCGGGAGCTGGTGTGGTAGCAGCGGAAGGTCCAACCTGCCAGCTGAGACTCCTGGGAATGAAATTGGCCGGACTGAGCTGCCCCTCAAGGGACTCACCCCCCTAACCCCCAGGTCCTGGGTCAAGGATGTTCCTGCAGGCCTTCGAGGGAGCTGCCCCCTGGCTTTCCTGGGATGACCTGGATTTAAACATGCTCTGCTGTGGTCAGACTGGAGGGGCCTGGTTCTGTCTCAGGGAATCTGGCTCCCGGCAGGCCCACCGGGCTCCTAGGCTGGGCTGTGCTGCCCCTGCCCTGAGTAGCGGGCTTACGTTTAGCGAGGATGGGGAGACTCAGAGAGGCTGCCCAGGGCAGGCCAGGCCCGGAGCCCACCCCTGATGAGTTATGCACAGTCCCAGTCGTGGCAGAGTCAGGCCAGGACGGGAGACAGGTGTGCACGGTGGATCATACCTCCCACACATCCACACACACTCACACTCCTGCACCCAAGGCTCACGCCCGTCCCTCCTAACCTGCGGCCTGAGCTGGGCTGAGCCAGGATCTGCTGAATGAACCCCACAGCCGCCCCCACCCCACCCAAGATCCCACTGCTAAAAAACGCCTTGAGTGGCTGCCACCCACCCTGCCCAGGGCCTCTTCATGTGCAGCCCCTGCTTCTCTTGCCCATGTAGACAGGGCAGCCTCTGCTTTTCTTGGGCCCCAGTAGTCATGTATGGATGTGAGAGTTGGACCATAAGGAAGGCTGAGTGCCGAAGAACTGATGCTTTCGAACTGTCTCACTGGAGAAGACTCTTCTTGAGAGTCCCTTGGACAGCAAGGAGATCAAACCAGTCGATCCTAAAGGAAATCGACCCTGAATACTCATTGGAAGGACTGATGTTGAAGCTGAAGTTCAAATACTTGGCCACCTGATGTGAAGAGCTGACTCTGGAAAAAGACCCTGATGCTGGGAGAGATTGAGAGCAGGAAGAGAAGGGGACGACAGAGGATGAGATGGTTGGATGGCATCAATGACTCAGTGGACATTAATTTGAGCAAACTCTGGGAGATAGCAAAAGACAGGGAAGCCTGGGGTGCTGCAGTCCATGGGGCCACAAAGAGCGGGACGTGACTTAGTGACTAAACAACAGCTCTCTGGGGAGGGGGTGGATGCAAAGGAGTGAGAAGCTGGGGTGACAGCCCTTCCTCAAGCCCTGCCCCAGCTGAGGAGGCCGAGAGACTGTCAGCCTTGCAGCCTGACCTCTGACCCCAGGAGGGAGCCCAGCAGACAGGCCGGCATGGCACTCGGCGGGGCCACCTGCTTGGGACCAGCATCAGGGGGAGGGCTGGCCCGCTGTGTGGGGCTGGCCAGCGAACAGAGAGACGGTTCCTAGCACAGAGAGTGTGGCAGGGGTCTCAGAAGCCCTTCCCCTCCTTATGGAGACTGTACCTGCTAGAGACTGCCCACCTGTCTCAGGGAGGCAGACCACACACACTCCCCTATCCCCCACCACCCAGTCAGAGCCTTGCCTCTCTGTATGCCTCAGTCTCCCCACTACTGTTGACCAAGGGGTTGGACCACTAGGTCCCAAAGGACCCAAGAACATCATGGCTCTGGGACTCTGAGCCCTGAGACACCTCTAGACTTAGCTATTGAGGGGGCTGGGCGGTGCCATGCCCACACTCTGCCTGGCTCATTTTCTTCCCACTGTGAGTAGGGAGGCTGAGGCACGGAGTGGAGAAATGCCTTCTCCAAGGCCAAGTGGAAGTCGGGATCGACCGGGAAGCAGCTGGACGGTGGGGTCAAAGTGCCCCAGCTCTGGAGGCTGGTGGACCTGGGTTCTAATCTTGCCTGTTACTTATCAGCTGGGTGCCCCTGGACACCTCACTTGCCTTCTCCGTGCCTCAGTCTCCACACCTGTGAAATGGGCCAACAGAGCATACTTCCCCGGGTCAGTGTGAAGATACAGGGTGACAGTGTCCAAAATGGGCTCTGCAGGAACCAGCAGCACTTCAGCAACAGGTCAGGTCCTGCCAGACTCAGCGCCCGGATGCTGGCCCGGCTGGGGGCTCTGGAAGCGGCGGGGGCTGCATGTGCTAGCCTCTTCCCATCCTGGCTAGCAGGCTCACGGGGCAGAGGTTGGTCTCTGACGTCTGCAGCCCAGGTGGGTAGCAGGTGGATAGATGGTGGGAAAGGAGGGCACCCAGACCACTCAGCTGTGATGAGGGGCAGATTGGAATGTGGGTACCTCTGGGGGGATTGGGGAGAACTGAGCCCCCAAGTTCTCCGGGAAGCACTAGGGTTGGGGGGTGGTAGGAGTGAGAGGGGTCAGGGGCCCAGTTGTGGAAAGGCAGAGCATGGGGCTCTGATGTCACCTTCTGCCCAGGTGAGTCTCCTGGTATGGGGTCAGGTGGGTTCCCCTTGGTTATTTACTTCCTGGGCACCTCCTGGGTGCCACGCCTCGGGTGGAGGCCAGGCACAGGGACCGGTGACTAGATTCCTCCTGGGAGGGCAGCAGCGAGGCCATCACAACTGCCTTTATTGAGTGCTTACTGTTTGCGCCGCATGCCACGAAGCGCCATGCCAGGACTCCTTGAGGCTTCACAACAACCCATTTTATGGACGAGAAAACCGAGGCGCAGACAAAGTGACTGGACCAAGATTTCACAGCCAGGACAGGGCCTCTTACCCCTCACCCCAAACACATAAGGAAGGAGATGGTGGTCATGGTCCTAGAGGTAGCCGCCCACAGATGGAGGCAGCCGGTGGTATTAACTGGGTTTGTCCCCCCAACACGCCTCTGAGGTGGGCTATTATTATCCTGATCTTACCCTGGGAGACTGAGACACAGCTGGTGAGTCACCCAAGGTCACACCAAGGAAGGGCAAGCATCAAGGCACCCTTGGTCCTTACAGATGCCCTCAGTGGGAAGCCGAGGCAGAGAGGTTCATCTTCCCTGCTCCCCTCTCTACCTGGCTCCTCCTAGGCTGTGTCCTCTGGGCTCAGAGCCTCCTCTAGGCTGTCCCCTCCCCTGCACTGAGCTGCCCTCCCTGAGGCCCCACCATGTGCAGGCGCAGTCCTGCCCTTTAACCCTAGTGGGGTGTGAGGACCAGGGGAGGCCGGCGGAGGTACCAGGAGCCCTGCAGGGGGAGCCAGGCGGGGCCCTCCCGGCCGGGTCGGCCTGATCGCTGGCAGTGGACCCACGGGGTGGTGGCACGTGCCGCCCCCTCCTCCGGCTTCTCTGGAGCCAGACACTGCCTGTGACGTCAGCGGGCAGCCCACGGGGCCTCGCTGCCCGCCGGGCCGGGAGGAGCTGGCGGCGCAGGGGGCGCGGGCATGGGCGGCCTGCGGTCATGGAGCAATCTCCATTAGGGCCCCAAGCGTGTGGCTGCAGCTCCTGGAATCCTATTAAAAGCTTTTTCATTGTTCCCAGCGATATGCTGCGCTCCGCCGGGACCTGGGCATGTTGATAATTTATTTGTGGAAGGGAAAGGGGCGAAGAGTGCAGGAGAGAGGAGGAAATGTCATTATTTACTCAGCCGGCTTTCTGCAGCGAGGCCCTTTTCGTGGGGCAGCTGGAGGAGGGGTGCCCCACCCTCCCCTGATTCAGGAGGTGGGGGGAGCCTGGCCCTGCGAGGACGGGACCTGTTGGACCAGGCGCGGCCAGACCTGGCTGACCTGGTGGCCTGGACCGGGGAAGGTGGAGGCCGTGTCCTCCGGGGCCCTGACAGGCAGAGGGGGGGACTCGCAACAGCGTCGTTCAGCCCCAGACTCGGTGTGGACTGGGGTGCGGCTGCCCTGATTCTGGCATGGGTGGGGGCCGTGGCCACCTCACTGGGTCCTGAGGATGCAGAGTCCAGAGACGGCTCCGGGGGTCTCCCGGGTGGGGAGGGGGAGCCGGTTGCTGGGAGGGGTGACTGGGGGGCTCCACACCCCTGCAGCCATCAACTGTGTGATTCCTCAAGTCCCTGCACCCCTGGACACCGCAAAACAGGAAGTGGCCTCAGCTTCTCTGGGGGCACGGGAGGGGATTCAGAGCAGCCATGTGGAAACAGCAGCAGTGACTGAGTCCTCACTCTGGGCCCAGAGCTTCACAGGCACGTCTCACGCGGTCCTCAGAGCACCTCTGTGGCGTGGAGTGTCCACTGTCTTATTACACATGAGGAAACTGAGGCCCGGAGGGTCACGAGCACAGAGCTGCTGAGAGGCAGGGGTGGGATCTGAACACTGGCCTCTGGGCACGGTTTCTGCCTCTCGTCGGGGCCCCACAGAGACCCGGGTCCCCCTTGGTCCCCAGGCTCCCCTCTTCCAAGGTCAGGGTGCCCCAGAGGAGGGAACAGGGGTCCCCACCAGCAGATGCCTCTGAGTGTTGAACTTAATGGTCCCCAGGGCCACGGTGGGGCTCAGGCATCCTTTCCCGCGTCACAGACATGGAGACAGCGGCTCAGAGAGGCAGTGTCGTTTGTACCAGGTCAGGGCAGAGCGGGATTTGAACCCAGGCTCTGCATCCCTGGTGCTGGGTGCAGGGCCGCCCACAGGGGCGCATCAGGGTAGCCCTGGGCAGTGCTGGCTTTGGGACTAGGACCTACGGAGGGTCAGGCTCCGGACGGCCCTGCTTGGCCCCAAGCCCCCTTCTCACACACTGCTGACAGGCCCGCTCTAAACTGCAGCGGCAGCAAAGAGGGTGCCATGTGGAAACATCCCCTATCCCTGCCCTCTAGCAGAGACACTCCCAGACAGTTAAGAATTCATACTCAATCCAGTCACTCACTGGCTTTGAGATCATCCGTGGCTCCCTGTGTCCTGAAACAATGACCAAAGCCTGGCATTTCAGACCTTCCCAGCCCACCAGCCTCTCCTCCAGACCCTCCCTGACGAGTCCTATGGACGACGTAACTCACACTTCAGCTGTTCCTTGGTCCAGAAGGCCACCCTCAATCCCCACTTTGGGTGACTGGCTGCCTCCAGTGGGAAGCCGACCCTGACTGCCTGCGGGAACCAGCCCTTCCTGCCGCCCATCCCCCAGCACTGGGCAGGCCTCCCTGTAACATAACTCCTCCGGAGTGGAATCTGGGATTCGTTAATTCATCCAAGCAAGGCTTCCTGAGCCTGAGGCGGGTTGATAAATGATCTTCCCTGCATAGCAGCCCTGAGAGTGGGTGGCATTGGCCCATCTTATAAAAGAGAAACCGGAGACTCAGGGAGGTTCCGTCTCCAGGCCAAGGTCCCCAGGCTGAGCTGGGGCTGAAGCCGGGTCCCAGATAGGAGTTGTGATGATTATGATTAGATGGGCTGTCCCTGCTGGGCGCCGGGTGGAGCCTTAAATGTGGGTCTCATTTGACTCTCATGGATGCTCTGGGGGTGGAGGTGGAGACTGCATTTGGAGGTTCCATTCTATAGGTGAGAAAACTGAGGCTAAGAGGAAGGGAAGCCTGGAGGCTGAGCCACGGCCCAGCAGTGCCTTCCTGAGAGGCTGGGGTGGGAGGCACGGGGCTTTCCCCGTGTTCGGTGTGCCCAGCCTGGACGTGTCACTTGAGAGCAGGGAGGTGGACAAGCCTTCCCTTCCATCCCCCGAGGCCCAAGCTGGCTCTCAGGCTGCAGCCGGCCTTGGCCAGGCATCCTCTGGGGGAGAGGAGGCCGGGGAGGCGGTGTGCCCAGCAGCAGGGTGGGCATCAGCCCTCCTCCCCCGCAGCAGCTGCCTGCTGGCCCAGTGGCCTCACAGACAGACAAGACTTGTGAGAGCCGGGGGCCTTCAAGGAGAGCTCAGCTCCTGCGGGTAGCTGCTCAAAGGCCTCATTGTGGCGGGAGGGCCCTCCGCGGGCAGCTGCCCCCGCCGCAGGCACAGACAGAGCCCAGCCTTTGTGCCAACACACTGCCCCTGCCCTGACCTGGGGTCAGCAGGACAGAGGCTCTTGTCTGCAGGAGGCTGGGGTCTCCGCGGGGAGGGGCTGCCCTGGACCCTCGGATGGCTGGGGATGGGTGTGGTCAGTCTTGCCCAGACCCAGGAACTCTTCTCAGACCTGGCCTTGGAGGGTGCTGGCCCCTGGCCTGACTCAGGCTTGGGGAGGAGGCGTGGAAGCTGGGGGGGTTAATTTAAAAAAAAAATAACAGTAATCACAGTAATAATGACAACAGCTACTGCTGTTCACGGAGTTCTAACTGTGTCTGGGATCGGTGTGTATGTGTACTGTCTCCTTGATTCCTCAGAGCAGCCCTCCAGGTTGTGGATAGTTATCTGTCCCTTTTAGAGATAAGGAAACTGAGGCTCTGCAAAGGCCTGTCGCTGCCTGTCACGTAGCTCTCGGGGTGGCACTGGGACCCGAGCCAGAGCCCATTAAGTGCATTTCTGCCGAGCACCCGAACGGCCACGACGGCGCACAGAGGTAGAGCCGCTGCCCTGCCCCGCAGAGTTCCAAACCATCAACCTTGAGCTGCACTGCAGTCCCTTGGGAGGGAGGCCCCGTCACCCCCTTTTAAGGCCCAGGAAACCTGCTCCGGGAGATGTGTGGGTATCTGGCTGGTGAGGGGCAGGCGGTGTCTATTTGGGCTTCCCCTACGGCCAAACCTGCTGCCTTCTCATCCTGAGCTGACTTAGTTTCCCCATCTGTGAAATGGGCGCTGAGCCTGCATGGCGCCTTCCTAGGGGACCCCCAGGCGGAATCCTGTCTGTAGGCCCCTCGTCACTAGGGCTGGGCTGGGCCTCTCCTCACCGCCCCCAGCACTGCCCCGGAAGTGTGCCCCAGACTCAGATCCCACAGCCTTGGGGAGGGGCCTGAGCCTCCCCTGGAGCCTGGGGGCCTGGGGATCACTCATAGCCAGCCCAGGCCTGGATGCTGGATTAGAAATAATTAATGCTATTAATATTCATAACGAGCGGCCTGGTGAAATGGTGAGGGCGAGTGTCTGCTTTTCCCTTGGGCTCGCTCCCAAGGATGGGCAATCAGGCTCTCGGGCCCTGACGCCCCAGCACCACCTGGGCAGGCGCAGGTGACCCCCGCAGGACAGCCAGGTGCCAAGCTCCATGACCCCTGCTCAACCCTGCCGGCTCCCTCCAGGACTCACACCAGCCTGTGGTTGGGGGCGATGGCTCCATTTCCCAAGTGAGGGACCCCCGTCCCAGAGAGACAGGCTGTCCTGGAGGATGCTCAGCTCCCAAGAGGCCGGGCCAGGGCGCGGTCCCATGATGTGACTGATTCCAATGCTCTCTCTCCCTGACCGCCCACGGAGGGGTAGCCGGCCTGCCGCCCTGGGGGTGGCTGCTGTCCCGTGGGCAGAGTCGCAGGCAGCCCTCGGGAGGACACGCTGGTCCCAGCCCTGCTCCTTCCTGACCGTGTAGCTGTGGATGCGTCTGGGCCCGCTCCCCCTCTGTGCTTTAGTTCCCAGGGGTCCCCAGGGGAGGACAGTCCCCCCTCCCAGGGCTGGGTGCAGTGAGGGCCACACAGCGTTGATGGGCTCACCCAGGTGGCAGCCAACTTTCGGCTGAACCGTGCTGGTTTCTAAGTGGTCCAGGCCCGCTCCCGCCCCGCACCTGAGGATTCCCACGGGGGAAGGACAGATTTGCACCATCCGGGACAAACCCCAGTCACCTGCTGGGGCGGGAGTGAGGGCAGGCTCAGTGTGCAGGAGGGTCCCTGGCCTCAGGCAGGGTTCTGACTCACGGGGGGAACCAGGGGGCCCCAAGAGCCGAGGCTGACTCTCTTTTGTCCCAATTTTTGAACCGGGCCTCCAGCACCCATAGCCTGGGTCTTGTCCAGCCTCCAGGCGTTCCTGCTGTGGGTGGCCTCGAATGTCCCCTCCTCGCTCAGCCTCGCCCAGGACAGCCCCATGTCCCCCACCATGCATTCCAGGGGTCTGGGCCCAGGTATTATGCCCGCTTGGGGAGGGAGGAGACCCCATGGAGGCCTGCCTGTGGGTGCAGCTCCAGAGCCCCAGGTTGGACTCCCCCTAGCCAGTCACCTGGTCTCCTTTCTAGGCCTCAACTTCCTCATCTGTAACATGGGGCCAGGGATGCTGAGATGGGAGTATGTGGACAGAAGCTCGCCTCTTGTGGGTGCCTGGTCGGGGGGGAGGTGGGGGCTGTGAGCTGACACCCGTGTGCTTCCGAACCTGGGCCTAAATGACTGCTCTCTGAGCTCAGGGTCCTCGAGTGCCAAGGTTGGTGATTTCCTCCTTGCACAGTGGGCTGGCAAGGATGCCTTTAGGCCCTGTCCATCACATGGGCAGGGCTGGGGCCATGGACCCTCAGGGGGCTCCCTCCCACCCCCATGAACACTTCCACATCCTAAACTGATGGACAGAGGACCCATTGCCTCTGATCTCACTCCCTTCCCATCCCCCAGGGAATCTAGGGGCTAATGGGGTCCTTTTGATCTTGAGGGCCACCCCCACCCCAACCCAAAGTCTTGTCTGTCCTCTCTTGGGGGCTTCGAGAAGGGCAGTGAGTGAGTATTCCAAGGCCACTTGGTCCCCATGCACCGTGTTATGGTGTTTATGCCATTTCTGCTTGAGAAAGAGGTGGGGGCCACCCGTGAACTTGGCCGGCGTCTCGAGCAGCGTTTGGGGGAGGAAAGCAGGGTCTCCACACCAGTGCAAATTCCTTCCTTGGCGATGCCCGCCCCCTCCTTCCATTGAGAAAGAGTACACTCCAGCCCAGGGGACGGCTCCAGACAGGCCACCGGAGCCTCAGTTCTGAACCAGGGATGCACGATTCCAAATCTTAAAGGGTGGTGGGAAGCTCAGATGAATTTGTCGTTGTTTACTTGCTAAGTTGTGTCCAACTCTTTTCACACAAATGAAGACTGTCTGTTAAAAACCATTTCCAGCGTTGGTGCCTTATTTTCGAGGAGTTATGAGAATTATTTTCTGACTGTGGGAAAGGTTTGAAATGTTGACACAAGAGATTAACCTCTTTGGAGGCTGGCAGGATGGTTGGGATCAGAGTGGCGCGCAAGCCTCCTCTCCTTACCCACTGCCCTGGGCAGACATGGCTAATCAATCTCAGCACTCTCTGCTGAGCTGGTGAGGACCTTCCTTCCTGCGAGGGCAAGTTGCCAGGCATCCCTGGCAGGTGTTTTGTGGATGAAGAATGAGGGCTCAAGGACTCCCCTGGGAATGCAAGGGGACCCGAGTTCGGTCCCTGGTCAGGGAACTAGGTCCCACATGTAGCAACTAAGAGTTCGCATGCTGTAACTGAAAAAAAGATCCTGGGGACTCAGTGGTTGAGAATCTGCCTTGCTATGCAGGGGATACAGGTTTGATCCCTGGTTGGGGAATTACAATCCCACGTACCGCAGAGCAACTCAACCTGAGCGCCGCAACCAGTGGGCCCAACGTGTCACAACTAGAGAGTCGGTGCATAGTGAAAGAGTCCGCACGGTGCAACAAAGATCCGGTGTGCCGTAACTAAGACCCGACGCGGCCAATTGATGAATTAATATTTTTAAAAAAGATCGTACATGCCGCAACTAAGACCCAACACAGAGGAATAAATACATAAGAATGAATGCCACAATCACCCAGTCTCTAGAGATGGGACCTAACCAGGTGGTCTTGACTCCAGAAGCTTCGTGATCATGGGAGCTGGTGGTCCACAGGCTCCTTGCCCAGGTGGCGTTCTGCCATGGTGCCAACAGCCCTGGCTCGAGCCCACCCAGCTCCCCGTGGGACAGGCACGGTGTGGCCAGGCTCGGCCTTTCTACCGCGGACATCCCTCCCTCCCGGCCTGCTGACCTTTATCGGCTGCAGCCTGCCTGTGCCGTCTAATTATGGCCCACTTACATTCTGGGCTCTTAACTGCAGCCAAGTGGTGCATATGAATGTGGGACTTTTGACTCCTGCCTGGCACGCTGGGCCTGACTGCGGGGTGTGTGGGGTCCAGGGTGGGGGGGGGGTGTCGCTGAATAGCAGTCACCAGGCCGAGGTAGGCTGGGGATAGTCTCCAGGCTATCCTCTGGGGCTGGGCCCTAGGATGGGCATGCCAGGGGGACTGGGGTGGGGGCTTCCCTCCTCAGCGCTAGAGCTGCCTCTGTGTAGCTTCGTGCCTTGTTAGAAGGTAGTTCTGCGAGCTTCCAGGTTACCCTTTTAATTAAGCCAATTAATTAGTGTCTTTAATGAAGCAGATTAACCAGGCTGGGCTCTGCAGACGGGGCTGTCACAGCCCACGGCTTCCTGCAGGTTGGGATCTGGAGGTGGCTGCTAGGCCAGGCCTGCGGTCCTGGGGGCCTGAGATGCGGGGTCAGGGATGTTCATGCGCCCAGTGGGAGTGTGGCCAGGAACCCAGGCCTGGATGTGGCGGGGGGCGGGGGGGGTGGCAGGCAGGGCTGGTCTGAGGTCACATGGATGCTTCTGGATCCGGATGCCTTGGCACACATGGCCCCAGAGCCGGATCAGGGTGGGGGAAAGCAGGGATCCTGCCTGGGGGATCCATGGGGGACGTTTGCTTAGTGGGTCCCCAGCAGGTGTGACTGCCTGGGGGCGGGGGTTCGGGGGAACTGGAGTCCCTCTCTGGCTGCTCCCAGCCTGGCCCTACAGCAGTCGGCTCCAGAGCCCTCACTTGCCTGCAGGTGGGGAAGGAGATGGAGAGGGGAAGGATCCGCTCAGGGTCACCCAGGAGCTAGCAACAGGGCTGAGATGTGAGGCCACGTCCTGGGCTCCTTCCACACCGTCCTGCCCACCTCGCCAATAACCTGGGATGGGCATCCTCACCAGGTGCTTCCTGCCCACTGGGCACCGTGTTGAGTGCTCCACCCAGCTGGTGCCCCTGACTCGTATCTCCAGCCCGGTTCAGGAAGGGAGACCTGGCCCCGGGTGGCAGGAGGAGCCCCAGCCTGTGAATGGCCCGGCCTTCCCCCGCCAGGCAGGAGAGAGGAACCGGGTGGTAGCAGGGGCCAGAGGGCAGGTCTCAGCTCAGAGAGGAGCTTTGGGAAGAGACCAGGGAGACAGGCAGCTGGGGAGACGATCACCCACCGGTGTGGAGAGGGTGCGGCCTCGATGCACTTCTGCCCACAGCCAAGGGCACGGGGCAGCGTGGGCCTCCAGAGCGGGGCAGTGGCAGCCACTGCAGGACAGCCGAGCCGTGGAGAGAGCGCTGGCTCAGCCACGACAGGAGAGATTTAGGTTAGACAGAGGAAGGACCGCCTGACAGCAGGGATTATTAACAAGTTTGCGAAGAAGGCAGCTGCCGCTTCCCCAGGAGACTGCGCTCAGCAGCGAGCTTGATGATCTGAGTGTTTTGGGAAACACGCTGCCCTACAAACGCCAGGCGGTGTTTCCAGCAGATATCAACAAAGTGGGCGCTGGGCTCCCCAGAGGATGCCCTCGGGCCTTCACCCCTTTCATCCCCTCTCAGGCCAGAGATGCCTGACAGGGTACAGGCCGGTGGCCAGCCAGTGAGTCCCAGAGAGTCTCTGGGCCAAGGGCAAGCCGTGGAACCTTCCCGGGCCTCAGTTTCCTCATCTTTTAAATGGGCAAGTCCTTCCTGGGGAGAAAGATGACCTCGTCTGTCACTTCTCAGAGAAGATAGAAATTCCCCTCTTCTTGCTACCTACCCAGTGTCTAAACTTTCTTGCTCCTGGGTCTCCACCCCTGCCTGGCCAGCCCCTTCCTTCCTACCTTGAGGGGTCTTCCCTTGGAAATGCCTCCTTTCTTGAGTGGTCAGCCCTCCTCAGATAGCATTTTCCGGGCAGCTTTTAAGGACTTTGAGTGCCTCCTGTTAAAAACATTCTCCCTGGGACTTCCCTGGTGGTACGGTGGCTACTAATGCACCTTGCAATACAGGGGACGTGATTTCGGTCCCTGGTCGGGGAACTAAGACCCCACATGCCACTGAGCTGCTGAGCCCAGGCGAGCCCATGAAACATCCTGTATGACGCAACGAAGATCTCATGTGCCGCAGCTAAGACCCAACACAGCCAAATGAATAAACATACATTAAAAAAAACCACAACACCCTCCCTGAACCTCCTCTTTCCCTCTAGCTGCTGCCCTCTTTCTCTCTTCCCCCTCACAGCTGAAACAGTTTCTTGAGACAGTTGATGAGTCTCCCACCTGCCATTTCCCAATGCACTGAAGTCTGGCCCCCACCTGCCTTTTCTTTTCTGTGCTGACGTTGCCTCCTCCAGGAAGCCTTCCCTGCTTCCCTAATCCTGATCCAGAAGTTGACCCTCATTCACAGCCAACTGATGTGACCTGAGAGCAGCCTTAGGCCTTAGCTGTCCCTGAATCTGCTGTGCCCCACACAGGGAGCCTGGCCTGGATGAGGTGCTCCCCTGGGACCAGAGCAGAGGTGCAGGGCAGCCAGTAGCTCTGTCCTCCATCGTCTCGTTTACCTTGAGAGGGACACCGCGGGGTGGGCGGAAGACAGGACTGGGAACAAGCGCCATCGTCACACTCAGAGACACCTCTTTAAATACCAGCTGGAAGCAGCCTGGTTTCTGGGTGGGTGGAGTTGCCCTTCATTAGCAGGAACCACAGGGGACAGGAGCTTTGCACAGCCCGGGGGTGGGGAGGGGAGGCGGAGCCCGAGCCGGGGGTGGGAGCAGGCAGCTCAGGGTCTGCCTGTCCCCATCGCACATGGCCCCCTGCATAGGGTCCAGGAGGAGCTGGGGAGCACCTCGCCCGTGTCCTTGCCCAGCACTGGGCACAAAGTGACATTTTCTATCTATAGCACGGCTCCTACCCATTGTCTGTCCCTGCCGGGCAGCGAGCTCTGCAGAGACAGGAGCCCCAGCTCTCTCTCTCCTGGTCCCCAGGGCCTGGCACGTTAGACCAGCAGTAAATGTCCACGGACGGATGGCTGGAGGGTGGGGCTGTTCCCCGCTCCCCGGCACTGCCTCAGCTCCCCCTCCGTACACAGAGCACTGGTCCAGGTCAGTTCTTAGCACCAGGCCTGGCTCGTGACTGCTGGGGCATGCTGGTGTACCCCTGGAGCAGCCTGGATGCAGCAGAGTGAGGACACGCCGGCTCCCGCCGACAGCCACGGGGGCTGGGCACCTGGGGAGCACTGTGAGCAACTGGGTCCCCAGGAGACATTATCAATCCTCCCATCCACAAAATGGGACCACAGCTTGTCCTCCCTCTGGGGAAGGGCTCGACGAAGAGGCAAGGGGGTTCAGGAGTGTACTCTGAGCCCCCAGTGTGCAGCCAAGGCAGTTGGGACCACGGCCCGCTTTGCTCTCAGCCTGGGGGCCATCCAGCCCTGGGTGCCCCCACCTGTTTGGCTTCACAGAAGGGACAGAGGGAGCTGGACCTCAGCCCTGGTCTGTTGGGCCCACCATCCCCCCAGGGAAACCCACTGCCTTTCCCCAGCCCTCCCTCCGCATGGCTTCCTGCTCCCTCCCCAGGATTCAGCAACAGAAGGAACGGCCCCTCCCTCCTAGTGGAAATTCACACCCACAGCCCAACCAAGCTGTCTGCAGAGAGGAGGGCGGGGAGGAACAGGGAACAGCTGCAGGAACAGGAGGCTCCACGAGAGAGTGGACAGACGGACGGGGAGACGGAGCCCGGGTCTCCATCTGTGAGTGACAGCCGGGGGCCAGGTGGGCCGCCAGCCCCACCCGGCCCCCGGGCCAGCCCTCGTGGGGTTCCGGGGGGAGGTCCTGAGTGTGGTGGCAGTGGCCAGGCTGGTTGTGGTGAAGATGCCAGCAGGTTGAGGAACAGAGGGGGCCCCAGGGCCCCAGTTGACCACTGGGGACAACTGAGAACATAGTGGGGGTGCTAGGCCAATCCTGGGGCCTCCATGGTTTGGCGCTGGGGTGGTCTGAACCGGCTGAGGCACTGAGTGAGGGGCCTGTCCCACCCCCTGCGAAGGGTCCCAGTCTGTCTTACAAGTCATGTCTATGCTCCCGGACTCAGGGCTCCAGGCTCATGGCTGGTCCACACTCCAGACGCATTGCCACAAGGACAGGCCCGGCCTTCCCACCCCAGCACCCCTGCCCAGCCCCAGGCCTGCCTGGCCTTCCTTCTGGTCTCTGCTCCCATGCCACCTTCTCCAAGAATCCTCCCTTGGTCACGCTGCCCCCAGGCCAGTCTGCACCACACCAGTTATCACTAAGACTGCTCTCAGGATGCCCATCAGGTGGCCCTGGGTCACTCCTGCGCCACTCTTGGCCTCAGCCAGCTGGCTGGAGGCTGAATTTAGGGGAGGGGACAGCCTACTGCGGTTCCTCCGAGTTCCCCCCCCATCTGTGGACTGAGAAAGTGAGGTTCCTTTGCTCAAGCCAGAGGACTGGCAGGACCCTCGTCTGCCCTGTTTGTGCACGGCTCCGGCTTGATAAACAGCTTCACTGAGGGGGAGTCAGCGCTCGTGGGAAGTGACCACTTGGTGCCAGCTCTAGGACAGAAAGAGGAGCCAGACAGACCCTCATCCCAGTCCAGGGAAAGCTCCCGGGCAGTCAGGGCTCTCTGAGGCCAAACAGACCATCTCGGCCTCTTTTCAGGCGAAGAGAGAGGGGCGGAGGGGCGAGATCCTGAGGCCATCTGGCCCCTCTCTGTCTGGAGAAGGGAAGGGGACTCTCACATGAAGGATGGAGACTCTTACACGAAGGAAGGGGACTCTTACGCGACTCTGGGCGCCCCAGAGGGCACTTAAGTGCGTGTCCTTAAGGCAACTCCGCCCCAGCACCCGTCACCCCAAGGGCCACGGTGGAGGGGGGCAGTGGGAAGGTGTCCCTCATGCAGGGTCCCCCTTTCTGTCTGCAGGTCTCACAGAGACCTTCCCAGGAAGGAGGGCCTAACACGCAGGGATGCTGGAGGCGCTTGTGGAAGGAGGGGGGCGGGGACCATCATTTATTGGGCATTGACTCTGAGCTCAACGCTGTCTGAGCCTTGGGTTCAGGAGCCCGCTGAGTTCTCATGACCATGCGGACAGATGCAGAAGTGGAGGCCCAAACTGGTGAAGGCACAGGATGTGAACTCTAGTGGGGTCCAATTTCAGAGCCAGTTTCTCGTTCCCGCGTGCCAGCCCGGGGCACACCTCTGTGGCGCACGCAGCACGGCCAGGTGCCTCCCCCCCGCCCCCATCACTGGTCTGGAAGGACGGCCCGGCCCTTCTGGGCCAGCTGTGCCCTCCCCGGCCTGTGAGCCACAGCATGATCTGCTAATAGCGGGCTGCGCTGTGTGCACTTGCAAGCCCATTACAGTCCTGTTTTCCTAATATATGACAGACTATCACAGCCCCCAGTGGCGCTGCGTTTCTGAGCACCGTCCACCCACGGAGTAATGAATCCTCTCCTTCGGTGGCTGGCAGAGGGGGCGAGGCATCTGAGTGGGGTGACGTGACCCACTCGTTCTCCTGTGAGGGAACCCTGAGATGGGGCGGCCGGGGACCCGACTGCGTGCCCCTCACTTCTCATCTCGGCTCCTGGCCTGAGTACTCCTGACACTTAGGAAAAGAGGCAGCCCTGGGCAGGGCTCGGCCTGGACAGTCAGCGGGTGAGGAGGGCTGGACCTGGCGGCGGCTGCCCTGTAGCCAGGCCTGGCCTGGGGGGCACCTCTGCTGTGTACCTGGATGGTGGCTATCAGGGCAGGCCTCTCCCTGGGCAGCTGCCTGGTCCTTTCTGGCAGGGGCAGCAGATGCCCCCCAGGCCCCGAGATGCTGTGAGGACACCAGGGAGGGGGGCAGCGGGGAGCCAGCAGCTGTTGGGTGTAGCAGGCAGGGCCCTGTAATTGGGCAGCCTGTTCCCAGATAAGGCCGATGACACTGAACAGCTTCCCGCTCCGCGCGGGCTGCGGCCGCTCATTTCCTGCTCCCGCAGCCGGCGATGCCAATTACCTCGCCTCCTGCTCGCCAGCGGCGGCTTCTGGGGCTGCCAGACGATTCCTCTGTCATCGGCCAGGCCTGGATCCTCTCTGGAGAGCAGGCAGGCGGGTTTGGAGAGGGCCGCAGCAGGGTGAGTGGGGCCAGCAGTGGGGTGGGGGTGGGGGTGGTAGCAGGCATGGTGGAGGTAGGGGTGTGACCCGGACCCAGGCCAACCTGGGAAGGCCCATTTCTTCCCCGCCCCACCCCCAGAGCGGGTTCACCGTTTGCTGAATGGGCTAAGGAGCTGGCGCGCCGGCACATGAACAGAACAGACAGAGCTTTGCCCACCCCGTGGTTTTCCAGTAGCATTGCCAGGTCTTGCCACTCCCCCACCCTCCAACCTGCTTTCTCTCTCTCCTGGGCGCCCCCCCAGATGACCCTGAACATGACCCCTCGGCATCTACTGTCTTATCTGTAAAGCGGGGTGATGGAGGCAGTGCCCTGGCAGCAGGTGAGATGAGAGCTCAGAGGGGAGAGGAAAATTTCCTGCCTCAGCGCCCCACAATCGAGCCAAGCATGTTGGGTGAGTTCGGGCACCCATTTTGCACTGGGGTAAACTGAGACTCCGGGCTTCCCAGGTGGCACTAGCGGTAACGAACCCGGCTGCCAATGCAGGAGACACAGGAGACGCATGTTCGATCCCTGTGTCGGGAAGATCCCCTGGAGGAGGGCATGGCTACCCACTCCAGTATTGGCTGGAGAATCCCATGGACAGAGGAGCCTGGTGGGCTACAGTCCAGGGGGTTGTAGAGTCGGACACGACCGAAGTGACTTAGCATGTAAACTGAGGCTCACCCAGGGGTTTGACTAGTGCTAACGGTGTGGAGTAGCCCCTGGTCCTCCTCTGACGTGAGCCCTCCAGAAGACAGACCTGGGAGAAGAGAGAGGGAAAGGGCAGCTGGTTTGAGAGGGACAAAGGTTGGCTCCAGACCACCATCACCCTGAGGGGCAGGTGGGAGAAGCACCTATGAGGTGTGGTTTGTGAAGAAGGAACACGCAGGTTCCAGCTCCACCTAGGGTAGGTGTGTCCAGCCACTGACTCCAGGGGTGGCGAGCCCCCAAGTGGGGTGCAACCAAGCGGGGTACTTGTATAGGGGGTGGGAGACTGGACCTGTTCTGCGAGGGCATTCCCAGGGCCTTCTGCAGCTGGGCCGGGTGAGCTCTGGGTCCCCCGGCCATACCTGCCTGCAAGGCACCCCCACTCTGACTGGGGGAACAGAGGCTGTGGGTGGGGAGGTGCCTGGATAGAGGGCCTATGGGGGCAGCCCTGCGGTGGAGCACATAGGGAACCTGAAGCCTAGGCCCGGAGATGGGTAAGTCACCCAGCCACTCCAGGCCCATCAGACTGAGGCCTTCCCCTCCAAGTCTGGGTCCCTTCCCTCTCCAAGGTGTTTGGGATGCGCATTCGGAGGTGGAGCCCGGGCGAGCTTGACCGCCAGAGGCCCGCCCCTAGGCGCTGATTGGTTGCCTCCCCACTCTGCCGGCCCTGGGGCGGGGCTCGAGATCCCCGGGCTTCCCGACTGTCGCTGGGGTACTGGGGGGCGGGGCGCCCGGGTGGCCCCACAGGCCGGGAAGGGCTAAGAGGCGCGGGAGGCCCAAGGATGGCTAGGTGCCCCCTCCTACATGGCGTGGGGAGGGGGAAGCGGGTGACCAACTCCCTAAGGGGCAACTAACAGACCAATTAAGCTGCCAATAAAAATTTTAATCAAGTAATAATGCACCTTACTTTGTTTAATTAGTGTTCTGTCAAGTGAATGAATATTTAAGGCGCGGGTGGCGGTGCCAGCATCTGCCCAGCGGGCAGAAAGGCCGAGCCCACATTTCAATCGTCCTGACAGCTCTCCACGCGGGCACCAATTGCCGACACTGCCACCCGGGAGGCCCAGGGACTGCACTCCCGTGCACGCAGACTGCGGACAGCCCCGCCTCAATTTTCTCATCTGTCAAATGGGAGCAGGAGTCCAGGCGAGGTCTATCAGTCCTTAAAAAAAAAATCCTTGGATTGATTCCCACCCCCCCCCCCCAATCCCAGAGTTCCAAGTGGGTGCGGAAAGCCTGAGACCCCAGTGTGCTATCACCAAGTTTATAGCGCCCAGGACGCCCAGTGTCTGTCAGCGGCGTGGCTACACGGCCAGAACTGTGCGCGCCTGGTAGGAGTACCCGGAGAAGACCCCAGCCCCGCGATACCCTGGGAGGTGGCCTCTCCACACTCGCCAGCCGTCCTCAGGCCTGTGAGATCCAGGCAAGGACTACCCTTGTCTAGGCTATATCCCAGTCTAGGCTATCCTTTCATTCATTCAGCTTGGGGGCTTGATCTCTGTGCCCCGCCCAGTGTATCTTTCCTGGGACAATTCAGGACGTGCGCTGAATCTCCAAGGCCGGGTCTTGGAACGCTGCCCCCCGGTCGCTCCCCTTCCCCACGAGAGCCACGGCGGGTGTGGGCGGCGGACCCGAGCCCTCGGCGCCCAGCGTGTCAGCCCACCCACCCTGCGGGGCTTATTTGCATATTCATATCCTGGGCGGGCATGCGCATCGCATCGTCTCCGGGTGGGCGGCGGGGTATCCTTTACCCGAGGCCTGTTCCTCCCTTTTCTTCATGGAAAGTGCCCGGCGCCCCTCCACCGCTCTCCCCAACCACCTGAGAGCCTCGCGCTGGAAGGACTTTGGTAATTATTTGTTTCAGTTGAGCTGTTTTCAGTCTAGGCTAGGCTGAGTCTTGTAATGAGTATGGATTTGCCAGTAAATAAGTCCCCCGCTTCTAACCCCTGTAATAAATGCATTTGGAGTAATCTGGCGATCACGCGGTGTAATTGCTGGCTGTCAGGGCAGATGGATGCGCCGCGCGCTGACTTTGCTGCCGTCCGCCCTTCCTTCACGCTAGGCCTCCGTCCCGCCCCCAGCTGGAGGTGAGGGCCCTTCTGCTAGGGGAGAGGAGCAGGCCTGGCCTGCTGCGACGCCAGGCCAGCCTCCGGAGTCTCGGGTCACTCCTTGCGCCGGCTCGGGCTTTCTAACTCATCTGCCTCTAACACTAGCTGGGGCCTTGTTCGAAATGCATGGTCCTAGGTGTCGTCCAACCCACCCCCCACCCTGATTTGCAGGATTGGATTATCTGTGGGTGGCATAATCTGCATTTTAAAACATCTCCCTAGGCCCCAGTTTAGGCAGCCGGGGCACTTTTGCGAGCATCCCTTAGAGGAAAATCAAGTTCCAGTTTACTTTTCAAAGGAGTAACCGACAGACCCATGTACCTGGCCACCCCTGCCCCCGTCCCTGCCCCCCCTTCCCATTCCTTCTGTTGGCTAATTTTCCAAACAAATACCGCCTTGCTCATGCCTCTGAGACTCTGTCCAAGCCTCTGCCTGGCATGCCTTGGCCCCTTCTTTACCTGGATGACCGCCTGGCCTTGCTCAAAGGCCCCCTCTTAAGTAAGGCCTTCTCCAACTTCCCTAGTCTGTCTGTCCCTCCTCTTCACTCCTTCGGCTGGGCATACAGTTGTCTTCCTACACAAGCGCCTGGTCCCGCCACCCCGTGAGGGCTGCGCCTTCCCCTTGCTTCTCCGGGCAGCCCCCTGCACCTTGCACAGTGCCTGGCATTGCAGTAGGTGCTCAATCAATGTGAAGTGTGGGCATCACTGAACAAGTGATGAGCCTTGGGTGCCTCCCAGAGGGACCCCCGAGTTTGTGGGCCGACTTGGATTGGGCTTATCCCTAATCTCAGGTCTCGTTTCTGCCAAGTCCTCCGCCCACACCCTGGGACCACCTGGATGTGGACAGGACACATCCCACCGCATACGAGGTTGAAGGAAATGTCACAGGTTCCAGCCAGTTCAGCCCAGCCCCCTCCTTCACGCTGGCACCCACACTGGGGTGAGAGTGAGGTTCTGGTAACAACTCCCTGACACCCACCCTGTGCAGGCTGGCTTCCAGGCGCAGGGGTGGAGCCATACCGACAAGCTCACATTTGATTAGACTGACACATGGGATACCCCAGCTGCAAGGGGACAAGGCCCCACCTCCTGCCCGCCCAGCGGTGAGGAGGTGAGACGGTGGGAGGGCTCAGAAGCTCAGTCGCTCAGCCGCTGTGCTGCAGTCTCCCGGATGGAGCCTTTCAGCGCAGTGTGGGCAGTGGAAAGGCCACGGCTGAGTAGTCAAGGGCATAGACGCAGGAGCCGGGCGGACTCAGGCCCTATGTGCCCTCGGGCTGGTCACTGAACCTCCCTGGGCTTCAATTTCCTTATCCGAGCAGTGTGGAGAGTGTGTTCCTCCTAGGGTTAATACTGCCCGCAGGAGTTAACAGTTATAAAACACCTGGAAGACTGCCTGTTCATTGGAAGTGCCACTCGTGTGTCAACTAAAAACACCCCGCATCTATACCAGATGTCAGGGCAGCCCAAGGAATGAAGGAAGGAGAGGAGGAAGACTTACAGGGGAGGGGACGTTGTGCTTCTTCCTGAAGGATGAACAGGAGTTCATCAAGGGGTGAGAGGAGGGCAGTCAGTCTCCAGGCCCCCAAGAAGCCCCCATGACTGGCCAGTGACCCTCCTAGCAGCTCCTTCCCCCTCTGCTTGCTGAAACCCTTGTGGGAATAAAACCCCCTGGAGAGGAGTGAGGGGTGGGTGACGTGTGTGTGTGTGTGCCGGAGCGGGTGGGAAGTGGGGGGTAGCAGGGACAGGCCTTGCCATGTGCTGAATCCGGCTCCCCCTACACAGGCAGTGAGGCTGGTTCTCTCGCCTGCCTGTCAGCCAGCAATCATGTTTAATAAAGGCCCCAAATTAGACAGCCGAGCATAAGCACCTTCGGTCTAACAATGCAATTAGCACAGACAAAGCCTCCCGCTTCCTCCCTGGCCCCAGAGAGGGTGGCAGAGGGCAGGGGACGAGCCGGGCCCTCCCCAGCGAGCTGTGGAGAGGTTTGAAAAGGAACCCGTGATAGACGAAGAGGTGACAATGAATCGCATCCCAGTGATGGCTCCCCTTGTCAGTCGGCCGCGGGGAGAGCGCGCATCTCGCTGGATCTTTGTAGGTTATCTGGCTTTGAACAGGGACACCCACACATACCTGAGGTCCCCTCTCTGAGCCCCTCTGTGTCTCCCCCTCTGTCCTGCGTCTTCTCTCTTGTCTTCTGAGGACAGATGCAGGCTGGGTTTACATGAATAAAACATCAGTGAAGCGGGGGGGGGAAAATTCCCAAACTGCACAGCCTGGGCTTGGGGGGACAGAAAGCAAGTGATGCCAGCTTCGTGTACAGCCCTGCAGGTGCCGGGGGGATGTCTCACCCGGGGAGGGTCTGCTTGTCCTGGGTAGATGTGTCCAGTGCCTCTGGCTCCACAGGGAGGGGGCGTGGGGTCTGGGAGGCTAATCTGTGTCAACAGTGGGGCTGGGGCCTCAGGGGCCTGACTCCTCAACTTTGGCCTTCTGCAACTGGAACAAGCGGTCTCTTGTGTTCTCTTGGCCAAGTTGCCAGAGGCCTCAGGCCTCAGGGCTGCCCTGGCTGGGCCTGTGGGGCTGGGTGTGTGTGTGCGCGTGACACATAGCCTGAGACCAGCCTGCTGGTTGTGGCGTCTCCCCTCCAGCCCTCTGCAAACCCAGAGCGCGTCCTGACAGCGTCAAGAGCAGGGGCAGAGGGTGCGGCCTGTGGCCAGACATGAAACAGTACAGAGTAGAGTGCACTCTCAGCTCCCCCCTCCCCTCTCCCCTGCCTCACCAGAAGGCAGCGGGGCCTGACACCCACTCCCAGTGGAGGCTGGTGGAGAGGGGGTCACCAGACAATAGCCTGGGCACTCAGCGGCCAGGAGCCCAGAGTTTCACTGAGACCTTAATCAATCATATGTTCGTTCCTTCCTTCCTTCCTTCATTTCATTCAGTCGCCAAGTGCCTCCAGAGCCCACCTAGGACAGGCCAGCCAGGCAGAAGGGACACCATGGTCCCTGAGATGGATTCGGGTCCTGTCCGCTCCCCCGCCTAGTGCAGTCTAGTCGGGGGACAGGCCAGACATGGGGCAGTGATGGTGCTGGGGACATGGACTGTCATGAAGGAAACCATGACAGGTGCCCGACTTGAGGGGGGGGCCTCGGAAAGGCTTTCCAGAGCAGAAATGGGCTGGACGTGGGTCTGGAGGTGCGGCGGCGGTGGTGGCCAAAGAAAGAGGGACAGGACAGCATTTCAGGAGAAGGGTCAGGGTAGGGGAGGCTCAGGGGTGAAGGTGCAGAAGTCAAGAGTGGGGGGAACGCTGAGTGTAAGAGGTGAGGCGGAGGGCAGCAGGCTGGTGGCAGGCCACGTGCAGAAGGCTGAGCTTCGTTCAGAGGTGGCCGGGGGCTTAGAGGGCTATACGCAGAGACTGACATGGTCAGATCTGCCTTTTAAGGGTCCCCTCCTTTCCTTCCTCCCCTCCCAAACCCAACATTCATGAAGGCCGTGGTGAATGTGGCAGAGTATGTGCTTGTCCCAAGTTAGAGAAGGTTTAAAAGATTAAAAAGATTCTATCATCCCTCAGCACACAGCCAGCTGGTGGGAGAGGATGTGGTAAGGTTCACTGCAGCACCACGAGAGCACTACTCATCCTGCCTCAGGAAGGCTTCCCAGAGGAGGCGACCTCTGAGTGGGCATTGATGGATGAATAGGAGTTTGCCAAGTGGCCCCAAAAGTGTATTTAAAGAGTTACTCTCCTGGGGAGATGTCTGCCCCCAGGAAGCGTCAGAGCGCGAGGAGGCAGGCTGCTTCCAGGTGCTTCTGCACACTTGGAACCACTGCATCCTCACAAGGCTCCTCTGAGGACGCATCTTACAGAAGGGCTGCTTGCCTGGAAAGCAGACGGCCTGAGATCACTCAGCTGGAGAGCAGAAGAGCCGGGATTCGGACCCAGGCATCCGACGGCAGTGCCCACACTGATAACCAGGGGCCCTGCTGTGTCTGTCCATGCCAGGCACTGCTAAGGAGGGGCCGGAGTGTCACCAAAATCCCAGCTCCTCCCCCATGCCGGGCGGAGCCTGGGGAGACCAGTGGGGAGTCCAGTGACTCCTAGTGACCAGTGTTCTGGTCCATTTGCCAGGAGCTGGCGGCTTCCCATGGTATGAGAGGTTGAGAGGGCAGAATCTGAGTCTTGTTTCCTCCTGAGCTGGGACTGGCTTGGCTGAATGCAGCTGGGGGTGAGGTAGGCTGGATGGTGGGGGGTGGGAGGCCAGGGTGCCCACCTGTAGGGGCAGGCAGCGCTAGGACGTGGGCGGAGAGAGCCTTGCTGGGCACCCACCGGCCCAGTGGGCACCTGCCAGCCCGATGGGCACAGCACCTTCGTCAACAGGACACTGGGCCTCCTCCCGGCTGCTCGGTCTCCCCTGGAGAGTGGTGAGGGGGAGTCCATTATCAAGCAAATAGCAGCTACTGATGTGAAAATGAAATATAGATTCAATACCTGTGCCTTTCGGCTCACAAATCATGCCCCCGGCCCAGGTGACAGCCAGCACCGACGCCAGCTCAGACAACAGAACGAGGGAGGGCAGACCTCAGCTACCCCTCAAGTCACCAACAGTTCTCCCTGGGGCTGGGGACCCAAAGCAGAGACCAGGCTCTGGCCCCCTGCTGCCCTCAGGGGTGATGGCTGGTGGCTCTGGCACACACATCACCTGGCGTCCCCAGCACAAGCCAGGAAAGGAGCTGTCCCGGCCTGCGGCATCGGACTCAGTCGGCCCTTGGGGGCCTGGCAGGCAGGCATGGCCCCACCTGGGAACTGGGGGGGGCTCCAGAGCTGTTGGGCTTCCCAGGTGGCGCTAGTGGTAAAGAACCCGCCTACCAAAGCAAGAGATGGAAGAGACACCAGTTTGATCCCTGGGTCGGGAAGATCCCCTGGAGGAGGGCATAGCAACCCACTCTAGTATTTTTGCCTGGAGAATCCCATGGACAGAAAGAGCCTGGTGGGCTACCGTCCATAGGGTTGCAGAGTCAGACACACATGCACCCTCACCAGAGCTGTTTGCTTTGCAGACTGCGGGCGGCTTACCACCCCCCTGCACCCCCAAAATGGGCACTGAGGGGGTCCCGGAGGAGCTGAGCGGCCCACTTCCTGCTCCCGTCCATTTAGCCCGCATTTGCTCGACTTTTACGAGTGGGCTGGCAGTGAACTCATCCCCGTTACAATGCACTCAGGGACCCTGACAACTAATTTAATTTAAAACAGCCTGGCAATAAAAGCTCAGAACGGAAAACCACCGAGTCTTGGGGGTTATTTAACAAATTGCCTCACAGATAAATACATTAAAATGATTCTCAAACCAGAGTCGTGCGAAGTTAGAGTAAAATTAAGAAAGTTGAATCAAAATGTAAATTAATGGTGTTGAGATACAGCGTTTGAATTGGCAGGAGTCATGCGAGGGGAGTGTTGGCAGGGGCTCTGCCTTCTGTTCAGGTGACGTGGCGCCTCCAGGCAGTGCCAGAAACCCCCTCTGTGCCAGGCGTTGGGGAGCTGGGGGCGAGGTGGCCCTGACCACACCCAGCATCCTGCCAGGCCCACCCTTCCACCTTGGGGGACACTTACACCTACCAGCCTGGCAGATACCCTGGCTGGTTCACTCCCTACTGCTGGCCCAGCTTTCATCATGCCCCACCGTTTTAAAATGGAGGTGTCCATCACACCTGTGTTGCCAGCTGGCATCAGGAACGAAGGGATATTGGGCATGTAAGGCCTGGTGCAGCGTGGAGCCTGGGGTGACGATGGAGGCTGTTATCACTGTCACATGTATTTGCTGCTGAGTGAGTCTCAGATCGCCCTGCAAAGCTGGCAAGGCCAGCGTTCCCATTTGACGGACAAGTAAACTGAGGCCAGGGAGGCACAGGCAGAAACAGGAAGGGCTCTGCATGCCGAGGGGCTTTTGCCGCCATCTCTTCCAGCCAGCATGGAGGGTCCTGGTTTCACTTCTCTGTCTGTGTCTCTCTGTTTCTCTCCCTGCTGAAGGCAGAGGAGCTGGTGCTCAGGTCGGGCTGCACCCCCTGATGGGTACGCTTTCCCCCACTGTGGGCCTACGCCCCCAGCAGCCTTTCCAGCCTGGCCAGGGTCAGCCTCTGGGCTTAGCTGGAGGTGCTCAGAACTGTAGGGGACTTGGCAGGAGATGGTAACCCCCTCTTTCTCCAGGCTGGAGCGGCCCCAGGTGCCGACAGGCAGCCTTGGAAACCTTATCTGGAGCTGCCTTTCTTGATAGTGCCACCAGCTAATCAATCTGGGAGGGAAGAAAAGGGGGAGTCCCTAGGGAACAGCGGCAGGGCGGGGTGAGGAAGGATGGGACAGGAGACAGAGCCTAGGAGATGCGAGGTGGTGGGAGTGAGAGAATGCGGGCGACCCCCTCCCCCAGCCGGAGGGAGGGGTAGAAGAGGGAGGCAGGGAGAGCAGGAAGGCACTGGGGGTGTGTGTGTATGTGCGCGCGCACATGTGTGTGCACAGGGAAGCTGGGGGGCGCGGTGGATGTCTCCACCTGGAATCACAGCCCATCTGACACCCGAGACAGCTCTGAACCAGGAGGGGAAGGCGCTGCCAGGCCTGGCCGAGGTGCAGCCTGTCCGCTGTCTGTGCCTGGTGGGGTGGGCGGCCTCCCAGGAAGGGGTGGGTCTCGGATGAGCACAGCTGCTGGAAGCCTGGGTGGGGAGGTGGGGGTCGTCACCCCGCCTAAGCAGTCCTCCCAGATGTGGGGCCAGTGTGCAGGGCGGGGCTGCTGGCTCTGCCCTGCAGTGTCTGGACCCCTGACGTGGGCAGCAGGAGGCGGTCCCCTCCCTGTAGAGACACGTGCAGAGCGGGGTGCCCACATGGGAGGGGGGGCGCGGTGGCACCCCCGAGCATGGTCTGAGCAGCTGGGTCCCCTCAATGCTTCACCGTGAACCTCTGCGAACTCATGGTGCTGCCGATGCTACAAGCTACTTATTGACAGTCATTAAGTCTTTAGCAAATGGTTTTGGGAGAAAAAATAGCCACGATGAGGATTTATCTTGGGCGCCCATCCCAGACCTCAGCTATGAAGGCACGTGCTCCCCTGACCCCCACCCTCCTCTGGCGCAGGATCCAGGTCCTTTTGCAGGGGAGCAGAGCGGTTGGGGGGAGACCTGTTGGAAGCTGGGGGGCTGGGGGAGAGGCGTCGGCAGGTACCAAACTCTCTAAGGGCTCCCGGCATCTCGGTCCTCACGGCGGCCTTAGGGAGGAGATGCTATTATTATTATATCCCTTCTACACACGTGGCAACTGAGACGCCTGCCAGTTCGTGTGGTCAGGGCCACACAGCTGGTGGGTGACAGATGGGAACTGAATTCCTGCTACACCGTGAGGTGACGGAGACCCACAGGCCCCCAGAGCTGCAACGGAGGGCTGGGACTCTCCTGGCCTCGGGCAAGCCCCAGAGCCTTTCTGAGCAGGGGTTTCCTCTCCTGTGAAATGGCCAGGCTAGGCGTGGGGAGGAAATGTGTGGGAAGTGTCTGAAAAACTATAAAATGCCAGACACATAAGAGGCTTCCGGAAGCTTCCCCACCCTGCTTGCAGGTGAACGGAGAGTCACCTGAGGGCCAGTGGCAGGTCTGGCAGGATCCGCCCCGCCGGCCGCTGTGGGGGAAGGTCTGCACTGCCGCGGTGAAGAAGGAAACACCATAACTAACTCGGCATGCTGGGGCCGTGGGGCCGCCCACCTGATCCAGGCAGATTTAACAGGACTTTGAAAAATAAAAAAACGTGAAACAGCAAACCGCTGCCCGCTCCTCCCGCTGCAATAAAAATGGATTTATTTGTTCGTGGAATGAAATTTAATAACTTTGGCGGGAGATGAGGCGTGAACAATAATAGTTTTTTTTGTTGTTGTTGTTGCTCTTCGTCATTTTGGAGAGGGGGGGGGCAGACAGGGAGGAGGAGTGGGGCGGTGGGGGCGGCCTGTCTGGGACACTGCTGGGGAAGGGGATGCTGGGGTCAGCCTCCTCCAGGGGGCTCGGTACGCTGAGGAGCACGGTCTGTAGTCACTGCTGCCAAGAGCAGTGCATACACTTTGTCAAACTTTCCCATTTCCTGTGCTGGCCACAGTTGGCCCTCAGTTGTCCCTGAGGTGGGGCACCAGGCCTGCGCCCTGCGGGGGCCCTCCGCCTGCGGTCCCTTTCTGCCTTGGTCAAAGTTCTACTCATCCCTCGGAGGCCCCTCAGAAAACTCCTTCCAGGCTCCCAGGGCACCCCTAGCTGAAAGCAGCCTTCCAGCCCCCCAGCCCCCCCAACTCCCATGAAAGTGAAAGTGAAGTAGCTCAGTCGTGTCGGACTCTTTGTGACCCCATGGACTGTAACCTGCCAGGCTCCTCAGTCCATGGGATTTTCCAGGCAAGAGTACTGGAGTGGGTTGCCATTCCCTTCTCCAGGGGATCTTCCCCATCCAGGGATTGAACCCTGGTCTCCTGCACTGCAGGCAGACTCTTTACCATCTGAGCTACCAGGGAACCCCACTCCCCTACACCCCCCCATTAGCACCAGCTCTCAATTTCTACCCAGCACAGAGAAGAGCAGCTGTCTGGCACTAAGTGTTGAATGAACGCATGAGTGAAGGTCACGGCCGGAGACCCAGTGTCCACCTTTCCCTGTAAGCCGGTTCGGCCAGGGCCAGGCTGAGGCCAAGGACAGGAGTCCCTTTGCCAACTGGGCTGGGTCCAACCGGGGCCTTCCCCAGACCCGGGGCACCTGTTCCTGGCAGCTCCTGCTCCTCCCATGGCACCTCGCTGGACCTCAGCTTCCCGGTCTGCGAAGTGGTTGGGGGGGGGTGGGTTCTCCACGGGACCGGTGCCCTTTGTCCAGCAGGAGGCCCAAGGGTCAGGCGAGGCAGGAGGCGGGGCCTCTGGGGGGCCCTGAGTCGGGACTCACCAGGCCAGGCTGAACACGGGTGTTTGCGAGTGGTGAGAGGCCTAGGAGGGCGCCACAAGGAGCCCCTCAACCCGCCCAGTGGCCTTCCAGCTCCAGGCTCCGAGAGGCCTGAGCGGCCAAGGGGGACGAGCCGGTTCCTGCGCTGTGCCGGCAGGTCGATAACAAAACAAACGCACTATTGACCGACCGCGCACTAAATCCTCCCGGCAGACAAGATGATGTGCGCCCGAATCGACTGCTGAACTCATAACCCGCGCGGCCCTGCCCCGCCGGCAACCAGAGGAGTGGGCGGGGCGGCGCCCTGGGGGGCGGGGCGCCGGCGAGGAGGGGCGGTCCTGCTCCCCGCTGGGCGGGGCACCCGGAGGCAGGCCTCGGACCGCGGACTTTTAGGGGCGGCACCGAGAGCAGGCTTCCGAAGTCAAAAGTGCAGGAATCCCAGAAGCTAAAATTAGGAGGTCAGCTGATCCAGCTCTTTTGTTTTTAATTAAAATAATTACATAACATCAGATAAACACAAAAAACAACACGTGGCATCTCTGTAAGTCAGGAAGCATAATGATAAGCCATACACTTTGAACCCACCATGCAAATTAAGCCCAGCGGTTAAATGCCCAGACTGCTGCGTTAAAATACCGGCTCTGCCGCTTCCCGCTGTGTGGCCCTAGACACGTTGCTTCATCTCTCTGTGCCTTAGTCTGCACAACCGTAAGGTGTGGTAATAAAGGGCACCCCCCCTCCCCACCCACCCTGGCGATCGGGTTGTTCCGAGGATGAAATGAGTTAGGATTTCGAAAGCACTTGGAGCACAGGAAAGGGCAACTGCTTCCCGTCGAATGTGGGATTTCTTTCTCCTTTGCTTCCTGTTGCAGTTTCACTCCACGTGTGGCCCAGGAGCCCCTCACCTGGTGTTTTGAGGGTCTGTGAACCCCAAGACTCCCTGGTAAACCTGAATATCTCAGGGAGAGGGTTCATATTCCAGGAACAGGATCAGATTCTCAAGGTGACCCCCTGAGAGTGAAGACCCCTGATCTGCTCCAACTGCCCCATTTTATGAGGGGTCCTGTGGTCCAGGGGGGGCTTCCCGGGTGGCTCAGATGGTAAAGAATCTGCCTGAATGGGGTGGGGGAGACCTGGGTTTGATCCCTGGGTTGCGAAGATTCCCTGGAGGAGGGCATGGCAACCCACTCCAGTATTCTTGCCTGGAGAATCCCCATGGACAGAGGAGCCTGGTGGGCTACAGTGCATGGGGTCGCAAAGAGTCAGACACGACTGAGCGACTAAACAGCACAGGGACGCGTGGAGCCCCACCTGTGATCAGCCAAGGTGGAGCTGGCAGGCCAAGAGGGTGCTGATGGTTCAGAGGATGCAGGGAGCCTAGGGAAGGGGCCAGAGACCCTCCCTGAGACCCCCCCAGAATTCTTCCCCCACTGTAAGGTTCTGAGGGCCATGGGGCCCCAGGCTCAGACCCCCAGGGCTGCCTGATGCTGGATACAAGGTGTCTGGTTGTAACCAACGTGCTGTCCCCAAGCCATTGTTCTGTGGCCTCTGTAGACCCCTGCTGCCCCACGCCTATCGTGGCTCCTTCCTGAGGCAGCCAACACCAACCCCAGGTCCCACAGGTCTGCCTCTGAACCCCACTTGCCACTTTCCGGCTTCGGCTCTGACCAGGTTACCAGAACCTCAGTTTGGGCATCTGTAAGATGGACAGAATGAAGCTGGGAGGCTTGTGGAAGGACTGACTGAGGTCACGTGTGGCCCTGGTTAACTTATTAATTCAGAATCAGTGCCAGTTCCCTGCCGAGCCCCGGCCGCCCGGCTCTGGCCCTGGTTCAGTGGGCGCAGCCCATAGACGGCGCTGGGGCCGCACAGCTGCGGCTGGGCTGGGAGCCTGTGTGGTCTGGCGCGTCAGATGGTGTGTGAGTGTGTGTGTGCGCGTGGGTTCTCGCCTCCTAAACACACTCCTCAGGGAGTAAAAGCTGGGCCTCTGCAGGGTAAACACTGCAGCTTCCCGTGGAGAAACCAGCCTCCAGCGTCCCTGGAAATTTGCAGGGGCCAGAGCCGGGCTGTGGGGTTGGCGCCCTGGCCGGACTGAGAGTGCGGGGGAGGGGGGCTGGGGTCCTGGCTGCTGGGGGTGCCTTGGGAGGTCCAGGCACGGGAAGAGGTGGGAGGTATCTTGCCAACCCACCCCCAGGATGTCTGCACCACGGGCCACCTGTCAGCCTAGCCTGTCAAGAGGAAGGTAGTGGGGCTGCCCCCTTCTCACCCTAGTCCTGCCTTCCCCCAAGGAATGTCGCCGGGAATGTCACAATTAGACCTGAGGCTGGCACACGGCAATGGTCTTCCTTTATGATGGGGAAACTGAGGCACAGAGAAAGGAAGAGTTTCCCCAAGGCCCCTGAAGCCTATTTGTGGGGTTCTCTCTTCTCTCTGGGAGAAATTTCCTGACCCCTTCCCTCTCACCTCTGAGGTCTGTAATCACAGATTTCTGTACTGAGCACTAGTGGGTGCCCCCACCCTGGACCCACAAGACTCTAGGACCAACCCTGAGAGGGAGGACTTATCGGCATACTACAGAGGAGGACACGAGCTCAGAGAGGTTGAGTTTCTGGCCCAAGGTCACACAGCAAATACGAGGTGGACAAGCAATGCCTCTCTGTCCTCCACCTCCCTCTCTGCATGCCCTCCATTGCAGCCCTTCTCCCATCACTGAACCAGGCTCTCCTCGAGGGAAGGCCCATACCTTCCAGTGTGTCCAGACAGTCCATGGACTGTAGCCCGCCAGGCTCCTCTGTCCATGGAATTTTCCAGGCAAGAATATTGGAGTGGGTTGCCATTTCCTACTGCAGGGGATCTTCCCGACCCAGGGACCCAACCCCCATCTCTCGAGTGTCCTGCGTTGGCAGGCGGGTTGTTCACCACTAGCGCCACCTGGGAAGCCCTCTGGATAGTCAGAGCCCCCTTCTCCCGGGAGCCAGACCCCATTAGTCAGCCCTGTGGGCCTCTGAGCTGCTGCCCTGGTGGCCCTCACTCACAGCAAGCAGATGATCAGATCCCCACGTTCCTGGAGCTTGGGGACTGAGAAAGGCTGTGAGTGCCCCTGTCATCTCTCACCTGAGCACACTCTTTCCATCTACGTGGTCGAGGAGATGCCACTCTGGGCCCACAAGGGTTGTTCCCTCCTGACTTCCCCAGGGCTGAAAAGGGAGGTCAGGGATCCAAGACCTTACCCCATCACCTGCAGGATGGGAGGGTGTGGGGACTGGGGCATGTCAGCCTTGAGGAGGCTGGTCTCTGCTATGGCCCCTGGAAGCATTCTATCTTCTCTGGGCCTCTCCTATTCAGAAAAAAGACGGCCAGTGTGGCTGACCCTGCAGGGTGGCTTACGAGGACCCTCCCCAGGAATTCTCCCCAGGCTGGGACCCACTTGGCTCTCCGGATGACCCTTCATCACCCCAACTGGATAGAACTTCCCTGCCTGCGAGAGCCCCTCCTAGGTCTGAACCACTCCCTGGGCACCATCTAAAGCCTGAAACGTTATTTATTTATTTAAATTTTTGGCTGAACTGGATCTTCATTGCTGTGTTTGGCCTTTCTCTAGTTGCACCGATCGGGGGTTACTTGCTAGTTGCGGTGTGCAGGCTTCTCATTGTGGTGGCTTCTCTTGTTGCAGAGCGCGGGCTCTAGGGAGCATGGGCTCAGTAGTTGTGGCACACGGGCTTAGGTGCCCCGTGGCACGTGGAATCTTCCTGGACCAGGGATTGAACCTGTGTCTCCTGCATTGCCAGGGGGATTCTTAACCACTGGACCACTAGGGAAGTCCTTATTTATTTTTAAAAGAGCACTTTTCTTTTTAGCCACACTGCATGGCATGTGGGATCCTAGTTCAATAACCAGGGATTGAACCCATGCTCCCTGCAGTGGAAACAAGGAGTCTTAACCACTGGACTGCCAGGGAAGTCCCAAGCCTTGCACTTTAAACACATCACTTCTCTGGATCCTTATCACAATCCACTGTTACATTGTGTTCACACAATCTATTTTACAGATGGGGAAATTGATGCTCAGAGAGGCTAAGTAACTTGTTCAAAGCCACCCAGCTGGTAGGTGGCAGAGCCGCATACAGGCTCAAACCACGGCTCAGGCAGAGGTGGACAGATTACCTGGCCCTGCTGACCCTGCCCTCGGTGGCTGGATTCTTGTCCTGTTCCCTTGTCATTTGAAGTGATAATGTACACTTTTCTTGAGGAGGTGGAGGGAGACCCCAAACCTGGTTCTGGGTGGACAGAAGCTGGAGGCAACAGCCCAGAGAGCCCGCTCCACGTTGCTCTCAGCTCTTTTCTGCTGCCTCCTCACTGGTCCCCACCCCCATCACTAAGGAACCATAGGCATCTCTCTAAAACCCAGTCTTACCCTGCCAGTCGCCTGCCTGGCCCTGGGGTCCTGGTGACCCAGCGACCTTCCCAGCTCTCCCCCACCCCACCTCCATCACCCCTTCCCCCGCCTTTGCTCCACTGAGCTATGCCCCATGCTCCCCACCCCCTTCACATCACCCTGCAGGTTTCTACTTCCCAGGCAAGGCCCTGTGACCCCTCATCAGGCACCCCCCACTGAGGTACCCTCAGACCTCCCACCTCCTGGGTCAGAGACCCCCTTCACTTCACCCTGGTTCAGCAGCTCTGAGGGCAGGATAGGTTTCTGGAGGTTCCCGGGTGCCTGGAGCAGCCTAGTGCTGACCCCTGATCTGTGTCCAGTGCCCAGAGCAGTGCCTGGCATGTCACGGGCCCTCCTTATCTTCTGGATGAATGAATGAACGTCCTCTGTGCAGGCACTTAGGATCTAGAGATGGCCGACTTTGATGTCACTGCTCTAAGCCCTCAGTTCAGTGTCGGCTCATTTAATCCTCACAACAGCCTTATGTGGTGGACACTATTATCCCCATTTTCCAGAGGAGGAAACTGAGGCACGGGGGGTTGGTGAAATCATCCAAAGTCACGTGGCTGGGAAAACATGGGCCCTCTCCTGTCTGCCTTCAGCAGCTGGAGGTCTGCTCCCAGCAAACCCTGGGATGACATGGGTAGTTCGGGGCACCAGAGCGGAGGGCGTGACAGCTGCCCCCTCAGTGAGAGGGGGCAGGAGCAGGGGGCGGTGCAGCCAGGACAGAACAAATACCTACTGGCCACTCCCCTTTAGCAGCCAGACTGGCTCAGGCAGAGGGGTGGAGAGAGACTTGATAAAAGGACAGAGAGTTTAAATTTAGCAAATAAAAATACCAGATGACGAATTAAATGTCAATTTCAGAGAAATAACCAATAATTTTTGTAGTATTAAGTACACCCCAGATGATCTTTGGGGCTTACTTTTTCCAAAAAAAAAAAAAGTATTGATTGTTTGTCTGAAAAAACATATTTAAGTCTACAGCCATACCACTCTGAATGCTCCCAGTCTCATCTGAAGTATTAGCACACATTTAAGTGAGTTCCTATGGAGAAGGAAATGGCAACCCACTACAGTATTCTTGCCTGGAGAATCCCGTGGACAGGGGAGCCTGGTGGGCTGCTGTCCGTGGGGTCGCACAGAGTTGGATATGACTGAAGCGACTTAGCATGCATGCATGCAAGTGGATTCCTATATTTTATCTGCCAGCCCGCAAAGAAGAGACAGAAAGGACCCCAGGGGGTGAGAGCCAGGCTGTAATGTGAGATTACAGCCCACTTTACAGATGGGGAAACTGAGGTCCAGAGCAGCCAGGGCCTTGTTATTGAGAAAGCTGAGGACCCAGGCTCTGGACTCCAAGCCCTCGTGCTCTGTGGGTTGCCCCAGGAGGCCAGGCCAGTGATCACAACCCCAGCATGCCCCAGTCGCATCCCTACAGCTCGACAGAACTCCCCCGTGCGCTCTGCCGGGTGCCTGCTGCAAGCCACAAACCACAAACCAGCCAGAGGGGCTCCTCTCTAACCTCCCCTCCAACACCCCTCTCCTTCTCCTACTCCCGCCCACACTCATCTCCCCGGCTTGGGGCTAAGACTCCCTCACGTGGAAGGGATCTGCATGGAGTGAATTTTCACAGCTGGGTTATCACCTCCTAAAAATAGGGCCGAGTGATGGATGGGAGCTGTCGCCAGGCCCTCCAGCCTTGGGGAGCCAGGGTGGGAGTGAGGGAGGGGGATGGGGCCTGGCGAGGGGTCCACAGACCCCAGCCAGTGCCCTTGACCCTGGGGTGACTCCCCAGCCCCAAGTGGGTTTCAGCCCCCTCTCACTGCTGGGGATGGGGAAGCTGCTCTGCGCCTGAGGTCTTCAGAGCTGAGCTTGAGCCTCCAGGAGGAGCCAGCTGGACAGGCACTGGCCACACCAGGCCAAGTGACTCACCTGCCCAACAGGTGCCCCACCGGGAAGCCGGAAGGGTCCGCCTCAGGTGGGACTGGGGCTGTGCCTGGGGGAGGGGTGTCTGGGAATCAAGGACCCTGACAAGGCCACCCTGCCCCTTCCCCCTCCAGTCATACCCCTTTCTCGATTTTGTCTTTAAACTTTTCTTGGCTTTTTAAACACCCATCAGCCTGGGTGACCGACCTCAGGAGCCAGGCACGGATGGGCCTTTGTGGGGACATGGCTGGGCTTCAGGCTGCAGATGGGAAGGTGGGGGCCGTGGGGGCTCCTTGCTCTCAACATGCATGCACGCAGGCTCAGCCTAGACACAACGATGGGTACACATAGCGTGCAAACACCCTGTGGGCTCTGGAGGCCCTAACATGTAAGTACAGGTTGGTGGGCGGGGGGCACCCAGCTGGTGTCACCGCCCATCACCACGTGGTCACCTCGCATTGGGCTGACAGTTTTGACAGAGGATCCCACTGCCAGCCTGGGTCTCTGGCCACCTAGGAGCCTGGAAAGGCTGCTGCCCAGACACTTGGGCCAAGGGCCTCCCATGGCAATGGGGGAGCTTCAGGAGACCATTCTGGCCTCAGTCAGGGTCCCAGGGGCCCTCCCCACACCCCAGGCCTTGGCTCTGTGAATAGCCTGCCCCTTTAAGAGGCCTGCCTTTGGTCCACAGGTATGAACAGAACACACACTCTGCCCCCACTCCTTGCATGTTTAGGACACCGCCCTGCGCTTCCTCCCTGGGGTCCAGCTCCATGCCCAGCCCAGAGAAGCTGGAAGAACAGGCCTGTGCCTTGCTCAGAAGGCCCCTGCCCCTGCCCCCGCACCCCACCCCTGCACCCCCACCCCCAGGAAGATGAGCATGCTCGCCCTCTGCACAGGTGGGAGGTGGGATACCCCTGCCCGGCGACTTCTCTATGCAGAAGCTCCCACCCAGTCCCGTTCCCTGTCCCTCCACCCGCCGATGCTCTCGGGGTCTGCAGGCGGCCTCGGAGTTACGATATTAAATGCAGCTGCGCCAAAACATGGCCTCAATCCAATTACACCGAGAAACAAGAGGAGCCGTTTAGGCTAATCTGGTTATTCTGCCCTGGGCTCCCTCGGCAGCCCCAGAGGGATGCCCAGGAGGGGTGGCTGTCTGGGTGGGCAGTGACGGGAACACGGCCCTGTGCCCCCAGGGGCCCTCCTGTCTCCGTGGTGATGTGCCCAGCGCACTCGGCTCCTGCAGCTCCTGCTGGCGGGGGAAGCCACGGGGCTGTGGAAGCTCCTAGCTAGCAGCCCACAGCACCACAGGAGAGCCTGTCCCCAGCATCCTACAAGTGTTTCCTGAGTGCGAGGAGCTGGTCAGGGCAGGGAGACCCAGGAGAGAAGGGAGAGCGAGGCTCTGCCCTCAGGGAGGTACCCCCAGCTGGGGAGACAGGCCACCGGTAAATACAGGATGAGTGGCAGCGGGAGCAAGCCCCTCGGAGGAGGAGACGCTGCAGCAGAGGCCTACGTGGGAAGCAGTCCCGCGGAGGGAACAGCAGGAGCCTGGAACGGGGAAGGTTTGGACCAGTTCCAGGACCTAGAGGAAGCCAGTGTGCCAGAGGGTGGGGAGCAGGGAGGCGGAGACCTGGTGGACCCTGGTAAAGAACTTGGATTTGTTCTAAAAGGAGAGCTGTGATGGGATTTAGTTTCCCGGGGCGGGGGCAGGGGGCTCTGCGGCTGTGCAGGGGCAGGAAGAGGCCACCGCGGGGCCGGCAGAGGCGATGCTTAGGGAAGGGTGGGAGCGCAGGGTGGGCAGGTGGACCCGAGAGAAGTGGTTGGATCCAGTCGCTTCTGAAAGGGCTTGTAGGGGCTGAGGGGGTCCAGGGGAGGCCCCGTGGCCTCTCCCTTCTCTGTTAGTTGCTCAGTCGTGCCCGGCTCTCTGTGACCCCATGGACTGCAGCCCACCAGGCTCCTCGGGCCATGGGATTTTCCAGGCAAGGATACTGGAGTGGCCTCTACCTGCTCCCGCCCAAACAGCTGCCCACGTGGTGCTTTAGGGTCCCAGAGGCTCGCCCACCTTAGCTGTGTGCTCCCCAGCACTGGGGCTGTGGGTGCCTCTGGGTCTGCCCTCAGAGAGGTTGTGGTTTAAGGGAGAGACACATTTGGAGGCAGTGCTTACAGGCCAGAAGGGGCAGCTATGAGGGCACATGGAGGGGGCAGTGGGTGTCAGCCAAGACCCAGGGGATGAGCAAGAGTCAGCCAGGGCAGCTGGGGGGGGCGTCAGGCAGGAGAAGCGTCCCAAGCAGAGGGACCAGGCAGTACCATGGCTGGGCAGTGGGAGAAATTCCAGCTGCCATGGAACAGAGCAGTCCAGTGACGCTGGGACAGACAGATGGAGGGGCCTGGGGTGGGAGATGGGCTGGACAGACAGGCAGAGTTGGGGCCCAGAGGCCCTTTTAGGCCTAAACAAAGCCTAGAGGGGCCGAGACCCCTGGCGGAAAGGGGTAGGCGGAGTGGGTGGGCTGGGCACGGCAGACTGGGCAGTGGGGGAGCGGGGAACGTGGGGTGGGGTGAGGAGGAGGAAAGAGGCACTTCTATCTGGAGGGACAGTCAGGCCTCCCAGGTGGCTCAGTGGTAAAGAAGCTGCCTGTCAATACAGGAGATGCAGATTCGATCCCTGGGTTGGAAAGGTCCCCTGGAGAAGGAAATGGCCAACTCACTCCAGGATTCTTGCCTGTAAAATCCCATGGACAGAGGAGCCTGGCAGGTTATAGTCCACAGGGTCACAAAGAGTCAGACACGACTGAGCACGTAACTCAGGAGGAGCAGCCAAGCCTGGAGGAGCTCTTGGGCCTCAGGAAGGAGCAGTAGGGAGCCAGTGAAAGTTCTTGTAATATTAGTAGTAAGAGTTAAAAGTAAGAGTAGTAAGCTTAAGTAGGAGTAGTAAGATTAAAGCTTGTCTTTGACCATAAATGAGGGAAGCAGGGATGCATCGTGGGAAGTGCTAAAATGACCTGGGTTCCAACCTCAGCTGTGTTATCTGTTCCTTTGAGACCTTAAGCAAGTTCTTTCCCCTCTCTGGACCTGAGTTTGTTTTTCTTTATAAAGTTCAAACTCTAAAATATATGTATAATTCACATAAGATAAAAATTTGCCTTTTAACGTGTAGGACTCAGTGGTTTTACATGTATTCACAAAATTGTGCAACCATGGCTTCTATCTAATTCCGGAAGACTTTCATCACCCCAAAAAGAAGCTTCAGGTTTGTCATCTGTAATGTGGGGACACAAAGAAGCACCCACGTCAAAGGGAGGTGGTGAGGGCTGAATAGGAGACAGTGTGTTCGGCAAGGGAGGGTTACGTTTATGATGCAGAAAAGGGCCCTTTCCTGTGGCCCATTTCACCCTTCCCTGTAGAACATCTCCCTCCACGCGTCCACTGCACAGACCCAGGCTACAGAGCACAACCAGAACCAAGGGTGGTAAAACAGGAAGCAGGAGGGTGTGGGGGGGTCCCAATGGATCTTGGGGTTGCTTTGCTTTACGGCTAGGTGAGCTCCCAGAGCCCTGGTGTGGCCCGGGGTGACAGTGACAGGAGGCCTTTCAGAATGGGGATGTGAAGAGCATTGTGTGGTCATCACCGGCGGTCACAGCCTGCAGCCCGCAGGGGAGAACTTAGGGGGGGATCCAGGCTCTCCTGAAGTCCCCACACTGACATTATTGGAGTCTGTTTAATTAAGTGACCCTCTGAAAGGCCTACCTACACTTTGTAATTCTTTTAAGATCAGTTACCGTGAGCCCGTTTATCCCAGGTTTATCCCAGCTTGCTGGGCATGCTCGGGGGCATCACTGCACCATGGTCGTGGAGCCTGGACTGTTCAGGATGTGGACTGTGTCTGGTGTTTGTTCCGGCCCCCAAAAGGGCTTCTCCACTTGAACCCAGGAGGTGAGGGGGTGGCTGAAGCCTGCTCCTACAGGCGGGGAGCTGCCCAGCACCCCCGCCCTCGAAGTCCTAAGCTGAGCTGGGCAGGTACATGCCCCTCCCCATCTGCCTCCTTCCAAAGCAGCTAAGAAGCCAGAGAGAGGTCGGGTCCACTCTCCCAACCCACAGACGGGAAGACTAAGGGCACGGGTCCGGGGGCTGCTGGGTGTCGGAGCTGGGGGTTCGGCGGCGGGGGGTTCTGCGCTGGACGCCCCAGGCTCTCTCCTGAGTGCTGCTTTCCACCTGGTGCTTCTAGTAGGCGTTCCATTCAGTCCCCACGGCTGTGTCCACAAGCTGGCCACTTGCAGTGCAGGCAGCTGCCTCCCAGGACAGGATTATAACATTGGTGAGCTCTAGGATCCTGGCTGGGAGCGGGCTGGGAGGGATCTCTGCCTGTTCTGTGTGCCCCCAGAATAGCCTGGCTGGCCTGTGGATCAGGAGGCCTGTGCCCAGCTCCCCAAACCCCTTCTTGCTGCCAGGCCTGGAGCCCCCGGGAGTAAGATTTAGGGGAAGCCATAGAAGACAGGAAGGGGGACCTGGAGCAGCTGATGGCTTGGGAGAAGCCAGGTCACGTTCCTGCCAGGCTGGGAAGTCCCCCTGGAGGAGGTGATAGTGATGACCAGGGGGTTGGAGCAACTGGGGCCGGGCCAAGGGATTGAAGGTCAAGCTGGGGCTGAGAGCTGGTCTTGGGGGGTGAACCAAGGCCGTGGGAGTCAGAGCTCAAGGCTGAAGGGGGTTCAGGGGCCAGGAGCTTAAGACCCCACCCTCTGCATGCAGGTACTAGTTGTCAGGGTGGGGTTGCCAGCGTGGAACCCCAGACCTCTCCCCGCTGCAGACTCCAGGCCCCCCAAGAAAGGCAGGTGGAGCGGTGGTAGGGTTCCTCTCTGAGAGGAGTCTGAGGGGAACGCCTGGACCTCAGCATTCGAGAGGGTTGAGACCCCCTCCCAGGCCGCTTTCCTGCAGCTTAGGGCCCAGGAGGCCCCGGAATTCAGAGACTGGCCGTGCCCTGCTCGCTCAGGCTCTTCACCCCTGTCCGTCCTGTCCTCACTTCTGTCTCCTTCACCGTCTCTCCTGACCACGAACGAACACGCCCAAGAGCTATTTGCACCTCCCATGTGCCAAGCACCTGCTCGCTCATCCTCCCCTGGCATTTTTCTCATTCCATCCCCTTAATAATGCCCCCGGGTGGGCATTACTATCGGCATGTCACAGGGGAGGAAAGAGGCCCTGGGAGGTGAAGTGACTCCAGAGCAAGCTAAGTAAATAAAGAGCAGGATTTGAACCGAGCCTGCCTGCTGCGGAGGCGGGGTCTCCCAGCCCACTCCCTCCTCTTGATTCTCAACAATTATTATTAGGTTGTATTTCTGTAAGCTGCTGCAAATCATTTGGGACGAGATGGGAATAAATAAATACATAGGGAAATAATGAGAGGCCGCGGGGGGATGGTGACACCAGGTCAGAGTTGGGAGTGGGAGACTGCGCGGACAGGGCTATTTCCAGGCCCTTGTGCATGTGTCTCCTGCACCAGCCTCAAGGCTGGGTCTCCCAAGGTCAAGGGTAAGTTGAGGCTGACGTGCAGCACCCACTGGGGGCGGGGAATGCAGGTGCAGGGTTTGGGAGTTGATGGAGCAGCAGTCTGGCTTCTCACCATGCTGCTCACTTCTCAGAGCCAAGCCCCTGATGCTCCTCTTATAATGCAAATATGTTGACATATTTAATCCCTCCACCCCTGGGAGCACACTGGGAGGATTAGCCCGGCACTTGCAAGGGACAGAGCTGAGTCCCCAAGCAGACAGGCTGGTGTAGAGGGTGGGACTGGCCGCTGCTGCTGGGGGACGCTGAGTCCTGGCCTTCAATCCCCAGGCTTCTGAAAGAAGGACCTTGGATCCCTGGGCGGGGCAGGGTGGGGGACTGGAGGATAAAAGAGACCCCCCAAGGGGACCCTGTGACCCCCACCCTCAACACCCTGGCCCCAGATCTGTGTGCGATGATGTGGGCAGCCCCAGCGAAGGTCCAGTGTTGGCCAGGAGCTGTTGTCTGGGCACTAGGCAGGGCAGACCCCCATCCCCCAGACACTGCTGCGAGGCGATGCGAAGGGTCTCATTCCAGCTGGAGAAGAAAGGTTCAAGCCTAGTCTTCCCTGGTCCCTTAGGAGGCCAGGGCGATGGCACCTGAAGCTTGTCCCTCCCACCCTGTGTGCATGTGTGAGTTTGTGCATATGTGAGCAGGTGTGGGTGGGAGGGTGTGTGCACGCTCACTCGCCTTGTGCAATCCTGGGTTACTGCAGCTTCTCCCGCCCGTCGGCCTTCTCCCCAGTCCCAGGCAGAGCAACAACTGGGCCTCGGAAGGTGGCATGGCTATTTCCAGGCCTGGATTCCTGCCAGTAGCAGCATGTCTGTGTGTGTGTGTGTGTGTGTGTGTGTGTGGGTGTGTGTGAGTTCCAGGGAGGGGGATGCTCTTGGCCCCCCTTCCCTGAGCCAGCCCAGCTTCCCTTTGTCCCCCATCTTGGACAGGAGCTGGGAGGCAGCGGAGAAATTGCAGGCGGCAGTTTCTTCACCTTTCTGAGCCTCACTTCCCTTATCTGTAAGATGGGTGGACAGCACCCACTCAGGAAAGCACCTAAGAGGGTCTCAGCGCACGGTGATGGGGTGAGAATGGCGATGGGGATCAGCCTGGAGCTGTACACAGGGGCCCACATGCGCCTGCTGCCACAGCCCAGCCTTGGCCTCCACACCCCATGCCACGAGGACCCCAGCATTGTTCCTTACACTGTCAGCACCTGCAGGTCCAAAAAGGTGACGCCCTGGCCCCCGTGGGGATCAAGACCACAAGACTTCTGGAGAGTCAAAGACCCTCCTCGGCTCAGCAGATCCCCCACTTGCACCCTGGGCACTGCCCTGTGACAGACGGGTGCTCCGTGCAGGGCTGTGGGTACAGTGTTACATCAGCTAATAACAACAGGTCCCGTTTTGCAGACAAGGAGACAGACCCCAGGAGGCTCAGCTGCTTGTACGAGATTGCCTAGCCTGGGGTTCCAGCCCAGGCAGTCAGGGCACAGGGAGGAGTGGGGTGTTGAGCAGAAGACAGGGCTTGGGGACAGAGGGCAGCTGGGTGGAACATGGAGTGACAAATGAGGTGCCCAGGGCCACATACTCCGATGGGGCAGCTGCTGGGCTTGGCGGGGCCCCGGCCCCAAAGGAGGCCCTGGCGGAGGCAGTTCCCATCCAAAGCCCTGTCTGTCCTGGTCAATTTCGAGCTGAAGTGCAAACAAGGCTCAGCACGCAGTGCTCCTGCCCCAAATCGAATTCGGTGCTATGATTTCTCTGCGGGTAGCGGCCAGCCTTCCGGGGAAGGAGCGGGGGCGGGGAGGCTGGCACGGGGGCCAGGCCCAACCGCCAGGCAAGCGGGCGGGAGCTGGCGGGGACGAGGCCATTTGTCTGGGGCAGCCGGCTTGGCTGGCCGGGATCTTCCACCCAAATTAAATTTTAACCCGGCTCATAAATCTTCCAAGTCCATCCCCTGCCTCCAGCCAGGTCCACCACAGGCCTCAGCCTGGGCCAGCACGGGGATAGCTTCGTCTGATGCTCCATATGGCTGCAGGGCAGTGGGGTCTGCCTGCCCTGGGGAGAGGGGACAGTCGTGCACGGACAGGCCTGGAGGTCCTGCTAGGGACTGGCTGCTGGGGTTGGCGGAGGGCCCTGCTTGGCTGTCGCCGGCAGAAGCTTTGAGTCACCAGCTGGGGGCCCTGAAGGCCTGGGCCAGGGACCCAGTGGAGCTGTGGGTGACCCTGCCGTCAGAAGGGTCCTGTTCAGATCGCAGCTCCTTCCTGGACAGGAGGTGGGTTTCCTAGCTTCTCTGAGTCTCAGTTTGCTCAGCTGTGCAGTGGAGGTGGGTCATAGTATCCCCTGGAGGAGGTAGGGGGAATAAGGAAGCATGTAGATGATGCCCTGGGGGCAACAGAGATGGGCTCCTCTGGGGGCCACTGCCAACCTGCGCTGTCAGAGGGGTGGGCCTGGTGCCCCTTCCTGTCCCTATGGCACCTTCGTCCAGCAGACAGCAGGTGGCCGTGCGCCCAAAGGGGGAGGAGTAGGGGTGGCCACTATAGGAGCAACCTGGGAAGACCCCCGGAGGCCAGCTTGCTCTGCCCCCTCCCCCTGGAGCACCGGGGGCTAACCCTGGGGGCGCGATGGGAGCCCCAGGACTGGGGCAGGGAGCTCGGTCACCCTGCCCGAGGCCCTCTGTGCAGGGCCAAGAAAAGCTTTGCTTCGTTGTGTGTGTGTTGTTTATGGAGGTGTAAGGCGTACCCGCCGAAGTGCCGGCTCGGGGGAATTTCACCTGTGCGCACTGCCCCCAGCTCGCAGGACAGATCACTCCTGTGCCACCCGGGACCTCCCCTCCCCCAGCCCCCTACTCTCAGTGTCAACCTGCCCCTCCCGCCTCTGCCCTTCCCGGGCACCCAGCTGCCCTCAGGATGATGTGCAAACAGACCACCCCTCCCCAGGAGGCTTCCCTCAGGACCTCCCCTAGCCAGCCTTCTCCCTGCTGCTAACTCGGGCTGTGCTGCAGGCGTCATCTTGTACACGGAGGCTCAGGTTCAGGGAAGAAAGCGGGGAGAGAAGGAGGGAAGCGGGGGTCACCATGCCCGCAGCACAGGTGAGCACCGAGGGATCTGGGACTCGATGGATGGACCCCCAGGCGGTGGCTGGCACAGCCGAGGTCAAGGTCGGCGGGACTCTGACTTTGCGCTCCTTCCCTCCCTGCCCCGTGGCACCTGCAGCCGGCCTGGAAACCGTGGGAGGAGGGAGCCTTCCAGCCCTTCCTGACCCAGCAGAGCCGATGCTGTCCCCTCGCCTCCAGGGCAGCGGTACAAGAGGAAAACCAGAGAAGTCTTTTCCACATACGGATCCCTTCCCTGGCCCCCAGCATCTCCCGGCTAACAAGCCCAGAACACACTAGGCCCTGATACGCACAGGATGCCCGGCTCCCCGCCCTTCACGACTCCTGGGCCCTCGCGCCACCTCGCTCTGCTGGCCTTTCCCCACACGGCAGCCACCTCCCGGGCGGCTGCCCCCTCATCTACACCCCCAGATTCTCCTTCGTCTGGCATCAGAGGTACACAGTTAACATCCCCACCAGCAAACACCGCGGGGCCGTATTTCACCCGCACCCAAATGTGGATCACAAACGCACTGACGTGGATGAAGTTTCCCCATCGAGTGAGACCGGGGTTTGTGGGTCTGGCAGAAGCGCCCCTGCGTGGCCCGGAAGGAAGCCCAGGCGAGCGGTCCTCCTGCTCTCCTGAGGCCCCCGCCCCATGTCGGTGCCTGGAACGGGGGCCTTCTGGAAGGACCCCGGAACCTAAGGAGGGAGACAAGCTGGCTGCTGCCCGCTGTGAGAGCAGGCCACACGGGCATCCTGCTTCCGCTGCTGCCCGGGGAGGGTGCCTGGGGGCGGGCAAGGCAGGGGAACCCCTTCACGGGCTCCCCACCCAGACCTCCCTCCTCTTCCGCCTGTGCTCCACCCCACCCCTGGGCTGTAGGTCAGAATGGCTCCCCACAACCCAAGCCCCTTGCCCTGGGTATCAAGAGCACCTAGGCCGAGGGAGGGGGCTGGGGGTGTGGCTCTGCCCACACAGGCTGTGTTCTCTGGGCACTAGAAGGGGCCGGGTCAAGCTGGGCGCACCCCTCACCCTCACCACCCCTGGTGGAGCTCTGGGCTAGAAGACTGGCACCCAGGTCCCAGGCTGCTTGCTAGGCGCTCTGATGGATACCCCGAGGTGACAGCGGTCAGAGGAATGGGCACAGCTGAAGCCAGCGTCCTGCTGGCTTCACGCCCCACAGCCTGGATGTGGACGGCTGGAGGCGGCTGCCTGGCCCAGCGTCTCTGCACCACGGGGTCCACCCACCACTTCCCTGGCAGGCAAGGGCAGATGATGGCTTAGCCACCGCATCCCCCAGCTTCTCGGGTGAGAGAGAGGCTGGAGAGGCCTGGACTGTGTCAGGAGGGGAGTCCAGGGCTCCTCAGCTGTTTGGAGACCCAGGGAGGACCCTGCCTGAGATCACCCAGTCCAGCGTGGCTAGACACATGGGTTCCCACATTAGTACTGCTCCCCAGTCACCATCTGCCCCTCCCAGCCTCCTCCTCTGGCTCTTCCCATAGACACTTGGACCCCTGTGAGTCTCCTGCCCCCACCCCAGGGCCCTAGGGACTCTCTTACTCAGACCGTGCTTGCAGAAGAAAAGTTGAGCCACCTGGAGACTCCTCCGGGTGAGTCGATTAAAGCCGCTGTGCCCCCTGGGGAGACCAGGTGGGCACCCTGGGGAGCCGTAACCAGGAGATAGAGGGGCCTCAGCTGCCAGGCAGGGCTGGGGAGGGGCAGCGGGGACTTGGGGGCAGGGAGGCAGGGTCCAGCCCCAGCTCTGCCCCCTCTGAAGCCGGGGGACCTGGGACAGGCGGCTCTGGGAGCCTCGGGTTCCTCACCTGTGAAAGGGAGGCACCATCGAGCTCCTTGTAGGGAGCGCTGTGAAGGTGAGCCCCAGTAGAAGGCGGGGCGCCCCCCTGCACCTGGCAGCCGTGGCCGAGCACGTGGGACACCCTAGTCCCTGTGCTCTCCCGGGCAGAGGCCTAGCTCCACACTCCCCGTGAGGACCTGTGTTCCGGCCCCAGGCCCCGGCCTGCCCACCCTGTCCACAGCATCCCTTTCACAGGTACCCCCAAGGTGCATCCTGGCACCGTGTCACATGCACCAGGACGCCCGTGAGGGCAACCCCGTCCGCCTGGCAGCCCCCGATGGCACGGCCCTTGTCCCTGTGGCGCCCAGGTGCACCGGCCTTTCCAGTTTGTCCTCCTCTCTGGGTTTCAGGTTTTCCATCCACACAGACTCAGAGCCAGGGGGCCCCTATCAGCTGTGTGGCCCTTGGCAAGTCACCCACCCCCTCTGGGTGTCAGCTGTCTCATCCTCCTCACGGGATCATCAAGGGCAAGAAACGAGTCAGCAGACAGGGGAAGACTCTGAACGTGCGTGGCTCACGGGAGGCCCTGGGGAAGTGGAAGTGGCTGTTGTGTGATCACTTGGCAGGGGGTCAGGGAGTACCGGAGTGCGTGTTCACAAGGCTGTGATGGGGTTGGGGAGACCGCACGGGACGGGGAGGCTCTCTGGCTGGCAACAGTGGCGAGCGTCATCATGAGGGTTCAAGGAGCTCACTGGTGACCATGCCTCCCGGCCCAGAGCAGGCTACAGCGGGATGGCGTGCACAGCCTTGCCGAGTCCCGCAGGAGGCAGGCAGGCGATGCTGAAGACCTTTCATGTAGGTTAAAAGCACCCACAGCTCTGGGTCGGAAAGAGCAGGGTCCCAGCCTTGACTCTGCTGTGAGACCAGCGTAGGGTGACCAGCTCTCTCGGGCTGCCTAGGATTTGTGCTAAAAATTGCTCAGTTGTGTCCAACTTTTTGCGACCCCATAGATGGTAGCCTGCCGGGCTCCTCTGTCCATGGAATTCTCCAGGCAAGAATACTGGAGTGGGTTGACGTTCCCTTCTCCAGGGATCTTCCTGACTCAGGGATCGAACCTGGGTCTTCTGCATTGCAGGCAGATTCTTTACTGTCTGAGCTACCAGGGAAGCCCAAACGGGGAAAATCCCAGGCAAAACAGGATCTGGGTCTTCCCTGGTGGTCCAGTGGCTAAGACTCCGCACTCCCAATGCAGGGGGCCGGCGTTCAATTCCTGGTCAGGGAACTAGGCCCCACATGGTGCAACTAGACCCAGCACAGCCGAATAAAGAAAGAAAGAAAAAAAATAGGATCTATGGGTCACCCTGGACCTGGGCCAAGGTACCTCATGTCTCTGAGCCTCAGTTTCCTCATCTGTAAGCTGGAGAAGAAGCCTTCTACCCGGGCAAGTGGGCCTGGGAAAATCAAATCAGACCCGGCAGGCAGGTGGGATGGGCGTGCGGGTCTCCAGTCCTCGCCCGTCCTCAAGAAATGGATCCAGGGGTGTTTTTCCCGACCAGGAGCCTAATAGTCAGCAGTTATTTATCGTTGCGTTTCCTTGTGGGTAGGAAAGCCACAAATAAGTAAATTCAGGCAGCAGGGCACCATTATCGAGCCCAGTGCTTTATTTCCCCATCTCTTCTCCAGCCCGGGCCGGCTGCGGGTCGATAATAATTTACGACGCAGCCCCCGCAGCAGAGGGGAGGTGGCCAAAAAAACATGTTAGGCTGGAGTCGCCCTCCTTGTACCAGCTCTGCACTCACAGGTGAATGTGACGGCGGGGATGGGGGTGGGGGAGGGAGGGCCCCCGGCCCCACACATCAGGGAGGGGGCAGAAGCGGGGCTGGTGGGTGCTGGCTGCAGGGGCCTCACTGGGGGAGGGCAGAGGGGAGCAGGCAGCCAAGGCGCTGACCCGGCCCCTGCTTGTCCCTGACCTCCGATCGGGCCCACATTCTGGGGCAGAGGCGTCGCAAGGCCAACATGGGGCAAGGGGACAGCAGTGGGTCTCTCCAGGGAGCGGTTTGGGATTTGTCTCAGGTGGGACCGCAGGGCAGCAGGGCCTGAGACAGGGGTCCCGTGCCTGAGATCTCGGGAAAAACCTGGGCGGGGGGACGCGAACCAGGAGAGGGCAGGGGAAGGGACGAGCCCAGCGGTGGTCCTGGCCAGGATCTGATCCACGGTGGTGGTGGGGGGGGGGGTGGCGCTCTGGAGCAGAAATGGCAGAGTGGTATCTTGCTGCGTCCTGGAGGGCCAGTCAGTGGTCTCCAGGGAGAGGGCGTGAGTGGCTGGCGGGGCAGCTGCAACCACCAGCAGCCACCCACTCAGAGCACCCGGCAAGGGGTCTGGGAGCCTGGAGGCCTCCACCATGGGGGTCCCCAGCCCGGAAAGCCTCTGCCGGAGTTTACTCTGCTGCAGGAGCGGGGCTATGATTTGGATTTCATAATTTACATCGCTGATTTCATCATGTTTCGTGTTCTGTCATGTTCCCTGCCATGACAATCTCATTCTTCCCTCTGGGGACTCGGGGGCGTGAAACTGGGATGTGGGGGGGGTGGCACTGAGTCACGCTCATGTCCTGGGGCCAGGCAGGCGCGAGGGGAGTCAGACACAGGGGGAAGCTGCTGCTCTGACTTGGCGGGGGCTGTGGGAGGTAGCGGGTCTCCCAGGCGGGCAGCCTGGTCAGCACAGGACACCGAGGGAAGGGCTTTACCGAGAGCACCTCTCTCGGGGGTTATGATAATAATAATCGCTGGCTTCTCTGTGTGCCTGGAGTGTCAGGCTGGTCCTTAGGGCATCCACAGGGTACCATCTTTGATCGTCACCAGCACCCCACGAGGGTGCTTCCCTCATTACTCCATCTCATAGATATGGAAATGCTCAGAGACCCAAGAATCACAGCTGTTGAAGCTACACAACTCCGACCTCTGACTCCAGGCTGTTAACCACCTCTTCTTCCCGTGTGTGCTCAGTCGCTGAGTCGTGTCTAACTACTTTGCAAGCCCATGGACTGTAAGCCCACCAGGCTCCTCTATCGATGGGATTTTCCAGGCAAGAATGCTAGAGTGGGTTGCCATTCCTACTCCAGGGGATGTTCCCGACCCAGGGATTGAACCCGCATCTTGCATCTCCTGTGCCCTCCTAGCCCTGCAGTCACATCCCAGTGCCCCAAGGAGGCAGCTGAGGCCCTGGCAGGTCAAGGACTCACCCAAGTTCCTCCAGTCCAGCAACACTTCCCTTGTCCCTCTTCCCTGTGCCCACTATGGGCGTTCCCAGGTGGCCCCTGCCTGCCAGCCCTCACTCTCTCCCCAGTGTGACCCCCAGCTGATCAGGGAGAGATCCCAGGCTCCTTTTCCGGCAGGAGCTTGGCAGAAACCTAACTGGCAAACAATGGACAAAGAGTTGGCAAACAAGGGGAGAGGTGTAACCTGCTTGCCCACTCTTAATTAAGGGGGCTTCCTCTTTTTTTAGAGCTTATTCACTTTTTCATATTTGGTTGTGCTGGGTCTTCTTTGCTGCACACGGGCTTTCTCTAGCTGCGGTGAGCAGGGGCTCCTCTCTAGATGCCCTGCGAGGGCTTCTCCCTACGGTGGCTTCTCTCGTTGCAGAGCACAAGCTCTGGCGCATGGGCTCAGCAGTGTCGCCTCGCGGGCTCCAGAGGGCCGGCTCAGGAGCTGTGGTGCATGGGTTCAGTTGCCCCAAGGCACTTGGGACCTTTCTGGCCCAGGGGTTGAACCCGTGTCCCTTGCATTGCAGGCAGATCCTCAACCACTGGACCACCAGGGAAGCCCAAGGGGGCTCCCTCTTGAAGGTCCCCAAAAACCACCCTCCCAAGCCAAGGCCAGAAGCATGCCCTGGTGTGTTCAGAAGGCCAGCCTTGGCCCCTGCCTTGTCCCCCACCCACTGGAAAACTGGCTACCCCCCTGCTGGAGCTATTTTAGGGGCAGCAAGGTGGTCCTGGGACTTCTCAGGTAGCGTTCGTGGTGAAGAACCCGCCTGCCAGTGCAGGAGACATATGAGACGCATGTTTGATCCCTGGGTCGGGAAGATTCCCTGGAGGAGGAAATGGCAACCCACTTCATTATTCTTGCCTGGAGAATCCCATGGACAGAGGAGCCTGGCAGGCTACAGTCCACGGGGTCACAGAGAGTCAGGCACGACTGAAGTGGCTTAGCACACACACACACATGGTGGTCCTAGGATACCAGTGGGACTGCACAGGGCTGACCCACCCCCCACCGGTCCTCCTCAGGGGCCGTGTAACCACGGGGGTGGGGGGTGGCACCCCACATTCTCACAGCCAGCAGTCCAGAGAAGCTCTGAACACAGCCTCCAGGAGGGCCCCAACTTCCACCACTGATGCTTCCCTTTCCTTGTCTTTTCTTCCTGCCTGGCTCTTACAAAAATTAAACACGGATGGTTTCATCTTGGGAAAATTAGTATTCTAAGCAGGGCTAGGGGATGTGATCGGAATGTCAAGGCCAGAGCCACAGAGCAGGAAGGTAAGGGAAGAGATGCTCGTGCCTGGCGGGGGCCCTTGGGTGGGGGCAGAGGGCTCGGACCTGCCCAGGAGGCACGGTGGTGCCTCGCCTGGCTGCCACGGGAAGGGATGAGGCTGGACATGGCCGGAGGTGGGGGCCACATCGGGTCCAGGGCTGGGGGAGGAGGAGATGAGGGAGGCTCAGAACAGAGACTGGGTCTGACCGGGACCTGTGGCTTCCCGTGGCCCTAGCCCGGGTCATCTACACATCCATCCCCTCTCTCATTCGGCCCTCACTTGCTGATGCGTGTGCCTCCTGTGTGCAAGGCGCCGAGCTGGGGGTGCTGAGGGCAGAGACGTGCTGGGCCCACCCCCCACCGCCAAGCACACACCGGACACTCAGCACACAGCAGACTGTGCTGCCCAGAGTGTGTTCCGAAGAACGTGCAAATCCTGCGCGGTTAGCAGGTGACCGCTGGAGCGAACAGGGTTAAATCGGCATCTTTGAGACGGGACTTCTCAGAGCCTTTGACGGCTGAGGTGCCCCGTGAACCAGGTTGGGGAGTGCTGGCCTGCAGCCTCCTGCCCGTCTGAGCGCCGCCCGCCAGTCCTGGCCACACAGGAAGTGTGCTGTGGGCAGAGCAGAGACAAGAGCGGGTTTGTGTCCGGGCCCCACCGTGGACCTGCTATGTGACCTTGGGCAGGCTGCTGAACCTCTCTCTTTCCTCAGGTGGAAAACTGAAACGGTAATAATAGTGCCTGTGGGTCCAGTGAGGTGCCGTAAGGATGCTGCCCGCCTCAGACTTAATATGGGGTTGCTCCTGCTGTTGTTACTATATTATTATTATCCACTTAGCTCTGTTTGCTGGGCTGTAGTCAGAAGTCCATCAGGTTAGTGATGGCGGCTGTCACCGTTGCAGACACAGTCCGTGCCCTTAAGGGGTCACAGCCGGGGGTTAAAGACAGTTATTTACAGAATCCGGGGTGGAGAGTGCAGGGCCGGGGCTTTCGGGAGGTAGCAGCCGGAAGGAACAGCGGCATGGCTTCGAGAGCACAGCTCGTGGAAGGAAGCCTGGGTTGGCTAGGCCCCCACCTGACGCGGTCTCCCTGGCCCAGCCTATTAAGTGGCCGTCCAGCCTGGGCCTCGGCACCCCTGGCAGTGGAAGTCTGGTCCATCTTTGGGTATCTCCGCCCATCACAGGCTTCTTCACTGAATCCCTCCTGTCCTTCTAGTTCTTGCGCTTCCCAGAGCATGGTGGTCTTCCTTCTTGTCTGTTTCAGAGGACCAGGGACCAGCTGTCTTCCCCAAACCGTCCCACCGCCCCCTCCAACCTCTGTCGCTGTCCTAGCTTCTCCTCTGCGCCCCCTGCCCTGCGGTGTGGCCGTGCCTCTGGCGGGGCCCAGACTGAACGAGGTTCCCCATCTAGACCAACCAGGGCAGAAGCAGGGAAGGAGCAGGTGGGGAGGACCTCCTGCAAGGCAGGTCCCTCCTTTAATGCAGCCCTCTAGAACCATGAGCTGGGGCCCCCCATGTCTGGAGAGTTGGTCACTTTGGTCTGCAGACACAGAGAAGGCCAGTCTAATAGACAGCAGGGTGCCAGGGGAGCCCGAGAGGCCATGCTAAAGCAGGCTAGGGGCAAGGGACAGTCAGGGAAGGCTTCCTGGAGGAAGGGACACTCATCAGCCGGAACCAAATGGCAAGCTCCCAGAGCAGAGACCTTCTGAGTCACCCAGTCTGCCCTGTCTGGCCACAGGGAAACTGGCCGAGTTGTTTGGTTACTTACATCATAGATCAGACTCCAGAAGCTAACTATTCAGGTGTCACTGGAGGGAACATTTATCTCTCGGAAATGTGGCTGAGGGAGGCTGGCCACAGAGGCCAGAGACCTGGCAATGCTGGGCCCCCAGCTCCTTGTCTGCCAGGATTCAGAAAGTCCCCCTGCCCACCATGACCACTGGCATCCTTGGCTGTCCCTGGGGTCCATGGCAGGTGGGGGGATTCTGAGGCCCAAGACCCCACACCCAGGTCAGGGGCCCGGGAATTGGCCCAGTGCCCCCTGTCTGGGCCTGTATCCTGGGAGGCGAGAGCCGGGGCTTGGGGGCCACAGGACAGGGAAGCAGCCTCCAGGCGAGGCCGGCCCTGGTGCTCTAGGAGTGAAGGTACCAGGGGCCTCGCTAGCCGCAGCTTCAAAGAGCTCCGTTATTAACAAAGTGCACCGTGAAGCCTTTTTCTTCCTCCTTCTATCCTTAAGGCAGATTCCCAAATGAAAAGGAAAATATACAATGAGCGGCCATGAGGAAACCTCAGAGGAAAGCCAGGCGGCTGCAGAGCTGCGAAGGAGCGCCACTCCCCCGTCGCGTGGGGTGTGGGCTTCCTTTCTTTATTTTAAACACTCTCTTTTCCCTTCCTCCAGACTCAGCCAGTCTCTCAGGCTGCGCTTTAAGTCCTTTTGAAGTGTTACAACCATTTTCTCCTCTTTCAATTAACAACAAGAAAAGGAAGCTAATAACTTCCTGAGCCACTCGCTGTAAATATTAACAAAGTCTGGCCGCCCGGCCTGGGCGCGCGGCATCGCTCCCGGCTGGAGAGTGAGTTTACGGGAAGGAGGGGAGGGGGTGGGAGATTTCCAACACGCGGCCGAACACCCCTTGGCACAGGCTTCTGCTGGTGGAGGGAAACTGAAGAGCAGGCTGGGGGAGCCGGGCTTGAAGGCGCCTGTCCCCGGGGTCTAGGGGGCCTGGCACAGCTGGCGAGAGGCAAGTGGGTACTTCTGGAAGAAAAGGCAGCTTCCACCAGCTGCACCTGAGTAAATGCAGGTGTGTGGTCGGAATCCCTAGCTCATAGCTCCAAGTGTGGTCAGTAGGGGAGGTCTAGGGAGAAGTGGCATTTTGAATGCAGTAGCTGGGGGGAGGAGGGGAGGGCGGCTGATGGTCCCCAGGGCGCCTGTGCCCACAGGGTTCAGATTCCTGAAGGAATCTGAGGCTGCAGTAAGGGGAAGGAGCTGCAGATGAGGGGAGCTCAGACCCCGTGAGCAGAGCCTGGGTTCTGAAATCTCCTCGGCCTGCTCCCTGAGAGACCCCCATAGCTCCTGAGCTCCTCCCGGCATATGGCCTAGGTGCATGCTAAGTCACTTCAGTCGTTTCCAACTATTTGTGACCCCGTGGACTGTAGCCCAACAGGCTCCTCTGTCCATGGGATTCTCTAGGCAAGAAAGCTGGAGTGGACTGCCATTTCCTCCTCCAGGGGATCTTCCCAACCCAGGGATTGAACCCGCGACTCATGTCTCCTGCATTGGCAGGTGAGTTCTTAACACTAGCGCCACCTGGGAAACCCCCGAGCCTCCCAGACATACCAGCAAAGTCTTGATTCAAACATCTGCTTGAGGAACTTCCCCAATCTCCAGTGGCTGAGACTCCATGTCCCTAATGTAAGGGCCCTGGGTTCAACCCCTGGTCAGGAAGCTAGATTCCGCATGCTGCAACTAAGAGTTTGCATGCCCCAACAACACAAAAGGATCCCACATGCCACAACTAAGACCCAGCACAGCCAAAATAAATAAGTATAAGTATCAAAACACACAAAAAAACATCTCGAGAGACCTATGGCATGTTGACTGGACAGGACCCATCTTGTGGCCAGGGTGGCCAGGGGCCCGGGTAAGAGCAGGCAGAGGCCAGCAGCCTGGAGGGGACCGGATCTTCTGCCCAGGGTGCCCACTGCCAGCATCCCGGAGGGCCCCGCCCAGCCAAAAGCTCGCAGTGGGACATTGTGGAGAAACACACAGGCACTGTTCTGCCCGCAAAGCAGGCCAGTTTCCTGAGAAAGGCCTGGCCTTTGCTGCTGCGCCAGACTCATCCTTGCTGAGCTCCCTGGGCTAGACACAGACCTTCACGTGCGGAAGCTGGGTTTCAACAAGCCCTACGGGGTAGACCTGGCCAGCAGGCAGCTCCTTCCGGGAAGCTGTGGGCAGAGGGCACAGGCCACAGGTGGCCCATCGTGGGCACGCCGGGGACTGTGTCCCGGTATGCAGGCAGGGGAGCAGGCCTTGGGGGGCCTAGTACCCCCATCCTTCCCCCACCCCCTAACAGCAGGGCCACACACAGCCCCCTCGAGGGGCTCTCCCAGAGGCTGAGAGCAGTGGGCATGAGCCCGGCTGAGTACCAGCTGCCCTTGGCTTGCCCCTGCCCGGAGTGCCTCCTGCCGCCCGCTGGCTCGGAGGAGATTTCAAAGGCACGAGAGCCCTCCAGGGACAGGAGGCCTCTTCAGGTGCCCACCCGTGCTCCTGGCTCGGCGTGGCTAGGGACGACGGTGCCCACTCGGTGGCCTCTCTAGGGTCCCGCTGCTCGGCCGCCTTGCTGGGGCAGCACCCTGAACTGGTACAGTCCGGCCTGGGAGCCTGGAGCCTGGAGCCGCTGGCTTCTCTGCTCCGGGCACTGCCCGGCCGGCTTCCCAGTGGTCTGTCTCCAAGGGTGGGCGCTGGCCGGGGTCCAGGCCTGCTGGCCAGGTGGCGTGGGCCCCTGCAGCCGCGGACTGGTCGCACGCTTGCTCACACGCCTGTCCCTGAAAGTCTGGGTTTTTTTTGTCAGGAAACGGTTTAATTAGCAGAGTGGAGGCTGGGAGGGTTCACGCCCGAACGCAGCCTCTCTCACATCCTCCCCTTCTCACCCGCTTAGCTGTGCGGGTGCCATGCTGCCGTGCCAAGCCCGGGGGGCTGGAGCGAGTGAGAAGGGGGTGGGGGGCGCCTCTCGTGTAGAGGAGCCGCCAGCTCCCTCCCCCTCTGGAGCCCTCCCTGGGTGCCTAGAACCAGGCTCGGAGCCCCCGGGGACCAGCTGCCCATGGTGCTGCTCTGGGTGGTCACAGGAGCACTCGGCCACCCTCCAGTGAGGAGGAGGAGGAAGAGGAGGAGGAGGAGGAGGGAACCCACTCGCCCCTAGGGCTGTCTTCAGGGAGGTCTCTGAGTCAGCCCCTCCGTCTCAACACCCCCGCTCCCCACCCCTGCTCCTGAGGATGCTGTCCTAGCCTCTCACTGGTCTGCTCCCATGCACCCTGGTGCCCTCCAATTCTCCACGGAGGTCTGGTCATGCACCTTCCCGCCTGGGGGCCCTCATTGGCTCCCCACTGCCCTCAAAATGAAGGCCAGGCCCCTCAGCAGAGCATTCGAAATTCCCCCAAAGAATCCCACCTCTCACTTCCGCTTAGATCACGGCCCTCCTAACTCAGAGCTTCGGGACACCAGCCTTCCCAATGCACCAAGCCCTCTTGCCTCTGAGCCTTCACATATGCTGTGCCCTCAGCCTGAAAGGTCCTTCCGGCCTAACTCGTACGGGGCTGACTCTGTTACAGGAGCAGAACGCACTCCCTAAGGGAAGAGCTCTCCCGTGGCCCTGGCCCCCAGCCCTCTGACCCCAGAAAGAAGGAACGTGACTGTGGCAGCACCCGGGTCCATGCTGGCGGGAGCGGGGAGTGACCCACTCTGCAGTGGGGGAGAAGGGACAGGCCCTATGGATGCCTGTCTTTGTGGGAGGAAGTCGGCAGCCATGGAACAAACTCCAGCTTTGAGCCACAAAGAGCCTTTTTCATCTCTGAAGGTCGCATACAGATGTTGACCTCAGCCTGGAAGTCTGAAATGAAAGAACACTCTGGGTCTGCTAGCTCACGCCAGCTTTGACCTGCTTACAAAGATCTAAACTCTGCCCTCTCTGCCACGGGGCAGCTCTGCCCAGGGACGGGTGCTGGAATGTTGTTCATTTAGAACGCCACTTGTCTAAGTCACCGGCCATAAAGCCCACCTGGGTTTCCAGCCGCACATACAGGCGTCTGATTAATGACACACACATAAAAATCCATCCCAAAGAGTCATAGGTTGGAAAGAAGCAGGAGGACTAATTGCTAATATAGGAATTAATATTAGTGCGTTCCGATCTTCAAAGCAGGTGGGAGCTTGTAAAGTTGAAGAGCGTTTCCACTTCAGGTGGAGGCCTGAGGTCCAAAGGTACGGCAGCTACCCTGAAAGGTGGGTGGGGGAACTGTGGCCACACCCAACCCACTCCAGCTTGCCATTGAACCCAGGTGACTATCATGACGTGGGAGTCTAGAGGACCCCAGAACCACAGCATGGCGTCACCTTCCCCAGAAAGCCCTCTGTGACCCAGGTACTTGCCCTTCACACCCATGTTGGGCAAGAAGTGGCTTTGACTCTGCCAGCACCCCTTGTGTGTCTCACACTGTGACCCACTGCAAACCAGTGACGTCCCTCATGGGACCGCGAGCTCCTAGGGGACAGGGGCTCTTCTTCGGGTCCATGCATCCTGCCCAGTGGTGGGTCTCAATACATGCTTGCCAGATGGATGGATGGATGGATGAATGGATGGATGTAGAGATGCAAAGGAAAGGAAATTTCATAAAGGAAATCAGTCCTGAATAGTCATTGGAAGGACTGATGCTGATGCTGAAACTCCAATACTTTGGCCACCTGATGCAAAAAACTGACTCATTGGAAAAGACCCTGATGCTGGGAAAGATTGAAGGCGGGAGGAGAAAGGGACGATAGAGGGTGAGATGGTTGTATGGCATCACCGACTCAATGGACATGAGTTTGAATAAGCTCCGGGAGTTGGTGATGGACAGGGAAGCCTGGCGTGCTGTAGTCCATGGGGTCGCAAGGAGTCGGACACGACTGAGCAACTGAACTGAACTGAGAGATGGAAAAATGGATGACGGATGGAAAGATGGGCAGGTAGATGGATGAGTGGAGAAACAGAGGGTGGGAGAGAGCTGTACAGATGGATGGATGGAGAGATGGAAAGATGGATAAGGGATGGAAGGATGGAAAGACAGATGGTTAATAGATGGATGGAAAGACAGATGAACTGATGAATAATTGCATGAGAGGGACTCAGGAGAAGCCCAAGGTCTCTCGGTGGGTGGGCCTAAGGGCCCACCTCATTGTGTTTCTGTTGCACCGAGACTTAGTGTCGGGCAGGGAGAAGGGAACTGTACCAAAGTTCAAGTTCCTGGCTGTCATGCAAGTCATACAGACTTAGACAAGTTCCCCCCTTCTCAGCGTCACTGCATCTGCACAGTGGGGATGGTCCTCCCTGCCCCGCCAGCTGTGCTGGGTTGGCCCCAGGCTCAGGGGAGACGGTAAAGCAGAAATGACCTGGAAAAGGATAAGGGACATTGTCCCCTTGTAAACGGCGTATAGGTACAAGCAGATGGATCTGGCCAAGATGCAGAGAGTGCTGTAGAGATGTGGGATCATGCACTTGGCTTTCTTTCCCCCTTTCATATTTCTTTTACTACAGTTATGATGTTGTTATTTATAACAAAAACTAAAATGGTGTAAGCATCTCAAGTACTTGTCAATGAAGCTTTTATTGTATTGACCCAAAAAATGGTTCTTTGGCACCGGAATGCAAGGACCAGACCTATGGGAAGGAGAGACGGCCGAGGCGAGGAGGGTGAGCAGAGGCTGTCGTGTGATCAAAGTACCCACAGTTGGCCAAGGGGTGGGCTCCTGCTTACTGAGGCCCCGAGACCGTGCAGATTCACTGTGTCCTTGGTCGGCTTGACTGGCCGCATGGAAGTCCACGTACACCCGCTGACCTGGCTTGCACTGCGTGTGCTAGGTTTCCTCGATCAGCAGCGTGCCCACTGGGGACTGCACAGCCTGATGGGAGGTGTACGCCAGGAGGCCTCGTTTAGGATGTATTCCTGGGCCCAGCGCATGCAGGTGGCTGCAATCACCGTTACCATGCACCACACGTGGAAACAAAGCTCTCTCACCGTGCAAGCACCGCGTCCAGGCTGCCCTCTGCACACACCCTCCCTGACCCTCGAGAGGCACCCATCACCCGGAAGCACTCAAGGAGCCCATATCCTCAGTGGGGCCTGGGCCAGGCATTGCTGCTCGGCTCCCAGGAGGACCACACACAGGGACAGGGGAGGCAGGGAGAAGGGACCCCAAATGCACGGGGCTGGACAGGCCCGCTGAGAGCCTTGCTTGGGCTCTTGATTTTCTCAGTGAGAAAGTGAGCAGTTGGCTGGGTGCATTTATTAAGGACCTACTGTGTGCAAGGCACTGACTCAGGCGCTAGGAGATCAGCCGCCGATGAGCAGATGTGGTCTCTTCCTTGAACCAGGAAGATAATTCCTTGCAAGACATGATGTCATTGCCATCATGGTTTGTTCAACCCCGTAGGCAGAGAGGAGGTGAGGGGTGATGGTGGACGGACTCTTGCAGAAAGGGGAGCAGCATGAAGAGAGGCGGGGGCCAGCTCAGGGAGTTAGGGGAGGTGGCGTGGTGGAGGCCAGGGGGCCAGGCCTTGGAGGGCCTTGGAGGCTGCCATGGCAGTGTTGCCTTTATCCCAAGGGCTCTGGGAAGGGTCTGAGCCGGCCGAACATAGCTGCCTTCCTGGGTTCGTAATTTCGAGAGCAGAGCTCTGTCGTGGGGGGATCAGCCGGCCATGGCTGGCTGGAGGCTCTGGGTCCAGAGGACGCTGTCACCACCCTCTCTAAATACGGAGGCCCAGCCACCTCTGCTCCCACCCCCCAGGTAGAAAACAATTTCCTCACCCCATCCAGGGAGGCGGATGACCTCATTGGACTCTTTCCATCTCTCGCTTTCATAGAGAAATTACAATTTATAATTGGATGAAATCACGCGGGTGTAATAGCAATAAGAGCCAGGCTGGAGCCCAGCAGTCACCCCTTACGTGGGGACTTTGTCCTCACCTTCCCTCCTGTCCAGCCCCCACCCGACCCCTTGCCAGAGGGCTGCCCCCCACCTGCCTGCTCACACCGCGAGTATTTACCAGATCCTGGCCATCGGGGGTGATGTCCCGTGGGTTCTTAAACCTCGCTGTTTCCTAACCCTCCTTGCTCTTGGGGAAGCTTGTCCCACGGCCTCTCCACTTCTCCCGTCCACCCATCAGCCTCTGCCCGCCCTCCACCTGGCCAGCACCTGCCCCTCTTCCATACGGAGTCCCTGCCAGGTGGGGTGCCTGGTGAGTGCCCCCCAGTCTGGGCTCTAGACATGCACCCCAAATATCCTGGTTTTCATCTGCGACAGCCCCAGACAACACGCGTTTCTCAAATCAGCCACCTTCGGCCCTACAAAGGCAAGTGCCCAGATGCAGCCGAGCCCATCTGGATCCGATTTCAAATCAGAGCTAGCGCTCTCAGATGTGTAATAAAAGCCCTCTTCCAAAGAGGGGCTCCTGCAGGGGGAATACGGACACCGGGGCAGCGTGGGCCTTCAGCACGCCACGCTAATGAGAGGCGATCCGGTCAGCTTGGGGTCGTTTGGGATCTGGGGGAGCAGCCGGCCCTGCCCCCAGTTCTCCATGGAAGGGGAAGGCGGCCGCGGAGGGCAGCTGGGTGTGCAGCACGGAGCCCGGCCTCAGAGGGAGGCCAGGAGGCCGGCTCTTCTGGTTCCGTGACGCTCCCGCTTTCCACAGCGGGGAAAGGCAGCGCTTGTTCTGGAAGCCGAGGCCCTGAAGGCCCAGTTGGATCCTCTGAATGACATTTAGCGAGAGGAGCAGGTGCTGGGGGAAGCGGAGCCAGCGCTGGGCCAGGCGGGCGGCCCCTGCATGGCCAGGAGCTCACGGAACCTCATTTTTTCTCTTCCTAGTCCTCCCACCCCCGCTCCCCCCAGGAAAAGGGAAAGCCAGGGAACTGCCAGGAAGGGTGCTCTGCGCGGCCAGCTGTTTGTTATCTGGGTTTGAAAAGAGAAGGGAGATGGCAGAGAATAATCCCAGCCTTCTCCCGGATCACAGATCACGGGAAGGTGGCGTTCAAGAAAACAGGCTCCGGAGGGCTGGGGGGAGCGGCGGCCTGTCCCTGTGCATTTCCCAATTTCCCTGGGCTTAATCACATGCATTGTCTTTTGGCAGGTGAGGAGGCAGGGAGTGGGTGAGGAGGACTCCCTGGTGGACATCTGAGAAGGGGCTGAAAGCAGGAATAACCCGTCCCCGCACCTCCCAAGCAAGGAAACCTTTCTACAAACAGGAGCGGCCAAGCAGGACTGAGTGGCCCCCCGGCCCCCCACCAAACCTCTTCCCAGAGAGGGGGCATGTGAGGCCTGACAGCTCAGTGGCGCATATCAGCAGCTGCAGCCCCGCGGTGAACATCTGAACTCCTCAGCGGGGTAATGGACCCCCTCCTTCCCCCCCGGAGACACAGCCTGAGTGGCAGCAACACCGATCCTTTGGAGAGTGGCTCCCTCTCAACTCTGTCACGCAAGAACGCTCTCTGCACCATAGCCCATTCTGCCAAGTGACTTAAAGGGATTAAAAAAAAAAAACTTGGTTAAGAAAAAGGGGTAAAAGCCACGCAGAAGCCTTTCAGAAGAGGTGGCGGCCAACAGACAAAAGGGCGAAAGTTGAAAGGGGGCAGCGAGGCCACCCTCCCTGGGACGGGCGCCGGGCCCTAGGGCATGCCTGGGGAGCAGGGGCCCGGAACACCCTCAGGCCGCGCACGGGAGCCCCGGGACTGCGGGGGGCGCCCCCGCAGGCCCCTCACTCGAGCCCCTCACTCCAGGAGGAGAAGCCGGCAGTGTCCACGGCCTGGGGTGTAACGAGACGCCGCTCCCGACCCGCGGCCACATCTGAATGTGAGGAGCCCGGCAGAGCGAAGCTCCTCCCTGAGCCCCGGGCGCCCCCCAGTGCCACCCAACACCCCAGGTCTGTGATCCGCACCCCGGGTGCCAAGGCTGGTGAGCTAGGATGTAAGCGTGGCCCAGGCCCACCTTGACGGAAACGCAGCATCTAGGGCGGCGGGCTCCCAGGCTGCAGCAAAGGAGGTAAGGCGGGTGCAGATGGGCTCCGGGGGCCCAGGAAGGCCCAGGGGCTCCTTGTGCCCGGAGAGGGCACCAGATGGCCGGGGCCTGTCCTCTTCGGGCTGGGTCGGGGGTCTGCAGCTCCACCCCACCCACCCCACACGTGCAGCTGAAGCAACTCGTGGCACCTGCTTGCCGGGGCAGCGGTCATTGGCTCGCTGGTGGCCCCTGTGCTGCTGGGTTCTGCCCCAGGGCAGGTGGGTCCAGGGTGTAAGGCAGTGACCTTTCCTGGAGTGAACTCCTGCCCCTGGGGAGAGGCCTCGCTATGAGCCCTTCTGAGTTCTGATCAGAGGGGGTGGCCGTGAGGCCTTGGAGAGGCAGGGGTTTTGGTGACCTAGCCGCTGGCCATGGCACCCACTGCCCTCCAACTGGAGAGGGTCCCCAAGTCCCCTCCATCCAGGCCTTGCCCTGCCCTGGCCAAGAGGACCCAGGGTGGGGTTGACCCAGGGTCCTGCACCTGCTGACCCTTAGGCATCCTCTGCTCTGGCCTCTAGTTTGAGTCCTTTTGTTGGTGAGAGAGGCTTGACGCGGCCCAGAGACAGGAGTAAGTGCCCTAAGGTCACACAGCAGATGGTGAGCATTGCTCCCTGGTGGCCCCAGTTTGGCCGGGAAGCATAGGGGGCGGGGCCTACTCCTTCTGGCTTCTCAGAGGCCCGGGGGGTGGGTTCTTGCCTCACCAAACACAAATCCCAGGCAACCTCTCTCAGCGGCAGCACCCTGGGCAGGGCAGGGAAGCCCCAATTCATTACCAAGATGGAAAATGACACTTCCCCGCACTCTTCCCCAGGAGAGGGGCTGATTCATGACCGCGCCGGGGCCGGGGACATTCGTCAGCGCCGCTCCGTGCGCACGCCGTCTGCGGGGGCATTAATAGCCGTGTTATTAGCCACCAGCGTGAAAGATGCCCTGCAGATCGGCTATTTGCTGTTATTTATTATAAAGGCACGCCAGCCCGGCAGCAGGGCGCGAGGCGTCGTGAGCTCGCTGGAGCCTGAGCTCGGCCCCTGCCCAGCCGGCCTCCTGTCCCCCATCACGACTCACTGCCCCATCACTGGTCCCTATTCACCTCCCATCCCCTAGGAGAGACCAGGGGGTAGTTCCTGGGGCCTAGGCCAAGCCAGAGGCGGGCAGCAGCAGGCCTGCACCCCATCTCCTCTGAGCTGGGCTCCGCCTCTGCTGAGCTTTGCTCCATCCCATGACAGGACAGCAAAGACCAACCTACTGGGCTGTGGGGCCAGACAGAGGTTGGTTGGAGCTGGGAGCAGTGTGACCTTGGGGATGTCCCTTCCCCTCCCTGAGCGTGCTCTCCTTTGTGCAGTGAGGCCACGGGCTCCACAGGGCTGTGACCAGCTGGAGGGAAGAGTAGTTTGTGCAAGGCTTTGCCAGCTACTGCTACCCATGGGCCTGATCCCAGAGGGCTAGAGGGGTAGCCCTAGTGCGGAAGGCAGCCCCCATTAGGCCCTGCTTGAGTTGGACACTGTCCACCATCATCCATTCCATGCGAACACAACGGGCTTGAGAGTTCCATGTCCGAGCCAGAGGTTTATAGGCAAGGGAGAAGGCTTGCTAGAGGGTTCTCTCTGCCCTGGAGCCACCCCTCCTCCTCTCTGGGACTCAGTTTTTCCAAGGTTCTCTACCTCCCCGAATCCAGAGTCCTGAGGGTGAGTTCTACCCTTGTGTATATCTGTAGGCGTTGGGCGGGGGCCATCTCTAAGAAAGTGGGGCCAGCCTCTATACCTGAAAGCAAACCTGCAGCCGGACAGGCCCAGGGTGGCCACCTCATGTCAGAGGAGACGGGAGGACACATCCAGGGATTTTTCCCTAGGCTTGCCTCTTCGGCCTAGGGTGGCCGCACTGGGTGGCTGAAAGGGGCAGGTAAGACACCTGGGAAAGGAGGCCCTGAGATTGTGTCCAGCTCTTCCACCACCTGCTGCACAACTGGATCAGTCCCTTTGCCCCTCTGGGCGGCTGTGGTGAGGGTGTGCTAAGTCACTTCCGTCGTGTCCACCTCTTTGTGACCCTATAGACTGCAGCCCACCAGGCTCCTCTGTCCATGGGATTCTCTAGGAAAGAATACTGGAGTGAGTTGCCATGCCCTCCTCCAGGGAATCTTCCTGTCCCAGGGATGGAGCCCGCGTCTCTTATGTCTCCTGCATTGGCAGGCGGGTTCTTTACCCCTCGTTCCACCTGGGAAGCTGGGGTGAGAGCATCTGTCCATTATTACCTCCCAGGGTTGGGGGGCTGACAGCGGGCTAGCCTCTCCCATCTCTCCCACTGCCCTATCCTGCATTTCAGATTCTGGGGCTTCCCTTTGGCATCCCCATTCATTCATTGAACAGGTGTTTATGATCACTCCAGCACCAGGCTGTATACTCACTAGGCCAATGGACAAGATGGAACGTATCCTGACTTAGGAATTTACGCCATAGTGGGAGGGGTTGATGGTCTACTTGTGACAAACGAGTGGGCAGGGGAGGGATCTCCTTGAGAACAGGGCCTACATGTGGGGGATCCCACCCACCTCCTAGGGGAGGCCCCATCCCCACCCAAGCCTCTGCCTTATTATCAGTAAACATCACCCTTCCCAGTCTTCCCAGGTCATCCAGCTCCTTTCCCGGCCCCTGGCTGCCAGGATCCCAGTGGCTGCTGAGAAACCCAGCAGTGCAGACCTAGGGCCCCTGCCCTGTTCCCTGGGCTGCCCCTCACCTCCCAGGAGGACAGGCTTCAGGCCCCTTTCCTACCTTCTAAAAATCCCCTGACCTTTCCTTTTTTCCTTCCCCAAGGAATTATGCCTCAGTCTAAGCGGTTTTACTAAAAATGCACACAGACAGACAGAAATATTAGGTGCAGGAACATCTTATTAAATAATGCAGAGAAAGAAAGAAACAAAATTACACGTGTCTCCTTTCATCCCCCACCCCCTCCTGGCCCTGAATAGTTTAATATCGAACACTGTTATCAATATAATTAACCTCCTAAGACACAATTTGAAAGTCTTGTTTTTTAAAGCGGTTTGTATTCTCTGAAGTTCAGGACTCCGCGCCGCCCCGCACCGCCCCGTCGGCCCACGCGGCGAGGTGAACTCGAGGTACATTTTGAGTGGATTTGCATACCTGTCGGTAATCACCGTCAGTGATAACAACTGATGCATAATGCATGCAGCATGAAATTAGAAAAATAATTAACTTTAGGTTTTAAAAGAATCCCACCCCTTCCCCCCACGCATTACAGGTTCTCAGCTGGCACCGTTAGCCGAGGTCAGGGGCAAAGTTGTGCCATGCAGGGTCGGAAGGGCCTGGAGGTCGTGGCTTCCAGCCCCCTGCCTGAAGAAGGGGCCTCAGGTGGGCCTAGACCGGCCTGAGCAGGAGCGGCCCTGGTGCTCTTTGTGCACAAGGGTGGGCTTGGAAAAGTCCCAAGTTCCCCTTCTGCCCACAGTTCACGTGTCCTCGATCCACAGTAGGCCCTCTGGTTCAGTAGTTTATCCTCACAAGAACCCAGGGCAGTTTATGGTCCCATTTTACAGATGAAGGCCTGAGACCCAAGGCCTGTGGGTCCTGACTGAGCCCAGGCAGGGCCTCCTCAGGGAGAGGGCGGCCCCCCTGCCTCTAGGCCCTCCTTCCTTCATGATGCTTGCAGCTGAGCCCGGGGCCGGGGGGGGTGGGGAGAAAAATGCAGGATCCCTCGTTAATTTATACTAAGGTTTGCTGAGGACACATCACAGGTATGGGGGTGACGCTGCTCTGGTAGGGAGCCTCCCCGGTGGGGAGGTCACTGCTTCCTGCAGGGCAGGGGTCCTTCTGGAGCAGAGAAACTGCTTACACCCCTAGTCTGCCCTGCCCACCTCCCCCTGCCTCGGGCCCTGCTCTGCCAGTAAGGACCCGAGGGCCTGGCAAGGTTTAGGGAAAACATGGTGAATTATTCTTGCTGAAGGGAGGGGCTGGGAGGAGGCACGTGAAGGGGGAAGGCGAGGGGCTTCCTTCTGTCTGAGCTGTGGCCCCCTTGCCTCCCACCCCAGGGTCTGCCCTCCATCTCTCTGAAGCTCAGCCAAGATCGGAGGCAACCACCCTAAGTAGTCATAGGAGGACTGTGGGGTACCTCCCAGGGCCAGGATGGGGTGGCTCTTCTTTCCAAACCCTCCAGGCCTGTGCCGGGCCCTCCACACAAGCCCTCCCTTGTCATCTTCCTAGAGGGCGGGGTTCTCAGCAACCCGAGGCCCATAGAGCATTGCTGCAGATCACACAGCTGAGGTCCAAGGTCAGATTGAGATTGCAACCTGGCCCTGGTGTCCCCTCCAGGTCTCTTGTCCACACACCTCCTTCTTGGGGTCAGGGCCACCTGGAACTCTCTGGTTCCTGAAGTAGGGAGGGAGACTGAGCCTGGCACTGTGGCAGACCCAGCCTCAGGATGTGCCCACGTGGACTGCCTTCACTGGTGAATAGGAAAGAAGGCCAGGCTGGGAGGCAGGGGGATTCCTATCCAGAGTTACCGCTCCCGCCTGGGACCCCCAGCTCCCTCCAGAAATGAACCCCACCGCTGCTCAGCACCCGAATGTGCTCATGTCTAACTGTGCCCCCTGTCAGAAGCCCGGGTGCCATCTCCCATCCAGCATGCCAGGGCCTGTACCGGGCCTGGGGGCCCGCAGCTCCCCTGCCCACACGCTGCCTTCACGCTGTGTCCCCAGGAAGACCCCCTAGAGGGCCCTGGGCCTCTGGCAGCCCCTGTTTCATGAGGTTTGGGAAAGACAACAGGGCAGAGCACCAAGAGCCAGGGGTCTCCACCTGGGAGGCGCCTCCATCCACGTGGCAGGAGTTTAGAGATGTTACTCTGCACCACCAGTCAAGTGGGTGTGGGAGGCAGGGCCAGACACAACTCAGGGGAGGCTTCACGGAGCGGGTGTCCAAGCCGAGGCCTGGGCACGGGGGTGAGTGGCAGCTGACCTGGCGAGGCCTGAGTGGGGGAGGTGTGCTGGTGTTTAAGAAGCAGGAGCAGCACGTGCAAAGGCCCAGAGGCAGCACAAGGGGGAGAGAGCAGGCTTGGGGTCAGCGCTTCCGCTCCAGCTTGCGGGGTGGGGAGGCAGGGCTGAGGCTGCACAGTGTGAGTCTGGGAGACCCAGCCTCACGGCAGCGGACAGGAAGCCTGTGTCAGGAAGCAGCTTGGCCTACCTGCTCCCAGTCGACCTTGGAGCACGGCAGGGGCAGGGGACTGAAGAAGGGGCCTCTGGATCGCAGAGGAAAGAGACAGACCGTTGACACAGAGGCTACACCAGTGTGCCTGGGGCAGAGAATTATTGTTGTTGTTCAGTCGCTAGGTGGTGTCTGAACAACAGCTGCCACCCCACGGACTGCGGCATGCCAGGCTTCCCTGTCTCTCACCATCTCCCGGAGTTTGCTCACACTCTTGGCAGCTTTTAAACTTCAGGCATCGGGACACACAGGCTGCACGTCCGAGGGGGTACTTTGCAAGTACTGCCTCACTGAATGCTCAGTAACGAGCCCCCTGTAAGAGGAACCTGACCCCATTTATAGATGTGGAAGCTAAAGCTCATAGAGGGCAGGTAACTTGCTCAAGATCTCACAGCCTGCAAGTGGCAGAGGCAGCACTCGAGCCGAGGTTTCTCTGTCCGGGACGGCAGGCGCTGGCAACTGATGGGAGGATGCTGAGAATGAAGCCCCAGGTCACCCCTGGGCTAGCGGAGGTCTGGATACCCCTAGTCGGAGCCGTCCCACTGCTCCCCTCCCCCACCTCCATTGCACGCCAAGGATCCTGCTGTCAGTCATGGGGCTGGCAGGTTGTAACTCACACCACGCTGAAGTCTGCGAGATTCTCGCAATGATGACAAGTGACCCCCGTAAAAGATGGGCGATCTCCCGGGTTTAATTTGATGGCCACATAAACCGTCAGACACAGTACAGGGGAAGAAAAAGTCCTCGTGGCACCTGGGCGATTAAAGGGCTCCTCGGGCAAGGCATCTTCCTCCCCGCCCCAGGTCTCACCGTGCCTTCCTGGAGCCAGAGGGCTCAGCATCGGGAGGCCTTGGGGGAAGGGGGTGGCTGGGGAGATTCAGCCAAGATGGATGAGGCCTGAAGACAGGGGAACAGAAAGGCCTTGGGTCCCTGCCTCCCAAATGCTTCTTGGTTATCCATCAGACATCTCTGAAAGGTGCAATTTAGACTCTATTATGATGCTGGGGCCTCTGGAGGCTGAGGGCTGTGGCCATGAGCTGAGTGGGCAGGGGAACTGATGTTCATGCCAGAGAAATCGGTCTGGCCTTGGCTTTGGCCTTAACAAGTCTGCTCCCTGCTCAGGGCACTGGTCCGGAATCCCTGAGCGCCAGGGCCACCAGCATTCCTGAGTGCCAGAACTCAGCAGCTGACAGGTCAGGGAGGGTGCGCAGCCGCTGGCCAGATGCTGGGGACCTGGGTTCAGACTGACCGCTGAGACTGAGGCAAGGTGGCCTTGAGCGGGCCTGAGCCTTCCCGTCCCCAGCACCTGCCTTGGACCTGTCTCTTAAGACAACTTCCAGGCTCCATGACCTTCACGGCTCTGGCCCCATGCCGAGAAGGGGACAGAGGTGCAGCTGGAAACCTGGGCTGGCCGTGACTTTGGATGGGTCCCTCACTTCTCTGGGCCTCAGCCTGTCTGCTCAGCTGTAAAGCGGGACCAAGGACTTTTGTGTATGTGACAGGTGGGCGCGGGTCCAAACACGTGCCTGTGAGGGGTCAGGCAGGGCCTGGGTTAGCCCTGTCCAAACTCACCGAGGGCCGAGAGCACAGACCACCTGCAAATGTCTGGGGCAGGGGCGTGAGTGTGGTCAGGACCCACAGACCAGGGGCAACCTCCACAGGAGCATCAAGAGTGAGCAGGCAAATGTCCTCAGCCCCTCAGGCCAGTGGGGCGACATGGAAGAGGCCCAGAGCCTCAGTCAGTCTCGCCAGTCCCCCTTCCGCCCTCAGGACCTCATCCCCTTCCGACTCCACGCGCAGACCTCAGGCACCCTCCCCCACCCTCACGTGCTTCCAGCCGGGTGTCCTCGGCGGGCCCTCACCTTGCCCTGGGTCCACTTCATGGACAAAGCTTCATTCCGCTAGCAGGCCCTGAGTGGAGTTAGTGCATTAGCCTCAGGCAAAGCCCGAGCTCCCTCCAGAAGGCCTGGGAGCTGCCGGCAGCCTAGGCAAAGCCTCTATAATGCAAACAGGGCATGCGTTGAGGGGGCAGCAGCGAGTGGGGCAGAGGCATTCCAGCCTTTCTCAGCACTTCGGCCGGCTCCGGCTCCCTCTGTCCTTGGGTGGTCACAGGTGCCAAGTCACACCAGGCCTACACAGCCCACAGTCTCTGCCCTTGAGTCCTGAAATTCAGTGGGGGACCTTAAAACACTGGTCACCGTAGATCCTGACCTGCAGCCCACAGAGACTGGTGGAGCGCCACAAGCCAAGTGGTTAGGATCCTGCCCTAGGCCCTTCCTCACCACTCCTCAGGTAGCCCTACTTAACTTACATCTCCAGGCCTCAGTGTTTCCATCTGTTAAATGGGAATAACCAGGGCCCTGACCCGACATTTGCTGGGAAGACTAAATGACTTAAATATTCATACAATTCTAGATGAGCTTTATTATAGTGTGAGCCACTCTCCAACTAGAATAGAATCTCAAGTGGCTAGAACAGGGGTTGGCACATAGTAGGTGCTCAGTAAAGGTATGTTGAATGGCTGGATGGACAGATACATGGATGGCTGGCTGAGGGGGTGGGTGGATGGATGGATAGGTGAGTGGTAGATAGTGGTAGATGGATGGATGGGTAAATAGATGAGTGGATGGATGGATGTACAGATGGGTACATGGATAGTTATTGTTCAGTCACTAAGCTGTGTCTGACTCTTTGCGACCCCATGGGCTGCAGCACACCAGGCTTCCCTGCTCTCCACTATATCCCAGAGTTTGCTCAAGAACATGGATAGATGGATGAGTAAATAGGTGGGTGGGTGGATGGATGGACAGATGGATGGACGGAGCAGAGGAAAGCTCTATATGGCATCAGGAAGACCTCACAGAGGCGGAGACATTTGAGCATGGTCCCGAAGTGTGACGTGCAGTTTCCTGGACAGAGAGGAATGGAGAAGAACAGAAGCAAGAAGGATGCGCCGTGGTTGAGAAATGGAGACTCGGGGTCCCTGGGGAGTGGGAGTGAGGTCCACACCGTCTCATTCAGCGAGTGGGTCCTGATCCTGCTCTGCACTCCAGGGCCACCCCAGCCCCCAGGCTGCGGCTTGCTCAGACCGCTCGAGGCCATCATGTCTCACACTGAAAAGCTCCCGTGAACCTGGAGTTATAAAGCAGATCTTTGCTGGCTGCACAAACACACCTTCCCCACTGAGGTTGAAAGATAATTTCTCTTTAATTGATTTTTTACCACCATGAACAGTAAAGTAATATGAGAAAAAAAATCTACACTGAAATTTTTCCATTTGTGAAAACTGAAATTACACCTTGCAGACAGTTCCCTCGGAGTGTGGACCCCTCCCTCCCCTTATTGTGTTTCCTGACTTTAGATGCAAGAAAACAGATATATGTGTTTTTCAAAAGAGCTGAAAGTTTTGTGATTTGGGAAGGGGGCAAAGTGAGGAATAATTTCTCACATTACATGGAACACGGTAGGGAGGGCACCTCTGCTAGAAAGGGATTTCTGTAAATACACGAGAAGGCGGTTCTGTTGACACCCGTTCTTCTGTCTATAAGATGCCCAAGTGACAAACAGGACATGTTGTTTTAACACCAGACGATGAAGCTCCTCACTTTCCCCTGCTCGCCAGTGACGACGCTGGCAGATTCTTTTTGCAGGTTCTAGTGATGCCCCCCTGCCCCCACTTTGAGCTCACAGGCCTTGCGGAAATAAACTTTCCCTTCAGAGCCTGGTTCTGAGCCAGAGAGGGATGTGGGTTCCCCGTTCCATGAGAAATGGGGGCTCTAAAGCCATCCCACTGACACCAACCGGCCTTTCAGCATCAGCCATAAAGATGGGCTGAGTGTGGGGATCTTGAAAGAAAAGATCAAACCTGCAGCCTGGCTCCCACTAAATTAACCTCGTGCGTGGCCCAGGGTCAGAGTCCAGGAAGGCCAAAGCCAAGGCCACATCTGTCTCCTTCACAGGCAGCATTTTTGAGAGGACATTAGCCAGATGTCCTTAGAGGCTGACCGCAGCCCAAGCGAGCACCTGATATGTAAACTTGGCGTTCAGAAGGGTTGGGGGGCGCGCGCCTCGAGGCCTGACCTCTGCCCTGCAGCCGCGCCTCCAGGGCAGGTTGGGTGGGCATCGGACCCACTCTCACCGCACTTGTCTTGTGCTCCTTGCAGGTCGGTGGGGGGGGGCCCAGCTCCGCCAGCCGTCCACCATGGTGGTGGCACACCCCACCGCCGCCGCCACCGCCACCGTCACGGCCACCGTCGTGATGACCACAGCCACCATGGACCTGCGGGACTGGCTTTTCCTCTGCTACGGGCTCATCGCCTTCCTGACGGAGGTCATCGACAGCACCACGTGCCCCTCCGTGTGCCGCTGCGACAACGGCTTCATCTACTGCAACGACCGGGGGCTCACGTCCATCCCCGCCGACATCCCTGACGACGCCACCACCCTCTACCTGCAGAACAACCAGATCAACAACGCCGGCATCCCCCAGGACCTCAAGACCAAGGTCAACGTGCAGGTCATCTACCTGTACGAGAACGACCTGGACGAGTTCCCCGTCAACCTGCCCCGCTCCCTGCGGGAGCTGCACCTACAGGACAACAACGTGCGCACCATCGCCCGGGACTCGCTGGCCCGCATCCCGCTGCTGGAGAAGCTGCACCTGGACGACAACTCCGTGTCCACCGTCAGCATCGAGGAGGACGCCTTCGCCGACAGCAAGCAGCTCAAGCTGCTCTTCCTGAGCAGGAACCACCTCAGCAGCATTCCCTCGGGGCTGCCCCGCACGCTGGAGGAGCTGCGGCTGGACGACAACCGCATCTCCACCATCCCGCTGCACGCCTTCAAGGGCCTCAGCAGCCTGCGGCGCCTGGTGTTGGACGGCAACCTGCTGGCCAACCAGCGCATCGCCGACGACACCTTCAGCCGCCTGCAGAACCTGACCGAGCTCTCGCTGGTGCGCAACTCGCTGGCTGCCCCGCCCCTCAACCTGCCCAGCGCCCGCCTGCAGAAGCTCTACCTGCAGGACAACGCCATCAGCCACGTGCCCTACAACACGCTGGCCAAGATGCGCGAGCTGGAGCGCCTGGACCTGTCCAACAACAACCTGACCACGCTGCCCCGTGGCCTGTTCGACGACCTGGAGAACCTAGCCCAGTTGCTGCTCCGGAACAACCCTTGGTTCTGTGGCTGCAACCTCCTTTGGCTGCGGGACTGGGTGAAGGCGCGGGCGGCCGTGGTCAACGTGCGCGGTCTCATGTGCCAGGGCCCCGAGAAGGTCCGGGGCATGGCCATCAAGGACATCACCAGCGAGATGGACGAGTGCTTCGAGGCGGGAGCTCAGGGTGGCGCGGTCAACGCCGCCGCCAAGACCACGCATGCCAGTGACCACGCCTCTGTCACCACGCCCCAGGGCTCTCTCTTCACCCTCAAGGCCAAGAGGCCGGGGCTGCGCCTCCCCGACTCCAGCCTCGACTACCCCATGGCCACGGGCGATAGCGCCAAGACCCTGGCCATCCACGTGAAGCCCCTGACGGCAGACTCCATCCGCATCACATGGAAGGCCACGCTGCCTGCCTCCTCCTTCCGGCTCAGCTGGCTGCGCCTGGGCCACAGCCCGGCCGTGGGCTCCATCACGGAGACCCTGGTGCAGGGCGACAAGACGGAGTACCTGCTGACGGCCCTGGAGCCCAAGTCCACCTACATCATCTGCATGGTCACCATGGAGACCAGCAACGCCTATGTGGCCGACGAGACGCCTGTGTGCGCCAAGGCAGAGACGGCCGACAGCTCCGGCCCCACCACCACCCTCAACCAGGAGCAGAACGCCGACCCCATGGCGGGCCTGCCCCTGGCGGGCATCATCGGTGGCGCCGTGGCCCTCGTCTTCCTCTTCCTGGTCCTCGGGGCCATCTGCTGGTATGTGAACCGGGCCAGTGAGCTGCTGACCCGGGAGCGGGCCTACAACAGGGGCAGCCGGAAAAAGGACGACTATCTGGAGTCGGGGACCAAGAAGGATAACTCCATCTTGGAGATCCGTGGCCCCGGGCTGCAGATGCTGCCCATCAACCCTTACCGCGCCAAAGAGGAGTACGTGGTCCACACCATCTTCCCCTCCAACGGCAGCAGTCTCTGCAAGGGCACACACACCATCGGCTACGGCACCACACGGGGCTATCGCGACGGGGGCATCCCCGACATAGACTACTCCTACACCTGAGGCAGCGCCCCTCCCCTGCCTCCCGGCGCTGCCACCGCGGGGGGCTGTGACCAGCTGGCTGCCATCCGACGGGAACGAGGCAAAGAAACTCCACGCTGACTTTCCCGGCGGAAAGCAGAGTTTGGGGAGGGTTGACAGTTTTGTAGGACACAACAGTGGGGGAAAAAAAAATTTTTTTTTTTTAAAGAATAGAAGGCAGGAGGGAGGTTTGACGTTGCTGAAGACATAATTTATACCAAATTATGCCAGGTGGGGAGGGAAAGACTAAAAATAATATGGCAGGAAGGGTTGGGTCGGGGCTTTTTTTTTTTTCCCCTGAGCTGGGAAGAGACTACCTGTGCGTCTCACGCTCCGCGCAGGGCCATCACAGAGGAGCCGTTTCAGAAGCCGCCAGGCACGAAGCCCTTCACACAGCCCTCGCGGCCGGCTGCTCACTGGAGACGACATGATGGAAGGTTTTCGGGCTTCTCACAAAGGAGAGGGGAAGAAAAGGATATTTTGCTGTGGAGATATTGTCCCGAAATCTCTTCCCTGGCTCCTTCCATGCCATTTTCCCTTACAGATGGGCAGAAAAGAGTGCGTCTTTCACGGCACTCTTTGGACCACGGTGTAGTCGATTAAAAAGCAAACTTCCTTTTTCCTATACTGGAGCCCTCCTCAGTTCCATGCAGCATAGGATCGCGGGAGCGCCATGGAAGCTGTGGCTCTCCCCAGCCACCTGGAGGTGCGTCTCTCGACCCGTCTATCTTGATGGGGTGTCTCTATATACAGATGGGTAGACAGAGCCACGTATTCAGTCCTTACAGTTCTGCTTGGGTCAGTTCGTGCAATGTCCTGAGACAATAGAGTCGCGAAGATGTTGCTTTCTCCTAGAAACCACTGAGTAAGTAGACTGTGCTGGGGACGGGAGCGGGGTGGGGGACAGTGCCGTTCCTAAAGGCAGAGGCATGTCTGTCCTGGCCGGGTGGCTGCGGAGACCCTGGGCAAGGGGTGTTTTCAGCTCAGTCCTATCTCAGGGTGGCCGAGGCTGGGCTGAGCTCCTTTCTGATGTCGAGAAGAGCTTTCTTTGACCGCCAGCGTCCTCATCTCTCTCCCCCTACACCTCCGATGCAGGCATATCAAGAGCTACTTTGTGTTCAATGTGCTTCCTCCAAGACAGGTAATTGGTGCAGGGACTTTTTTTTTTTTTTAAATATCAGCTGATTAGACCTAATGGTTTCCATGGCTGCTCAAACAAAGCCCAGAAAAAGACATGACAATTCTCAGAAAAGCCCTAGGAGACAGCAACCGAAACCGCCCCGCCCCCACCAAGAATATACAACACACTCAGCCGTGCCCACCGCTGGGTATCTGCTCTGGAGAAGGAAGGCCAGATCTCTCTAAAAATGCCAGCCTCCAAAAGGGTACTGACCAGAGCCCTCAGAAGAGATTTTTTTTTTCCTCTCTCTGGAATCAATGCTGCCATCATTCATCAACTGACAGCACTGTTTGGCGAACCATGAGATTAAAACGATGATGAAATAATGACAGTGAATCTGGAAAGAAGAGAGGAGAGGGGCCTGGGGTTCTGATGTCTGCGGCGTTCCAGCACTCGGGGAGCTGGGGGTCACTGTTTGTCAAGGTGCCAGCTGTCCTGCACCCAGGAAGGGCGATATCAAAAGGAGAGGCGCTGGCCTGAGGGCAGGGAAGATGAGAAGGGGTCCAGCCCCTGGCCGTCGCATTTTCAAAAGACCTCAGCTGCTCTGACAAAAGCCAAAGGCAGGAAGAGGAAGACAAACAGCAGTCACAGGGCTGTGGTGACAGGCCCGGGGCCCAGCCTCTCGCCCGACATGAAAAGATGCTGCTGGCCCCTCGGCGAAGAGGCCGGGGTTGAAAGGAATGGACACGATGGCCGCGTGAGTGAGGTGGACGAGAGGCGCGGCTCTCATCACCGGGCAGGGTGTATGGTCTCACCGAGCGGGGATCCTCGACCCCCAGCTTGACGGAGAGGCCGAGGGTCACCAACACATTTCATTTTAGACTCGAGCTTTTTCCCTTTTCCCACCTGAAACGTTTTCTCCTACGATGAAGTCAGGAGACTAAAGTTTCCGAGCGTCCATCTCACATCTGGGTGAAGGTCGCCCTCCCTCCCCCACCCCCGCCCCAGACACAGGCCCCTTCCCTGTGGCTCACGGAGGAGCAGGGGGCGCCCCCCCCAAGCAGTGTCCAGGAGGAGAAGGGGCACTGGCCAGGGGTCAGAGGTTCAAGGTCTCTGCTGTTGCCCGAATGCTGTCTTCTCCCTAAGGGCACCGCTCCAGTCTCTGGCCAGTGTGCCAGGAACCCTGGGTCCCAGCCTCCCCGCTGCCAAATCCCCACCCCAGCCACCAACATGCTGGGTCCCCTGCTCTCCCTCGTATGTCCTCCTTTCCCGAAGCCAAGTGAGAGGTCAGATCATCCCCTTAGAGGCTGGGTGGGAAGGCATTTGGGGAACCGCAGGAGGCCCTACACAGCGAGGCTACGGGCGAACCCGGCAGCTCTGAGAGCCTGCCTGTGCCAGCAGCGCCCTCCAAGCCAGGCCCGAGGGATGACCACCCTCCTCCTAGCAAAGCAGGCCCAGGCCCCCCGCCCCCACCCCGGCCTGAGGACATATCAGTCTCCTCCTCCCAGCTCTTGCACTAAGGGGCACGGGCCCCACCTCACACCAAGGGGAAGCCAGGTCCTTGCTGCAGGCATCCTCCTGCTGGTGTAAAAGTGCTGGAGACAGTGGAGACTCAGCCCAGCCAGGCCCCACGGGCCTCCTCTCGTCTTTTCTCAGCATCCCAGCACCTCTCCAGAGCCCCTTCTAAGAACAAGCCTCCAAATGTCAGCTGTCTCATGGCCCCCCAGGCCAGGGATGGGGCCCTGAAGCCGGGTCCACTCTGAAACCCCATCCCCTCCTGGTCCAGGCCCCCCAAGCCAGCCAGGTAACCTAACGAGAAAGGGTGCGCCAGGGCACCCAGCCTCCCCCAGCCCCAAGAAGCACGTGAGGACACAGGGCCTGGGCCACCACTTCTGTCTAGAATCTCCCTCTTGTGGGCGGCCCACCTGACCTTTGCAGCCTCTTAACTAGCCGGAATAAACCTCCGTGGCCTCAGCGCTGATGAGTATATCTCGTGGTATTTAAGGCAGGTTTCAAGTTTAAAAAAAAAAAAAAAAAAGCCCATGACACTTCTTTGGTTAAGTGGTTTACCCTTCGTGGTAATTAGATGTAGTGATTGGAATCTCTTTTCTATTACATGGCAATTTTCCTTTAAATTTCCCCTAAAAAAAAGGAAAGAGAGAAGGCAAGGAAAGCAGGCAGCGGGGCCAGGCGAGTCATTTGCATTTTGCGAATAAGGCCTCTTGTAAGCTCAGCTCAGGCGTGGGGCCCAACGTATGGAATGCTTAAGAGATTACTAAGAATAAAATCTATTAATTAGTCATACTCAATTCCGCAGACATGATGTGCATCAGAAGCTCCTTTTCTTCCCTCTTCCGGCGGCCTCCCGCGGAAGCCTCCATCTTCTCTAGGTCGGCTCCTGCGTCCTGGACCGCCTCCCTCTAACACGGCGGCTGCATGGCCAACCCGGGGGCCTCTGGGCTTCGGGGGCGGGAGCTGGGGCGCCGGCTCCTTCCGGCTTTGGGTGACACTGGCAGGGGAGGTGACGGCGGCTGGGGAGATGGCACGACTAGGGGGCCCAGGCTTCCGCTCCCCAAGTCCGAAGCCCACGCCCGCCTGTGCCTCTGCCGTCCTCGACGGGTACCAGGCTTGCCCCCGCCCCGAGTCCCCTTTGGGTCCCGGGAGCCCGACTGCCCCAGCAAGGAGCAGAGCATGGACAGGCAGGGAGGGTCTCCAGGGAGGGGCAGGGAAAGCCGGTTTTGTGAATCTACAGCCTCTGTTTCCCTTTCTGTAAAGCAGGGGTGGGCTGAGGCTGGGTCTGGCTCCACCCAGAAAAGCTGGGTGCGCCACGGGCCGAAAAGAGGCACCTACGTCCCCACCCCACCCCCACCTGCTGACTCTGGAAGGTTCTAAATACGGCAGGTGATGGAGGCCCAGAGTGATAGGGACTGGCCGCATGAGGGGTCCTATGGGTCTGAGGGGGCTGACTGCGGCCTCGAGAAGGGAAGGGGTGGCCGGGCAACGTGCCGAGACTGCGTCTGAGCCCCCTCCTTCACCCCCTCAGAGCTGCGGAGAGAGCGGAGGACACCGCCACCCCCTCCTCCAATGGCAGCTCAAGTCCCAGAGCCAACCCCCTCCAGAAATCTACTTCCTGCTGAACGTGCCAGGGAGGATGGGGCTTCTGAGCCTTGTGCTTATGAAAAATACAACAAGAAAAATTGGATGCGGCAGACAGGGAGCAGTGGGGCTGAGCAGGCAGCGGGGGAGAGCCTGGGCATTCCAGGAAGGCAGGGCCTCAGGGCGCACAGGGGCCGAGCCCCCTGAGGGCCGGACTGTGCGCTCAGGGCTTGTGTGGGGTCAGCCGTGCGCCCATACCCCACCCCCGACTCAGATCCCTGCAGGTGATGGGCGGCGGGTGCCTGGCACTGGATCTGCGCCAGGGTGAATGCTAACGAGCCATTCACAGCCCTGCTCAGGCCCTTCCAGAATGCAGGCAGAGGAGGCATCTTTTTTCTTAAGGAGGGATAAAAAGGCTCAAAAATGCAAATCATTACCATTTACAACCAAGTGAGTCTGCTAAATTGATTAGGAAAGATTAAACTCCTTGGAGGTGAAGGGAAAGGGGGATTTTTCGCGTTTTATGAACCTGCTCCCAGCGGTCTTAGGCAGAGCAGAGGTTGGCTGGGCCTGGCTCGCGGGGAGCTGGGAATCTCTGAAGACTGGCCCCACGCCTGGTCCAGTGCTCGGGATACGCTGAGGTGGATGGAGCCTGGCCTCGAGTCTGGAGGGGAAAGCAGGTTTGCTTCCATCAAGTGCCGTGGGATGGGGGTGCTGTCCAGGCCTATAGCAGAGACTCTGCACGCCCCCACCACCCTCCAGATCCCATCTGCCTTAGGGGATGTGGCCGGGCCAGTCCCTTTGTGAGCAGGACTATAAAGCCATGAGCCTTTCTGCTTCCTTTCTGTTGCAGGGTGGGTCTGTCTCTGACCCCGTCCCTGCAGCCAGTGAAGGGGAACTGGGGCCAACTGTGCAGGGAGAACTGAAGGTCAGGGAAGAGAGCTGGCCTGGCAGAGACAGGCAATGAGCTCCCCGTCACTGGGAGCATTCAAGCACTTGATGGGGAGGTGGCAGGTACTTTCCTGCCTATACCAACGCCTGGTTCTTGGACGAGAAGATCTCGGTTCCTACTCTTACTTTACCATCCCTGAGAACCGTGTAAGGAAGATAATCGTGAGATTGCTCAAAACGACCAGTGTTCCTTGAAAATCGCAGGTCAGGGCCATCCCACAGCCAGGCCACCTAGCCCCGTCAGAGGGCCGCTAAGACACCAGAGAGCCTGCAGAATCCCGGTCCTCAGTGTCTAAGAGGCACCAGGAGAGGAAGTCCAGACACGTGCCGCCCCGTCTAGGAGTTGGGAGCACAGAGGGTGACCTGCCACCTGGGCTGGCTCTCCTGGGGCCTCTAGGGGGCCCCCTCCCGGGCACTGCAGCTCCCATCGCAGGCCGCCTCTGGCGTCCTTCCCGCCACCCCACCCCACCCCTCCCCGACGCGAGCTCCCGCCATCAACCCACTGGCTGTTCCCCCAACAACACGCTCGAGGCTGCCGGCTCAGTGCCTCCGTCCCAGCCAGGTTGCCGGCTGCCTGGGGCGCTTTTCACTCTCCGTTTTTAAGCATTTATCATTTCTTTTGAAATGTTCTAAGTAGTTGCCTGAAATACCCACATTTGCTTCTTTAAAAACACTCAAGAAGATTCCCTTGGCTCTTGATTTTCCCTCCCTTTCCTTCATTCCTCCCTTTGCATTTTTAATACACTGTTTTTCTCTACTTTCAGAAATTCTATTATCACTGGGGCCAGGCCCATTTTCTCACGTTAATGTGATTTGCAGGACTGCCCAAACCGCCCCCGCTGCCGCCAGTTTTGCAGGGGCAAAGCCCGCCTTTGCCCAGGTCCCCTCTGAGGGCATCGTGCCCAGGGTAGGCAGGTCTTTACCTGGAGCAGCTGATGCCTTGCTCCCCGTGGGAGAGCCTGCCAGGCCAGGGGCTTCTTGAGACCAGTGTCACTGCCCGCCAGCCCGTTTCTTGTGCTGAGAGGGCAGTGTGGACATACGAGGGCACTGGGGGTCCTGTGGGGGGGGGGTGCTGGCCTGGCCCCCACTTCCCGGCAGAGCCAGTTTCTGAGGCACTAAGGCCATCAGAGCCACCTTGGTGCCATGCCCTATGTCCCTCCCACACCCACCAATGCCGCGCCCAGACCTGAAAGCCCGAACGTCCAAGCCCAGGGCATCCTTGTGGGAAGGTCTTTGCGGTCACTGCCCCTAAATCTCTTTTGTGGCTGTCAGGGTGGACGGCCACTCAGGCAAGATGCCAGGTCCCTGCACTCCTCCACGCGGGGTCACCGAGGCCCAGGACAGCGCCTGACATGCAGGGGTGTCCCTCTCCTCTTCCTCCGTCCTCGCAAGTCCCTGGGGTTCAGTGCAAAGGGCCTGGATGGGCGTGATGCAAACGGCCTTCCTCCTCTCCTCCCGCACCCACGCCGCTGGCAGCCTTAGCGGGGCTCCTCCTCCCTGAAAATCACACTCTACCCTCCCTTGGATCCAGCAATCAGCAGCCGCGAGCCTGTTGGGGAAATCCAGCCATGGGTGAGACCCAGACGCCCGCCTACGGGGGACCCGGTTCCCCTTCTCTGAGCCAAGCCTCAGGTGGCTGATGAGGAGGGCAGAGAACTGGGTGTCCCGCCTTGTCTGACGCTCCTGTCAAGAGTCCCCACATCCGGGCTGCCCACCCGGAGGACCGAACTGGGCTCTCAAGACGGAGGAAGACAAATGCAACCCGAGCCAGGAGTGAAAGACAAGTAGGGCTGCCACCTGCTCATCTCTGGGAAGTCAGCGGTCCAGGGCGCTTCTCAGTGCCCTGTGCGGAGGACGTGCCTGCAGAGGGTCCCAGAGACCACCCACCTCCGGCTGGTCCCATTTCCAAAAGGTTCTGGGAGCCCAGGAAGAAGACACACAAGACCCTGGACCTAGCTTAGATTTTTTTTTTTTTAACCCAGCCTGGCATACCACCTGCCCACAGGCCAGCAGCCTCATCTGAGAAGCCCACCCAGCGTCCAGGGGACACGGGGAGAAAGCAGAAGTGCCCAGTGTTAGGGGTTTGCCAGCTGAGAGGCAGAGAAGCGGGGAGACGGTGTGGAAGGCTGGGGATGGCTGTGGGGCTGTGAACACCAGCGAGCCAGAGAGATGGTGCGGTTTCGTGACTCTGCTGGCTGGGGCGGGCACCCCCTCATTACGAACGTCCCCAGGCAGGTGTGAACAGGGACAAGAAGGAGAAGAGTAAACTAAGGAAGCCCCGCGCGTACGCCCTGCTGAGCAAATGTTTTTAAGAGCCACCAACTGCAATCTCCCCTCCCGATGTTCAAAGGTTACCGCATCTCGTGAGGTATGGTGTGATAAAGCACTGGTGGGGTTGGCGGATGGCCGGGGGACTCAGCAGAATCCCTCCCCCACAGCCTGGGGAGGAAGAGAGCAGGGAGTGGTCCTTGGGCAGAGCCTGGTGAACGGAGCGGGTCCCTCTGCCGCAGAAGGCGGATGCCTGGCCAGCCCAAGGCCCGGGGAAGGCAAGGCTGCGACCAAGGTCCCTTCTGCCACCCGAGAGACCCCGGCCGGGGCACCCCTGCTTCCCTTGAGCCCCTGCACTTGCCCCCCTGCAGAATCAGCCCCTGGCCACCCCATCTTCTCCATTTCCCTCTGAAGGGCAGAGTAGTCTCGGGGGTCTGAGTGGTGGGGCTGCTCCCTCTGCTGCCTGCTGCCATCTGACTCCTGGCTGGCTGACTCGGCCTGGCCCCGGGGCCCACCTGCCCCCCTCCCAGCGTCACCACTGGATACGCAAACACCCACCACGACGACAACACAAACCAAAGTGCACTGCAAACCGCCCTTGGGCCTCCTTCCTGTAGGTGCCTTGAAACTTCAATGTTGAGATGAATGTGATGAACTTATTTGATCCTATTTTCTGTTTGTCTCTTTTCATATAAAATGTCCAAGTCCACTTTCCTTGTCCTTTTCTTGAAATAAATAGAAAGATTTAACTTTTACAGGCTTCTCAGCTGCTGACTCCCAGCTTGGCGGCCCAGCGTGCCCACGGCCGTGATCTGTCGCCCACAGGGTCTCGGTTGCCCACGCCCGCCTCCCCAGGCTGCCTCCCGAGGGTCAGCCCAGCTGTCGGGGCCCACCGGCACAGAGGTGGTGGCTGGGCGGGAAGGAGATTCTGGATTAGTACATTCCCCAGGCACCACGGGAACCAAAACCGTGATCCTGCTGCAGGACGGAGAAGGGACGTCTGACCCCATCCCACGGGCCCCGGGGAAGGCGACTGCCAGTGAAAGGCCGATTCCAAGAGGGTTTTCACAAGGAGACATATTAAAAGGAGCCATGGATTATCTTGTAAGAGGCTCCAGCAGCCGTGTGGGCGCCCAGATAAGCCTGGAACCGCTCGGGCGCTGGGGACACAGCTGTCCCTCCGCTGGCCTGGGTCCCCCCACCCCCAACACCCTTTATCCCCGAGATGCACCCGCCGATTTCACGACTCTGCAGGCCTCCTCTGATATCTCACACCCCAAAGTGGGGGGAGAAGGAAAAAAACTATTTTCCGTGAGAACAATAGCAGTTTCTGCTAAATTTAACATAAAATAAGAGCTCATTACTTCTGCCTTAGATCTGATTCCACATCTGGAAACGGGTTAATGAGCTTTTTTCCTTATATTCTAAGGAAGCAAGGTTATTTCTGGATGTGCCTTGCTGGCAGGTGGCCTGGCTGGGGTGACATGGGGTGCTCTGACCCTGTAGGTGCCCTTCCCCTCTTCCCACCCTCTCAGTCCTCAGTGCTGGCCCCCTGGGCGGGGGTGCAGGGGGGTGGGGGCGCCCAGAAACTGTGGGCCCTGGGGAAGGGACAGATGGCTTCCCTGACCTCTGACCCCGTCCTAGGGCCCACCCAGCACACAGCGGGGTGCTCGGGGTGGCTGCCTGCTCCTCCCTCACCCGAGACTTGTCCCTAAAGAACACGATCCACCGGTCAGTCAGTAGATGTTTACTGACGGCCTACTGTGTGCTGGGGTGGGGCTGGGGCCCCCCTCCAGCCTCATGGAGGTGGGGAAGGGATGCTCACGGGCGAGGCGGCGTGGGGAGACTCTCCGGGAGCCATGTCTCCACTGAGGGTGTTTCCTCAGACGAGGACTCGGGGGCAGGGGAGCAGGCCTGGCACGTGGCCGGCAGGAGTGCCAAGGCTGGGGCATGGAGGCGGGGCCAGTTCTGTACACCTTCTGGAAGACTCCGCCTCCCCCGGAAGCACTGCACCGATCTGCCGGCCCCCACCCCTGGCCACACCGGGTACAGTTCACTCCCCAGCAGGCCCTGACCCCGACTTCCTGGCCTGATGCCCTTGAGGGCCGTTGAAGGTTCAACTCAGGCCTTGTCTCTGGTGAGGCCGTGCCCACCGGGCCACACCTGCCAGTTCTCACCGGCACATGTGACGGGTCCCAGCACCTCGCTCATGAGGGGCTCCTGGCGGGCACGTCTTGCCTTCCACCCCCTTTCAGACCCCAAAGGCGTGGTCAATGTGAACAGTCAATAAACACCAGCAAATCGATCAACCAACAGATCACCCCACCAGGGCTGGACCCAAGGAGGATGACTTTCCAAGACCAGGCACCAGTCAGAAGGCAGTCTTACTTCTCCCCCACTCCTAACCCTGAGCGGTGGGCTGACCCAGCTAGCCGGACCCTCTAAATGATCGATAGCAGGGCCCCGAACCAGGTGCCCCCGGGCCCCTCTCTTCAAGCTGGAGCAGGAGGAGAACTGGGTTCCGGGGCTGTGTTCCTCAGCCCCTGAGAGCTAAAAGAAGTTCTGCCCAGGAAGGGCTCACGGGCTAGGAACCACTGGGCTAACGCCTGCCCTGGGGGCTCCCCAGGCGGGGCCTCAGAGCCGGGTGAGACCCCCAGGCCCCACCGCCTACTCCCTATGCGTCTGTAAAGCCTGTGCAAGAGGACAGTTCACGGCTCTCGATTCTCCCACCGGGACGACCCTGCTCCCACGTGTGCCAGGGCCCCGTGAGAGGACTGGAGTGCTGAATCCCCCGACCCCTGGCTTGTCCAGGGAGCACAGGCCCTGGGCCTGGGGCCCTCGGGGTTTACCCAGCACCCCTGGCTCCCAGGTATGGGTGCTGAGCTGACCAGCACGTCCCCCAGGGAGGCCCAGGTGCCTCCACAACAGCCCCTGGGTCTGCACAGGGCAGAGGCGGCCTGCTCCCCACACCACCCCGACCCCACCCAAGGTCTGCGGCCTGCTCCCCCAACCTGCTAGAGGGGCTCTCAGGCTGACCCGAGCTTTTGGCCTCCAGAGAACAGGGGTGGGGATGAGAGCATCTTAGGTTTTAGTAAATGCCCTGGATGGGTTGGGGTGGGGGGGGTTGTGGTTGGAGGCCCACAGGGATGGCCCCACAGGAGGAAATCACCAGGAACCATGGGGGAGATCCCAGGACCTGCATTCCAGGTCCATGGTAAGAAGACCCTCCAAACATAACTGACCCTTTCTGAAGAGCAGAAGGTGGTCTGAGTGGTCCTGAGCCCGTCCTCACAGGACAGCAAGCAGAGCGGGCAGGCCCCTCGAGGGGGCGCGAGTTCTGGGAGGTGGAGGTGACAGGCTGGCCATGAAGTGCCCTTGTCACCCCATCACATCTTCCGATGGCCCCTGGGGAACAGGCTGGTCTCCCCTGAGACCCGGGACTTCCCCTGCTGAGCCCCACTCCAGCCAAGCAGTTTCCAGTCCTTTCCTTCCCAAAGAACTCTCAGGCATTGCATATCACTGAGGTTATGGACATGAATAGGGTAAGCCCCCAAATAGCTGCTCAGCCACCAAGGGACACCCCAAAGCCCAAGGCCCCTGCTTCTGGTACCCAGCTCCTCCTGGTTGGTCAGTTCAAGGGTGGCTACCATCCCATCCCTGGACCCTGCTCTTACCCGGCCACCACCAGGTTCCAGAAGCTTCTGTGCTCCTGCCCCCACTTCCCAGGAGGGGTCTCGGCCTCACCAAATATCCTAGAGAAGAAGCAACCAAACCCAGGAGGGGTCCAGCACCCCCAATTGCACCCTGCACCCCGGGTACGAGGCCCCAGGCAGAGCCAAGGTCCCCTGCCAGCCCCAAAACACTGCCTCCCAAGGGCTGAGCGGAGGTCACGCATCACTTTCAGGCGCCCCCGGCCCGCCCGCCTCCCCTCCCGTCCTCCATAGCCCTCGTCCCCTTGTCAGCACTGGTCTCTGCACGGCCCACCGCCCCCAGGCCTGGCACCAGCACCTCTGAGGGACCCTCTCCTTCCAAGACAGAGTAAATAGGCTCCCTCGAGCCGCTAACTGACAGCACAGATGAAAGCCCGGCGCTCCCCCCGCGGAGATTTACAGGGGACGTGAAATCTTATTTGCACTACTGCCAAGCCTGGGACACGAAGAAATTATGCCTCGAGAAGAGGCCGGCCGGCTCCCCACGGAAGCGGCGGTGTTGGAGATGGGCTTATTAAAAGCCACAGTGGCCACATTTCAACTCGTTTCAGGTGTTAAGTAATTTACTGCCACCCAGAATTCAGTGATGGTGTTTTATCATTTTTATTTCCGTGATGCGGGCTCAAGGCCCCTGCACAGGGGACTGCGGGTCTAAATGCTCCCCGCACCCCCAGGACTGCGAGGGAAATGGGGGAGCAGCGGCCTGGGAGGGGGCGGGAGTGGCAACCGACACCCCGATTCTCTCCAAGGTTATACCAGGCTTGGCTCAGAGTGTCGAGGAGGGCCGACTCTAAGATCCCCCTGATCCATATTTAAGGGTTCACTGCTTCCCCCAAAGACCCTGCCGGCGTTTTCTGAAGATAGCAATGGTACTGTAAGTCCTGTGAGAGCAAACACTACCCCTCTCAGGACCGGTCTACCAACCACACGATCAAGTCTTTATTGAGCACCTACCATGTGCCAAGTCCCCAGACAGCAAGTGGGCAGGACCCTAAAGACCCCTCTCCCTAAGGATCGCATGCTCTGCTCATAGTGTTGAATAACACTATGTGGTTGTGGTTGGTTGATTAAAATCTCCAAAAGGCACACAAGCTCTCAAAAGAAACATGGGGGGCTCTGGAGGCAGGGGCAGGAGGCAGAGAACCCGCCTGATGGGACATCGGTCCGTGCCAGGGGTCACAGCCATCCTCCCGGCAGGGACCTCCCGCATCACAGACAAGAAGGTTCAGCGCCACAGTGCCACTCACTGCTCTGCAGACGGTGCGGCCAGGGGCCTGCGCCCTCCCCTTCCACGGCCTTGACCCCCCTGGGGAAACGCGCACCCTCACGGTCACAGAAAACCAGGGACGGAACCGAGCGGCCTGGGGCCCACGGGGTCGAGAGCCCTGAGCACCTTCTCAGCAGTGCTGGGCGGGGGGACCGTTTGACGCCTGCTGGCTTTGTGGGGATTAAGCCTATTACTGAGGCTCCGGGGGCTTATCCGACACCCTTTCTGAGGCCCCCTTTCTCCACCTGTTTTCAGATACTCGGGAAGACCAAGGGGAATCTTCAAAGCCTAGGCTGAGCCAAGAGCAGAAATTCTTTAATTAGCTTTCTCTTGGATCGGGGCCCTGGCGAATGGATTAGTTGTGGTGTGGCTGGAGAAAGGGATTGTAGTCCCTTAGAGCTGAGATTACAAGCCCCAGGGTGAGGGGCCGAGGGCCCGTCACCAGGGATGGCGGCTCCCCAGGGGCTGGCAGAAGGAACCTGTCACTGGGAAGACACAGGAGACATGCTCTCAGCGAGGCCTCGGTCCTCGGGAGCTGGCACGGAGACACGCTTGGCACAGCAGGGCGGCACCCTGGGGTCTTGTAATGGCTGTGTGTCCTCCCTGTGGGATGGCCCGCATCTGGCACCTCATGATTAGGGGGGACTTCCATCTGTGAGAGGCAAGGCAATGCGCCCCGACCGTGGCAGACACCAGACATCTGTCACCGTGTTCCATCCTCGTTCATCCCCACTTTCAAGCAGGTAAACTGAGGCCCGGACCTAAGGAGCTTGCCCAAGGCTACAGTGACAGAGGTTCGTGTGTGAACCAGGTCCTAGGCCAGTTAAGGGGCCTGACTGGGATCTGGGAACCTGGAGGGAAAGGCACAGGCCAGCCCCCACCAGATATCGCTGCAAGGAAGTAAGCCTCCCCAGGCGGGCCTCCTCCAGGAAGCCCTCCTGACCAGCCCCCACTACCTTGAATCCCCCTGGTTAGACTCATGCTCTGTGCCGTGCCCACTGCTCCCACTCTACACTGAGTGTCCTTTAGAGGCAAGGGCTGGGCCTCCCTCATTTCATACTCTCTGAATGAAGAGAGGTGGACTGTGCCCTCCTCCATCCAGGACGGAGGTCCAGAAAAGGGAAGGCTGGCAGGAGGCTGGGCCTTGGGGGCTGGAGGACAGGAAGGAGGGAGCCCAGAGGGGAGGCTGCCTGGGACCCCAGGAGCCGAGCTCCAGGCTCAGGTCTCCCCCAGGCCGGGGTTCTCCTGCTGGACAGGAGGGGCAGGATGATTCAAGGACTTGGAGACCCAGATTCCCCGGGACTGAAGCCCTTTGAAGTAAGACTTGTGCTCTCCCTTGAGCTCCACATCAAAGGCAGCTCTGCTGTGGTTGGGCCACGCTGGGCTCTACAGATAAGGGCCGCCCTCTTGGGGCAGGCAGAAAAAGGGCGCCTGGGCCTCCAGGAGCAGACATCACCCGCCCCGGCCTCCCTCTGCCTTCTCTGCTCCTGGGAGGAAGAAGCTGAGCCACCCCCAGGGAGCCACCTCAGGCCTCTGTCTGGGATGCTCCCCCCACGCCCCACTTCCTGACCCTCCCGACAGGTCCGCCTCCAGGACCAAGTCGTTGCAGGCGACGGTGTAGCTCCCCAGGGTGTCCTGCTGCCTGGAACCACATCTCCATTGCTCGTCCTTGCAGCCTCAGTGTCCAGCACCTGCTCAACGAATGGCCGGCTGTGCTATGGAGCAGGTGGGAGGTCGGGGCAGGTTGCTGGAGAAAATGACATCTAAGCCGGGAACTGGAGCATGTATGACCAGAGTCAGACACGTGAAAATGGGAAGAGAGGGTGCAATGGCTAGGAGGTGAGGGACCCAAAATCATTCAGCTGGGCTGGACTGGAGAGGCCGGAAAGGGAACCAGAAATGGCAGGAGAGATTCTGAGGCCGGACGATGTGGGTGTACCGGCCACGATGCCCAGAGAGTCAAGGTCACTATTAGCACGAGACTTTCCCTAAATCAAGGATCCCAGGGATGCTGGAAGAAGCTGTGATATGAGCCAGGGCTGCCCAACGCTGAGGGCCCCCATTTCCACTGTGGCCTCGACGAATACCCTCTCCCCCTCGTTGTGCAGTGCAGCTCCGGGACCAGCCATGAGTTTGCAGAGAGAGCTGAAACCCAGAGGCACTGCCCAGCTGGAAACGGCGTCCACCCCATGAGAGGCCAGGCCCAGAAAGACCATGGCCAAGGGAACGTGTGGATCCCTGGGACCAGGGGGCTGAGTATGTGAATGAGGCCAGGCACCAATCCCCCCGGGGGGAATCTCCAGTGGTGGGCATGGCAAACTGGGGGCCACAAGGGCAGCAGTGGTCCTGCAGAGACTCCCTATGAGCAAAGGGGAGTTCTCTGTGTTTTCTGGGATAAAGCAAGTCTTCCCAAGTACCTACTGTGTGCCGGCTGGTGCGAACCGCAGGGGTGAGTCCAGCAAAGGCCGGTTTTCTGCTGCCTTTCCCTTATCCAGGGACCAAACCTGCACAAATCAGTAATTCCAGCCTCCGCCTCTTCTCCAGTTGCCTCTTCTCCAGCCGTGGAGAATGATATGTCTTATTTCAATTAGCCTTTTCCTGATTACTGGCGAAGTTCTGCATCTTTTCACTTGTTTACTGGCCATTTGTTTTTCTCTGACTGGGAATTGCCTGTCCACATCTTTTGCCCATTTTTCTTATTGATGTGTAGGAGCTCTTTGCACATCAAGAGAGGAGCAGAGAAGCAGCCTTCTCCTGGGGCAGACCCTCAGGGCCTCCCTGAAGGGTCCTCAGGCCCAGGAAAGGGAAGAGGATTTGCAGGGGGCTCCCACTGCATCCCTACACCCTGCCCAGCTCCCGGCGGGCCAACTCTGCTCAGAGACGAAGCACCTTCTGCAGGTGGGAGCCCCTGTCAGGCTGGCATCGCAGCTGGCAAAAACCCAGAGGGCTGATTTTTTTTTTTTTACTACACTGCCCCATGGCTGGCAAGGTGCCCTGGATGGCACCCGAGAGGGGGCAGCTGGTATAGAGGGGTGTCTAGGAAGAAGCGATAACTATCAGTAGCCAGCCCAGTTCAGTGGGAACCAGCTGACAAAGGGGGCAGGTCCTGAAGCCTCAGGATGGCCCTCCCGACAGAATTCCAGGGCCCTCTCTGGTGCACACCATCCCTGACCCACGTCCAGCTATGTGTGTGTGCATGTTCAGTCGCTCAGTCATGTCCAACTCTTTGCAACCCCATGGACTGCAGCCCACCAGGCTCCTCTGTCCATGGAATTTTCCAGGCAAGAGTACTGGAGCAAGTTGCCAGTATTGGCACCACAACTGCTGAGCCTGTGTGCCCTAGAGCCCGTGCTCCTCAACAAGAGAAGGCACCGCAATGAGAAATTCACACACCGCAACTAGAGAGCGGCTCCCACTTGCTGCAACTAGAGAAAAGCCTAAGCAGTGACGAAGACCCAGCACAGCCACAAATAAATAAATAAAATCACTTTTTAAAAAAGAAATGGCAGGAGAGATTCTGAGGCCTGACCATGTGGGTGTGTACCAGTCACTTCCCCAGCAAGTTGCTAAGGGATCTTCTTGATCCAGAGATCGAACCTGCATCTCTTGCATTGGCAGGCAGATTCTTTACCACTACACCACCAGAGAAGCCCCTTCCAGCTATAACAGTCAACAAAGAGTGACCCAGGCCTGGATAGATGTGAGCCCTGCCCCTTCACCCTCGGCCACCTGACCTTTCAGGGCCAGAAGCAACCCTATGGTTCATTCCCCTCCAGCGCTTTCCATATTTCAGCAGACAAACATCACAGGCCATAAAACTGATTTCCAAAGTCTATAAAGGCTATAACATTTAGGAGCCAGGAAGAATAAAGTCCCTCCTTCCCCAGGGTAATGGCTGCCAAGAGCCCCGGCAGGGCCCTTTCTGTAGCTGGGGTGGCAGGCACCGGGACCAGCCTGCAGACATCCCTACACCAGGTGGTAAACGACCACTCAGCAAGCACCCGGGAGGCTGCAAACCTCCTGCTCACTTTTACCCTGGCTGCCCGTTGCACTGGCTCCCCCCAAATCAGGGAGGGCTCACCGGCACCCTGGGCCCACCCCTCTCCCACCCACTACTAAGCTCCCGGCAGAAAAGCCAGACCACAGATTGGAGGCCACCGTCCTGGTGCCGGCCAAGGTCACTCCGCTGCTCTGTGCCATGCTGGGGCAAGCCTCCCGGGAGGACAAACAACGCCGCCACAGAGGCGGCCACCATGACCTCCACGTGACAGAAGGGGGATGGGCTGCCCTGACCTCCCCCAAGCTCTCCAAACACCCCCATCCTGGGCTGCCCACTCAGAGACATCTAGAAATATGTGGGGTTACCACCGGCCCACTGCCCCCATTCACTCACTCACTCATTCATTTAAAGGTGACGTGACCCAGTGGAAAGTACTCAGGATCTGGTTCAAGCTTCCTGGCTGGAGATTAGTCACTGGCGTTCCAAGCAGAAAAGCCACCCACCAGGTCATTGTTATGCTGATTATCCTGGTCAGCTGGACCAGGAGGGGACCATGGTCTGGAGATGTGGGACAGGAGGCTGGGCCAGCATGAGGGCAAAGTATCAGGGGCAGGCCTGCCAGCCAGAGGGGAGGGGGCCTATCTGGAGACAGGGAGATAGACAAAATGACCACAAGTCCCTTCCAGGCAAGGATGAAACATGGTCAGGAGACAGGGCATCCAGGCCCTATTTTTTTAATCCCACCCTCAGGGCAAATCCATGTGCAGCCAGCAGATCCACACATAAGGGTAAAGGAGGGACCGCCCCCCCCCCGCCCCCCGGGGCTGTGGGGACCCTCTCTCAGAAGTCACTCCTCCTCCTTCTCCAGGGTTAAAGCACATCAGGATAAGGAATTAGCCATGGGCTCAGCCTCCAGCTTCACCACCAAGAGGTGGAGAGAAGTGAGGCTCTTATCAAGGATGCCCCCCCACAAAGGGGCCCCCAGAGTGCCTGTGGGAAGATGAGAGGTGGGCAGGCGGGGTGCCAGCCCCGGGGGCTCTCCAGGCTGGCTGGGGGCTGAGCGGCGGCATTTGCATGGAGAGCCTCCGTGGCTCTGGAGTGTATGCAGCTGCCTGGGTGTAATTCCTAAGGCGAGACGAATCTCCAGCCCGCTTTTCTCAGCAGGAACAAGTCTTTCCTTCAAATCGATGGTGACACATTTTTAAACTCTGATATTAAGGAGGGAAAGATTTTGCCGGCCCCCCGGGGGCAACCCTTATTAGTCACTGGCTCATCTGAGAGAAATCACAGCGGCAGACTCAGTGGGCCTGCGCGAGGCAAGAAGCCCAGAGGCCAGGCCCCTGACAAGGGAATGGAAGGCGACAAACTAGAGGGCAGAGAGGGCCCTCCGGAGGCGGGAGCGAAGCCGAGAGGGGGGCTGCACTTAGAGACGGGGTCTGGAGCAAGGGGTGAAGCAGCTGTAGGGGAATAAAGAATAGCTGGTGAGAGTGGCAGAGGGAGAGGAGAAAGTACGAGAAAGAGACATGAAGCTGAAATATAAGTAGATTTCCAAGTTTAGAGTCACAGAACCCAAAGTCTCATTTCCCATCTTGCTATGGCTGCCAGGAAGCTCAAGGCCACTTTCCTTTCTAAAAAATGTGTTTATTATTTATTTTTGGCGGCGCTAGGTCTTCACTGCTGCCCTTGTTGTACAACTTGTTGTACAACTTTCTCTAGTTGTAGCTAGCGGGGGCTACTCTTCATTGCCGTGCATGAACTTCTCATTGCGGTGGCTTCTCTTGTTGCACAGCACGGGCTCTAGGACACGCAGGCCTCAGTAGTTGTGGCACACGGGCTTTAGCTGCTCCGCGGCACATGGAATCTTCCCAGACCAGGGATCGAATCCGTGTTTCCTGCGTTGGCAGGTGGATTTTTAACCACTGGACCGCCAGGGAAGTTCATGGCCACTTTTCATACACAGCAGAAATAGAGTTGTCACAAAAGCCTAGTTTTGAGGTGTCTTCTGGATGGGGCCTAGGTAAATACCAGGAGCCAAACTGCCCAAGCAGGCACCAAGAGCGTAAAATACAAGGGCGGGTATGAACCGTGGCCCCTGGTTAGACCAGACACCAGCACTCCACGGGCAGAGCAGACTCGGGAATGAGGCGAGAGGCTGGCAGGTCAGAAAACATGTGTCAAGAGCATCCAGGCCAGAGGGTTCCAGGTGTGGCCAGGAGCAGACGGCACATTTCTATTAAGGCCCAGGTCCGCATCCTCCTTGTCACTTCTTTTTATTCCTGTTTTAATGGTTCCCCGGTTTTATTATACCTGTTTTTCAGTGGAAATAGGTAGCTTAAACATTCTTAAAAAAATCAATTCCAGCTCAAATGCCTACTTGCTTGGCGGTAACAGTCACCATTTATTGAGTTCCAATGACTTGCCAGGCATTTGCATGCATCTCCATCCCCGAAACCACCTTCAGAGAAGGCGTCACTCTCCCAGGTTTACAGACAAGGAAACCGAGGCTCAGAGGGGAGGGATATCCTGCTCAAGGTCACAAGGACTTGGAAGCGCCCACGGCAGCCCTGGCCCCCCCGGCGTGTCCCCACTCCCACCCCCTGAACCCCAGAGCCCAGCACCCTGCTCCACGAACCAAACGGGGCTCCCATCTGCCTTGTTAGGAGGGAGAGGAGGCTGAGTCAAGGTCAAAGCCAGGGAGGCCAAGAGGTGGTCGGTGACCCACAGAGTTCCATCACCCCCCACCCCAGCCCTGCCTGCAACACTCTGGGCCCCTCCCTGCCAAACCCCAAGGCTTCAGCTGGAACCACCCCAGCTTCCCGTGACCTGTGAGCCTCACCAGCAGGTTCCCCGCCGGCTGCCAGGCTGGCCTTAGCGCCTTTAACGGAGCTGTAAAGCTCCCGTTGCAAATGTCAACTCTGGGCCATTTGCTTCGCAGATTTCAATGTTCCTGTTTCTCCTCAACAAGGCAGCTCTTGCTTCTCAAAAGGAATGTGGCGTTTGATGATGTTTAAACCTACGTGAAATACAGCCAGGCGGCAACAATAAAACAGACGCGGGCCCCTGCCAGCAGGGGGACGGCTGACTGCCGGCCTCTCTCTTCCCACAAGCGCTGCAGCAGCCACCACCGAAGCTCAGCTCCTATTTTTATGGCAATTACAATGTCCGAAGAGGGGGAGGAAGCGGCGATGGGGAGGAGGAGGGTGGGTACCGCTGTACAAGGACCACTTGTTGCCTTTGGGTGTGGGGTGCGTCTGATGGGGATTCAATGAACCGAAGCAGGTGATGCCAGCCGGCCACGTCCACCCCTTGCCGCCACCCTCTCACGGCCACCCAGGCCCACTGGGGCCACCCAGGTCCACAACCAAGTACGTGATCTCTCCCAGGGGCTGCAGCCCAAGCTCCTGGCTTCCAAGTCCTCACTGGCTTCTGACACTTCCACAGGACATAAAAAGCTGCAGTCCCTCCCCTGCTCAGTATGTAAGGCACCAGGAGCCCCTCCTCCATGGCTGTGCCCGCTGGACAGCCTGCTTCCACCCAACAGCCCTCACCAAGATGCATGGTCAGCTCCCGTCCCTTTGTGTCCCCCCCGGGGACCCGCTGTGCAGATGTTCTCGGGCGCCACCCCCCCCCACAGATGGGCACCAGCGTTGTGCCAGCCCTGTCCACGGATGGAGACCCGGGGTCAGTGGGCCCTGCCGCTGCCCTCCAGGGGCTCCGGTCTAGTGGGTGGTACAGTGAGATGCTTCACTCATAAGAACAGTACTCAGCATTTACTGACCCCTCCGTGGTGTGCAAGGCACTGCAGATACTCACTCACTTTTTCCTGTTAATCTTCCCCTGGGGTGCACACTGGAAACTGAAGCCCAGAGGAGCGGCACATGGAACCAGGGTTTACCCCAGTCTATCGGTATTTTGTGAACAGCCTCCAAGGTCAGCCAGTGCTGCACCCATGGGGGCCCTCCAGCCCAGGCCAGGCCTGTCCCCACCCCCGCGAGGACAGCTGCACCCTTTCTATAAGTAATCAATCAAACTGTGGGGCGGGGGGCGGGGGGGGTGTAATTTCCCTGGTGGTCCAATGGTTGGGACTCCTTGCTTTCACTGACAGAGCAAGAGTTCGATTCCTAGTCGGGGAACTAAGATCCTACAGGTTGCTCAGTGTGGTCAGGGAAAGGGAACCACTGATGGGGTCACTGCTGCCAGCAGGGCCTGAGGAAACACCAGCAGAAATAAACTGCAAAGTAACTACATGAGTCCCAAAGGTGAGCTTCTGAAATGCAAGACGACCCCAAGGAGGAGAGAGGAGGGGAGGGCTGGTGGCTTCAGTTCTTCCAGCTCAGGCTCCGCGGAGGCCGCCAAGTGCTAACAAGACAGCTTCAGTCAACACCCCACCCCACCCCTGGGAAGGGGGACATCCCCCGGCTGGGGCTGTTCCCATGTGACGCACACACCAGTCCCAGCAGAAGCAGAGCAGAGGGTGACGGCCCTGCCCCAGAAGGGAGTGGGGCTGGCCCACCTGCCCTGTGTGTTCATGGTCTGGAGACCCCAAATCCTTCCTGACGGTCAGGAAGGGCCCTCCTCAGCCTCCGAGGGCCCAACAAGTTCTCAGCTCACCACAGGGAGCCAGGAAGGTGCTGGTGCAGCAGGCCCGGTTCCACGGAAGCAGCCACTGCAGCGGGCACAAGGCTGGCACTTCCTGGGCTTCTGCTAACCCAGATGTCATCAGGCTGAGTGCTCCCCACGAACGGTCTCCTTTCAAACCCACAACAATCCAGGACACCGGGTCCTGGAACACCTGTACCCCCATTTCACAGAAAGAAAATTGAGGCTCAGAAAGGTGAAGGAGCTTGCCTGAAGCCATACAGCCAGCGCACAGTGGAGCCAGGATTCGTGTCCAGGACCCCCAACTCCAACTGCAATGTCCTGAGTTGGAGACTCCAGAGTGGGGGCTATCTAGAGAGTGGGGGCTATCTAGAGAGTGGGAGGTAACAGGCTGGGGGGCGGGGAGCTGCATCCTTTGACTCTCTTCTAGGTCATATCAGGTCATCCTCATTGTAAGGGCTGATGCTGAAACTGAAGCGCCAATAATTTGGCCACCTGATTGCAAAGAGCCGACTCATTGGAAAAGACTCTGATGCTAGGAAAGACTGAAGGCAAAAGGAGAAGGGGGCAGCAGAGGATGAGATGGTTAGATAGATCACTGACTCAATCAACATGAGTTTGAGCAAACTCTGGGAGATAGTGGAGGACAGAGGAGCCTCGCATGCTGCAGTCTATGGGGTCATAAAGAATCAGACACAACTCAGCAACTGAATAACAACATATCTTAAAGGCTAGCCCAAGTTGGGACCAGGCCAGGTCTCACCCAGGAGCCCCCAGAGTCCAGCACTGATATGTGTGTGAGCCCGCCCTAGGGGTCTGGTGAAAGTGTTAGTTGCTCAGTCATATCTGACTCTGCGACTCCATGGACTGTAACCCACCAGGGTCTTCTGTCCATGGGATTTGATAGCTTACGGTGAACAGTGAGGGATTCGTGATCTCCGAGGAAGATCTGGCTTCAGGACCAGGGACCAGCTCTTGATCACTCAAGAGCTTTTGTGTAGCAGAGTTTTATTAAAGTAAAAAAGGACACAGAAAGTTTCTGACACAGACATCAGAAGGGGGACGGAGAGTGCCCCCCTGCTAGTTTTAGCAAGCTGTTTTATGTCTGTTAGAAAGCTGTTAATCTGATAAGAGAGCCACCTCAAGGCTGAGGGAGTTTCACCAGGCCACTCTCCTGCAATATGCAATTTTGAGATAGGATGGCATGAGGTCTGTCATCCCCCGGCCATGAAACAATAAAACAATTGATACGAATACTGGTTTGTGGAGCTATTATCAGCCTAAGGTTTGAGAAAAGGAAAAAAGTTAGTCTTAGGTGGAACCATTTTGTAGAAAGGTAAATTCCAAAGCAAACACATAGTTTCATTAACATAACTTAAGAAAAACATTTCCATTTAAAAAAAACCCGCAACGGTTACCTCAAGGTTTGAGAAAAGTTAAGTTCAGGTGGAACCAGGTGTCGTCCTAGCAACACAGAATTTTAAGACACTTGCAGCCTATTTCCTCCATTTGGAGACCCCTGGCCTCCCTGCCTGTTACCCTCTCAGATTCTCTAGGCAAGAATACTGGAGTGGGTTGCCACTCTCTCCTCCAGGGGACCTTCCTGACCCAGGGATGGAACCCGTGTCTCCTGCACTGCAGGCAGATTCTTCACCATCTGAGCCAACCAGGGAAGCCCGGGGGTCTAGAGAAGGCAGATCATCTCGACACCCCCGCAAACAGCAGTGTCTGCAGAGCTGCCTGCTGAGACAGGGAAGGGGCCCCCAGTTCCCAGGGGGACCTCTGCCTCTCAGAGCCCTTCACCTCCTAGGGACCCAGGGCACCCATGCGTTAAACGGCAGGTGAGCCACAGCCTCCTGGGGAGGCCCGAAGCCACCCGGGCAGCCCTTTGCCAAGGCGCTGGCGGATCATTCCGGGAGAGCGAGCCAAGGCCTGCAGATCCAGGCCTTTTCATGCTTGGCCAACTTAATGGTCCCCATTAATTTCAAAACACACACATTCCCACAAGCTCCGGCCTCCTCAGCTCAGTGCCCAGGGTGGAGAGCACGCTGGGGACACAGGCGGGCACACAGGTGTGGGTGAGGCCAGGCGTCCTCAAGGACAAGAGGAGCCGGGAGGAAGGAGCTCAGGGCCCCTCGGCAGGGGGTGGTGGGCGGCGGAGCCCTGTCTCCCGTTTCCTGACCGGTTGCTCCTGGTGATGGGGAGAAAAAGATACAGGAGAAAGGGCATGCTAGGGAGTGACCCTGAGCAGGTCACTGTCCCTCTCTGGGTTTCCCTACGACACTGCAACTGTCTTGGAGGCAGGTCAAGGTCACTGAGCCAGGAACCTCACCAGCAGCTGTCTCCCACTGTCCTCATCTACACGAGGACAGTCCCTTCCCTTTGACTTCTACGGCCAGAGGGGCTGTGTAGGGCCTAGGCTGGGGCAGATGACGTCCCAGAGGCCCAGGAGGGAATCACTGGTTCATCCGGTCCCTCCTGCCGTCACACCAACTCTCAAGGTCATACGATCACTCATTCATTCAACAAATGTTTACCGAAGCTCAGGACAAAGGATCATCCTGTCCAAGGTCCACAGCCCACTATCACGTTCCCTCTGGAAGGATGGGAACAATCTGACCATCAAAGGGAAACTTGGCAGAAGAGCTTGGGGGGAAAGGACCTGCCAGGATCCTCAAGTCCCGCCCATCGGCCAGAGCTCAGCTCACTGGACCAGGCCCTGCGAGCCCTCGAGGGAGTTTCAATAATTCAGGAGGGATCCATCATTTATGAATTTACGTAACCGCTTCTCGACCTTGTAGAAACGAGCCACCCTCCTCCTGCAGTGGTGGAAATCAGGCCTTGGCCCGGTCTCTGGTGTCCTGGGCTTTCTAAGGCGGGGATGGGGGGTTGCCTACCTACAGCCCACGACTCTCTGTTTGCCTCCCAGTCCACTCAACCCCTCACCCCCACCAGACTGGACCCAAAAGGAGCTTCTGAAAAAGCAAGTTCGATGACATCCCTCTCAAACCCCAAGATCAAAAGATATGAGTTTGATTCCTGGTTCGACCTTTTACCAAGCGCTTCGGCCCATGTGTGCCTCGGTCTCCTTGTCTGTAAGTGGGGGAACATGAGTGCCGGCCTCAGAAACGAGATGATATGTGCAGTGTGGGGGCAGCCCCCTGGCCCAGGGGGAACAGGCAAAGGCACGCTGCCCCCAGACCAGAAGTAGGGCTCGGTGGGGGGTGCTCAGGGCAGGCACTGGGCCACAGGATCACCACAAAGCCACAAGCGTTGCATCCCACCACAAGGCCTCACGGGGCCAATGAATCTGGACCCTTCTTTTTTGCACTGACCTGCCACCATGCCCCATCTCCACCCCACTTCTCTATGTCCCTGCAGGGAGAACAGATGACACCACACCCAACCTGGGGACTCAGATTTTTAAACCAGAAAAGAAAAAGGGACAAAGAGAAGGTAGTCCCAGCTACTCTTTAAAAAGGTTGCGGGGCGGGGGGGTGGAGGGGGGCGCATTTCCTGGAGGCTCTGGAGTCCGGCAAACCTCCCCTATCTGTGCCACTACTGTATAACTGTGTGGCATCAGGCAAGTGGCTTCAAGTCTCTGAACCTCAGTTTCTCATCAACACCATGAGGCTGATATAATAACACCAAGAGGCCAGGAGAGGTAGTATGGGGTGTGGATATACCAGAGGGAGAAGACCGTCAGCTCAGAACCCACTTTGGCTCATTCCTAGCCCCCAGAGTTTCCCCTGAGTCCCACCTCCTCACCCCTTCCTGCAAGTGCTCTCCCTTTCTCCCCCTATTATATCCTTGTCTGACTTCTGACTCAGATCCCCACTTCTTAGCTCGAGTGCTGCCTCCTCCAGGCAGCCTTCCAGATTGCCTCCCACCCCTGCAAGTGACTCCCATCCCTCAGACACTCTGCTGTCCATTTCCATTCCATTCACATGTTTCACTCTGCATTTGGGGACTGAGATTGAGTCTTTCGTAGCCCAGGGCCTACCCCAGTGCCTGGTGCATGACAGGCCTGCCATGTCCAACTGCTGAACCAATGAATGAAAAGCTACACAGGAGTTCAAATTCCAACTTGGTCACCTGCCCACCTGGGGCATGTTATCTCGTCCTCTGAGCCTCCGTTTGATCACTGAAGATGCGGATCATCCCCTGCATTGTGGGGCTACCAAGGGGTCAGCATGGTGGGTGCGGCCCGTCTCCCCTGCGCTCCCCAGGGGCCAGGGCCCAGTGAGGTCTCCAAGGCTCACAGGTTCCTGCCTGCCCTCCATGCCCGCCGTGGGGAAGTTGCTGCTGAAGGTGGGCGGCTGCGGAGGCCTGGCCAGCCGGCAAGCCTCAGCAAATACATTTAAATCTGAAGTGACAGATAAAGCGATTTACGGCGACAGTTTAGCATCAGATCACTTCCCACAAGGCAGTCGGCGTCCCTCGGCTCCCCTGCCTGCTAGTCCATCAAGGCGGTCTCTAAATCACTGGCTCGGAGTGGTGGCCCAGGGATGGCCGGGGGCCGGGCTCCTCGGGGCCCTCCAGACAGCAGCAGGAATGAAGGGAGGGCTCTGGCTGGCTTGGCGGGAGGAGGGTGATGGAAGCAGCTGGCAGATTCTCACAAATCAAAGCCCCAAGACTTAAGGAAACAGAGCACCACTTCATGCCTTATTTTAAATAAATAAGCGGCTTAAAAACCTCCCAGAGCGGCCAGCTTGTCGCTCTGAAACATGGCTTCCCACCCGTTCCGCAGGGCCCGGGCCGGCAAGCCTGGGCCCCTCAAAGGCTCCCCTGACCCCCCCGCGCCTCCCGCCACCTCCTTGCAGAATTAATTGGTCCCTGAGGCGACGCGTGGCGCTCTGTTCAGACCTCGCTTCCACTGCTTTGTCACATTATATTCTACTTAGTTGCTCTCATGCTGACTTTCCAATACTAATTCACGGGGGCCTTGCTACGTGCCGGGTGCTCGGCCCAGGGCCGGACGGGCCTGAGCGCATGTCACCCTCAGCCCCACTCTCTGGGGTGGGGCCAACGACACTCCAATCTTCAGATGGGGAAATAGAGGTTTGGAGACGCCTGACTGGAGGCCACGCATGGCCGATGGGAAGGTTAGGATCCCCAGCGAGCTCCTGGCCTCTGTGCCCATGGCCCTGGCACACCAGCCTCAGACAGCTGGGCAGTGTCTGGGGGCAGTTTGTCCCGTCAGGTCCTCAAGGCCAGAGCCAGCAACTGGACCCCGGAAGGACCTGGAAGAGGGGTCGCCCTGTGTGCCAGGACACCTCCTGCCTGAGACTCGGCTGTCTGCCAGGACGTAGGGGCCCACAAGCATGGGCTTGGTTTGCTGGGAACTTCGAGGGCATGGAAGGGACCCTCTCAAAGTCACACTGCCTTCTCTCACAGTCCTCTCCCATCTCGTGGCAAAGGGAAGACATGAACACTCCAGAAGCCGATGCACCTCCCCTCCCCGGGTTCGGGGGGTGGAACCCCCAGACCTGAGCTTTCTCCGGAGGAGATGCCAGCCTGGTTCTCCCCACATGCAGCTGGGGGACGTGGCCCAAGCTGGAGAGGCAGGCGCCGCCCTGGAGAATGTGGGCTGCAGGAGCTCTCTGGCTTATCTGGTCAGCATGGCAGACCAATTTAATTAAGATGGATGCCGTGTGCCCCCGTGGACAGGAGCCATGGCCAGCGCAGATGGCCAGAGCCCCAGACTCTCTCCAGGCTCTGCCCGAGCAAGTGGCCTCGGCTGGCAGCCACTGGGGCAAGTCCCAGGAGGGCCTGGGGGCCTGCGCTGCACTAGGCGGGGTTGAGGGGGTTTGGCCCTGTCCCCCGGGACCTGCCACCCGCCAGGCACACGCCCTCCTACTCAGCCCCAGCTCCCTCCATCTACCACATAACGTACAACAGTGTGACACACACAACAAACCACACACGCGCCTCTGCTATCACAGATGCACACACAGCACAAACACCCCAATCACACATCATCCGCCAACAGAGGGGCGTGAACACCAGTCCTGGACTTCAGATGCCAGGGGAACATTTGGGAAGCAGTCTGACTCTCCAAAGTCCTGAGAGAGGCCGTGGGTGGAGCCCCTCTGTGGGGAGGGGAGGAGTGAAGAGGGCAGGCAGGGAGGACACCCAGGGTCCCCCCTAGGGAAGGGCTGGAGACCGCCCCCTCCCCCCGGGGGCCACAGCTCTTCAGGGTGGAGGGGGCTCCGCGGGTGCGACCCCTTTCTCTCACAGGCCCTTTCCACCCCCCCGCAGGCCTCCCCCACCACGGTCCCCGCAGCTGGAGCAAGGCCCAGGCAGGATGGCATCTTCCCCACCCTTCCCCATCTGGCCTCGGGGACAAAGAGAGACGCCCCCGAGCCCACCCCCGCAGAAAATCCAGAAGCTCCACAGCAGACCTCAAGCCCCCAGCCCTGTCCGACCCAGACAGCTCCCCATAGGCCACCGATTCCAGCGGGGCCAACACTGCCCTTGACTTCAAAAATAAAAATTTAAAAATTCCCACCCCGAGATAATTGCTAGGCTCCTTTTGCTCATTGTGGCGGCTCGGCAGTCGGCACTGAGAAGCAATTATTCACGGCTAATGAGTATAATCAAGTCAAATAGAATTTAATGGACACGTATTCTCTTCCTGCTTGAAACTTTACATATGAATTAAGCACATATGGGTTTCACGAGGCACAGACCAGATTTATGCAGCCCCGAAAAGCCCCGTGTTGCCGCGACTTTTATTCCGCTAATAAACAGGCTGATTTATGGGCTCTGGGGGGCGCGGGAACCGCGATCTCTGCTGCCCCCTGGTGGGCGGCGGCCGCAGGCTGCGCCAAGGCTCAGGGAGGATGCTGGAGGGTCCCCAAACCACCAAGGACCCCTGAGATCCCATCAGAGCCAAGGCCACTCAAACGCCCGCCAGGAAGACCTGGAGGGAGGGTCTGCAGGGGACGCCGGCTCTGCGTGGGAGCTCTGCTGCGTGAGCATCACAGTTCATGAGGATCAGCTCCTAACAGGGTTCCCACCACCCCCATCATGCAAGCCAGCAGGTCCACGGAGAAGGCGAGTCTCCAGACAGGTGTGGCAAACACTGTCGGCCCCCAGTCCTGGAGAATCAAACGAAGCCAGGGCCAAAGTGCTTTCCGGAGAGCGCGAGAGGCCGACAGAGCCGCTGCCCTCGGAGTCTGGCCAGGCACGGGGCACGGGAAAGAGCCATTAATCATTCCTACAACCTCTAGCAGACTCCAGAGCCCCCAGCCCGCTCTCTCTGCCTCCCACCAACACCCTGCCTTGGTCCCCACACCCTCCTTCCCGCCGCCAACCATCCACCTGGCTGCAAAGGAGCTGATAAGACATCCCACTTTTCCCTCTGGCTGCTTTGCAGCTCAGAAAGAAAGACATGATGTTGGCCAAAAAGTTCACTCCGGTTTTTCCGTAAGTTGTTACGGAAAAAAAGTTTTTGGCTAACCTATCTGAGCAAACTCCAGGAGGCAGTGAAGGATAGGGAAGCCTGGCGTGCTGCAGTCCATGGGGTCGCAGAGAGTCAGACACGACATAGTGATGGAACCAGAACATCAGCGGGGCACCTCTCACACCCTTGCCAGTGACTGCAGGGCCAAGGGCAGTAGGAAAGGCAGCCTCACAGGCCTGTGGCGCTGTCCCCTCAGCCGGGGCCCCACGGCTTGGTCCTTCCACCCCAGGCCAGCCCTCCAGGGTCCAGGCAGCAAAAAGGACCCTTCTCCTCTGGGCCACTATGACTTGTCTTGTCTTGGCCCTGAGTCCCCCAGATGGAGACCTCCCTGCCACCCACCATCCAAGTGGCCCGAGAGAAACACACCAAGAGCAATGCGACCGCCGCTGCTCTGAGTCAGAACTCCTGCCTTCCCGTGACTGGTCGCCTGTGCGCTGAGACAGGCAATATGGGGGTAAGAGACACCCCTGTGGCCACACAGGTCTGCGAACGTCAGCGAGGAGACACAGCAACGCCACTGCCGGAAGGACAGCCCGGCCACCGACACGCAGGCGCCGAGGGGCCGAGCTCCCCCTCTCCCCGGGCCTCTCCAGCCCTGTCACTTAGCCAGCGCAGCATGGACACCACCAAGACCCAGGGTCACTCGGCCACTCCACACCCCGGCCAGCTCTGGGGCCCGCCAGTGGCTGCAAGCCCAAGGGTGAGACAGAGGAGATTCAGGACACTCCTGGGGTGCCCGAGACTGCGCAGCCGGGTGTGGGGGCTCATACAGCGGAGGTTCCCTATGAGTCGAAGTCCAAGACAAGAGGGTCCGCACAGGTCTGCAAACCTTTCTCTAACAAGGAGGCTCCTTCCTGTGCCGCCTGGTACCCACAGTTGGGGGGGAGGGGGGTACAGCCCCCACTTGCCCTTGTCCCGTGAACCATCTGAGTACCCACTGGACTTGACCGCCCCCTGACACCGCACTCCTGACCTCAGCCAGACAAACACCACCTGGAAGGATTACAACCACCTTTCTCCTGCTCCCGAGTGGGAGAGAAACAGCAGACTCCTCAACGCATCACCATAAATGGCCAAGCCAACAAGAGCCGCTGCAGGAAACCAAGCAGGGGTGCAGGGGCCTCTGCCCCCCACCCCTCCCCCGATACACTCCCCAACATGCTCCCTCGCCTGCCCCCCGTTCAGAGCGGGGCTGGGTGGGCAGCAGGCGGAGGAAGGAAAGCAGTGCTCGGGGCCATCTGCAGTCCCCGAGGGTGGACCACCCCCTCTGGCCTCCGCCTTCCTGGCAGGGCTGCCCGGCGCGATTCCAGCCCAGCTCTCTCCCTTCCTGGCCGCTAATGGGTCTCAGAGCTTCGAGGCAGCTCAGCCAAGGTGTCCCTGACACGGCGGGTCAGGCTTTCCACGGGGAGAGGCGTCCACACGGCCGACTCTCTGGGTTCTGCGGCGCCAGCGGGCCACCCTCAACCGGCCACCAGAGCCTCACTGGAGCCAGGTGGCGTCCGCGTGGGCCCGGCACAGGGACGAGGCGGCCGCCCAGGTCTCGGACTCGGGCCCGGCCCGAAGGCCCCACTCACCGGCGTTGACGATGGCGTCCACCTCCAGCTTGGTGATGTCACCTCGGAACAGGGAGATCTTCTCGTTGAGCTGCTTGTCCTTCTTATACTTGGGTTCCTCCACCTTCACGGTCACCCCTGGAACAAGCAAAGGCCGAGGGGTGCTCACGGGGAGGCCCCCACGGCGGAGCGAGCCACCAGGGACCCCTGATCAGGCAAGCGCCCACCCTCCAGAGGCAGGGTGCCTCGTGGGGACCGATGACCCGATTGAGGACAGCCCACACTGACCAAGCACCTGCTGTGTGCAGCACACACTCGTCTCCCTGGATCTTCACAGCAATGCCACACACAGGTACGGCAGCCATGCCATCCACCCCCGTTTCACACACTGGGTCACCCAGACCTGAGGCTTCCCAGGTGGCTCAGTGGTACCGAATCTGCCTGCCAACGCAGGAGAGGAGGGTTCCATCCCTGGGTCGGGAAGATCCCCCGGAAGAGGAAACGGCAAACTACTCCAGTGTTCTTGCCTGGGCAGCCTCATGGACAGAGGAGCCATGGACTGGTGGGCTACAGTCCATGGTGTCGCAAAAGAGTCGGACACGACTTCGCGACTAAATAACAGACAGTTGAGACGTGGGAGCATGGCGGGACTTGGCCCAGGTTCCCGGTCACCAGGTCTGCAGCACGCAGGGCCAAGGTCCTCATGAGGACGCTGCCCTGCAGGCCGCGACACCAAGCCGGGCAAATCCCGGCTCTGGCAGCCATGGCACCGTGCGTCTGAGGCTCAGCTTCCCAATGACGTAACGGGGATCAAAACCAAACCATGGACCTCCCTGGGGTTCCGGCGGCTAAGACGCCGCACACCCAGTGCAGGGGGCCCGGGTGCAATCCCTAATCAGGGAACTAGATCTCGAATGTTGCAACTAAGATTTTGCACTAAAGCTGAAACTGAAGACCCCCCAGGCCGCAAAGAAGACCTGGTGCAGCCAAACAGATAAATACTTTTTTAAGAAAGAAAGAAATCATTTTCAACAAACTACCAAACCTGCCTCAAGCTGTGTTAAGAATGAAAAGAGGTGACACTTCAAAGTGCCCCGTGCAGAGCAAGCACTCATAAATGCCGCCACCCTTCTTCTCTTTGGCCTTGTCTGGACGATACTCCCCAGACAAGGGTCTGAAGGGACCACACCACACCCAGCCAGCTGGGTCCCCAGCGCAGGGCCTACCTTTTGCCGTCTCCTTCCAGGTTGGGATCTTCTTCAGCCTGACAAAGTCCCGGCAGAAGTAATGTTCCTCCCGTTGCTTGTCACTCAGGCCCTTCAGAAATGCTGCAGCGGGATGGGGCGGGAGAGTCAGGCGGGTGGGGAGGGGAGCAGTCCAGGGGGCCTCCCCACCGCCCACAGGTCTCCTGTCCCCCGTCCAGGGAAGGCTCGCCTCGTCCAAGGATGCAAAGCAGCCCCGCGCATTCATCCTCCCTCAAACTCCCGGGGAGGGCATGCGGGAGGCGGGTCCCCTGGAAGATCTTGCCCTGCCCCCTTTGTTAGGAAGGGAAATTGAGGCCCTTGGAGATGGAAGGTGTCTCTCAGGGGTTCAGAATTAAACTCTGCCAATTGCCAGCTGCTGCCACACCTCTGAGCCCCTAGTATCCTCATGTATAGAATGGGGATTAAGACAGCCCTTGCAGAGTGATTTCAAGCTTACTCATACATGCCAAGGCCAGGCAGGTTGGTGGCACTGAGTCAGTTACATCATCAACCAGTTACATCATCATTGCTGTTATGTGTAGGCAGCGGGACACAGGGAACCAGGACAACCGTCCTCCTCACAGGCCGGCAGAACCAAGCAGGTGTGGAGCCTGTTTGCGGCATGCCCCTGCATTGCCAGAGGGCTCCCCACCGACAGATGCCCGGCTGGGGTCTCCCCCAGCTTGAACCAAGGGCGTGGCTGGAATTGTCCCCATTTTACAGGTGAGGAAATGGGCCCAGGGAGGTTAGGAGGCCACCTGTGGTCAGACAGCTAGTGACTTGAAGCTGGGCCCTCCTCATCCGCTCACAGACTCTGGGTCCGCCCAGGCTGGTTCCCCTGCTGGGCCTGGCCTTCCCTTTGGGCGGCACCAGGCCGGGGAGCCGCGGTCCAGGCTTGCGGCTCGTGGGCTCCCCCTGCCGGCCTAAGGCCACCAGGGCAGCCGGGCTCAGTCCAACCTGCTCCCCTCCACCACTCCATCCAGGCTCTGCCTCTCCCTGGCAGTTTGAACACAGATCAGTCAGCTAACAGGCATTTACTGAGCTCCCACCACGCACCAAGGCTTCCAAGGTGGTGCTAGGGATAAAGAACCCAATGCAGGAGACAGAAGAGGCGTGGGTTTGATCCCTGGGTTTGAAAGATCCCCTGGAGAAGGAAATGGCAACCTACTCCAGTATTCCTGTCTGGAGAATCCCATGGACAGAGGAGCCTTGTGGGCTACAGACCACAGGGTCACAAAGAGCCGGGCCCAACTGAAGCAGCTTAGCACGCACACACGAACCACACACCAAGCCTGGGAGGCAAGGTGAGGTCTGGGGCCTGACTGAGCAGAGGGCAGGCTGGATCAGCCTCCTGGAAGAGGTGCCCCCAGTGTCTCCGGTCTGCCCCGGGAGCTGCAAATCACTGGAGAAAACTCCCACCAACCGAGCAGACGCTCCCTCTAAATTCTCCATCTCCCCCAGGTGGCCACGGCAGCTGCTGCTTTGGAAGTGGGTCCCCCCTCCCCCTCTCCCTCTTCAAGCCTCCTCCACTTGTCCTCCCAGCTATGGGGTGCCGCCTCCTCACACACACACACACACACCTGCCCACATCTCGTTCTCCCTCTCTCGGGTCACTGGGCACAAAGGTCCATCCTCCTAGCTGATGCTGCCCAGCTCACCTCCCAAGGACTCCTCCTGCGCTCCCCCTCCACCAGGCTGTCCTCAAACACCGTCTCCTGTACCCGCTGTGAAAACAGAACCCTCCCTCGATGCTGCATGCCACACACTGTAGCTGCGGCCTCGTTTCTCTGCCCCTCTCCTCCACTGCCTACGTTCTGTCTCCACGTCCTCCTCCCCCCCAACCCCACCTCTCCGTCAAGGCCAAGGTCAGAGGCACCATGCCGGCCGCTTGAACTCACTCAGTGGCCCTTCCCGGCCTCCCCTGTGTGCTCAGCACCCCGACCCCTTCTTCCCTCTCTGGACCCCGCCTCCTGGCCCCAGGCGGCTCCCTGGCCCTCCACAGCCTCCTTGTGGCCTCCCTTCTTCCTTAATCCACACCCTCTCCTTGGGTTTTATTTTCTTTTAAAGATTCTTTTTTTTCTTATGTAGACCATTTTAAAGTCTTTGCTGAGTCTGTTACAATATCATTTCTGGCATTTTTGAAAAATGTTTTGGCTTTCTGGCCCTAAGGCATGTGAGATCTTAGTTCAAGGATGGAACCCACACACACCCCTGCACTGGAAGGCCAAGTCCCAACCACTAGACCACCAAGGAAGTCTCTCTCCCACGGTCTTCACGGCAGTTCCATGCATTCCAAATCCCAGGGTGCATCTCCAGCTTCTCATCTCTTCTGAGCATCTGCCCCCCAAGTCCTGCAGCCTGCCCTCATCCCCAAATTCTCTGCATGCAGAACTGAACCTCAGACCCCTCCGTCCTTCCTGCCTTCTCAGTGGATGGGCCCCAGACTTTGCTGGGGCCCCCAACCAGGGATCTTTCCTTTCTCCTCCTTCCCCCTTCCACCCATCTGCTGACTGTCAGATTTATTCCCACAATGCCACGGAAACCAGGCCTTCTGCTTATCCCCTCCAGGGCCAAGCCTCCATCATTAACTGCTCCCAAGTGCCTTCCGGAAGCCCCCACTCCCAGCTGACTCCCGGCGCCCACCCTGACACAGCAGCCCAGAGGTCTCAGGAACAGAAGTCAGAAGCCGTCTCTCGGTGCAAAGCTCAGCTCAAACTCCAGGTCCTTACCCGTGCTTGAGAGCCTGCCTCTGCCCCCAACCTCCTCCTGTGATACCCTCCCGACCGCACTTCAGCGCTGAGCCTTCCAGTGCCCCCAGCAGCCAAGCTGTGGCCTGCCTCAGGGCCTTTGTGCCTGCCGTGCCTCCCGCCTGGTCTTCCTTTACTGCCCCCTCATCCTGGCCCTGCCCCTCCCCAGAACAATTGCCTGCCCTACCATCTGTGTTCTGCTTGACCCTGGCCGTATGCGGACCTGTCGTATTTATGCTGGATTCCCAGCACCAGCATGTAAGGCACGTGTGAGGGTCCCTGGGGTGAATCAGTGAACCAAGGATCTGAGACCTGAAGGCTGAGGGCAAGTTTGCTAAGAGGACAGGGTCTTCTGGGAGGAGGGGAGCAGCATGTTCAAAAGCCTTGAGATAGGAGAGAGCTTTTGCATGGGGAAATGGAGCGAGATCTAGAACAGCTGGACTGGAGAGCAAAAGCTGGGCTGTGGTTGCCTCCCCAGCTTCTCCTAGGCCCGCGCTGGCCCAGGGCCCGGCCGTGCAGGGGCTTCCACTCCGCTCTTGCTCCTTGGTCCCCCAGGTTTGGGCTCATGCCCCCCGATTGTCGTGTTCAGGGGCAAGGCGCTCACCCTCTCAGCCTCAGTTTTCTCATCTCTAGAATAGGGGCAAGGAAGGCCCTCCCCAGCACCCAAGCTTGCTGTGAGCGAGAAGGTGACTGTGAAAACGCAGAGGAAGCCATACACACATCAGACACACTCACTTCCTCCCAGGAGTGAGATCTGCTGCTGCTGCTGCTCAGTCGCCAAGTCCTGTCTGACTCCTTGCGACCCCGTGGACTGTAGTCCGCCAGGCTCCTCTGTCCATGGACTTCTCCAGGCAAGAATGCTGGAGTGGGTTGCCATTCCCTTCACGGGACCTTCCTAACCCAGGGATCGAAGCCAAGTCTCCTGCATTGCAGGCAGATTCTTTACCACCTGAGCCACCAGGAAAGCCCTTTTAAGTTACTTGGGTCCCATATTTGTCATCTTGCACAACTGTGACCAAAGACCCCCTCGGAGGTCTCAGGGTACCAGTACTCACAGCCGGCTGGACTGTGGCCAATGAAAGCCCATGCTGTGACACCGGAGGGGCTGGTCCAAGGTGACCCCACAGGACTCCCACAGCAGAGTTCCTCCAGCTGGGGCAGCCTCAGGCACCCGGAGATGGCTCGTGTCCCCTAGCAGACACCATCTGGCAGAGACCACCACCTTGCTTTACAAAAGCAGCTGAGCGATCGACCCTGGTCACAGGCAAGCAGAAGGATCCCAGGGCAGGACCCGGCCCAGGGCTCTGTCCTGCACTGTCCTCCCCACTACCCGGGGCCTGCTCTGAGTGACCCCCAGCCCCCACAGCACCCCCCCCTCTCCAGCAAAGACCAAAACATGGCTCTGCTTCCCAGAGACGGCCAAAGAAGACCGCCAGAGCTGCCTGCATGGCCACCGGTGGTCTAGGTACCAGCCCTGGGGACACCTGTCAGCCTGCCCTCCCGGCCTGTGGTCCCCAAGTGCACACCTCCTGGGGCCCGTGTGCGGGGTGCCACGTCCTCATTCATCTCCAGAGGAAAGTGGCGACCCGGAGGAGTTACAGGCGGTGCTAGTTTGGTTTATGGGAGAGAAGCCAGCTGAGGACCCGAGCACTGTCTTCAGGGCCTCGGCTTCACCTGCCAGGGGGGCTGCCCCCAGGCTCCCCCGACTCGCTCCAGGAGAAGCAGGACCCTAGGGTGGGCATGTGCCCCACGCATGTCTTTTTCTTAATATATATTTGAATGTATTGGGCTGTGCTGGGTCTTTGTTGCGGCATGTGGGATCTAGTTCCCTGCCCAAAGACCGAACCCAGGTCCCCTGCTTTGGGAGCAAGAAGTCTTACCCACTGGACCACCAGGGAAGTCCCGCCCCACGCATTTCTGACACACACTACCTCCCTCTGCCAGAAGCACAGGTGCAGACTTAAAGCACAAGTGAATTTTATTTTTCTTATAAAAGATGTACAACATACGCTTTAATTTTCTTTCTTTTTTGGAGAGGCGAGAGTATTTCACAGCTCAGTGAGACAAGTGCTGGAAAAAAGATGTTTGCAGTAAAGTTTGATGGGGAGGTCTGACCCCAGACAAAGCTTTCAGCAGCTCCCAGGCACGAAAGCTGAGCTGGAGGAAGCAGGTTGTGCCAGAGCCATAAAGTGCAGTGGGTGAACAGGAATTCAATGATGTGTTTTAAGAAGTGTCTTTATGGTGCTTCCCAGCGGTGTTTGGAAAGGTTGAGGGTGGGCTGGTGAGCGCCTTCTCTTCTGGAGAAGGCCAGGTGGGCAGGGCTGATGAGGGTTGGGCTCTGGGAACCCTGCAGCAGGGGCATTAGTCACCCAGGGTCCCCGTCCCCGGAGAGCAGGTGCTCGTCAAAGCCTGTGGCACGAGCACGGGGAGACAGCACAGGCACCCTGGAGCTTTTCCACCCTCCCAGGCCCCCCTCCGCCCCCTGCACGGGGCTGTGCCAAGGCTGCTTTCCCAGAACAGGCAGGTGGGAGAAGCCCCCCAATTCCCAGGTGTGCCTGGAAACATTCCCAGTTCAGCAGTCAAATCAGATAAATCATCCGTTCTGCGTGAAAGCCCACAGGGGTTGAAATCAGTCTTTGCCCTGCCCTGTGCAGACAGGCTGGAATACATGGGCCCTATCCTGAGCCCCCAGGGAGAGGGAGCGGGTCAGGGCTCTAGACCGCGGCAGAGGCAAGTTTACATAAGCCCAGTGTCGCCAGGGCCAGAACAGAGCAGAGAGGAGACAGACGTGAGGGGTGACAAGGAAGGGGGGCTGCTGGGGACCCTTTGGCTGCTGTGTACAAAACGGTTTCTAACGTGATCCTAGCACAACTTACAAATCAGGTGCTGTTGGTCCCACTTTCCAGATGAGGAAGCTGAGGCTCAGGGAACATGGAAGCAGTGATGCTGGGGCTTGCCATGTCTGATGACACCAATGTCCATTCTCTTTTTAGCACACAGCTCCGCCCCTACTGCAGGCCAGAAGGGACCTGCTCTTCCTCTGGAGGCCAGGCCCCTCCTGTGGTGACAAAGCCCCCGGGGCCTGACCTTAAGGCCCCTCACACCCACAACACCTTACAGAAGGACTGTTTCCACACTCTTTGTGATGAAAAGGCATAACCTGGGGTAGGGGTAATGAGGCAACCTAGAACTGAGGGAATTAAGGTAAAGGAATTAACCTCTGGCCAGTGAAATTCGATATTGCAGAGGTCTCTCAAAGAGACTGAATGTCTCCTGGGCAGGAAGATCCAGCCTGATGGTATTTACTTAACTAGAGAGAAAACAGGTCCATACAAGTGGGCTGTCAGCCTAAAGCCAAAACAAAGAAAAGCACAGAACCCAGGCAGAATGTGGCCATCTGTCCACAGGACCCATTGGGCCATGAACTGAGGCTGTTGCACTTGAGGCCCAGAGCAGACATTCAGCACTGCATTTGGACTGAAACACTGAGCAACTGCCCAAGGAAGGTAGGTAGGTGTGCTCAGGACAGCGGGATCAGCTTCCAAATCATTCAACCATCTCCCTAGTTGAGAACACATGCTGCTGAACAAACTTAAGACTACAACTTGGCTTCTAACATTGTGGTGCTGGAGAAGACTCTTGAGAATCCTTTGGATTGCAAGGAGATCCAACCAGTCAATCCTAAAGGAAATCAAACCTGGATATTCATTGGAAGGACAGATGCTGAAGCTGAAGCTCAGCTTTGGCCACCTGATGATTAATTCCAGTGAGTTCCAGAGCCAACTCACTGAAAAAGACACTGATGCTGGGAATGATTGAGGGCAGGAGAAGAGGGTGGCAGAGGATGAGATAGTTAGATAGCATCGCCAACTCAATGGACATGAATTTGAACAAACCTCAGGTGACACTGATGGACAGGGAAGCCTGACGTGCTGCAGTCCATGGGGTCGCAAAGAGTCAGACATGACTTAGCAACAACAATGGCTTTTCCACAGGGAGAGGAGGCCCTGCCCAGGCGCACATGAGTTTCCAGATCCGCTGCTATTATACTTCCCACCATGAACTGCACTTCAACCCTTTGAACTATACATTAGTCTCCAGTGAGTTTGGTGACTATGTGCCAGTCTTTGAGAGAGGATCATCTCAGGCACAGACAAGCGTTTAGCCACCTATGTAGGTATATCCCCAAAAGAAAGGCAAGCACGTGTCCATCAAAGACACGTGCAAGGATATTCAGAGCAGCTTTATTCCCAAATGTCCCAAACTGGAAACCAAATGGCCATCAACAAGGAGACTGCACATACAAACTGTGGCACACCATGGAATATCACCCAGCAATAAGAAAGAGCGAACTGCTGGTACAGCCAACAATGTGGACGAATCACACAGACATTGAAACTGTACACATTGTGTGTATGCCTCTAGTGATACAAAGTTCAAAAGAAAACCAAATGAAGAGACAGAAGAAGGATTAGCTGTAAGGGATACTGAGTGGAAAGAGGCTCTAAGGAACCTTCCGGGGCAATGGTAATGTTCTACCTATTGACCAGAGAAGTGGCTGCATAGCTGGATACCTACGTAAAAGTACACTGATTGTAGGAATTCCCTGGCAGTCCAGTGGTGAGGGGGCTTTCCCAGCGGCTCAGTGGTAAAGAATCTGCCTGCAGTGCAGGAGCTACAGGAGATGTGGGTTTGGTTCCTGGGTCAGGAAGATCCCCTGGAGGAGGGCATGGCAACCCACTCCAGTCTTCTTGCCTGGAACATCATCATGGACAGAGGAGCCTGGCGGGCTAAAGTCCATGGGGTCACAAAGAGTCAGACACGACTGAGCAACTTAACACATACATACACCAGTGGTTAAGACCCGGCTCTTTCACTGCCCTGGACCCAGGTTCAATCCCTGGTCAGGGAACTAAGATCTCACAAGCCATGCAGCCAAAAAATAAAGAGTACACACACACACACACACAAAAAGTACACTGACTGTACACTTAAGGTCTGTACACTTGATGTACTTTGCTGTACGGTATAACTCAGCTGAACATGTACATGGAATGGAATGAACAAATAGTGTGGGGATCTTCCAGGATCAAAGCTTCTTCGGGAGTTCCCTGGTGGCCTATTGGTTAGGATTCTGGGCTTTCACTACCATGGCCTGGGTTCAATCCCTAGTTGTGCAACTGAGATCTTGCAAGTTGAGCAGCGTGGTCAAATAAATAAATAAAAGATCAAAGCTTGGACCCTAATCAGAGGCAGAAGCCACTTGAGGCAGTCTCCCGGTGTGGTGGTTTTAAAAATATGCCCCAAATTCTTTGATCTTCTTCCCTTCCAAAGGTGGAAACTAATTTCCCTCCCCTTGAATGCAGACCGGATGAGGGCTTTAAGCCAGCAGCCACTTCACAGGAGCCAGCCACCCGGTAAGGGCCCTCTCCACCTTTCACCAAACCCCCGCCAGCCTCCCGGGAAACCCTGAGCCGGGCACCCAGCTAAGCTACTCCCAGCTTCCCGACCCCTCAGGACTGAGAGAGAATACACACGTTTGCTGTTTCAAGCAACTAAGTGTCCAGGTAGTCTGTTACTAAGCCGTGATAGATAACTAAAACACGGATCTTTCTGTGTCACCCCTACAAACTACCACCTAAAGGCGACTGGTGGGGTGGGGCTTCCACCTAGGTCTGGGGTTCCTGGGGCATGCCCACCCTCCCCACACTGCCCCTGCCTGGACTAACAGGGGAGCTCGAGCAGCCCTGCCCGTCACAGCTTCTTCAAGCACCAACCTTTACTGGGCATGGTCTCATTGCCCTAACCACAGCCCCCACTGCTTTTTCACCTGAGCTCCGTGAGGCGAGGGTCCCCGCCAGTCTCCCCAGCACGGCAGTGCTGGCTAGATAAAAACAGACCGAATGAATGGAAACCCCAGATCCTAGCAAACAGACACCACAGCAGCCTGGGAATTCCTGGCCCGTCAGCTTCAAGAGGTCTGGAAGTTTTCAGCGCCAGAAAGGAGCGGGAGGGGCGAGAGGGGCGGAGAGCGGCAGACCCAGGAACAGGTGTCTGGGCCTCCTGCCTTCCAAGCTCTCCTTCCCACCACCCTGGGATGCTGTTCTCTGACGAAGGGAAATCAGGGTTCCCTGTGGGGACAGTCCCCGTCCCAGGGAGCCACCCCCCACTCCCCACCCTGACCCTGGATGTACGGGGGCCAGGGCTTGAAGGGGTGACTTTTGCCCCGGGAGCAAAGTCAAGTGCTTCCGGCTGGTGCTTTTAGATCCCAGAGAAGGCATTGCAACCCACGACAGGAGTAGCTCATCTTGAACTCTACCTCCAATCCCAGAGGACGCCTCCCCTAACCCTCAACCACGGCCCGCCCCAGGCCTGCCTCCCCAGCCCCATTGGCTGAACTCTTGCCACCGCAAGTTCCAGCCAATGAGCTGCCGTCCCAGCCCTTTTGAAAGGCGATCCAGCCGGGAATGGTCACAAGAGGCCAAGGAGCATGCCCTGAAGGGCAGGGGCAGCTGGACTGGCAGCCGGGGCTATTTCAGGCTCCGCAGGTCAGGTTGCCTGCCTTCCCTCCTCTGTTCTGGCCCAGAGTCCAGCCCTGGGACTCTTGCCCACCAGGACTCCTGGCCCGCGCCACCCCCGCCCCCGACACCCCGCCGCCCCAGCCGGAGGGAAATGGCTTGATTCCTGGGTGTGGGAAGCAGGGGTGTCACTGTTCTCACAGACACAACCTCCCCTCTCGGCCCTGCCCCGCCCCCCTCCTCCACCCTGTGTCCCCCAGGAATGAGGCAGAGACAGCTCACAAGTGTCCAGAGGCCAACGATAAGGGCTAAAGGGCACCAGCCCACGTGCCCAGAGAGGCAGGCCCCGGGGGACATGGTGGGGGAGGTGTGACCGGCCTGCCCAGGGAGGCCCGTTCCTTGTGGCTATTTGATCCCACCAGGTGGGATGCCAGCCCCAAAAACCATTCCCTGCCACTCTGTCTAAAATGTCACCACTTGAGAAACCACAGTATTGCAAAGCCGGGGGAGTTGAGAGCCTACTCTGAGATCCGAAGCAAACTTCAAGTGACCTTGGGCTACTCGGCGCCGGCGCCAGGCCTCAGTTTCCCTCCTGCACAATAGATTTAGGTGCGAGGTCCTGGGTGCTCTCTGGGGGAGCCCCGCGACCCCTTTCAGTGGGGTGAGGCCACCCTCCTCACACTGCCTCCGACTGGGGCCCTGGATCTGGTCCTGGGGAAGTAGTTTCCGGGGCTGGGCACATGGGGGGCGTGGCTGTTAATGGCGGGGGGGGGGGGGTCCAAACCAGGCACATGGGACCTTAACTTCCCCAGTTCTCTGGGGTGGACGCGGCGGCTAGAGGGGTGCTGTCCAGCCGGAGAATGCCCACGGAGGGCCGCCCTCGCGCCCCCCTCCTGCTTACACTTACATTTTGCCTCCTTCCAGTCGGTGGAGGTGCTCAGGTCCACCTTCGCCGCCATGGCCAGGGGGGCCCAGGTGCGCACCCCGGCTCTCCGCCCCACCGGCGCCGCCCCCCAAGCCCCAACTCCCGCTGAGGTCCGCGCGCGCGGGTGGTGCGCGCTCAGGGACGCCGGGGGACCGCACGCACTACTGCGGGTCCTCGTGGCACCCGCCGAGGGGCCGGGCCAGGGGCGCGGGGCGCAGAGCAGCTGCCCCGCGGCGCGCAGCTGTGCCAGGAGGCGGGACACTCGGCTCTGCAGAAACATGAGCAGGCGGCGCGCGGCGGCTCCCCGCCCACTTAGACTCTATTTACCGTGCTCAGGGAGTCTCTCCCTTATTTACTTGGGGACCAGGTGGCGCGTGCCAGCCCGAGGCGACCTGCCTAGGAGCCAGCGGGCCGCGCGGCCAGAAAACCCAGGCGCGCCGCTGGGCACCCTGGAACTTGTAGTCCCGGCCGCAGACAGGCCCCCGCACTGGTAAACACACGTGCGCGCCCCGCCCAGCCAGCCGAGTCGCACAGCGCTGGAGCCCGGCTCACGAACGGTCTCGCGCCCGCCGTGCGCCTCCCCACGGGGCTGGAAGCTGGCAACCTCCAACTTCCTGGTGGGAGACGCCTCTGGCCTCCGACCCTGTCTCCGTCTCCGCCCCTCCAGCCGAGTGCACGGAGGCGGGCGTTAACTCCTCTTCGGTCACCCAGGCCCCACCCTACCCGCCGTCCCCGGGAGCCGCGCATCCCCGCCGGCCGGGGGGAGGTGAAGCGAACGGGTAGGTCCGGTTGAGCGACTATTACCCAGGCCGCTGAGCCTCTGCCTCTTAGCCCCAGGGGCGGGCGGGGCCTCGGTTGGAACCGAATCTAGACCAACTCGGGAGGCAAGGATAGAAGTCCTGGAATTTGAAGACAGAAAATGAGAGTTCCAAGTGGCGTTCTCGGTGTAAGAATTGGGGTGATGTTTTTCTTTATATTTTTCCTATTTTTTTTACAAAGACTCTAAGATGAAGTTATTTTTTTAAACATAAACATGTTAATATCTTTCTATAACATTTTATTATTTTAAAATATGATAGGTTTCTTTTTTTTTTTTTGGCTTGTTTTTGACCAGGGCTTGCGGGATCTTAGTTCCCAGACCAGGGACTGAACTCTGGACTCATGGCGGTGAAAGTGCAGAGTCCTAACCACTGGACTTCTAGTTCAGTTCAGTCGCTCAGTCCTGTCCAACTCTTTGCGACCCCATGGACTGCAGCACACCAGGCTTCCCTCTCCGTCACCAACTCCCAGAGCTTGCTCAAACTCATGTCCATCCAGTCGGTGATGCCATGCAACCATCTCATCCTGTCATCCCCTTCTCCTCCTGCCTTCAACCTTTCCCGACATCAGGGTCTTTTCCAGTGAGTCAGTCCTTCCCATCAGGTAGCCAAAGGATTGGACCTTCAGCTTCAGCATCAGTCCTTCCGATGAATATTCAGGACTGATTTCCTTTAGGATGGACTGGTTGGATCTCCTTGCAGTCCAAGGGACTCTCAAGAGTCTTCTCCAACATCACAGTTCAAAAGCGTCAATTCTGCGGCACTCGAGCTTTCTTTGTAGTCCAACTCTCACATCTGTATATGACTACTGGGAAAACCATAGGTTTGACTAGACCGACGTTTGTCAGGGAGGCAATGGCTCTGCTTTTTAATATGCTGTCTAGGTTTGTCATAGCTTTTCTTCCAAGGAGCAAGCGTCTTTTAATTTCCTGGCTGCAGTCAGTCACCACCTGCAGTGATTTTGCCGTGAAGTGATGGGACCGGATGCCATGATCTTCATTCTCTGAATGTTGAGTTGTAAGCCAACTTTTTCTTTGACTTTCATCAAGAGGCTCTTTAGTTCTTTTTCGCTTTCTGCCATAAGGGTGGTGTCATCTGTGTATCTGAGGTTATTGATATTTCTCGGCAATCTTGATTCCAGCTTGTGCTTCATCCAGCCCAGCATTTTGCATGATGTACTCTACATGTAGGACTTCCCTGGTGTCTCAGACAGTAAAGCGTCTGCCTACAATGTGGGAGACCAGGGTTCGATCCCTGGGTGGGGAAGATCCTCTAGAGAAGGAAATAGCAACCTACTCCAGTACTCTTGGCTGGAAAATCCTATGGATGGAGGAGGGTGGTAGGCTACAGTCCATGGGGTCACAAAGAGTCTGACACGACTGAGCGATTTCACTTCACTTCACTCTGCATATAAGTTAAATAAGCAGGGTGACAATATACAGCCTTGACGGAAGTCCATCACTTCAAGGCAAATAGATGGGGAAACAATGGAAACAGTGACAGACTTTATTTTCTTGGGCTCCAAAATCACCCATTCCAGTATTCTGGCCGAGAGAATCCTGTGGACAGAGGAGCCTGGTGGGCTGTTGTCCATAGGGTCGTGTAGAGTCCGACACGACTGAAGCGACTTAGCATGCATGCATGCATTGGAGAAGGAAATGGCAACCCACTCCAGTATTCTTGCCTGGAGAATCCCAGGGACAGAGGAGCCTGGTGGGCTGCCGTCTATGGGGTCGCACAGAGTTGGACATGACTGAAGCGACTTAGCAGCAGCAGCCAAAATCATTGCAGGTGGTGACTGCAGCCAGGAAATTAAAAGACGCTTGCTCCTTGGAAGAAAAGCTATGACAAACCTAGACAGCATATTAAAAAGCAGAGCCATTGCCTCCCTGACAAACGTCGGTCTAGTCAAACCTATGGTTTTTCCAGTAGTCATATACAGATGTGAGAGTTGGACTACAAAGAAAGCTCGAGTGCCGGAGAATTGACGCTTTTGAACTGTGGTGTTGGAGAAGACTCTTGAGAGTCCCTTGGACTGCAAGGAGATCCAACCAGTCCTTCCTAAAGGAGATCAGTCCTGAATATTCATCGGAAGGACTGATGCTGAAGCTGAAGGTCCAATCCTTTGGCTACCTGATGGGAAGGACTGACTCACTGGAAAAGACCCTGATGTCGGGAAAGGTTGAAGGCAGGAGGAGAAGGGGATGACAGGATGAGATGGTTGCATGGCATCACCAACTGGATGGACATGAGTTTGAGCAAGCTCTGGGAGTTGGTGACGGAGAGGGAAGCCTGGTGTGCTGCAGTCCATGGGGTCGCAAAGAGTTGGTCACGATTGAGCGACTGAACTGAACTGAACTGAACTGATGGACTTCCAGGGAACTCCCCATAGTGGATATTTTTATAACCTGGAACAAAGAGCCAGGATTTCTAAGAAGATTTTAGTACCAACTTTGCTCTTTCTTACTGGGCTACACTGGCCCCCTGTGACTTGCTTCTTGAGCTGTAAATTAAGAAGTCAGTGCTCAGGTCTGACTGCTTACAGACCCACCCTGTGTTCCAGGCCTCTCTGGCCCTGAGTGTGGCAATAACTCTTCACAGGGCTGTGAGGAGGAGCACCGAACCCTTCTGCAGATGCAGTTGGCACCACTGCTGTGCCTGAGTGGGTCAGAGGGAGACCTGTGGGCAGAGAGTAAATCAGAAGCCAGGGGACCTGAAGGAAGGGCTGAGGGCCCCCAACACTCCAGGACCACCAGCAAGACCTGCGCCTTTCCCAAAAAAGTTCAGCAAGATGAGCTCAGGATGCAGGTGTCAGGCTCCCAGGCCTGAGGTCATCTCCCAACTTGCTGCTTCTCCAAGAACTTAATAGTGCCAGAAGGGCCTTGCCAACTGCCTGCAGGATGGCAGCCACTCATAGGGGACTAGGTCTCAGCTGGCGGCAAGCTAAGCCCTCTACACCCATTTGCTCTACTTCTATAAACTCAGTAAGTGCTGCCGCGCAGTGCCCCAGGGTTAGATGAGAAGCCTGGACTGGCCCAAGGTCAACATGGCCTGTGGGGGTCAGAGGCCCAGCTTGAGTCCAGGTTGTTTGGTTCCCATCTGTGGTCTGGAAAGTGATCACACAGATGTCACTGGTTCAAGCACTGACGCCTGTGGGTGAACCTGTGTATCAGTCCTATTGTTGCTTTAACAAATTCCCATAAATTTAGCAGCTTAAAGAATAAACAGAATTCATTTCCTTAAAGTTCTGTAGGATAGGAGTCTGAAGTCGGTCTCACTGGGCTAAAAAAACAAGGTGTTTGCACCAGCCGCCAGAGACCGCCCATGTTCTTTGGCTTGTGGGCCCCTTCCTCCATCTTCAAAGCCTGCAACGTTGCATCTCACCAGTCTTCCTTGGTGGCCTTTCACTCTGACTCTCTTCTGCTTCCTTCTGTTTTTAAGGACCCTTGTGATTCCACTGAATGGGATGACCCAGGATGATGTCCCATTGAAAGTCTGCTGAGGAGCAGTTGCATCTACAACCTTAACGCCCCTTGGCCATGTAAGGTAATACATTCACATGCTCCAAGGATTAGGATGTGGACATCTTTGGTGCTGGGAGGGGCATGATCCTGCAGACTACACCCTTCCCAGCAGTCTGGAGAGCAGAACAAGGAGAGGCAGGGACCCAGGCATGGAAAGTCTCAGTGCCCATGAGGAGGCTGCCTTCTGCACAGAGCCGGAAACCCACGTCCCCCACAGCCAGCCCCCAGAAGCACCCCAGACACCTTGGGCATCGGAACTAGTCTTCTGTTTCTTTTTGCTCGGCTTCAGCTCTGTTCTCACACGGCAGCCAGGATAGAGAACGTCCCAGCCGACAGTCCACCAGGGTTTGGTCTAAAAGCGGCCTGGATGGGTCTAGGCAGGGAAGTGTGATTCTGACTTGGCAAGGAAGGACCTTGTCACAGAGTTTCAGCTGGACCTTTTAGAAAGGTAAAATCTGAGACTTCCCTGGTGGTGGCTCATTGGTAAAGAATCCACCTGCCAACGCAGGAGATGTGGGTTCAATCCCTGATCCGGGAAGACCTGAGTTGCCTCAGAGCAACTAAGCCCAGGTGCCACAACTACTGAGCCTGAGCTCTAGAGCCCGCGCACCACAACTACTGAGGCCCGTGTGCACAAGAGCCCGTGCTCCCCAACAAGAGAAGCCACCACAGTGAAGCCTCTGCCCCATACCTAGAGAGTTGCCCCAGCTCACAGCTGAAGAAAAGCCTGCGCAGCAAGGAAGACCCAGCACAGTCAAAAATAAATGTTACTATTTTTTAAAAAAAGAAAGACAAGGTAAAATCTTGCCAAGTACCAAAGATTTGTGTGTGTGTTGAGAGCATTCCAGGCCCAGGGACTCACAGAAGCAAAGGCATGCACTTGTCTGGAATGCAGACTCTTCCAGTGGGGGGCTAACACCTGGTGTTGTCTGTTGAGGACTTTTAATGTTGGAGAAGGGGCTTTCATGCAGAGAAAAGCTACCTACTGCTGCTTGTGTTTAAATGAATATTGTATTTATTAAACTTATAAATTAAAAGAACTAGCTTTTCTTAAGCATCCAAATGCAACTTGCAAATCTAGTTTTCTATTTATAAATCTAATTTTTTTGTTAAAATAAGAATAATTACTTTCACTTAGTCTTTGATGAATATTTAATTAACTCACAGGTTCAACAGATTAAATTCTAAAAATGAATGCCAATTACAAACATAGGTAATTAAATTCCCTAATAGATTTTAAACTACATTTTACAGAGTTGAAATAGCTGGTCCTCTCAAACGCCTCATACTCAGCATAAGAGACTCATACATCTAACAAGCATATTTTTTATTTTTTGTTCTTTTTTTCTTTACAAACAAGGAGGGAGTAGAGGGTAAAGAGGACTTCATCTCCCACTTTATTCCCCCCTCCCAAGCCAAGCATATTTTTTCCTAATCAGTTAGCAGTTTTTATCCACTAATAGATTAAACTTATAAATATGGTAAATCAGTTCTCTTAAATATTCAAACGCTGTTTATGAACTTAGATTCTTTTATATACTGTCTCAGTTATCTTTTGCTGCCTCAATAAACCACTGAAAACTTACTGCCTTAAAATAACAACCAGGCCTTTGAATCAGCAGTCTGGGCTAGGATAAGCAGGAAGGTTCATCTGCTGGTCTTGCCTGGGTCACTCATGTGACTGGCAGTTGGTGCTAGCGGTCAGCAAGTTCCCTTGGTTTTGCCCCACTTGGCCTCCACTAGGCCAGACTGGGCACCTTCACAGCACACTGGTCTCAAGGCCCTGCTCCTAGAGGACCACAGCAGAGGCTGCAAAATGCCTCCTGCGACCCGACTCAGAAGTCATACTGCCTCGCTGACATCACATTCTGTCACACAGAATTCGCACGGTCGCAGCATTCAACACACATCACAGGACCAGCCCAGAATCCAAGAAGTGGAGAAACAGACTTCACGTCCTCATGGGAGCAGCAGCCAAACCCCATTGTCAGGGTGGGCACACTGGGATGTGTGCTTAGTCGCCCAGTCGTGTCCGACTCTTGCGACCCCATAGACTGTAGCCTGCCAGGCTCCTCTATCCATGGGATTGTCCAGGCAGGAACACTGGGGTTACAGGGGGGCACTATTACAGTCATCACTGCAGGCTGTCTCCCACCCATTCCTCTCTGATGAGAATCACAAATCAAATAGGGCAGGTTGACGAAAGTGTTTCAAAACACTTAATAAACACTTGGGTATTTGCACAGTGATGACAAAACTTCCTAAACTGGCACCAAGATTCTGGGTTTGCTTTCCTGGCTTCGACCCCATGCAGGATTGTAAAGCTACCCAGAGGGTCAGAGTACCCATCTCAGCAGGGCTGAACGTGCAGCAAGGTGCAGGACCACAGAACAGTGAGAGAGTTTCCTCCTTCTGGTCTGAGATTTAAGACCAGAGCAGGACCCAGGAGAACTGCCAGATGTAAATAGACCTCCAAGGCAGCGCACGCCTCTCCCGAAGCTTGATTTTAAAGCCCAGTGCGTTACTGTTTTTGCCCTACCCCATCTCACCCCGCCATCTTTCTTCTTTATACTGCATCATTCAGGTAGATGAACCCCTACACCTCCCGGATCCCCTAACATCTTTGCTGTGTGATCACAATTTTGCACCTCCCTTCAACCAGGTTGTCATGCGGTCTTCATATTTTATCACCTGCCTAGTTTCATTTTACTATCTGCTTCAGTGGCCAATATTGTATAGTTATTCTGTTGAGAGGTGTGAAGGGGAAGGATGGGTTACAAGGTATTAAACGTCCAAAGTGTGTACCTATAAACTATAGGCCTGCATGGCAGAGGCCTCTCCATCTGCCTCCTCTCAGGGTGGGTCTGAGGACCTGTCCAGTGATCCAGAGGGGCTCACCCTGTCTTCCTCAGGGACAGGCCTCAGAGAGCCTTGGAGCTGGAGTCCTGGAGCTGGCTGGGGGAGGGCATTGGCTGTCCCCCTCTAACTTCAGAGAAGGCCCGGAAAGGGGTGGGTGCTCTGGGGACATTTGTCTTGAAATATACAAAACCCTCCAATAGTAGTGTTCGTTGTAACAAATTTTAACACCATAATAAAAATTGAAAACCCCTGTTTTAGGCTGAATTGTGTCCCCTCTCCAAATTCACATTTTAAATTCCCAACGCTCAATACCTCACAATGAGACAGTATTTGGAGACAGTTTTTAAAGGGGTGGTGAAATTAAAATGAGACCCTTAGGGTGGGCCCTGATCCAATCTGATTGTGTCCTTATCAGAGCAGGCAAGTTTGGGAGTTCCCTGGTAGCCTAGTGGTTAGGATTCTGGGCTTTCACTGCCTTGGCCCAGGTTCAACCCCTGGTTGGGGAACTGAGATCCCACAAGCCACGTGGTGCAGCCAAAAAGAAAGGAAAGTTGGACATACACCCGGAATGCATGCTTGCACAGAGGAAAGACCATGTGAGGAAACAGTGAGAAGACAGCCGTCTGCAGGTGAAGGGGAGGGACCTCAGGAAAAGCCAGGTCTGCCAGCACCTTGAACTTGGGCTTCCAGAACTGTGAGAAAATTTCTGTGGTTCAAGCCACCAAATCTGCAGTATTTAGTTATGGCAGCCCTACCAAACGAATCCAGCACCCCTTCCTATTCCCCATCCACAGGAGCAACAACTTAAGTAGCTAGCTGTGTATCTGTTTAGAATTTTCCCGTACACATCCCATGTATATGAAGATATACACCTTTTTTTTCCTCATACACACTGCTCCATGACTAACTTCCATCATTCCACAGTACATCATGGGCATATTCTCATGTCAGTATCCACCAGAGTGTTCTTTTGAACACGGCTAATACTCCATCCTAGGGATGCAACACTGTGGTTCCTGGTATCCTCCACGGGTGTATGTGGGGTCAGGTGCTGTTCCCTTTGCCATCACAAATAGGACCATACCATAAAGAAGGCTGAGCGCTGAAGGATTGATGCTTTCAAACTGTGGTGCTTCTGGAGAAGACTCTTGAGAGTCCCCTGGACTGCAAGGAGATCCAACCAGTCAATCCTAAAGGAGTGAAAGTTGCTCAGTCGAGTCCAACTCTTTGCCACCCATGGATAGTCCATGGAATTCAGGCCAGAATACTGGAGTGGGTAGCCTTTCCCTTCTCCAGGGGATCTTCCCAACCCAGGGATCAAACCCAGGTCTCCTGCATTGTATTTGGATTCTTTACCAGCTGAGTCACCAAGTAAGCCCAAGTATACTGGGAGTAGTCTATCCTTTCTCCAGTGGATCTTCCCAACCCAGGAATCAAACTGGGGTCTCCTACTTTGCAGGCGAATTCTTTACCAGCTGAGCTACCAGGGAAGCCCATTCTAAAGGAAATCAACCCTGAATACTCATTGGAAGGACTGATGCTGAAGCTGAAGCTCCAATATTTTGGCCACCTGATGTGAACAGCTGACTCGCTGGCAAAGACCCTGATACTGGGAAAGACTGAGGGCAGGAGGAGAAGGGGGTGACAGAGGATGAGATGATTGGATGGCATCACTGATTCAATGGACAAGAACTTGGGCAATCTCTGGGAGATGGTGGGGGACAGGGAAGCCTAGTGTGCTACAGTCCAGGGGGGTCGCAAAGAGGGTCTTGGTGACTGAACAACAAAATACTTCCTTGTGCCATCAGGCTAGGCCCAGGTGGAAGAAATCTGTAAGCCTGGAGTTGCTTTCTGTACTTTAAATAGATGTTACTTAGTGTGACTTCCCATCAGTAGGATATGACAGGGCTGGTTTCCCCACGCTCACACTCTGCAGCACTTGGTATTTCTCAATAAGCAGATGTTGGAAAGAAAATAGTGGGACTGGGACGTTTGAATCTGAAGACCCAACCACCTGACCCAGAGAAGGTTGAACAGAATCAGGAGCAAGGAAGTCTAGAGATGGGGAAGGCCAAAGAGCCTCCCTGGGAGGGACTGAGGGCCCCATGAGGGAGTAGACCAGATGATCAGCTCCGTTTACTCATTCACCAAACTTACAGGTATGGACTAGGTCCTAGGCCTGAGTGCCCACACAGCCGTGGATGACAGGCCCCGTCCACTGGAAGCAGCATCTCTGGAAGCAGACCATGTGGGAGGTCTGGATATGACCTGGGAGCCCCGGCCAGCAGTCCCTTCTGCCTCTGGCCACCTACCTGCTCAGGGAGCCAACATTCCCTTCCCCTTCCCAAAGCCAGGAGATGGATGGGGACTTGCAGAAGGGTCCCTGTCGAACCCTGATGAACTTTGCTGAAATGGACATGGCTATAAAAGACTGGAGTCAAGGACACCTCCAACATTTTCAGCGTGAACCAGCCCAAAGATAGCGAGGCCACTGATGAAAGGGAAGTCAAGGGAAGAACAGTTTCAGGGGAGTATATTGCGAGCTCCGATTTGAACACATTTTGAAGTCCATTTGCCATCCAAGCAGAGACGTTGAGGAGGCAGCTGGGTAGACAAGTCTGGAACTTGGGAACAGATCTGATCTGAAGATAGAAACGTGGGAGTCATCCAAGATGGTATTTATAACCACGAGGCTGGCGGAGATCACCCTGGGATGGCCCGTGGACAGCAAGGTCCAGGACTGGGCTCTGGAGCTCTCTGATGAATACTTATTAGATAATAATTACCATCGTTTTATTCCTTGAAGTGTCTGGCACAATTCCTGGCTCTATGAGTTCACTGAATTGAGCAGAACTCTATAGCACTTTATTCTCCCCACGCTTTTCCTGCTATTCAGGACTTGTGTTAGTGGGTAGCTGAAAGTAGGAATCACTCAGTCAAATGGGAAATGAAAATATTCTTTAGGAATTTCTCAGAACCCAGAATGGAACTTTACTCTCCCGTGGAGAAGGAAACTCAAGGTTAAGTTTCCACTCCAACAGTGAAAGTTCTTATAAAAATAAGACTTCCATGTTCTATAGACCCCAGAATTCTGAGCCGAGACCTACCCCTGACACCCACTCCTCACTCCCATGTCTAAGCTTCCTGACCTCCAGCTGCTTTCTTTTTCTGATACTGGGAGAACTTTTTTGTTGGCTGTGCCTCACGGTATGTGGTATCTTAGGTTTGCCACCAGGGACGGAACCAGCTCGAACTGCACTGAAAGCGTGGTATCTTAACCCCAGCACCACCAGGCAAGTCCTCTGGGAGAACTTTAAAACTAAGAATTTGCTCTGCAGAGAATTTGGTTGTACGCGGTGACTCCTTCTGTCTCTCGTTTGCTGCAGGATTTACAGGCTCAGCGTTGACTCCAGATTCAGCCCTTGCCATCTTGCTCCCCACCTTGAGAGCAGCAGCACCAAAAATAGCAGCATGAGTCACTGAAGCATCGGGCATTGTCATCAAGGGCCAGGACGCTTGCTGTGGTGGAGCTTCTGCTTGAGTTCCAGGGACCTGGGGAAGGGGACCCTGGCCAGCTGGCCCCCATCACTGCCTCCTGTACCCCAGGGGGAGACCTGAGTTCACCGAGAAATTTGAAGCCTGAATTGGTGGAAATGTTAATGTTCTGAAGTGGCTTTACCATGACACTGCATAAGGACCTCAGGGTCCCTCATTTGCACCCGTTCTAAAGTTCTATACTCCTTTATTTTTTTTTTTTTTACTGTATTTTATTTTTCTTTTCTGAAAGAGGGCTCTCCAAGTTTCATGTTTCAGGTCTGAGAAAACAAGCATGAGTTAATTTTGTTTAATTCTCATTGTGACCTTGGGAAATCATTGGCATGTCTTTTCCATTTACAGACAAGGATACGAGAGCATAGCAAAGCCTTCCTTGGATTCCTGGAAAATTCCAGATTTGTTTCAGCCTCAGGGCCTTTGCACTTCCTATTGCCCTGTCTTGAACTCTGTCCGTGGCTTGGGGATTTTACTAACCACCAACTGCTAGGCACTCCTTCCTTCCCTGCCTCCCTGGTAACTCTTTATTTTTACTTTTTGTTTTCTTTATATAGCATTCACCACTCCAGAATTACCTTTGTTTGTGTATTTACTTTTATTTAACAAATGTTTATGGTACTTATTCTGTCATCAGGCCCTGTTGTCAGTGCTTTATAAATATGAAATCATTCAATACTCACTACTCTGACACGGAAACCTGTCGATCCACGTTTTAAAATGAAAGCAACTGAAGCATGGAGAGCTTAAGCAGATTGCCAAAAGTCACACAGCTGGTGAGTTACAGCCCCACCTGTCTGCCCCACTGGAAGACAAGGTTCACCAGTGCAGAGCTGCAGCTGAGGCCTGCCCTGCTCACTCCTGAGCCCCTGGGCCCAGAGCAGTGCGCCACACGCACAACCGTACAAGCAGGATGTGAGACAGCAGAGGCCAGGTCACAGAGAAGGAGGGACGACAGGGAAGCCTGGAGAGAGGCTGTGGGGGAGATGATGGAAGGCCTCAAAGGGCCTCCAGCGGTGGAGGACAAGCCGGGCTGGGGGGCAGCATTGAGACCGGCAGGAGTATGGTGGTCTGGGCACAGTGCCAAGAAAGGCAAGCTCTCGTTGACAGATTCAACTTAGCAGGTTGGCGGGCAAACGCCTTGGAGTTAACCTCCTTCCTTCATGCCCTGCATCCAATACATGAACAGACCCTGTCAGCACCTCCAAAACGCATTCCTAATCCCACTTTTCTTACCCAAATTCTGCTCCCACCTGGCCCACCGCACCATCACAGCTCTCCTGGAATCCTGCCACTGCCAACTAGGAGGTCCCCCTGGCTTTCATCCTCTTCACTGATATAGCAGTAAGGGGGATCCTGATAAAACTGTCAGATCATATCACTTTCCTGCTTAAAATCTGCTAGCATGTTCCAAAGTGAACACAATGGCGTCTCATACTGCAGGGTCTCCTTCCCACCCCTAGTTCCTCTAGTCCCCCCTCCTTCCTACCCCTGCCATTCTGGCCACCCAAGGCCTTTGCATTTGACCTTTCCTCTGACTGGCAAGCTTCTTCCCTAGGAGTTCCATGAATCTCACTCTTTCACTTCCTTAGGTTTTTCTCAAGTATTAGCTTCTCACTGGAGTCTGATCTGGTCCCCCTGCTGAAAATGCAACACTACCCACTTGCCCAGTGCTCTGTCTCTACTGCAGATTCTACATGCAAACTTTTTTTTTTTTAAGCTTATCTCTCTCACTAAAATGAGCACTACAAAACAAGTGATTTTTTTATTCCTCACTGCATTTCCCAGGGCCCACAATCATACCTAAAACACTACAGGGCATATTTGATTAATTAAGCTAGGTGCAAGACACTGTATAAAGTACCTGGAAAGACAAGGATATAAACGAAAACAGACATAAGGCCCTTGTAGGCCCTACAAAATATGCAATGGATATTTACAGCAGCAAAGTTGCTGCTGTAATTGGACACATGTGTGCCCCATGGAGTAGTGTAAGAAAATAAATTAGGGGACAGAAATGAGTGAGCTGCTTGCAAGCAAGTCGCCAGAGAACCTTGACAGCTCTTATCAGCCTGCAAGACCTGGCAGAATCGGTGGCAGGGGGATGCCAGCAGAGGCAACATCTTGCAGGCAGGCCCAAAGTAAAGGAGCCCACCAAGCTCAAGGAACAGACAGGAGAGTACGCCTGGAGTTTGGTGCTGAAGGGGGAGAACAGGCAAAGAACAGATGGGAAAGTAGGCCTGTCACGCAGGCCCTGATCCCCAGTCTAAAAGCTTCCCAAGGGCCAAGCAAGGGAGGGGGTTATCAAGGGAGGCATGCTATCTGCAGCGACCTAGGCTGCAGTGTCTGAGAAGGGGGTCACACAGCTGGGATGGAAGAGGACCCTGTGACAACCTATTAGCATAAAGGGCAGCTAAAACACAAGGAAGGGATGGCATTACCCAGCTGGGGGTGAGGAGGTGGGGCGGGCACAGCAGTTCCCAAGACCCTCACCCAAGCTCCCTCTAGACCCCAGACATACGGGGCCTTTGTTCCGTGAACCACACACTGGCCCAGAGCGAAATCATTTCTCTCTGACCCTCTAGCCCTTTCTGTTTCTCTGCGGGTACCTGTCCAGCCTTTCGCAAGAGGGCAGCGATTTTAAGGACCACCCAGGCCGCCGCCGCCCGCCAGGTGATCAAGCAGCTCAGTGAGGTGTTTTGTTTCCTTCATCCCCTTACCTCCGAATAACGCAGGCAGAGCCCCTTCATTAAGAGCTAAAAACTCTACTGCACGAATGTGAACGATCCCACGCCACGGCCCTAGATTACCAAACTCTCTACCCGAGAGATTCAGAGAGGGTGTGCGCCTCCACCGAGGAGATCGGCCAAGATGAAATCCCGAGCCTGTCCTACCCAAGCCCCAGCGCCTTCACCATCACGCGGGATACTGGGACACCCAGAACCCAATATTGGGATTCAGGGACGGGCCAGGGTTCGCTCCCGAAGCCGATCCAAACGGTCACCTCCACTGGCTGGGATCCCTGAGCCTGACACTCCGGTGAAGGACCAAGACTCAATGCAGCCGGAGAGAAGCGAACTGCTTCAGACTGACTCGCCGCAGACCGACGGAGGAAGCGGCCCGGGCGGACCCACCAAACCCACACATGCCCAGAAACCACCACTGCAGACGGTGTCAGTGGCCTCGGACTCCCGTAAGCCACCGCTGCTGTTTAAAAAAAAAAAAACAAAAACCCTGCCCTTTGAAGGGCAACAATTTAAACCTATCAGAGCAAAGTGTCTGCAACTAACCGGCCAGTTAAAATTTTTTTAAATCTGAAGGCGGTTCTGTCACGGAGTCTGTCAGCCCAATGGGAGAGGTGGAAATTTCCAGAAAGAACAGGACCAATGGGCGCGGCCAGCGCGGCCATGATTGGCGGACTAAGTGACCAATCGGTGCCGCAGAGGTCCGCCCCTCCCTCCAATCGTAGAGTATATGATGGGTGGGGCTTTCAGAGCAACGTCCAGTCTCGAAACGCGGGGGAGGCAGGACTCTCCTCACTGTCCAGTGAGAGAGAAGCAAAGATGATGGGCTAGACTTCAAGCCAATAGTAGGAAATCTTAGAAAGCCCCCTAGAGGAGAGCGACCAGTGAGCCGGCGAGGAAGAGGCGGGATCTGGGGGTCCCGGCAGCTTCTAGTAGGTTCCAGAAGGCGGCGCGTGCGGTTGGGAACGCGGAGCCGACGGAGTCTATTCAACGGGGTTCCGGACCGGGCTATGGAGCAGGTGAAGGGGGAGGGGCGGGCTGAGGCCCGTGGCCGCTCTGGGACCCGCCAAGGCCCGGCCGCGGGTGGAGGGGCGGGGCGGGCGCCCGATTGTTGTGGCCTGGGCGGGGGCCGGGGTCGGCGGGGTCGGCGGAGCCGTGGGGAAGGCGAGGGCGTGAGGGCCGCGGCGGGCGGACGGGCAGCGAGGCCTGGTGGCGGGGAGCGCGGGGTCGCCTCAGTGCCCGTAGCCACTCCACTCGGCGAGATGGGCCGGGGGACGCCCCAGTTTGGCTTAAGTCCGCCCCGCGGCGGGAAGAGGAGCCGTGGCTTGGGCCCCTGAGGCCTCCCAGGACGTGGGTCCAGGCTGAGCAGGGGGATGGCGCCCGCGGCGTTCGGAGGGCTGGAGGTGGGCGAGGGGCCTTGCGAAAGGCGAGAAGGATCAGGTCAACCTCTGGGAATTCGTCTTCTGGGAGAGAGATCAGAGATTGTAGAGGTTACCCAGGACTTGGCCCCAGTTAACTTGGAGGAACGCGGGGACGGGAATATACTGCAAGTAGCTGATGGACTCTGTAGCCAGTTGCGGGGAAACCCTGCTTCTTTGCATGGAAGGCCGGGGTGGAAGAGTGTTGAGTGAAGGTATGATGAGCAGCAGGCCGACTTCTTAGCCTGATTCGGGAAAGGAGAGGGTGCAACATAAATCCTTGGAATGAATTTCATCTCTACCAGGGTTTTACAAATCATATGTGCAGCACCTCCCCCTCTTCGTTTTTTCTGTGTGTGTGATTCAAGAATTAACCGAGGACTGATTTTTTCTAAAACGTGGATTTTTCATTGCACGAGGAGGAATTAGTTGCCGAAGAAAATTTAGAGTATATAGTTAAGCAGCGAGAAGTAAGTTGACTCGGTTCAGCGTTACTGGGAGGCTGAGTTTGAGGCTTTTGTGGGTTACTTCTGTGAGTTAATTGTGACCTCTGTGGCCTGAGGGTTGTGAGACACCTAGAGAGGTTTTATTGAATTGGTACCTGTTATTGGGCTGTAATGGTTGATTGGGGGGATTGGTGTGATCTACAAAACTGAATCTTTTACCTGGTATACCTTTTGCTCCCTTTAGCCAAATCTGGCGCCTCTTTGCTAAATTCTTAAAAAATTAGAGTGGAAACTGAGAGTTTAAACATTTTGCACCCTCATGATAACCAAATTGTGTCAGGGATTGAATAGGCTGTGATATAGACAAGAAACTGATTTTAAGTTCAAGAAGAGCTCTCATCCTGAAGTTACCAAAATACGGGGAAAAAATTCTGTTTTATCACACTTGCCCATAGTAGAAGTCTACATGCAGGTAGACTGAGTGAGTAAACTCAGGGACTGCATAGATGGCCAGGTGTGTTAAAACCTACTGTCCTGCACCCATTAAATATGTAACCTTTTTTCCCCCTCTTAGATCCATGTTTCAGTTTTAAGAAATACTCAAATTGGATAAATATGAGTGTGTAAAATTGTGTTTTTTTAAATTAAGTACCTTTCAAATAAAAATCTCACAGTGATAAAACTTAAATTTTGACCACATACAGGCATACAGCTGTATGAATTACGTGTCAGATGATGTAAAAACTTACCAGTTCAAATGCACGCGCTTCAAAACTTTAGCGCACAGTCATCTTGTTTAGTCGCTAAGTCACGGCCGACTCTTTGCAACCCCATGGACTGTTGCCTACCAGGCTCCTCTGTCCATGGGATTTTCCAGGTGAGAATACTGGAGTGGGTTGCCATTTCCTTCTCCATCCACTTGATGCTTTCAAGTGCTGATTTCCTGCTTACAGGAAAGGTTCGCTCAGTTTGGAAAATGTTCCCTAGGATAGGCAAGAATGTCACCAAGGTATTCTCAGTTGCCTCGTGGAACTATTTGAGTTTAACTTCTCACCTTCTGACCTTCATTCTATATTCTAAGATTTTTTTCCTTGCTCGTTAAATTTGGTAGTCTCTCCTTTTTCCTCTTGGAGGTTGTCTTAAGATTTTTCTGGCTAGTGGAGGGTCCCATTTGGTGTCCCTCAGGGTTCTGAAGTCATTTCTCACAGCAGAATTCTTTCTTGCATCAGTACACTGGATGGGCATACCAAGAAAGAGTGGCTTGTATCCTGAGTGACACAGCTGTTCTCACCAATGTGTGGGCATTTGCGGGATGGCCTTCCCCTCTTGTTGGGCTCCCTGATTTGGAGAAGCCTTTTAATTAGGACCCTGTTTTGATGTGGCGGAGGTCCATTTCACACCAGTTAAACCTTTTGCTGTGTTGCTGCTGCTTTCGTTCTGGGTGTTTGAGAGAGTAGGGAATGGAACTGCAGTAGTGTTTCTTTAGCCTCCTTCCATCTGTTTTGTTGCTGTTTAGTCACTAAATAGTGTCCGACTCTCTTGCCACCCTGTGGACTGTAGCCGGCCAGGCTTTTCTGTCCATAGGATTCTCCAGGCAAGACTACTGGAGTGGGTTGCCATTTCTTTCTCTAGGGGATCTTCTTCACCCAGGGATTGAATCTTCCTCTCCTGCATTGCAGGTGGATTCTTTACCACTGAGCCACCAGGGTAGCCCCTTCATTCGCTTAAATATGTTTAATGCTTAAACATGACAAAAACTGATTTTTATCCTAGCTTCATTTTTACCTGTTAAGAAACAGCCATAATCTGCCATGTTGTGACATCTGCCAGTGGAAACAGATTGTTCTGTGATGCTAGGTGAGCGTCCTGATGCTCCCGAAGGCCATCCTGGTGCCAGCAGGTTGTTGGAGCATGTACCAGTGCGTGCTTAGTCCTCTTTGTTCTGGCTCTCTCTTCAACTAGGCCTGTGTTCAGTTTATCATTTGAACTCTGGAAATCCATGGCAAAGAAATTTCTTTTTCCACAAAAGGAATTCATGCATATGTCCTAGAGTGGCTTCATCAGCTCAAAGTTGAGACTTTTGGAAGAGTGGCTGGAGTTGTTAATCCCCAGGGGAGCCAGCAAAGAGCAGAGACAGGCCACTTTTTCCTTGTTATTTTATCTTTTCCTTGCTGGTTCCCACACGTGTGGGAACTGTAAATTAATCTGTGATTTGTTTTTCTGATCCGTAAAGTAACCAGTTTGTCAACAGCTACAGAAAGGAATGAGTGTCACCTAAGAAATAGGGACTAAAGAAGGATTTTATGGCGAGAAACTGTATTGGTTCTTCTCTTCTCAGGTAAATGAGCTCAAAGAGAAGGGCAACAAAGCCCTGAGTGCTGGCAACATTGACGATGCGTTACAGTGCTACTCTGAAGCCATTAAGTTAGACCCCCAGAACCATGTGCTCTACAGCAACCGCTCAGCGGCCTATGCCAAGAAAGGAGACTACCAGAAGGCTTATGAGGACGGCTGCAAAACCGTTGACCTAAAGCCTGACTGGGGCAAGGTAAGCTGTGTGTGAATGGGGGCTTTTCAGGTGCCCAGAAACTCCTTTGGCCTGTCTGGTACCTATCCTGAGAGACTCATAGTTGGTTACTGCCTTCTCCCCAGTCCTCCTACCTGTTGGAGAATGTTCCTCAGAGTGATGACATGTTTTGTCAAATCTGAGGTACTATCAGTTAAGACATGTTTTATTTTCTGTACTAAGAGAAAACTGCTCAAGAAACTAACAACACTTAGCATCATAAGATGAACTGGGGTGAAGCGGCCATGTTCTTCAGGGTCAATAGATACTACTGTTGTATCCTGGTCCCCTGTTTGTTTGTTTGTTTGTTTTGTGGCCTCCATGTGAATACCCATTTTGTTCCATAAATTGTAAAGTACATTGTTTATAGAGTTCATGTTTGAAATTTACCTCTGAGTGTCTATTTTTTTGTCTGTCTTTGCTGGTTTAAGGGCTATTCACGAAAAGCAGCGGCTCTTGAATTCTTAAACCGGTTTGAAGAAGCCAAGCAAACCTATGAGGAGGGTTTAAAACATGAAGCAAACAATCCTCAGCTCAAAGAAGGTTTACAGAATATGGAGGCCCGGTTGGCAGGTAGGCCCCAGAACACTGCCCTGCCCCTTTTATTTACTGTTGTTCTATAGTTGGGGTAATATTGAGGCTCCCCCTCCAATGTCAGTTTAGTAGGCTATGGGGGCACAGTAACCGACTTCCTGGTGGTGTGCTTTCCTTTATTCGAAACAGAAAGGAAATTCATGAACCCTTTCAACATGCCTAATCTGTACCAGAAGTTGGAGAGTGATCCCAGGACAAAGACTCTGCTCGCAGATCCTACCTACCGGGAACTGATCGAGCAGCTGCGGAACAAGCCGTCTGACCTGGGCACGTAAGTTCAAGGCGGCAGGTTTGTCTCTAGAAACGAACATGAACGTTGTGGTTTCTTCCTAGGATCCTGTGGCAGGGGTTCCCTAGACCAGACTGGGGTTTCTGCCTTTGTTTTTTTCCTCCAAAGAGCATTAAGAGTTTACTGCTTTATTGTTTATCTGTATTTCTAGAAAGGGTCGGGGGAATCACGTATTAGAGTAATCTGGAGTGTTTATTCTAATCCTCCCCACCTTCACTGCACTTTTGCAGTGCTGACTTAGCATCAGCTCTGTTCTTTCCGTATACATAGGCATACATTTTCACATAAGGGATATCTTTGTGCCGAGTGTATGTCAATAGCCCACTGATTCTGTTTAACAGAATACCTTGATAGTGATAAGACAACATATCCCTCCCCATTGGTGTGTTGGAATGGAAACTCATGGTTGAAAGCACATCAAATCTAAAGATCAGCTTTCTAAATCTTGTGCTGGTGTCTGTGACTGCCTGGGTGCCTCTGACTCCTGAGATCAGACAGAGTGTACCTGTAACTCACTTCTGTGTGTGTCTGCTGGCCTTGAGAAAAATCCCATCTGCGATACCTCATATTTTATGTGGATTTTTGAGGGGTTGAGCATTCCACAGTTGTAACTCATGGGTAGTACAGAATCTAGCAACCTTCCCATGGGTGAGAATCTTTTCTATACAGTAATCCGAGCTTTAGTAGTAAGTGGGGTTTAAGATCAGTTGTGTTGAAGACTAAGTGCTGTTCTGTTTTTCCTTTTTTTAACCAACAACAGGAAACTGCAAGATCCCCGGATCATGACTACTCTTAGCGTCCTGCTTGGAGTTGATCTGGGCAGTATGGATGAAGAGGAGGAAGTTGCAACACCTCCACCACCACCTCCTCCCAAAAAGGAGACAAAACCAGAGCCGATGGAAGAAGACCTTCCAGAGAATAAAAAGCAGGTTGGTGTGTCTGTCTGTCTCTCTGGAACACTTTACGGTCATGCGTTTAGAAACTGCCTAGTAGCCAGAAATGTGTCAGGTGGGACCATCTTTAGACTTCGGATGGCTGTGGTGGTTTTCTGAGTGCTCAGTGTGTGGTCAAATTACTGTTATTAATAATTTAAATGTTTAGTATATTAAAAGGTCCATGTAACAAGCAGTTCCATAGGAATTGTGTGTGTCAGCGTCTCAGGCAGCGGGTGCTACCACAGGGTCCCATGGCCACTGTGGCTCTGGCTCATGGTTCTGGCGGTGTGGACATCAGCCAGGGTCAGCCTAAAAACTGTGTGTGGTCCTTGTTCGTGTTGTGATCCAGAAGAATGTTGTCTGTCACCTCATATGCTTCTGTTTCTGGCTGATCGGACAACTTTCAGTCTTTGAGAGCAGCGGGCCTGTGCTGAACGGTTTTATTTCCCTTCTTATAAATGGGAACAGCAGATTGTTGCCAAATTTAGTACCGTTAAATGGGTAAGCGTTGGTTGCTCATGGTGTCTCAAAGCTGGAAAAAGGCCCTACAGTGTGGGTGGTCGTGAGTCTGCTGAAGACTCCTGCCGCCAGGATAGCCCCTCCCCCCCGCCGATATTCCCTGGTGGCTGGGACCCAGAGACTGTGTGAGAGAGCCCGAACTTGCTTAGCCTCTCAGAATTAAACCCAGCGCAGAACTGTGCTGTCCACTCTCAGGTTGTTTCAAGCTGAGGGGATTTCCTCTTCCCTGAGGAAACCCTCACTTTCCGACAAGATCCAGGAGAGTAGTTGGGATAAGGGGGTGTCTCGGAGGAAGCAGAGAGGAAACCAGTTTTCCAGTCTGACAGCTGGTAATCCCCTGTGGGTGTGGAGAACCTGCTCCCTGTAGCCTCATCAGGGGTGTGTGCTGCACGAGAGCTGTGACGTCCCAGGCGCTGGCTCCCTCTGCCCTCTGGGTTAGATGTGCTCAGCCCTCCTTCCGCATCTCCTCTAGGCGCTGAAAGAAAAAGAGCTGGGGAATGAAGCCTATAAGAAGAAGGACTTTGACACAGCCTTAAAGCACTACGACAGAGCCAAGGACCTGGATCCCACCAACATGACTTACATAACCAACCAAGCAGGTGAGGCCTGGCCCTGGGTGCGGGACTGGTCCCCGGGAAGAGGCAAGGGCTGACTCTTCGTTCTTGATCCTCTACTTGGCAGCTGTGTACTTTGAAAAGGGTGACTATGGTCAATGCCGGGAGCTTTGTGAGAAGGCCATTGAAGTGGGGCGAGAAAACCGAGAAGACTACCGACAGATTGCCAAGTACGCTTGACCTGGAGTGCCTTGAGTAATGGGGAGGGGGCTGGAAAGGAGACTGCAGGAGCTGAAACAGAAGGTGTTGGGAGGGCGTGGTGCCGGGGGCAGCGATGTGGGCCTTGTATCTAGATGTTTTTTCTCTGCAGAGGCTGACCTTGTCTGTGCTCTGCCCTTAGCAAATTCTTTTTCCTTGTGTCTTTGTCAGAGCTTATGCACGAATTGGCAACTCTTATTTCAAAGAAGAAAAGTACAAGGATGCCATCCATTTCTACAACAAGTCTCTGGCAGAGCACCGAACCCCAGATGTGCTCAAGAAATGCCAACAGGTGGGTAGGGAATGAGGGATGTTTTCTTAATTCGATTTATTGTAGTCATTCTTATTTAGTAATGAATTTGTTGTCTTTGGTTATTTTATATGATGCATCCCCTGTTAATGATGACAACACATAGAAATAACCCAGTTTTTCTGCTGTGTTTCTTAGTTGGCAAGGGTTTTGACCTTAAATTTGTTGAGGGTCAGTGCACTGACAGTGTTGTGGTTTTTATTGTAAATTAAGACCCTGCTGCTGGGAAAGATTGAAGACGGGAGGAGAAGGGAACGACAGAGGATGAGATGGTTGGATGGCATCACCGACTCGATGGACATGAGTTTGGGTAGACTCCAGGAGTTGGTGATGGACAGGGAGGCCTGGCGTGCTGTAGTCCATGGGGTCTCAACTGAGCAACTGAACTGAAATTTTTTCTCTATACAACCAAATTTTGTAGGAGGGTGATTTTATTCACAGATTGGTCAGAAAAATAAGAGCTGTTAATCCATCGTTTTCACATAAGGCATATCTTTGTACCAAGTGTATGTCAATACCATTTGTTCTGTTTCATAGTACATGTACCTTGATAATAAGAAATACAGAATTCTTTAATTGAGGTAAGGTTGATTTACAACATTGTATTTCAGTGTTATAACAACGACTCAAAACTTACAAACTATAGTGTGTTTAAAGTTATAAAATATTGGCTATATTCTCTGTGCTGTACAGTATATCTTTGTAGTTTGTATATAGTGTAAGGAATATAAAATTATTAATCCCCAAATTAAATCTCACCAGCAGTACCTCATAGTTCAGTCGATAAAGAATCTGCCTGCAATGCAGTAAACCCAGGTTCAATTCCTGGGTCAGGAAGATCCCCTGGAGAAGGAAATGGCAACCCACTCCGGGATTCTTGCCTGGAGAAGTCCATGGACAGAAGAGCCTGGCAGGCTACAGCCCGTGGGCTCGCAAGAGTCAGACACAACTTAGTGACTAAACCACCACCACCAAGCAGTACTTTCTGAAAATTAAAATTTTAATCAGACTTTTTATTAGCCCAGTGTTATGAGAATTTAAATGACTATTCCAAGAATTTTTTTTAGGCAGAGAAAATCCTGAAGGAGCAAGAACGGCTGGCCTACATAAACCCTGACCTGGCCTTGGAGGAGAAGAACAAAGGCAATGAGTGTTTCCAGAAAGGGGACTACCCGCAGGCCATGAAGCACTACACGGAAGCCATCAAACGGAACCCCAAAGATGCCAAGTTGTATAGCAACCGGGCCGCCTGCTACACCAAGCTCCTGGAGTTCCAGCTGGCGCTCAAGGTGAAGGCAGGGCGGCCTGTCTGTGAGCAGCGTGTCCTTCCTCTCCACGTGGTCGTCAGCATCAGCTTGACCTTCTTATTTTGATCATAGTTTCAGGGTGGTGGTGCATGTGTGAGATTTGTGAAAGTACAGGACCTGTGTGTGTACCCTTTGCTGGCCCATGCAGTAGGAAGTGTTTGGGAAAGTAGATCTGTTTCCCTTCCCATTGCCTTTCTTCATGTGTTAATTGTTTTGCCTTTTTGACGTTTTATTTTATTTTATTTTATTTATTTTTTTTTTTTCTTTTTTTTTAATTTTTATTATTTTTTTTCTTTTTGACGTTTTAAATGCACAGTTGAGCGCATCGAGTCCATGCACACTGGTGTACAGCCATCACCACCCTCTGCTGCAGAGCTTTTCTCTTCCCAAGTGGAAGCTGCATCTTCTAAACACTAAACTCCCCATTCCTCTCTTTCATCCCCTAGCAACCAGTGTTCTACTTTCTGTCTTTGAATTTGATCACTCTAGGAACCTCCTATAAGGGGGGATCATACTGTATTGGACCTTTTGTGCCTGGCTCATGTCACTTAGCATAGTGTCTTCAAGGTTCATGTTGTAGCATGTGTCGGCATTTCCTTTTTCATGGCTGAATAGTATTCTGTTGTATGGATGGACCACGCTGTTTGCTCGATTCATCCATCAGTGGAGATTTGGTTGTTTCCACTTTTGGGCTATGCTGAACAGTGCTGCTGTGACCGTGGGTGTACAGATATCTGTTTGTCCCTAGTTTCAGGTATTTTATGCAACAGTGGAAGTATTGCAGTTCTCTGTTTAACTTGGGGGAGGGGTGAGCTGCCTCGCTTTCTATAGGAACTTTACCATCATTCCTTTCTTCAGTACTCAGTAATATAGGTCTGCTGTTGTAAGTCACATCGCACATGGTCAGTTATGCTAATGTTCAACACTGGAGGAGTTCCTCTCCATCGCGCCCTTGAACATGAGCTAATCTGTGCATCTTGGCAATTTGATCTATCTAGAGACCCCAGCACCTGAGTCCATGATGGTTTTTGTTTGCTGACCCAAATCTTTTGGGTCTGTCCAGCCTAGAGACATCACTGCTGCTGGTAGGACTGCAGAAGGGCCATGTCAAAAGCAAAGAATAACACTGTTAATCACCTGAGAGGTAGGGTAGGACTTTTCTCAAACTGCAAATGGGAGGAAGGAACGAATAGAATTGCTTCTCGTCTTAGGGCTTCTTGGTAGCTGTTGATTGGGCTGCAGTGCACACAGTACACTGCATAGCATTTTTTTTTTTAATGTGCATACATATTTTCCTTCATTCAAAATAGGGTTTAATACAATGTCTTATGGCACTCAAAATTAGGTCTTCATTTTAAGAGTATTTGTAGATGTTCTTTCTCTCCTCACTCTGCATAGCATTCTTTGTCCTGTAATTTTATGGTTTGAAGATACATCGAACAGGTATACAGAATACCTGTGTTTTCCTTCATTTTTCAACCGTAAGCACTGACGCTAAACTGTGAAAGGAAATGATACATTTTGACACTTGACCTCATAAGTTTTTGAGCATACATTTCCTGAAATGACTCTCCTTATGCATTCACAACATTATTAGCACCTATTAATAGCAAAGCTAAGGCCATAATGTCATCTGATGTATGTGTATATTCAGATTTCCTCATTGGTCTAAAAGTTTTGGAGTTGTCAGTATCAGGGTCCATTCATTTCCTCTGGTGATCATTGTCCTCTCTTAATTTTTCAAAGTAGAAGTTTCCCTACATTTCGGGGTTTTTTGCTCATCATCATCAGCTTTCTGAGGAGTCCACACCCCTTGCCTTGTGAGATGGTTCAGGATCTGGTTTGTAGTGTCTTAAAGTTCTCCTTAGTTTGCTTCTCTGCTCCCCTTTTGTCCTTTCTCTGGGCCTGCTGTTGAATCACCATGAGGCCAGAGTTAACAGAAGTACTGGGGTAGGGGGTGAGTAGGAAGATTGGGACTGACATCCACACTGTAATATGTAAGGTAACTAATAAGGACCTGCCGTGTGACACGGGAAGCTCCACTCCATACTCTGCAATGGTCTGGGTGAGGAAAGAATCTTAAAACCAGCGATTGTATGTATGTGCGTAACTCACTCACTTTGCTCTACACCTAAAACTGACCCAACATTGTAAATCAACTGTACTTTAGTAATAAAGTTTTAAAAGTAAAACAAGGGGCTTCCCTGGTGGCTCAGTGGTAAAGAAACCACTCGCCAAAGCAGGAGATACGGATTCAACCCCTGGTCCAGGGAGGTCCCACGTGCTGCAGAGCACCTACGCCAGTGCACCACAATTATTGAGCCTGTGTTCTAGAGCCCAGAAACCACAACTACTGCGCCCACAACTACTGATGCCTTAGAGCCCGTGCTCTGTAAGAAGAGAAGCGCAGCAATGAAAACCCCGTGCAGCCAAAAATAAGTAAAAGCAGCACTAGAACAAAAGTCGGATGTTCTGTAATGGCCCTGGGTGAACAGTTAGGTTTGTAATTCCAGGTGAGTCAGCTGTGGGCTAGCAATTCTGAAGGAATGAGCCTGATTCATTTCTGCTTTTCCTTCGTAGGACTGTGAGGAGTGCATCCAGCTGGAGCCAACCTTCAGTAAGTGTCTTCCTGTGCTGCGCTTCTGCCCCGTCTGGCCAGAGGGTTGAGAAGAGAGAGCATACTCTGCCTGTGTGTCTTCGGAGGTTACAACATTTTGAAGCTAGTGTCAGGCTGAGGAGTGATGGTGTTCAGAGGAGGTGAAAGCAGGCTTCGTAAGTGTGTTCTGGGTGATGCATCACCTCTCCTTTTCTGTCTCCAGTCAAGGGTTATACGCGGAAGGCAGCCGCCCTGGAGGCGATGAAGGACTACACGAAAGCCATGGACGTCTACCAGAAGGCACTCGACCTGGACTCCAGCTGCAAGGTGGGGCTGCTCTGGCCTTCAGGGGTCTCTGCCCTGCCTACCCTTCTCTGATTCTCCCCTCTCACCTTCGCCTCAGTGACCCCTGTCACCTTGGGCCCGTTGCAGCAGTGAGCCAGGTAGTGCTAACGCTCCCCCCTTCTGGCTTTGCCGGAACGCAGGAGGCGGCAGATGGTTACCAGCGCTGCGTGATGGCCCAGTACAACCGGCACGACAGCCCCGAGGACGTGAAGCGGCGGGCCATGGCCGACCCGGAGGTGCAGCAGATAATGAGTGACCCGGCCATGCGGCTCATCCTGGAACAGATGCAGAAGGACCCGCAGGCGCTCAGCGAGTGAGTCGAGCTGGGGGTGATGGCCTTGGAGGGAAAGGGGGACAAAAACATAATGCACAGCTTTGGCAGCAGTGTGATCCACCTAAGTGGGAGTGTGTGCCATCTAATTCTTAGAGCATTAGCACTACTTGGCTCACTGCTGCAGTAGGCCCAAGGTAACAGGGGTCATTGAGGCAGAAGGTGAGAGGGGAGAATCAGAGAAAGGGAGGCAGGGCAGAGATCCCTGAAGGCCAGAGCAGCCCTGCCTTACAGTTGGAGTCCAGGTCGAGTGCTTTCTGGTAGTTAAAAGGTTGGCAGGTGGTGGTGAGCTGGAAGGGCTTTGTTTGTTGGCAATAATGGCTTAAGTGGTTAGTTAGAAAGACCAGTTTTGCTGGGAAAAGGTCTCAGCTTATAGCCGTGTCCAGTGAGAGTGGTCAGGTTCCGGCCACTGGCAGAGGAGGCCCGTGCAGTTCTCCACAGGGCAGTTTCCACCAGGACTCCCCTCACCACCTCTTGCTGATAGTGTCCAGGGTGGGTTGCACTGGGGCTTGCTCTGGGAGCAGGTAAAAATTTTTAGGGGTTAAGTCTCATTTCAGGTAACTTTGCCCCTTCTTTGTCAGACACTTAAAGAATCCTGTGATAGCACAGAAGATCCAGAAGCTGATGGATGTGGGTCTGATAGCCATCCGGTGATGACTTGCTCATCATCCCCTTCCCTTCGCCCTCACGTGGAAAGAGGAGCTGGGACCGCAGCACGCAGCACGGAGCAGAAGGAAGAGAGGGGAGACAAGCGAACAGCGTATCTATATATTTATACAGACCTACATGGAAGATTCAGAGACTTATACTCGCGTACTCGTGCGGCTGCTGCCTCTGGGCCCTCCCAGCACACGCATGGTCCTTCCCCTGCCCCCAGTCGCTGTCTCAGCTGCTCTCCCATAGTTGGTTATTTTTTATTTGGGGCAGTGGGCTTGTATGGGGAGGGGAGGGTGTTCTTCCCAACCTCAGGTCCCAACTGTCTTCATTCACATTGTTAATTCCACGTCCTCTTCTCCAATAAAACAAGCCAGTCAGGCGTGGTTATACATTGTTATGTCTCCGAGCGATTTTTTTTTTTTTTTTTTTACCAAAAGACTGAAGCAGCTGTCCTGCAGGAGTCACAGCCTGGATTGGAAGAGATGTGAGTGCCAGCTACTACTAGGAACCAGGCACGCTCTGTCTCTCTTCCTAAATGGTGGGGCGGCTGTGAGCTTTCGGTTCCACCGCCTGGCCTGATGGCTCGGACGATAAAAAATCTGCCTGCAGTGAGGGAGACCCAGGTTTCATCCTTGGGTCGGGAGGATCCCCTAGAGAAGGGAATGGCAGCCCACTCCAGTATTCTTGCGTGGAGAATCCCATGGACGGGCTCCTGTATGGTGGCAGAGTCGGACACGCCTGAGTGACTCTCTGCCTCTGGAGCTGGCCACTAGGTGGTGCTGTTGCCCAGTGGACAACTTGAAAGGAGATGACCTGACCCAGAGTGGCTCCTGCTCCAGAGGGTCCTGTGAAGGTCCAGGTGATTCCCATGCTGTCAGTTCTCCACACTCAAAGCCAGAAGCCACTTTGATCAGAGAACAGTGGGTCCCATCCAAGAATCAAAACCAATTTCCATTGCAGGAGATGCTTCAAACTTCCCTATTGGATTGAAAGCCCTTAGCTGCTGTATGTTCTGCTCTCAACTGAGCTTAAAAGTAGGTTTTAATTACACTTTTCCACAGCTGCAGGAAATTTTCTAAAAACCTTGTCTTGGACTGGGGTGGCTTCTGGGGCTGGAGTGAAACTTCCTCATTTGCTCCAAGAGTGAAGCTTTGGGGCTAGCAATCTGCTGAGGCCAGCAGCTGGCTGTACTTCCTGCTGCCTCGACTTTGCATAAGCTGAAGCTGGCCTTCCCCAGGAATTGCCCCCGCCCCCCCACCCCCCACCCCTGCTGGTGGCCTCCCCTGTCTGGGTGGCGCAACCCTCCACGGGGATTCTGCAGCACCTTTGGTACTACGGTCTCTTCAGGTTCTGGTCAATTTCCATCCCCAAATTGATTGCCTAGAAAGGCTGAATTTCTGCAGGAGCAAGGGGTGAATATAAGGCCCTGCTCTCCTGAAGCTTACATCCTGATGCACCAGAAAGACGGGCCACCAGGAGCCCTCCAAGTCACGTTTGCATAGGGGTGGAACAGGAGTGAGCCTCATGGGCACTGGCCCCAGACGGGCATGATGCAGGTGGAGGGACAGAGGGAGGTGGCAAGTCTGAAGACTTGAGACTTCAAGGTGTGGGGGCAGTCAGGCCATGAAACATTAGCGGACCACTGGCTCAGGGTAAAGCGTGTGCCTGCAATGTGGCAGACCCGGGCTCGATCCCTGGGTTGGGAAGATGCCCTGGAGAAGGAAATGGCAACCCGCTCTGGTACTCTTGCCTGGAAAATCCGTTGGATGGAGAAGCCTGGTAGGCTACAGTCCATGGGGTCGCAAAGAGTCGGACATGACTGAGCGACTTGACTTTCATTTTCTGTTCAGCTATTCCCCTGGGTAACTCTGAGGTTAGCAGGAATATAGGCCCTTACTGGGAACAGGAAAGACTTAAAAGTTGTTTCACTTGGGGCCTTTAAGGCTCTACTTTGTGGTGATAAGAAGCATTCTTGGGCTTGAGCTGACTTGACCTGCGTGTGTGCTCAATTGTATCCGACTCTGCGACCCCCATGGACTGTGGCCTGCCAGGCTCTCTCCGTGGAATTTTCCAGGCAAGAATCCTGGAGTAGGTTGCCATTTCCTTCTCCAGCGGATCTTCCCAACCCAGGGATCGAACCCACGTCTCCTACATTGCAGGCGGATTCCTTGCTGCTGCACCACCTGGGAAGCCTCTGGCTTGACCTGCCAGGTCCCTAAATAACCCAGATCTCATCCTTTGAATGCCGCCGCTCTCGCTCTTGGCAGCCGGAAGACCCCACCTCATGACAGGCCTGAGAAGGAAGACGGCTTCCTACACGGGAACCTGAACTGGTGGCTTTTCTAGTTTGAATCGAGCCTCCAAGTGAGGGGACCCTCTGTGGGGTGCTGGGTCCACAAGCCCCACTTGCTTCCTGTGCAGAGGCAGGGCTGTGTTGGCAGTTGCTTCCTGCACCCAGCGCCCGCCCGCCCTGGGGAGGGGCCCTGGGGAGGGGCGAGCCCGCCCTGCTCGCGATAAGCGAGGGCTGCCCTCTGAAGGAAACTCCAAAGAGAAAGCGGAGGGGGAGGAAGCACGCAGCGGTCTGCAGGTGCGCGGGCTGCGGCCAGGAGCGGCTGACGCGCCGACCCGCCCCTGCAGCCCCAGCCCCTTGCAGGCTAGGTAAGCCGGCCGGCAGCTGGAGGCCCAAGGACCCTCCTCGTCCTCGCCCTCTGGCAGCCCCCTCTGCCCAGCAAGCCTCTTTCAGTGCGGCAACCTGGACTTTCCACGGCCTTTGAGAGGCGTCAGTGGCTTTGGGGTGGTGGCGCTGAGCTTTGGGCCTGATGGGGACTGTTTTCTGACCTGGGTTCACCATTTCTAGGGTGGGCAGCTGCCAGGGCGGGCTTGGGCTGGGCCGTCGGCTGGGCAAGCAGGTGGAGGGTGGGCCCAGCTCTGGCACTGAGCTGGCTGATGTTGGGGAGCCCCTTCCTACTCTTACGGGGCCTCGTGTTCCCGTCTGCACAAAGGGAGAGGGCTGGGCAATGTGGTCTCTTGAGGGGCCCTTGCGAAGCTCCACCATTGTGATGGAGAGAGAGGGGTCTGAGTTTCTCACCTGGAACAACCCAGCTCCCCAGGTCTTGCTGGTGTCGCGGCACTCTGGCCTGCAGGCTTGCCCTCTGGCCCCTTGCCTGCCCTGGGCACCACAGGCCACCTCCCAGCTGCCCACTCGCCTCCTTCCCACCCTCTCCTCAGCGCCGCTGCAGCCATGGCGGGCATGAAGACAGCCACCGGGGACTACATCGACTCGTCCTGGGAGCTGCGGGTGTTTATAGGAGAGGAGGACCCGGAGGCCGAGTCTCTCACCCTCCGCGTCACAGGGGAGTCACACATCGGTGGGGTGCTCCTGAAGATTGTGGAGGAGATCAGTGAGTGCCCACTGCCCCCGCTGCCCACCGGGTCCCCCAGCGCTTCCGGGCTGGCCCTGCTGCGCGGCTCTCGATAATGGAGTCACGGTGACTCAGGCACCAGCTTAATCATTTGGTTCCAAAAAAGACATTTCCCCAACTCAACTTCCCCTCCTTCCCACTGTCGTCCTGCCCTTCCTCCATGCCAGCTGGTTCTGCTAAGACCCCAAGGACCAGACCCGGCCACGGTCCTCTGGGCCAGGAGGGGCCTTGCCTGGGCTGAGGCTGAGGTCCCATTCTGGGGGTCAAGGGGAGGCCAGAGGGGGCTCCTGGTGACTCAGGGACCTGCTCCCACGCCCTGTCCCTGGGCGGAAGCCCTCAGCATGCTGGTGACAGGCCCCAGCCTGGGTGGGACGGCCCTGCCCCCACAGGAAGTTACAGCAGAGCCTCCTGTGGTATCAACCCTGGAGGGGAGCAGGGCCAGCGACAGGGGGCTTCTCATCATCGCCTCTCCCTGCTGGGGTGGGGGCTGCCCCTTCCTGGGAGGGCGGCGGGCTGGCTCTGATAGCCAGAGCCGGAAGGCAGGCCCACGATAGGCCCAGCCAGCCTGTGACCTGGGCCCCTGCGGGTGCAGGGTGGGGGCGGGCTGCCTCAGACCCATCCAGCCCTGGCCCCGCCACGTGCGGCCCAGGAGGGAGGTCAGTGGCTTGTGGAGAGTGTGGGCCCCCCCGGACCTCCTGGCCACAAGGCTGAGGTAGTGAGGGGAGCCTCCAGAAGGCAGGGCCCCAGGAGGTTGTGAAAGCAGAAGTGGGGAGCAGAGGGTCCCCCAGGAGACTGGGTGACGAGACTCAGGCAGGCCTGGCCGAGCAAGGCAGAGAGGGTGAAGACCAGGTGCCCCCAAGAGAAGGCCCAGCTTGCCCCGGGGGACGGTCCATGGCAAAGCAAGAGGACTCAACAAGGAGCACGCAGGTTGCATGCTCCTTGTTGGGTCCAGAGTCAGGCCTGAGTACATGCTAAGTCGTGTCCAACTCTTTGCAACCCCATGGACTGTAGCCTGCCAGGTTCCTCTGTCCAGGGGATTCTCTGGGCAAGAATACTGGAGTGGTTGCCATTTCCTCTTCTAGGGGATCTTCCAGACCCAGGGATCGAACCTGTGTCTCTTTTTGTCTCCTGAACTGGCAGGTGGATTCTTTACCACTAGCGCCACCTGGGAAGCGCCCCCCAGAGTCAGGCAGAGCAAGGTTAAGAGGAGCCCCTGGGGGGCTGGGACTCAGGATTGTTGCATTCATAGTCCCAGAGCTGGGCACGTAGGCAGGCGAACAAAGTTTTCTGGAATGATCGAAGCCAATGGATGTGCTCCTTCGCCAGTGGCTTGTGGGTTTCTGGTCTGGGGCTCACGGCAGAAAGACGAAGCCATAGATTAGATGAGACCGGCCCCCCTTCACCCTGGGAAAAGGCATGCAAGGAGGGAGAAGAAGGTCCTCTTCCTGAACCTGTGGGGACGGACAGGGGCCGGCCTGGAGAGAGAACAAGGGCAGAGGGTCAGGAGGAGACAGGGAGTGGGTGCCACAAAACCAAGAGCAGAGTGAAGGCGCCGCGGGGTGACTCCTGGGCAGGAGCGGGGTGACTCCTGGGCAGGAGCAGGCTGGAAGGAAGTGGAGCTGGGGAAGGGGACGGGACCACTCCCCAGGAAGGGCTCTGACACTAGGGGACTCTCATTCGCGCTCACCTGGCACCAGTTCAGACTCCTGGGGGGAGGATCAAGAGGGGAGTGTGTGTCTTCTGTCACTGGCCGCGTGAGACCTAGAGGCGCTCACATCTCTAACCGAAAGCCCGTGCTCTGTACTGATGCGGCCACATGCCCGTGTCACAGACACCTTGCACTCGCCACGTGGCGGCAGGCCCTGCTCACTGTCCATGGCTGCTCACATCTCAGGAACTAGAAAACTGAGGCTCAGAGAGGTTCAGGTCTTGGCCAAGGTCACAGAGCCAGAAACCACTCGCTCTTCACGGGGCGCCTGCTGCTGTGTGCTCGGCATAACTCCCAGGCCTCCCGAGCTCCCAGAAATGCCAGAGAGAAGCCTTGAAGGCGGGGCTTGCGAGAGGACACAGGAGGTGCTGCATGGGGAAGCCCAGTGCCCTGGAATATGAGAGGCGGGGTGCTGGGTTCTGGGCTGGGGGCTCCCCCGGGGAAGTGACTCCCCTCCGTAGCAGCTGAGCCCAGGGGACAAGCAGGTTAGCCAGCAAACGGCCGTCCTGCCACGACCTCAGTCCTAGGCCCCCAGCCTGGCCCTGCTCCTGGCCTGGGCCGGGGAGGCGGTGCTCACCACCTCTGGATCCCAGGCTTGTGCTCAGCGCTGGGGGCAGGGCCCACCCAGGCTGACACGGTTGCCCTTGCCTGTGGCCCCACAGAACGCAAGCAGGACTGGTCAGACCACGCCATCTGGTGGGAGCAGAAAAGGCAGTGGCTGCTGCAGACCCACTGGACGCTGGACAAATACGGGATCCTAGCCGACGCCCGCCTCTTCTTCGGGCCCCAGCACCGGCCTGTCATCTTGCGGCTCCCCAACCGCCGCGCCCTGCGCCTCCGCGCCAGCTTCTCCCAGCCCCTCTTCCAGGCCATGGTGGCCATCTGCCGGCTCCTCAGTGAGTCGCCGGGTGGCCCCCATGCTGCCCCCTGCCAGGGTCCAGCCAGGGGGAAGGTCCCCTCCCTTACCAGGCCCAGCCGCTATCACATCATCCTAGCCGAGCTGTCGTTCCCCATCCATCTTGGGGGTCTCGGACCCGCCCCAAACTGCCCATGGTGGGGCGGGAGGTCACAGGGCAGGACCCTGGCCCCCCTTGAGGCCCCGGCTCCCCTCAGGTATCCGCCACCCTGAGGAGATGTCTCTGCTCCGCGCTCCTGAGAAGGAGAAAAAGAAGAAGAAAGAAAAGGAGCAGGAGGAGGAGGTGTATGACCTGACCAAGGTTGTCCTGGTCGGGGGTGAGTGCAGGCTGGGGCAGCCCAGGGATGCTGCAGGCGGGGGGCCCGGGAGAGGCCTGGGTGGGTGGGGGCTACCGGGCCTGACTGAACCCCACCTGCACTCCAGGCGTGGCCCCTGCGTCATTCCGGGGGATGCCAGCCCACTTCTCAGACAGCGCCCAGACGGAGGCCTGCTACCACATGCTGAGCCGGCCGCAGCCCCCACCGGACCCCCTCCTGCTGCAGCGCCTGCCCCGGCCCAGCTCCCTCTTGGACAAAACCCAGCTCCACAGCAGGTGCGTGGCCCACTGGGTCTGCATGTGCCCTGGCGTCCCATGCCACGTGTCCTGCTCCCAGAGCCCCCTCCCCCTCCCCGCGGCCTGCTGGCCCTGTCCCCAGCTCTCATTTTCTATGTGTGCGCTTGCCGCTGAGCCAGCCCAGCCCCCTCCACCACCCCGCTGCCCCCGGCTTAGCCCTGCCCCTTGCCCCCCCCAACCCCCCACCCCATCCTGCTGCCCCCAGCTCAGCCCTGCCCCTGCCCGTCCCCGCGGACCCCCGATCCTGTCCTGCTGCCCCCGGCTCCGTCCTGACCCCCAACCTGTGCTCTGGTCCAGGTGGCTGGATTCGTCGCGGTGCCTCATGCAGCAGGGCATCAAGGCCGGGGACACGCTCTGGCTGCGCTTCAAGTACTACAGCTTCTTCGACCTGGATCCCAAGGTGGGCCAGGTCAGGGAGAAGGGAGCCTGGGTCAGTGGGACACGGGGGACCTCGCATCGGAGGTCTGGGCTTCGTGAAGGTTAGACACTTGTGGGAGTCTGTCCAGCTGTCCGTTTGTCGGTCCACACCCCCATTGGTTAGCTCCACCAACGTGGTGCTGGGCCCCCATGGATGCCAAGGCCTATTCCTCAAGGGTTATCAGGTAGAGACAGCTCAGGGTAGACCGTGGTAGGTGCTGGGAAGCCTGCTCCGGTGAAAGACGCCTGCACCTGGGCTCAGGGAAGGCTTTCTGGAGGCAGCAGCACTGGGACCTGCAGGAACTAGGCCAGGTGAGGGGTGAAGCTTTGCAGGCAGACACCTGTGTGTATCGCTCCCTGCCTGCCTGCCGAAGGCATGGAAACAAACAGGCTCCATGCATCTGGACTCCGAAGCCCCACTTCTCTGTCCCCCCTTCCCTGCAAAGCTTGCAAGCATCGTTGTCTACAGAACCCTGGGGTGCAGTGTCCTTGCTCCCCGGAAGCCTTTCCTGTGGGTACTCCTTGATGCCCTCTGTCTCCTCAGCCAACTCCCTCTTCCTTCCCCGTCCTGTGGAGGTGACCAAGCCCTCCATGCTGTTTTGTTTCTGGCTGTACTGCTCTTAGGGCATGTGAAATCTTAGTTCCCCGACCACGGATGGACCTCGTGGCCCCTGCAGTGGAAGCGTGGAGTCTTAACCACTGGACCGCCAGGGAAGTGCCCCAGTCCACTTCTTACTTGATCCCCACACGCTCGGGGGTCTGCAGCTGCCCTGCCCCTCTGCCCTTCCTCCTGTCTCCACAGCCTCTGGGAGTTGCGGGCTCCAGGGCTCCATCTCCAGCCTCCACTCTCCACCCTCTCTCCCAGGAAGCTCCAGCCTCCTCTCTCCACCCTTTCTCCCAGGAAGCTCCAGCCTCCTGGATTTAAGGATCATCTCTGTGCTCTTGAAGCTCTCAATTTTACCGCCTCCAGCCCAGACCTTTCTCCTTGAGCTCTAGACTCTCATGTCCAAGCCCTAGACTCTTGTGTCCAACTGGCCATCTCTGCCTGGCACCTAACAGGCATCTCAGCTTCTGTTTGAAACAAAACTCTTGATTCCCTGTCTGCCCAGCGCTTCCTCCTACCACAGACTCATGGCAAAAACCCTGCACTTACAATTCTCTTGTGGCTCCCAGGCTCTAGATGCAGGCTCGGTAGTTGTGGTACTCAAACTTAGTTGCACCATGTAGAATCTTTCTGGACCAGGGATCGAACTCATGTCTCCAGCATCAACAAGCAGATTCTTATTCACTGCGCCACCAGGGAAGTCCCATTGTAATTATTTAAGCGTTAATAACCAGTCCATTATTTTTTATTAAACTTTTGGTTTTGAGGTAACTGAAGATTCACTCACAGACAGTTGTAAGAACCAATACATGAGATCCCAGACACCTGGGACTCATTACCCAGTTACCCTCAACCAGTATCATGACCAGGACCTTGACCTGATACAGTCAAGACACAAGACAGTTCCCTCAATCAATTGTCCCGCAAATCCATTTTTTAAATATGAAAAGCAGTCTTTTCTCTCTGCCTACACTCACACCATTTCCTACACTCTTTATCCCAGTGTATAGATTCGGATTTCCAGCTGGTATCATTTTCTGTCCGCCTGAAGGACTTCCTTTAACATTTCTTTTCAAGCTGATCTATTGGTGATGAATTCTTTCAGTTTTTGTTCGTCTCTATAAGTCATTATTTTGCCTGTGATTTTGAAAAATACTGTTCTTTGGTTTAGCGTCCTCGGTCGATGTTTTTTTTTTTCCTTAAAAGTACTGCCTCACAGTCTTGTGGCTTGTTCCTTTGTAGGTAATGTGTCTTTTTCTGACTGCTGTTATGGTTTTCTCTTTACCACTGGCTTTAAACAATTTGATGATCATGTGCCTTGGTTTGCTTCAGGTTTCTCATGCTTGGGGTCCATTGAGCCTCTGGAATCTGAGTTTGTAGTTTTTGTCAAATTTGGAAAATCTTTGACCTTTATTTTTTCATGTATCTTTTCTGCTCCTCTGCTAATCTGATTACATGACTATTAGACACTGGAAATGGTCCCATAGTTCACAGATGTTCTGTTTAGTTTTTTTCTTTCCCCCAGTCTTATTTTCCTGTGTCTCATTTTGGATAGTTCTATTGCTCTGTCTTCAAGTTTACAAATCTTTTCTTCTCCCTTGTCTAATCTGCCATTAATACCCTGCCTAGAAGTTCAATTTGGACCTTTTTAACATTTTCCATCTCTCCTTAACATGCTTTCCTCTATCTTCTTGAACATACAAGATATATTTAAAATAACATTTTAGGAACTTCCCTAGCAGTCCAGTGGTTAAGAGTAAACCATCCCTGGGTAGGGAACTAAGATTGTGTATGCCGCATGGCCAAAAAAATAAAAACGTTTTAGTGTTTTTGTCTACTAATTCTATTATCTGTGTCTTTTCTGGATCTACTTCTATTGATTATCTCCTAATTATGAGTTGTATTTTTCTGCTTCTTTTCATGCCTGATAATTTTTAATTTGATACCAGACACTACAAATCTTACGCTCTTATGTGCTGCATTTTTTAAATACTTAAAAATCTTATTTGAGGATAAAGTTAAGACACTTGGAAACAGTTTGATCCTTCTAAGGTTTGCTTTGAACATTAACAATTATAATTTATAATAATTAACTGGGACTTCCCAGGTGGCCAATTGGTAAAGAATCTGCCTACCAATGTAGGAGACGTGAGAGATGTACGTTCAATCCCTGGGTCAGGAAGATCCCCTGGAGTAGGAAATGGCAACCCACTCTAGTATTCTTGCCTGGAAAATTCCATGGACAGGGGAACCTGGTGGACTGTAGTCCATGGGGTCACAAAGAGTTGGACACAACTGAGCATGCACAAAGGCAAAGGCAATTATTAATTAGACTGGACAAAAATTTACCCTATTTCTGGGGCAAGAGCCTTCTGAGTATTCTGATGTTATATATATATGATGTTTTTCTAATCTCTGTTTGGAATATGAACTATTCCTACCCTGAAATGAGCTCTGGCAAATGTCCACGTGTGACTTTCAGTGTTTTCTTCCATCAGCCTTGGGTTGTTCCCTTATACACACACATATACTTATTAATCAGCTAAAGACTCGAAAGGAGCCCTCTGCTGATTCTATGCAGAACTTTCTGTGCAGTTCTCTCCTCTGTAGCACTCTGCCCTGTGAATTCTAGCTGCCTTGGACTCTCCAAATTCTCAACTGCACCTGCTCACCTCTCACCTCGGGGAATATGCTGGGCTCCATTTGGGGTCCTCCTCTGGCCTACAGCATTCACACTTGCTCCAGGTGGCAAGCTGGGGATATCTCACCATTCATTCACTTGTTTCATAGCGATTCATCATTGCTGTACAGGGTGATCTGTTGTCCAGTATCTAAAATCCATTTGGTCTTTGTTGTTTTCTTTGTTTTGTAAATTAAATGTTTGTTTGTTTTTTTTTTTTGGCTGCACCTGTGGTGTGTGGGATCTTAGTTCCCTGAGCAGGGATCAAATCTGTGACCCCTACAGTGGAAGCACAGAGTCTTAACCACTGCACCACCAGGGAAATCCCTTAAATTTTATTTTTAATCAAAGTAACAGCTTAAAAAAAAACAAAATAAAACCAAAGTAACAGCTTAAGGAGTTGAATAGTCCCAGTAGTAATAACAACAACAGAAAAACAGTTCCTTACTCTACCTCTCCTTATCCCAGATTTCTGATCCCTAGAGACTGTAGGTTTTAAATCTTTAGCTTTTTATTCTAGTGTTTACCTCTATATGACAAGCTTAGATATGTCTATTCCCTTGATTTTTTTTTTCATTCCATGAATTATCTATTCACTTTGTGTGAAGGATGAAAATTTAGCTGTCTTATATCCTCCCTCCTTCCCCTACAACATACACCTCTTTTACATCTTTCCAACTGAGCTGTGTTGTAGTTTTTAGTTAAAACAAATGAGTGTGGTTGTAAATGGTGACACATATAAATAGCGTTCTGAGCTAAGCCACAGAGTGACTATACTTCCTTCCTTGGTTTATTTATTTTCTGTTAATTGTCTGTGTTTAGTTGCTCAGTAGTGTCCGACTTTTTGCAGCCCATAGACTGTCGCCAGGATCCTCTGTCCATGGAGATTCTCTGGACAAGAATACTGGAGTGGGTTTCCACGCCCTTCTCCCGGGGATCTTCCCAACCCAGGGATCAAACCCAGGTCTCCCGCATAGCAGGCAGATTCTTTACCATCTGTTAATTGTCTGTGCACAATTAGAAGTAAGACACCAAAAGGCTCTCTGGACACTCTCTGTGAATCTGTGGCCTGCCATGGGAGTTCTTCAGAGTGATGAGGTGGGATGGTCCATAACCGAGTCCCTCCAACGCTGCAGCTGGAGCACAATGCCCCTTTCAAAATGACTGGTTACTTTAGGATATCAGTCAGTGTTATATCTTGGTGAGAACTGTGGAATGGTAGCAATCTAGACCCGTTGATCGACTGTTGTCCTTGAACTTCCCTTCACTATTTCCTGGTAATTCCTATAGTTGACTTCTTGATTCCTGGATCTCATTTTCCTTTTTCTTGACTGACTCCCTCATGTCAATGGAGCATATATTTAATGACTTCCCCTAAAATGGCAAAATGGTAATAGCTTTCCCTAAGTAGTTTGAAATCCTGTGTGTTTGAAAAGGTTGCTGGTCTACCCTCACTCACATGAAAGTTTGTATAAGTCTAGGTTTGAAACATTTTCCTGCCAAATTTTGAAGCAACCTTCCCATTGTCCTTGAGTTTCTAATGTTTCTGTTGAATCCAAATCCATTTAATTTTCAGTCTTTCCATATGTGACCCTTTCGATTTTTCTTGGAGGGGTAGGAGAGGCCCCAGAAACTTAAGAATCTTTTTGGGAGTCGCCTAGTGGTCTAGTGGTTAGGATTCAGCAATTTCACTGCCATAACCTGGGTTCAATCCCATGTCAGGAAACTGAGATCTTGCAAGCCACGCAGCACAGCCAAAACAAACAAACAAAAAAAACACAAAAGAATCTTTTCCGTATCTCTTGATGTTTAAAAAATCTGTCAACAGTATGTCCTCGTATGAATCTTTCTTCTTTGATTGTCCCACACACTTGCTGAGCCCTTTCAGATCAGAAGCCTGGGTCCTTGAGTTCTGGAAACATGATCTATACAATCTCTTTAATAATTCACTCCCTTCCATTTTTCTGTTTTTTTTTTTCCTCTTGGAACTTAGTAAATATTATACCTCCTGGATTTATTTTACAAGAAAAAATTGGACATTTATCTTTTCTATCCTTTTTTATGTTTTTTGTCTTTTTGTTCTACTTTCTGGAAAGTTCCTTGACTGATCTTCCAAATTATCTATTGACTTTATAATTTCTGCAACTGTCTTTTTAAATTTTAAGAGCTCTTATTTTCTGACTGTCCCTTTTTAGTGTTTTTTATTTTATTTTGCTTTTTTACTGTAACATACATTTAGAAATATTCACAAATGTTACCAACATATCAAGCAACAGAACTTTACCAGTGTTCAGAATCCAAGCAGTATCTCCCACAGGGGGAGCCATTAATGTTACTGCTAACGCCATAGATTAGTTTTGCCCATATTTGAAATTTACATAAAGGAAATCACACATTCTATATACTCTTTTGTGTCTGTTTTTTTCACTCAGCATTATGCTTGTATGATTCATCCATGTTGCATATAGGGTAGCATATTTCTCATTGGTGTGTAATATTTCAGGCTGTCAATATACCACAGTTGATTTTAATTTTCCATTCTATTATTTTATTATTATTATTATTAATTTTGGGTTGCACTGGTTTTTCACTGCCGTGTGTAGACTTGTGGGCTCTAGAACGTGGCCTCAGTAGTTGTGGTGCATGAGCTTAGTTGCTCCATGGCATATGAAATCTTCCCAGACCAGGGATTGAATTCGTGTCCCCTGCATTGGCAGGAGGTCTCATATCCAGTACACCAGGCAAGTCCTCCATTCTATTGTTGATGGGCATTGCACAATTTTTAGATTGGGCTATTATGAATAGAAGCACTATAAATATTCCAGCATATGTCTTTGGTGAACATATACCATATTATCTGTAAGGTATACTACACCAAGAGGTGGAATTTCTGGGTTGTAGGGCAGGCACTAGTTTGAAAAGTGAAAGTGTGTCCTATTCTTTGTGACGCCATGAACTGTAGCCCACCAGGCTCTTCTGTCCATGGAATTCTCCAGGCAAGAATACTGGAGTGGGTAGCCATTTCCTCCAGGGGATCTTCCCAACCCAGGGAATGAACCTGGGTCCCCTGCATTGCAGGTAGATTCTTTACCATCTGAGCCACCAGGGGTTATGGGGCAGGCACTGGTTTAGCTGTAGTAGATAACTACACCCCCATACACCCCTACTGGCAGTGTATGAGAGTTTCAACTGTTGCACAAATTCACCAGTACATGATATTTCCTACCTTTTCCATCTTAGCTATTCAGGTAGGTATGTAATAGTATCTCATATGGTATTTTGTTTGTTTATTCAAGCAGTTTTACTGAGATATAACTTATATACCATAAAAACCACCCACTGTAAGAGGTTTATTTTTAGCAAGTTATATAGCTATGCAACCATCACCACAATCCAATTTTAGAACATTTCCATCACCCCAGAAAGTTCTCTAGTGCCAATTTGCAGTCATTCCTTCTTCCACACCCAAACCCAGGAAACCACTGATTTGATTTTTATGTGGGTTTAATTTACATTTCCCTAATGACTAATCAAGTTGAGAACTTTTTCATATGACTGTTAGCCTTTTGGATATCCTCTTTTTTTTTTGGATATCCTCTTTTGTGAAGTTTCTGTCCAATGTTTTACCAATTTCTACACTGAGGTACTTATCTTTTTCATATAGCTTTGTAGGAGTTCTTCATATATTCTGTACAGAGTACTTTGACAGATAAATATATTGTGAATGTATTTTCACAAAGCACAGAATATTTTGCCTTTTCATTCACTTAGTAGTTTATTTTGAGGAACACGAGCTCCTAATTTTAATATATTCTGAGTCATATTTTTGTTTTATGATTAATATATTTTGCATCCTGTTTAAGAAATCTTTTATTCTAAAATTGCACAGATGTAGTCCTATTTTTCTCTAAAGATTTTACTGTTTTCACTTTGATATTCAGATCTGCAACTCAACTGGAACTGATATTTTTATGTGGTGAGAGGCAGAGATACAAATACTTTACATTTTTTTAATTAAAAAATTTTTTTTTACCTTGTGGGTATCCAATTGACCCAGGTCCATTTATTGAAAAGAACATCCTTTCCCCAGTGATGGCAAGATCTCCCTTGTCCTAAGATGAATATATATGAGTCTCTCTCTGACTCTCTTTTTAAATATTAAAAAAAAATTATTTGGAAGTGCCGGGTCTTAGTTTGCAACATGCAGGACCTTTGATCTTCATTGCAGTATGCGAGATCTTTATTTGCAGCATGTTAACTCTTAGTTGTAGCATGTGGGATCTAGTTCCCCGACCAGGGATGGAACCTGGGCCCCCGGCACTGGGAGCACAGAGTTTCAGCCACTGGACCACCAGCAAAGTCCCTCTCTCTAACTCTCTTTGATTCCATTGATCAATTTGTCTCTGTCAATACCATGTTGTCTTAATTACTGTAACTTTATGATTACATTCCTTTTCAAAATAGCCTCCTGTTCTTGTTTTATGAGTGCAGAATTTTGTCTCTGTAAGGATTTCAACTAGTGTTTGAAGTTTTTTCTGCTCTCTACATTGTCTTTATTTCCTCCAAGTTCTTTTTTCTCCTTACTGTAGTTCATGCCAGCAGCTTTTGTTAAATGTGGATAATCCCTGCCTGCCCTTTCATATTTAGTAAGGCTCTAAGAAGCCAATTAGAAACTCTGAGTGGATGAATAGGGCTTGGCATTTGGGAGGGTCTCCTGGGGAAGATGGGGCAGGAATGCCCCTTGTTATGGGGGGTTTCTCTTTGGCTTCTCAGCAGTGAAAGCTCTGATCTCCTGACTGGGGAATAGAAGGCTCATTGCCAATGTCTTTGATGGCAAATGAAGGGCTGAGGGTGTCTCATCTTTCAAAATGCCAACTTTCTCTTCATTCAGCTGTTTTCAGTACAACGTACTCCCACCCAGCTGTGCCGGGAGTGCCAGATGCACTGGCTCAGCATCTTGAGAGAGTAAATCTCTGGTTTCTACCAGGTGCCAGCTGGGAGCAGGGAGTCACTCGGCTGCAGGGAGTAGGGAGGGACCGTTCCATTTACAGACTTTCTGTGGTCCTCATTTGAGCCCACCCTCACCTCCCAGAAAGGCTTTCCCGGTGGCTCAGACAGGAAAGAACCCACCTGCAATGTAGGAGATGAGGGTTCAATCCTTGGTGGTTTGGGAAGATCCCCTGCAGAAGGGTGTGGCAACCCGCTCCAGTATTCTTGCCTGGAGAATTCCATGGACAGAGGCGTCTGGTGGCTACAGCCCATGGGGTCATAAAGAGTAGGACACGACTGAGTGACTGACACCTTCCCCTCCCAGACCTGAGCCTGTCTGCCACATGAACTGGGATGCCTGTGTTCAGATCTTAGTTCTTTTTGCTGTTTGCTTTCTGATTTTTTCCAAACTCACCAGTGCCTTTGCCATAGAACAAGAGAGGGAAAAGAGTGTGAGAACCCAGCTCTCCCTCCCGGCAGCTCAGTCCCTGTCCATGTGTTTGCTTTTCATCTTCCAAAATTTTGTTGATATCTCTCAACCTGCTGTAGTCCCCTCTCTCTTCTTCATCCTTTTGCCTTTATCCTTGTTATGCCTTTGCTATTGATGTTGGTGGGTTTCAAAGGGAGTGCGGGCTTAGTCTTACTTCTGTGGGTAAATGGGGTTGCCCCTTTGAGCTCCCTGCTCCTTCTCTCTGGAATGTTCCTCCTACCACGCTCCTCGTCAGCGGCTCCTTGTCATTCCCAGATGTCAGTGCAGCAAGCCACCTCCCCAGGGAAGCCTTCCCGGAATGCTTCCTTCTGTGGAGTAGCAGCCCTCCCCAGTCCCGCACCCTAGTTCCATTCTCTCTCATCACCATCAAGCTCCTGGGCTTCTTGCCTGGGCACATGAGTGAGCCCCTGGTTTGGAAGTTACTTCCTTTATCACTTTGAATCACTTATTTATTGAGTGGTTTACTCTGTCCCCCACCCCCCGGCCCTTCACGCAGGGCACACAGTGGATGAATACTCAATAACTGCACAGAAAGGTTTAGAGGGAAGAAGCCTGCCTGGGCAGATGGGGTTGGCAGGCTGGGGTTGGGGTCTGCTGCCCATGTGGAACCACTCCAGGAGCTTGCACAGCACAGGCTGGGCTGAGGCCGGAGGCTTGCGGGGAGCTGGGTGCATGGGGTGCTCAGGACAGGTGTGACCCAACCAACCCAGCCTCCCCCTCCCTCCAGACAGACCCAGTGAGGCTGACCCAGCTATACGAGCAGGCTCGGTGGGACCTGCTGCTGGAAGAGATTGACTGCACTGAGGAGGAGATGATGGTGTTTGCAGCCCTACAGGTGCCGGGCAGGCCGGGGGACCCCGGGGGCTGGGTGCGGGCCAGGCCCAGGGCAGGGTCTTCCAAAGGGAACCCTGCATCCAGGGCAGCCCAGCTGAGGGCACTGTTGGGCGAATGGGCTGCCGGCTCAGCTGTCCCCGGCCACGTGTCCCCTCCAGTATCACATCAACAAGCTGTCTCAGAGCGGGGAGGTGGACGAACCGGCGGGCACCGATGCAGGGCTGGACGACCTGGATGCAGCGCTGAGCAACCTGGAAGTGAAGCTGGAGGGGTCGGCACCCACGGACGTGCTGGTGAGCAGGGGCTCTGGGCAGGGGCTGGGGTCAGGGCCGAGCGCAGGGGCTGGGCGCCCCCGCTAACTCCTCTCCTCCCCAGGACAGCCTCACCACCATCCCAGAACTCAAGGACCATCTCCGGATCTTCCGGTGAGTCTGGGCCCAGCCTTGGCAGCCCTGCTGGAGCAGGGCCCAGTGCGGAGAGAGGATGGGAGGGAGGGAGGGGGCCTGTCCTGAACCTCGTGCCACACCCTCAGGCCCCGGAAACTGACTCTGAAGGGGTACCGCCAGCACTGGGTGGTGTTCAAGGAGACCACCCTGTCCTACTACAAGAGCCAGGACGAGGCCCCCGCGGAGCCCATCCAGCAGCTCAACCTCAAGGGTGAGTGATAGCGGTCTGCAGGACCAGGGCAGGGGCGGGCCAAGGGCGGGCAGGGGCCTCACCTGGCCCACCTGGGACTGGCCAGGTGAATGCTCCCACATCTCCAACTAGGGGCTGGAAGATGCCCTCTGACCTGAGGCCACTGTGCAGGGCTGCCATTCACTCAGGGCCCTCGCACCAGGGCTCCCCTCCCCAGCCCCCTAGCCCATCCCTTCTTCCTCCAGGTTGTGAAGTGGTCCCAGATGTCAACGTCTCAGGCCAGAAGTTCTGCATCAAACTCCTGGTGCCCTCCCCTGAGGGCATGAGTGAGATCTACCTGCGGTGCCAGGATGTGCGTGAAGGGCAGAGACCAGGGCCCCTGGAGGCTAGAGCTAAACGGGCACTGGGCAGGACCAGACCAGGGGGGCATGGGGCGGGGCCAGGCCAGGGGCAAGGGGCGGGGCCCGGCCTGGGGCAGGGCCCTCACCTCCCTCCCCCGCCCTTCCCACCCCAGGAGCAGCAGTATGCCCGCTGGATGGCCGGCTGTCGACTGGCCTCCAAGGGACGCACCATGGCGGACAGCAGCTACTCCAGCGAGGTGCAGGCCATCCTGGCCTTCCTCAGCCTGCAGCGGACAGGCGGCGGCAGCGGCGGCGGGGGCTCTGGCAACCATCCCCAGGGCCCCGATGCCTCTGCCGAGGGCCTCAACCCTTACGGCCTTGTGGCCCCACGCTTCCAGAGAAAGTTCAAGGCCAAGCAGGTGCCAGGGAGAGTGGGTGGTGGGACTGACCAGAGGGTTTACCTGGCCAACCTCGGCCCCTGGATCTCCACAGAGCCTTCCCTTGGAAATGCACGCACTCACTCACTCCTTCTCCCTCCCGGGTCCTGAGACTGAGTGTAACCCTCTGGGAGGGGTCACAGTCCAGCTGCCCTGTCCTCCTCAGGGCCTGGCTCAGCTCATATGGCTGAATGCAGACAGGGTGCACTCCGGTGGCCCCACGCTGGGCACTGTCCCCACCCCAGGCTCCACATCCTGTCTCCTTGATGGGGACAGGCAGGGGGTCTCAGGGACCTTGGCAGCCCCTCACCAGCATGGTCCTGCAGCTCACTCCACGGATCCTGGAGGCCCACCAGAACGTGGCCCAGCTCTCGCTGTCTGAGGCCCAGCTGCGCTTCATCCAGGCCTGGCAGTCCCTCCCCGACTTCGGCATCTCCTATGTTGTGGTCAGGTAGGAGCCCCACCCCAGCCTGCTCTACCAGGCAGGGCCCTCCCCTGCTGCCTGGGGGCAGCGCCTGAAGCCTTCCTTCCTGTCCTCTGGGGGGAGGCCTTACTGAGGGCAGCCCATGTGCACCCCCTCCATCCTGCACCTGTGCAGCAAACACTAGAGAGCGATTAGGCCGAGAGAGCGGGTGGCCCCCTGCACCCATCCCAGCCCTGCCACACACCGTTCTCTCTCTGGACCTTGGGCAGCTGGTCTATAGGGCAAGGCTGGGTGGCTGTTATGAAGGGAGCACCCCCTTTGACTGCCCACTTTCCAAGCCTGTATAGACAGGAACAAGCTGAGGATGATGCTAAGAGAAAAAGTTCCGATTGAAAGGCATGGACTATTTGCCTGATGCTGCTAAATGCTATCATTGTGATTACATCAGTGAACCCCCATTTTCCACATGAGGAACTAGAGACCCAGAGAAATTAAGGGACTAACTTGCCAGCTTGCTCCTGAGTGCCACACCAGGCTCTCTGGGTGGGCTCCGGGGCCATGCAGAGTGCGGGGGGAGTACCCCCCTCACACTCTCCTCTTGGGCACCAGGTTCAAGGGCAGCAGGAAAGACGAGATCCTGGGCATCGCCAACAACCGACTGATCCGCATCGATCTGTCCGTGGGTGACGTGGTCAAGACCTGGCGCTTCAGCAACATGCGCCAGTGGAATGTCAACTGGGACATCCGGCAGGTGGGCCCAGAGTGAGGGTGGGGGAAGGGACCTGGGACCACCAGGCCAGACCCTGCCAGGGCAAGGTACCAGCCCTCTGACCGCCCGCTCTGCAGGTGGCCATCGAGTTCGACGAGCACATCAACGTGGCTTTCAGCTGCGTGTCCGCCGGCTGCCGCATTGTGCATGAGTACATCGGGGGCTACATCTTCCTGTCCACGCGGGAGAGAGCCCGGGGGGAGGAGCTGGACGAGGACCTCTTCCTGCAGCTCACGGGAGGCCACGAGGCCTTCTGAAGCCTGTCTCACTGTCCCCGCCCGCTCACCACCTGCCATGACCACTCCTAAGTCCACACCCACTGGGACTCACTATCCACACCCTCTCCAGACATGCAACGACCGAGCTGGGCCCATTCACTCACTGTCACTGGCTTTGTGTAGACCAGGGTCCTGGCTGGGTCAGACTCTGCCATCCCCCAGGAGGGTGGGCCGTCATTTGCACAGCACCCACCCTTTGCTTGTCTGAGTGGCCAGGACCAACACCTCTGACCCAGATGAAGTCCCTGAGCACACGAGGAAGACTGGCTGCAGCCACGGGATGATGACTCATAGTTTCAAACCGGAGTTTCTTTTTTGTTATCTTTTTACATTTTTAAAAAAATAAATATTTTATTGTTGGGTCATCCCTCTTCCTCTGGAGCCGTGCTTGGGGTCTCTCTGATGCTCTGTCTCTTCATTACCAGCCAAGGAGAGGGGCTTTCCTGAGATAGAGAGGAGAGTTGGTTAGAGAAGGGAGAACTAAGTCAGTCTGGGGTTGCAAGCTGGGAAACAGGTAAGGGCAGAGGGCACAGGCTTCAGGCCCAAAGAACAGGGCTGGCTGGGGTGGTGGTTCTTACGGGTAGGGCGCAGCTGCAGGGCCTCCTTGAAATACTTGGGAGGCAGGACGCCGTCAGCATTCCCTGGAGTCAGGATCACCCCATTGGCAGAGCGAAAGAAGGGGATTCCATCTGCAGACAGAGCCAGACATGTGACTCAAGCCCTCTCAGAAGGCCTGGAGTGGTCCCTGCTGTGTCCAGACTCACCTGCCAGAGCCAGGGGCCCGTTGATGAACACAGCCACTTCACAATTGGGCCGCATGCCTGAGTGGACAATTGGAGCTGGGGCCTGGGGCGTCTGGATTGTAGTTATAGAACCTGGGTGGGCTGGGTCCTGGGCTCATTTCAAGGGGTGGGGAGGGGGTTTATTCCTGCATGCAGGCTATGGGCTGGCCCTGGACAAGAGGCTATGATCCTTGGAGTGGGACCTGGAAGGACAGATTGCGTCAGAGTAGCTTGGGGGAGGGGCACTGACCACTGATGACACCAGGGTCTCCAGGCAGTCCTGGGGCCAGGTGGATGTGTGTCCTTCCCCGGCAGGATAGGCCCTTGAGCAGGATGGATGGCCAGTGCTGCCGGAATGTGCCATGGACGAGCAGCAGGGGCAGGGCCTGCGGGGTCTCCAGCAGCTCCAGCTCCAACTCAGGCACCTGGGATGAATGCGGGGGGGAAGGGCGGCAGTGACCCTCCCCTCACAGGCAGGGGTCTCACATGGCTCTGCCACTTGTCCCCTTAGTACCCACCTGCAGGGAATGACCCTGATTGGCCCGGATGAGGGGGCCGGTGCTGGGGTCCCCTGGCTGCAGGGCAAAGCGCTGCTTCCCATTGGTGTCCACCACGCGTTGAACATCTTCAGCTGAGAAGCTGCGGAACTGGGGCAGCTGCAGGAGGGCGTCCAGGGGCACGAAACCATCTGTGGGAAGGCAGGGTGGTAAGGAAATGACCTTGCTCCGGCCTGGGCCAGAGTTCACAAGGGGAGCCTCAGACCGCAAGACCAGAGCCTGTATGACCTTTAGAAAGTCTCCCCTTTCTGGGCCTCAGTCTCTCACCTTACATGAAATAGGCTCTGTCCCACATGAGACAGGACCCACCCTGTATCACGGAGGGTCACAAAGATCAAGGGACGCTTTTGAGGACAGAACCCGGCCCAGAGTGGACACTCAATAAACATCAGTTGCCCCATCACCCACTGTGCCCAATCTTGGCGTAAGTGTTTATTGGGCCACTGGGCTGGAGGTATCACCAGGCCTGGCCAGACACAGGCTCCTCTCCTAGTCCACCCTGGACATGATCCTGGACTCCGGGCCTCAGCTTTCCCTGTACATGGCAGGGATGTACCTTCTGTGCTGTCCCCACAGGACTGTGGTGGGAGCCACGGGGGAAGGTGATGACTGACCTGCTCACACTACTCCCTGGGCTCCAAGCACTTCTCGGCCCAGCCCCTAAGACTTTCACTTACCGGCCCCCATGGGAAGGCCCAGCTTCAGGGCCCCATGACGCAGGGCGTAGGACAGAGCCTTGGACAGCTGTACATCTCGGTCCTGAAAGAGCCCAGCGGTGACCCTTAGTCCCAGTGGTGACCCCGCCTGCCCAGCTGCTCACCCTGAAATCTGAGTGACCTGCTGCAGAAGGAGACCAGAGGGGCAGCAGTCCCTGTGCTCCTGGGAACAGTAGGACCCAGCAGCTCCCGCTCCCACGCCATCAGCATTTCCCAGGGAGTAGGGCTCAGAGCTGCCCTCCCCTGCCCTCCCACATTGGGAGCGGGGGGAGGGTGGAGAGGGGAGCACCTGTTCCCTGGGGGGTCTGTGAGCCCTTCTACCCTTGGGCCCAGCTGCTTCCCGCCTCCTTCCTCCAGAGGAGTTCATGGCCAAGACCTGTGGGGAGCAGTGACATGGGAGACAGTTAAGGCCCCTCCCACGTCCCCATGCTGCCCGGTGCCACAGAGCTTCAGCACGTGAGAACTGGGAGGGGGATATTCAGACCACTAAACTCACTTCCCACCCCAAACTCCCTGGAGCCGATAGGGAAACTGAGGCCCAGCAGGCAAGACTTGCCCAAGGTCACATTACGTCAGCCTGGGAATCCGAGACCCCGTGACCAAGGCTCGCTGGTCTGCTCCGCAAGGGGCGCCTCGCCGGCATCCAGGCTAAGGGGCGGAATTGTTTGGGCCGGCCAGACAGATGGAGCAGGGACAGACAGGAAGGCTCACCGACTCCGGGTGCGGGACAGCTGATTCTGGAGCCCTGAGCGCCGGAACCGGCCAATGAGAAGCCGAGAAAGAAGGGGGCAGGCACTTCCGCTCCGAGGAAAGGGGCGGAGCCTGCGGGAGAGTGGGCCGGTGAGTGCGGGCTAGAGGCTGGAGCTTCCGGACCGTGGGAGGGGTCCTGGCGTGTCTAGGGTTGGAGCCAGGACCGTCGGTTGCGGAGACAGGGGCATTGGGGGGAGGCAGGACCTTTGGTTTGGGGAGACAGGGGCACTAGGGGGAGACAGGACCCAGGACCTCTGGGTTGTAGGGATGCCGGGGAGTCTAAGAGATGTCTGGTCGCAGGAGCCTTGGAGCTCTTGCTGGGATGATAAGACATTTTACTGCCCAGGGAGTGGTCAGGGGGGTGCAGAAGGGCTGGGGATACCCTCAGGAAGTCTGTGATAGAGGGAGCTAGCTGCCGGGCCCAAGGGAGGCTGTGGGTCCCCCGAGGTGACAGGCTTGGCTGTGTCCTCCCCAGAACTGCCCTCTCCAGGCCATGGACCCTGAGGTGACCCTGCTGCTGCAGTGCCCACAGGGGGGGCTGCCTGAGAAGAAGGTACAAGCTGAGCTGAGCCCAGTCTATGACCGTCGCCCACTGCCAGGAGGGGACAAGGCCATCGCCGCGATCTGGGAGAGCCGGCTTCAGGCCCAGCCCTGGCTCTTTGATGCTCCCAAGTTCCGCCTGCACTCCGCCACACTGGCGTCCACTGGCTCGCCAGGGCCACAGCTGCTCCTGCGCCTGGGCCTTACTTCCTATCAAGCCTTCCTGGGGACCAACTGGGCCAGCTCAGCTGCCTGGCTGCGACAGCAGGGGGCCATCGACTGGGGTGACAAGCAAGCCTATCTGGCGGACCCTCTGGGCGTGGGCGCTGCACTGGCCACTGCTGACGACTTCCTTGTTTTCCTGCGCCGCTCTGGCCAGGTAGCTGAGGCACCTGGGCTTGTGGACGTGCCCGGTGGGCATCCTGAGCCTCAGGTGAGATGCCAGGCTGGGCACAGAGGCACAAAGACCCACAAAGCTCAGCTTTGTCTTCCTCATCTCTTAAAAGGGGAGTTGGCCTGGTGCTTCTCTGAAGTCTCTTCTTAGGGGTAGCCTCTCAGCCTCTCTGCTGAATCCTGCCCCAGACCCATGGGAAGCTAGGGAACTGGGGATGGGGGTGGGGATGGACAATCTAGCTGAACCTGTGGTTGCCCATCTGGAAAAAGAGGGCTAGGGTCAGAGAAAGTGGCCCTCAGGGCCAGTGAGTGTTGGGGGAAAGCAGGGCAGAAAGAGGGTAGCAGAGACTGAGCTTGACCTCTCACAGGCCCTGTGCCCAGGTGACAGCCCCCTGCACAAGGACCTCCCTGGGGAGCTGGTGGTACACGAGCTCTTCTCCAGTGTCCTCCAGGAGATCTGTGATGAGGTGAGTGAGGGGCAGGCAGAACAGAGTAGTGGGCAAGGAGGGAGGAGGTAGGACAAGCCAGAATTCCACAGGTCCAGACTGGCACATGGCATGTGGGATCTTAGTTTCCTGACCAGGGATTGAACCCAGGCCTTCGGCAGTGAGAGTACGGAACTCCTAACTACTGGACTGTCAGGGAAGTTCTAGGCATCTGGCATTGAACAAAGAGCTTGGCTTTGCAGCTAGGCACACTTGAAGTGGAATTCTAACCCTTTTCTCTATGTGCCTCAAGGTTTTCCTCCCTACAATGGGGATAATGATAAATGTCTTGCCTACTCTGCTGCCAGGTTTGTTGAAAAGAGGGGTAAATAGGAGTCCCAGTTACTAAATCAACTTCCCCTGGGTGACTCTGGGCAAACTGTTCCATCTCTCCAGTTCTGTTTTTCCCACATGAAATGAATGTGTCCAAGATCTGACTTTCTGTGACTCTTGGCACTTGAACTACAAACTGTAAAATGCTGTATTAGGGTAACATGCTGTTCTTCACTGAGGGGGCAGGGATGTGGGCATTGGGCACTGAGAGGTGGTACCCCTGGCCCCAGGTGAATGTGCCGCCACTCACCCTGAGCCAGCCGCTGCTGTTGGGCATCGCCTGCAATGAGACCAGTGCCGGCCGTGCCAGTGCTGAGTTCTACGTCCAGTGAGTGATCTCTGGGGGACAGAGTCCTGGGTCCTGGAGTAGGTGGGTGGTTGAGGGGCATGGCTGAGGGAGCTGGGGCTCCACAGGGACCCTCTGGGGCTAAGCACTCACCAGGCCACTCTCACATCCTGTCCAGGTGCAGCCTGACTTCTGAGCAGGTGAGGAGACACTACATGAGTGGGGGACCTGAGGCCCACGAATCCACAGGAATCATCTTTGTGGAGAAACAGGTTCGAGGTGGCAAGCAGCTGGATAAGCAGCTGGGTTGGGGCCTGCAGAGGCCTGGTGATGCACGTGTCTCCCAGGCCTGGGTCAGACAGGTCTCCCAGATCTCAGAGCTCTCCAGAGCCACAAGTCCTCGCGGGGTTGCCTTCAGCCCAAGGGAGAGTGCTGGAGACCTGCTCAGCCCCCTTAACATGAGGCTCTGAGGCTCAGGAACTGTGGGCACAGCTCCCACAAGAAACCTGAGGCTGAGATGTCTGGGTCTCACTGTCTCTCCCCACAGAGTATGCAGAGGTTGCAGGAGACTGAAATGTGGGCTGAGCTCTGCCCCTCAGCCAAAGGCGCCATCTTCCTCTACAACCGGGTCCAGGGAAGTTCCACCTGAGTCTCCTGGAGTTCCCAAGCCCTATCACCACAGCTCGGAAGACAATAAAGGACTTTATTCTTGGATTCCTTTGGCATCTGCTGTTTCCATGAGACAGAGGGGGCCACTGGGAGAGCCCAGGGTGGGTGAGAGAGACAGGACAAGTGACTTGGGTTAAAAAAAGGCCCAGCCTCAGTTTTCCCCCCTGCAAGCTGAGGGCCGTGCCCCTTTGCAAGGTTCCAGTGAGGTTCCAGGCTGACTGTGGGGTGGAAGAGTTTCCCGAATCTGCCTGCAATGCAGGAGACCCGGGTTTGATCCCTGGGTCTGGAAGATCCCCTGGAGAAGGAAATAGCTACTCACTCCATTATTCTTGCCTGGAAAATCCTATGGACAGAGGAGCCTAGCGGGCTACAGTCCACGGGGTCGCAGAGTCGGACACGACTGAGCGACTAATTTTCACACTTCACTTTACGGGTGGAAACTGCTTTGTGAAATGCGTCTCGGTGCAGAGTGGAGTAACAGCCATGTCCGAAGGAGTGAGCAACAGAGGCTGAACTGAAAGCCTCACTCAAGAGCAGGACCAGTCCTGCCGGCTTCCCGGGCGGGTCCCGGCGCCTCTCTGCAAGCCCTCCGGCCTGGGTGAGGCGTGAAAGGCCAAAGGGCGTGCGGAGGCGGGGCTTCGCCGAACGGACGCCCCTTCGGGCTTGTGGGCGTGTCTGGGTGTCTAAGCCAATAAGAGTGCGGAGGCGGGGCCTGGCTAAGAGCAGGAAATGGCGGCCGCCGCGGAGTCCGTGAGTGCAGTGAGGGCGGGGCTTGGTGTGGCTCCTCCTGCACCCGCCCCCCACAATACTCCCAGGGTGGGGAGGGGGTCTCCGAGTCCCGGGCTAGTGGTCCAGACTCCGAGACGAACGTGGAGGGCGGCCTTGGACGCACGGGACAGAGGCGGGAACGGGGCCAGAACACAGATCTGGTTTTCAGCAAGAAGGCGCCAAACGCCCCTGAGCCCCCCGGGCCTGCTTCAGTTTTCCTTCGCATTTAAACAGGGCCAGCACGCCCCCGCTCCTCATTCCCTCCGATTCAAGGGGTCCCATCCCACTCCTCTTTGTGGTCTCTTTTCACCAGCTCCCCGCCTGCCGCCATGCTGCCCCTGCGCCTATGCCGGCTGTGGCCCCTCAACCCTCCCATTTGGTTCTTCGCAGCGGCCGCCCGGCAGCGGTGAGTCGGGCCCCCGGGATCAGGCCCGGTCATTCAGTAGGTTTTTGTTGCTGGCCTGCCCAATTCTAGGCGCTGGGCTAGGTGCTGGGATAGCTCTGTGTCAGGCGCCTTACAGATTTGTCGGGTTACTCTCCCCTTCACTGCTGAAGACACAGTATCAGAGATTAAGGGATAACCCCTAAGGTCATACAGATCTGAAATTTGAACCCAAGTCAAACCTAGTGCCCTTCCTACAACTCAGGTGGTTGTTAAGCATCATTGTGCATAACACGGGGGGCCGGGGGCGGGGGGTGCGCTTACAAAATTGCAGATTCCTGGGTCCCACTTGGAGATTCTGATTTGCAGGAATGAGGTGGGGCTCAATAATTTTTTCTTTTTTTTTCTTTTGGGCGCACTGCAGGGCATGTTCCCCTGACCAGGGATGGAACCTAGGCTCCTTGTGGTGGAAGCCCTGAGTCTTAGCCACTGGATGGCCAGGGAAGTCCCAAGAATTTATTTTAAAAAACATGATCAAAACAAAAACCAAAATATAATTTTCAGGTGTTTCTGATGCAAGGAATTTGAAAACTACACTTGGAGACATTTTGATCTGCCCCACACCTGGAACACTCAAATAGGGAGGGATGATTTACAGAGATTATCCTTGGTATCTGGCTCAACCCTGAGCACCAGGATGCTGAGTCAAAGGGTGGCCCAAGTGGGTGGGGAAGGGGTATCCTGTGTCTTCCTTAGCCCTGGCAGGATTGGGCCTTTCTCCACAGGTCTGGCCCCAGTAACTACTACGAACTCTTGGGGGTGCAGCCTGGTGCCAGCGCTGAAGAAGTGAAACGAGCTTTCTTCTCCAAGTCCAAAGAGGTACCCGTGGTTTTAAGTGGAGAGGGGGAAGGGAAATCTGAGCCAGATGGGGTATGCTTCAAATTCTCAGAAATGGAGCTGAGAAGCTCACTCTGGCTGGTGCATATTCCCTCAGCATTCACAGGGAGGGGGAGGTGCCCCACGGGGAGAGATCTGCCCAGTGGGAGGAAAGGCTGGGGGGCAGGAGCCAGGAGGCCTGTCTGATGGGCTAGGCTTGGTTCCTTTGGCCTGCCTGCTCTTGAGAAAGCTGGATCCAGGACTTACAGTGAGAGCCAGGCAGCAGGTGGGAAGGACTTACACAAGGGGAGGAGGCAGAAGCCTGTGCTTCCTGACTCTGTGGTGTTTTACAGGGATGGGCAGGCCTGAGAGTGAGGCTCACTCCCCAGGCAGGGCCTCTGGGAATGGCATGAGCCCTTGGGGGTGGACATTATCAGGATGGGTCCCGGGAAGGGGCATGGAAAGGGAGATGAGGGGAGTCTTGCTCCACCCCAGCTGCACCCTGACCGGGACCCTGGGAACCCAGCCCTGCACAGTCGCTTTGTGGAGCTGAGTGAAGCATACCAAGTGTTGAGCCGTGAGCAGAGCCGCCGCAGCTATGACCACCAGCTCCGCTCAGCAGCTTCCCCAAAGTCTCCAGGAACCACAGCCCACCCCAGGTCTGCTCACCAGGCATACAGGTACAGTGGTCCAGCCCCCAGCTCACCACCTCCAAGTGTTGAGCCCTTTGGCATGGACATTATCAGGATGGGTCCCAGGAAGAGGCGTCAACAGGGAGATAAGGGGATTGGAGGGGTGAGGCGAGGCTGGGGAGCAGAAGCCAGGAGGCCTGTCTGGATGGACTCATCCTTACACTGTCCCTTCTTCTTCCTCCATGCAGTTCTGGGGCACCCCCCAATGAACAATACTGGGCCCAGTTTCATAAAGTGAGGCCTCAGGGACCAGAGTCCAGGCAGCAGCAGCACAAACACAACCGGCGAGTGCTGGGGTACTGCCTCCTGATCATGCTGGCCGGCATGGGCCTGCACTACGTGGCCTTCAGGTGTGTGCCTCCCTAGGGCGATGGGCAGGGGGCAGAAGGGTTTGCAAAGCCCAGTGTCAGCCACCTAACCACACCACCCCTGTGACCTGCACCCTTGTGTGTCCCAAGCTAAGAACGGCATGAAATAGGTCTCCTCCAGAGCCCCTTCTGACTTGGCAAAGGCAGCTGTGCACTAAGAGCTCATGTCATTTCAGTTTTTTTTTTAATTGGAATTTAAATCTTTGGTGCTGATCGCCAGAGTGCTAGAGCCAACCAGAGAGCCTGCACAAGAAGGAAATGGGTTGAGCTGGGCCTTACCAGCAACTGCCCTCATTCGTTCCTGCCACCCTCTCACACATTGCATGCCACTGAGCTTCAACAGTAGAGACACCTAAAGGCTGGTGCCCACTGCTAGCAGCGTGCCTAGTTCAGTGATCAAGTTAGAACAAACCTTTCTGGTCTCCTTCAAGGACCTCTCTGATGCTCAGAGCTGCTGTCATGACCGTCAGGGACCTGGGTCGCCATGAGACCCTGGACAAGTCCCGGCCACTCTGTGCCCGTCTCCTCACCTAGCACGGGCAGTTTGGCTGAGGTCCCCACAGGTGTAAAGCTGTGAGAGCCTGGAGTGGAGGGGAGGGGACTGAGACTTGAGGGACAGCAGAGATTGGGGGTCCCAGTGTTCTTTGTAACCCCTTTGCAGGAAGCTGGAGCAGCTGCATCGTAGCTTCATGGATGAGAAGGATCGGATCATCACAGCCATCTATAACGACACTCGGGCCCGGGCCAGGTCTGTCCCAGCTCTTTCCTGCCCTCCCTTCCCTGTGCCAGCACCACCCCCCAGGATCCTAGTCCCGACCACTCAGATGCTCTCCCTGCAGGGCCAACAGAGCCAGGCTCCTGCAGGAGCAGCGGCAGAGGCAGCAGCTGCAGCCACCACCCGGGCCGCCCCAAGGCCCCGGGGTCGTGCCCCCGGGCCCCTGAGCAGCTCACCTTGGAGAGCTCACCTTGGATGGGGCCTGCGGGGTGCCCCCTTCAGGGACGCCCCACGACGCAAAACGCGTGCAATAAAGTGATTCTCAGAGCTCTCGTCTGGCTCCCTCCTACAGGCCCAGCGCCCCCCGCCCCGGCCCCGCCCTCCGGGTTTTAGTGCCGGCAACCCGGGAGCCCGGCCCCCTGGGCGGTGCGTCCCCTTTCCCCTGCAGCGGCGGGAGGGTGTGTGTGTGTGTGTGTGTGTGTGTGTGTCCCCCTTTCCCCTGCAGCGGCGGGAGGGGGTGTGTGAGTGAGTGCGTGCGTGTGTGTGTGTGTGTGTAGGGGGCGGGCCCCGCCGGCGGCCTCGTCCCCCCTCCCCCGCCCCGCCCCCGCCCCGCGGCCCGGTGGGGAGCGCGTGTCTGGGTCACATGAGCCGCCCGCCCGCCAGCCCGGGCCCGGCCCCCCGCCGCCCCCGCCGTCCCCGCCGCCCGCCGCCACCACCGGCCGCCCGCCCGCTCGGCTCCTCCGGCCGCCGCCGCCGCCGCTGCGTTGCGTTGCGCTGCCTGCGCCCAGGGCTCGGGAGGGGGCCGCGGAGGAGCCGCCCCCCGCGCCCGGCCCCCGCCCGCCGCGCCCGGGCCCGCGCCATGGGGCTCTGGCTGCCGCTGCCCCCCGCGCCGCCCGGCTAGGGCGATGCGGGCGCCCCCGGCGTGCGGCCCCCGCGGGCACCATGAGCCCCCTGCTCCGCCGCCTGCTGCTCGCCCTGCTCCTGCAGCTGGCCCCCGCCCAGGTACGTGCGTCCGCGACATCCCGCCCGCGCGCCGTGCCCTCTCTCAAGGTTGGCGGAAGTGGGAAGGCGCGGGGTTCTTGGGGGTCCACGGGGGCGTCTCGGGAGCCCAGCCCAGGTATCCCCCGGGAGTCCCTCCTCGCCTGCCCGCCCGACTCCGGGGCCACTCCCCCGCCCCACCCCGTCCCCTGGGCGCAGCCGGGGGCGGGGCCGCCTCGGTGCCTGGCGGAGGCAGTTGGGCGCCCACTGTGCCCCTTCCTGATCTGGGGCCTGGAGAATTAGCCCGGACCCCAGGCTTGGAGATTGGAGGCTGCTGCCAGAGCGGGCCTGGCGGGTAGTAGCCAGGGCAGGTCCCAGGTGGCCTGGAGAGGACAGGTAAAGCTAGAGTGACCCAGGGGGGAGTTTAAGCCTCCTGACTGCAAGGGCAGAGCCCTGGGGAGAAAGACATTGCCAGCTCTTCCTGGAGTGCAACTTGGGTCCAGCTTTCTTCTCTCCTACAGGCCCCCATCTCCCAGCCTGATGCCCCTGGTCACCAGAAGAAAGGTAATAGTAACAGAACTTTGCACCAGCCGGCGCTCAGAACATTTGCTTCCAGCCCTGATTGCAGACTCCATGTATTTCTCATCTTGTGTAATCACAGCCTCTCTGTAAGATGCAAACTCTTAATTCTGCCCATTTCACAGAAGAGCAGATTGAGGCAGTGGGATGCCTGGTATCTGGATGAACAGGGCAAGGAAGACAGATTGGGTTGGCAGAAATGGGGGCTAGTGGAGGATGGCTATGATGGGGGAACTAAGGAGAACAGCTTCTGGACGCAGGGGTAGAGGAACCAGGAGGCAGCTGCAGGAAACCATGGGGGGACTTAACCCTTCCGCATCTACCCCCAGTAGTGTCATGGATAGACGTGTATGCTCGTGCCACCTGCCAGCCGCGGGAGGTGGTGGTGCCCCTGAACATGGAGCTCGTGGGCACTGTGGCCAAGCAACTGGTGCCCAGCTGCGTGACGGTGCAGCGCTGCGGCGGCTGCTGCCATGACGATGGGCTGGAGTGCGTGCCCACTGGGCAGCACCAAGTCCGAATGCAGGTAGGGGGCAGCGGGAGTGTGCCTGGCTGGATGCTGGGGACTGAGGGGGTGGTGGCCAGAGCCCTGGGCGGTGGGCAAGGTGTTCTCACCCCTCCAGCCCTGGAGCGCCCCCTTCTCATCTCTCTCTCTGTGTCTCTCCCTGTTCTCCTGAGCCCAGATCCTCATGATCCGGTACCCAAGCAGTCAGCTGGGGGAGATGTCCCTGGAAGAACACAGCCAGTGTGAATGCAGGTGCCAGCGAGGGGGTGCTGGGTGTGGCGGTACACCGCAGCGGGGACAAAGTTTCCAAGGGTAGAGCCGGGCAGGCCTGGGATCGAGGGCAAGAGAGCGGAGAATGCTTGACTTCCTGATCCTCTCTGTCCTTGTCTCTGTTCGTCTCTCTTACTTTTCAGACCAAAAAAACGAGAGAGTGCTGTGAAGCCAGACAGGTGAGTCTTGGGCTCTTGCTGGGGTGGGGTTGGAGCCCAGGCCCAGTGCCCAGAAAGTCACGTGTGGCTGGGGCAGGGGGTGTTAGGGTGTGTCAGGAAGCTGTGGTCACCTCCCTTCCTTCTCCTCTCCTGCCTGTCCCCCCTCCTCTTTTTCTCTGCTCCCCAAGACTCTGTGCTCTCCCCTGACCCCAGCCCTTGGGAGGACTCTTCCTTCCCACCCGAGACATGTTGCTTCTCCTCCTAGGGCTTCCACTCCCCACCACCGTCCCCAGCCCCGCTCTGTTCCGGGCTGGGACCCTGCCCCTGGAGCACCCTCCCCAGCTGACATCACCCATCCCACTCCAGCCCCAGGCCCCTCTGCCCACGCTGCCCCCAGCGCCGCCAGCGCCCTGACCCCCGGACCTGCCGCTGCCGCTGCCGACGCCGCAGCTTCCTCCGTTGTCAAGGGCGGGGCTTAGAGCTTAACCCAGACACCTGCAGGTGAGGAGTCAGGGGTGGCGGCCAGGCCCATCCTGGAGCAGGTGGGAGAAGAGCCAGGGAAAGGGAAGCTTTGACTGGGTTGAATAAATATTGACCCAGCACCTAGTTGGCACTGGGGTCAGCAAACACAAGGCTCCTGTTCTAATGCGGGAGTCAGACACATGATGCCAGCAGAGGATGTCAGGGGCTGTGGTGAGCGGTACCTGACATTGTCTTATCGTCTTTGAGAGGCGAGAGATGTCCTGGAAGAGGTGACATGGCCAGGAGTGGCAATGCAAAGACAGGCTTCCAATTTGCAAAGCTCTGAACCGTCTCAGAAATGTCAATGGTAGACGTTGATGTTCTACCTTACGGGCTCTGGGAGGCCAGGAGATGTAGTGGAACCCTGGTCCACCCTCATCTTCTTCTCACCACCCCTCCCTTCCACAGCAGGGTCATGGGGTGGCCTTGTGTGGGTCGGGCCAGCTGGGGCTTCCCAGGAGTGTTAGAGGAGAATGGGGTTCACAGAAGTTAACAAGTGGGTGCATCTAGAGAAACGGGGGCTCAGCTTTGGTGCCAGTGTGGACAGACCCCTTCTTCCCTTCCCAGGTGCCGGAAGCTGCGAAGGTGACAAACTGCTTTTCAGACTCAGTGGGGCCCCTAGCCTCACAGCCCTTCCCCCCGGGGGGCAGGAGGGCAGCCTGGTGAGAACCGTCCAGTCCCCAAGACCTCAGCCTGGGCAGAAGCTCCTCTGGGACCTGGGCCTCTCGGAGGGCCTTCCAGCTGCCCCTTGTCTCTCCAAGGCTGCCGTCCAACAAGGTGGACAGAGTTGGACGAGGAGACCTGGAGGCAGCAAGAGGGGTCACGTACCAACCTGGAAGAGAATGGGGTCCCGACTCAGTTTTCAACCACCTCGTACAAGTGAGCATCTAACAGCTGGCTCCTCTGTCCCCTCACTAAGAAGACCCCGATCCTCTACAAAAATGTGGGAGTTGGGCTTCAGCGCAGGAACTGTGACCCCCAGTCCTGATAAAAGAGATGGAAGGAACTGTCCCTGCCTCTGTCACTGTCTGTCAGTGTCCAGGCTGGCTGGTTTGGACATTAACGTCTGCGTTTTACTGCCTCCTAGACATGGAGCTTGGAGGAGATGGGGTCCAAAGACCCCCCCCCAACACACATAACAGGTCACAGTGCCAGAATCGTGCATCCTTCACTTTCATGTTGCGCTAATGGGTCCTGCCCCTGTGTCCATCACAAGGGTTCCTTTCTGGAAGGAGATGGCCAGTGAGCTTGAGGTGGGACTCAGCTCTGCCAAATGCCCTCGGCTGTCACTGCCCCTCTTTCTGAGCCTCATGTGTACACACAGAGGGAGCAGATGATCATTGTGGTCTGGGACCTTGGGTGCCAAGAAAGTTAAAGAGTCATGTAACAGAAAAGAACACTCATCTTCCCTGCCAGGTTACACTCTGTGGTTGCAACTTTTTGCTTCATGGAGCTTAACTCTATTTTTTCAATCGCTGTCTTCACTGTCACCTCCCTTGCACCTTGAGTTCCCCTCACCATGCTCTACTTGGTACTCTCCTGACCTTTATCTGACTCAGCCCAAACTCAGTGGTCAGCTTTCTGCCTGCACTCTCTAGTGCCCCTGGGGCTCAGTTGTGAGGGGAGCGGGTGAACTGAAAGGCAACCTTGGGCACGAGTACTTTGCCCCATCAAGGCAGAGCATTCAGGGCAGAGTTTAACCCAAAGCAGCTACCTAATGGAGGCCTTCTCTGAAGTCATTGAGGAAGGGGTAGTGATCTTGTTAGGCCCAAACCAAGAGTGGTGTTAAACCAGAAGAGACGGTTTCTGACAAGTGACTGCTACTTTCAAATCATTTTCTCAGCTATGCTGTTACCAAAAATGCGAGAGTTCAATTAGAGTGAGACACATGAGGGTTAGGGCCCTTAGCTACTACCTCCCAAACCCATTTAGCTTGTCCAATGAGCATGTGCTTCGTATGCACCTTCTCACCTAACCCTCAATTCTGAGGTCAGTGTTGTGATTATCTTCCTTCTTCAGTTGAGGAGATAAGCTTGGAAAGGCTGAGGATTTGGCCTCAGATCATCCATCTCCCTAACATTCAACTTAGGTTTAGCTGCCTTCAATTGCAGGTTCAGTCTGCCTGCAATGTGGGAGACCTGGGTTCAATCCCTGGGTTGGGAAGATTCCCCTGGAGGAGGGCATGGCAACCCACTCCAATGTTCTTGCCTGGAGAATCCCCATGGACAGAGGAGTCTGGTGGGCTGCAGTCCATGAGGTCACAAGAGTCAGAGAGGATTGAGCAACTAAGCACAACTGCAGGTTCATTACTTAAGTGGAACTTCCCAGGTGTATCAGTGATAAAGAATCCACCTGCCAATGCAGGAGATGCAGGTTTGATCCCCTGAAGTAGGAAATGGCAACCCACTCCGGTATTCTTGCTGGGAAATCCCATGGACAGAGGAGCCTGGTGGGCTACAGTCCATGGGGTCACAAAGAGTTGGACGCGACTGAGCACACACATGTTTACTCCTGGGTGCTGAAGCGACTGGAAATAAGTCTGCATGGGGAATGGACCCAGTCAGACCGTTAACAGTCATGACTCAGGGTCATTATGCCGCAGGTAGAGGCAGGCCTGGATGCTGGAAGAGAAAAAAGCTAAGAGCATTTGCTGTGGGCCTAGCTGTGCACAATACTGGGGGACTCCAACAGGGACCCTGTGGGGTGGATGTTATCAAGCCCAAGAGTCACCAGGCCAAGAAACTTGTTCAAGGTCACCCAGTCAATGAGTGGCAGACCCAGGATTCAAACCCAAGGCTCACTCTGAAGCTAGGCTCTTTCCACAGCAACTGAGGACTGTGGATCAGAAGAGGCCCAAGGGCAATCAGGAGCGTCAAGCTGGGGGCGACATAAAATGGCGTCTCAAGACCCACTCCGGGAACCCGCGCCCGCCTGACCTTAACTTCACCTCAAACGGAAGTGCCTTCGGCCCTTTCGGAAGTCACTTTCACCTCACCTTAAGGACTACAAAGCCACCGGACGTGACGTATGGATCACATGGTGGCGCGGGGGCGGGGCTAGGGAAGAAACTTCCCCAGCGGGCGTGTGGCCGCGGGTTTTGCATGGTCCAATGAGGGCGGGCGGCGTGGCCAGGGCTGGTGGCGACGATGATGCGCCTGCGCAGAGACGGCAGCACGACTGGGGTTGACTCCGGGGGCGCGGCGAGGAGGTGAGCGGGGGCCACAGCCCGGGCTGGGGGGAGCTGGGGTACAAGAGGGAAGGCTGGATCAGGCAGGGCAGGAGCGGGCTGGGGCTCCGAGTGTCAACGAGGGATAGGTCACGAGGAAATTGACTGTTGGGGGGTCCGAGCTGTCCGGGGATGCCGCAGGGGGAGGGTTCTCACGCCTCACGGGGCGGGGCTCCGGGAGTTGGGGCGGGAAGTCGAACGGCAACGGGTGGAACCTCTCCTCTGGTGCCGGTGGGAGGCGGAGCTCGCGACCTGGGGGCGGGGCTAGGACCTTTTGGGGGTGGAGACTGGCCCTTGGAGGAGGAGCTGGAAGAGGCGGAAGGAGGAGCCTCGGGTTTGGAGGCCGAGGAGGAAGGAACCCAGGCACTGGGGGCGGGGCTTCAGCCGGTGAGTGGCGCGGCTACGGTCCAGGAAGAGGGATCTAGTTCTGTCGGGGGCGGGGCTACAGGGTTGGGGGCGGAACCACGCCCTCTAAAAGGTGGGGCCAAGGAGCCTAGCGAAGGGGTAGGCCCAGGTAATGGCCCGGGGCGTCCACGCGGGGGCGGTCTCCGCGGTGGCCGTGCCTGGGGACGCGGTAGGCCTAGAACTCCCCCGGGAGAGGTGGTATGGGTGGAGCGGGCTCGGCGGCCACCCGACACGGGACCAGTCTGGGTGCCCCGCAGGCCCCCGAGGGCTCAGAGTTGGGGCGGCGCCTCGGGCGGAGGCACAGGGCCAGCCTGGGGGGTACCCCCGGAGGACAAGGGCTCCCCGGAGCCACCCAGTGGCGACGTGTGGGTGCCTCGGGGCCGACCCCCTGCGGCAGCCGCAGATGTGTGGGTGTGTTGGGCGGGAGGCAACTGGGTGTGGCGTGAATGGGGTCGCCCGGTCGGGGCAACCGCTCTGCAGCCAGATAGGGTCTGGACTTTGCGGAAGGGGACGGGTGGGAATTGAAGAGAAGAGCTGGGGACTGGGAGGGACGGAAGGGCAGGGGGTGAGCAAAGGGGCGGGACCCTGGCTGCTGTGGCCTCCCCTGACCCCCTCTCCCCGCTGCTGGGGTCCTCGGGCAAGCCCCCTTCTCACTGGACTGGTAAGTGTGGTCGTGGAGCCTGGGGGAGGGGGCGGTGATCCCGAACAAGGGGATCCCCAGGGGCAGGCAGGGTACACGGTGGGGTGGAATCCTCCCGGTACCTGCCGGTATTCCATGCCCTCCCGTTCCTCTCCCCCGGTTGGTTGGTCGGGGTCTGTTCCCACAGAGAGATGAGGCTGAGCTGGGTCTTGACAGTACTGTCCATCTGCCTGAGCGCCCTGGTCACGGCCACAGGGGCCGAGGGCAAACGGAAGCTGCAGATTGGAGTCAAGAAACGGGTAGACCACTGTCCCATCAAATCGCGGAAAGGGGACGTCCTGCACATGCACTATACGGTGGGTGAAGGGGTGGAGCCTTGGGGGGCGGGGCCTTTGGGGACGAGAAAGGAACTGGGAGCCGGGTTTCTCTGCCGAAAGGGGGATCTCTTGGGCAAGTCTTCTCATCTACTGTGCATGGTTCTGTCTTGCTTTTCACTGTCTACTCCCAGGTTGGCATCAGCAAGCAGTGACAGTGTACTGTGAGCTGCCCAACGTTCTGTCTCCTGCTAGGACTATGGCCACCAATGCTGTGGGGGGTGCCACCTTGATGGGAAGAGCACTGGGGGTGGGGGTGTCAGAGCAGACCCTCCTCCTCACTGGCCTTCCCATGGTCTCACAGGGGAAGCTAGAAGATGGAACAGAGTTTGACAGCAGCCTGCCCCAGAACCAGCCCTTTGTCTTCTCCTTGGGCACAGGCCAGGTCATCAAGGGCTGGGACCAGGGGCTGCTAGGGTGAGTCGTGGGACCATGGCTGTGGTCCAGGAGGTAAACTGTGGGAGGCAAGCCCCAGGGATGGGGGGAGGGACCAAGGAGCCTGGTTGTTGGCACATGCTGAACATGTGTTGTCCTGCAGGATGTGTGAGGGGGAGAAGCGGAAGCTGGTGATTCCATCAGAGCTGGGTAAGAGGCTCTTTCGGAGCGGGGATAGGGAGTTCAGGGTGTATTATCCCTGTAAGGGTGAAGGCTGATTTAGTCTCTGCATCGATCTCCACTCAGTTCATTCAATCCATGCCACTTCCAAGTCTAGCCTTGTCCAGCAATGAGGACAGGGCAAGACCATTGGGACACTTGGCTCTGGTGCCAACTCTCTGACCTTTTGCAAGCTCCCTCCCATCTCCCTGGTGGCTCAAATGGTAAAGAAGATACCTGCAATGCAGGAGACTCAGGTTCAGTCCCTGGGTTGGGAAGATCCCCTGGAGAAGGAATTGGCAACCATCTCCAGTATTCTTGCCTGGAGAATTCCATGGACAGAGGAGCCTGGCAGGGTGTAGTTCATGGGATCGCAAAGAGTTGGACATGACTGAGTGACTAACTTTACCTTGTTTTTTCCCCCTGTTTCCCATTTCTGGCCTAGTGCTAGGATGGGTAGAGGCTTGGCTTCAGCCTGGTTGTCTGTGAACACCTCACTCTGCCTGGCCACAGCTCATTCTGTTTGTGTTATCTTTGCAGGGTATGGAGAGCGGGGAGCTCCCCCAAAGATTCCAGGTAGTAGACCTTTGTGTCCCCCTCCCCATCTGCTGCATCCATTCCATCTCCTGGTGGCCCTAGTTCTCATTCTACTCCCACCTCTCCCCTGCAGGTGGTGCAACCTTGGTGTTCGAGGTGGAGCTGCTCAAAATCGAGCGACGTTCAGAACTGTAGCCAAACTGGAGAGGGGCAGTGGAGAGGCCCCCATCAGGGACCAGACTGTTTAAAGAAAAAAAAAAAAAAACCTTAAAACCCATGAAGTGAGCCTGTGTTTCCTTGTGGGCCCTGAGAGACTTAGAAACCACAGGTTCAGCCTCCTCTCTCCCTCAACCTCCTCCCATCCCTCCTTCTCCCTTCTGGGCTGCAGAACCTTGGGATCTAGAAGGCTCAGTGGCATGGAGGTCACAATGGCCAAGCCCTGAGTGGCATGGTGGCCCTTGTCCAGGGGAAAAGAGTATTCCTGCCTGCCGGCAGCAGCATGGCACCTCCCCAGCTCCCCAGCCACTTCCAGCTCCTAGTCTGGGAGCCAGCACTGGGCTATCGCCATGGCTACGTGGCCCTCAGGAAGGCCTGCGGTCACCTGGGGAGAAGCTGAGCTGGCAGCAGTCAGAGAGCAGTGTGTCCCCCCTAAAAGAGACCAGGCGAGCCTGTGAACTGCACCAAAGGCGTATCCTAGCTTTATTAAAGGGCCCGCGCTGCAGTCAATATAAAAACACAAAAAGTCCCATCAGTTTAATAATAATAAAAAACCCCAAAAATGGAAAACTGAGGGGGCAGGGAAGAGACCCCTGGGCCAGGGGCACGGGGAGCCCTGCTTGTGGCACCAGGCCTGGCCGCAGGGCCCCCTGGTATTGCTGTTGCTACGAGGTCAGGGGGCAGCGATTGTCCTGTGGAGCCACCATTCAGCTGGGTCAAGGACCCTTACTTCTTCTGGGGTGTGCTCAGCTTCTGCATGCCCCGGATCTTGTCCAGCAGGCCAGAGATGAAGGCCTGGAGGGAGGGAAGACATTAAGGAGACCAGGCCCCAAGAGGACAGGACCCCAGGCTCCTCACCCCACCCCTGGGGAAACCGCTTCCTTACCTCAGTGGGTTTGTAACAGTCAACCAGCAGCTCCTGGTGGGGCAAGCAGGGGAAGGGTAACTGAGTCTCCAGAACACGGACCTAGAGTTCACCCGTACCCTCTTCCAAGGCACTGGACATGCTACTGAACAGCTCGGCAAGTAACTACTGGCCCCCTTTGGTGGAGGCCGAAGCTGAGCCCAAGATCACAGAGCTGACCCGCAGATCAAGGCAGGCCTGGCTTCAGAGGCTTGCAGACCCAATGACGGGCAGACCGCCCCCAGCCGCCCTCTAGCCCCTGCTTCCCTGACCTGGCCCCACTGCCCTCCAGCCCCTCTTACCTTGACCCTGGCAGCCCGGCTATCATCGCTCTCCATGTCCAGGAGTTCATCCACGTCGATTTCCAGCTCTGGGATCTCCTCTTCCTGGGGTAGGGGTGGGGGAGGAGGGAGAGACAAGGGCCTGAGTTGGGAGAGAGGGTGTGAGAGGGGCTCTGGCTGAGGCCCCTGCCCTACTGAAGACGGGAGCCAGCCCTCTTTGCCCAGCAGACAGCGGCAGCTGCTCCGAGGAAGAAAACAGATCAGGCCTGTGCCAAGGCAAACTGCCCAATGTGGGGGGGAGCTTCCTGTCCCTGCCAGTTGGGCACCCTGGGTGCCAGACGGCCAGGGCCGGGGATCCTAGGCTGGGAACCCTGCAGATGTGTCTCCCCAACTTCCGAGCCCCCCATCTCAACCAGAGCACAGATGGGGCCAGCTGCCCCAACTCATCACGGCCCCCTTTCCCTCCCCCAAACACCTGTCACAGCTTCCCAGGAGTGGGGAGGAAGTGAAGGGTGAGGGGTCAGTGGGAAGGACCCAGGCCTGGTAAAGGGGAAACAAAGAGCCCATGCTTTGCCGAGGGAGGGGGTGCCTGTCACCCCTCCTCCCCCAGGAAGCATCTCTCCTGTCTGGAGCCAACTGCATTCCAGGGCTGGGCTAGGGTAGGCAGCACAGGGCAAGCCCACTCCTCCACCCTGGCCCCCGGGGCCTGAGTCACCATTTGAGCAAGGAAGGAGTCACAGGGTGGAGAACCAGAACCCAGAGAGTGGGCTAGCTTGCCCCCCATGCTAAGATGGACTCCAGATTAGCCCATTAGAAACAGGCAAGACACATAAACCCCAACAACGGGGTTGGCTAGTGCCTTAAACTGGTCTAGGCTAGCAAGCGATAGGTAGCTCTCCTTCCCCAGCCAGCCTAGGCTAGCCCCAGGTCTCCTGTCCAAGGCAGCGAATAAGAAAGAAGTGACTTAGGTCAGACAAGAAAGAGCAATCATTGGGGGCGGGGAGTACAGAAAGCAGGGGAGCGCGCTTAAGCGGGGTGCCCACTGATTCCGGGTGACAGGCGGGCTCAAGGTGGGGTTTCCAGGAGGCCCGAATCGGAACCGGTTTTAGGGTGTCGGCGCAGGGTGGGAGACACACCTGGCAGTCGTAGAGGCGAGTGAGCTGCTCCAGGATCCACTCCTCCAGGTTGAGGCGCTTCCGTAGCTCCTTGCGGTCGTACTTGACCGTGACCTTCCCTTGGCGCCTCACTGGGCCCTCGTCGTCCGCGCCGCCCGGGCCCTCGCCTGCAGCCCCAGGGGGGCTCTGAAAGTAGACGCGAGGCCCTGGGCCGCCACTCCCCGGTCCGGGGGCCGGGGCCGCCAACGCCGCGCCCCCCGCGGGGCCGCTGTCCGCCATGGCGGCCGCCGGGGCCACGTGCGCGCGTCGGGCCCCTCCCTGCGCCGCCGCCTCCCGGACGCCCGCCGGCTGGCTCCCGGCCGCTGGCTCGGGTTAGCTCGTGAGCTCGGCTCCGCGCGGCTCCGCGGCGAGGGCGGCGGCGGGGGTGCCCGGGGGCAGCTGCAGCATGCGGAGCCCCCGGGCCTGGCCTGGCCGCGCCCCGCCCCCTCCCCACCGATCCGCCCGCCCTTTGTCCCCCGCGGCCGCCGCCCGAGCCGCCGCAGCCGAAGCCGCTTTCTCTGTCTGGATCGCTTCCCCCGCCCCCCGACCACACCCCCTTAAAGGGCCAGTCCTGCAGCTTGCCCCTCACCCCTACCCCGCCCCCGGACAGGGGCTAGGGGAGGATCTAGTCCTCAGAGGTTTGGGCCTAGCTGTCCCTTCTCTCTTTTAAGCTTCCTGCCCTACACCCAGGCGTTCTAAGCGCCCGGTGCGAGGATTTGCGCTTCCAATAGGGAACCTAGTGTTCTGTCCTCACTGGAGCGAAAACAGGGGCCGCCTGAGAATGGAGGGGAGTGGGCACTGTATACAGGACCGAAGTCCGAGGAGGAGACCTGGGAGCGCCACCCCTCTCCCTTCTGGGTCCTCCGGTCCTCGGTCAGCGGGGGACAAGAAGCTTCTTCGCGCTGACAGACACGTGGACCGGGTTCCCGGGGGTGGAGGGGTGGAGAAGACGGGCAGGCGCTGCCCAGGTCACTGGACGCCGCACTCCTTGGGGTTCCGCGCACCCCATAATGGAGGCCTAGGTTGGGGGTGAGCTGAGCCGGCCGAGCGGCCTGAAGGGCTAGACCCCGGGCAGCCACCGCCCACCGGCCAAGATGGCGGTTGATGGGATTGTGGGAAATGTAGTTCACAGAGTCCTGCCCCGCATGGCTGCCCCTCCCCCGCAGAGGAGCCCGGGCGGGGAAAACTTGTTTGGAGCGCCCTCGTAGGGCTGGTCTCCACAGGGCGCGGTCCTCCGCACCCCGCAATCTCTTGTGTGTGCAAACTGAGGCTTAAAGAACTGGGAAGTGGAGGAGCCAGTACTCAGGATAATAAAGATAATAATAACTGCTGACCCTAATACGAGTTCCACATAGTCGGTTCCAGCGCGAGGGCACTTCACTGCTCTCCGGTAGATACCAGCCCTAGGGCTTCCTCTGTCCTTCAGAGCTCACAAGCGTCTTACTTGGCCCACCTCTCTTAAGCAGACCCTGTGTCTTGTTCCCGCAGCAAGTTTGATTATATATATATATATATATTTTTTTTTTTTTTTTTAAATAGTGTCTCTCATTCACTGGTTTATTGTCCGTCTCGCATTTCTTAACTACGAGCTCTGTGAGGCTGAGACCTGTCTGGCCCTTGTTTACTGCTGATACCCATGATTGAGTGGACCCGCTCAGCTTCAAACCACATGGATATGGCAAATTAACTGACTTGCTGAACTCTCAGCACCTAGGTCAGACTCATGAAGTGAAGTGAAGTCGTTCAGTCATGTCCAACTCTTTGCGACCCCGTGGACTGTAGCCTACTAGGCTCCTCCATCCATGGGATTTTCCAGGCAAGAGTACTGGAGTGGGTTGCCATTTCCTTCTCCAGGGGATCTTCCTGACCCAGGGATTGAACCCAGGTCTCCCGCATTGCGGGTAGACGCTTTACCATCTGAGCCATCAGGGGAGTTCAGGTCAGATTCATAGTCGGTGTTTAATTGGTTGAACGAATGACTGAATGAAAGGCTTCCTGTGTGCCTCCATTTCCTCCGAAGGTTGTGGCAAAGATTAAATAGGAAAGGACGTGGAAGTTTCAGTGATTGCACCACAGAGGTTAAGTCACACACTCAGATAGCAATGGAGCTCAGCTTGTCTACGCAGGCCCCCTGACACAAAGTCACTGCTCCTACTGCCACAGAAGGTTGTGCAACTGTTTCAGATGCTTCCACAGACCACAGAGGACAGGCTCACCCTCCGGAGCCCCAAGCAGAGGCTCCAGGTCCTAGAGACACTAAGTCCCAGCCCCTCTGGAAGCCAGAGACACCCTCTGCAGCAGATGGGGCTCAGACAGACCTTGACACTGGCCCAGGTTCACACAGCTGGTGTGATGCTGCAGACACGCCAAAACCTAGGACTTCGGACTTACCTTGAGGTTGGAGAGTACAGACAAGGAGAAGGCGCTGGCTGAGAACAGTGTGTGCGGTGATGGTGGTGGGGGGATTCACGCCAGCTGGGCTTCTCCCTGAAAGGCCTGAGCAGGGGGCACATGACTCATGTGGCTCGGCGATGGGCTGATACCTTCTCCCTCCCCAGCCCCCCTCGGGCCTTAGATTCTCTTCGGCCAGCCTCAGGGGCCAGGGAAGGGCTGACCCTTCTGTGGTTTAGGCAGGACCCATCCTTTCTAAGAGAGTCCCATCCCCAGCCTGGCTTCTGACTCTGAGCTTGGCCTGATGGGAGAAGCAATTTACCAAATCCAAATTCCCCACCACACCCCACCTCACCCCACCGGGGTGGGTTTGCTCTTTTTAAACTGGAGCGCTGATTCAGGCCTGGGGGTGGTGGGGGTTGGGGAGGCTTGCAGTTAAGAGGGAGGCTATATCATAGTTCGCTGTGGGAATGAAACCTGTTGGTGGTGAAGACTTGAGGACAAGTCCCAGCTGTGTCCCTCCAGATGCTATGACCCTGAGCAGTGATCTTTGTTTTCCTCCTCCCCTCAAGGCTGGTGTGAAGGCCTCCTGTCATTTCCAAATTTCATGGTGTTCCCTGAGGGGTTTCTAGGCTGAACAGGGAAGACAGAGCCAGGGACGCTCTTCCTGAATCCCTCTCTCCACCTTCTGTGCTACCCCTAAGACACTCCCAGATTCCTCAGACTGACTCCCCTATCTTGTCCATCCCTCCCCATGGCCACCTACTCCTGTGTTAGCGTAGATGGCCATGATGACCTACAGCCGCCTTGGAGGCTTGACTGCCTAGCACAAAACCTTGGAGTGGAAGAACTAGGTCCAAATCCTGCCTCTGCCCTAGGCTGAGAGGCCCTGGGCCAGTCACTAACCTATCCTGAGCCTCTTCAAAGGGGCTGATTCCACTGACTTCTGGTGATTTGCAGCTGAGGTCGGTGCTCTAAGACCATATCCCAGCCCTTGGCCTCCCGTCTGAGAGCTGCGTGCTGCTCCTCATCCTTTCAGCCCCAGGCTGTAGCTTCCCCAGCCCCACCTCTCCTGGGGTCCTGGCCCCCCTCCCCTAGAGAGCCGCTGAGGCTGCTTTCAGCACCTCCTAAAGCAGAGGCCCTAGGGAGGGTCCTGTGGCTGAGACTGCTCCCTTAATCAAAGGTAGAGGCCGGAAAGACTGCGTTCCTTCCACCATTATGGCTTGCCGAGAAACCCTATTACCATTACCAAGGCAGGAAGAAAGTGTGCAAGGAGTAAGGAGCCCTCTAATGGGGGTTGCCCTGGCCTCGGGAGACACGGTGGGCAGGAAACGGGCTCCCATCTTGGTTTTCAAGAAGCTGCCACCTAGAGCTTCTACCCCTAAGCTCAGGCCACGGCTTCAGGCCCTGCTGGCCCTGGCACTGGCTGGCAGGTCCCCTGGCCCAGAGCTGACCCATGTCCTTCCCTCCCTCCTCCCTGGCATCTCCACAGCCTGCTGTCCTTTCCTTAGATATGCAGCTGTCTTAGATATCCAGTACCCAGGAGTCCTTTCATACCCATTTGCCTATTTCATCCTCTGACAACATCCAACTTCTGAACAAGGTGACAGAGGAACAAAGACTAGGTTCGGCCAGTAGACCTGCACCCAAGCTAGGGGGAGCAGAGGCCCATCTCTACCCTGCATGGCTACCCAATGAGACCTTGTGGTCCCTGAGTCTCTGAGGGGTATGGCTCTGTTGCTCTGGTGAGAGAGGACAAGGATCACAAATCGGGTCCGCTTTCTTTGCCTCTTCAAGGGCAAGGAGTAAAGACAGGACAGAGCTGGCCTTCAAGACAGAGGGCTGCAATCCTCCTATCAAGCTGTGTGACCTTGGGTGAGTCCTTTCCCCTCTCTGGGCCTCAAGTAGAGCTAATAATCACACCCACAGGGCCTCAGCCAAAGGCTAGGAGATCTGTTAGGTTAGAGTCGGTGCCCAACATGGTGGTGATTTTGAGGATGGCCAGTGCCAGGCAGGGTTCCCCTTGGGGGTCTGAGAGCCTGGGGCAAAGGCAGCCTGTAGGGCTGCCTCCTCCTTGACTGACCCCTTCTCGCCCAGAAACAGCTCTGTCTCTTTCTGGGTTTCTAGGTGACTTGGCTGGCCCCTCTGGATGAGTTCTACTTTAAACCTGCTGCTGCTACTGCCTCTGTATTGGGGGGGCTCCCACAGGGGCCCCCAGGCAGGAGCCCCCCCAGCCAAGCCCTGCAGGAGGGGCTGTAGCCCCCACCCATCTCAGTGCCCATGTGCCTTCCAGCTCAGGTCCCTAGCACGCTGCAGATTTCAGGGCACCTGCTGTGGGCCAGGCGTGGCAGAGCCCCTCCTCAACCCTCCTAGTTCGTGGACACCCAGGAGGCTTCTGACCCCTCCAGGCAGAACGACCAGCTGTCCCCTTCTCAGTTTGCAGTCGGGAGCCCCACAGGGACAGGTTCCAGGCTGAGCTGGGGGGTGGGGGGTGGGTTCTGCGGAACAAGAAGGGCGCTGTTCCAGGGCTCGCTCTACAAAGCCAGGGTACTTGGGTCCTCAATGGAGGCGGCAGGCGCCGGGCCTCCCCGGGCTAAGGATGGGGGGAGGGCGCCTGCGGCGGGAGGCCCATTAGCTTGCTAATTGCTCCCAGGGAGGGGGACCGAGCTGCTGCAGGAGGGGGTGAGGCAATGTGAGGGCAGGGGGGTGGGGGTGGGGGTGGGAGTGGCTTTTCCAGCACTCAGCTAAACGCTGCAGGAGTGGGGTGGAAGGCAGGTCTCTTCTCCCTCAAGCCCAAGTATTGCTCTCTGGTAATACCCCCGCCCCTGCCCCTCAGAAACCTCAGTGGGCTGACCCCAGCGCCGGTCTTCAGCAGCGCCCTCTACACCCAGTCCCCCTAGCTGCACCCCAGTCCCTAAGCGCCCTCCCTCCACCCCGGGCCGGTTCAGCAGAGTTCCCCCAGCGAAGCACCCCAGTCTAGGCGCGCCCGAGTCCCATCCCTCCTCTGGCTGCAGTCGCCGCCCCGGCCGCCAGGGGGAGCCGACGCGAGGCGGGCCGGCCGGACGCGGTGGGAGGGGGCGGTCCCGCTGCGGCCCCGCCCCCGCCCCGCCCCGGCCGGGCCCCGCCGATTCTCTGGTCTGTCCGGGACAGACTGGCGGGCGGGCGGGCGCAGACGCCGCCGGGCCGGAGCGGGCCGTGCGGGAGCGCGCGGAGGGAACAGCGGCGCCGTCGGGTCCCCGTCGGGGCTCCGCGGGTCCCCGACCCGCCCCCGGCCTGGCTATGGCGGGCGCCAGGCCCGGCGTCCACGCGCTGCAGCTGGAGCCGCCCACCGTCGTGGAGACCCTGCGGCGCGGGAGTAAGTTCATCAAATGGGACGAGGTGAGTGCAGGGGCCCCCTGCTCCGCCCAGATCCGGGGACTCCGTCACGCCTGCTTCGCCAGACGCCGGGGACCCCCAGCCCAGACTGGCCTGATCACCGCGCCACCCCCATCCCAGCCTGGCTGCGCTCCGGAAACTTGAGTCCCCAATCGTCCCCGTAAGGAAGACTTTGTCCCCCACCCGCCAGTCCGGCCCCTCTTCTGCGGAAAATTTGACATTTATTCCTTGGCTCGGAGATTTAGAACCCCAATAAATCCTAGCCCCCGCTTTTTCAGTTGTCCTTCTCACCTCTCCTTGCCCGTCTAATTCTCGTTCCCCCAACCCTGGCCTGGTCACCAGACCCCTGCCCGGCACTGGACGGTCTGGCTCAAGAACCATGGCCCCCACACTGGCTTAGCGTACCCCCATTCTGACTGGGTGCCTCTGGGACCCTGCCCTTCCCCGTACCCTAGTTTGAACATTCTTCTCCATTCATCACTTTTTCACCCTGTTCTGGCTGGCACCCCTTTGCCCTGCTTCTGGATCCCAGCCCAGCTCCCCGCTCTGGTGGGAGTACCAGGTCACCCCACCTGGAGACTTTGCCCCCCAAGTTCCTCCACCTCGGGGGAACTTTGCTCACCACTCATTAGCACCGGGACTTTGAACCCCAATAAATCCTGGCCCCCCTTTATCTGACCTGCCCCTGGTGCATCCCCGAGGCCCCGCTCCCACCTGCGACTTGGCGACGGGTCCTGCCCCTCACGCTCTTTTCCACAGCGCCCCCTCCCCTGCCCCCTGGGCCCCTCCTCGCCGGCCTGAGCTTCCTTGCTGCTCCTTCCCAGCCAGGCCGGAGGCCTGGAAGACTCCCGGCTCCTTTCCGGCTGGGTGGGGCGGGTAGGCGTGAGAGCTGGGGGAGGGGCTGGGGGCGTGGCCTGAGGTAACAGGTGTGCCCTAGAGGGTGTCCCGGCGCCCCTGGGACTAGGGCAGACCCCTCCCCCCAGGCCTGCTTGAAGGGAAAAGTTTCTCCTTTTCCTTACAGTGTGATAAACCCAAATAAGGAAGTGGGAACAGGGAGAGGGCCCTGGGGGTGGGGTGGGGGTTGCTGACAAGGACTTGGGGCCTGAGAGGCTGGGGCTCACGCTGCCTTTGAAGACCGGGCCCCTGAGGAGGGTCAGAGGGAGGCCCTGGGGGCAATGCCCACAGAACTAGCCCCTCCTCACACTACTGGGGGCCCCTGAGCCCCAGGGCAGGGTTAGCAATCCCAGAGAAGGGCTGAGGGTGGGTGTCAGCCCAGTGAGGTGGGGAGGCCCAAGCACCCCAAAAGTTCTCAAGCTGCTGTCCCCTCTGCCTCCAGTTCAGTCTCCCATCTTTCCTAAGCAAAACCTGAGATGGGCGGGGCTAGTGCACTCCCCATCCTCCCGCAGATGGAAACTGAGTCTGGAGAACAGAGGCTAATCCCAGGCCTCACGGTGGCGTGGTGGCTGAGGCCAGCAGCTGGGAGTTTGGCAGAGGTCCTGGTTCCCGGATTCCCAAACCCTGGGACTCGGGAGCCATACTTGTTATTGTTGTTCATTGCTCAGTCTTGTCGGACCCTCCATGGACTGTAGCCTGCCAGGCAAGGGATTTCCCAGGCAGGAATACTGGAGTGCATTGCCCTTTCCTCCTCCAGGGGATCTTCCCGATCCAGGGATTGAACCCACATTTCCTGCATTAGCAGGTGGATTCTTTACCGCTGAGCCACCAGGAAAGCCTCTGGAACCATTCTAGTAGTGTTAGTCGCTCAGGCATGCCCGACTCTTTGTGAGCCCGTGGACTGTAGCCCACCAGGCTCATCTGTCCATGGAATTCTCCAGGCAAGAATACTGGTGTGGGTTGCTCCTCCAGGGGATCTTCCGGACCCAGGGATCAAACCTGGGTCTCCTGCATTTCAGGCAGATTCTTTACAGTCTGAGTTACCAGGGAAGCCCTGGAGCCATACTGCCTGCATGCACATCTTGGCTCCTTTTCTTGACCTTAGGAAAGCCGCATAGTCTCTGTGCCTCAGTCTTCTCACATGTAAAATGGGAAGAACAGAAGCACAAACCTCATAGGATGTTAAGAGAACTAAGTGAGCTCCTAGATAGTGAGTGCTTCAACCTGTACCTGGCAGGCAGAAGGGAGGGTGAGCTGTTGTACTGACCACCAGTGAGCAGTAACTTGGGAGTGGCACCAGAGTGAGTCAGGGTCTTCTGCTGGCCTGCGGCAAGAGAGTTCTGGGCTTCCCTCGTGGCTCAGTGGTAAAGAATCCGCTTGCCAGTGCCTGCTAATGCAGGAAATGCGAGTTCGATCCCTGGGTCAGGAAGATCTCCTGGAGAAGGAAATGGCAACCCACTCCAGCATTCTGGGCTGGAAAATCCCACGGACAGAGGAGCCTGACAGGCTACAATCCAAGGGGTCGCCAAGAATCGGACACCGCTGAGCAACTAAACCACCACAGGAGAGCTCTGCCTGTGGCTGCTTGGTCACTCGGGCCTGGGCTGAGTCTGAGCCTCTGGTGACACCACCCCCTCCCCACCGCTGCTAGTCCTGAGTCACACAGGGTGGCTCTTCTCGGAAGTGGAGCCAGTGCACGCTTTTGCTGCCCTCCCGCCAGCCAGGGCTGTTTGAGTGAGGGCTGAATTCGCTGTCTGGGCCTGAAGGGCAGGATGAGTCCCTGTCCAAGGGTACTTAGTCTGTGCTGTAAGATGGGTGGGGTGAGCCTCGAAGCTGTGGGGCTCCAGTGGGTGCAGAGTGGGGGGGGGTGTAATGGACTTTGAAGCCGATGTAAGGGGTGGCTGGCTGTCCTGGGGACCCGAGGGACACAGAGGACCATGAGGGTCAGGCTGCCAAACCCTCTTTTTTCATTCCATAAATATTCCCAAGGGGGTGCTGTGGGGGCTTCAGTCACCGGGGACCTCTTGGACCTTATGAGGAAACAGCCTAGGGTTGGGGTCTGGGGAGGCCTCTCCAAGGAGGCGGATCAGATTTCGTGGGTAGAGAAATAAAGGAAGATATCCCTGCACGGGAACAATGATGCAAAACCTGGAGATGGGGAATGGATAGTTAGTGGTCCATGTGGCAGAGTCTTAGGGCAAGAAGGAGGTGGGGCTGGGAGGGGCCTCGGAGCTCAGCTCTGTCCTGAGGACTGAAAGGAGCTGCAGAGGACCTGTGGGCTGGCTGAGCCGTCATCTTCGCTCACTGGCAGAAAGATTGGAGTGGAGGGGCCCAGGGTTCCAGGGACCAAACCCGGGCAGCAGCCCTCCCTCCCTGACCCCTGCCGTCCGCCTCGTCCCCAGGAGGCCTCCAGTCGGAACCTGGTAACCCTGCGTGTGGACTCCAATGGCTTCTTCCTGTACTGGACGGGACCCAACATGGTGAGGACGGCGCTGGCGCGGCTTGCTGGGTTCCAGGGCCCCCCACCCCAGACCCCCCGACACCACCCCCTGGCTCTGCCCTTGGGGACAGGGCCCCGCTGCTGCCTGACCTCTCCCCCAGTTCCTAGGACAGGAAGTGCTAAGAACAGGGGCTAAGGCTGGGTCTACAGCAGGGGATGAGCACTCCCTGGCCCGGGTGGGGAGCTTGGGGGCTCCGGCTCCCACCCTGGAGCCTCTCAGACCCACCCTGGCATCTGGTCTCCCCAGGAGGTGGACACACTGGACATCAGTTCCATCAGGGACACCAGGACTGGCCGTTACGCCCGCCTGCCCAAGGTGAGTGATGGGGGGCCCAGGTAATGGATGGGAGTGAGGTAATGGGGGAGGGGGACAGCCCTCTTCACCCTTGGCTCTCACCTACTCAGGACCCCAAGATCCGGGAGGTGTTAGGCTTTGGGGTCCCTGATGCCCGGTTGGAGGAGAAGCTGATGACAGTGGTGGCCGGGCCAGACCCGGTGAATACAACATTCTTGAACTTCATGGCCGTGCAGGATGATACAGCAAAGGTGGGCTGGGATCGATGGCTGGGCCTGGGGGAGCTACCGCCTCACTTGTTGAGTTAGCCATCACGTAGTAGGCACCTGCTGTGTACTAGGTTGTCCTCTGCCCGTTTTTTAAATCATCCTCTGACAAAGTGGTTTTTAAGCATTTCCCGTGGATCTGACAGTGGCTGAGCCAGCCCCTCTGTCCCCCACTCACCCCCTGCCCCTGGATCCTGACCCCTCAGGTCTGGTCCGAGGAGCTCTTCAAGTTGGCTATGAACATCCTGGCTCAGAACGCCTCCCGGAACACCTTCTTGCGCAAAGCGTGAGCCCTGGGCCTGCCCTGGGGTAGCGGGGGGCAGGAGTGCATGGGGGTGGGGTCAGGTGGCTGTTGTCCCGGGGCGTGACCCTCCCACCTGTCTCCCCAGATACACGAAGCTGAAGCTGCAGGTGAACCAGGATGGACGGATTCCAGTCAAGAAGTGAGCACCCCTTTCCCTCCTCAGCATCTCCTTTGCTGTTCTGACCTTGGTGACCTTTGCCCCACTGACCCTAACCCCTCCCATCTGCTCAGCATCCTGAAGATGTTCTCAGCAGACAAGAAACGGGTAGAAACTGCGCTGGAATCCTGTGGCCTCAATTTCAACCGAGTGAGGGCGCTGGGGACAGGGGTTGGGGGGTGTCGTAGTGGGCGCCTGCTCTTTGAGGGCCGGCTGTCCCTGGCTTCTGACTCTCCACTCCTGGCCCCTAGAGCGAGTCCATCCGGCCTGACGAGTTTTCCTTGGAAATTTTCGAGCGGTTCCTGAACAAGCTGTGTTTGCGGCCGGACATTGACAAGATCCTGCTGGAGATGTGAGCAGGGCTGACCTGCCTACCAGCCCCTGTGTGTTGCGTCTGGCCTCTGCCGGCGGTGGTGTCCCTTCCAGTCCCAGGAGGGGAGGCGGAGCTCTTGGGGGTCTCTGCGTGCTGGGCTGTGGCTGTGCTCAGGGCTGCCTGGGGCCCTGCTGTGGACAGTTCTGTGCTGACCCTTCTTGGCCAGGGCTGCTCCTGAGACAGCAGGAGGTCCCCCACGCTGGGGACCAAAATGCATTGGCTCAGATGTGTTGTGGGTGATGCTGGAGCTGAGATTGGGCCCAGGAGCTGCAGGCAGGCATGGTGTAGTGGGCCAAGCCCTTGGTGGCTTCCAAAGCCCTTACTGATACTAGCGCCGGCACCAACTGGTCAGGAAAGCGGATGGGGAAACTGAGGCCCAGAGGGGCTGAGACTGACCCCCGTCCCCATCAGAGGGTTCTGGAGCTAGGCACCAACCTTCCGACTCCTCCCCAGGTGAGGGTTTGAAACAGGAGCTGGTGAGGCTCCAGCCTAACACGGCGTCCCGCCCCCTCCAGAGGTGCCAAGGGCAAACCTTACCTGACGCTGGAGCAGCTCATGGATTTCATCAACCAGAAGCAACGGGACCCGCGGCTCAATGAAGTGCTGTACCCACCTCTGCGGCCCTCCCAGGCCCGGCTGCTCATCGAGAAGTATGAGCCCAACAAGCAGTTCCTGGAGCGAGGTGAGCCAGCATGGGAGTTGGGGGCGAGGTGGGAGGGCCCCCCCGACCCTGCTGACCCCACCCTGCCCCCCAGACCAGATGTCCATGGAGGGCTTCAGCCGCTACCTGGGAGGTGAGGAGAACGGCATTCTGCCACTTGAGGCCTTGGATCTGAGTGCAGACATGACCCAGCCGCTCAGCGCCTACTTCATCAATTCCTCGCATAACACCTATCTCACCGGTGAGCGCACCCATCCTAGCGTGACATCTGCCCTCTGGTCCTGAGACTGCCTCCCTCCCTTTGGGGTGGCCCATGCTGGGGAAGCAAGCTGGAAACAGCGAGCCTGTCCTGGGGAGTGAGCTTCTCTGCATAGGTTTCCCCGGTGGCCCACAAGGTTTCCCCAGGGGAAGGGTTGAGGCCTGCACCTGCCCTGTGAAGAATAGCCTGTGTATGTTGGGGGGCAGGGAGCTGGGTCTGGAGACCACCTGGTGCTCTTAAGCTGAAAGGAGGCCACGAGGTGGGGTGGGGCAGGGCAGGGTGGGGTGGGAGTTGGGTCAGGTATCCATGAGAGGGACCCTGGAGGCACAGAAAGAATGGAAGGAATTTGCACTGATCCTGAGTGAATAGGAAGGCTTCTTGCAAGGTGTTGAGAAGGGGGAGGTGACCTGGTATGTTTTTAGAAGGATGACGCCTGGTGCTCCGCAGAGATTGGATGGGAGGTGGGGAGGGGCCTGCTGTCTCTGGGAGGAGGTGACAGAGGCTGTTCCAGGGCAGCTACTGTGGAGGGAAGAAAGGGAAGCAGGGGCCGTGGGGGTGTTGGGTATAACTCCCAGTTCAGGCCGGTGGGATGGGGGTGATGGGAGTTCATCTGAGAGAGGGTGAGACCTGGAGGTGGAGGGCCCCACCTGTCAGCCAGTGCCGGTGGGTGCTGACTGCCTGGCTTTGGGGAGAGGTGATGCCGGTTCCACAGTGAGTCAAGGCATGATCAGCAGCTGGCCAGACAAAGCGAGCCCAGGCCAGGCCTCCACCCAGGCTCTGTGTCCCCGGCGCGGCCCCACCCAGCTCAGCGCAGACCTGGGGAGGAGGGTGAGGAGCCAGGCTGGCCAGGCACTGGTGGTGATGGAGCCTCATCCCCAGCGGGGCAGCTGGCCGGAACCTCGTCGGTGGAGATGTACCGGCAGGCGCTGTTGTGGGGCTGCCGCTGCGTGGAGCTGGACGTGTGGAAGGGGCGGCCGCCCGAGGAGGAGCCGTTCATCACCCACGGCTTCACCATGACCACGGAGGTGCCGCTGAGAGATGTGCTCGAGGCCATCGCGGAGACCGCCTTCAAGACCTCTCCCTACCCCGTCATCCTCTCCTTTGAGAACCACGTGGACTCGTGAGTGGGACCCCGATCCCAGCTGGGGGGAGTCCCCGTGGACTCAGGGACAGCCACCTCACCATGGCACTGTTGGATTGCTCCTGTGACCTCTGACCCTGGGAGAGGGTGACCCTTTTGGTGACCTTGACGGCCTCTGACTCACTCTGGGGACTTCAGCTGCACCCTAGGAACCTCTGACCTCTGACCTTGGCCCCACAGGGCGAAACAGCAGGCTAAGATGGCCGAGTACTGCCGCTCCATCTTTGGGGACGCGCTGCTCATCGACCCCCTGGACAAGTACCCGGTATGCGGCTCAGAGCCGGGGTGGGGCATGGGGGTGAGGGCGCCCAGCAGACGCTGACCTGTCCGTGCCCACCAGCTGGCCCCGGGCGTCCCCCTGCCCAGCCCCGAGGACCTGATGGGCCGCATCCTGGTGAAGAACAAGAAGCGGCACCGACTGGGCAGCGGCGTCCCCGACAGCTCCGTGCGCAAGCGGCCACTGGAGCAGAGCAACTCGGCCCTGAGCGAGAGCTCCGCCACCACCGAGCCCTCCTCGCCCCAGCTCGGTGAGATCCTGGCCTGACCTCCGACCCAGTCCCCACCCTAAGCCCCCAGTTCCCTGAGCCCAGCCCTCCCTGGGGACGCACCTTCTGCTCCCAACCTGACCTCCCCCTTCTCGAGACACTCGCCACCTGTCGGCTGAGTATGGGACCTCTGACTCCTGACCCCAGTGGGATGTGGTTGACCCTCCGGACCCTCCAGCTAACACCTCACAGAGGTGTTCCCCCTCAACCAGGTTGTGCCTCAGGCCACTGACCTCTGACCTCAGTGAACCATCTCTCTCCTGATACCACTTCTGAGTGTACCCTCCCAGCGGGTCCTCATTTCAGTTCACCCTGGACCCCTCGCTTTATTGAGGTCCCTCTTCCATCTGACCCCTGACTGCTCACCTCCCTAAGCCCCCTCACGGGGTGTGGCCGTAACTGACCCCTGACTTGGAACCCCACCTTATCATCCTTTACCCCCATTGTCAAGGCTGTTGTATCCCAGTTCTCACCCTTCTGAGCCACCCTACCTATCTCCCTGAGTTACATCTCCCCGGAGTTATATCTGCACCCTGACCTTTGACCTTTGACCCCTCTATACTACCACTGGGTTTGATCCCATTCAACTCCTGACCTCCCCCCTCTCCCCAGCCACGCTGCACTGAGAACCCCTGGACTCCCATGAGGCAGCTCTGCACCCCCCGGGCCCAAACCTTCCTGGGTCCTGAGCGACTGTGTGCCCTGACCCCCGACCCCACGGCCTTGTCCTCTGCAGGGTCCCCCAGCTCTGACAGCTGCCCAGGCCTGAGCAACGGGGAGGAGGTGGGCCTCGAGAAGCCCAGCCTGGAGCCTCGGAAGTCTCTGGGGGAGGAGGGTTTGCAGCGGGGCCCTGATGCTCTTGGACCTGCCTACCGGGAGGATGAGGAAGAGGACGAGGAAGAGGAGGAACAGACGGACCCCAAAAAGCCGACCACGGATGAGGTCAGGCCTGCGAGCGGGATGAGGGGGCGGCGGGATGAGGGGGCGGCGGCATGCCTTCACTTCCCAAGTGGGCTGGGCCCTGACTGTGCCAGGCACAGCCCTGAGTGCCGGGTCCGCCTTCCCTCCCAGAGTTCACATGCGGGGTGTGTGTGGAGCGCGGGAGGGTCTTAGGTAAACAGCTGTGGAAGTCAGTGTGAAATTGTGTTTGGGATGTGGGCTGGGAGGGGTGAGTGAGGGTGCAGAACCAGGGTGAGGAGTGGGAGGTGGACCTCGGCGAGGACGTTGGGTGAGCGGACTGAGGAAGGGGGACTATGCAAAGGCCCTGTGGCAGGGCCAGAGAGCGTGGAGGAGGGGCACACTGAGTTCTGGGGAAGGGAGGTGACAGGAAAGGTCAGCTCTGAGATGGGGTTGGGAAGGGGCCCAGAGTGGGGATGGGTGTGGGCAGAGGTGAGCGAGCTCAGGTTGCAAGGCTTGGGGACCTTGTGAGGTACCCAGGAGGAGGTGGCGAGGCGGTAGCTGGAAATGAGAATGGGGGTTGGAATTTGGGCGCTCACCCTCATGTGAATAATTGAACCCCTGAGGTTGGCTGAGGAGTTCCAGCTTCCAAGGATCAGGGGGGCAGGAGGCAGACTGGGAAGGTGGGGTCCAGGGCCCGGTCAGCAAGGCCCAGAGAGAAGGTTGTGGGGTGCATGGAACTACGATGGACAGGCCGTGTTCGGGCTGGGGTCTTTGCTAGGAGCCCCTGGGCAGTGTGATTGCAGAACTGGGAAGAGGGTCAGCACCTCCTCTGTGGTGCGGGGGCAGGTGAGGGAACTTCCAACTCCTGGCTGGGGGGCACGGAACCGGTGACCCTGCGATTGGGGGCCATAGGGCACTGCCAGCAGTGAAGTCAATGCCACTGAGGAAATGTCCACACTCGTCAACTACATCGAGCCTGTCAAATTCAAGTCCTTCGAGGCTGCTCGAAGTGAGTGGGGTGAGAGGTGGGGGAAGGGGAGGCCGTCCGGCTCTGCCAGGCCTGATCCCCTCCCACCTCCACCCCCCAGAGAGGAACAAGTGCTTTGAGATGTCATCCTTCGTGGAGACCAAGGCCATGGAGCAACTGACAAAGAGCCCTATGGAGTTTGTGGAGTATCCTTCCGCGCCGGCAGTCTGGCGGGCCGAGGCGGGGCTGCTCACGGGGAGGCAGGCTTGGGTGGTTCTACCCCTCCTGACTCTGGAGCACCCCTGTCTGGGTTGGGAGTGGGCCTGGGAGACTGCCCAGGGCCTAGGCTGAGAAGTGGGGATTGAGGGGCAGCTTGAACCAAGGCCGGGAGGTGGGTTCACAGGAGCCAAGGATGGGCCTGGAGCACTGGGCTCAAGGCAGAACGCGGGGCCAGTACCTGCCTGTGGTCCCTGACTGTCAACCTCAGATACAACAAGCAGCAGCTCAGCCGCATCTACCCCAAGGGCACGCGCGTGGACTCGTCCAACTACATGCCCCAGCTCTTCTGGAACGTGGGCTGCCAGCTCGTTGCACTCAACTTCCAGACCCTGGGTGAGTGCTGCCCTGCCTTGACCTTTGACCTCTGGCCCCCAGCCTCACTAACTTCTGCCCCCTGACCCTGTGAGTCTTGACTGCAGGGACCTCTGACTCCAATCCCAGATCCCCACATCCAACCGAGACCTCGTCTAACCCTAACCCCTGATCTTGGCTGATGCTAGACCTGGCCCCTTGTCCCGTCTTCCCAGAGTCTGGATCCTGGATGCCATCTGATCTGACCTGAATGACCCCTGGTCTCCCCACTGCACTGCACGGCAGTGTCCTTCCTGACCTTGACCCTATTCCACCTGCTGACCCTTGCCCTCCCCTTGTCGCTCCCCTAGATGTGCCGATGCAGCTCAATGCAGGTGTGTTCGAGTACAATGGGCGCAGTGGCTACCTACTCAAGCCTGAGTTCATGCGGCGGCCAGACAAGTCCTTTGACCCCTTCACCGAAGCCATCGTGGACGGCATCGTGGCCAATGCCGTGCGGGTCAAGGTGGGGCCGGGAAGGGTGCAGGCCAGGGTGTCCCGGGGTCGGGACTTTTGAGCAGCCTCCTCACCCTCCTGGCCCCCCAGGTGATCTCGGGGCAGTTCCTGTCCGACAGGAAGGTGGGCATCTACGTGGAGGTGGACATGTTCGGGCTCCCCGTTGACACGCGGCGCAAGTACCGCACGCGGACCTCACAGGGGAACTCGTTCAACCCCGTGTGGGATGAGGAGCCCTTCGACTTCCCCAAGGTGAGCCCCAGGCCTGCCGGGCTCTCTTGGTGGGGGAACAGGAGCACCCTGTGGTCGGGGGTCAGAGGCGGGGGTGCCGAGGCTAGGCCTGTCACCCCAGGTCCTGCTTGTCTGCGTGTCAGGCTGGAGCCCCCTGCCCTCTGTGGGGTCAGGGTCGGGGGGCAGGAGGCTGAGACGGAAGGAGGTCCCGCAGCCCCCCGGGGGCACAGCCCACCCCCTCTCCCAGGCAGGAGGGACTCGCCGCAAGCTCATCCCAGCTTCTCCCCGCCTCCCAGATGGATGGGCCTGCTGAGGATGCGGCCTCAGTCTCAGATGCGTGGCTTACTCTAGGTGCTAAGCTGGCAGTGACCAGACCCTTCCCGCCATAATGATGCCTGGAGGGGGTCTGTCTCCCTGTCCTCTGGACTCAGGGCTCTGGGAGACGCTGGCCACTTCTGGCCAGGCTGCGGAGGTGCGGGTCCACCATTGGCTCAGGGCGATGGTGACTGATGGTCTGTGCTCGGGTCACGTGGTCCAGGGGCCCACTCTGGATGGCGGCCTTGCTGGCCATGGTCAGCTGCGGCTTAGACCAGTCTGGACCCTCAGGTGGTGCTGCCCACGCTGGCTTCGCTGCGCATCGCGGCCTTTGAGGAGGGGGGCAAGTTCGTGGGGCACCGGATCCTACCTGTCTCCGCCATCCGCTCAGGTGAGGCCATCTGGGCTCTGGGCAGTTCGGGGGGCATGGTGTGTGGGGACCTGTGCTCAGCCCCCTTGCCCTCCCGCCCTCCCAGGGTACCACTACATCTGCCTGCGGAACGAGGCCAACCAGCCGCTGTGCCTGCCAGCCCTGCTCATCTACACCGAGGCCTCCGACTACATCCCCGACGACCACCAGGGTGAGCCACAGGGGGGCTGGAGGAGCGAGGCAGGCCAGGCAGGGAGGGTGGGGACAAGGACACCACCAGGGCCTGGGAGTGGCTGGGACTGGTGGCCCCAGGTGGGTGGTAAACAGCTCTGAAGGTGGTTTTGCAGTCCCTGAGTGAGACCAGAGCTGGGGAGGGTGTGGGCCCGGGGGTTTTGTCTCTGAGACCCTTGCCCTCTGCCGCTCCACCTGCAGACTATGCAGAGGCCCTGATCAACCCTATCAAGCATGTCAGCCTGATGGACCAGAGGGCCAAGCAGCTGGCCGCCCTCATTGGGGAGAGCGAGGTGAGCCAGGGCAGGTCAGGGGCAGGCATAGTGATGCCTGGAGGGGTCTGTCTGCCTGAGCTCTTAACAGGCAGGAGGCAGCAGGGCTCAGGCTCACCTGGACCCTGGGGGTCAGGGTGGGGGAGTGGTCAGAGCTGACCCCTGGGCCCAGCCCTGGTGGGGAAGCACCCTACAGCCTTCTCCGCTGTTCTCCGTCTGCACCACCCATGCCAGTCCCAGCTGGCGGTAGGACTCTTCTCCCCGAGGGGCCTGTTCCCTGCTTACTGCCAACGCCAGCTTCATGGGTTCACCGACACTGTCCCTTCAGCCCTGGGCTCTACCTCCAGTACCCTCCCCCACGCTGCACTGGGGCTCCTGGGCGCTCTCGTTCAGGAGGCTCAGCTGCCTGGGCTTACTCCGCACACTTTAAGGAGGTGGAAATCCCTTCTGCATGAGAAAGGCCTTCGGGACTGTCCAGGGCTAGAATTTTTCTGGCTGCTGGTAGGCTCAAAGCCAGGGTGCAGAGTTCAGCCGCTTCACCAGGGCAGTTGGAAGCCCTAAAAGCTTTTCAAGCCTGGTCCTGGAAGCCATGAGGCGGCCGTGGCTTCTGCGGGGAGGGGTCAGGAGCAGAGGCTCGCCGCACATCTAGGCCTGGTCCCATGGGGGCCTGCGGCAGCAGGGAAGAAAGCTGGCTGCCTGGAGTTATTAGCGGGAGAGACTAGTGCCCCCTCGGCGGTCACTTCCTTCATTGATTTAATCAGGAGCTAAGCATCGAGGAAGATGAGCAGCTGTGGGCAAGGGTGGAGGGGGACTCAGAGACAGGAGGGAACTTGGTGCGGGGCCAGTGCTTTCCAGAACAATCTAGAAGTTCCTAACCATATGCAGTAAGGCCTGGCATCCTAGAGATATGATCTCACATTCTCGTACCCATGCCCCACGTGCAAAAGGGGGTTAGAAATGTGTATCTTGTTCTCATGAAGTTATTCTCACAGCCCCACATGACAGATGAGAGGAGTCCAGGGCCACGGGCTGAGGGAGGTTGTGAAGGACCGAAGAGTCTAGAGAGGGGGAATTCCCTGGTGGTCCAGTGGTTAGGACTCTACACTTGCACTGCTGAGGGCCCGGGTTTGATCCCTGGTTGGAGAACTAAGGTCCTACACAAGCCTCATGGTGTGGCTCCCTTCCCCCAAAATATTTAAAAAAATAAAAGGAGGGTCTGGAGAGAGTAGCATTTCTAGAACGAGCATAGAGCATTCTACTTTCTCCACCCCGCCCTCGCAGGCTCAGGCTGGCCCGGAGACAAGCCAGGAGACCCAGTCTCAGCAGCTGGGGTACCAACTGAACCCAAACCCCACGCCCAGCCCACTGGACGCCTCCCCGCGCCGGCCCCCAGGCCCAGCCACCTCCCCCACCAGCTCCTCCATCAGCTCCTCCATTAGCAGCCCAGGTAAGGGGTGGCCTGGGGGTAGGCGGAGGGAGGGGAATAGCTCTGTGCTTCTCCAGCTTCTCACAGCCAGCCCTGCCTCTGCTTTCCAGGTCAGCGTGATGATCTGATCGCCAGCATCCTCTCAGGTAGGGGGCGGGCCTGTCCTGGGGGCAGGGCTACTTCTGGAAGGAACCGGTGCTCCAGCAGGGGTGGTCTGCCCCAGCCCAGCCCAGCCCAGCCCGCCTTTGCTGTCCACAGAGGTGGCCCCAGCCCCGCTGGACGAGCTCCGAGGCCACAAGGCCCTGGTGAAGCTCCGGAGCCGGCAAGAGCGAGACTTCCGGGAGCTGTACAAGAAACATCAGCGGAAGGCCGTTGCCCTCACGCGCCGGTTGCTCGACAACCTGGCCCAAGCCCGCGCGGGGAGCAGGTGCCGACAGCGGCCCAGTGTCCTGTGAGTGTCTCGCCTGACCATGTGCTTTGTGCATGGATGTGAATGTGAACATGAGTATGAGGGTTTCTGCACTAGGTGGGCATGGATGGATGGCCCAGGGTTGCCCTTTTGACCCCCAGGAAGGAGGTTTGGTGCAAGGAAGACAGAGGACTCTGGGTCCCACCCTCTTTGCGACCCCATGGACTATACAGTCCATGGAATTCTCCAGGCCAGAATACGGGAGTGGGTAGCCTTTCCCTTCTCCAGGGGATCTTCCCAACCCAGGGATCGAACCCAGGTCTCCCATATTGCAGGCGGATTCTTTACCAGCTGAGCCACAAGGGAAGACCCTTTCCGCCAGGAGGGATACCTTTTTTGAGGTCCCCATAAGAGCGTGTTTCCAGGGACTGTTGCCCAGACAGGCTCCTAACATTTGTGTGGAGCTAACGGGCCTCCTCCTTGGCATAACCGATCCCACTTCTCCGGGCTGGTATCTGTCACTGCCAGCGGGCACCTGCTCTGTCCCCCTGCCCTCCCGGCCCAGGTCCATGTGACGACCTGAATATTATCCAGAGGGGTTCTCCCCACAGAAGCGGGGAGGATGAGAGGGCAGAAGAGGAAGAGGTGAGCAGGTATCAAGAGTTCCAGAAGAAACAGGTGCAGTGTCTGCTGGAGCTGAGGGAGGCCCAGGTGGACACAGAAGCGGAGCGGAGGCTGGAGCACCTGCAGCAGGTGAGGGGCGGGCAGCGGGTGGCGGGCAGAGCCTGCGCTAGGACAGGCCTGTCATCCCAGGGTCACCTGTCGGCCACCTGTGTCTGTAGGCTCAGCTGAAGCTCAGGGAGGTTGTCCTGGACGCTCACATGACTCAGTTGAAGAAACTGAAGGAGATAAATGAGAGGTGAAGGCTGGGATCTCGTGGGCGGAGAGGGGGGTACTCCCTGGTGCCACGAGGTGGGCAGAGACACACACAGACACACACACACACACACACACCCCTGCCCTGCCGTTGACCCTGCCTGTTCTCCCACTGGCTCCTCCAGGGAGAAGAAGGAACTGCAGAAGATCCTGGACAGGAAACGCCACAACAGTATCTCAGAGGCCAAGACCAGGGAGAAACATAAGAAGGAGGCGTAAGGGCATCGGGGCTGGGAGCCAGTTGCGTGCTGGGCAGGCCGGGCGGGTCCCTGGGCGCTGAGCACATCCTCCTTGCTCCTGTGCAGGGAACTGACAGAGATTAACCGTCGGCACATCACAGAGTCGGTCAACTCCATCCGTCGGGTGAGTGACGCTCAGGTGCCACCCTACCCACCCCTGTTCCTTCAGTCATCCTAAACCGGTATCCTGGGTGCCAACCTGGTGCTCCGTCGCCCTAGAGGGGCTTGAAGATCCTTTCTCTGTGGGTCTGGAACATTTGCTGTTAAAAGTCATCTCAGGACCCTGGTCACACAGCCCCGGGAACCTTCACCTCCTTGCTCAGAAAGAGGGTCTGCCTGACTTCTGTGCCCACACAGAGCCCTGGGGCCCAGGCCCCTCCCTTAGAGACCCTTGTGTGAACCCTTGCCCCCCCCACACACAGCTGGAGGAGGCCCAGAAGCAGCGGCAAGAACGCCTTGTGGCCGGGCAGCAGCAGATCCTCCAACAGCTGTCGGAAGAGGAGCCCAAGGTGAGGCCGTAGGTGAGGGGCAGGCAGGCGGCAGGTGGGCAGAGCACTGGGTGGCCTGGCCTGGCCTCTCTGACGCTGCTCCTCCTGCAGCTGCTGGCCCAGCTGGCCCAGGAGTGTCAGGAGCAGCGGGAGAGGCTGCCCCAGGAGATCCGCTGGAGCCTGCTGGGCGAGACACAGGAGGGACTGGGGGACGGGCATCTGGTCGCCTGTGCCAGCAACGGTCACGCGCCTGGGAGCAGCGGGCACCTGCCTGGCGCTGACTCAGAGAGCCAGGAGGAGACTACAAAGCTCTGAACTGGCTGAGCAAGAGGTGGCCACCAGGCCAGGGTGGGCGCTGGGAGGAGGGCAGGAGGCTAAGACACTAAATGCTCTTTTTTTTTTTTTTTAACTTTTTATCTTTAGAAATTTTATTTTTTTAAACCAGGGTGAGCACGCCACACTAACTCCCTCCTTTTACCCCCCTGGAGCCCCATTAGTCCCCAGCCCCTCCTTCCTGCCCTCAGTCCTAGGGAAGGTGCTGGGTGGGTCACTGTGGGCCAGAAGGGCCTCACCCCCATGACATCCACACCCTAGAGTGGGAGTTGTCTCCCTCACTTCCCCAGGGAACAGTGGGTGGAGCCTTCGAGCTCCGGGAAGTCACATTCTTTCTCTTTCCTTTGGGTATTTTTTTTTTATGTGAATAAACGTGGATTTCAGGGACCTTGTGTGCAGTGTGGTTTGGGGTGGGGCAGTACTGGAGAGGATTCTGGGCCCTAGATCTGGTTCTGCTTTTTCTGGAGCCTCAGTTTTCTCATCTATAAAATGGGCTTGTGGACATTGTGGGTCAGGGCCCCAACAAAGGGTTTTGAGACATCCTTGCCCAGGAACTGCCTGGAGGTTCTGCCAGTGACCTGACATCAGAGGCCCTCTGGCCTCCCCCAGGCTTTCCCGCCTCTCTGACCTCTGCCCTGGGCTCTCACTCTGCTTCCCCCACCCCTTACTCCGGTTACTTTTCTCCCTCCTGGGCTCTTGTCCTCCCGTCATAGAGGCTCAGGCCTCTGCTTCAGGAAGCCTCCCCTGCCCCCTCTTCCTGTAGCCTGATATGACCCAAGCACCCAGCATCTTCCGCCGAGGCTGCTCTTGGCCACACAGGCAGTTGATTCTGTTATCAGAGGACAGACCTGCTAGGGGTGCAGGTGGGCGGCTCCAAACCTGCCCAACATCAGGGGACCCGGGCTCTCAGCAATAGACAGGAAGTAGATGGGCCTGGAAGTGACCCTTGGGAAAGAGGGCACTGATGGTCACAGCACATGCAGGGGAGACACTGCATCCCCCTCCTCCCTGTGAGGGAGATGTTATGCCTGTTTTGCAGATGAGGAAACTGAGGTCACAGCTAAGTCAAGACATCCTGACCTGGAGGCAGGGGGGCCATGGACCCTCTAGGGCAGACTGTCTTCGCCAGCCTGGAGGACCTGCTCCACGCCTCCCCCTCCTGCCCTGGGACAGTGTGGAGTGGCAGAGACCCCGCAGCGAGGGTGCGGCTGGGTTCTACAGCAGGGTCAGGCTGGCACTTCTTCAAGGCCTCGCCCAGCTTCCTGGCGCTTCCCAGGCTGACTGCCTGCCTCCTCCAGAGGAAGGCAGCCTCTTATCTGGGCTTATCTCCTGCCAATTGAGTGTTTTCTTTCTTTGTTTTTGCTGCAGCCTCAGGCAAACAGATGGGGTGGGGAGGCCAGAGAACAGGGCTTCCAGAGCAAGGCCTTCCCTGTTTCTGCAGTCAGGCCTTGTCCTAGCTCCACATCTGCCCCATCTAGGCCCCTCAGCAAGCAACTACCATCTTCCTGACTTCACACATAAAACACTATACAGTCCCCAGGTCCTCAAAGACCAGGCTCAACTCCAAACTCCTGGGTGAAAGTGAAAGTGAAGTGGCTTACTCCTTTCCGACTCTTTGCAACCCTGTGGACTGCAGCCTGCCAGGCTTCTCCATCCATGGGATTCTCTAGGCAAGAGTACTGGAGTGGGTTGCCATTTCCTTCTCCAGGGGATCTTCCCGACGCAGGGATCAAACTCGGGTCTCCCACACTGCAGGCAGATGCTTTAACCTCTGAGTCACCAGGGAAGCCCCTAAACTCCTGGGTATGACATTCCAGCTCTTGAAAAGCCTGGCCTCTACAGCTCCCCCATCCTTCCATAGGTCTGCTATTTCCTCTACTGGAAATGACAGCACCCTCCCTCATGTCTTCAAGTCCCAGGTCTAGCTCACCTCCTCCCTGAAGCCCTCCCTGACTCTCCTCTGCTGGAGGGAGCCGCCTTCACCCTGGTTCCAGGCCCCTGTTAGAGCACTGCGCTGGCGTTAACTCCTGGCTGAGAGGCTGCCTCTCCCCTCGCCAGGAAGTTAGGAATAACAGGGGGCTGTGGCACAATCCAGATCTGTGTACCTAGTATAAAGCGCTGGCTAGTCTGTAGGGGGCGCCAATAAATCTTTCTGGAATTGAGCTCTCAGCTCGGCTCCCAGGGCCTGGTGAAGCTTCTCTGGTTCCCTAGCGATCCCTCTACTCACAGCCCTGGGCCGAGCCTTCCGTCCCCTCCCCCGCCCGATGTGTGTACTGCCAGTTCCCTGAGGAGCGCTGGCCCCAGGCCGGCCACACAGTAGCTGCTCAAAAGGACTGACCCAAATAGGAGCAAATAACCCTCCCTGGGGGACGGCGGCACGGTTTGCAGTGCGTGGAATTCCAGCGGCCAGCCGGCTTGCAGTTCTCAATTACCATATTAGAGATAAGGACCTGGATGTCCCCGAAACCCGATCTCGCTCCGCCTCCCGGAGTCCAGGCGGCCGTAGCTCCGCTCGCTGCCTCAACGCCTCCCTGATGTCGGCCGCAAAAGCCTCAGTTTCCCTCATATGTAAAGCAGGGACATCTTTTGAAACTCTTGTCAGTGCTAGCGCTCTCTCCGCCCGAGAAGCCCCAGGCGACAGACAGAGGAGACTCCGCGGCACAGACGTGGGGTTTATTAGCATCTTAGTATCGGGCATAGGTCCGCAGCGTTACCGCGGAGGAAAGGGTTCCGGCGAAGTTAGGGTTAATCTCGGCTCGCAACTGGCGCAGGCGCCTGGGGCGGCCCAGCGCCGGGGGGCGGGGTCACGAGGCCGCTTCCGGCAGGTAAGGGCGGAAAAACTTCCAACTTCCGATGGGGGCCGAGCCCCTCCGTGGTCCTCGCACACACCGGAAGGGGATCGGGCTCTGGGTCAGACCTCAGTCTTCCGAAAGGAACGAAACCGAGCCTCCTTTTACAAAAAGCCTGCAGAAAAACTTCCGCCCGCTCCCAAGATGGCCACCAGCAGCGGTTGGGAGATTCGGGATGCGGGGCGGAAGGTCATTGGGAGGGGGCGGAGCCTCCTCTCCCCAAGTTCCGGCTCAACCAGGACTGGAGGAAGCGCGTCCAGCTGGGGCTTTGTCGCATCTGCGTCGCCGTGCCAGCGCTCTTCGGGCGAGGAAGCCCCTTCAGGGTGGGAAGAAGAAAGGGTAGAATGAATTAGCTTATTCTGGCAGCCCGAATCAAGGCCCCTCCGCTTACGGAATCCCACCACCAAGTGAGATCCCGGAGGAGACAAAAGACCGTAGATCCTAACAGGCCTTGTACCGAGAGGTCTTCTGACTACTAAGCATAGTCCCTCCATGTTGCGGGCAGAAAGAGAGAACGCCTAGGATCCTGTAAGCGCCAGAGCCGGAGACTTAGCACGTGGAAAATGGGACCATAATTTGAAAATGAAAGAAGTGGTTCGGAAATTGAGGCCAAGAACCCAGATATTCGAAAGGGGTCGGCTAGGAGCACAAATGCCTCGCGCTCCGGGGATTTGGGGAACCCAGGAGCCTTGGCCCGCTGGAGCAGGGTCAGATCCCCGAATACCCTGGAACTCGGCAAGGGTCTGGCTGGAGTTCCGAAAGGAGCCAAGGAGCCCCGAAACGGAAATTCCGACGTGCACTGGAACAGCCCAGTGGGAGGAGGTCCGGGAGCACAGGTCCCGGTGTGGCCCGGGACTGCGGGGCACTTCAGCCGGCCCTCACCTTGAAGGAGACGTGAAACTCGTCGCTCATCCTCCGGAGCTCGCGGCCATATCGCTGTGCAGCCCAGAGGTTGGGGGGCGCCGAACGCGAGCGGCCCCTAAAGGGGCCGAGATCCTCCTCCTCCGTCCCTTCATCATCCTCTGACCCCGCGGGGTAGGAGCTGTGACGACTCCGGGTCTCCACAGCCCCAGTGCCTGCAGAGAAGATCATAGGGTGGGGATGACGTGAATCTCAACTCTCGCATCTCCAGCCCTGCAGCATTGTTAGTGAAGTTTCGAATTAACTTCTCATTAATCCCACAAATCTTAATTGAGCCCCAGTAATGGGCTAGACCCTTTGGCTCAGATGGTAAAGAATCTGCCTGCAATGCGGGAGATCTGGGTTCGATCCGTGGGTGGGGAAGATCCACTGGAGAAGGGAAAGGCTACCCACTCCAGTATTCTTGCCTGGAGAATCCTACGGACAGAGAAGCCTGGCGGGCTACAGTCTTGTGGGGTTGGAGAGTCACTTTCAACAGACCAGACCTTTCGTTTATAAAATGACTTAACCTCTGTGCTTGGTACAGAATAAGGGCATAAATAGTAGTTAGAGCTGTGAGTGTAAGATCCTGAGGCTTCCCAGCAATTCCCTGGGAGGTTAACTCTTTCATCAGCTCTAGTCCCCTGCAGAGGAAATCAGTCTCCTGGTTGAGGAGGTACCCCAACCAAGCCAGACAGGGTTGAACCCCACCTCCGCAGGTGACCAGCTGGGGCCCATCTGTTTCACTGTTGTGACCTACAGGAGACCTAGGAGCCCTTTGAGAACAAGAACCTGTCAGCATATCTGTACCTCCCACAGCACCCACTTTGAACAAACTGTCCAGAAAGATCTGTTGACTTTTTATGGTAACACTTATGGAGCACTTACTAGGTCCTGGGCATTACCTCATTATCCTCCTAAGCATGCCAAGAGGTAAGTATTAATATTGCTTCCATGGTGTAGATGAAAAGACAGAGGCTTGGAGAGGTTAAGACTTGCCCTGGGTGGCACAGCTGGGAAGCTCTGAGGTCTGAAGCCCCTACAGGTTTGTTGGAACCCAGAGTCCAGTGATAATCCATTGAGCTACACGTCTTTGTCCAGCCACCCTTCAACTCGCTGAGCCTGTGTCTTCACACCTCTTTATGGGGATAAACCTAGTTCTTAATGTCTGTGACTGCCTCACATAAACAGCGTGAAAGTCCTTTGTAAGCTGAAAGTGTGTGATGAATCCTTATTCAAAGAGGTGTGTCCTGAGTTTGTCTGCCTTTTGCATGTGTTCCATCCCCCAAATTCCTGTCAACCCCACCCTCGTTCCCAGACCAACAAAGACCTAGAACACTCCCAGGAGCATAAATCCTGGATTTATGCTGGATTGAAAGGCATGGAACAAGTGCAGGGGAACAGTATCCACAGCAAGGTATGACTGTGAGGGAGGCATTCTAGAGAAAGGATGATCTAGGCCAGGTCTTGAAGCCAGGGGTAAATTGTCTCATCCTCTCCGAAGGCCTGTGGGCCAGCTCCAGGGCCGGGGCCTCCAAGGGTCCCAGCTCCAAACATAGGGCTGGGAAAGCCAAGAAAAGAAGAGGGGGCTGGATCCAGAAAGGCCTAGGCCAAGAGGGTGGCTGGAATTCCTAAACTTCACCAAAGCCTGGGCTCAGGTAGGCAGGGACACCATAAAGCCTTTGAGGAACGATGTGGCAGTGGGGAACAGGCAGCTAAATCAGCAGTCCAGATTGGGGCTGGGTGGGGCTAAGGAGTTGAGGGCAGCAAGAGCCCTGATGAGAACAGGCCTGTCTGCAGAGGACTCTCCGGTTCCATGGGCATCAGGACAGAAGTTCCCACCTCCACCACATTCCTGCTTTGTGACCTTGGGCCCTTTCTTTTTAATCCCTTGGGGCCTCGGTGGTGTCCTCTGTGAAATGGGGGCAGCCCCCAAGAGCCCCATGAGGACAGATGACACAGAGAAAGAACCCTGTTGTGCCTTTTTCATGTCCTGAAGCCTCCCATCTTCCCAGTGAGACAGAGGCCGAGTTTTCCCTATTTTACACATGAGGAAATAGAAGCACGAGAGGTTAGGAACTTGCCCAGGGTCACACAGCTGGCACAGCCTGCTTGGTCGCTTAAATGCTCAGGAACTATCAGCTATTATTCTACTTTACTAGCACTAAGAACCCACACAACCTCCACACTTGACAGATGCAGGGCCCAATGGTCAGAAGGCAAGTGACTAGTAGGTAGGCACTTGGTCTGGGCCCTGCCCTCTTGCCTAGGAATCAGAACAAGCAGAACAGCGGCACTCCCGGTGTCAGGCTGGCAGTATGCTTCCTGTATATTAATTCCTTATGTCCTCACCACGTCTTGTGAGGAAGGTTACTCACTGTCCCCATTTTACAGAGGAGAAAACTAAGGCACAGTAAGTAACTTGCCCAAAGTCACACAGCTAGTCAGTGACAGATTCCAGCCCAACCAGTCTGCCTCCTGGGTCTGTGTATTTAACTCTCACACCCCGGCTCCCTTCAGCAGCACCGTGGGCCTAATGTGACTGCCAGCCCTACCGGGAGCCTACCCATGGGATGGGGATTTTTACTGAAGCCATGAATTAAGCAACGCCAAGCCAGCCATTGTCAAAATGACACTCAAATGTGTAAACTGAACATTTAAGTGCCCTATTTACTAGGGAAAAAATCAGTGCTTTTCTGTGAACTCCCTGGGGGAGCAGACATGCCTATCTACTCCATCCATCCAGCCTTCAATCAGTGGTCACTCCTTCATGCCTCTAGATAGTGCAGAGGTGTCCTCTCCCAGTCTTGGGAAGGAAAGGAGGAAGGAGGCGTGGTTTCTGTGGCTTCTAGTTGTGAGCATGGATGGGTGCCCAGGCCTGTCCTCTCTGCCATCCTTCCAGAGTGCCTGCCTGGGGCTGGGTGGGGAAGTGGGAGGGGCCTATGGCTGGAGGTGTCCAGAGCCCCAAGCTTTAAATTCTTTACTCACTGGCTTTCTGGGTAAGTGGGTGGGGCTGCACACAGCCACATTCCCGCTCCTGTGAGCATCCTTGCACACTTCGTTAAAATAGTGCTGTTCCAGACAGCTGGCGGCAGTGAGACTGAGCCATCAGGCAGGGTTGGGTTTGGATCCTGCTCCACCACGTGGGTGGTTCACATGTTGCTCAACTTCAGCAGGAGAGCAGCTCGGCGCTCCGCCTGAGTAGGCATGCGGCCTGTCCTGTCTCAGCCCAGGTTTCCTGTGTCCCCTAAAGCCATTTGGGGTAGGAAAGCCCCTTACTGGCATGTAGAGAACATACCCCTACCTTGCCCAGAGCTGAGAAAATCAGAAAACACGCTAAAGCAGACTCTGGAAAATGTTTTCTGTAAAGGGTCAGAGAGGAAATATTTTGGGCATTGCAGGCCATGTGGTCTGTCACAACTACTCAACACTGGCCATGGCTTGAAAGAAGCCATAAACAATATACAAGTGCTTGTGCACTGCTGCGTTCCCCTAAAACTGTATTTGGAACACTGAAATAAAATACTGTTCTTTGGAGTTTTGTCAACTGTTTATACAACAAAGAGGGATTTAGCCTTTGGCTGTGGTTTGCCAACCTCTGCTCTAAACCCAACTATGTCTGTCCTCTGCCTAAAACCTTCAATGGCTCCCTGTTGCCTATGAGATAAACTCCAAACTCCTGGGCATGGCCTCCAGGGCCCTTATATTCTGGTTCCAGCCTGCACTCCCTTGTCTGCCGTCAGGGGGGCGTTGGTTACTCATGTCTCCCCATTCCCTCTAAATGGATGGCAGTCCCCAGGTCTGCTCAGGGCCTGGGCCAACTCACTGCAACAACAACTGCAGTAATAGACCCTCCTCTGTGCTAGGCACTGTTTCTAAGCATGTTTCCTGTATGAATGCATCAGATTCTCATGACAACGCAATGAGGTGGGACTACTTCTAGTCCCATTTTACTGGGATAAAAAAAACTGAGGCACCCAATATTTATGGCAGCACTATTTACAATAGCCAAGATATGGAAGCAACCTAAATGTCCAACAGAAGAAGGGATAAATAAAGAAGGTTTCCTTGGTGGCTCAGGTGGTAAAAAATCTGCCTGGCAACACAGGAGACCTGGGTTCGATCTCTGGGTCAGGAAGATTCCTTGGAGAAGGAAATGGCAACCCACTCCAGTATTCTTGTCTGGAGAATTCCATGGACAAAGAAGATGCGGTATATATAAACAATGAAATACTACTCAGCCATTTAAAAAAAAAAGTGAAATAATGCCATTTGCAGCAACAAGGATGGGCCTAGAGATTATCACATTAAGTGAAGTAAGTCAGACAAAAATATGGAATCTAAAAAATGATACAGGGAAAATAAAAAAATACAGGAGACTTCCCTGGTGGTCCAGTGGTTAAAATTCCATGCATTCAATGCAGGGGGCGTAGGTTTGATCCATAGTGGGGGAACTAAGATCCCATAGGCCTCCTGGTGTGGCCAAAAACAAAACAAAACAAGACAAACAAAAAGTGATACAAATCAACTTATTTACAAAATAGAAACAGACTCACAGACATAGAAAACAAACTGCCTCCTGGTGCTGCCAAAAACAAAACAAGACAAACAAAAAATGATACAAATGAGTTTACTTATAAAACAGAAATAGACTCAGACATAGAAAACAAATTTATGATTACCACAGGGGAAAAAAGGGGAGTGGGGGTGGGGAGGATTAATTAGGGCTTTGGAATTTCTTTTTTTTTTTTTTGGCAGCACTGCATGGCTTATGAGATCTCAGTTCCCCAACCAGGGATTGAACGTAGGCCATGTCAGTGAAAGCGCTAAGTCCTAACCACTGGACCACCACGGAATTCCCAGGACTTTCGGATTGATAGGTACATGCAAATGACACCACCCTTATGGCAGAAAGTGAAGAAGAGCTAAAGAGCCTCTTGATGAAAGTGAAAGAGGAGAGTGAGAAAGTTGGCTTAAAGCTCAACATTCAGAAAACTAAGATCATGGCATCTGGTCCCATCACTTCATGGCAAATAGATGGGGAAAGAGTGGAAACTGGCTGACTTTATTTTTTGGGCTCCAAAATCACTGCAGATGGTGATTGCAGCCATGAAATTAAAAGATGCTTACTCCTTGGAAGGAAAAGTTATGACCAACTTAGACAGCATATTGAAAAGCAGAGACATTACTTTGTCAACAAAGGTCCATCTAGTCAAGGCTATGGTTTTTTCAGTGATCATGTATGGATGTGAAAGTTGGACTACAAAGAAAGCTGAGCGCTGAAGAATTGATGCTTTTGAACTGTGGTGTTGGAGAAGACTCTTGAGAGTCCCTTGAACTGCAAGGAGATCTTCCTAAAGGAGATCAGTCCTGGGTGTTCATTGGTAGGACTGATGTTGAAGCGGAAACTCCAATACTTTGGCCACCTGATGCGAAGAGCTGACTCATTTGAAAAGACCCTGATGCTGGGAAAGATTGAGGGCAGGAGGAGAAGTGGGTGACAGAGGATGAGATGGCTGGATGGCATCACCGACTCAATGGACATGGGTTTGGGTGGACTCTGGGAGATGGTGATGAACAGGGAGGCCTAGTGTGCTGCGGTTCATGGGGTTGCAAAGAGTCGGACATGACTGAGCAACTGAACTGAACTGAACTATATATAAAGTAGATAAACAACAAGGATTTACTGTGTAGCACTGGGAACTATATTGAATATCTTGTAATAACCTATTATGGAAAATAATCTGAAAGGGAATATATATACGCATATATATATATAACTGACTCACTTTACTGTACCCCTGAAACTAACATATCATTATAAATCAACTTGGAGAAGGTCATGGCAACCCCCCTCCAGTATTCTTGCCTGGAGAATCCCATGGACAGAGGATTCTGGTGGGCTACAGTCCATAGGGTCACAAAGAGTCAGACAGGACTGAGCAACTAACACTTTCACTTTCACAAATCAACTATGGACTTCCCATAGTTACCACTGGGCACTAGCGGTAAAGAATCTGCCTGCAATGTGAGAGACCTGGGTTCAATCCCTGGGTCGGGAAGATCCCTTGGAGAAGGGAATGGCAACCCGCTCCAGTATTCCTGCCCGGAAAATTCTATGAGCAGAGGAGCCTGGCGGACTACAGTCCAAGGGGCCACAAAGAGTCGGACATGACTGAGCACATAAATCAACTATACTTTAATTAAAAAAAAAAAAAAAAGCTGGATCTGAACCCTGCAGTCTGGCCCGGGGCCTGGCACTGGGCTGATTTACTCACCGCGTGTCTCCATTCACGCACCAGCTGCTCTCCAAGCAGCCAGCTATGCACTGGACTGTCACAGCACACAAGGCGGCCAGGGGCGTGCCCTGGAGACACACACGGTTCACCGCAGCAGCGGCTTGGAGGCAGGGAATATGAAGAGTGACAGCACCCTGCCCCTGCAGAGGGGGGCAGCGGCCCTGTGGCTCTGGCAGGTTATGGGCACCTGCGGGTCTTTCAAGGAGAATCACTTGCTTTTTAGATGTCGAAAACTAAGTCCAAAGGAATCCAGGCAGGTCTCTCACATCCCTTGCAGGCCTTGTCATGGCTGGTCCTGGAGCTGGGGTAGGCATCCCCTTGGCTTATTGCTGCTTCAGTCCATTCTCCCTCTCTCCTCCCCAAATCTAGTTTCTTGGACTGTGCCACCTTTCCCCCTTGGGGCCTCAGGTGCCCCCCACCCACAGGATGGGCCCCTAGTGGGTGCAGGAGGTTTTGCCGCTCCTATTTCATTCACTCATAGCACAGAAATGGTCCTTTCCAGCTCCCTGCCTTGGCACCCCAGCTCTGATGATGCCGGGCTCCTCACACTTGGCCAGCTTACACTGGATACAAGCCAAGCCCTGCACCGCCTCCCTCCCTGGGCTGATACCAACACAGCCCTGGTTAAGGCCAACTCCCGGCCCGTTCCCACATGCACCTGGGTGGCCAGCGTGGCTGGAGAAAAGCTCAGCTGTGCCACCTCTGTTGAAATTCATGGTCACAAGACCCAGTGGCCCCCCGAGGTGCCCAGCAGACTTCCAACTCCATACTCTGGGCCAGACAACTACTTCAAACCTGCTCTTCCTTCTCTTGGCCTCAACCTCCACCCCTTTCCCCACCTTCACTCCTGGCTCAGGACCTGGCTTCCTTTCACTGAGAAATTGGAAGCATCCATGAGAGAACCATCTGCTGGTTCCCACGAGGTATCTCCTTGCCCTCCTCCACCCCTCCACTGCACTCAGCTGAGCTACCCATGCCCTGAACACCAGACCACTCTCTCCTATTCAAGGACACCTCTCAGTAAGCTTCCTTTCTCCCCTGCATCCTCCAGTATTTTCCTCCTTCCTGGATTACTCCGTCAACTTATAAACATGCTCTTTCGGGAATTCCTTGGTGGTTAAGACTCCACGCTTCCACTGCAGGGAGCATGGGTTTGATTCCTGGTCAGGGAATTAAGACCGTGCAAGCCACATGGTACAATCAAAAAAAAAAAGAAACTCTTTTTTTCTTTTTCCTTTTCATCTTAATAACACAATCCTTCCTTGACTCTCCTTGGGCCTTCAGGTGCCGCTGGCTCCTCTGTTCCTCTTTGCCAGAGCTCAGCTGCCAAGAGCGGGCTCTCCTTTCTACCTCCAATTCTCTTCCCATCATCCCTCTGCACTTTCCACCCAAGCTGCCCCGACCTTAAGTCCAGTCCAGTGCTCCACTCCCAGCCCTCCTCCAGCAGCCCTCAAAGGAGCATCACCCAGTCCAACACTCCCCTCCCTACCAGGTGGCTCCCTCCTTCTCAGACCCCAGTGTGGGCTTCTCCACTTCTGCTGCTCTCTGCAGCCTTGGAGCTCCAGACTCAGCCCAAGCTCTACCCTGTCTACACTGTCTCCCGGGACCCACAGTACACTTCATCATCAATGGCCAACTCCCACATGTATCTATCCCTACTAGAAATCTCCATCTGGATGCCCCAAAGGCACCTCTAACCTGACCTGGCCTGAGCAGGGCTCCTGATCTCACCCCACACCTTCTCAGTTCCACCTCAGTTAAGAGCAACTCCATCCTTCCAGGTGCCCAGGCCATCCTCTTTAGGCCTCACACGTTTGTCTATCAGCAAATCACACCAGCTCTATCTTCAAAAGAAACCCAGAGTCCAGCTCTAATATGTACCACTTCCACCACCACCACGCTCGCACCGGCTACCCTCCTCCCCTGTGGCACCACCCCTACCTTTGCCCAGGGGCCCTGGTGATTCTCTTGTGGTCCAAATCAGATCAAAGTCCTCCAGGTTTTCACTCAACCTGAAAGCCAGAGCCCTGACCTGGGCCTTCAAGGCCCCGCCCATCAGCCCCTCCCCTTCCCTGAACTCCCAAGTAGTCTCGGAGCCCCTCTCCTCACTGCCCTCAGGGTCTTTGCATTTGCCCTGCCCTCCACCTTGGTGAAGGAAATGGCAACCCACTGCAGTCTTCTTGCCTGGAAGATTCCATGGACAGAGGAGCCTGGAGGGCTACAGTCCATGGGGTAGCAAGAGTCAGACATGATTTAGCAACTAAGCCACCACCACCAAGGCCCACCCTGACCACCTCAGTTCAAATCACTCCATCCAGCCCCCAGCACTCCGGATTCCAAAGAGAAAGTCAAGGGTATGTCACCTAAGGCGTCACCTTCTAACGCACCGTATCACTGGTCTGTTTGTTTCTTTCTTTATGGCTTGTCTCCCCCTATCTTCTAGAATGTAGGAGACCCATAAGGGCAAGAGCTTCTCTTCTAGTCCCGGATGAACCCCTGGCAGCTGGAACACACGCTCAGCACTTGACACAGAAGATGGGAAGGGACAGCCAGGTACAGAGTGGAAAGCAGTTTCAAGCAGAAAAACTCCAAGTGCAAAAATCTCGAAGTTAAAGAAAGCCTGTGGAGTTCAGTGTGACATACAGCAGGCTGGGGGGTGGGGTGGGGTCTTTTTTTTTTCTTTTAATTTTTTTTTAATCCTTAATAACTGAATATCAACGTTTTTTTTTCTTTCTTTTTTTTTTTTTTGACTGTAATCCTAGTTCCCTGACCAGGCATTGAACCCCAGGGTCCTGGGCAGTGAAAGCACTCAGTGTTAACCACTGGACCACCAGGGAACTCCCTGGGGTAGGGGTATTAATAAGCCTTCCTGCTCCTGAAAATGGAAGGGTGTCACATCGGCAGCAGTTAAGGGACAGGAGTTTTGTTTTCAGAAGATTTCTGTGGTTGTTCCAGGTGCCAAGGCTTGTGCTGGGCACCCGGGTGGTAGGGACTGCTAAGACATGGCCGCTTCCCTTCAGGGCCCATCCTTCCATCTCAGCTGAGTCTCCTTTGGTAGATATGGAGGACAGCTGATGCTTTCCCAGTCCCACACAGACCTGCTGCCTGGTAGGGCCATCTGCCTCTTGGGATTACCTGGCCCTGGCAATGTCAAGGACAGCCCTTGACATTGGGTGTGAGCCATAGGGCGGGAAAGAACAGAGCCTGGGGCAAGGCAGCACAGAGTCTTCGAGCCCAAAGGAAATGCCGAGTGAGTGTCACCTTAGGCAAGTCATTTCCCCTTTCTGGTGGCCTCTCAGTGATTCCGTTCTGGTCCTATGCTAAGAGCTACATACTTGGAGCATTTACTGAACACCAGCTCTATAATTAAGTGCTTCTAAGGTATGTCTGTTAATCTTCCCCACAGCACTACCAAGGTGGTGATGAACTGCTGTTTTACAGAAGAGGAAACTGAGATGCAGAGCAGTGAGGGACTTACTCAAAGCTCCCCCCCCCCCCGCCCCGAGTGTGGATGTGGCTGGGGTGCAGAAAGCTACTGGGCTGGAGGCAAGGTGGACAGGCAGGTGGTTGTTGGGGAGGGGGGTTGCCTACCTCCATGGTGGCTGCTGCCGGCCGGCTGCCCCTGCTGGTGACCAGCTTCCCCCAGGAGGCCTGGGGTTGTTAGCCAGTGCTTGCTGAGACCTGGGGGCCTGTCCCCTGTGGGGCTGGGGCCCAGGCCCCTATCTGCAGGGCTGGAGTCTTCCTGCTCACTCTGCTCAAACTCTGGGATCTGGAACATGCTCTGGGCTGCTGGGGGGCAAGATGGCAGGTAATTAGAGAACAGCTGGGGCTAAGGGTGGCTGGCAGGGCTGGGGGCACAGGTGTCCCTGGCTCCCTCTCCCAAGTCAGCACCCCAGGTTCACCCTGCCTCCCCGGCGCACATCTGTCCGTTGAGTCTGGCCCGGCAGGAAGCTCGACTTATCCACCCAGGATCTAAAACTCTCAGAGCCCTGGGGCTGGAGAGAAGCCTCAGGCCCCAGCCCAGGCTTCGGCCAGACCCTCCCGCGGTAACGGCACACAGATCTCACCCCAAGCCCGATAACGAGGCCCCTGACCCGGGCCCGCCGCGTCCCTCTAGCAAAAAGAGAGCCCGGCCCTAGTTGCCTGGGTAACGGAAACTGTCACCGACCCGGCCCAATCAGCTCTTGAAATGTCACTAGCTGGCCAGCAGGCGGGGCCCCTCCCCGGGGCCCCGCCCACTGCCTTCCTCCTGAGTCCCTTCTACGTCTCCGGATGCTCAGCTCCCGACTTCCTTAGGCTTTGGGGGTTGTGGGAGCCGCTGAGGGATTCTCCGGGGTCCCCATTTGGGAGCCAGCTCCTGCTGACAAGCCCTTCATCCCCTCTGGGACTTAATTCCCACTCCTGTAAAATGGGGATAATGACACCTCTTTCAGGAGTCAGTGATCCTTGTAAATTGGGCGGTGATTACTGTGGGTGAAAGCACTTCGCAAAGCCGTAATCGAAGCTCAGCCGTCGGAGGCAACTGTTGTTGCTGTCGTCACTGCTCCATCCGAACCGGGTGACCGGCTCGGGAAGCACCCCTCCCTCCTCCGCGCGGTGGAAACCTCGCATCGCCCGCGTCAGGGGCGCCACTCCTCGCGCCAACTCGGGGGCACTAGAGATAAGCGAGGGAGCCTCCACCCGGGGCAGGATGACTGTCCCGGCGCAGAAGGGAAAGGGGCCCCTAAGAGGGTGACAATAGGACTCGCGGAGGCCTCGCGCCTGGCAGACCGCAGGCCAGGTGAGCGGGAAACACCGCCAGCCAGGGAATGGGCGGGAGGGCTCGCGCGGGACGCGGGGGCCCCGCGGGATAAGGCCTGGGGGCGGGGCCCGGAGGCCATCTTGGCTGAGGGCGGAAGTTTCCCTCAGAGACCGAGTGAAGGGAAGTCGTTACCGCCCCGGGTCGGCGGCACAGTCTCGATTTGGGAATGGGGAGGAGAAGCATGGGAATCGCCAGCTTCCCATGGAAGCGAGGGCTGGTAGCTCTGGGCAATGCCCACCCGGGCGCCGGCCGGATGCGGCGCAGCCGGAACGTCGAGGCCGCTCGCCGCCTCTAGTAACCCCTGGCGCCCGGCGGTGGCGCAAGTCGCGCCAATTCTCGAACAGCTCCGCGCCGGGCGCGGCGCGGGCCTGCGTAGCCAGGACCAGACCCTGAGCAATTTGCGTTGCGAACGGCGGCCGCGCAGGCGCAGGAGGGGGCGGAGCAGCGGGAGCCGGGGAGCCGGAGCCCCGGGTCCCAGCGACCGGAGCCGGCTCCCCCAGCCGCGGCCTGAGGACCGGGCGTCGGCCTCCTCCCGCCCCCCCGCGGCTGGAGAGTGGACGCAGTGGGGGGTGGGGTGGGTCAGCGTCCGGAATCCCGAGGACGGAAGGCAGAGGCCCTCCCCATCCGGATTGTTGGAGGGGAGAGAGCCCTCCAGTTTGGGGAGGGGGAGAGCCAGACGTTGAGCGTCCCCAGCAGCAGCCACTGCTCTGAACAGACTGGCGTTGGCCGGCTCTCCCCCTCCTGCCGGGACGACTCCAGCGACCGAGGCCAGGGACCCCCTCTCCTTCGGCCTCTGCACCCCCATCCCCCCGTCCCCGGCTTTGAGGCTGGCCCGGAGAGGAGTACTCCCCTCTTCCCCACCCGCCTCTGCCCTGGAGAGGAAGGGCTGTCTTTCCACACCCGGGAGTGAGGGACTCAGGTTGCCCGTGCCCCGCAAAGGCAAGGGGCCCTCTGTCGAGGGGGGGAGGGGCCGGCCAACCACCACTTCTTTCCGCCTGAGCACCCTACAACTCCCACCCCTCCGTATTTATTTCCCTGGCGCTCTGCCGGCCCCTCCATCTCTGTCTTTAGGGTTCAGGCCTCCCTCCCTGACATGGAGAGTAACCTGTCTGGCTTGGTGCCTGCTGCTGGGCTGGTACCTGCGCTGCCGCCCGCCGTGACCCTGGGGCTGACTGCGGCCTACACCACCCTGTACGCCCTGCTCTTCTTCTCCGTCTATGCCCAGCTCTGGCTGGTGCTCCTGTATGGGCACAAGCGTCTCAGCTATCAGACGGTGTTCCTGGCGCTCTGTCTGCTCTGGGCTGCCCTGCGTACCACCCTCTTCTCCTTCTACTTTCGAGACACACCCCGAGCCAACCATCTGGGGCCCCTGCCCTTTTGGCTTCTCTACTGCTGTCCTGTCTGCCTGCAGTTCTTCACACTGACGCTCATGAACCTCTACTTTGCTCAGGTAACCATGGTGATGGGTGGGGGTGGGCCCCTGGGGTAGCAAGCCCCAGGGCCCCAAATAATAATGGGCCTCTCTGCCCCCAGGTGGTGTTCAAAGCCAAGGCAAAGCGTCGGCCAGAGATGAGCCGAGGCTTGTAAGTACTGGTGGGTTCAGTCAGGGGCAGGGAGAAGCCCAGTGTCCATTCCTTCCGCCCTGGTAGGGCTGAGGGGAGTACAACGCAGGATGCTTGGGGAAGGCTTGGGAACATTAGGCATCTGGTGCAGATGGCTCTGCAGAGGTGTTACATATGTGAAGCTCAACTATAATAAAAACCACTGAAATATGGTGAAGGGAGAGGGTACCAATGTCATCCATGATGGAGGAAGAGCTGGAGGCTCCGGCCCTCGGAAGCTCCAAAGGGCACTTCTGGGTGACCTTGGGCGGTGATAACTCCTGTCCTTTGTACAACATCTCACAGTTTATTAAGAGCTTTCACAGACATCTTTAATTTTTACAACTTACCTTCGAAGCTGATGTGTCCCCATTTGAGAGATGAAGACACTGAGGCCCAGCAAGGTTAAGGAACATGTTCAAGGTCGCACACGCGGCAGGAGGTAGAGCCAGGGCTTAAACCCAGATTTCTGACTCCCAATCCAGGGCTCTTTCTGCTGTACCACAGCCGTCAGTCATCTTCTGACCTCTTTAGCCTCAGTTTCCTCATCTGTAAACCCAGAGGAGTGGGGTTCAGACTGGGTGGCCTGAGGTTCTGACTGACACCTGGGTCTCCTGGGAAGGGCTGGGTGGTTGGGGAGCGGCAGGGTGGTCGCCTGGGGCTGACTCTGCTGTGGGCCGCAGGCTGGCTGTCCGAGGGGCCTTCGTGGGGGCCTCGCTGCTCTTTCTGCTGGTGAATGTGCTGTGCGCGGTGCTGTCCCGCCGGCGCCGGGCACAGCCCTGGGCCCTCCTGTTGGTGCGTGTCCTGGTGAGCGACTCCCTGTTTGTTATCTGCGCACTCTCTCTTGCCGCCTGCCTCTGCCTTGTGGCCCGGCGGGCCCCCTCCACCAGCATCTACCTGGAGGCCAAGGTAGGGCCACAAGCGCTGACGCCTGGGTGTCTTTGGGGTGTTTGGGGTCTTCAGAGTAGAGACAAAGCTGGAACCTCCCCTCCCTAAGGGTCCCCTGTTGTCATCTGTGCCAGGGGACCAGTGTGTGCCAGGCAGCTGCAATGGGTGGTGCCATGGTCCTGCTCTATGCCAGCCGGGCCTGCTACAACCTGGCGGCCCTGGCCTTGGCCCCGCGGAGCCGGCTGGACACCTTCGATTACGACTGGTACAACGTCTCTGATCAGGTGGGCATTTGACACATCTGCCCCCTCCCCAGTAGCTGTGGCTCCTGGCCCCCAGCTAGCCTGGGTCCTGTCGTGGGGCCCCACTGGCACGACTGCAGATTGGCACAGCCCCTGCCTCCCCACAGGCGGACCTGGTGAATGACCTGGGGAATAAAGGCTACCTGGTGTTTGGCCTCATCCTCTTTGTGTGGGAGCTGCTGCCCACCACCCTACTGGTGGGCTTCTTCCGGGTGCATCGGCCCCCACAGGACCTGGTGAGGGCCAGTGGAAAGGGGCGGCACTGGCGGTCCCTGGGCTGGGTTCTGGGGGTGTGGGAGGCCAGTGAGGGGCAGAAGGAAGCATCAATGGTGGCTCCCTTCCCTAGAGCACCAGCCGCATCCTCAACGGGCAGGTCTTTGGCTCGCGTTCCTACTTCTTCGACCGGGCACACTGCGAGGATGAGGGCTGCTCTTGGGAGCATAGCCGGGGCGAGAGCACCAGGTAGGAATCCCAGCCCCACCCGACGACCCGGGGGCTCCCAGGTTGCTCCATCAAGCCATGGGGACCTAGAGCTGGGTCTTGCCACCCACCCCTGCCCGTGCCATGGTGTATACTAGGTGAGGTCCCCTCTGGTTTGCTGTTGCTAAAGTCCCCCCTAACCCCTCAAGATGCAGTTTGCCATAGTCAGAGAAGCCTGGGTCACTGAGCTCTGTTCTCAGTCTCTCTCCTCCCCCAACTCTTGTGACTGTGGTCCTAGTGACTGCTGGAGGGCTGACCCTGTTTCTCTGCCTGCAGCATGTCAGGTAGCCTAGGCTCCAGCAGCTGGTATGGCACCATCGGGCGGGAACCAGGCTGGTGCGGAGGCAGCCAGACTCGGACCACGCCCCTGCTCTTCTCCCAGGTTCTGGGACCAGGCGGCCACCACCACAGTCTCTACTCCACCCCACAGACGTGATCCCCTTCATCTCCCCGCAGAACACCCAGCCCCCAGCCCCTCCCACCCCAGACCCCTGTGCCAAGTTCATCTGCTGCTGCTTGCCCAGGATCCCGGGGGCTGTAGCTTCCCCAGGCCGGCTCCTTGCTACTCCTGTTGCAGTGAGCTTGTGCTGTCCCCTAGGATGGGGTGGCATGGCCCTGGCTGCCAGATGCTCTCGGCCCCCTGGCATGACCCGCCGCCTCCGCTTCCACTCCGGAGCCAGCTACCTCTCCTGCGTCTGCCACTCAATAAACAGTGTCTGTGCCCCAAGCCCCTTTGCTGTCCGTCAGTTGTCTGCTTGTGTTTCTCACACCATCATCCGCTCGGTCTAGGGCTGATTGGACACTGGCCCTTGAAGGGGGCTACTGGGCTGGGCCGGGCTCATTTACTTCCCCTAAGGCTGGTGGGTAAGGAGAGGGATGAGCCTGTGTTCAAAGGAAAAAGACCAGAAGAACCCAGTCCCCGCTCCAGTCCCCTGCCTGCGTGAACAATTTCTGCTCTTCAGGAACTGCTTCAAATGTCGCCTCCTTTATGAACCCTGCCACTTCCAGGTCAGGAAACTGTGTCCCTCCGCAACCCACCCCAGGTCCCTTGGCACTGTGACTGCATGGCTGTTGTGCCTCTTGCCCTCAGTGGATCAGGGTTTCTAGAGACCCTGTTTCACTGTCTTTATGCCCAACCTGGCCTTCAGGTCCAGGACTGGTGGAGGAACAGCAGCGCCCATCTCCCTAGCCCGTGTGGATTTGGCCAGGCTGCCCCCACACAGTCTGCCTGGGGAGCCCCTTCCCTGACTGTCCCTGATAGTGCAGTTGCTGCCCTCTGTAATCACAGGCCTTACAGATCTGTCCTCTGTCCCCTGGCCAGGAGTCGTTTATCAGAGAATCATTTATCTTGCCCATATATCTAGCCTTTTGGTCCAGTTCCCTGGACCTAGCACTGAGCCTGCCTTGAAACCCTTCACCTGGGACTGTTCTGAGCCCCAAGCCTCAGTACCTCCAGAGATGGGCCTCTGAGACTCAAGAGAAGCAGCTCAAAGCTGGACAATCGCTTTCAGTTGAAAGGGAAATTGCTGACATTTGTAGGGCACTCAATTGTGAGTGCCAGGCTCTGTTTGGATCATTTACAGATACCAACCTCGTTAATCCTCAGCACAGCGTCCTGAGGTGATAATTAGTCATCCCTTTTCTGTAAGTGGGGACTGGGAGGCCTGGAGAATCCGGTCACCAGTCTAGGCCCCCTACTGTTAGGGAGTGGTCAGCCCTAGAGCCCATACTTAAAACCACCCAAGTGAAGGCTGAGGACCCCAGAGGAGGGGAGGGTCTTTGGCAAGATGAGAGTTGCTAAGAAGCAAGCAAGAGAAGAGGGGAGCTAAGTTCAGGGCCCTGCTGTTCAGACAGTGCGGGAGGAAGTGCTGGCACCCCTTCTAGGCTGGGATGGGCATGGAACTGAGGAGCGAGGGATGGATACTGAAGTAGAGGCAGGCGGTGCCCAGCTTGATTTCTCAGAGCTTGGTCCCAACCCTACCTCGGCCAATTCCAGGTTTCCTCCGTGGATTCCCCCACCCCTTTGTCCCCTGGGGTCTCTCCCTCAGAAGTGCAGAGCCCAAGGGCAGGGCTGTCCCTCAGGGCGGGGAGTTGAGGGCCCTTCTGATCTGGTAGTGGGCCTGGAAGATGCTGGGAAATGAGCGTGGAGCCCGCCCGGAAAGGTGAGCCGGCTAATGTCCAAGTTGGGGCCGTGCCGCTGGCCACACTGGCTGGCCCACAGGGCAGTCCCAGGGCCCCAGTCTGAGATTCCAGGCCTGACCCAGCGGCGACCCCTCTCGGGCTCCTCTGCCACTCACCTTCCCGGGACGGGCTGGGTTTGGGGGGCTGGGCAACCTCAGGTAAGGGGCTGCGGAGAGCCGAGCCGGAGGCGAGGGAGGCACCGAGGGAAGCGCGGTGCTGGAGGGGTTAAACGCGGGAGGAGGGGGGCTTCTGGCGGCAGGAGGGGGGTCTCAGCACCAGCGCCCGCCCGCTCCGCCCCTGCCGCCGCCTCCGCGGCCCCGCCGGCACCGGCGAGGCCGCGCGGGAGCCCGGGCCGCAGCCGCAGCCGCAGCGTGGCGGACAGTGAGTGCGGGGCGGAGCGGGCGGGCGCGCGGGCGCTGGGAGGGCGTGCGGGACGGCGGGGGCCGCAGGCCCGGCTCCCGGGCTGGGGCGCGCGGGGGGAGACCGGCCGGGAGGGGGCCCACCTCCGGGAGTCCTGCGGCCGTGCGTCCCGCCCGCCGCCCGTCACGCTCCGAGGCGTCGGCGTGAAGACGCGGGGAGGCGGTGGGAGCGAGTGGCGGGGTGTGCGGTGTCTGGGCGGCGGGCGCTGCTTGGTGGCCCCGCGATCTGGGTGTGCGTGGACATGAGTGTGTGCACACATGTGTGTGGGCCTCTGGGGGCCTTGGCCCGGCGCGCACGGCCCGGAAGGTCCGGTGTGCCCGGGAGTCCGGCGTGTGTGCAGGTGGACGGTGTGCGTGCAACCGGGGCAGCGAGGCCGCCTGGAGCCGCAGGGCGGAGCGTGGGCGCGCGGGTCTTTGTGCCCGCATGTGTGCGCGTGGGCGTCGCCGCGCGCTGTCCTGGGGGAGCCAGCAGCTGTCCTGGGGGATGCCGCGCTGGTCCGGCCCTGGTCGCCCCCACCCCGCTCCTTCCGGGAACCTGGTACCCTCCCTTCCCCTCCACCCTGCCTCGCCTCTGCGTAGCGACCGGGACCCGCCCCTGGGTTCCTCGAAAGCCCAGAGGGGCGCTGGGGACCCTGGGGGCTCCCTGCCCGGCCCATTGCCTCTAGAATCCGAGCAAGGAGAGGCAGGAGAGGAGGGAGAAGCCGCGAAGATGCTGCTGCAACCTCGGCGGGGTCCTCTGCGCCCCCTCAGTCCCCAGCTGGAAGGCGGGTGCCCCCAGCATCTCCTCTCTGGCCCCGCCTCTCCCTGGGCAGGCTGTCTCTGTTTCCACCTTCCACTCTCCGTACTTCCCCTTCCCTGTGCCCTCTTCTCACACCCTGGAGTCCAGGGCCGGGCAGTGGAGGTAAGGGGGAGGAGTGAGGTGGGGGTGGGGTGGGCACTGGGTGTGTCCTGGTACCAAGCGTCAAGTTGGTCAGAGGGGTGTCAGGAGAGACCCTCTGCAGGTAGTAGGGCCGGGGGCTCCCAGGACCTTTGGGTGTGTAGGGGTTGGAAAAGGAGGGTGTAGGGGTGTCAGGCCAGGTGATTGACCCCAGCATCCCTGGTTCTGCCCGCAGTGACTGCAGCTCCCCAGGAACCCCCTGCCCAGCCTCCCCAGGCGGGCAGTGGAGTTGGCCGGGCCCCTGGGCGCGCCATGCGCAGCACCACACTCCTGGCACTGCTGGCTCTGGTCCTGCTCTACTTGGTGTCCGGTGCCCTGGTGTTCCAGGCCTTGGAGCAGCCCCATGAGCAGCAGGCCCAAAGGGAGCTGGGGGAGGTGCGAGAGAAGTTCCTGAGGGCCCATCCATGTGTGAGCGACCAGGACGTGGGGCTCTTCATCAAGGTGCGTGGGTGGGGGAGAGACCCCGCAGCAGGCACCCGTGACCCCCCTGACACCAGCTGCATGCCGCTGGGGCCCTGTTCTGGAGTGCTGCTTCCTGACCCACGCCCCTGAAGGCAGGGTGCAGCTGGAGGGGTGCGGGGCAGAGGCTGGGATCCAGGTCTCTTGTGTTTTCAACATGGCGGCCATGGACTGCATTTGTTTTCCTTGCTGTGCCCGGCATTGGGTTCTCATCCTAGCATGTGATAGTGATTGCATGAAGGAACCCATGAAGGAAGAAATGAATAAATGGCTGTAGCATATGAGATATGTTGTGTCTTCCCAGGTCTAACTCATAGGTGTAGGGCAGATGAAGGCTGGAACACCCAGTTAAATGTAAATTTCAGCTCAAGGATGAATACTTTTAAGATACAAATTTGTCCCATGCAGTATTTTTATTTGCTAAATCTGGCATCTCTACACTAGTTCCTGTGCTTCTTTGGAGTCACAGATGCCTCAGAGAAACCCAAGAACATTGTGAACACTTCCCCACCCCCTACCTCCAGAAAAGTGCACATATAAACACTTACCCTTGATTTCGGAGGGTTCCAGGTTCCCCTAAGCCAATCCATGCCATCATGGATGCCAGGTTGAGCACACCTTCCTGCGAGAACACATGCTTGTGAAGTGAAAGCTAGAGGGAGTGCAAGTCACGGATGGGGTGGGCTTTGGTCCAGTGACTAAAGGAAGAGTGGGCCGCAGCCTTTCATGCTACTGTCAGGCAAGCACCTCTGCTTTCTCTCTGATTTCTGAGCCACTGTCATATTAAAAAAATAAAATAAAAACACCTAACATTTAACTTGAATACATTAATGTGTATTATGTTATTGAAAAGCTACCCCCACCCCTTTCCTTTCCTGCCTGTTCTTATGGAAGGAGGAGGCATCAGCATGGAGACTCACTGTTCCAGCTGATTCCCAAGGTGGCAGGACCTGGAGCAGAGTTGAGGGTGGGGGTGGGGGGCGGTGCCAGGACACAGGCAGCTTGACATTGTCTCTGACCCAGAGAATGCCCAGAAAGGCTCTCTGATACTCTGGGTAGGAGAGTGTCTGACCACACCACAGGGCAGGAGGAGAGAGGGAACCTGACCTATTTTATCTTCACAAAGGAATTGCTTTTTTCCTGGATAAGAAAAAAGGAGAAAAGGAAGGGCAGAAACATGCAAGGCGGGCAACAGCTGCTTTATTTCTCTTCTATAATTAGCCAGTCAGGCAGCAGTTGTGCACCTACTGTGTGCTAGGTGCCATGCTGTCCAGGATAGGGTGAGCAGGGAAATTGATATTGGGGTGGACAGATGCAGGCTGTAGCCTAGAGGATGTCACATCTAGGCGAAGGGGCCGATTCCAGGAAAGTTCACTGTAGGATTTAGTAGAAGGGGAGCTTTCCTTACTTCTGGCTTTGTTAACTGCCAGCTATATGCTGAGCCCTGGCCTAGGTGCAGGGTGAGGCTGATGGCAAGGAGGGAGATGCCCCAGGGTCTTTGGGAAGAGCCGGTAATTGATGAAGCAGCTGAGATGGATAGAATTTAGAAAGGTGTGATTGGGTTGCAAGAGACTCTCGGGCAGAGGAACAGCATGGAAAAAGGCGTGGAAACTGGAAAGCTCAGAGTGTTTTGCAGTTCTTGGATTTAGCAGATGCCTAGTCATTTGAAGCAAAAATTAGAACACCCAGAATGACAAAGGGTTTTTTCCCAAGTTGTGAATTTATTGGAAAAGTGTTGCAAAATAAAATTGAATAACTTTTAATCATACACTTCACTTCTTGGCTTCATGAAGAGATTATTACAGGAAATGGAATCGTCTCAAAATCTGGGGATAAGGTCACTGTAACTTGGGTTCCAAAATGGAAGTCCCAGGAGAGAAGACTCGGGAGAGGGAGGTTGGGACCACATGGAGAAGGGGCTTACAGGCCAAGCTGGGGAATTCAGACTCTATTCTGCAGATAGTAGAGAGGGATGGAAGATTTGGGGCTGTCACTTTTAGGAAGATTAATTTGGAATGTGTCCTGCTAATGAGGACTGCAGTCAGAGAGAAAGAAGGTGGTTTATGACCTCCTTCACACTACCGCCTGTGTCCTGGCTCTGTGCTGCTTGGGGAAGGGCCCCCTGCACTCTCTCCTCACTGTGCTCTGACCTCCATCACTTAGGGTAGGCACTCTCAAAACACAGACTCTGCCTTGGGAGGGAGGCAGACTGGCTGGCAAGATGGGCAGACACATGGCCATTTCACTAATGTAATCATATTTAATAAGCATCTGGGCTTCCCTGGTAGCTCAGCTGGTAAAGAATCTATCCGCCTGAAATGTGGGAGACCTGGGTTGGGAAGATCCCCTGGAGAAGGGTAAAAGGCTACCCACTCCAGTATTCTGGCCTGGAGAATTCCATGGACTGTGTAGTCCATGGGGTCACAAAGAGTTGGACACGACTGAGTGACTTTCACTTTTACCTTCAGTGAGCATCTACTGTGTAGCACAGGGTTTGGTTTGGGCTTCAGCAGGGTGGGGAAGGGTTTGTTCATGACCCTCCCCAGATTGGATGCAAAATTTGTTGGTATGAGAACTTTCCTGGAGGGAGGGTCCCTAACTTTCATCAGATTTTTGAAGGCAAGAGACTGACTCAAAGTCAGCTTCCTAGGGGGAAGTAGGGGTGGTGGGGCCCCTGGAAAGCTGAACTCACTGAGCATGCTGTCTACATGGGTAATCATTTAACAAATACACAGTGCTTGCTTTGTTGTGAATGCTTTAACTCTTCACAATAACTCTTTGAGGAAGGTACTATTATCACCATCCCCAACTGATAGATGTAGAAATGGAAGCACAGTTCAGCTTCACTTAGCACCAAGATGTGAACCCAGGCAGTCTGGTCCCAGAGTCTGTGCTCCTGACCGCTGTAAAACTGGAAATCTGTTATGTGAAATTAAGGGGCTGATAACTCAAACGTCTCTAAAGCAATGTGTTGGTCAAACAACAAAATTGGGCTGCCCAATCTGCAATGTCTGCTCTGAGGGACTGCCTTCAAGACCAGAGGGTAGGGTAGAGCTGGGAGGGGTAAGGAGGGAAGTACTCAGAGACTGGAGGACCAGGGGTTGGCCAGGATAGGAGGCAAGGACTGAGGTTCCTCCTTTTGCGCCTTGTCCTGCAGGAGGTGGCTGATGCCCTGGGAGGGGGCGCGAACCCTGACACCAACTCAACCAGTAACAGCAACCATTCAGCCTGGGACCTGGGCAGTGCCTTCTTTTTCTCGGGCACCATCATCACAACCATCGGTGGGGGAGGGGATTGGGCATGCAGAGGGGGCAAGGGGTGGCTGGGCTTTCTCATGGGGGAAGGTGCAGGGGGGGCTGGGGGGGTGCCAGGTAGCCCCTAGACCTGCTGCACGGCCCCTCTGCCCAGGCTATGGCAACGCAGCCCTGCGCACAGATGCCGGGCGCCTCTTCTGCATCTTTTATGCGCTGGTGGGGATCCCGCTGTTTGGGATACTGCTGGCCGGGGTCGGGGACCGGCTGGGCTCTTCGCTGCGCCGCGGCATCGGTCACATCGAAGCCATCTTCCTGGTGAGCTGCCCCACGCCCTGTTCGCCCTGGCGTTGGGTTTGGGATACCCTTACCTACGTCCCAGCCCAGGCATGTGAGCGGGGTGGGGGGTGGGGGGCGCCTGAATCCTGTGAACCTCGAACACTGGTTCCGAGAAGAGGGGATGTGGGGTGTGAGAGTGGAGGTGTTGGTGACTCCTCGGCCCCTCCCTGCAGAAGTGGCACGTGCCACCGGGGCTGGTGCGAATTCTATCCGCCGTACTCTTCCTGCTGATCGGCTGCCTGCTCTTTGTCCTTACGCCCACGTTCGTTTTCTGCTACATGGAGGGCTGGAGCAAGCTGGAGGCCATCTACTTCGTGGTGGTGACACTCACCACGGTGGGCTTCGGGGACTATGTGGCCGGTGAGACCACCTTTCTTGGGTTGCTCTTCCCTTCCCATGGGCTCTGCGATCTGGCTTCTCCCTCGAAATTCCACAGGGCGCTTGTGCGCTCACACACGCTTGCTCCACGCCCTACATCCGCTCACTGAATTCACCCTCACGTTTTGGCGGGGCTCCTGCCTACTTATAGTCTTGCATGCCTGCACCCCCATGCATGCTCACACGTATATTAAGTGACCCCTTCACACGTGCCACATTCTTGTACACGTGTACCCCTCACACATGCTCACATTCTTGCGCGTGAGCACCTCCACTTACTCTTCTCTTGCACACCGTCAAGTCACTCCCAGTCTGTCTCCTTGCATCCATTCACGCACTCTAGCTCAGACCCCTGGCCCTGGGGAGGGCGGATCCTCTCCAGGAGTTGGGAAGAACAGTGAACCCGAGACTCACGGGCTCAAGGCGTGTGTCATAATCAACTTCTTTCTGCCCTCCCCGGCGGTGTCCCAGGCGCCAGCCCCAACCAGAACTTTGCAGCCTACCAGCCGCTGGTGTGGTTCTGGATCCTGCTCGGCCTGGCCTACTTCGCGTCAGTGCTCACCACCATCGGAAACTGGTTGCGAGTCGTGTCCCGCCGCACGCGCGCAGAGGTAGGCGCCCCTGCTTCGACGCTGCGCCTGCGCCGTGGTGCTGACGCGCTGTTCCCCAGCAGCCAGTGGACCACCCCGCCTTCCCTTCCAGAGTGTGGGCTCCCCAAGACGGGGACTGAGGGAGCCCTGGTGTGCACCGGTCGGGAAGAAAGGGATAAGCTCGGACAGGTTTGCAGGGGAATCCAGTCTCTACTCTCACGGTTAAAGGTTATCATTTAGCAAATAAAGATGAAGGAATCCTAGTTGGATGTGAATTTTGGATAAGTTGCAAATAATATCAGAGTACAAGTATGTCTCAAATATTGCATGGGACATCGTTATACTAAAATTTCATTTGTTGCTGCGTTTTGTCGTTGTAGGTTTATATATTGTTGTATTTTGTAACCCCCCCCTCCTGGCCGTGGAGTGGGTGGAGTCGCAAAGGTGTCTGGGGACACCGGAGAGCTGATACAAAGCCTCCGGTCTTCTGGAGAAGGGAGCATTTCAGTGCAGGCGGAGGAAAGGAGAGGATGTGGCTGGTGATAAGCTTTGCCCTCCCTCCTCCGGCCTTTCCCCACTCCTGAGGCAGGAGGACCAGGCGGAAAAGAGGGGCCGTGCCTGACGGGTGACGGCGCAGGCTCCCGGGGTTGCGGAGAGACGGTCGAGGCTCCCTGGTCGAGGATTGCCTTTCCTCCCCGCGCAGATGGGTGGCCTCACGGCGCAGGCCGCCAGCTGGACGGGCACGGTGACCGCGCGGGTGACCCAGCGAGTTGGGCCCACGGCACCACCGCCGTCGGAGAAGGAGCGGCCACCCCTGCCTCCGCCGCCGTGCCCGGGGCAGCCCGCCAGCAGGCCACTATCCCCGGCGGCCCCGGAGAAGACCGAGCCGTCCTCCCCGCCCACGCCGCCCACGCCGCCCACCCCGCCCACGGCCTCCGCGCTGGACTACCCCAGCGAGAATCTGGCCTTCATCGACGAGTCCTCGGACACGCAGAGCGAGCGCGGCTGCGCGCTGCCCCGCGCGCCACGGGGTCGCCGCCGCCCCCTCAATCCGCCCAGGAAACCGGCGCGGCCCCGCGGCCCGGGGCGCCCCCGGGACAAAGGCGTGCCCGCGTAGGGGGAGGACCCCGGCCCCGGCCTCTCAAAGGGCTTCGTTCTCGCCCTCTCACCCTGGCATGCTCTGCTTGTCTGACCAAAGAGCCCTCTCTCGACCGACCGGACCGAAACCTGGGGAGGAGGCCACGGGCTGCTTGTCTGCCACCCCCTGCTCCTGGCTCTGTCACTTCATCCATCTCCAGACTCCCACGGCTTTCTGTCTCGCTGTCCCGGCCGGGCCTGTCCCTCACAACACCTCACGACTGTGCCTCAAAGCCCGCATCAATAAACGGAAACAGTCTGCACGGCTGCGGGCGTGGAGCTGCGGGAACGCGAGAGGGTGTGCGAGTGCTTGCGTCGTCGGCCACCTCCCGGGCAAGTCAGGCCCCGCTCCCTCCCTCCCCTCCCGCCAGGGCCCCCGGGCCGAACCCCTGCCCCTCCCGTTGGTCAAGGGACCGCACTCTCGGGGGTACCTGGATCGGTGTTTCTGCCTGGAGGTTACCGGTAGGGTCTGGCGTGGGAATCAGCCCGGATGCGCGGGGCGTCCATCCCCCGTGCGGCTATGCGGCCAGGGATGGGGAGTCGGAAGGGCATCTAGTGTGGAGGGCTGTAGCTTGAATTCCCCGCGCGTGAGACTCCCACGGGCCGTTCCCGACGGGACCCTGCCCCTCCCCCTCCCTGGAGCGTGAACCGCCCCCCACCCCCCCACCTCCTCGCCCGGAGGCCTGTGGCAACTGGGTCCGTTGGGGCAGAAGCATGGAGGGAAAGCCTTTCAAAGTAAGAACTCTTCCTGGTTCTCCTCACCCTGCCGGCCCCCAGGCTCACCCTGGGCCCCTGACTGTCCTCTCACTCAGCCCTGGCTCAAGGCAGCTCCCAACAATCACCCCCCATCTCTACCCGCCGTCCCCCCCCCACCCCCCACCCCCCGCAGCGGGGGCGTGTCGGCCCTGGTTGGGTTCAGGATCCCTGTTCCCAGCCTGCTCTCTCTCCCTTCCCGATTCCCCACGACCCTCGGCTTCCCTCGTTGTGTGTGGCCCACAGGCATCGGCCAAGTCTTCGAGCCACCATGGCTCGGGCAGGTCGAGCCTGCACGACATCCGGAGCATGTGGTCCACGGCTACTCTGTCTCAGCCGAAGCTGAACGTGCAGCTGCCCACGGTCCGCGAGGACTCGGAACTGGAGGACTTTAGCGTAAGCGGTGAGACCCGCTGGTCATACGACCAGAAGGCTGGCCACGACGCGGAGGGTGGCTGGGAAGCATCCGACGGCGGAGAGGACAAGGACCGCTTCAATCCGGAAGAGCCAGAGCTTGGCGGCGACAGCTCCCAGGGAAGCCGTTTAGAGGAGGATGCTTCCAAGACCGACGGTCAGTGTGGCCTCACCGGGCTGTGGGCGCCCACCGGACAGGGGGCTGGCCAAAGCCTCAATGTCTACTGCGGTTAAATGGGGGAAAACAGTCGGACCCAAGTTCCTAGGATTCCCTGGAAGGGGCGCCCACGCTAATCTTTCTCGCTTTAGGAACGCCCCCTACCGGGCAGGCGTCTCACAAGGTCCCGGGGCCATAGAGACAGGCAGGAAAATACGCAAAGGCAGCACGGAGTGTTTGCCATGGAATCCCCGAATAGTTGAAAGGAGGGAGTTAATGCCTTTTCTGTGGATTTGAGCTGTTTCAGGGGGTGCCTACCTTTTTCATTCATTGTCACTGGTTACAATTTTTATACTGTTTACTTCCAGTTGTAAATACTATTTACTGGGCTGTTTGGGGCATGCCCTTCTTCTTGCCACCTCTGCTCTTCAGGCCTTCATCAGGGAATTGGAGCAGACAACAATATGCTATTTATTGAGCACTTGCTGTTGTGCGAGGCACTCAGCTTCCCTTGCATGATCGCCTTTAAACTTCACAACCTCCATAAGGGGGCCGATTTTATTATCCCATTGTACAGATGAAGAAATTGAGGGTCAGAAAGTCAGTCACTGGCCTTAAGTCTCACAAAGTGGGGTAGTCTGAACTGGCACCTCGGAGGGTGGGACAACAAAGCCCAGGCTTGTCAACCACTGTCCCATACTGTTTCCCACTCAAGTGGTATCTGGAGCTGGTCTCTGGAGCCCCCTGACCCTCAACCTACCCCTACATCTCCTCTGCTCCAGGGAAGCCCGAGCAGTCTACAGATGACTAATCCCTCTTTTCTCTTCTCCCAGAAAAGGCTACCTCAGCGTCATCGCTCAATATCTTGAGGCACACGCCCCATCGGGCCTACTGGGTGGAGCAGCAGAGCAGGGTTGGAGGCTGGAAGAGTAGTGGGGGGTGGAGGGTGAGCAAGTTGGGTGGGGGTGCTTTGTAGGGTGGAGGGGCAGGCAGGTCAATTGGGGGTCTTGGAACTGGAGGGCATAGGTGGGGCATTTCAGCTGTGGGCAGAGCTGGGGTCCCTTGTACATCTGAGTCTCTTGCTGTCTCTCCAGCTGCCCCTGCCCCTGACTGAACTGATGGAGAATGAAGCTCTGGAAATACTCACCGAAGCCCTCCAGAGTGAGCTTCCCCACCCCCTACTCCCTGCGCACCGCCCCCTGCCCCCAACTTCCAAAGGAGACCCTGGGGGACTTTGCAAGCCTTGGTCCTATATGAGTGGGGTTTTAGGATGTGTCTGCCTATCAGATTCCCTTACCACCCACAAATATTCCAGAAGCTTTAGGAAAAGCAAAAAGTCAGAGTACGGGGTGACTGTCACAGGACTGGGCTATAGCCTCAGTGCAGCTCCTCTTAACCTGCTGTGGCTTTTCTAAGGCCATTTCTCCACTTGCCTATTGGGAATGACAGCCTTCGTGTGGCCTTGGCGTCTTCCTAGAGCCTTTGGACAGTGGATTATTGGAGTAAATTTCCTTTGGTCGCCCTGCTTACTTTATGAAAGGGTGGGGTGGGGAGGGCTAAGGGCTAATGGTTTAGAGGGGGTGGTCCAAGAGGTGTCCCCAAAGCTTCCTGCTCTCAGTGCCCTAATTCAGGCCGGCAACATCTCTAAATTTGCCTTCCTCATCCATCCTCCACCTCAGCACTCCATCCCACTCTGAATCTCCCATTTGTTTGGAGCACAGGTCTCTGACTTGACCATTTGAAACAAAACCAGCAGGTTCCAGTACCCTGAAGATCCAGTTTCCCCGAACTAACATAGACTGGCTGATGGGGAGGCCATGCCCCTGCTCACTGCCCTGAATACAGCTCTGCCCTCCAGGTTACCAATCAGAGATCGGCCGGGACCACTCCCTGACCAAACAGCTGCAGCGATACATCGAGGGGCTCAAAAGGCGCCGGAACAGGAGGCTGCAAGTCTTGGCGATATGAGAGCACCGCCTCGGGCTCCAGAGACTGCCCGACTCCAGCCCTGGTCCCTGTCCAGTCCCCAGATCCAAGCTCGACCCTGTCCACGTGGAATTTGAGCCCTTAGAGAAATAAAAGAATCTGTACACGGTCCGTGAGTCAATGCGTAGCTGCCCGCTAGAGGCGGACGCACGTGGCCCCGCCTTTCCCTGTGACCTTCACTCGGTCACCGCAGTGACCTTGAGCGTTCTCCGTTCGGGCACTATGGGCTCCGCCTTCCCAGGACTCGAAATCCAGGACTTCTTTCATGTCTTAGGTCTGCTTCTCCCACTCCGGGTTCAGCAGCTTTGCGGGGATACTGGGTGTGCGGTGCCAATGCCCCGTTGGTGTTATCTTGGAAGGGGGTAAAAAGGAAAGAGGCAGCACCTCCCTTCTAACTTAGGCGCGCTAGACCCCGCCTCTTATGCATATGCAGATACACAATCCTCGGCACTCGTCCCGCCCTCCTATTTGCATATGTATGAAGTCTCCCGGCCCCTCAGCGGCGGCCACTCAACGACCGTTCCCATTTCTCTCGCGAACAGCGCGCCCCGCCTCTCCCTTTACGTAAGAAGGCTCCTAGCCCCACCCTCCCCCGGAGCCACTCAGCGTCTCCTCTGGACGCGCTCCCTCAGCCGCCTCCTACGCAAGCAAGTGCGCCGCCGCAGCCGGCTTCGCTGGCACCGCCCCGCACGTCCCGGCGCGCAGGCGCTGCCCGCCCCACTCGCCTGATTAGCATAGGGCGCTGGGCCACGCCCCCTGCTTTGCATGCGCACGGCCAGCCCCGCCCCCGCTGTCAGCTGGAGGAAGCGGAGTAGGAAGCGGCCGCGATGTCCTTTTGTGTCCTACAAGCCGCCGGCGGCGCCGCCGAGTGAGGGGACGCGGCGCGGCGGGGCGGCGCGGCCCGAGGAGGCGGCGGAGGAGGGGCCGCGCGCGGCCCCCGGCTCACCCGGCGCTCTGGGCCGCTCGGCCCCCATGCCTGCCCGCCCGCCCTGCGGGAGCCCCAGGTCCGGGGGCGGAGGGGAGCGCCGCTGGGGGGTGGGCGGGCGGGCGGGGCGCGGGGGCCATGTGCGAGCGCGGCAGGGAGGCGGGCGGGGGGCGGGCTCCAGGCGGGGTCCAATTCTGGGTCCGGCCCAGGTCACGGTCGGCACCCGGTCGAAAGCCTGACGGGGTCAGGGTGCGGGCGGGATCTGGCGTCCAGGGCTTAAGGCGCCGGCCCGAGACCCGGGACCCGTTCTGATTCGGGTTGCAGGTTCTGGCCAGGGTCGGGCTTGGGCTTCGGATCCAATCCCAAGGGAGGGTTCAATCCGGCACCTGGAGCTTGCCGAAGTCCCGGGGGCGGGCCAGGGTGGAAGATGGGAAGGGTTCCCGGTCGGGGAAGGGGCTTTGAAGACCACGTGGGGGCGCTCGAAGGGGCCTCGGGCCACCCTTCTCTCTGGGTCAAAGGTCATCGCACTGGCTGGGGACAGCTTCCTCCTCCTTGGCGCTCCCCCATTACTTCCTGATAACCTGATAGAGGGCCCCCGCGGGCGGAGGGGGAGGGGAGGCGCAGTAACTTTAGGCAACTTCCCGTAGGTGTGCGCAGGTTGGGGGGGGCGGGGCGCCCCGTGGTGGAGGATTCTGCGGCAGCAGGAGTGTAAGAGTGAATGTGCGGAAGAGTGTGCAAGGAGGTGGAGCCGCGCCAGCGGGTGTGCCTGGGGCTGGAGGGGAAGATATGTCAAGTGTGAGAAGCTCCGAATGTGTTTTCATAAGTGTCTAAACCTGTGTGTGGGGGGGGGGGCGGTCATGGTGCGAGTGTAACTGTGTTTGTGAGCGAGAGTGTGATTATGAGCCTTGAGTGTGACTTTGTTATGAAGTATGCACTTTAGGAGTGTGTGAAGGCAAATGGGAGCATGAGTGAGAGCTGGGGTTTGAGAAGGCCATGTGAGTGTGAACCTGCCCAGTAGAGTGACCGTGTGTGAGCACGTGAGTGTGTGTGTGCAGGTCAGGACACCTGAGGACCCAAGTGAGTGGGAGGGTGAGGATATAAGCACACCTGTGTGAGCACATGGACTGCCCTTGGGTTTGTATGTCTCTGTTTTGGCTCTTGAGTGGAGGATCCCCAGGTGTGGGGGAGATTGCTGAGATCACCAGCATCTGGAGAAAACTGAGAGGTATCCCACTCTTGGCTGAGGATTCCAGATAGGGTTGACGTTTGGGGGTAAGGTTACCCTACTGCTTGGCCTGGGTGGGGTAGGGGGTTTCCAAACCTCCGGTAAGTTCCCAAGTGGGAGACCTGCTGTCAGTTACTGGCCCTGGAGGCTCTGGAGACTCTGTTCCTATGGCAACAGCTGGGGGGGGGGCCCTCTTCATGGGCAGCCTTCCTTGGACTCTGTCCCCCCTCCACCCTCTGGCTAAGCCTGGAAGCCTGCCTAGGCCTGGGGTTGGGCAACCAGGGTAACAGGGTGTCTCCATCCCCCATCGCAGCTCCTCCCTGTGACCTGACGGGTCTCTTCCCGCAGGTGACCAGCGCCATGTCCAGCCAGGTGGTGGGCATTGAGCCTCTCTACATCAAGGCAGAGCCAGCCAGCCCTGACAGCCCAAAGGGTTCCTCGGAGACTGAGACCGATCCCCCCGTGGCTCTGGCTCCTGGCCCAGCTCCCACCCGCTGCCTCCCAGGCCACAAGGAAGAGGAGGATGGGGAGGGGGCTGGGCCTGGCGAGCAGGGTGGTGGGAAGCTGGTGCTCAGTTCCCTGCCCAAACGCCTCTGCCTGGTCTGTGGGGACGTGGCCTCCGGCTACCACTATGGTGTGGCATCCTGTGAGGCCTGCAAAGCCTTCTTCAAGAGGACCATCCAGGGTGAGCCCCCACCGCATTCCTGTGCCCTTTGCCCTCTGGGCCTGGGGCTGCCTAACTGGTGCACTGCTGGGTGCCGTGGTACCACTTGGGGTTGGCAGCCTGGAGCTCCCAGGTCCTCCTATGTCCCAGGAATGCCCTTTCCCTTAAGAGTTAAATAAAGCCGCCAGGACGTGTTGATGGATCGGATGTGGGATGTGAGAGCGGAACTCAGGATGCCTCCTAGGTTTCTGGTATGCCAGGCCCAGCACCTTCCACAGCAGCCCCTGCCTGCTTCTAAGCTTGAGTCTTCTGGCCGCTGCTATCCTCTCTCCAGCAGAGAACATGCCCTCTGTTGTGTTGATTTCCTGAAGCAGCCCCAGCACAAGGCAGGCTTTTATGGTTAACTGAGAGGGGGCTACATCATATTTCAGCATCTACCTTTAAAAAGACTGTTAGGCCAGGGAATTCCCTGGCAGTCCAGTGTTTAGGACTCCTCCTTCTCACTGCCAAGAGCCCGGGTTCAAACCCTGGTCAGGGAACTAAGATCCCAGAAGCCACATGGTGTGGTCAGGGAAAAAAAAAAAAAGATTATTAGGCATCCCTTCCAATAGTACTCAGTGAATTTTTCCACTCAGGAAAGCATATCAAAATATGAGTGAGCAAGATGGCGATGTAAGAAGCATTATTTGGGATGTACCTGTTACTTATATTTTTATATAAACCATTGGTTACTTTGGGGCTATAATACATAGGCTTTATCAGTGTTTCTTGAGTGTCAGGCACCATGCCCTATTACACTTAAGCTCTGGTACCCCCCACAGCAGTCTCTAAGGTACCAGCACTACTATAACTGAGGCCCAGAGAGGTTTTTGAAACTTGGTTCAGGTCCCATGGGTAGCAAATGGCAGCAATAAGATTTGAACTTGGGTCGATTGAGGTCCAGAGCTAAGCTTGTAAAGGCCTCTGCTTATTACAAATAACTGGGCAGATGCCTCATGGCCAGTTGTGACATTCTAGCAAGTTTTGACTTGGCTGAGACCCGCTGGTCTAAAAGCTCTGTGCTCCCTTCTGGCCCTGCAGACTTGAGGCAACAGGTCTGGGTTCAAATGTCTCCTACCCACCCTGGAACACTTGGTTCTCTGTTGACAAGTGTTTGTCGAGCACTAGTCATACATAGTGATCATTGTTGAGTATTTAGGTGCTGGAGCCTGCTAAATGTCTTACCTCGATTATCCCATTTTGTTCTTACAACCCACTTTTGTAGGAAGTAGTTTTTAATCATCCCAGTTTTACAGGTGGGGAAACTGAGGGTCGAGGGCATAGGTGTCGGGCTTGCCCAAGGTCACCCACTTGGTAAGTGGCAGCCTCCAGGATCCTAACTCTTCATGAACTTGTGCTCTGCTGCCCTGGCCACTGTTCCAGGTGTGGGGACACAGCTGGGACTAAGGATCACTTCTGTCCTCAGTTTACATCCCTGCAGAGGAGAGAAAACAGTGAACTGAACACAGTTGTTATTAACAGCTGTGTAAGTGCTGGAGGGTCAGGAGCAGGGTGTGCTAGGGAACCTGGCTGGGTCTGAGATGCTGGAGGGCCTCCCTGAGGAGGTGTCTTAAGCTGAAGAAGCCCGGGTAGGGTGGAGGAGAGAGCAGATTGTGAGGAAAAATGCACTTTGTGTATGTTGCCCGGTTGAGCCATTTAGTCCTGTGGTCGCCCCAGGAGCTGGGAGAGCCACCATGCATTCAGCCAGACCCTGTTTCTAGCACCGGGCACAGTCCTGGCCCTCGTGGAACTGCCACTAAAATAGGTAGACATAACAGAGAAAATAAATATGTACAGATGTTGCATATTAAACGGTGCTAAGAGCTCATGGGGAGAAGGCAATGGCACCCCACTCCAGTACTCTTGCCTGGGAAATCCCATGGACGGAGGGGCCTGGTAGGCTACAGTCCACGGTGTCGAGAAGAGTCGGACACGACTGAGCGACTTCACTTTCACTTTTCACTTTCATGCACTGGAGAAGGAAATGGCAACCCACTCCAGTGTTCTTGCCTGGAGAATCCCAGGGACGGGGAGCCTGGTGGGCTGCTGTCCATGGGGTCGCGCAGAGTCGGACATGATTGACGACTTAGCAGCAGCAGTGGCAAGAGCTCAAGAGAAACCATAAAGCAAGGGCAGGAAATATACAGCAGGGGCAAGTGACCAGAGGTGTCTGTGGAGGGGCTCTTCCATTCTTACCCAGTGGCTGGGAAGGCCTCCTCAGGAAGCAGAGATCTGAAGGAGGTAAGGGAGCCATGCTGAGGCAGGGCCTGTTTGAGGAACACCGAGTTGGCCAACAGAGCTGGGCAGAGGGCAAAGGGGATGAGGTCAGAAAGGTGGCAAGGACCTGGGATGCAGGTCTCAGGCCATGGGGTTCACCTGGAGGGTTTTTAAAATTTATTTTTAATTGGAAGATAATTGCTTTACAGTGCTGTGTTGGTTTCTGCTGTACAATAATGTGAATCTGCCATAACCATACATATATCTCCTCCTCCTTGAGCCTCCGTCCTCCGCATCCGGAGGGTTTTAAATAGGGAAGGGACATGATCTATCTTAGGGGGTTTTTTTGGCTTTAGTTCCCTGACCAGGGATGGAGCCCAGTCTCTCAGCAGTGAAAGTGTGGAGTCCTAACCACTGGACCATCAGGGAATTCCCTGTCAGGTTTAAGAGGATGCCTCTGTGTTGATAGTAACTGAAGGAGGCAAAGACAGCAGAAAGGGAGGTGACTGACTCTGGTCAAGGGTAGAAACGGTTGCCAGGGGAGGAAGCGGTGGCTTCTGAACATATTAGGAGGTAAAGCCCACCAGGACCTGTCAGTGGCTTGGATTTGGGGTGGGAGAGGAATTATAAATATCTCTTAGATTTCTGCTTGAGCAGCTGGACAAATGAGATCGCAGGTTTTGGAGGGGTAGGTCGGGGGCTCCATCTAGGACAAGATAAGTTTGTAGTGCCTTCTAGATGTGCAGGATGCCGAGGAGGCAGTGGGATGTGTCTAGAGTTCAGACAGGTCTAGGCTAGAGGTACAGAATTTGAAAGCCTGGGTGAGATCACCATGGGAATGAGTCAGAGGAGACAGGTTGGAGGGCCGCCCAGGGTGTCTTCAATGGAAGGAGTGTGGGCAGATGCATAGAAGTCACAAAATAGCAGTGACGTAGGAGGAAAACCCAGAGCGAGGTGTCCTAGAAGCAAAAGAAGAAAAGTGTTTGTTTCTAGGAGGGATCAGCAGTGTTAGATGTTAGTAATATAAGGACGAGAACTGACTGCTGGATGTAGCAGTGTGGAGGCCACTGCGGCCCTTGATGAGAACAGATGAGGGCAGCACAGCCCAGAGGTGTGACTTGACCAGAGGCTGGGGCTGGATGCCGCCTGACTCCCCTGGTCCCAGCCCCTCCCTTGCCCAGGCTGGGATTCCCAGCCCAGCCGCCTTCCCCTCAGTGCCCAGGCTTCCCTGCCCCATTCATAGCATCCCGCTCTCCCCAGACCTGTGCTTGCCTGGAGTGGCAGGGCCCTCCCCACTGGCTAGGCCCCCTCTGGGCCCCGGGAGGCCGCCACTGGAGCCCTGCCTCTTCCCTGGCAGGGAGCATCGAGTACAGCTGTCCGGCCTCCAACGAGTGTGAGATCACCAAGCGGAGACGCAAGGCCTGCCAGGCCTGTCGCTTCACCAAGTGCCTGCGGGTGGGCATGCTCAAGGAGGGTGAGCGCTGGCGGGGGCCTGGGTGAGGCTGGGGGGCTGGGTGCATGGTGTCGGGCCGGTGAGGCCTGGGAAGTCCTGGCGGGCTGGGCTGGGCAGGCGGGCTCTAGAGAGGCCAGCCTCAGTCCCGTGGACACAGCGGCTGTCTTGCAATTCAAGGGGTACGTCTGGACCGCGTCCGCGGTGGGCGACAGAAGTACAAGCGGCGGCCAGAGGTGGACCCACTGCCTTTCCCGGGCCCCTTCCCTGCTGGACCTCTGGCAGTAGCTGGAGGCCCTCGGAAGACAGGTGAGAGCGCCGTGGGGTCCTTGGGGCTCTGGGGTCGGGGTGGGCAACGTCTGTCTGATGTCATTCACACGGGATAGGAGTTATCTTGGGTGCTGGGACCTACGCCTTCCCTTCATCTGTTCCTTCACACATTTCCCTCAAGAAGTATTTACGAAAATACCCTTTTCTGTGTCAGACCTCGAGCAGTACAGCTGGGAGCAGGGAAGGTTTTCTAACGCTCAGAACCTGTCCACAGACAGACGCTTTCCCTAGGAGGTAGTGCGGCGTTTTCCGGAGAGAGGTGTCCGAGCCAGGCTGGCCAGTGGCTGTTGAGGAAGGCCACAGGGGGACTGACTCTGGGAAGATGTTTGACCCTGAAGGGCTGGCAGAGGGATGAATGCGTGCCTCTTCCAACTGTCACTGCAGCCCCGGTGAACGCACTGGTGTCCCACCTGCTGGTGGTTGAACCTGAGAAGCTGTATGCCATGCCTGACCCAGCGGGCCCCGACGGACACCTCCCAGCTGTGGCCACCCTCTGTGACCTCTTTGACCGAGAGATCGTGGTCACCATCAGCTGGGCCAAGAGCATCCCAGGTAGGGGGCCCAGGCCACGTGGGGCTTCCCTGGGTAGGCCGGGCCCTGACCGGCCCTGGTGCAGTTGCTCAGCCAGCTCTGCTCCCCCTGCCCTCCAGGCTTCTCGTCACTGTCACTGTCTGACCAGATGTCAGTACTGCAGAGCGTGTGGATGGAGGTACTGGTGTTGGGCGTGGCCCAGCGCTCCCTGCCGCTGCAGGATGAGCTGGCCTTCGCCGAGGACCTGGTCCTGGATGAAGAGGGGGCACGAGCCGCTGGCCTGGGGGAACTGGGGGCTGCCCTGCTGCAGCTGGTGCGGCGACTGCAGGCCCTGCGGCTGGAGCGCGAGGAGTACGTTCTGCTGAAGGCCCTGGCCCTCGCCAATTCGGGTGAGCCTGGGGCTTGTGCTGATGGGTTTCTCCATGAGGTGCTTTGGTTTTTTAACTGTGATGGTAGCACGCTCCCACTTTGCAGACAGGGAAAACAGGCTTGGGCACGAACAGTGACTTGCTGCAAGGCACGAAGCCAGGCGAGGACAGGTCCAGGAAATGCATGCTGAATTCTGAGCCCTAGTGCCCGTGGTTCTGTAGACAGGTGAACCACTTAGGGGGAAGGAAGGGGAAGGGGACCGGAGGTGGCCATAGCTGAGGAAGGAGGAGTGGGCCCTGGCTCACGGGCAGGAGCAGCGAGTAGTGCTTCAGCAGATCTTGGTGGGGCTCCTTGTGCCCCCACCTGGCAGTACCCAGGTCGATGTGGCTCTGCCCCTTCCGGAGATGGCCCATGTCAACAGTTCTCTCGTCTTGCCTTGCAGACTCTGTGCACATTGAAGATGCTGAAGCAGTGGAGCAGCTGCGAGAAGCTCTACATGAGGCCCTGCTGGAGTACGAAGCTGGCCGGGCGGGCCCCGGAGGGGGCGCTGAGCGGAGGCGGGCAGGCAGGCTGCTGCTCACACTACCGCTCCTTCGCCAGACAGCAGGCAAAGTGCTGGCCCATTTTTACGGGGTGAAGCTGGAGGGCAAGGTGCCCATGCACAAGCTGTTTTTGGAGATGCTCGAGGCCATGATGGACTGAGGCAAGGGGTGGGCATGGGTGGGGGTGCTGGCAGGACCCGCCCAGCATGGGGTCGGCCCCAAGGGGGCAGAGCTGGGGTCTGGGCAGTGCCACAGCCTGCTGGCAGGGCCAGGGCAACACCATCAGCCCCTGGGAGCAGGCCCTACACCCTCCCCTCCCCCCTCCTTGGGGGTGTTAGAAGCTGGGAACATGTGCGCCCAGGCTCTGGGCACAGTGCTGCCCCTCGCAAGCCATAACGTGCCCCCAGGGTGTAGGGGGGCCTTGCGGAAGCCATAGGGGGCTGCAGGGGACGTGTGTGTTGGGGGGAGGGGTGGGCAGAAGCCTGATCTCAGGGAGGGAAGGGAGTGGAGGCCACAGTCTCCCAGTGGGTGATGCTTTTGCTGCTGCTTAATCCGACTTCCTCTCCAGAATGGAGGGGGATTCGGAGAGCAAAGGCTCCTGCTCCCTTTGCTCCTCTCTCATCATTTGCATTGGGCATTACTGCCCCCCCCCCCCCACCTTGAAGCAATAACTCCAAGCAGGCTCCAGCCCCTGGACCCCTGGGGTGGCCAGGGCCCCCCATCAGCTCCCACCCAGTCTCCTCAGGGGGCAGGGAGAGCACTGCCTCTATGCCCTGCAGAGCAATAACACTATATTTATTTTTGGGTTTGGCCAGGGAGGCGCAGGGACACGGGGCAAGCCAGGGCCCAGAGCCCTTGGCTGTACAGAGACTCTATTTTAATGTATATTTGCTGCAAAGAGAAACCGCTTTTGGTTTTGAACCTTTAATGAGAAAAAAAAATATATAATATCGAGCTCAAAAACACTGTGTGTGGTGTGTCACTGGGTCAAGGGTTAGGGATACACAGGATAGGACTAACAAACAAGATAACGTGTAAACAAAGATTCACACAACCAGAGTGAAAAACCGGCGCCTGGCAGTTTATGTCTCAGTTTCCTCATCACTCAGCAGCATATTGGGGATCCCACGGGTAATGGGGAACAGACGTCCCGACTCTGGGCATTGCAGGGTGCCCTCCAAGACCTCCACCTGCGGGAAGAAGGGACCAGAACTGAGCACTGGCAGTTGTCAGGTGTGGGTGTATAGCCAGGAAGCAAGCGATGGGCCGATTCTCACCTCCAGCAGCACGTGGTGCATCTTTCTCAGAAATTCCTCGTTATGCTCATATCCCTGAATCGGCTCTTTAGGCACCTCGATGAGATGCAGCTGTGGGCAAGAGGCTTAAATCATCTCCGTTTCCCAGACGCTCGCCCTGAGGCCTGGTGTAAAGGGCTGAAGTTATGACTATCCCCTCCACAACCCCCCGCGCCCCGCCCGCCACCCACGGTGTGCACGGGGCTGGGGAGGCGGGGAGGAGGGTCCTCACTGTGTCCGCAGCCTCCAGAAGCGCCGCCCACTCCACTTTGGGTATCATACGCGCTATGAAGTCGGGGTTGAACTCCACAGGGTTGATGCGGACCTCCGTGGCCTGAGGGGCGCAGAGATTTAGTTAGGCAAGGACCGGATCCTGGTTCCCCTACCCCAGCCCCTGGGAGAGGTCCCCGAGACGGCCGGTACCTGGAGACGCAGGGGGAAGCCACGGGGCCCCACCCCCCGCACGTGCGAGCTCAGCAGGTTGTGGGTAAGCAGCCTCATGTCTACTCTGCGCGCTCCCGCACAGCCGGAACCGGAAGGAGAGTGGGCTCGCTACGTCATTTCCTGAGCTGTCCCGCTCTATCCTATTGGACACCTGGGAGGAGCGGAAACGGCGAACCTTCCGGTGCTCGCCGGCGCCGAGGTCGGTTGGTATTGCGCGCTGCTCCTGGAAGCATCTCGGCAGGAGATTGCTACGGCGCAGGCCTAGTGGTGTTGGCTGAGCTAAACCTCAAGTTGCTACAAATCGTGTACAATGTAAATCATACGTAAAACGGCTACAATGCAAGGATCTTCGTGGAATGCAAAATAAGTACGCTTAACTCCTACAGAGGCTCCTGACACCACCGTTTCCTGCCACTTGTTTGCGGTTAAAAATGGAAATACTGCCCCAATCCGTAAATTACACAATCAAAACAGCGGCAACCTGGCCTTGTATGCAAATAAGCTCCGCCCGCTCGCACGCGCGCCGGTGATCCAGCCCCTAATACCGAGCTCGTCGGAAGCCCCACCCGTTCGGGCGCCGTCCGCGCGGCGCCTCGCGGGTGGCCAGGTAACCTACGCCCCCGTTCCATCTTTTGCCCTGCCTTTCGCAGTATTGGGTCGTAGCGCTCCGGTTCCACCCAGCCTTCTACCTCAGCCTCGAAGCGTGGGCGGGGCTGTTCTGACTTTATGACTCGGCATGCGTCTGGGGTGGTTACGCGTCCTGGGCTGCAGACCGGGCTCGGTGGTGTCCCGGGCGACCATCGTTGAGGGTGCGTCAACGACAGCGGCGGGATCCCGAGGGTGCCTGGAAAGAATCCTCGAGTGGACGTTTGGCGGGGTCCGAGGTTTCAGAAGCGCTGCTGTAGCCATGGCCCCGATCAAGGTGACCGCGGGCCCAGCCAGGCCTGATTTCTTTGCCTCCCCAACTCCACTCATTTCCGCACGCCCCTTCGTCCTGCTTGTCTGGGGGAAAGTCACCATCTTTCTTACTTTCCCGCTGCCATAGAGACTCCTCTCGCCGTCCGTTCCCCTTGTTTCCTTCAACAAGACCCCCGTGGCTGCAACGATGTCGCCAGTTTTAGGGGTCTCGTGCCCCATCTCCTCTAACAGTTCTCAAGGCTTTCGGGCCTTCCTCTCGTCTCCCTGCCACACCAACTCTGGGACACCTGTGATGAGTCTCCACCATTTTCAAGTGGAGTACCATGGCTCTCCCCACCTTATGTAACCATCTCCTTTACTCTTTTTAACTCCTATACTTGCCCTCCTCCACGCCCTCCGGCTGCTTTTGTCAAGTTATTGGGTGTTACTCTCCCCATCCTTTGAAACAGATGATGTCTCTTAGAACCCTGTTTTGTCTCCCCCACTGCACCCTTCTGCTGAGTTTTTCAGCCCTCATATCTTCTGGAACCATCCCCAGCTCCTTGGGGCTCCCCCTTGCTTCACAGTCTTCTGAGATCCCCTCCTCCTACTTCATCCTACCACCCACTGCTGGGTTTCTCCAGGCTCTACCCTCACCCCTGACTTTGCTCCCTTTGTCTACTTTTTCTGACCCGTGAAGCCCGCACACACTCCCAGGAACACTGATCCCTCCCCCTTGAAGGGAGTCCTTCTATACTTGTATCTGCTGGATGTAGGGACCTGCACCCTGCTCCCCAACCTTCTGCTGCCCTCCCATTTTCTCGTCTTGAACGTGGCACACTCAGCCGTGCCCAGCGTCCTCTCCCTCCGGGTTGTCAGGGCCTCCTCCTGCCGCTCTGTCCCACTTCTTTCCTGTAATTCAGCTTGTTTACTCAATCTCTTGCGACAGCCAGAGAGGCCGTCTCTCCTTTTTTTCTGTGGTCACCAACTGGCCCGTAAGAGGAATAGGGCCACCTTGAAACTTGGAGGATGTGGGGTAACCAGGTGGTCGCAGGAAAGGGACCTTTGGAAGCTCTGACAGCGGTGGACTTCCCTGCTGGGTGTCAACCCTAGCTCCACGGGACCAGGCAGGGCTACTCAGCCCTCTGTGGGCACCCCCACCCCGCCCTTGCTGCCCTGCCCCTGCCCTTAACCTTGGAGTCATTCCTTCTAGGTGGGAGATGCCATTCCGTCGGTGGAGGTATTTGAAAAGGAGCCTGGGAACAAGGTGAACCTGGCAGAGCTGTTCAAAGGCAAGAAGGGAGTGCTGTTTGGCCTCCCTGGTGCCTTTACCCCTGGTTGTTCCAAGGTGAGGCCTGCGCTTCTGGGGCTCAGCAGTTGGGATCTTGTATGCATGTTTGTATTGTTCATGAGTCCTGCATAGTCCTGGGACAGCTTGTACCAATGGGACGTAGGTGATATGACAGTTAAAGAAGCATATCAGGTTTTTAAGAAATAAGTTGTGACTGTGAGTGTAGGGATGTAGGAGAAAAGGTGATGCAATGCCTCTCTTTGATCCTGCTAGGTGACAGGGGCTGTGGAAGGGACTTGGGACTCGGGTGAATGAGACAGTCCTGTTCATGGGACGTTCATGGTGTTGACCAAGGAACACTTGAATTTGGATCCGAGCTTCTTAGTTGTTGTTTAGTTGCTAAGTTGTGCCAACTCTCTGCAACCCCATGGACTGTAGGGCGCTAGGTTTTTCTGTCTGTGAGATTTCCCAGACAAGAATACTGGTGTGGGTTGCCATTTCTTCTCCAGGGGATCTTCCTGATGCAGGGATCGAACCCACGTTTCCTGCGTTGGCAGGCAGATTCTTTACTGTTGAGCCACTAGGGAAGCAAAAAGGGACTGTGGCTTACACAGTTCTCATTGTCTGATCAAAGCTGTTGACGTCGGGAAATGAGGAGGGCTTGGAGACAAAGGGTGGGCTGAGGAGCAGAGGCAGTTATCCACCTGCTAACTCTCTGGTTCTCCTCCCCAGACCCACCTGCCAGGGTTCGTGGAGCAGGCTGGCGCTCTGAAGGCCAAGGGGGTCCAGGTGGTGGCATGTCTGACAGTTAATGATGTCTTTGTGACTCAAGAGTGGGCACGCACCCACAACACAGAGGGCAAGGTGAGCTATGGATCCTGCAGGGGATCTGGGGCCAAGGTGGAGATTTTTTTGTGACTTTTGCTTTCTCCTTAGGTTCGGCTCCTGGCAGACCCCACTGGGACCTTTGGGAAGGTGAGTGCACTCCCAGCCTCCATCCTGGAAGCAGGGACTTGGAGGGACACGGACAGTGTGGGGAGTGGCCAGGGGACCTGGCCTGTTTTGGGGGTTCCTGACCTTTTTTCTGCTTCTCCTTTCAGGAGACAGATCTGTTACTTGATGAATCACTGGTGTATCTCTTTGGGAATCAACGACTGAAAAGGTAAAAGCGGGAGGGTCCCCTGTGGGGTGTTCGCCTGCTACCCCACCTGTCTCCATTGCCAGCCTCCAGGCCAGGCTGTTTCACATGGCCCGGCCCTTCTTTCTGGCAGGTTCTCCATGGTGATAGAGGATGGCATCGTCAAATCCCTGAATGTGGAGCCAGATGGCACAGGCCTCACCTGCAGCCTGGCCCCCAACATCCTCTCACAGCTCTGAGGCTTGGAGCCCCGATATCCTCCTTTGCCCGTTTCCTGTTTTACCTGCTCAATCCTGGGCAGAGGGCCCCAGCCTAGCCTCACCTGTGATTACTTAGCTGAAATCTTGGCCAAATTTCTGCAATAAACACTTCTGGTTCATGTCCGTCTCCTTGGTTTTGAATTGCTGCTTTGCCCAAGGCCAGGCCTCACTGACAGTCCAGCTGTGAGGATAGTGGGCAGAGGCTGAAGTGGGGGCTCATAAAGGAATCTGATTTAACTTAGGAGGCAGTCAGAGAAGGCCTCTTGAGGGAGGTGTCATGAAGCATCCGCATACAAGCTGAGAAAGGGCCAGTGGTCTGAAGAGTGAGGGAAGGAGTGGTCCTGCCGCGGGAGCTCCTCGGGGAAGGCCCTGGACAGACCTGAGCTTGGCTAGGGCCTGTGACCTTTTGTATTTGATATCTGGATGATGGCCGATCTCATTTTGACTGCAGACCTCGGGGTGGACACGTTGGCCCAAGGCATCCCCCCCTCATCGGGGCCAAACCTCAGCCCAAACATACTCTCAAATTCTGCTGAACCCCTTTTGGGAGCACCCACATCCCAAGAAGGGCCCCTGGCGCCTTGGGACCATCTGATGGGCAAAAAGGGCTCCATCGGCAGAGCCAGTGCTGGTTCAGCGCCAGGGGTGGGAGGTGATGGGTGGTGCAGGGTCCCCGCGGGCAGAGCCTAGGTGAGCTATGGAAGAGAGGAGACGCTGGTAAGGTCGGCCCAGCGGTGAGTATGTTGTCTGTTGCTAGGGGTGGGGAGTCAGGCCAGCAGGGCTTGAGGCTGAGGAGCATTCTGTCTGCAGGCCTTGCCCTTGGGCCTCTGCCTCTTGTCCTCGGGAAGCCCTGTGCTTGGAAGCAGGCTGATTATTAGGCACCTGCTGTGTTTAGGAGCTCACGGTCTAAGGGAGGCAGATGCTTGAGGTATGCTAAAAATCCTCACACGATCCTGGGCGGTGTGAACTGTTAAGAGAGGTTAAACGAGTGGACCTGGCTCATCCAGCCACGTAAGAGGAGTTTGGATTTGAGCCAATCAGTTGGCCTCAGGGAGCTTTATAGCCCTGCTCGGGGCCCCGTCAGCACCAGGTTCTGAGGGGTTCTCCCTGGCCTTCCAGGCCATCTGGGGAGGCTCAGGGCAGCGCAGAGCTGGCTAAGGCAGGCTGAGAGATCTCGGGAAAGAACAAGGAAAGGCATCTTGGAGGACACAGCCCTTGAGGCAGTGGGACTGTGCGCCCGGTGGAGGGAACAATGTGGCCATAGTTACAGAGGGCAGAACATCCCCAAGGTGGTGGGAGCACCTGAGTGAGCGGATGCTAGGAGGGCAGGGGGGCCTTTGAAGCCCTGTAAGCTGCTTACATTTCACCCTGCGGGCCCTTCAGACCAGTGAAGGATGTCTGTAGGGCAGTGACAGGTCAGATTCATACCTGGACTCCTCTGTGCAGGTAGAGCTGGAGAGGGGCAGGCGGGAGGCAGAGGAGAGGCCAGCATGGGGCAGGACTGATGACTGAGTGTCCAGGAGGTGGGGGCTGGGACAGGGGACCTGTGGGTGTTGGAAGCGTGAGTCCAGGGGGCCACTTGGCTGGAGGTCTAAGGGGTGGGGGGTTTGGGGAGAGGAGGGCCCTCAGGAGGGGGCCAGCCTCCCTGTAGGGGTCCCGGCTGCTCAGCCTGCCTGAGCCAGCCCACCCACTGACCTTTGTCCCTTCAGTTCTCTTCCACAACCTGTCACCGCTCAGGAGTCCTGGGCTGGGGCAGGAGAGTGGGCTGACCACCCCTCCCAAGCCCGAGTGACCTGTCGCCGCCGAGCCCTAGGTCACAGTGCTGTCCTGGACTGGATGGCAGGAAGGCCCTTTCTTTTCGGACACCATCTCTCAATTCTCTCATCATACAGACGAGGACACCGAGCTGCATGTAGACTTCCCGCCATGGTCACTGTGTGCACCCTGGTGAGTGGTCTGGAGGCTCCGGGAGCCCGAGAGAGAAGTGAGCGTCTGAGTTGGCAGCTGGGCTCTCGGAGCCTGGGGTCTGCTGGTGTAGACGGTGGGTCAAGGGGGCCCCCTGCGGGCCGCACCCTGTTTGTCTTCCCAGCAGACCTCAGGCCGCCCTGGCAGCTCCTCACTGTCAGGGCAAGCCCAGTCTCCATCAATGCCACTCAGCTGCCTCTGTTCCTCCACTCCTGACCTCATGTTTGGGCAGGCTTTTCTCTAGTTGTGGCGAGCCGGGGCTACTCTCTAGTTGTGGTTCTCGGGTTTCTCATTGTGGTGGCTCCTCTTGTTGCGGAGCACAAGGCTCTAGGGCGTGCAGGCTTCAGTAGCTGCGGTTTCCGGGCTCTAGAGCACAGGCTAAGTAGTTGTGGCACACGGGATTAGTTGCCCTGCAGCATGTGGAATCTTCCCGGACCAGGGATCGAACATGTGTGCCCTGAATTGGCAGGCGGATTCTTAACCACTGGACCACCAGGGAAGTCCCGACCCCACTTCCCTTATCTTTAGAGTGGAAATAATCCAACCGACCTCATAGGGTCATTGTGGGGAACACATGAGACAGTTTACGTAAACATTTGGTACAGTGCTTAGTACACAGTAAGTGCCCAATAAATGATTGTAAAAAGAAAAAAAACCCCTGCTCTGCACCATTCAGCCTGCGTGTTGGTAGGGAAAGAGCTGGGAGGTAGCAGAGAGGCCAAATCCCAGGCCTGTCCTTGGTGATTACTTTCTGTGGCTCCCTGGGCCTCAGTTTCCTCATCAGTATAATGGGGCTAGTGATGCTGTTAGGGCAAGGCCCCCAGTATTCTCCTGAGGTTGCCTGGCACTCAAAGGCTCACTTGAAGGAGCTGGGAAGATATCTCTGGGGGGAATCTTTGTCATCTCTTAGAGAATCAAACCTGAGCTTCTGCTATCAAGAGAGGGTTGGAGGGGGTCCCAGCCTCTCTAGCCTAGAGTAGGCTTGGGCTGCAGCCATGCAGGCATTATAATTGGGAGCCCTGGAGGCTACTGGCCCCAGGGGAACACACCCTGCTAATCATGGTTGGAATTTAGCTGCACAGGCATCAAGGAGTGACAGAGGAAAATGTGTATGTGTGTGTATGTACATGTGTGTCTCTGTATAACTTCTAGACAAATTTTAGTAATATCTGTGTAAACGCATAGCTTTTTGGTGTTCACAAACATGCACATCGTCTGCTATGTTATTTTTTTCTGCTTATGTAGGATGCACCGCATGACGTGCAGGATCTTAGTTCCCCGACCAGGGATTGAACCCCTGCCCCTTGCAGTGGAAGCAAATGAGCCTGAACTACTGGACTGCCAGGGAATCCCCTGCTACATTATTAATATTTGCACCAACTCTTCCCATTTGAGTTTGGGATTTTTTTTTTTTTTTAATTTAACACAGATAAAGTAACCTGCTTAACATGTGTTTTGGGAAGAAGTAAAGAAGTGCAAGGAGGCAGACAGAAAGCTATCTTCTCTTCAGCTTCTTGGAATTGGTCCCCACTGTTTCACTATAAACTCGACTATGTGCTGTGCTGTGCTTAGTCATTCAGTTGTGTCCAACTCTGCGACGCTGTGGACTGTAGCCCACCAACTTCTTCTGTCCATGGGATTCTCCAGGCAAGAATACTGGAGTGAGTTGCCCTGCCTTCCTCCAGGAGGTCTTCCCAAGGGATTCAATTCCCAGGGATTGAACACAGGTCTCCTGAATTGCAGGCGGATTCTTTACCATCTGAGCCACCAGCGAAGCAAATTTGACTACAGTGGTTCTGAATTAGAACTAGATTTTCTTGAGAGTGATGTAAATACCAGTGACTTAATATAGAGGCTTAGGTTACAGACATGCAGTGGGAAGGCTGATAATATAGGGCTAGTAGGGCAGCTCCATGATTATTCCCAACCCGTGTACATTCTCTCTTGCTGCTCTGCCGTGTTAAACAAGTGACTTCTGCCTCACAATCCAATGTGGCTGCTTGAGTTCCAGCTATCACAGTCAAAATCCAGCCAGCAGGACAGAGGAAATGGGGAACAGGAGATAAAAGGCCCCTACTAGCTGTTGCCTTAAAAAAAAAAAGCACAATGTGAGAGTTGTGAGTTAAGTTTTTTTTGGGGCAAAATGAGGACTGTGGCCCAGGAGACAGTATCTCAGATAACTCTGAGAAACTACTCCAAAGAGGTGGAGGGAAGGACAGTATATATATGATTCTGATGAAAGAAGAGTACATGCCATCAAGCACATATTTTTTCTAGAAGGTTTCTGCTAGTCTCATGAAGCTTTCCTGCTAGTCACGATAAACAGTCATCATCATGAAGGATTTTAGTGCTTTTCTAGATATGAGGAGATATGAGAATTGGGCTCATAAAATCAGCTCCTGAAAATATCTAACCATCTGAAGACCTGTCCTGCCAGTATTTCCCCAGCACAGAGTGTCTCATTTCTGCTCTTCACCCTAAACTCCTTTCAGGGGATGTTAAAGGTCAGCAGCTGTAGCAGCACAGGATTTAATCCTTGTAGAGGTAGATGGCAAGCACCCACGTCAAGTGCCAGTTTGTAGTTGCCAGAGCTGTCTTTTAAGAAATTCTTCTGGGGCTTCTCTGGTGGCTCATTTGTAAAGAATCTGCCTGCCAATGCAGGAGACATGGGTTCGATCCCTGACTCAGGAAGTGCCCACGTGCCATGGAGCAACTAAGCCACAACGGTTGAACCCATGTGCTACAACGACTGAAGCCCATGTGCTGTTAAGTCTGTGCCCTAAAGTAAGAGAAGCCACTGCAATGAGAAGCCCATGCACCATGCACCGCAACTAGAGAAAAGCCCATACAACGATGAAGACCCTGCATAGCCAAAAATAATTAAAAAAAAAAAAAGTTTGTCTGGAAGCGGCCATGTTATTTATGCTGAAATCTCGTTGGCCAGAACTTAGTCACATGGGAAACACTGATTTTATTCCACACTGTCTTGTGTCTAACTAAAAAGTCCGTGATTCTATTATTAAGGGAGAAAGGATTTGGAGTGGACAACAAACAGTGTGGGCCACATGGGGGGATTGCCTCTGAGCAGAGAAGACTTTAGGGGCTTCATGGCCTCCCAAGGGACAGAGTCACTTTCTGGCTGCTTCCATCAGCCTTGGCAAGGGCACGTACTAAGCTGTCCTAGGGACTGAACTCAAGCCCTTCTGCAGTGGAAGCACGGAATCTTAACCACTGGACCAGCAGAGAAGTCCACAGATGAAGGGTTTTTTTGACACATAATTCACACATCGTAAAATTCACCCTTTAAAAATGAACAAGTCAGTGGTTTTCAATCTGTTCACCAAGTTGTTCAGCCATCACCGCTACTGAGATGGGTTTTCAATCTCAGTGACTTCACCCAAGATGAAGCTGATGCTTATCTCGCTGAGCATCGCAGTGCATGTGTGTCTCTGTGTACTTATGAAAGCAGGTCTGGACTTTCAGGGGTTCCGCTTGCCATGGGGAACCCTCAGCATCACATCCGTACCTTGCATCCAGCCACTGTTCGTTGAGGGTAACCTCCGCACCAGGCACCGTGCGGGGCTCTGGGACACAGCTGGGCATGAGCCCCGTGAGCCCCACGACCAGACATGACTCCCAGCACAGGCCTCCTGGTCTGGGCGGCTCCAGGGCAGTTCTGGTTCCCACCTCCAGGCGCTTACAGTCTTGGAGAGGGCGCCAGTAAGCACTCCAGGTGAGCGCTTACTACCAGTGTGGTGAAGCTTCAAGGGAGCAGCACCGGTCAGGTTGTTTGGGGTGTCACAGAAGGAACCTGCCCATTACCTGCCCTTCCCATGGGGGAGAGGAAGGGAGAGAAGGACTTCTAGTTGCAGCCAAGAAATGATTAGGCGGACTTCCTTGGTGGTACCGTGGATAAGAATCCGCCTGCCAATGTAGGAGACACGGGTTCAATCCCCGATGTGAAAGATTCTATGTGCCTCACACCAGCTAAAGCACGTGTGCCACAACTACTGAGCCCAAGCTCTAGGGCCCAGGAGCCGCAACTACTGAAGTCCACCTTCCTAGAGCCCGTATTCCACCACAAGAGAAGCCGCCTCAGTGAGAAGCCTGTGCACCTTAACAAAGCCTAGACCCTGCTCACCGCAACTAGAGAAAGCCAGAGCGCAGCAAAGAAGACCCAGCGCAACCCAAAATAAATGCATCAAATAAAAAATGGAGTTTTTCTTTTAAAGAAATGGTTAGGCGAGAGCCAGGTGAGCAGAGGTGGAACGGGCTTTCCAGGTGGAGGGAACAGCCTGTGTAAAGGTTAGAGGTGAGGCAGGTGAAAGTGTCCTGGACTGAGCAGCCCAGGGGAGGGGATTCTGTCCTCAGGCACCCCTGGGTTCTCTTGGTGGACATCTGCGCGCCTCCGGGATTTGGTTAGGAGCAACGTCAGACACGTTCCTGATTTTCTTTCCTCCTGGGCTCCTTCCTGGGGGCATGTTCCCAGATGCCGAGAGTGCTTGGGTCAAAGGGCGCTGGTGGTTTTACCGGTGTCTGGAAACCCCGAGGCTGTTTTAAGAACCAGTTACTTGTCTTGTGGGGACGTGTTCTTATGTTCGTCACCCCACAGTGCGCCAACCCGTTTTACCTTCTGGATTTATTTTGTCCTTGCTTAATGAATATTTAATGGTACCTTGGAGCTGTCTTTGATGGGTGCGTCTTTAATTACGAGGCAACCTTGGGGCTTGGTGCTGGGCCTCCCCGCGCTCACTAACTGGGCTCTGGGCGCCAGCCTTGCCCTCCTACCAGGCAGCAACAAGGCAGTGGGATGGCAGTGTGGTGGGATGGTGGGATGGTGGGGGGCGGGTAGAAGCAGCAACTCCCAGAGTGAGGCCTGCGGTTTACCCTCAGTCACCCTGCTGACCCTCACACCCCTCTGAGTCTCACTTTCCACATCTCTGAAACAGGAGTCCAGTTTGCTCAAAAACATTTCCTGGTTGTGTGGCTTGAAGCAAGTGACTTACCTTCTCTGTGTTCGGTTTCTTCTTAAAAGGGAGATGGTAATAATAGCATCTGTATTTTATGGCTGTAGAGGGCATTGAACACATCATATGTGTTCACATTGATGAACACGTATGAAGGCCAGAGCTGGTACAGGCAAGTTGTCAGCATACGCTGTCACTCTTATGGTTTCCTCGGCCCAGACCACGTCCCTGGACAACCCCACGGCGTCCCTGGCCTTGGGAGCTTCTGTTCTAGTGGGGAGCAGATGGAGCAAACAAGGACAGATGTAGTGGAGGAAGACTACGAGGGGCGGACTTCCTGGCGGTCCAGTGGTTAAGAATCACCTGCCAATGCAGGGAACACGGGTTCAGTCCTCCGTCTGGGAAGATTCCACAGGCTACAAGGCAGCTAAGCCCATGCACCACAACTTCTGAAGCTGGTGTGTCTAGAGTCTGTGCTCCGCAACAAGAGAAGCCACGGCAAAGAGAAGCCCTCGCAGAAAGACTGGAGTCTCCTTTAGAAAGGGAAGATCTTTTCTGAGAAAGAGGCCCTTAGGGACGCCAGTAGCATGAGAAGGAGCTAGACAGGGGAGGCAGAGGGTGTGTATGTGTTGGGTGGACAGGGTTGTTCCAGGCTGAAAAGTGAGAGTGAAAGTCCCTCAGTCGTGTCCAGCTCTTTGCGACCCCAGGGACTATACAGTCCATGGAATTCTCCAGTCCAGAATACTGGAGTGGGTAGCCTTTCCCTTCTCCAGGGGTTCTTCCCAACCCAGGATCGAACCAGGGTCTCCTGCACGGAAGGCAGATTCTTTAGGAGAACAGCAAATGCAAAGGTGCTGAGAGTGACAGAGACTGAGGAAGCTGGAGCAGGTGTGCGGCTGAGGAGGTAGGGGTGGTGGGGCCCTGCAGGGCCTCGGAGGTCATGTGAAACTCTGGAAATTGACTCAAAGTCCAACAGAAGGGTCATGAGCCAGTTGGTGTCTCCCAGCGACTCCCTAGTCACAGGCAGAGCCCACCAGGAGGTTTGCTGTCAGGGAGCCAGGCTTGGTGAGAGGCCTGGGGCAAGGCAGGGGCCCCAGGAGTTGGGGGGGGGGCACCCTGGGGAGAGCAGGGAGAGCTGTCTGAGGGTCAGGTAGTGGGGGCCGGGCTGCACCAGGCCCTCTTCAGTGCTGGAGCCACACCCCGAGTCCCTGGGCATCTGGCCTGCTTGGCAGGTGGCCCTGGACCCCGCCTCTCTGGCTCTGGATTCCCGCTGCCTCCTCCCACCTGGGCAGCTCATTTGGGCCACAGCCCTGAGCATTTCTGCTCTTGTCTAGCTCTGGCTATTTCCACCCCTAAATGGGGAGTGGGAAAACCACCCCTTCCCAGACACTTGGGTGGGGAGGCGGGCATCCCTCAGACCTCACACCAGAGGGCCAGGTGCCCAGAAGTCCCTGGAGGCTGTTTTAGGATTTTAGTTCTTGAGCCTGGGACCCTTAACCATCTGGCTAGGGAGCTGGGCCCCAGCCAAGCTGCTGGGGTGCCAGGCAGGGCACTGGGCTTGCCATAGGCAGGGAGAAAAAGCTCCTCTCTGACTCAGCGCTGGTCAGTCCTGGGCTCTGGCTGAACCTGGTTGCCAGCTGCCCTGGCCTCCCTGGCCTCTACTTCCCAGAGCTCCAGAACGCTCCTGCCTCTGGCCTTTGGGGTCAGACCAGGGATACCCAGAGAATTCAAAGCCAGAAGGAAGTGGGAGTCCCTCTCTGTGCAGCTGGGGAAGCTGAGTCCTGAGGGAGGAGGTTGCAGGCAGTAGATGATGTTGTCCATTCATGCGTCTGTCTCTGCTTCTTGCCTGTCTCTTGGGTCCACATGTTGGCAGCAGTGAGAACCAACCCTCTTAAAAACCTCCAGAAAAAGATATTTGAGAAGAACAGTCATTATGGCCCAAGAGATGCAAATATTTAAAATCTTTGTCAGTAAGAGACAGTTGACTAGAAAAATGATACAGATGAACTTATTTGCAAAGCAGAAGTAGAGACCAAGGGGAAAGTGTGTGTGGGGGATGGGAGGAATTGGGAGATTGGACTGACATATGTGCACTACTATGTATAAAATAGGTAACTAACGAGAATCTCCTTACAGGCTCAGGGAATCTACTCCGTGCTCTGTGGTGACCGAGACGGGAAGGAGATCCGAAAAAGAGGGGATCTATGTATACGTATGGTTGATTTACCTCACTGTACAGCAGAAGCTAACACAACATTGTAAAGCTACTATACTCCAATAAAAATTAATTAAAAAAAAGAGATAGTTGAAATGATGATGGGATAACGTCATGGAATACTATGCAGCCATTCAAAAGACCAAGGCCAATAGTTCTGAACAGAAGAGAAGCAGATTGGGAAATATATTTCAAAGCACGGAGGTGCACATCTGTGTGTGCTTGCAGCCACCTCTGACAGACAGACTTGGGCAGCTGCGTCTCAGAAGGAACACAGAAAGTGCTAACGGGGCCTTGGGGGCTGGAGTTAGGAGTGATGAAGGGGAGAATGACTTAATTTTTTTCTCCATATACTAATGTATTCTTGATATATATATATGTCCACACATATATAGATATACACACATATATACATATACACATTACACATATATACACACATCCACATATACACACATATATACATATACATGTATACACACATATACATATCTACAGACATATATACATATATACCCCACATATACTCACAGACACATATACACATATGTATACATATACACATATATACACACTATTTGCATATACACACATACACATATATACAAACATACAAACTCATATATACCACATATATACACACATCCACATATACACACATATATACATATACATGTATACACACATATACATATCTACAGACATATATACATATATACCCCACATATACTCACAGACACATATACACATATGTATACATATACATGTATATACACACTATTCGCATATACACACATACACATATATACAAACATACAAACTCATATATACCACATATATACACACATACACATATACACACATATATACATATACACATCTGTATCTATATCTATATAAAGGGGGTTTCCCTGGTGGCTCAGATGGTAAAGAATCCTCCTGCAATATCATATATATATATGGCTGCACCAGGTCTTAGTTGCACATGCAAGGATCTTCAGTCTTCATTGCAACATGAAGGGTCTTTATTTGCTGCATGTGAACTCTTAGTTGTGGCATGTGGGATCTAGTTCCCTGACCAGGGATTGAATGCCAGGTCCCCTGCATTGGGGGCATGGAGTCTTAGCCGCTGGACCACCAGGGAAATCCTTCTTTACATTTTGATCATGCACCTGAACACTGTTTTAAAGAACATTTAAAAATATATTATTTGTCTGCATCAATTTTTAGTTGTGGTGCATGGGCTTAGTTGCTCCAGGGCATGTGGGACCCTAGTTCCCCAAAAAAGGATCAAACCCATGTCCCCTGCATTGCAAGGCTGATTCTTAACCACTGGACCAGCAGAGAAGTCCCTGAACAATTTTTTAAAGGAAGAATCTAGCCTAAGGATGAGGATAGCCAGCCTCTGATGAGCATCCCTCAATGGTTAATTAAGCCTTGAAATCCCAGGATCTTGTCCGCTGATGAAATTTCTTCCTCCCCCTTGAGCCTCCCTCTGGCTGACTCAGCTGAACCAAGTCATAGAGCCAGACTGAGAGATTGAGGTGCAGCCAGGCATGTCTGGGGTGACGACTGTGAGAGCAATCAGCGAGAGCAATGGGGCGACACGGCCCAGCCTCCAAGGAGGCTGGAAGAAGGGTGTGACTCAGAGTGTTGAGCAAGGCAGGGACCCGTGGCTGCCGGCCCCCCGTTACCACATTACCACGCTTGGCTAACCCAGAGAAGGCGCTCTGGAGTGATTCCTGGGCTGGAATCCCTGAGGGATGCAAATAGGTGTAAGATTCGCAGAGGGTCGAATCTGGACGGATACTTGATATTATTAACACTAAAGATAATAACCACACCAGGGACCGTTTAATGAACGCTTAGGCCGGGCACCAGCTCGTGGAATCCTCGCTAACAGCCCTCTGAGAGGATTATCTGCATTTCCAGATGCCTCTAGGGAGGCTTAAACAACTAGATGTTCTCTTCTGCTAACAACTCCAAGCAGTTTCCCATTGCCCAGTCAGGCTACAGTCTGAGAGCTGTGTGACTTTGGGCAAGTTATTAACCTCTCTGAGTCTCACTTTCCTCCTCTGTGAATTGGAGATAATCCACAATCCTTGTTTTATAACCTGCTGCTGCTGCTGCTGCTAAGTCACTTCAGCCGTGTCCGACTCTGTGAGACCCCATTGATGGCAGCCCACCAGGCTCCCCCGTCCCTGGGATTCTCCAGGCAAGAACACTGGAGTGCGTTGCCATTTCCTTCTCCAATGCTTTAAAGTGAAAAGTGAAAGTGAAGTCGCTCAGTCGTGTCCGACTCTTAGCGACCCCATGGACTGCAGCCTACCAGGCTCCTCCGTCCATGGGATTTTCCAGGCAAGAGTACTGGAGTGGGTTGCCATTTCCTTCTCCGTGTTTCATAACCTAGTCCTATGCAAATAAGTCAGTAATCGTAAAATACTTGTAACCAGGGCTGTCTCGTGATAAGCCTGTGTTTTCACTATGGCCCTGTGTTTTAAGCAAATCCAGAATGTCAACAATTGTAAAAGCTGCCACTAAAGAAAAGAGGAATGCTGCCAGTTAACTATGTCCCAAGGCTCTTTCATCACTAGACTATTTTATACCTCCCGAAGGAGCTCTTTTTGCCTTAGACATAGATTCTCATCACACATAATTCGAATGCACACATAAAAAGGAAAATAGAAGCAAAATAGTTTATGGTGTTCAGAAAACTCCTTTACATTTGGAATCTGACAGAGGCGGGATGCTGGTGTGTTTCCCCGTCACCCACTCCTGTGAGGTGAGAATCGGGAGAGCACTCTTCCCCACCACCGCACCCCCCAGTTCATAAGTGTAAGTGTGAAAGTGTTAGCCTCTCAGTCCTGTCTGACTCTCTGTGACCCCATGGACTGTAGCCCACCAGGCTCCTCTGTCCATGGGATTCTCTAGGCAAGAATACTGGAGTGGGTTGCCATTCCCTTCCCCAGGGGATCTTCCTGACCCAGGGACTGAACCCCCGTCTTCTGCATTGCAGGCAGAAACCCACCAGTAGCCATTGGAGTCCTAAGCCAGCCGTGCAGGTCTGCAGAGCAAGCTGACTCTGGATTCCTGCTTTGGGAGTGTTGCTGACAAATCTGGTTCCCCTCCACTGGGAGCCTCCACCATTTGGAGCCTGGGGTTAAGCGTGCTCTGCTCTTGTCTCTGGGGTTTTCTTCCAGGCTGCTGACGCCCTTTCTGCAGGGTTGGACGCTTTTGAAGTGTGGGCACGTGCAGGCAATGACAACGATGTCAGGAGTGCCGCCAGCTAGCCAGCGACTCTACCATGTAACCTGACTTTAGAGATTGAAATGTGAGGAAATAAAGTGTCTGGAAATCTATGAAATATGAATAATTTTTGGACTTCACACTTCCAGCTGCCACAGAACCCTTGCACATTCTGCTTGGGCCTCTGGGAATGCCCTTCATCCCACATCACCTGCTTACCCCAGTCATCCCTGATCACAGCTGCGGGGTCACTGCCCTCCTCCCTCACCATGCGTCTCCTGATCATCCCACTGAAGTCAAATCCCTCCCTTGTCAATGCACATAGCACAGCTGCAACATTACCTTTTGGGTGTGTGTGCGACTTTCTGCATAGCTATCTCCCCAGCGTGCTGTGCATCCCCCAGGGGCGGGGACAACGTGACTTTTTACTACATCTCGGTACCCAGCAGTGTCCCACGTGGCGCCCCCTAGTGAGCAGTGGGGGAACTAGGGTATCCTCCTGGTTTATCCCCAAGACATGCCTCTGGTCTCTGCATTGAACTGCATCCCTCAGATGCTGGATTCTAACCCACTTCTTTTACAGACGGGAAATCAAGGCTCGTGAGGCCACTAGCACATGGAGTAGACATCCTGTTTCAGTCCGGTGTATAAAGAGGCTGGGGGAGGGTGGGGTCTGAGGAGGGGTACTCACTTCTGGTGGGGATTCAGAGGAGGCTTGATGTGGGAGGCAGCCCCTCCCTAGAGTCACAGGTTGGGAGGGTGGTTTGGGTGAGTTTGAGAAAGGAAAGCCAGGCAAGTTGGAAGATGCACCGTGGGTGCCTAGTGTCACCATATAAGGCCTGGAACCCTTTCTGGGGCCCTGGAAGATGCAGGGCTGAGGTCACTCTCTTCGGTTTCAAGTTGGGCAACCAAGGCCCAGAGAAGGGGAGGACTCACCCACCATTGTCCACGGAGCCAGGAGAGCTGTGGGCCTTGCTCCTGGGTGGCCCTGACTCCACCTTCCCCGGCTGACCTCAGGGCGGCCCTGCCCGAGATGCTGGGAGGATGTGGCGTGGCGAAAGGGGGGCTGAGGCAGGACTCTGGGGGTGCATAGGCCCGTCAGCACCCGGAAGGAGGAAGCGGCACAGGGTGTCTGTGGCTGGGCCTGGGATCTCCCACTCGGGGACTTCCTCTTCCTCTCAGGGCAGGTGTAGCTGCCGCAGTGGGACCAACACCCTGACCCCGTCATGGATGGGGGCAAGGGGCCCAGGATCAGAGACTTCCTGAGTGGCAGCCTGGCCACCTGGGTGAGGGTGCAGTGGGAGGGGGGTCTGGGGGGAGGAAACGAGCAGCAGGGAGGGGCTGGTGTGGGCGTAAGGGGAGAGGGTCAGAGTGGGGCGTGGTGGGCGGGAAGGGGCTGAGGGGAGGGGTGGGCTCAAGTGGGGATGGAGAAGTCCAGGCAGCTGTGGGAAGGAAAAGGTGTCTGGACCCAGGGCCACTGGCATTCAGGGAACCGGTGAGGAGGGGACTATGTGGGTGCAGGGCGGCAGGTCAGAGGGGCTCAGGATTCACTCTATAGTGGGGGTCTCCCCCGCCCCGCACCCGGGCAGGCCAGATGACTCCTTTGTGTTCCCACAGGCGCTGGGACTAGCCGGGCTGGTGGGGGAGGCGGAGGAGCCGGAGGGGGAGGAGGAGGAGGAGGAAGGAGAGGGGCCCCTGTGTCCGGAGAAGAGGTTCTTGCGTCTCAGCGATGGGGCCCTGCTCCTGCGGGTGCTGGGCATCATGTAAGGGGCATCAGAGGATGACCTGGAGGGGGGGTGGGGCGTGAGGGGAGGGGGCCAGGTGGCCTGGGGGGAGGAGCCTGAGGGGTGGCTGGCAGAGCCTGCTTCAGAGGAGGTGGGTCCTCAATCTTCCCTTCCACCGACTGCCCCCCGCCCCGCCCCGTGCCCACAGTGCTCCCAGTTCCCGAGGGGGCCCTCGAATGATCAGGGGCCGTGACGGCCCCGCAGCCTGGCGGGTGTGGAACCTGAACCACCTGTGGGGCCGACTGAGGGACTTCTACCAGGTGAGGGGTCGTGAGGGGGAGGCTGAGCCCGGGAGCCCCCCTGGGGAGAAGCCCATCTCTTATCACCCGCCCCCTCCACCCCAGGAGGAGCTGCAGCTGCTGATCCTGTCGCCGCCCCCAGACCTGCAGACGCTGGGCTTTGACCCCTTCTCAGGTGCTCTCTCCTACCACCCCTCCACCCCTTCCTGCTTCTACCCGCTGTCCCTCCCGGTTAACCCCTTGTGGCTTGTGCCCTGCAGAGGAGGCAGTGGAGGAGCTGGAAGGCATCCTTAGGCTACTGCTGGGGGCGTCAGTGCAGGTGAGCGGGGCAGGGAAGGGCAGGGCCCAGCTCTGGGCACAGAGGTGGCGGGATGCCCTCTGGCGCCAGGCTCACTGCCCCCGCCTTGCCCCCCTGCAGTGTGAGCACCGCGAACTGTTCATCCGCCACATCCAGGGCCTCAGCCTGGAGGTTCAGAGCGAGCTGGCTGCTGCCATCCAGGAGGTACGATGACTGGGCTGCCCTCCGGGACACCCGGCCCCCTTCTTTAGCTGAATTGCTCTCCCTGGGCTCCAGGTGACCCAGCCCGGGGCGGGCTTGGTGCTGGCGCTGACTGGGCCGGAGACTGGGGAGCTGGCAACTCCGGAGCTGGAGATGCTCTCCCGGAGCCTAATGGGGACACTGCTGAAGCTGGCACGGGAGCGCGACCTGGGGGCCCAGGTAGGGGGCAGCAGGCCAAGGAACAGGACGACCCTGGGGATCCAGACATGTGGGGGAGGCGGCACTGGGGTCCAGGTGTGGGGCTGGGGTTGTGGGTCTTGGGTCCGCAGGGCTGCAACAGCCAGATTCAGCTTGGGTAATTGGGGGCTGATGTGGGTGTCCTGCGAGGGGTTGCTTCTGACCCTTGACCTCCCACAGCGGCTGGCCGAACTGCTGCTGGACCGGGAGCCTGCCCCCATGTTGCCTGAGACTCCCGCCAGGATTCCCTCGGAGGGGGCCTCGCACACCTTGGCCCTGCAGCTGGCCAATGCCAAGGCCCAGTTGCGGCGCCTCCGGCAGGAGCTGTGAGTGCTGGGAGGGACCTGGGGGCAGGCGGCAGGATGGGGTCCCGGTTGGGATCAGGGTTGGAGGAAAAGGGCTGGAAGGGGCAGGTCCCCAGACCCTTCCTGCGTGCCTTCCCTCCAGAGAGGAGAAAGCCGAGCTGCTGCTGGATTCCCAAGCAGAGGTGCAGGGCTTGGAGGCCGAAATCCGAAGGCTCCGCCAGGAGGTGCGCTCAGATGTCCCCAGGCATGGTCGCGCATTCCTTAACCCCTTCCCCGCACCTTCCCCGTCCTTCTGCCTCCTCCAACCCGGTTCCTTCCCGTCCCAATCCCTGTGGCTGGCGGGTGGCCGGTCCTAGCTCCGCACCCGTCTGGCTCAGGCCCAGGCGCTGACGGGACAGGCCAAGCGGGCCGAGCTGTACCGCGAGGAGGCAGACGCGCTGCGGGAGCGGGCGGGCCGCCTGCCCCGCCTGCAGGAGGAACTGCGACGCTGCCGAGAGCGCCTCCAGGCGGCCGAGGCCTGCAAGGGCCGGCTAGAGGTGAGGCGGGAGGCGGGGCTGCGGGGCTGGGCGTAGGGTGGGCGTGGCCGCTGGGGACAGGGTGGGCGTGGGCGCTGGGGACAGGGTGGGCCAAGAGAGGAGAGAGTTTGGCCGAGAGTCAGGCCTTAGTGGAGGCCCCAAGCATTGCTAGGAGAACGGGGTGAGGGGGTGTCTGGGGATAGGCCCTTTGGAGGATGGGGCAGGTGGAGGGGAGCCGTGGAGGCTGTAGGCAAGGCTAGGTCCTGGAGAGGAGGGTGGGAGCGGTAGGGGAGGCAGCGTCTATAGTACCAGCAATGGGGCTGAAGTGGGGCTAGAAGGGTGCCACCTTGGAAGGCCGTTCTTGAGAAGGGGCAGGGCCTACACAGGAGAAGGGCGGGGCCCGGTGCTGGGGAATTGGTCCCTGGAGAGAACTTGGAGAGGGAGGGGGAGATGGAGGGGAGAGGCGGGGCCTGGAGAGCCACTAGGGTGCAGGGTCAGATGGGGAGGGGAGCCTGGAATGCGCGCGCGCGCGCGCCCGGTGTGGGGGGTGGACATCCCGCCACCGACTCTCTGCTCCCCACCAGGAGGAGCGGGTGCTCTCGGGGACTCTGGAGGCCTCCAAGGCGCTCCTGGAGGAGCAGCTGGAGGCCGCTCAGGAGCGCTGTGCTCGGCTGCACGAGACCCAGCGCGAGAACCTGCTGCTGCGGACTCGGCTGGGCGAGGCCCACGCGGTGAGACCGCCGGTCACTCAGTGATCCGTGACCTCAGAGGTCCCTAGGGTACCTTGGTGACCACTGACTCCTACTCCCTGATTCCTGTGTGTGTGTGTGTGTGTGTGTACACTCAGTCATGTCCAGACTCTTTGCGACCCCACAGACCCTAGCCCACCAGGCTCCTCTGTTCATGGGATTCTCCAGGCAAGAATACTGCAGTGGGTTGCCCTTTCCTTCCAGTGACCCTCTAGCCCCCACACTGGGCCTGGCCATAGCAGGGAGGGCTTGCCTAACCCTGCTCTCCCCTCCAGGAGCTGGACTCCCTGCGGCATCAGGTGGACCAGCTTGCAGAAGAGAATGTGGAACTGGAACTGGAGCTTCAGCGGAGCCTGGAACCACTCCCAGGCTCCCCTGGGGAGGGTGAGCGGGGCCCCAGTGGCAGGGCTGCGGGTGGGAGCTGCCTCTGTTTCCCTGTAGCTACTGGGGCTTCCCTAGTGGCTCAGACAGAAAAGAATGTCTGCAGTGCAAGAAACCCGGGTTCAGTCCTGGGGTTGGGAAGATCCCCTGGAGAAGGGAATGGCTAGCCACTCCAGTGTCCTTGCCTGGAGCATCCCATGGACAGAGGAGCCTGGCGGGCAACAGACCAAGGGGTCGCAGAATCAGACACGACTGAGCAACTAACACTTTCCCTCTTTTTTTTTCATAGTGGGGTTGGCTTCTGGTTTCATCCCCTTCCCCCAGGTCTGGTGTCAGAGGTGGGGGTGTATGTGAGGAATCATAAGGGAGCAGAGGGGTCCTGACTTCATCTTCTACACCCCAGAACCCCTGCCCGGAGCAGCTCCTTCGCTGCATGATGAAGTGAGGGAGGCAGAGGCTGGGCGGCTGCGGACCCTGGAGCGGGAGAATCAGGAGCTTCGAGGCCTGCTCCGGGTGCTGCAGAGGCAGCCAGGTGGCCAGGTGAGTCCCCTTCAACCATCTGCAGGCCCTTCCTGGCCACCTCCTCTGGGTTTGACCATCCCTCTCATGTGCCCTCATGAAAAGACCGTGTGCCCTCATTTGAAAAGACCCTGATGCTGGGAAAGATTGAAGGCAGGAGAAGGGGATGACAGAGGATGAGATGGTTGGATGGCATCACTGACTCAATGGACATGAGTTTGAGTAAACTCCGGGTGTTGGTGATGGACAGGGAGGCCCGGTGTGCCGCAGTCCATGGGGTCACAAAGAATCAGACATTACTGAGTGACTAAACTGAACTCATGTGCCCTCAGCCCCCCCTACTGGAGGAGCAGAACGAAGACTCGGTGATTCAAGAGCCGGACTCAGCTCCACAGACTTGCCTGGCCTCAGACCCTGACCCCCAGGCCTTGGCTGCTCAGGCAGCGGAAGGCCCCCAGGCCTCAGACCCAGCTCCCCTGGTGTTTGAGTCAGCCCTCGAGGGGGCGGCATCTGATCTGAACCCGAAGGTGGTGGAGAGGCCTCTCCAGACGGATGTCGTGGTCCCTGCAGGCTCCATGCCTCAGGAGTCAGACCCCGACACAGGGGCACAGGAGTTCCCGAAGAAGGCTGGCCTGGGACCCCCTCTCCGGACCCCTGCCTCTGTGACCCCACCTCAGGGTCCCGAGGTTAACATTCAGGCCCAGCTGTCTCTGGGAGGAGAGACTGGGGAGTCGGTGCCGGAGGCCCCGAGGGTGAAACAGGAGGACCCTGAGAGCAAGCCGGGACCCTCGGAGACCAGCCTGTGTGTGCGGTTGGAGGAGCAGGGGACCCTAGACCAGAGGCCGGACCTACCCAAGGGGCAAACAGAGGCCAGAGAGCATGAACAGAGGGTGGGGGGGTTGGTCAGGGATGCAACCCAACGAACGCCGCAGAAGAAACTGGAAGAGGCTCCTGAGGTCCAGACCCGGGAGGCGCGGGCCCCCGAGGAGATCCTGGTCAGTGGCGTCCCTGAGCGGGAGGCCCTCCAGGAGGAGGCGGCGCGGCTGAAGCGAGAGGCTGAGGCCCTCCGAGCAGATCTGGAGGCCCAGGCCCGGAGGCTGGAGGCCCGAGGCACGGAGGCTGCCCGCCTCTCGGAGGAGCTGGCTCAGGCCCGGAGAGCAGAGGCTGAGGCCCACCGGGAGGCGGAGGCCCAGGCCCGGGAGCTGGCCCGGTTGCGGGAGGCGGTGGAGTCTTCTGCCCAGGAGCTGGAGGCTGCGTCGCGGGAGCGGGAGGCGCTGGCGGAGGCGCTGGCAGCAGCTGGCCGTGAGCGGAGGCAGTGGGAGCGAGAGGTGCCCAGGCTGCGGGCCCGGGCCGAAGAGGCCGAGGAGCAGCTGCACATGCTGGAGGGCGAGGGCCGCAGGCACCTGGAGGAGGCTGAGAGGCAGCGCCGGGAGAAGCAGGCCCTCCAGGAGGTACGGTGGGGCTCATGGCCAGGAGACAGGGTTCCAGGCCAGTTGCTGGGGCTTGGGGGTTATTAATTCCGTCAGCAACCACCGAGTACCCAGCACTGAGCTGGGGCTGGAGAGGGAAGGGCAAAGTCCACTCCTGCCTCAAAAGGCGCACCTGGCCTGGGACCAGGGCAGATGGCCCCTGCCTTTGATGGGATGGCTGTAGGAGGTGGTGGGCGTGGAGCTAGATGGCCTGGGTGCAAATCCTGACTCTTTGACTGTGGCGGTTTACTCAGTTGCACCCCAGTGCCTCCCTCTGTAAAATGGGGGTGCTCTTCATAGCTGCCTCAGTGGGGCTTTGGAAGGTGGACGGAAATAATGGTGTGAAGAGCCTAGTTCATGGTGGGCAAAGGCTCAAGATACGTTGGTTGTCCTGGGCAAAGTGCTTTGGCAATCCATGGGAACAGGAACTGATGCCAGGGTCGGGGCAAGAAGGCTTCAGGAAGGGTTCTAAGGAAAGATCGAGATCTCACTAGGTGGGGAGGGATATTTCATCCAGGGGGAACAGCAAGTGCAAAGACTTGAAGGTGTTAGAAATGCTGAGGGGCCCGGGAGACGTGGGGTTAGGTGGAGAGGTATGTCAGGCCAGCTTTGTGGGTATTGGTACTTCATCCCCAGGCAGGGAAATTCACCCAAGGGTGTGGGCCAACCTGTGTGATGCTGGGTTTGGGGAGAGTCACCTTGGTGTACAAGGGGACCTGGGGCCGTAGGAAGGCAGTGCCTGTGGTCAAGTTGGCAGGTGAGAGAATTCCCTGGTGGTCCAGTGGGCTCTGCATCCAGGACGGGAAGCAGAGGTTCGATCCCTGGTCAGGGAACTAAGATCCCGCAAGTTGCATGGCGTGGCCAAAAAAAGAAAAAAAAGTGGCAGGTGAGGTAGGCCAGAGCTGGGATGGGGGTTGGAGAAGAGAGAAAACCTGGAAACCCCTGTATTCATTCATTCAAGCATGTTTGCGGGCATCTTCTTGGCACCAGGCCCTGTACTAGGCAGCCAGCACTCGCAGCCTCTGGGAGACACTCACTCACAATCTGGGGTGGAGACGGGACTGTGCGGGGAGCCGTAGGGGTCCAGGAAGCACACTGGACTCGGGCTGGGGCTCATCAGGGAAAGCTTCCTGGAGGAGGAGAGAGAATGGCAATGAGCCAGGAGGAGGAGCAGGCCCGTTTGCAGGGGTGGAGCGAGAGGCAGGGGGCGGAGCGAGGTGACATGAAGACTTCCTTAAGCAGGTTTCCTATTGGGCAAGGCTTCATCTTCCTTCCAAGCAAAGGAAGGAGTTGCAGCTGTTTTCACTAGGGTGGCAAGGAGTCAGTGGAGGGTATAATGTGAGCAGAGTGGTCAGATTTGCAGGTCTGGAGGCTCCTCAGAGGAAGCAGAACAGACCATGAGGCAAGGGGATGGGTGTTTGGGCCCGTGTGGCCCAGGGCTGGGGCGAGGGTATGCTGCAGCACACATGTGCTCAATCATGTCTGACTCTTTGTGACCCCATGGGCTGTAGCTCGCCAGGCTCCTCTGTCCACGGAAGTTTCCAGGCAAGAATACTGGAGTGGGTTGCCATTTCCTACTCCAGGGGGTCGTCTGAACTCAGGGATTGAAACTGCGTCTCTTGCATCTCCTGCATTGGCAGGCAGATTCTTTACCACTGGTACCACTTGGGAAGTATCAAATCTGGAAGCTGAGCAGTTTCCCTGTTACACAGAGCAGGGACTGAGGTTCAGAGAGAAGTTATTTGCTCCGAGACACCTCCTGATGGTGAGGAGTCAGGAACATGCTGTTGGCTTGGTCTGGGGCGTGTGAGAATTGAGAGTGTGGGTGAGAGGGTAAGGCCAAGAGCTTGTCTCTGGGGTCCACTCTGGAGGAGCTGAGAGATGCTGGCAGAAAGATCTGGGTGATAGCTCAGCTCCCCTAGTCAGCTATGTGGCTTGGGGCCAGTTACTTAACCTCTCTGAGTCTCCGTTTCCTTACCTGTAAAACCAGAATAAAAATGATACCTATGTCACAAGATCCTGGAAGATAATGAATGTAAAGCGCTTGGGGCAGCGCCTGGCACTCAGTATGGGCTTAATCAGCGGACAGGGAATGCCAGCCGGTGGGTAGGGAAGAACTGGTAGAGCTGGCCAGCCAAAAGAGCCGGCTTTGAGGACCAAGAGGGTGGAAGACATTAAGGACAAAGGGGAATTTTGTGAGATTTCCTGGTGGAGCAGTTCCTGGTGATAACAGGGCGTGGTGCGGGAGGAGGTGGCTGGCCAGGGGAGGGAGGTTAGGGAACCAGTGGCCAAGGGGGTTGTCCAAGAGGGCCTCCCCCTGCAGGGGCCAGTGGGGGGAGGAGGTGCAGTGGGGCCCTGGGGGCTGTGGCCAGGGTCTGGAGGGGGCAGGACAGGGGTCCGACCTGAGATGCAGGTCTTTGTGGGCATCCCTGTTCTGCCTGCTCTCCGTCCTGGGGCTCTTGTGGCTGGGGGCTGTGGGCAGCATGGCCTCGTGGGACTTTTAGTTTTTCAGCAAGAGGCAGTGGCCAAGGGTGTCTGGAAGTGCAGTGACCCCGGGGGCTGGCCCGGGTGGAGTTGCTAAGCCAGGATGACCAGAGCACAGATGGGCAGGCTCCATTTCCAAGAGCAGGACTTGGTGGGCGGCTGTCATGGTTGGCCCTTCCGCGTGGTTTCATCCTGCCGGAGCCCCCCCACCCCCACCCTGTACCTCAGAATGGTTCGACCTACCTCTCTGGGGGCAGGGGCCACAGGCCAGAGCGGGTCTCCTACCCACTTCCTCAATGGTATGGCCCAACCGCCACAGGCCTGGTCAGCAGCAAGCATCCTGGCCCTCCCCCTCCCAGCTCCCACTGTGGTTAGGCCTGGCCTTCACCAAGTTCCTGCCCTCTGTGGCCATCCCCCTGTGGCTGAGAGTACTCTCCAGACCCGCTGCCTCTGAGCCCCTCTTCCCCTCAACTGCCCTGTGTGACCTCAGCACGCAGGGAACATCCAGCTGTCACTGGGCACATGAGGAACCATGGATTCAAAGAGGTGAAGACATGTGCCCAGCGAGTGTCTCTGAGCCCTGGTCTAGGGGCTTCCCTCACTCCTTGGCAGGCTTATAATCCCCTGCTCTTTCATACCCCCTCTGCAAGGTCATCAGGCTTTGCTCCCATTTTACAGATGGGGGAGTAGAGGCCCAGAGAGTTAATGATATTTGCTTGGGGCGACAGAGCAAGGACAGAAGGCCAGGTCTCCTGACGCTCAGGCCTGGTGAGGGTGGCGGTCTACCTTTCTGGCCCTGAGCCCACTCTGCCTGCCCTCAGGAGCTGGAGAAGGCCGTGGTGCGGGGCCGGGAGCTGGGGGCCCGGCTGGAGCGTCTGCAGAATGAGCTGGAACGGGCAGCCCTGGAACGCCAGGAATTTCTGCGGGAACAGGAGTTCCAGCACCAGAGGTGGGGCACTGCCCGGGGGGCAGAGAGGGGCAGGTAAAGATTTGGGGAGGGCTGGGTGCTAAGACTTCTCCTGGCAGGTACCAGGGCCTGGAGCAGCGGCTGGAAGCTGAGCTGCAGGCAGCAGCCACCAGCAAGGAGGAGGCGCTGATGGAGCTCAGAAAGAGGGCACTGCAGTTGGAGGACGAGCTGTTCAAGGTGAGGCCACCGCCCAGGTTGCTGGGGCCTGACCCCACCCCTGTCTCCATCCTCGGGTAGGTACTTCAGGGCTCCCCTCTCGTCTCGCCCCTTGCACCCCCTTCCAGGGCCTGTAGGAGGAAGCGCTGTGCTGGGAGCCAGGTAGCTCTGCCCGGGCCTTGTTGCCCCCATTCTTCAACCCGACTGAGCCTGGTGGCTTGACTCTGAGGCACCTGCTGTGTCTCTCCTGCAGGGGCCCCACCACTTCCTGAGCTCAGCGCCAACGGTCATAAGTCAGGAATCATTTCTGATGCCCTCCTTGCACACGGACTCGGCACCAGTGTGGTGCGGGCCCCATACCAGGCCGCCGCTGCCCTTGAGGGGGCTCGCTGTCCACCTAGGACAGAACATAGCCAGCGGGTCCCCAGCAGACCACCCGGCCGGCAACTGTGGGATTGCCAGGGGAGGTTTGCTGGGCCGCCCCGAGACCCCTGCCACGCCCTTGTGTGACCTCCCAGGGCTTCTCCTTGCAGCTGCGCCAGGGCGCTGCGGGGCTGGGGTCCCAGGAGAAGACGGAGCCCAAGGGCACGGAGGCCCAGAGCGTGCGGCTTATCGAGGTGGAGCGCACTGTGAGTGTCAGACTGGTGGGTGCAGGGCTGGGGGGGCAGGGGGCAGTGTCCCGGAGACCTGGCCCCCTGCTAACCACCCTCCCTCCCCACCCACCCGACAGAATGCCACGCTGGCAGCAGAGAAGGCGGCTCTGCAGGGCCAGCTGCAGCACCTGGAGGGGCAGCTGGGGAGCCTGCAGGGGCGCGCCCAGGAGCTGCTGCTGCAGAGTCAGCGGGCCCAGGAGAACAGCAGCCGCCTGCAGGTGGGCCCGGCCCCCCATCCCCTCCTGCCCACGGCCCTCCCTCGGCCCCCGCTCCTACCCGCCTGCTGGCCTCCAGCACCCCCGTCGGTGCCCCTTTCACCCCGTCTCCAGCCCTCCCCTCCACGGCCGGCCATCCGTCCCTCTGGCCTTCCCAGCCCCACCTGTCCCCTCCCCGCCTTGTGCCCCTGGCCCTCGGCTCCCCGACACTCTCTCTCCTTTCCTCCACCCTCTGCCTTCTGCCCCCCCATCCCTTGCCCCCCTTTCCGGCCTGGGATGCCCCCCGCAGCAGCCCCCTACTCCGCTCCCCGCTCTGGCCTAGGCCGAGAAGTCTGTACTGGAGACGCAGGGCCAGGAGCTGCACCGGAAGCTGGGGCTGCTGGAGGAGGAGGTGCAGGCGGCGCGGCGCTCCCAGGAGGAGACCCGCGGACAGCAGCAGGCCCTGCTGCGGGACCACGAGGCCCTGGCGCAGCTGCAGCGGCGGCAGGAGGCTGAGCTGGAGGGGCTGCTGGCCCGGCACCGCGACCTCAAGGCCAACATGCGGGCGCTGGAGCTGGCCCATCGGGAGCTGCAGGGCCGGTGAGCACCCCCTCCAAGCTCACAGCCCCTCTCCCGGGCGCCCCCTGTCCGCCCAGAGCGGGCCCCCTGTTCCCTGGGAACCACCAGCAGGCCCCTCTCCCTGGCTGTGCCCTCTTGTGCGGCAGGGCTCTCTGCACTTCTGGGGTGGGCTCACCCTGGGGCTTCATCGGTGGTCCGGAGTGGAGGGTGCCTGGCATAGCATTCTGCCCTGTGGCTTTGCCCCCCTGGGGCCTATGCTTAGGAGACGGAGGACTTCCAGACGGTCCAGCTGCCTGCTTGCCTTGGCCCCGGTCCTTGCAGCCCCCTGAGCCCCTGGTTCATCGCAGGCACGAACAGCTGCAGGCCCAGAGGGCCAACGTGGAGGCGCAGGAGGTAGCCCTGCTGGCAGAGCGTGAACGCTTGGTGCAGGATGGGCATCGGCAGCGGGGCCTGGAGGAGGAGCTCCGGAGGCTGCAGAGTGAGCATGACAGGTACCAGCCCGGGCACAGCCCCTCCTCTCCTGGGCCAGTCCTCAGTGTTCCCATCTGCGAAGTGGGTTGGTGGTGAGTTAGTCCCTTTCCCCACGGGGTCCCGCTTTGCCGCCTCTCCTCTTCGTGGTTTCTCTGCCATCAGGAAGGGCCCAGTTGAGGCAGGGTGGGGGGGGAGGTTCCTCCTGGAGAGCAGATCTCCTTGCCTCTGCAGGGCTCAGATGCTGCTGGCGGAGGTGTCCCGGGAGCGCGGGGAGTTACAGGGGGAACGCGGGGAGCTGCGGGGTCGGCTGGCGAGGCTGGAGCTGGAGCGGGCACAGCTGGAAGCCCAGAGCCAGCGACTGCGGGAGTCCAACCAGCAGCTGGACTTGAGTGCCTGCCGGCTGACCACGCAGTGCGAGGTGCGGTGAGGGGTGGGTGGCTGGGGAGGGGGGGCGGCTGTAGAGGAGGGTGGGGTTGGAAAGAGCCAGGATCGGGTGGAAGGCCGCTGCCCTGAGCCTGGTTAAGTGTCCCCCAGCCGCCCCCGCTTGCTTGTTCTGCCATCTTGCCTGTGACAGCTGTTGATGGAGCTCCGGAGCACCCAGGAAGAGGAGAACCGGCAGCTGCTGGCCGAGGTGCAGGCGCTGAGCCGGGAGAACCGGGAGCTCCTGGAGCGCAGCCTGGAGAGCCGGGACCACCTGCACCGCGAGCAGCGCGAGTACCTGTGAGGGGCCACGGGGGCTGGCGTGGCTGCCCCTTGGGACGTTTATGGGGCAATTCCCTGGGAAGGCCTGGGGAAAGGGGAGGCCGACGCTCCCGGGGGCTCGGGCAGCACAGTGCATCAACCCATCCTGGGGCATGTGGCTGTTTAACCAGCAGGGGTGTACCCGTGTGTACCCCGTGTTCCTGCCCAGGCCTCAAGCCCACCTCCTCCCTCCCCATCCTCCTAGGGACCAGCTGAATGCCTTGCGCCGGGAGAAGCAGAAGCTGGTGGAGAAAATCATGGACCAATACCGCGTGCTGGAGCCTGGGCCCCTGCCCCGGACCAAGTGAGCGGGCCCCTCCACCCTGGCGGGCCGGAGGTCTTCCCTACCTCGCCCCTGTCCTGCCCTCTGGGTCCAGGCCCAAGTGAGGGTTGGCCTGGCCTCTGCCACCCCCGACATGGCCTTCTTGTCCTCCTTCTCCCCTGGCCTGACCCCCCTCTTGTGCCCTCTTGCCCCCAGGAAGGGCAGCTGGCTGGCAGACAAGGTGAAGAGGCTGATGCGGCCCCGGCGGGAGGGGGGCCCCCATGGGGGGCCGCGCCTGGGGGCTGATGGGGCTGGCAGCACCGAGAACCTGAGGGGCCCCCCAGAGACGGAGCTCCCTGAGGGCAGGGAGGCGGATGGGACAGGTGGGTCTGGGGGGCCCGCCGCCCCCAGGGGCTTGCCAGTGCCCCCGGTCTTCCTGTGTGGTTTGTGCGAGTGTCCCCCACTGGCCTTTCCTGCTGCAGCTCCCCACCCCGCCCCATCAGATGGTTCCAGTGACTCTCTGCCCTGGGTCCCTGCTGCGTCCCTCTTGGCTGGCACCTCCCTCCCGCCCGCACTGCCACCCACCCGGTCCTACCCATCCAGAGCGGTGCCTAGGACCTCGGAGCAGCGGGGACTTTAGTCAGAGGTCACTTATCCCAGACAGCAGACGAGGAAGCCAAGGCTCAGGGAGGGGAAGCAGCTTGCCCAAGGTCACACAGTGAGTTAGCGTCAGAGCCAGCACAGGGTCCCGCCTCCAGTCGCCACCTCCATTCATTCAACCTTGCCCCACCCCCCGGCTCCCAGCCCCCATCTCTGCAGCCTCCTGTCCCCTGTGGTGCCCATGCAGCTTCCTCCTGCAGTCCCGCCCCCCTCGCCTCCGCTCCCCCCAGCCCTCCCGGCACTGCTCCGACACCCCCCCCCCAACCCCCGCCTGTGCCTCTTGCAGGGTCCCCCTCACCGGCACCCATGCGCCGGGCACAGAGCTCCCTGTGTCTGCGGGATGAGACACTGGCGGGTGGGCAGCGGCGGAAACTCAGCTCAAGATTCCCCGTGGGGCGAAGCTCTGAGTCATTCAGTCCTGGGGACACCCCCCGGCAGCGATTCCGACAGCGGCGCCCAGGGCCCCTGGGGGCACCCAGCTCCCATGGCAAAGGTGAGGGAGAAGGGTCCCTGGGGGCCTACCGGCTCCTTGGGGGAGGGGGCTTCCCTCCTGGCTCCTGTGTCTGCCCACCCACCCTGCTGCCTCAGTCTGGGCCTCATGGCCCAGTGACCGCCTTGTGCCCCCAGGACCTGGCGTGGGATGGGGCGGCTCCATCGAGACCCTGGCGGAACACGAAGCAGATGCCAACAGAGAGAGTGAGTGGGGGTCTGGGAGGAAGGCGGGTATTTGCCCTTCCTGTGCCCCTTGCAGGCCTCGTTCACCCATTCACTCATCTGACCATGAGCCTTTCTGGAATGCCAGGTGATGTGTTACTTGGGAATATAACAGAACATTCCGGTATGGGGAGCTGGGAGACAGCCCATGATATGCATAAAAATAATAGTTATCTATAATAGCTTGTCCAATAGAACTATGACGTGAGCTCCACGTGTAATTTAAAATGTTTAGGTAGCCTCATCAGGGGATCTTTGCGATCCCCATGGATTGTAGTCTGCCAGCCTCCTCTGTCCATGGGATTTCCCAGGCAAGGATACTGGTGTAGGGTGCCATTTCCTTTTCCAAGGGATCTTCCTGGCCCAGGGATCAAACCTGGGTCTCCTGCATTGCAGGCAGACTCTTTACCACCTGGGCCACCAGGGAAACCCCCATCAGAGGAAGTAATGAGACATGTAAAATTAATTAATATTAGCATATTAATATATTATATAAATATATGATATATATTTAATATACTATATATCATATATTTAATACATTTAATAAATTATACATCAACACACCAACATACTCTATTAATACATATTAATATATATATTATATATTAATATATTTCAATACCACAACATATATTAATATGCTAATAACATTATTAACATATATTTACATTAATTATTAATATATGTTAACAACACACTATTAACATATATTGATATTAGAATATTAATATATTTTGTTTAACTCAGTATGCCTAAACTATTACCATTTTAGACATGTAGTCAGTGTAAAAAATCCTTAATGAGATATTTCATTTTTTTCACCCTAAGTCTGAAGTCCAGTGGTATTTTACACTCAAGCACATTGCAGTTCAGACTGGCCACATCTCAGGTGCCCATTCCTGTCCTGGGGAACTCAGCTCTACAGTATTAGGAGGTGACAGTGTCCTGGGAAAAAAAGGAGAGCAGGGTGGGTGAGATCAGGAGCCCCGGGTGGGCAGGTGGCGAGGTCAGGTAGGGTGCTCAGGGCAGGCCTCCAAGAGGAGGTGAAGCTGAAGCAAAGGCTTGGAGGGGAGAGTGTGTCCTGTCCATGTATCTGGGGAATGGCGTTCCTGGCAGAGGGAAGAGCCGAAGCGAAAGCCTGGTGTGTTGGAGGCCCAGCCAGGCGGCTGGGAACCCCTTGGAGAGGGTAAGCCTGAACTGAGCTTCTCCCTCCAGGCCTCGAGGTGCAGGAACCGGAGAAGCGAACTCTCGCCCCTTCACTCAGCCAGTGACACCGCGTGGATGGAGAGCATGGGAGCGGAGTGTTCTCAGAACTGGAGTCTCAGTGGGGACTCCAGGCAGCCCAAGAATGTGGGGAGGCAGGGCACTCATGGCGAGTCCTTGGACAAGGAGCCCTGGGCCCCCAGATCCTCCACGGCCTGCACGGGGGGCCCGAGCTGGAGCTGGGACGAGTCTGCGGACAGCGGGGACGGCTGGCCCCAACAAACAGCTCCCTGCTGGGGCTCCGCCCTGCGGCCCTCACTGAGGAGAAAGTCCCCGGGGAAACTCCCAGCTGAGGGAGGCAGGCAGGAGTGGGCAAGAGCGCCCCCTGCCCGGCCTAGGAGGGGGGCCAAGGACCATTCCCTGGGGACTGTGACCTGGGTCCATTTCTGAACCTTGGCTCCGATGTGAGAGACAGGAGAATAAAGCCAGGACGTGACCACTGACTGCGTTGTGTCTACCGGCCACGTCCAGGAGCCACTCGGTGCCAGGGACATGGGGCCTGGAGTTCTCTGCTGACAGGGGCCTGGTGGCCATTGGCTTCCTTGCCCTGCGTGGGGCAGCAAAGGGCTTTCCTCACGGGAGGGGCCGGTTGGGCCAGCGGGGATATCCCAGCGTGGGGAGGTTCTGAGTAGCCAGCAGTGGGTGGGGGTCTGGGTCTGGGGTCCTGAGTGTGGGGCAGTGAAATACCCAGAGGGCCCCCCCACCCCGCCCCCTGCACCCCCTTCTCTCCTTTTACTGCTTCCTGCCTCCTCATCTCTCATCTCCACCTCTTTGGGGCTGAGCCCCTCCCCAGGGAGTTTACAGCCTGCGGGGGGTGGGGGGGGTGCTATCGTGGAGCTGGGAAGGATGTCGGGGTCTCTGACCAGGGCCTCTCGGATGACTGACGCCAGGGAGGGGAGCAATTAGGCTGGGCGACAGGATGACAGGACGTGAGTCAGGGCACCTGGGGCCACCCAGAGTAGGGTGGGGCTGCACGGCTGAGGTGAGGCAGCCTGAATCTGGGGGTGGCAAGAGCTGGGAGGGCTGGCCAGGCCTGCCTCCCCAGGGTGACCTGCTGTAGCCTGACTCACTGGGCTTCCACAACGCTCCCCTTGGGGATCACCCACCGCTCTGCCCTCCTCTCAGACTGAGTTTCTGAGGTCGGTGGCATGGGAGTGGACCCCCGCCCTGGCCTCTAGAGAGGCTGAGCAGCTGGAAGCCCCCTCCCATACGGCCTCTGGGTGGGGACTCTGATGGCCACCCCACGGTCGGTGGCCCCTGTCAGCTGTCAGGGAGGGAGATGAAGCTCTGGAGGACCAGCCAGGCAGGGGTGCTGAGTCTGATGGGGGGGAGGCCACCCCTATGTGGCTCTGACACCCCTTTTTGGGGTCCATTCTGTACCAGGCTTGGGGACGACAGGGGGCAGAACCACACCCTAACCGCTGGACCACCAGGGAGTTCCCAGAGGTGCTTTTAAAGGCCTGATCGCTCTAGAGAGATTCAGTCAGAAAACGGGCTGCCCATCCCTGCTGGAGTTCCGGCTGGGTGCCCTCTCAGTGGCCCCTGTAAGCACCCTCATGGGTAGGGGGAGCCCAGAGACAAGGCCCGGCCCTCAGGGTGCCTGCCCCTGCCCAGGCCTCCCCTGCAAAGGCAAGTCCGCAGGGAAGAGGGCTTCGCTGGCAGCCGAGGATACAGACAGGAAGCTGGGCTGGGCCACGTGGCTTCTGGGACCCTCCTAGCCCACCCAGCACCAAGAGCAAAGAGCCACACTGAGTGAGGCATGCGGGGCTGGGGCTGTGCAGGATGAGGTGGCCTGTGGCCTCACGCTGCTCATCTGTCAAGGGGACTGACAGATCCCCTCCCCTATTTGCTGCAGTCAAGAAGTGATCAAGAAGAACCAGGCAAGAGGGTTGTGATCTGTATGAAGTTCCTCACTTTCACTGGTGGCTAAGAATTGGACAGAGCTGCCTGGCTGCCTTGGCGAGGAAGTTGGCTCTAAAGCACTGGAGTGGGACTCCCACCCCCTCGGGGCACAGCCTGTGGTGGACTTACCGCCCTGGGGCCGATACCTGGCTGGGGAGTGTCCGCCCCACAGAGGCTCCGGCTTATCCATAGACCCCAGGCATGGCTCCCAAGGGGGACTCCCGGGTCCCCAGGAGGGTCGCCCGGGGTCCCAGAGTGCACACTCCTGGCGGCAGCCCCCTGCGCCCGCGGGAGACCAGACCGCCCCCCCGCGCGCCCACCCGCAGCCCGGGCGCTGTCACGTTCCAGCGCCTGACTCAGGCCGCGCGGGGCGGGGAGCCGGGAGGCGGCGCCGGCGCCCGCCTCGGCCCCGGAGGCGGCACCAGGAAGCTCCCGCCCCGGCCGGAGCCGCCATGTAACCGGCGCCGCCCGCCCCGGAGCCGAGCCGCGCGGGCCCCAGCGACCCGCCGGCCATGGGGGACGAGGACGAGGACGAGGGCTGTGCCGTGGAGCTGCAGATCACCGAAGGTGGGGCAGGGGGTGGCCCGGGGTGCCGGCCGGGTGATGGCTGGCCCGGCCGGCCGGGGAAGGTTCATGCACAGGCTGGGTTCATTTGCCCCCTGTGCCCACAGCCAACCTGACGGGGCACGAGGAGAAGGTAGGCGTGGAGAACTTCCAGCTGCTCAAGGTGCTGGGCACGGGAGGTGAGGACCCCTATCCACCGGCAAGTGCCCTCCCCCCTCAGGGTGCTCTGGGCCTGCCGCGCGGGCACACCCGCCTGGGTTGGGCCAGGCCACCAGCAATGCCCCCCACCCTCTCCCGGCATAGCCCGCCTTGCCTGCTTGGCCCTGCCCTGCCGGGGTTGGCATGCCCACTCCCAGGGCTGCTCCACATTGAGCAAGGTCCTCCCCGGGTGTGCCAACACTCTTGGGGGCTTGCAGCCCACCCCCGTGCGATTTCACAGCTCCCCCCACCTTGCGAGATATGAGAGCCACCTTCCTCCACTTTGCAAACTCCCCACCTCGGGGCTGACTGTCCTTCCTCTGCCTGCCCGCCCCTCTGCGTCCCCTCCCTGGCTTTGCATCCTCTAGACCTTCCCCAGGTCTGCAGACGCTCCGCCCCCACCCTGTGCTGCAGGCCTCCGGGGAGTTGCGTGCCCCCACCCCACCCAGCCTGGTTTGCACATCCCCTCCCTAGGTTTGCTGAGCACCCTCCCGGGGGTGTGCACGTCTTTGCCTTAGAAAGCGCTGCCAGCTTTGTGCACACCTGCCTCTCGCCCCGGCTCCTTCCCCCACCTTGCACACCCTCCTGGGTGGGGGCGTCACTACCCCCCCACCTTCGCACCCACCCTTCTGCTCATGGCCTACCTTCCGCCCACTCGCTGCCCCCACAGCCTACGGGAAGGTGTTCCTGGTGCGGAAGGCGGGCGGGCACGACGCGGGCAAGCTGTATGCCATGAAGGTGCTGCGCAAGGCAGCCTTGGTGCAGCGTGCCAAGACACAGGAGCACACACGCACCGAGCGCTCCGTGCTGGAGCTGGTGCGCCAGGCACCCTTCCTGGTCACGCTGCACTACGCCTTCCAGACTGATGCCAAGCTGCACCTCATCCTGGGTAAGGGCAGGCCCTGTGGGGGCAGGTGGGGCCACCCGTGGGGGCCGCTTCCCAATGTCCACTCCCACCCCCTCCAGACTATGTGAACGGCGGCGAGATGTTCACCCACCTCTACCAGCGCCAGTACTTCAAGGAGGCCGAGGTGCGCGTGTATGGGGGCGAGATCGTGCTGGCTCTGGAGCACCTGCATAAGGTGGGTGAGGACCCGGCCACCAGGCCATGGCCCTGGGGACTGGGGTCCTGGCCTCTGGAGGGGCCTGTGAACCTGGCCGCCTCGGGCTTCCTGGGAGGGGGTGGCTGTAGGGTGAGGTGGGGGGGGGGGACTGGATCCACTTCCCCTAGCCTCCTGGGAGGAAGGCCTGGGTGCTGCCTGCTGGGGTCTCCTCCGCTGGGGGCTTTCCTCTCACGGGGAACTCTCACAGGCTGCTTCCTGGGGCCACGTTCACAGAACTTCCTCAAATGGAGACCTTATGCCTTGGTTCCTAGAGCTGTCGTGATTCGGGGCTCCTCACACGGCTTTCCTCCCTGGGGCCTCTCTGTGGTGTTTCTCCACCCCTTCCATGCTTTTTGGAAATTGATTGACTGATGGCGGTGCTGGGTCTTCATTGCTGCACTCGGGGGCTGCTCTTGGTTGCGGGGCTCAGGGTTCTCGATGCGGTGGCTTCTCTTGCTGCGGACTCAGCAGTTGCTGCCCACAGGCTTAGTTGCTCCACGGCATGTGGCACCTTCCAGGACCAGGGCTGGAAGCCGTGTCCCCTGTATTGGCAGGCGGATTCTTAACCACTGGACCATCAGGGAAGCCCCTATGCTGCTGCATCTTAAATGGCTTCTCCTGTCCAATGGCCCAGGCTCATCCTGCCCCCCACCCCACTGGAGAGCCCCTGCCCCAGGGCTCTGGTGCAGAACAGGAGCTGTAGGAGCGGTGGGTGGGGGGGCGTCGGGGGAGGGACCCTCAGCGCCCTCTTCCCTCCTGCCAGCTGGGCATCATCTACCGAGATCTGAAGCTGGAGAATGTGCTTCTGGACTCCGAGGGCCATATTGTCCTCACCGACTTTGGGCTTAGCAAGGAGTTCCTGACAGAGGAGGTGAGTGAAGGGAGGTCTCAGCCTCCTGAACCCTCCACGCAGGCCTTCCCATCCTGGCTCCAGCTTCACGCCTGGCTCTGCATTTCTGGGGGTGGGGGTGCAGTAGCTCTGCCTTTGGGAAGTTCCCACTGCTCCAACTCTCACAAGTCCAGCGAGTCTTACTCTGGGCCATGGTGGGGGGCTGCTGGGTGCCCAAATGGGTCCTCTTGTCCTCCCAGAAAGAGCGGACCTTCTCCTTCTGCGGCACCATCGAGTACATGGCCCCTGAAATCATCCGCAGCAAGTCGGGCCACGGCAAGGTGGGTTGGCCCGGGGGTGGGGTGGGGTGAGGCGGGGGTGGCTGCAGGCCCTCACCCTGGCTCTGCCCAGCAGGCTGTAGACTGGTGGAGCCTTGGCATCCTGCTCTTCGAGCTGCTGACAGGGGCCTCACCCTTCACCCTGGAGGGCGAGAGGAACACGCAGGCAGAGGTGTCTCGGTGAGCAGAACTGGAAGCAGAGGGCGGCCGAGGAGCCTGGGCAGGGCTGGAGGGGGGGCTCGCTGCCCCTGACGCCCCCCCCAATCCTCCCAGACGGATCCTGAAGTGCTCCCCTCCCTTCCCCCCCCGGATCGGGCCAGTGGCACAGGACCTACTGCAGCGGCTACTCTGCAAGGACCCCAGGAAGCGACTGGGTGCAGGACCCCAGGGGGCACAGGAAGTTAAGGACCACCCCTTCTTCCAGGTGAGGCTCCTGGCTCACCCCCATAGCTCTCTACACACACCGGGGCTGGGCTACTGCTCTGGGCTGGGGGACACTGGAGGGGTGGTCTGAGACTGGACAGTTTCACTTGATTTAGAAAACTTTGCAAGTAAAAAAAGCAGGCTTGTCTTCTCATTCATCTCTATTAAAATTTGCCCTCATGGGAAAGAATTCTAGGTTCATTGCCTGGCAGGACTGGCAGGGACTGGAGAATGGACTTTTCATTGGACAATTCAGAGAAGCAAGGTGATCTGCCAGAGATCACACAGTACAAATGTAGAGCTGGGAACAGACCCCAGGTCTACTGTCGGCCCGTCTCATGACTGTTAGCATCCACTCAGGGTTTTGGTCTTTGTACCTGTATGGTGTGTGTGCCTATACTTCAGATGGATGTGTCTGAATCAGCCACGTGGGATTTGTCCTAAGCAACTTGCACTCGGGTTAGGGTGCAGTGCAAAGTGAATTCTGTCCTTGTGAGCCCTCGCTGGTTTGGGCACTGTGTGTGGCCAGAGTCATTGCATAGCATGTGTGCATGCTCAGTTGCTCAGTCATGTCCCACTCTTTGTGACCCCCTGGACTGGAGCCCACCAGGCTTCTCTGTCCATGGGAGTGGGCTGCCATTTCCTACTCCAGGGTATCTTCCCGACCCAAGGATTGAACCCACGTCTCCTGCATTAACAGGCAGATTCTTTACCACTGAGCCACCCGGGAAGCCCCCGTTGCCTAGCAGGACCCTGTAACAGTGACTGTGTCTTGGCCCCTTGCTTGCATAATTTCATGTAAGCCTCAGAACCAACCTGATTAGCCTTATCTTCACAGACAAGGAAACAGGTTCAGAAAAAGTGAAAGTGAAAGTTGCTCAGTCCTGTCTGACTCTTTGCGACTTCATGGACTATACAGTCCATGGTCAGAGAGGTTAGGTAATTTGCCCAAGATCACTGAGCGAAGTGACAGAGCTCAGGTCTAGGTGGCCTGAAGGCCCATGCTCTGAAATGTCATGTTCTGTTTACACGTGGGTATTACATTTGCCTTGTCTGATGTAGTAACAAAAGCATCCATTTTGGGCACTTACTGTGGGCCGGGCACCCAGTTACCCTTGCTATGAATACCACCTCCTTGGATCTTCCCAGCAAGTACTGCCTGGAAGGGCCCTCAGAGAAGCTTTCTCAAACAGGAGTCTTAAGTGTCCACGGTGAAGGTGTTCCATTATGGGCAGAGTGACTGAGCAGTGTCAGTTTCCTTAAGTGAATTCCTCAGCCCACCCTGAGTGCATCCTGGGCCCTGGGTGCTTGGGAGCAGGTGAACCAGCTGTCAGACTAGAGAGCGCCCTCCCCTCCCCAGGTCTTTGAGGCCTGATGCTATTTTCCCTTCTCTTGAGACAACCTCTTTGCTGATAGCAATGCTGAGGTCCCTGGTGCCAGAACTGGGTCCTTTAAGCCCAAGCCATGCCTCTAGGCTGCATGTGACAATATGTGCACTGAAGATGGTGATATCTGTGGAATAGAGTCTGGCTTCTAAGAACAGAGATTGGAATGAATGGTAGTCTAAAAAAGATAGAGATCTATCTGTCTGTCTGTCTGCCTGTTTATCTATCTACATAAAAGAAATCCAGAGGTCAGCAGTCTAGGGCTGCTATGGTGTCGTCAAGGAGCCAAGCTTGACTTTTTCTTTTTAAATGCTCCTTCATTTTTAGCACGTAGCCTCCATTCCCAGGGCTTTCCAGGTGGCGCTAGTGGTAAGGAGCCCATCTGTCAATGCAGGAGACATAAGAGATGCGGGTTCAATCCCTAGGTCAGGAAGATCCCCTGGAGGAGGGCATGGCAGTCCACTCCAGTATTTTTGCCTGGAGAAGCCCATGGATAGGGGAGCCTAGTGAGGTATAGTCCGTGGGGTCACAAGAGTTTGACATGCCTGAGCAACTAATACTACACTACAGCCTGCATTCCCACGGTTGCCTCCTGGTATCAAAATGACTGCTAGACCTCTTGCTCTGTAGGTGGGAAGCATGAGGACGAAGGAGGGAAGGGCAAAAAGGGTACTTAACAACTGGTCACCCTCCTCTTCAGGCTCTTTCTCTGGATCCCTCCCTCATAATTTTTGCTTACAAGTAATTGGTCACTGCTAACTGTAAGGAAGTTTGTAAAATACTATTTTTTAGTTTGTACATTGGTTCCTGAAATAAAATAGGGGCTATAGTCCCAAGAATGACAGAGAGAATGGGTGTTGGACAGGCAACAAGAACAAGCTATGCCATAACTAGTTTAAACATAAAAAGGAGTGTTTTAGCTACCATAAATGAAAAGTCAGGAAAAACGGTCTGATTTCAGGCAAGGATGGATCCAGGTACTGAGTCTATATTATTAGGAATTTCTTAGTTTGTCTCTTGCTTCTGCTTTTCTGCCTGGGCCTTTCATCACGAGACGCTGAGGGGACCACAGCAGTTCCAGACTCATATCCTCCCAGATTTAAGTCCAGTAGAAGAAAGAGATTTTTTTTTTTTTTTTGCATACCAGTTCTATTAAAAGTCCGAGAATTGGCTGAGTGTGGTGGAGGGGTGGTTCTCCAAGGGAAACAGGGATCCTGTTATCAGAGGAAGGGAAACAGAAGCTGGGAGACAGGAAGAACAGCTCTGCACACAAGTGCCAGGGAGACCTTTGCCTCACTGAGGAGCTGCCCCGTGAGGGTGGCCCGACTGGACAGTGTTTCCATTTCCTGCCCTTTGATCCCTTATCTTTCATTCCTTTTCTCCAGGGTCTGGACTGGGCTGCTCTGGCTGCTAGGAAGATTCCAGCCCCATTCCGACCCCAGATCCGCTCAGAGCTGGATGTGGGCAACTTTGCAGAGGAATTTACCCGACTGGAGCCTGTCTACTCACCCCCTGGCAGCCCCCCACCTGGGGACCCTCGCATCTTCCAGGTGAGTGAGAGCTCATGGGACCACAGATGCAGGGGAAGTGGGGTGCTGCTGCCAGCCTCAGCCCCGGCTGACCTGTGGACACTACATAGCCCTGTGTCCTGAGGGGGACTCGGCATCTCCCTTGCTCTCCATTCATGACGAACTTCAAATTGTCAGTCATCGAGACTGCCTTGGCAGGACACATCTTTGAATTTCCTGGTTTATCTTGAAATTTCATGTCGATTTCCCTTCTCCATCATCTCTCTTTATTGTTAGGTAAAACTATTGTTTTAAGGGGACACCTAGGAAGAGATGCTTTGTTTATCACATTCCTGGGGACACAGGCCCCCTCTACCCAGTTTTAGAAGCTTAGGCCTGTTGGACAAGTCCAAGCTTCTTTGCTTGGTATACAAGGCCTTGCATGATGTGGTCTTTTTTTTTAACATTTTCTTTTATATTGGAATATAGCCGAATAACAATGTTGTGATAGTTTCAGGTGGACAGCAAAGGGACTCAACCATACATATGCATGTATCCATTCTCCCCCAAACTCCCCTCCCATCCAGGCTGCCACCTAACATTGAGCAGAGTTCCCTGTGCTATACATAGGTCCTTGTTAGTTATCCATTTTAAATATAGAAGTATATACATGTCAATTTCAAACTCCCTTGTTGTTGCTCAGTTGTTAAATCGTGTCTGACTCTTTGCAACTCCATGGACTGCGGCACACCAGGCTTCCCTATCCTCCACTATCTCCTGGAGTTTGCTCAAGCTCATGTCCATTGAGTTGGTGATACCATTCATCCTCTGTTGCCCCCTTCTCCTCCTGCCTTCAATCTTTCTCAGCATCAGGATCTTTTCTAACAAGTCGGCTCCTCTTCGCATCAGGTGCCCAAAGTATTGGAGCTTCAGCTTCAGCATCAGTCCTTCCAATCAATTTTCTTTAGGATTGACTGGTTTGATCTCTCTGCTGTCCAGGGGACTCTCAAGAGTCTTCTCCAGCACCACAGTTTGAAAGTACCAATTCTTTGGTCCTCAGCCTTCCTTATGGTCCAATTCTCACATCCGTACATGACTACTGGAAAAACCATAGCTCTGACTATATGGACCTTTGTCAGCAAAGTGATGTCTCTGCTTTTAATACACTGTCTAGGTTTGTCATAGGTTTTCTTCCAAGGAGCAAGCGTCTGTTAATTTCATGGCTGCAGTCACCATCTGCAGTGATTTTGGAGTCCAAGAAAATGAAATCTGCCACTGTTTCCATATTTTCCCCATTTATTTTCCATGAAGTGATGGGACCAGATGCCATGATCTTAGTTTTCTGAATGTTGAGTTTTAAGCCAGTTTTTTTATTCTCCTCTTTTACCTTTATCAAGCAGCTCTTTAGTTCCTCTTTTCTTTCTGCCATTAGGGTGGTATCATCCTCATATCTGACGTTGTTGATATTTCACCATGCAATCTTGATTCCAGCTTTTGATTCATCCAGCCCGGCATTTTGCATGATGTGCTCTGCATATAAGTTAAATAAACAGGGTGACAATATACAGCCTTGACGTACTCCTTTCCCAATTTTGATCCAGCCTGTTGTTCTGTGTCTGGTTTTCCCTAACTATCCCTTTTTCCCACCTTCCCCCCCTGGTAATCAGAAGTTCGTTCACTAAGTCTGTAAGTCTGTTTCTGTTGTGTAAATCAGTTCATTTGTATATGATGTTGGTCTTTGCTCAGTACTCTCTGTTATTTCACCTGGTGCTCCAGCACCTTGGAACTTCTCAGAGGTTCCAGAAGATACTTCTGTACCTTTGCACATGCAGTTTCTCCCACCTGGAGTTCTTTCCCTACAGTGCCCACCTGGCAAAATTCAAGCCTTGCTGTCCAGCGCTGCCCTGTGAGAAGACTTCCCTGCTCCTCTGGCCCTAGGTTGCCCTTTTCTTGGGCACCAGCCCTCTGAAGACAAAACCTCCTTCTGAGCAGTTTGTCAGGTTGTATACTGACACTGACGGAGACCACCTCGCCTGGTCTGAAACTCTCAGAGGGCAGGGACTATGTGTTGTTTTTTTTTTTTATTTTTTTTTTAGGGACTATGTGTTTAATTTCTGTGTCCCTAGGTCCAGCTTGGGGTCATGGCTGGGTAGGACGCGGTCCATAAATAGTAAATAATAGGCCAGTATCAACTATGGATGGATCAGTCCCCTCTGTGAAGCTCTCACAAGTGACAGCTCTGTGCTTGAATATCCCTCGATGTATTGGGATCTATCTTTGATCTCACAGTCCTAATAAGCAAGTTTTCTTGCTAATCGATGGTTACTTTTTTTTTTTTTTGATGGTTACTTTCATTCATTCATTTAATGATTCAAAAATATGTAATGAGTGCCTTCAAAGTGTCAGGCACTGACTTGGGTACTGGGGACATATCAACAAACTTAATAGACAAAAATCCCACTGTGTGCATCCTAGTTAGGACTGCATACAGTGGCACTGTGTTTTTAGGAGAAAATAACACATCCTTAAAATTACCCTTGAGAATTCCTTGAATTGCCAGGACATGGATCCTTAGGAAAGGCAAAAACATTTCCTCAGTAGCCCCCCTTGCAGAGGAGGCCAAAGTTTGATTTGAAAGTAATAAAGACTCTTTGTCCTGAGTGGGTAGAGCTGAATTCTTCTAAGCTAAGCATGTGTAATACCAGGCCACAGTTCTTTCATTCATTCAGCCCATCATATTCTGGGCCATTACGTTGTGCCAGATGATGGCCTTGGCACTTGGGGGACCACTGTGACGAGAAAGGTGGAGTCCCAGACTGCTGAGGGGATAGACATGGTTCCAAGGGATCACAGACCAAGGTGGAGTAAAAATGTCCACAACAGCCTGTGTACACCGAGATGCAAAAGCAACACCCCCAACTCCCTACTGCAGGGTCTTTCCTCTGCCCCCTGCCCTCCTTCCGGCTGGGTCTGGGCCTTCAGGGGCTCCTTCTGCACCTCCAGCCCCCGGATGCCCATCCAGCCCTGACAACCCTCCTCCTCCACCAGGGATACTCCTTCGTGGCGCCATCCATCTTGTTTGACCGCAACAACGCGGTGATGACCGATGTGCTGGAAGCGTCTGGCGCTGGAGACCGGCCCGGCCCGGCGGCGTTGGCCAGGAGCGTCATGATGCAGGTGGATCGGGCCAGGGTGGGGAGAAGTGGGCGTGGGGACTCCAGACCTGTCTTCACCAGGCGCACACGGAGCCTCTCCGAGGTGGGGCGTGGCATAGCCGCAAGGCTCCGGCTACGACCTCTGACGCTTATCCTTCGCCCCCAGGATTCGCCCTTCTTCCAGCAGTACGAACTGGACCTGCGGGAACCCGCGTTGGGCCAGGGTAGTTTCTCCGTGTGCCGCCGCTGCCGCCAGCTACAGAGCGGCCAAGAGTTCGCGGTCAAGATCCTCAGTCGCAGGTGGGCGGGCCCGGGGCGGGCGGAGTCCGGCAGAGCGGACTCGGGGAGGGTGGGGCCGGAGGTGGCTCATCTGACCCCGCCTGCCCTGCCCCCAGGCTGGAGGAGAACACGCAGCGCGAAGTGGCTGCCCTGCGGCTGTGCCAGTCGCATCCCAACGTGGTGAAGCTGCACGAAGTGCATCACGACCAGGTGACGCCTTCCTGGGCTGCGACGGAGCGCAGGGGTGCTGGAGGCTGCCCGAGGAGGGCGGGGAGGCGGGCAGGAGGCGGGGCCTGAGCGCGCCGTGGGAGGGGCCTGAGGACGTGGAGGTGAGGGAGGCGGGATTATGGTAGCTCAGCAGGTAAAGAAGTCGCTTCAATTCAAGAGATTCCTGTTCGATTCCTGGGTCGGGAAGTTTCCTTGGAGAAAGGATAGGCTACTCCAGCGTTCTTGGGCTTCCCTGGTGGCTCAGACGGTAAAGAATCCGCCTGCAATGTGGGAGAGCTGGGTTTGATTCCTGGGTTGGGAAGATCCCCTGGAAGAGGGCATCCCACTCCAATATTCCTGCCTGGAGAATCCCCATGGACAGAGGAGCCTGGCAGGCTACAGGCTACATATGTATAAAGAGTCAGACACCACTGAGGGACTAAGCACCTAGGAGGGCCTGAGGACTCGAAGGCGGATATGGGAATGGACAAGGGAACAGGGCAGGGGGACAATTTTTGCATGTGGGTTTTAAGGTGGCCACAACAGTTTGTTGTGTGGATCACAACAAATTGGAAAATTCTTAAAGAGTTGGGAGTAGCAAAGCACCTTACCTGCCTCCTGAGAAATCTGTATGCAGGTCAAGAAACAACAGTTAAAATCAGACATGGAACAACGGACTGGTTCCAAATTGTGAAAGGAGTACATCAAAGCTATATATTGTCACCGTGTTTATTTAACTTATATGCAGAGTACATCATGCAAAATGTGGGCTGGATGAAGCACAAGCTGGAATCAAGATTGCCGGGAGAAATATCAATAATAACCTCAGATATGCAGATGACACCACCTTTATGGTAGAAAGCAAAGAACTGAGGAGCCTCTTGATGAAAGTGAGAGAGGAGAGTGAAAAAAGCAGGCTTAAAACTCAACATTCAAAAAACAAAAAACTCAACATTCAAAAAATGAAGATCATGGCATCAGGTCCCATCACTTCATGGCACATAGATGGGGGAACAATGGATACAGTGACAGACTTTATTTTCTTGGGCTCCAAAATCACTGCAGATGGTGTCTGCAGCCATGAAATTAACAGATGCTTGCTCCTTGGAAGAAAAGCTATGACAAACCTAGACAGCATATTAAAAAGCAGACATTACTTTGCCGACAAAGGTCCATCTAGTCAAAGCTATGGTTTTTCCAGTAGTCATGTATGGATGTGAGAGAAAGCTGAGTGCTGAAGAGTTGATGCTTTTGAACTGTGGTGTTGGAGAAGACTCTTGAGAGCCCCTTGGACTGCAAGGAGATCAAACCAGTCCATCCTAAAGGAAATCAATCCTGAATATTCATTGTAAAGACCGATGCTGAAGCTGAAGTTCTAATCCTTTGGCTACCTGATTCGAAGAACTGACTCATTGGAAAAAACCCTGATGCTGGTAAAGATTGAAGGCAAGGGGAGAAGGGGACGACAGAGGATGAGATGGTTGGATGGCATCCCTGACTTGATGGACATGAGTTTGAGCAGACTGCAGGAGTTGGTGATGGACAGGGAAGCCTGGAGTGCTGGAGTTCATGGGGTTGCAAAGAGTCGGACACGACTGAGCGACTGAACTGAACTTTAAGGTGGCCAAAGGGACTGCTGCTGCTGCTAAGTAGCTTCAGTCGTGTCCAACTCTTCGCGATCCTGTGGACCGAAGCCCGCCACCTCCTCTGTCCGTAGGATTCTCCAGGCCCAAGAATACTGGAGTGGATTGCCATGCCCTCCTCCAGGGGATCTTCCCCATCCAGGGATCCAACTCGAATCTGTTACCTCCCTTGCATTGGCAGGCGGGTTCTTTACCACTAGCGCCACCTGGGAAGGAAAACAGTACGGGGTAGAGCCACAAGCGAGTCCTAAGGTGGTTCTTGCGGGGTGGGGGGCGGGCTGGTGGGAGGGTGGTAGTCTTGAGATCGTTGTTGAACCTGGAAGGCCCCTGAAACTGGGGGCGGGGCTCGATGGTGACCTCGGGGCGGGATCTGGCGGGCGGGTGGGGTCTCGGTAGGCGGTGACCCCGGCCCGTTGCCCTGCCCGCAGCTGCACACGTACCTGGTCCTGGAGCTGCTGCAGGGCGGGGAGCTGCTGGAGCACATCCGCAAGAAGCGGCACTTCAGCGAGTCCGAGGCGAGCCAGATCCTGCGCAGCCTCGTGTCGGCCGTGAGCTTCATGCACGAGGAGGCGGGCGTAGTGCACCGCGACCTGAAGCCCGAGGTGAGCGCGGGGCCTCAGCGCACCGGGAGGGCCTCGGGGCGGAGGGCCTGGTTCTGACGGCCGCCTCGCCACCCTCGTAGAACATCCTGTACGCCGATGACACGCCCGGGGCCCCGGTGAAGATCATCGACTTCGGGTTCGCGCGCCTGCGCCCGCAAAGCCCCGCAGGGCCCATGCAGACGCCTTGCTTCACGCTGCAGTACGCGGCCCCCGAACTGCTGGCCCAGCAGGGCTACGACGAGTCCTGCGACCTCTGGAGCCTCGGCGTCATTCTGGTATGCGATGTCAGGGTCCTCCGAGCCTGGGGACAGCAGTCCTCTTGGTGGGGGTGGCAGGATTTGGTCTGAGGCTGGGATCAGAAGATGCCCTGATACATAGGCGGGGTCGCTCTGGTGCTGGGGTCTAGTCATCCTACTTTGATGGGTAGAGTTCATCACCCACGGGCCTCAGTTGTTAGCCTCTTGGAGAGAGTGCATGGTCCTGTGGTGGGCTGAATCAGTCTCCTGGCCTCCATTGGCCTCCTAGTCTGGGCTGGTCTCACTTTTCACTTGTCCCCCCGCCCCCACCCCTAGTACATGATGCTGTCGGGCCAGGTCCCCTTCCAGGGGGCCTCAGGCCAAGGCGGGCAGAGTCAGGCGGCGGAGATCATGTGCAAGATCCGCGAGGGGCGCTTCTCTCTTGACGGGGAGGCCTGGGAAGGCGTGTCTGAGGAAGCCAAGGAGCTGGTCCGAGGTGTGGAGCTGGAGGTTACAGGTTATGGTTGGGGAGGGGGAGGCCATGGGGTCGTGATGGGGCAAGGAGTGCCACCGGGTCAGGTGTCCCGGTGGGGGGCTTGTCGGGGAGGAGAGTGGGGCTGCCCTCTCTGGGGTGCAGCCTCTACACGCGGCCCGCTAACGCTGCCCCGCCCCGCCTCCAGGGCTCCTGACTGTGGATCCCGCCAAGCGGCTGAAGCTCGAGGGGCTGCGGGGCAGCTCATGGCTGCAGGACGGCAGCGCGCGCTCCTCGCCTCCGCTGCGGACGCCGGACGTGCTGGAGTCCTCGGGGTCCGCTGTGCGCTCCGGGCTCAACGCCACCTTCATGGTGAGGGGCGGGGCCTGATCCTGGGGGCGGGGCCTCCGGAAGGCGACTCCGCGGAGTCCTGCCAGATTGAGGTCCGCGGAGTCCAGACCCGTGACCTGCGGAGGCCTTGAGCTTCTGAGAGGCTGTGGAGGCCAAAGACCTGTTGGACCTGACCTAGTGGGATGGGAAGGAGGGCCTGGGACGGGGCCAAAGCCGGGATCTGGAAGTCGAGGCCAGGCCGGTGGGACTCACCCTTTCCTTTCCGCCAGGCGTTCAACAGGGGCAAACGCGAGGGTTTCTTCCTGAAGAGCGTGGAAAACGCGCCGCTGGCCAAGCGGCGGAAACAGAAGCTACGGAGCGCCGCCACGTCCCGCCGCGTCTCCCCCGCGCCCGCCGCCCCGGGCCGGGCCCCGGCTGCCAAGGGAGGCCCCCGACGAGCCAATGGCCCCCTACCCCCCTCCTAGCCCCTGCCCTTGTGATCCCCGCCTCCCCCGTCGTGTCTGTGATCTAGGAGGCCGGCTCACTGCCTCCTGCATCGGCGCCGCCCCCCTCCCCAGGATTGTTACCCTTCTCCCCCCCATTCCCCCTCCCTACCCCCAGACAGAGCAGAAGTATTTTTATAAGCAGAGAATTCTTTTTTAAAAAATGTCTTACCAGATTACAGTTAGAGATGCAGGGAAGGAGGGGGCCTGCTGGGGAGTGGGGTGTGGGGCCCTCTGCCAAGATACTGCGTCATCTGGTGGAAGGCCCTTCTACCCCAAGGGGCTGCTCCGGTTGGGAAGGGCTCCTGCATTTCTAAGCACTGAGTTGCCACAGGGAGAAACTGGGACCTCTCCCCTGCCCTCCCCTGAGGACCTGCTCTTGGGAGGGGGCACCTCTCAAGCTGTCACTTTATGGACTGTCTGTGCAATTACGTCCACCAAAGACCTGTGTTGGGGGGGGGGCGCTCAGCGAGAGGCCCTGGGGGACCCCCTGAAGTATTTCTGCCTCACTTTATGTCACCTGCTTCCCCCTATTGGGGCTAAGTTAGGAGGTAGGCGACCCTCCCTAAAAGGGGCGGCCCCCTTCTCATCCGTCCCCTCCCCTTTGGCACAGCTGCCCCTAGCTGGGGGGTGGGGCCTTGGGGGTCTGGGCTGGGCTTCCACAGTCACTGCCTCCGCCCATACAGGCTGTGCCTTTGACTTTAAAATAAAAGTCTACTCAGTGCTGTGTGGCACCTGTGTTTGTATGTGTGGGGGGTGTGGAGGCAGAGGTCTGGGGACTCAATTCCAGGCGTTGGGCCCTTGGGCCTCAAAGAGGAGGGACAGGGCAGACCCTTCTGGATAAGATGATACCCTTTGTCCTTGGTGTTTTTTAAATTTATTTTTAATTGGAGGATAATTGCTTTACAATTTGTGCTGGTTTCTCTGTACAACAATGTGAACCAGCCATATGTATACATATATCCCCTCCCTCTGGAGCCTCTCTCCTACCCTTTCCATCCCACCCCACTAGGTCATCCCAGACCACTGAGCTGAGCTCCTTGTGTTATAGAGCAGCTTTCCACTAGCTGTTTTACACGTGGTGATGTATAGATGTCGATGCTACTTTCTCAATTTTTCCCACCCTCTCCCTCCCCCACTGTGTCCACAAACCTGTTCTTTACATCTGCATCTCTATTCCTGCCCTGCAAATAGGTTCATCAGTACCGATTTTCTAGACTCCATATATATGCATTACTATATGATATTTTTCTGACTTCACTCTATGACAGACCCTAGGTCCATTCACCTCTCTACAACTGACTCAGTTTTGTTCCTTTTTATGACTGAGTACTATTCCACTGTATACATGTACCACAACTTCTTTGTACATTCATCTGTTGATGCACTTCTGGGTTGCTTCCATATCCTGACTAGTGCTACAGTGGGCACTGGCGTACATGTGACTTTTTGAGTTATGGTTCTCTCAGGGCATATGCCCAGAGTGGGATTGCTGGGTCACATGGTAGTTTTATTCCTAATTTTTTTTTTTAAGGAATCTCCATACTGTTCTCCATAGTGGTTTTCCCACCAACAGTGCAAGAGGTTTCCCTTTTCTCCACATCCTCTCCAGCATTTATTTTTTGCAGATTTTTTTATGATGGCCATTCTAACTGATGTGAAGTGATTGATAGCTTATTATAGTTTTGACTTGCAGTTCTCCCTTGGACAGCAAGGAGATCAAACCAGTCAGTCCTAAAGGAAATCAACCCTGAATATTCATTGGAACAACTGATGCTGAAGCTAAAGCTCCAATACTTTGGCCGCCTGATATGAAGAGCCGACTCACTGGAAAAGATTCCGATGTTGGGAAAGATTGAGGGCAAGAGGAGAAGAGGGGGGACAGAGGATGAGATGTTTGGATGGTATCACTGACTCAATGGACATGAGTTTGAGCAAACTCCAAGAGAAAGTGGAGGACAGGGAAGTCTGGCGTGCTGCAGTCCGTGGAGTTGCAATGGGTTGGACATGACTTAGAGACTGAACAACAATAATAAGCAATGTTGAGGATCTTTTCATGTGTTTGTTGCCATCTGTATGTCTGTTCTTGGCTTTTGACATGAGGGTCAAACAGTCATTTTAGGTGTTTATCTGACAGCTCTGCTGTGTATCATTTAGGATTCTCCTGGTTTTAAGTAGAGGAAAACCCAACCTAAACTTGCTTCAGCAGAACAGGAGTTTTAGGCTTTTTGAACTACACAATCCAGGGGTTGCTTCAGGCAAGGCCTGAAAGTGAAAAAGTGAAAGTGAACGTGTTAGTTGCTTGGTCCTCTCTGACTCTGAACCTCACACACTGTAACCTGCCAGCCTCCTCTGTCCATGGGATTCTCAGGCAAGAACACTGGAGTGGGTTGCTGTGCCTTCCTCCAGGGGATCTTCCCCACCCAGGGATTGAACTGATCAGGATGCAAACATATGATCAAGACTCAGCTTCCCAGTCTCAGCTTTTTATTGTGTGTGTGTGTGTTTTGGTGTTGCTACAGACTGGATGGCTTCCCCTTTGGCCCCAAGATGGGGGGCAGGTGCTCCAAGTTGCTACAAACTGAAATCTAGTAATAAAGAGAATCTTTATTCCCAGCAGGAATCCTGAGGTGTACTCTGATTGGATCCATGTACTCTGGGAGGTCAGAGGCCTACTCTGAACCAATCACTGTGGCCTGGGCTGCAGTACTGGTTGGCTTAGATCTGGGTCATGGATTCCCCTCTGCAAGCTCATGGGGAGGACCATCCTTTGGTGATCCTTAGAGAGAGGTCAGTCGGACAGGGCTTGGTGCCTGTCAGGGAGGGAGAGGAGCAGAAAAGCAGCTCATACCCCTGGCCCTGGCAGTGAACAGTGTGGTCCTCTCAGGGGGCCCGAGACTGCCCCTGTGTGATCCCTGCTGGGAGGTTGTGGCTGTGGGCAGTTTGGCCCGAGCACCTCTGTGCCCCCCAATGCAGGGCTCCTTGTCCACAAGGTGCAGTTGTCCTGAGAGCCCCCACCGCCCGCCCCGCTTGGGCTGCTTCAGGCCTTCGCTCCCCATAGTCACCCTGCAGGGTCATCTCAGGGTGGACCTTATCCCTCCTGTTCTGAAGTTTGCCCCTTAGAGAAGGAAGTAACTGGAGGCATGGGGATGGGAGCTGGGTAAAGCTGAGTGAGCTTGATGGGCAGGTGGGACCCCACGGGTGTAATCAAGGGCCATTGGGGTGTGAGGACACCCAACTGTACCCCATCCTATGGGTCTGAAGGAGGAGGGAGGGGCCCAGGAGAAGGGCTTGGGGAGGGGAGGGGAAGGCATTCCTAATTCTGACTCTTGTTTTATGGGCTGTGTGACTTGAGTAAGCCACCTAACACCCCCCAAGTTTCCCCATTTGTGACTGTTAGGATGAACCAGAGCAGTGGTCCCCAACCTTTTTGGCAGGAAAGGGGACCGATTTCGTGAAAGACAATTTTTCCATGGACCAAGTAGGGGAAGGTTTCAATTTTGCCTGCTGCTCACCTCCTGCTGTGTGGCCCTGTTCCTAATCAGGCCATGGACCGGTACTGGTCCCTGGCCCAGAGGTTGAGGACCCCTGAACTAGAGAATGTGTGCAAGTGGGGTCATTTGATCATCAGCATTTACTGAGACTGACTGAGGTCTTCCAATGCTCAGGGACCACACTGAACACTCTGCATGGGTGATCTCCTTGTCTCCACACAGCTCGCTGATGAAGAAAGCACCGTTTCCATTCAAGAGGTGAGAAAAGTGGACCTCAGTGAAGGTCAACAGCTTCCTCAAGGTCACTGACCTAGTTGTGCCTTCCATCCCAGTGGTCCAATTCCAGACTCCCCTCAACCATAGGAGTTCTGCAGTGAGGATGGGCTTTAATTTTACCCCAAGGATGGATGTTTGGATTGTTTAAAGCTTTGTTTCTCTCATAAATGGTGTGGAGACAAGTTTGTACATAAATCTGTGCATTAAAAAAAATAGCTTTATTGAGGGAATTTCCTGGTGGTCCAGGGGTTAGGACTTGGTGCTTACACTACTGGGGTCTGGATTCAATCTGCGGTCAGGGAACTATTAATAAGATCCTGCAAGCTATAAGGTTTGACAAAAAAAAACTTGATTGAGATATAATTTTTAATTGAGAGAGAATTCATATATCATATTATTCACCCATTTGAGAGCACATTTCAGTTATTTATTTTTTTTTTTTTTGACACTGGCTCATGGCTTGTGGGATCTTAGTCCCTTGACCAGGGATTGAACCCAGGCCCTGGCAGTGAAAGTGCCAAGTCCTAATCACTGGACTGCCAAGGTATTCCCCAGTGATTTTTAGAATAATCAGAGTTGTATATCTATCATTGCAACCTAGTTTTAGGACACTTCTTTCACCTTCAAAATAAACTCTGTACCCACTGGCAGTCATTCTCCCTTTTCCCTCCATCTTCCAGCCCTAGGCAGACATCCATCTAAACTTGTTTTGTAGATTTGCCTACATACTTTGATATATGCTTTGAAATATACTTTCAAATAGCCATTCACAAATGTACTGGCATACAGGCTCAGAAGCAGGGTATGAAAATGTCCCATTATAATCTCATGAGCCTGGAGTGTTATCACTCAGTGATAAAACCGTTGCTGCTTTGATGCATAAAAAAATAGTCGGTTACCTTCAGTTTCCTTACCCTTCATTTATTTCACACAACTCACAGCCACCCTAAGAAAGAGGTCTTTCTAGTCTCATTTCTTGGGACTCAGGATGGGAGTAAGCCCAAGGAGGGAGCCTGTTGGATGGAAAGTGCTGGGGCTCAGAGGCATGAACAGCTTTGGTTTGAGTTCTGCCTCCGCCCCATGTAGTCAGGGAGTCAGCAGGGCAGACAGGAGACTCGGGCTGTTGTCAGGACAGGGTGTGAGCCAGCAGAGTGGGCGGGGAGAGGGCGGCCCAGGCAGAGAGGTGGGGAGCCCAAAGGCAAGTGATCAAGGCCTGCGGTCTGGCAGCCTGCTTCTGCACCTTGACTTTGGCCTTGACTTTGGCTTCTGACCAGGTCAGCCTTATGTGGAGGTTGTCTCTTTCTAGACAGCTAGAAGGGCTCGCCTTTCTACACTGGACCTCTAATCCCATTCTTTTCCTATATTTACAGGGAAGCCCAGTGTGCTGCAGTTCATGGGGTCACAAAGAGTCGGACATGACTTTAGCGACTGAACAATTTATTTGGCTGCTCCAGGTCTTGATTGCGGCACTTGGCTCTTCTGTCGTGGGTATGGGCTTCTCTCTAGTTGTGGTACATGGGCTTAGCTGCCCCAGACTTAGTTGTCTCATGACATGTGGTATCTGAGTTACCTGACCAGGGATTGAACCCTCATCCCCTGCACTGGAAGGAGGATTCTTAACGACTGGACCACCTGGGAAGTCCCCTAGTTTCACGTTTCACTCTTATATGGCCTCAGAGGGCAAGCTTGAGCTCCCAGTTCTGTTAAAATCCAGATGCCTCTGAGAAGGCCTGGGAGCCCATAAGCGTTCACCTCCTTCCAAGTTACTGTTAATCAACAGCTGGTAGAACTGAAGTTGGGATGCTGGCTTTTAGTCTGTGCCCCACACGCACCATTTGACCCCTCCTTACGTTCCTTGCATGTCTCAATAAGAATATTCCACAATAATGTATTAGGGGACTTCCCTGGTGGTCCAGGGGTTAAGAATCTGCCTACCAGGGCTTCCCAGATGGCTAGTGTTAAAGAATCTGCCTGCCAATGCAAGGGACACGGGTTCAGTCCCCGGTTCGGGAAGATTCCACATGCCGCAGGGCTACTAAGCCCATATACTACAACTACTGAAGCCTGCACTCCCGAGCCTCTGCTCTGCAACAAGAGAAACTGCCACAATGAGAAGCCCACACACTGCAGCTAGGGAATAGCCCCCTGCTCAACTCGCCGGAGAAAGCCCACACGCAGCAATGAAGACCCAGCATAGCCGCCCACCCCCACAAAATGTAGCAGGGATTGCGAACGCCAGTACCTGGCCTATAGAGACTTAGTTTTTCAGGGGAGGGGACAGCACTTGTTTTAAAATTAGAAAATGCATGTGAAAGCCTGGATATTTGACTTTTACTGATGGCCTGGTCAGCTGGAGCAGAATCGTGTTGCCTCGTAGAGAGGGCCCCCACTTTCTGGTTTGCCCCAGTCCCTACCACTCTCTATTGCTCACACCAGCTGTGTCCCTCCTTTATCTTTCTGAGCCCTCTAGGTATCTGAGTTCGCAATTCCAAAATGAATAGTCTCCTTCCACATTTTTTTGTGCAGCAAAAAGGGGCTTTGTGAAATGTCGAAGATGCCCCTTAAATCTTTCATTTGTTGGCTTCAAAAGTTAAATTTAGTTTATATTTGTAAAAAGATACCAACTCATATGATTCAAAATTCAAAGGCTACAAAGGTACATAGTGAAAAAAATTTCCTTTCATATGTCCTGACCCTTTGCCATCAACCTTTTGTTACCAGAGGCCCCAGTGTTGCCAGTTCTTACGCAGTCTTTCAGTAATAGTTCATGTATAGTCAAACCAATGTAGTAATATGTACATCTGACTGAAAAAATTCACCTTCATTGAATGTCAGTTTTAGGAAAAAAATTAAAAAACACAAAAAGGAAAAAATGAAACTCATTATTGGTGGCATGACTCTTCATGGAGAACCTGTGTTAGCTAACATTTTGATGTATTCACTTCCTGATTTTTCTTTATTGATAATGATTTTTAAAAAGTGTATTTATTTAGCTGTGTCAGGTCTTAGCTGCAGCATGTGGAATCCTTGTTGTGGCCTGTGGGCTTGGTAGCCCTATGGCCTATGGGATCTTAGTTCACTGAGTCCCCTGCATTGAAAGGCAGATTCTTAACCACTGGACCGCCAGGAAAGTCTCTGGATAGAAATTTTTAAAGGAAATGGTATAAATCTAAATAAGTTGTTATAGCCTGTCTTTAACTCAGAAATAGATTGTGAATATCTGCATCAACAAATACACGAAAAAAATTTTTGCAGTCATATAATATTCTGTTGTGTGATTATATTAAGATTTACTTAAACTGTTCTCTATTTTTGGCTGCTTGGGCTGTTTTCAATTCCTCGGCTGTTTTAAGCCATGCTGCAATGAACATCCTTGTACTACATCTCTGCTCAACTATCCAGATATTTCCTCAGGATATGTTTCCTCGAAGTGGAATTAATAGGCTAAAAGATGCACCCTTGCTTGCACGCTTTAAAGGCCTTCTATATACATGATCCAACTACCCTTCAGGGAGATCCTATCATTTTATGACTTGTAGCAGCATGGGTAAGATCCAGTACCCGCTGTCTCCTTGAAAATGAAACGACGCGTCTCAGCAACTGTGTCCTTGCCCGCCGCCCGCCCGCGTTTTTCTTGGCAGAGCTCCTGGAGGTCACCAGGGGGCCCTTCTCTCCTCTGCTTGCAGGCTGGCTGGGCTGTGGTGGTGGGGGGCACAAGGCCGCGGGGGGGGGATGGTGGGAAGCCCCTCCTTCTCCTCTCCAGGCAGGGATGGGCTGGGGTGTCCGGGTGGAGAGGTTGGCACTGAACCCCAGGGAGTCCGGGGGAGCTGGCGAGCGGTGAGGGCTGGTGGGATGCGGCTGGGACACCAGGGAGCCATTCACTGGCTGGGTCTCCACTGCTGACTGGGTGAAGCGGGGCCAGAGCTGCGCCCATGGCGGAGAGCCGCAAGGCAGCTGGCCGGGCCTCCGGGGAGACGCTGGGCACACTCTGAGCCCTTCACAAACAGCGGCTTGGCTGGAAAGAAATGAAGAGAACCCGGGGAAGATGAGGACCGGCTCAGGCATGCCTGGGACAGGGACCCATGTCCTGGCAAGACAGTGGGCACGCTCTTCCCACCCTCCTTCCAGCTTCCGCCTGCGCTGATGGCGTCCCCGCCTCCCCGAGGTGTGGGGACCAGATGGGCGCCCCTCCTCTGCCGCTCACCCTCCAGTGCAAGCCCGTGCTGTCAGCAGCTTGGAACAGACTAACCAGCTGGGCGTGGGTGACGGTTGGGAACACACCCGCGTGCGTGTGAGTACACGAATGTGTGTGTGTGTGAGGACATATGTGTGTGAGCATGAGGATGTGTGAGTGTCTGAGTGTGAGTGTGTGTATGTGACTGTGAGAGGAGGTGTGTGTTCTGAGAGCATATGAACGTGTGCAAGCGTGTCTGCACATGGGTGTGTGTGTCTTGTGCACCATGAATGTGCTGTGTCAGTGTGAGTGTGAGGGTGAAAATGTGTATGCATGCATGAGCAAAACGTGTGTTGGGTGAGTTTATTTGAGTATATGTGACTGAGAGCATGCACATATATGTGTGAGTGTGTGTGAGTGTGTACACACTGGGCTCTCTGAGGGAGGCACAGAGCCTCGGGGAAGAAGCTTTGCAGCAAATACCTTATTCTTCCTGTTGGTCACCACCTCCCCCGCCCACACCAGGTTCCTGGATGTGCTTTATTAATAACAGGGGCGTGTGGGATTTCAACCTGGACCAGGATGAATGGTCCAGGTCCTGGGTGGGGCTGCGGACGTGAGAGCCTGAGGACACGCGGCCTCAGAGCTCAGCCTCCAGGAGCCTCACCGGTGGACTGCAGAGCCCAGCTCCACCAATTCTTAGCTGGGTCACCTAGGGCGAATTACTGAATCTCTCTGTGCCTCAGTTGCCTTATCTGTGAAATGGGGACAATGATACCAGCTATCTCATGGGCTTGTTGTGGAGATTAGATGGGGTGAAACACGCAAAGCCCATAGAACACCTCGCAGGTAGCACCCAATGCTGGTGATGGAGCAGAGTGGGGGTTGGAGAGGTGGCAGAGGGCAGAACGGTCCCTGGGGGCCAGGCCGGGAGGTTGCTGCTGTCCAAGCCAGCGACCCAGGCTGGCTCCCACAGAACAGTGCACACCTGCCTGTGAGTGTGGGCTTGCACCATATCTCCCTTGAAAGAAAACCCTTGCTTCTTGCTTGAAGGGCAGATGGAGTCCAGATAGCTGTTCTTTTCAGATTTCTGAAAACCTCAAAGTAAGGACTTTTCTGCAGGAAAGGGAAGGAGACCAATTTCCATAAGGTGCATCTTATGGGGTGCCTGCAGCTGCCCTGATGGTGCCAGGGAAGGTGGGCTGGGGCTACCTGGCCAGGGTGGGTGATGGGTGTGGTGTGACGTGCAGACGATAGTCACCAGGCCAGGGCCTCTGGGACCCTCTGCCCCCTCTCTGCTCCCCTCTTAGACCCTCTACTCCCTCTGATTCTCCCTGGGGCCTGAGAGACAGTCGTGCTCAGAGTGAGCCTCTAGGATGCCTGAAATCACCCGCTGAGTGGCAGCCAGAGATGCCCTGTCCTTTGGGAGGGGCTCGGGTGCTTTCCTGGGCCCCGGGTGTCCAGCTGAATCTGAATTTATAGGATAGCATCTTGGAATCCACCTTTGTAACAAGCTTCCCTGATGCATGTTCAGTTTTTAGAGCTGTATCTAAATCTAGAGTGTGGATCTGACCACCCCCTAAACTTTCCTGATGGGGAGACCAAGGCATCTGGAGGGAAAGAGACTCGGCCACAGTCACGGGGCTACAGAGGGGCAAAGCCAGGTCTCCTGATGCTCCCAGCTCAAGTTTCCTGCCTCATCGGGCATGCTTTCTGTAACGTGGAATTTTCCGTAGGGACACAATCAATTTTATGGCAGGAGCTCTCAGAAACCAGTATCCTCTGCAAGAGATTCAGGCCATCACAGCTCTACTGGAAGGAGGGTATCCTTTGGGGTATAGGGATGTCTGCCATGCCCCCTGCCCCACACCCCCAGATCCTAAGTGTATGTTACTTTTCTGCCCATCAGATGTCAATAGGGCCTGCTCGCTGACTGTGTCCCAAAAACCTGTCACAAAGCAGGCTTCTGGGAGGATGCTGGACACAGAAGGGAGTGGGGAGAAGCTGCCTTTGAGCCCATGAACTCAGATGGGCACTGCTGGGTCAACAGAGGGACGGAGGGTGGGAGTCGCAGACACCAAGGGGACTTTGCATCTCAGCGCTCCTTAAGCTTCCCCACAGGGGCTGCCACGTCCTGCTTCTCCCCTGCCTGAGGCTTGGAGGCTCACGCCGGAAGGTTCTTCTTGTTGGAGGGAACCAGGTCCAGAGGTGATATCTTTTGTTTTTTGGGGCTGTGTCACACAATGTGTGGGATCTTAGTTCCCTGACCAGCGATTGAACCTGCATCCCTTGCAGTGGAAGTGTGGAGTCCTAACCACTGGACCACCATGGAAGTCTGGGAGGCATTGTCGTTTGTTGCCTGTGGAAAGAGGAAACACTTTCTGGATATTTCCTCCATCACCAACAAGGATGATACTGATGTTGAACCCATTTATTGAGATTTACAAGCGAGAGCCTGTGCTAAAATCATTCATGCCATACAGGACAAGTCAACACCCTTATTATCACTAATAATGTTGTTAAACAAGTGATAGTAATTGCTGATGTTTTGGGCACTTGCCCTGTATTAGGAGCCAAGCACTGGCCCAAGTACTGTGCATGGGTGATTTCATCTCACGAATAGATTTTACATTATTGTAATTATCTGTTATTGTTCCATTTTATGGATGAGGAAAATGAGGCTCAGCGAGACAGACTGTCTAAAGTCACACAATCACATCCAGCGGTGCTGGCCCTGGAATTCAGCTTTCTCTACTGAGGTCTTAATCATAATGTCAACCTGTCTCCCAAAGTTATCCCTGGCCTTTAAAACATCTCCCCCTAAAAGATATGAGGTTATTTGCTCCCTTGTCTAGAAGTTTTAGCTTTCTTTGCACCCAGAGTCTGGTTCTTGTCTCAGCTCATAGAGCCTGAAGAGCCTGGACTTTCTTTATTGGAGGCAGATGTGACAGCTCAAAAAGACAGACACGGCAGTGGCCCTTTTAAAAATAAATCATGCTGGTCATCACACAATTTTGCTGCATCCCTCATCTGAGCTCAGTTTTCCATCCTGATCAACAACTTGGTACCACAATGAGAAGACTGTGGTCCGGAAAGGCTAGAAACAGGATTCTTGAGTAGGTTGTTTCAAGGAGAAGAGCAGACCACATGAACAAAAGATGGATGAAGAGGAGTGAATTCTGAAAATGTTTAGGAAACAAAGACCCTGAGGTCCTAGTAGACCACCAGCTGAGCGTTAGCAGGTTAGCTCCTGTTTTAAACATCTATTTAGCAGGGGAATATGGTAGTAGAATTGTTAGGGTGAGCACCACAAAACAGCATCCCACCTCAAGTGTAGAATGGGCTGAGAATATCCTGCACAGCTTCTTTTTTTGATGCCATAATCACTGCTTATGGACTTACACTCATCTGTGGCCCTACACAAGAAACTAGGGAAGAACTTAGTTTGATTTTCACTTAACTCTCAAGAAAGTGTGTTCAGTGCTGCTACTTGCTTATCCAAAATTCACACCCCCGTCTTCCTTAGCAATAGAAAACTTAAAGTGTTAGGTGTGTCACTGGACTTTCACAATACCACATTTCCTTGCTGCTCAGAAAGAAGCCAAGAAGATATAAGCAAAAGTTATTGGGTGAGGTTTCTGGCAATGCTCTTTGAAGCAGGCTGACTTATTTGGGAGGCATGCCCTTTTGCCCCATTTCTACTCTCGCTGCCTGGAATTTGGATGTGATGTCTGGAGCTACAGTAACTATACTGGGATCATGAGGTGACCTCAAGGACACAGTCCTCGTGTTAATGATGGCAGAGAGCAGGATAGAGGAGACTGTCAGGGATGGGCTATGGAGCTGTTATATTAACCCTGGACTGGCTGCTTCTAGATTTCTTTTTACATGTAAGAAAAGTTTAATCTCTTTCTTATTCTAGCTACTATAACTTATCGCCAAGTGCAATTCTTAACTGATACCAATTTCCCACCTCTCTTCATGAATAAAGAGGAGTTTGATATGGATGTAGGAGGGTATCCAAGAGTTGTGTATACTGGGAGGCAGAGCCTGTAGTTTGCAGGCCTGGGGGCTTGTGTCAGCCTGGTCCTCTTTGTAGGAACGGACACACATGTGGTTTCATCTCTTAGAACTGGAAGGGAGAATGAAGACGTTTGGTGTAGAAGTGCCCAGAGAGAGAAGGAGGAGGCAAGAATGATGGAGCATGATGGGTGGGGAGGGGAGGGCTTGGGGCCAGAGATCCGTGGAACTGTTTCTGGGAGAGGTGGTGAGCCTCTGGGCCTGGGAAGTGTCCCCTCCAGGTCTGGGTGACAAAGGACAGCACAGCTCTGGGAAGGCCACAGAGCTTTGCACGTCTGCCCAGGCCCCCGCCTGATCTGCCAGCAGCCTTGCATCACAGAAGTGGTGGAGAGGGGCCCTGGTGGCCGGTAGTGGGAGGCTGCTTTCCTGGAGGATGGGTCAGCAGGAGCAGGAGACACAGGATGAGGCCAAGGAGGTGGACAGTTTGGGGCTTATACCTGAGCACTCGCAAAACACATGAGAAGGCGCGAAGATGGGCCATGTCCCTGGGAGTGTACAGCTGGGCGCTAAGATGCTTGGCAGTTTAGACATGGGTATGGATGAGACTTCATTTATAGCCTCAGACAGCTGAGTGGGTTATACTGGGAGTTGGAATCAGATGAACTTAATTAACATCATAAATCCTGCCAGGCTCCCAATGTGGTAGCCTTCTTATGACCTAGTAGAGACTTACCCCCTCGGCAAAGCTGGTTTCAGCAACTGCTCCATTAACATCCTTGAAGTTCACAGCCTTCTTTGCTGCCTTGGAGCTCGTAAATTTTCTCCGTCTGTTCTATATTTGCTTATTGAATCGGCAATTCAACTGAATGGATTTAAAGGTATATACAACTTTTATTTTTAAAGCAAAAACCTCTACCTCAGTCCAAGTAGCTCCGTCTAGCCTAGCGTTTGCCAAAGGACTCAGTCCTCAGAAACATCCCTTTGCCAACTGATGCTCATAATGAGGATCTGAAATACACAGCGAGGGTCAGAAACATAATAGCCAACCTCTTTGCAGTTTATAAAGCCTGGTTTCTTCTCTGAGTTACTTTAATGCTCATTTTCACAGATGAAGAATCAAAGGTGGGGTCTTTTTTAAAAGAAATGTTGATTTATTTTTTGTTACTGGGTCTTAGTTTTGGCATGCAAACTCTTAGTTGAAGCCTGTGGGATCTAGTTCCTTAACCAGGGATTGAACTCAGGCCTCCAGCACTGGGAGCATGGAGTCTTAGCCACTGGACCATTAGGGAAATCCTCATGGTGGGGTCTTCTTTGTGATGAGGACAGTGATTGATCACTGATTTTTTAAAAAATTTTTAATATCATTTTATCTACACAGTACTTTACTGTTTAACAGAATACTGAAAATATAGTCCAGCATCCCAGTTTTAAGTGCAATAATCAGAACCACCATTGTATTTAGGAAGTGAGAGTGAAAGTGAAAAGTCGCTCAGTTATGTCTGACTCTTTGCGACCCCATGGACTGTAGCCCACCAGGCTCCTCCATCCATGGAATTTTCTAGGCAAGAGTACTGGAGTGGGTTGCCATTTCCTTCTCCATGATCACTGATTTAAAGAAAAGGTATCAGGGCTTTTAATCTTTACCATGTTCTACCACCCTCCAAACTATCAGCAGCAAAGGAAGATGGACTCACCAATAGCCAAAATATGTGTTTAAATAGAATAAAAGTGTTACTTATCTGTGAGCATCAACTGTGAGTCTGGCACAGCACCAAGTGCCTTTGAGATGTGATCTCATTTAACACGTACAGCTTACTCAGCGTCCTTGTCTCCGACTTAACACCTGCTTAAAAAAGCCTGATTTTCTTGCAGGCGTCCACTCCATCCCTCTGCGGCCTAAGCCCATTCTCGGTCACTTCTTGGCCAAAGTCACAATGCGTGGAATACACACTCCCGGGTTTCCACCAGTCATAGCCAAGGAAGCACACAACCCCGGCGCGGTCTATGGCCCCCAGACACATCACGACTATAAACAAAAAGTCCCACCTGGGCAGGTGTGTGTGTGGCTGGCAGAGGGAGTAGGCTTCGCGATGGCAAAGGTGCCAAGGCAGCTGGCCCAGTGTGGGCACTGGCCAGCCTAGAGGCCTGGAGCTCCAGGAGACAGCTGATGGCCAGGGGTGGGGCTGGGTGCCTTCCCCTGCGCCCCACTGCCAGCCTCAGGTGTGATGAGCAGGACACTGGAAGGTGTCGGGACTTCCCTGAGGGGGCTGAGCTTCTCCATTTACCCGCAGTGAGTGCTGCGGAGGGGCCTTCCTGCGGCCTGCAGGGGGCAAGGCAAGGATGGAGAGAGTCTTGGCTGGAAGGGGGCAGAATGTCAGTGTGTGGCCATGGAGCCTGGGGGCTTCTGTGCCTCGGTGGCCTGGCTGGAGCTAAGGGGGTGCAGGGGAGTGCCCAGAGGAGGAGGCAGAGGCCCCTTCACACCCCAAGCCTGCATTTTGGCTCAGTGGGCTCTGAGATTTCATGTCATCGGGAGAGCCCCAGAGTGGGGAGAGCAGGCTGACCACCCCCACTGCTCCCAGCAGGAGGTGGGCCCTCAGTCTCCTCAACAAGAAAGAGGGGAAATTTCCCTCAATGAACACTTTGCAAACTGTGTTCCGTGAAGCTCAAGGTATTTGTAAGAAATAATAGATACTCTGTACAGAGCTTTTGTCATCTGGTCTACTTTGCCCCCTCTTTTGAAAGTCATGAAGTTTATTAGTACATTCAAGGGTCTGACAAGTCCTGCACCACAACGCCCATTTGACTCAGAGTTTCCCACCCCCCCACACCCCCCACGCCCAGGAGCGCCCGTGAGGTACCAGGGTTCCCTGGAATGAGGTTTGGGAAACTGCACTGGAGGTGGTTCACTCTGAGTCGCTACATTTTCTTGGGAAGAGGCCAGGCTTGTCACTGGAGGTGATTTATGGGCTTGTGAGCCAATTCATTAATCTGCAGGGCAGCTATCTCTGTCCACCTAATCGATCGATGGCAGCAATTTGCCTGAGGCGGTCCCTCCTGGCAGTGAATTGAATGCAGAGGCCAGGGAGGGCTCAGAAGTTGCTTGGGGGAACTTGAGGAGGAGAAAGTGGGTCAGCGTTCTCCATCAAGTCTGTTTCTCCCTAGGCAGGCAGCGCCTAGACAGACTCCTCACGGTGGGATTTCCCTACATAACCATCCTCAGGTGTCACCGTCTGGGAACCTCGTGGTGACCAGCAGGCAAGAAGCGGTATGAGCCCCTGCGATATGCCACACACCTCACAGGTGTTACCTGCTTTCAGCCTGTGGTGGGTCTCATGAGAGCCCCATTTACAGATGGGAAAGCTGAGGACAGGGAGGTTTCATCTCTTGTGGCCTGGGTCAGGGCTGAGGCTTTGTAAAAACCCTGTTGGACCCCAGGACCCAGGTGCATCACCATCCCATGCTGCTTAAGTCCTGGCCAGTCCTGCCCTCCCCCACAAGTTTGGGAGACCGGCCTTCCCTTTGGAAACAGTTGTCATTACTCTGCTTCATGGGGGCTTTGCTGGTGGCTCAGACAGTAAAGAATCTGCCTGCAATGCAGGAAACCCGGGTTCGATCCCTGGGTTGGGAAGATTCCCTGGAGAAGGGAATGGCAACCCACTCCAGTATTCTTCCTGGAGAATTCCATGGACAAAGGAGCCTGGCAGGCTACAGTCTATGGGGTCACAAGGAGTCGGACACCACTGAGCAACTTTCACTATTCACTACTCTGTTTCTTACGATTTCTTTACAGGAGAGAGACTGTTATCCCCAAACTCTTGCTTCTGCATGGTTCCCGCAGCTCACTGGGTGATGCAGAGGGGACAGAGGCCCCCGAGCCTCACTGGGTGATGCAGAGGGGACAGAGGCCCCCGAGCCTCAGGTAGGTCTTAGAAAGGCCATCACTGAGCTGGTTCCTGATTTCCTCTTGGGGACCGTTTCCCGAGTCCTGCCTCTGCAGTGTTGGATCTGGGGGATTCTCAAATCCTGCACCCTTCAGCCCTTGAGTCTCCCTGCAGGATGGGGCCTTCGGGTCAACACCCTCCCAGGTTGTTTTTGTTCCCAAAGAGTCAGACATTCATTCAAAAATAGAAGCATTTTCTTGGGTTGGCGGCTGGGGGCTGGGGTAGAGAAGTGAACAAAGACATGGTCCCTGTTTTGGGGGCTGTTAGTCTGGTGGGGGGAACAAGAGAGGACAGAGAGGGAAGTGGTCCTAGGGAGCACCAAGAGGGGGGCGCCTGACCTCACTGACGGGCTTGAAGGGATTCTTCCAGGTGTAAGTAAGGAGGCTGGAGAACCAGGCACCAGAAATTGGGGCTCCAGGACCCAGGAAAAATCATGCACAGGACCTGTCTGCTGAGGCCACTGCTGAACATAGGGCACCACATCTGGTCCTGCTGCTGCCTCTGGCTCTGTGCCCAGGTACCACCCTGACCCTGCAGCTCCTACTGTCCCTGACGTTGGACACCGTCCCTGATCGCCACTGTCTTGATTCAATTTAGGGTGGGTGTGTGCCCTGCTTGAAGCTGGGCCAGGGAGGGAAGCAGGTCGGGAGAGTGAGGGGCTGCTTCTCTGCTTCTAGAGAGGATGGTGGTCTCTGACTCTTATCCAACCTTTATGGTGAGGCATGCCCCAGAGATGGGTAGGGGGTGGCCAAAGTGACCAATGTTGTTCCATGGCACCCAGAGTGACTCAGCTTAACTGCACCCCTGTGTGGGCTCTGGACCCCCCCCAGCACAGCAAGAAGAAATCTGACAAACTGCATTCTCTTGCAGCTTTAGCATAGAGCCTCACGCATTCTTATGATTTCAATGTCCTCTTGACACTGATGCCACCTCAGTCTGCATCTTCAGCCCCATCTCCATGAATGGACTCCAACCTGGGAGTCCACCCTCCTACTGTGGACAAACTCCCCACCTCAGGATGCCCTACGGCCATCTCCACCTCATCCCGCCTGGAATACAATCAGCAAGGCCACCAGCCCTTCATCCCTGCCTTCAGGAATGGCCGTGTCCCCCTCCCTGCCCGAGTGGTCCAGGCAGGATGGTGAGACTCATCTCTCCCTATCCCTTAACTTAAAAAAAAAAATTAATTAATTCAGTTTTGACTGCCCTGGGTCTTCACTGCTGTGTTCAGGCTTTTTCTAGCTGCAGTGAGCGTGGTCTGTTCTCTAGTTGTGGTGCTCGGGCTTCTCACTGCAGTGGCTTCTCATTTTGTGCTCTAGGGTACAGGTTTCAGGAGCTGTGGCCCATGGGCTTCGTTGCTCTGAGGCATATGGAATCTTTCCAGACCAGGGAGGGATGGAAGCTGTGTCCCCTGAATCACAAGGTGGATTCTTAACCATTGGACCCCCAGGGAAGTCCCTCCTCCTACCTTTAAAAGGGTCACACCGTGTGTGTGTTTAAAGCCAGAAGAAGGGAGAAGGGCCAGTGATGGCGGAAGCAGTGCCAAGGCTGAGATTCAGCAAGTACCTTCTGGTAGGACCCATCCCCTGGTCGTTACGATTTTGAAACACCTCTGACCAGCTGGTAAACAGCTGCTGACCCCAGGGCTCCTCTCCTGCCCTCGAGGACACTCAACCATTTCCTTACTACTTGGTAATGATAGGGTTAATTCCAGGCATGGCTGGGGCTCAAAGACTCTGCTCCCAAGTGGCATTCTGATCAGTTGGTGGCTGAATCCTGTATATTACCACTGGGTGGCTCTTGGATGAAGAAAGGAAAGATTAATTTCTCAGAATCTCCTACAGACCTCTTAGTCTCATGGGTCGGTTTGGCCCCTATGGCCATTCAAGCTGCAAGGGAGTCTGGGAAGGCTCGCCTTCAGTTTGCAGGCTCTCTAATAGAGGAAGTTAGGGAAAAGGAGGTTTGAGTGAGCTGGCACTATCTGCCTTCTTTCCTTGACAGACTGATCTCTTATTATCCATTCAACCCATGCCGCACCGCCCCCCCCTCCTCCCAGCTATTCATCCCTAAATGCAGCATGTGGGATCTAGTTCCCTGAACAGGGATGGAACCCAGCCCCCTGCATTGGGAGTGGAGCCTTAGTCACTGGATCACCAGAGAAGTCCCGAGCAGTTCATTCCTTACTCTTCTCTTGTTCCCTTCCACCTTCTGACCAATGGAGATCACACAGGAGACACCAAATGGGGATTGAAGTTTCATTAAATCATTCCCGGAGAACACGGCCTCCTGTCTCATTTGGAGATCCCACCGCAAGGCCCCAAAGCAGCTGCGCTCACCCAGGAATCCCCCAGACCTGGGATGCTGTGGGAACACTGTCCCACAGATGTCTCAGCTGAAGGATCACCATGGGATATTCCTGATCCAAAGCAGCTTTCGAATCCTGGTGTTCCTAGAGGCCCTGGGGTGGGAATGTACCTTTTTCATGTGCTTCTGAATTTTCTGGGGCTTCCCAGGTGGAGCTAGTGGTAAAGAACCCTCCTGCCAATGCAGGAGACAAGAGAGATGAGGGTTTGATCCCTGGTTCGGGAAGCTCCCCCAGGGAAGGGCATGGCAACCCACTCCAGTATTCTTGCCTGGAGAATCCCATGGACAGAGGAGCCTGGCGGGCTACAGTAGATTGGGTGGCAAAGAGTCGGACGTGACTGAAGTGACTTAGTACTCCTGCACTGAATTTTCTAGGATTTGAGCGATGTGAGTTATTTCTACAGAGACTGCAGAAACCTTCCTTTCTGCCCCTCCTGTGTCTGCGGCAGAGGGTCAGCCTTCCAGAGTCTATTTCCACCCAGGGTTCCTTCCCACTGACATTCCCAACTCTGGCAGCAATTGGAATCACAATTATACCTATGCTCAGGTCCCACTTTGGGTGACTCTGATGAATCCATCTGGAATGGGATGCAGGGAGCACATCAGTGTCTTAGTAAAGTTCTCAGATGCATGGAGCAGTTGGAATTGAGAACTGGGGCTTTTCTGTGGGCTCAGGGAGGATTTTAAACATCAAAACCACCTCGGTCCTTTCTTTTCCTTGTTTGCATAGTCTTACACTCTTTGCTGTGTTATAGAGCCTTCCTCTTTTAAAAATTATTTTCCTTATTGCAGACCCCTGGTTAAAATAGAACAAGTGATAGATGGAGTTTGGGTCTGAGTTCCAGTCACGGTGGACCCATGGACCCCTCCCGAGGTTACTTCCCCGGCTCCTGAATGTACAGTTGGGGGAGACGTTCTTGGGGACAGGACGACTCCCCATCTTGTCCCTCCAGCCTCTGAAGAAAGAGCTGTGAGGATGGAGGGCGAAGTAGGTGTCTCTGGAGCTTCCTCTCCACCCCCTGAAATGAATAGTAAACCAGATCGGTGTGGCTCCCTGGGCAGCTTTCAAGATCAAAGGCTTGAGGGTTACAGAGTAAATGATTCCTTGTGCGCCCCATTTACCTTGTCTGTCGCTCTGCACAGAAGGTAGGTGGATCTTGGGGACTCTCTAGGTGAACTTCATCAGGTGTTGACTCCAAATACAGGTGCTTTTCGAGGTAGAGTTTTTCACGGAGCAACGCAGCTTGCCCCTGGTCCCTGGAAGCAGCGCTCCATCTGCCAGATGTTTTGTTTCTTTCTACGGATTTCCAAGGCCCGCCCGTGGCAGTTTGTTCTTACCTGTCCCCTTCCCAGGCTTGCCTCAGGGTCAGGTCAACTCTCCTGCTTTCTTTCTTCTTCTTTTTTTTAAGGATAATTTTATTTATCTATTGGCTGTGCTAGGTCTTTCCTGTTGCACGGGCTTTTCTCTAGTTGTGGCGAGCCGGCTTCTCATTGTGGTGGCTTTTCTGGTTGCAGAGCACAGGCTCTTAACCACATGGGCTTCAGTAGTTGTAGCATGAGGGTTCGGTAGTTTTGGCTCTGGGCTCTAGGGCACAGGCTCAATAGTTGGGGCGCACGAATTTAGTTGCCCCGTGGCATGTGGGATCTTCCTGGACCAGGGATCGAACCCGTGTCTCCTGCATTGGCAGGTGGATTCTTTCCCACTGAGCCACCAGGGAAGCCCCCAACCCTCCTGCTGTCTGCTGCAGTATGGTCGGCAGAGACCTCCATCTCTGACGGCCCGAAGAACATGACGCTCCTCTGCTACCTGAAGGCCGGCTGGTGTGCTGCCTGGGCCCGGGGAGCGAGGGCTTCTTAGATGCATGAGTAAGCCATATGCAGGTGAGATGGAAGAGACCAACCCCATAAAAATTCAGGGGCCAGATGCCTCAGTGAGGTTTCTGGGGATCCAGGGGTCAGGATATCCTTCCAAGGTGAAAGACAAGTTGCTGCACCTAGCACCACTCACTGCAAAATGATGGAGATTGGCTTTCTTTCTTTTTCTTTTTTAGTGTGTTATTTATTTTTAATTGAAGGATAATTGGTTTACAAAATTCTGTTGGTTTCCGTCATACATCTGCGTGATTTTCACATAGGTATACCTATGTCCTCTCGGGCTTGAACCTCCCTCCCACCTCCCAGCCCGTCCCACCCCTCCGGGATGGAGATTTTCTTTGTTGAACCCAGAGGCGACATTACCACATTTGAGATATGCCAATTGTTCACTGAGTGGGCCGGAAGGTGTCCGTTTTGTGTGGGGACCAGGTCAGGAGAAGACTCTGCGGCAAGTCCAGACTGCCCCGTAAGCCGCTCTCCGTGGGGCCTTAAGTCCCAGCCCACCCACGGCGCTCCGAGTGTGTGTGAGGAGCGGAATGCTGCCGGAGCTGCCGGCAAACCTCGACAGGAGAGCCATGGCCCAGACCCCCAGGACTTGGGAGCAAACCACGCCCTCTTCTAGCACGCCCTGATCTCCTTTAAGCATCCCCTGCTGGCCGAGGGCTGGGCAGAGGCTGAACACCGGGCGTCAGTTGGCCACGTGGCTGGGCTTCTGTCTCAGGCCAAGTGCCCCTGAAACAGACTTTGGGGCAGAGATTTGTGGGCAGGAGGTTTCTTGGGGAGTACTCTTAGGAATAACCCCTGGGGACTTCCCTGGTGGTCCAGGGTCTAAGACTCTGTGCTGTCAATGCAGAGGGGCCGGGGTTCGATCCCTGGTTGGGAAACTAAGCTCCCACATACCACAGCTAAGAGTTATCATGCTACAACTAAAAAAGATCGTTTGTGTTACAACCAAGACCTGGTGCAGACAAGTTAAATAAATAAGTATTAAAAAAAAAAAAGCCCTGTATGGCAGTGAGGAATGTGAAATTGGGCAGAGGGAAACGCTGAACTTTTCCTACTGTTCGTGGGGTTCATGGGGCCATTCCCTTCTCTAGTCAATCCTAAAGGAAATCAACCCTGAATATTCACTGGAAAGACTGATGCTGATGCTGAAGTTCCAGTACTTTGGCCACTTGATGTGAAGGTCTGACTCACTGGAGAAGACCCTGATGCTGGGAAAGATTGAGGGCAGGAGAAGACAGTGGCAAAGGATGAGATGGTTGGATGATGCCACTGACTCAATGGACATGAGTTTGAGGAAACTCCAGGAGATGGTGAGGGACAGAGAAGCCTGGTGTGCTGCGGTCCATGGGGTCACAAAGAGTTGGACACGACTGGGTGACTGAACAGAAACAAGAGGTTGAACTACAATGAAGCAGCAACAGAAGGCTCAGCCAGTCCCACGGCAGCTCTGGAATTGGGTTGGCCTTTCAGCGAGGTCCCACTTTGAGGCAGGGGAGCTGGGCCATTGTCCCCTCCACTGGCCGGGCCATCAGCTTCAGACTCCCTCTAGGGTGGAGTCATGTCCTTGGGTGGAGGCCAGTCCTGGACTGACTTAGCTGTGAGCTATTAATTAGTAAGCACTGTCCCTGTGGCTGGGGAACAGAGGAATCAGTCCTGGAGGTAGGGTCCTTGCTGAATAGCTCAGCATCTTCTAGAGCATCCAAGTGGAAATTGGGTGTCCTCGGACCCACTGAATCAGGAGGTAGCCCTTGCGGCAGGACCAGCTCCCAAGTGGGGATGTGCTCAGCATAAGGATACTGCATGAACACGTGATCTGTCTGCTTCCATGTTGACGCCGGATTCAGTCTCCCCCGATCTGCACCTGTGGCCTTATGAACATTTGATCGAGGAGAAGATATTTGTGAACCTGGTTTACAGATCTGTGTGCTGTGTGGTCAGTAATGTCTGACTGTAGCCCACCGGGCTTTTCTGTCCATGGAATTTTCCTGGCGAGGATACTGGAGTGGGTTGCCATTTCCTCCTCCAGGGGAGCTTCTCGACTCAGGGATCAAACCCACGTCTCCCATGTCTCCTGCATTGCAGGCAGATTCTTTACCACTGAGCCATCGGGGAAGGTGGATGATTCTGCCTCATGTTCTGATATTGACTGGAAGTGGATGCCTGCAGCATTGTGGCCCCATCCAGGGTTGCTCCGAAGAACATGGTGAAAGGAAATCCTTCTGGGTGGCAGACATTCAAGCAAAACACTGAGTTTTGAGGTTTTTTTTTGGACTGATGGGAAGCCAGAACTCTGGACCTAGAGTACTTCATGGGCCGCTGAAAATGGTTTAGTTCCAGGAGGCCAAATCCAGCCAGTGTCTGATTTTGTAATCAAGTTTTATTGGAGCACAGCCACATCGGTTTGTCTGCTTTCTGTCTCTGCTTTTTTCATGTCATTACGACATAGCTGAGTAGTGATGACAGAGAACTTCTGGCCCACAAAGCCTGAAATATTTATAACTTGGTAGAAAAAGTCTGCCAACCCCTGGCCCAGCAGAATGACCCGGGCTTTGGAAAGAACTGGAAGATGGGTGATGAAGAAGTGACAGAGAAGGACTTCCTGGTGGTCCAGTGGTTAAGAATCCACCTTCCAATGCAGGAGACACAGGTTCTATCCCTAGTCAGGGAACGAAGATCCCACATGCCATGGGCAACTGAGCCCGTGTGCCACAACTAGAGTGCCCACGCACCCAAGGGAGACCCAATGCAGCCAAAAAACAAGGAGGTCTGGGTAAGAAATCAGTGGTGGGACTTCTCAGGACGGGCAAACTACCCTGACAGCTCCCAAGGGGTGCCCCCAGCTGCAGACGCGGCTCTCAGGAGTCAGGTGGATGGAATGACGTGGGAGGGAAGGAAAGGGTTTCTTGTGGATGTCCAGGGGTCTTTTCCCCCTAGTCAGGGCCTGCTCACACAGAGCACGTTCACGTGGCTATGGTGTTTCCTCTGGAAGAGACACATGTTCTGGAGATGGATTTTCCTTCCTTGGCCATCCTGCTTCTGCCAGCGCCAGCACTGTGGACTCTGCAGGGGCTTCATTTACTGCCTTGTACAGGATTACTCCTGATCAAGGAGATTGTTTCATGGCAAAAGAAGGGCGGCAATGGTCTTATGCTCATGGGGGCTCTCTGTTCTTACCAAATACATGACCACCCAGAAGCCGCTGCCTTGTGGGACCATGGGATGGTCTCTGAAGACTCATTTAGATGTCACCCTGAGAGGATAGAGCTCTTCCTTACAGGATGCTGTATCTGATTGACCCCGGGATCCACTTCGCGGGTTGTTTTCCCATGGCTGGAATACACGGGTTCAGGAATCAAGAGATGGAGTGAGAATAGTTTTCCTCATCACCCCTAATATCCCACTCAGGGCTTTTTTCTTTTTTTGCTCTCCTCCCAACAACTCTGAATTCTGCTGGTTTGGAGTCTTTAGTTCTCAAGGACGGACTGCTTCTTTCAGCGGATGTGATTAGTTAGTGAACTGAGTTGGCCCCCCTGGGCTCCTCCCCTACTAACCAACAGGCAAAGGGGATTAGTTACTCTGCTCCTGGGGTTACTGAGTCTGATCACCAAGGGGAAACTGGGTTCCTGCTCTGTAATGCACATTTCTTCTTTGTTCTTTCTCCTCCTTTTCCTGATTTTATCATTATTTGACAAGCTGGAGGTTAATTTTGATGCTTTCGAATTGTGGTGCTGGAGAAGACTCTTGAGAATCCCTTGGACAGCAAGGAGATCAAACCAGTCAATCCTAAAGGAAATCAGTCCTGAATATTCACTGAAAGGACTGATGCTGAAGCTGAAGCTCCAATACTTTGGCCACCTACGCAAAGAGCCAACTCATTGAAAAAGACCCTGAAGCTGGGAATGATTGAAGGTAGGAGGAGAAGGGAGCAACAGAGGATGAGTTGATTGGATGGCATTATCGACTCAAAGGACATGAGCTGGAGCAAACTCCAGGAGGTAGTGAAGGACGGGGAAGCCTGGTGTGCTGCAGACCATGGGGCTGCAAAGAGTAGGACACAACTTAGTGACTGAGCAGCAATAACAGCAAGGTTAATTTTCTAATTTATGTAGCAGAATTTTCAGATGGGGTTGCAACCAAATTAGCAAGAAATTAGCAAGTCCTGGAGACTGAGAGTGTGCTTGCCTTTGGTGATGAACACAGTATTTGTTAGGACTTTGGTCCTCACTAAACATTTAGGGGAGAGGATGAGCTTGCATGAAGGATCGTTTCACCTTGTTATGTTACCAGAGAGTTATTTTTTGTTGTTGTACGGAAGTTCAAATGTGAACAGAGAGTGTATATGGATGCTGAATAGGCAAAGGGTAGACGTCACTCATCAACAAGTTAGCGCCTTTCAGCTTCATATCTACCCTTCAGTACTCATCTATGATGTGATGCTAGGGCTGGGACTCTGGTCCCACTAGGGATGTTGGAGGGAGTGACTACGAGGCTGGAGGAGGGAGGGTCTTGCTCTCTTCTGTCCCTGTAAGCATCGCCCCCACAAACCTTTCACTCCAGCAGCAATAGAGCTGGGCCCAGTTGTGGTTTTTCCAGCATGTTAACTCAACCTAGACAGCATATTAAAAAGCAGAGACATTACTTTGCCAACAAAGGTCCATCTAGTCAAGGCTATGGTTTTTCCAGCGGTCATGTATGGATGTGAGAGTTGGACTATAAAGAAAGCTGAGCGCCGAAGAATTGATGCTTTTGAACTGTGGTATTGGAGAAGACTCTTGAGAGTCCCTTGGACTGCAAGGAGATCCAACCAGTCCATCCTAAAGGAGATCAGTCCTGGGTGTTCATTGGAAGGACTGATGTTGAAGCTGAAACTCCAATACTTTGGCCACCTGATGTGAAGAGCTGACTCATTGGAAAAGACCCTGATGCTGGGAAAGATTGAGGGCAGGAGGAGAAGGGGATGACAGAGGATAAGATGGTTGGATGGCATCATTGACTCAATGGACATGGGTTTGGGTGGACTCCAGGAGATGGTGATGGACAGGGAGGCCTGGTGTGGTGTGGTTCATGGGGTTGCAAAGAGTCGGAGACAACTGAGTCACTGAACTGAACTGAACTGAACTGAACTCCGCCTACATTGCAGGGGTCTGTGCAGTAAAGGTTTAACTCAGCAGAAGAGGGGGAGAGGGCTGCTCCAAGCCTGCCTGAGCCAGAGAGAGAACTGGCCTTGACCAGCTCCTGGGGGCTAATCCTTGGGTCCTCGGAATATCCTTCCTGATAGAGTATTTTTGTTCATCTGGGGTCTCAGGCCTGCTAGCTAGTTTCTGCCAGCAACGTTTTTGGTGGCTGTTTTGGTTCACCCGGGGCCCTGGCCACACTGTAGCAGTCTGGGTTCTAGGGAGGCTGTGCATGAGTGGTTAACTTCAGCCATGTGGGTGCTGCCTGCCTGCAGGACTGACCCCCAGTACAGCTCTGAAGGCTCCGTGAGCTCCCTGCTTGGCCATACTTCAGATGTTGTCCCAGGTTGTTACTGGGAGAATTCAACACTGGCCTTTCTCCAGTTCGTGCCCCATTAAATTCTCCACTGGGAGAGGACAGCTGGAAGCTTGCACCTGGTTTCTGTTTGATCTTGCCCTATGTGCCTATTTCCTTTGCTGATTTTCATCTTCCCCCTGCCACCCCCAAACCCTAGCAATCTGTACTCACACTTTTGCATTCTTTTTCTAAGGATACCCCCAGCCCCACATTGAGTGAGGTTCAGGCCGCAAACTCTAGCTCCCCCACGCCCCTCCCTGGCCTTTGGAAGGGGCCGCTCAAGGGAGGGGACTGTTGACGTCAGGGTGAATTCTGCTCTTTCCCATGGCCACAGTCCCTAGAGCTTGCACAACTGAAATTCCAGTTGTGTTGAGTGAGCTGGCTTAGGAATTGAATGAAAAGGGAAAACAGACAAACGTGCAAGTGAAAATCTACTTTATTCCAACTGCCTCCTGGGGCCCGTGTCCCCATAAAACTTTGTCCCTAGAGGTCAGCTGCTGCTCACTCAAGCCTGAGCTCTATCTTAGCCCAGGGTTCTGTCTGTGCTTACAGAGTTCCTGGACAAGTCTCGACCTGTCCTAAGATGAAACCCTTTCCCCCATATGTGGTTTTTTTTTTCCTCCTGAATCCTTCCTTATTCCACCTGACTTTATCTGCCCTGGCACACCCTTCCATATCAGCAGTGACTGTAATAAATGCCAGTCACATTCTGTGCAGACTCAAGGCCTGTGGATGACCAGAACAGGGTCCCTTCCACGTGGGACATCACGTGGGGCACCAGAATCCCAGTCCCTGTGAGTCACTGTGCAAAGAGGGAGAGGTCGCTGAAAGTCACTCGGGATCACTCCCGCTCTGAGAACGGACCCAGGGACCCAAGTGAGTCTCACAGTCTTTTAGTGGAAGCTTGGTAGCTTCTGGACTGTGAGTCAAGGGTCTCTGCCAGCCCCTCTGAATTGAGCCTTGTCTTCACAGGCAGATGGTGCAGGCTGATCTCCTGGGACTCAGGCAGGTTCAAGGAGGGGTGGGAGCAGACCCCCATCTATCAGTGTGTGATACTGGTCCTGGGGAGCCAGGCTGTATAGGACGACTCCCTGAGAAGCCAGGTCAAAGGCGTCTCTCTAAGACTTTGTGAGTGGGGAGGGGAGGCTCACCTGTGGGGGGTCCCACTACCCACTGGGCTCTCCCTCTCTCACCCTGTAACTTTGTACACTCTAGCCCTTCAGCCTAGAGGGCCCTTCCTCCAGGTCTTGGCCTATTAAACTTCTGTTGACCCTTCAAGCAGAGACATCACTTTGCCAACAAAGGTCCGTCTAGTCAAAGCTATGGTTTTTCCAGTAGTTATGTATGGATGTGAGAGCTGGACCATAAAGAAAGCTGATCGCCGAAGAACTGATGCTTTCGAACTGTGGTGCTAGAGAATACTCTTGAGAGTCCTTTGGACTGGAAGGAGATCAAACCAGTCCATCCTAAAGAAAATCAACCTTGAATATTTGTTGGAAGGACTGTTGCTGAAGCTGAAGCTCCAGTGCTTTGGCCACTTGATGTGAAGAGTCAATTTGTTTGGAAAAGACTCTGATGTTGGGAAAGATTGAAGGCCAGAAGTGAAGGGGGTGACAGAGGATGAGATGTTTGGATGGCACCACTGACTCAATGGACATGAGTTTGAGCAAACTTTGGGAGATAGTGGAGGACAGAGGGGCCTGGCGGGCTATAGTCCATGGGGTTGCAAAGAGCTGGATGTGACTTAGTGACTGAGTAACAACAACGACACTTTTGGAGTCTGCCTGGATACCACTTCCTCCAGGAAGCCTTCCCCACTTCCATGATGGTTGGGTGTCCCTCTCTCCATTCTTGTTCACCCTTCCCATTTCCCTGGCTCATTCCATGTATTCAGTTATTTTATTTTCTTTCACAACCTGTTCCAATTTATATTCTGTAGCTGTAGTTTATACATTCTCATTAAGCCACCTAGACTCCCATCTGGAACAAGGCTGGATGAGGCCAGATATGCCTGCTCTCTGACCACTGAGTTTGATATAAATCATCCATAGCCTGTGTCCTGTGACTGACATATCTCATGATTAGCTCTGCAGGTACCCCACATCCCTCGACCTCTGCAAGCTTGGGGGGAGAGGAGGCCCAGCTGCCTAAGAAACGTGAGCCTTTCTCAAGTTGCTGCCACGAAACATCTGTCCAGGAAAACGTTCTTTCTGCAGAGTCGTGCAGTGGTTCTGAAATGAAGTTGACACCTTAGCTTGGCTCACAGGTATAGCTCACCTGGGAACTGGCAGAAAGGAGGCTCTGGTGGTGGAAGGGTGGGTAGTGCAAGGTTAGGGTGAAGTAAATGAGGGGTCAAGAGCAGGCGAATTCAAGGAGGTGCTCATGTGAAGAGCTGACTGTTTGGAAAAGGCCCTGATGCTGGGAAAAAGAAGGGGGTGACAGAAGATGAGATGGTTGGATGGCATCATCGACTCAATAGCCACAAGCTTGAGCAAACTCCACGAGACAGTGACGGACAAGGAAGCCTGGCGTGCTGCCATCCATGGGGCTGCAGAGAGTCAGACTAAATGAGGGATAAACAAACACGTTCAGAGCCCCGCCCCACAAGAGGCCCCTTCCCCTCGTGTGGCCTCACCCCAGACAAAGGCCCTCAGCTTTTTGCCCAGGCTCTGCCTGTCTCAGGATGACGGTGAGAATGTTTGCTTCTTTCAGGGTAGCTGCTGTCAGCACATGTCACTGGTGTGGAACATTCCCTGAGTCTGAGTAATCTGCTTTTGAGTCACATCCCATATGGGACAGTCTAAGCCAATCCCGTTCCTTTTACATCCTTCCCTCTTTGGTGGCAAGTCTTCCTAGCTTTGCATTGTTGGTTTCTTACCAAATTCCTATGAGCAACAGTTTCACACACACACACACACACCCTCTGCAAAACAAATACAAATAGATGGGTCAGATAAATTTGAACCCTTTCATTCATTTGACAAATATCTATTGGGCGTGTTCTCAAGGGAATTCCCCTCTCCTCTCCCCCTACCGCCCAAGCTTATATTTCAGTGGAGGAGACAGACTGAATACAAGGTTAAGAGGTAAACTGTACTATAGGTGAAACAATAGCAAGTGATAGAGATAAAGCCCCGTTAGAGAAGGGGGTGGAGGTGCCGGGCTGCGTGGTGCTGAGAGGAAGGGAAGGGATGGAGGAGGGACGTGGGCTGAGCCACACAGACAGCGGGGGTGGGGGGGCACTCTGCAGGGAGAGGCCAGGGTCTCTGCGGGCCTGGGGAGGGAGGTGGCGGGCCCAGGGCAGGGGCAGCAGGAGGCTGGCATGGCTGGAATAGCGGAGATGAGGGGCGACGGGGACAGAAAGCTCTGTGGGCCTGGATTTCTGTGAGGATTTTGGCTTTTTTAAGCATTTTGATTGAACTGTAGCGGATTTCCAAGGTTCTGTTAGTTTCAGGTGTACAACAAAGTGGATCAGTTAACACATACATATATCCACTCTTTATTTTTTAGATTCTTTTCCCATAGAGACCATTACAGAGTATTAAGTAGAGTTCCCTGTGCTGTATGGGAGGTTCTTATCAGTCATCTATTCTATATACAGTACTGTGCGCGGGTCAGTCCCAACCTCAACTTGTTCCCCGCTTCCTGCTCACCATAAGTTTGCTTTTCACATCTGCGACTCTATTCTGTTTTGTAAATCAGTTCATTTGTAACCTTTTTAAAAAATATTCCACATATAAGCGGTATCACATGATATTTGTCTTTCTGTCTGACTTACCTCGCTCAGCATGAAAGAGGACTTTGGCTTTGACTCTGGGTGTGATGCTGGCCCCGGGGAGAGTTTAGAGCAGAGGCGGGACGTGATCTGACTTGTGTTTTAACAGGATCCCTGGATGCTGTGAGGAGCGCAGGCCAAAGCTAGGCATTAGGAGGGCCCTAGAGTCCTCTGGTGAGAGGGGACAGTGGCTAGGACAGGGGTGGGGGAGGACAGATTTTGATGGCGCTTGGATGTAAGGGTGCAGGACAAGGGGAAGAAGGGAAGCTTGTTTACCGAGGCAAAATTCACACAGTATAAAATTAAATGGGGCTTCCCTGGTGGCTCAATGGTAAAGAATCCACCTGCCAATGCAGCAGACTTGGGTTCGAACCTGGGGTTGGGAAGATCCCCTGGAGAAGGAGATGGCAACCCACTCCAGTATTCTCACCTAAAGAATCCCATGGACAGAGGAGCCTGGAGGGCTATACAGTCCATGGGGTCGCAAAGAGAAAGACATGACTTAGCGACTAAACAACAACAATACAATTAACCATTTTCCAAGGTACGACTCAGTGGCCTTTCGTACATTCACAGTGTTCTACAGTCATCACCCAGATCTCGTTCCAAATCATCTTCCTTATCCCAAAAGGAAAACCCTGTATGCATTAAGCAATCACTCCCCGCGTTCCCTCCCCTCAGCTCCTGACAACCACTAATCTGCTTTCTGTCTCTATGGATTTACCTGTCCTGGGTGTTTCTTATTCATGGAATCAATAGGCTGGCCTTTGTGTCTGGCTTATGTCACTCAGCATAATGTCTTCCAGGTTCATCTGTGTTGTAGCCTGTGTCATAATTTCCTTCCCTTCCCCCCTTCTTGTTTCTGGCCACGCTGCCCAGCATGTGGGATCTTAGTTCCAAGACCAGGAATCAAACCGATGCCCCCGTGAACTGGAAGAACAGAATCTCAACCACTGGACTGCCAGAGAAGCTCCTACAATTTCCTTCCTTTTTAAAGCTGAGTAATACACCATTGTAGGATTACACCGCATTTTGTCTATCCATTCATCTGTCGATGGGCGTTTGAGTTGCTTCCACATTTTGGCTCCTGTGCACGGCGCTTCTATGAACACTTATGTACAAATTTTTGTTAGAACACTGTTTTCGATTCTTTTGGGTATATTCCTAGATGTGTAATTGCTGGGTCGTATGGTGATGTGATAGTTGCTGAGTCATGCCTGACTCTTTGCAACCCCATGGACTGTAGTGGGTTGCCATTTCCTTCTCCAGGGTCATATGGTAACTCTATGATTAACTTTTTGAGGAACTGCCAAACTTTTTTCCCACTGTGGCTGCACCCTTTTGCAATCCCATCAGCAGTGTGTGAGGGTCCCACTTTCTCTGCATCCTCGCCAACACTTGTTATTGTCTGTTGCTTGTTTACATTATAGCCACCCTAGTGGGCGTGAAGGGGTATCTCATTGTGGACTTGACTGGCATTTCCCTGATGACTAATGATGCTTGAGCATCTTTTCTTGCGCTTTTTGGTCATGAGCGGAGCCAAAGTGAGGGTCTGAGTAACCAGAGGGTGGAACTGTCGATAAGTGAGACTGGGAAGGCGGTGGGAGGGGAGCCCAGTTGGCCAGGTTAAACTTTATGTACCTGCTTGAGCCCCAATGGAGCCGTGGGACTGGCAGCTGGCTGTGAGTTAGGCGTGTAGGGGGAGGCCTGGGCTGAGATGTCAATTGGGATGTGCTCAGCATATCATGGCACTGAAGCCGCAGCGGAGGCTGGGCCATGAGGAAGGAGGAAAACCAGCTGAGCAGCAGCCTGGAGGCCCAGCGGAGGGGGCCTTTCAGGACGGGAGAGGGGGCGGCAAGGAGCTGGAGGTGTGATACCACAGGGCTGACTATTGACTTGCTAACGTGGGATCGATCGAGCGACCTTGAAGAGCGGCTGGGCTTCTGATCCCGCCTGGAGCGGGTTTAGGGGAGGGTGGGAAGAGGGCAGAGACCAAGCCTTGGAGGGGCTTTGAGGGAAGGGAGGAGAGAAATAAGATGGCACTTGAAGAGGGAGCGAGATCAAGAGGAATCTTTAAAACGTAAGGCAGGAGGGTGAGCTGCTGATGGGAATGCTTGAACAGAGGACAGACATGGATGCCGAGGGAGGGGGAGACTTACAGGAAGGATGTCTTTGAGCCCGAGAGAGGGGACAGGCTCTGGCATGCACTGGAGGACAGACAGATCCTCTGAGGACCGGGAGAGAAGGCTGCGAGGACGTGCAGGGGGAGCTGAAGAAGTTCTCAGTGAAAAAGGAAGCAAGGGGGCAGGCTGCGAGCAAGGGAGAGAAGGATGAAGTAGCCACTGGCTGGGAAGGGGGTTTGCCTCCTCCAGGGCAGTAGCATCGGGCAGCACCAACGGCCCACTTGAGATGAGCCCAGGAATCCAGATTTACAAAAGACACTTTTGTCTTCAGTGAGCATAACCTGCAGAGATGCAGCTCTGCTCCCTGGAAAGTTAATTGTTTACATTTGCAAACAGAACCCTTTATATGCCATAGAAAAGCCACTGCACACCTCTCTATTCTAGAAGCTTTTGAGCTACCTCCCCTGAATACAAGGTTTCTAACCTGGAGTCCACGGGCTCACCGAGGTCCCGGACAAACATTCAAGATTTACGAGTTCTTACTTATTAATTTATTGATATATAGTTGATTAACAATGTGTTAGTTTCTGTTATACAGCAAAGTGATTCACTTAAACACATATATACAGTCTTTTTTAAATACTCTTTTCTATTATGATTTATCATAGAATTTTGAATATAGTTCTCTGGACTGAGCACTGGAGAATTGATGCTTTTGAACTGTGGTGTTGGAGAAGACTCTTGAGAGTCCTTTGGACAGCAAGGAGATCAAATCAGTCAATCCAAAAGGAAATCAGTCCTGAATATTCATCAGAAGGACTGATGCTGAAGCTGAAACACCAATACTTTGCCCACGTGATACGAAGAACTGACTCACTGGAGAAGACCCTGATGCTGGGAAAGATTGAAGGCAGGCGGAGAAGGGAATGACAGAGAATGAGATGGTGGGATGGCATCACCGACTCGATGGACATGAGTTTGAGCAGACTCCTGGAGCTGATGATGGACAGGGAAGCCTGGTGTGCTGCAGTCCGCGGTGTTACAAAGAGTTGGACGCGACTGAGAGAGGAACTGACCTGACCTCTGTGCTCTATAGTAAGACTTTGTTATGTATCCATTCTATACGTAAACGCTTACACCTGCTAACCCCCACCTCCCACTCCATCCCTCCCCCGAAATCCCTCCCCCTTGACAACCACCAGTCTGTTCATTAAGTCTGAGATTCATGGTTTTTTTTTTTTAAACAAGGATTCTTAATTTAGGGTTTCAAGTTAACAGTAACTTAAAACACTCGATTCTGGTTCACCTGCATGACCACGTGTGAATGCAGGTGGCCATGTGGTTTCATGATCTCCGTGTGTGCTTGTGACCATATTGCAGTGTTAAATGTCACAGCTGATGGAAACAGAAGAGTCAGAGTAATGTGGGGCAGACGCATTCAGGCAGCGGTTCCAGCAGAGAGCCGTGGTGAGCCGTTCCGCTGAACCTGTTATACTCTGCTGAGTGACAGGGATTTTGTTTCAGCAAAATAACATCATCCCTTGTGTTAATTTAGTGCTGTTTGAATTTTACTGGTCATTGGTTTTGTTTGTGTTTAATTTGTATTTTCACTGTGGCTTACAGTTCTGTAAGAACGGTAAACATAGCTTTTTTTGTTTGTATAAAAAGAATTTGTTCAACAAATGGCACTGGGAAAATTGGATAGCCACATTCAAAACATTGAAGTTGGACTCTTACTTCAGACCATACGCAAAAATGAACTCAAAATGGAGCAGAGACCTAAACTTAATGGCTAAAACTATAAAACTCTTGGAAAGAAGCATAGGGGAAAAGCTTCAGGGCACTGGATTTGGCAATGATTCATGGACATGACACCAAAAGCACAGGCAATACAAAAGAAAACTAGATAAATTGGACATCAAAGTTAAAACCTTTTGTGCATCAAAGGACATTACCAACAAAGTGAAAAGTTAGCTCATTGAATGGGAGAAGATATTTGCAAACCATATATCTGATAAGAGGCTAATTGTTGTTCAGTCACTAAGTCGTGTCTGACTCTTTGTGACCCCACGGACTGCAGCACGCCAGGCTTCCCTGTCCTTCACTCTCTCCCAGAATTTGCTCAAACTCATGTCCATTGAGTCTGTGATGCCATCCAACCACCTCATCCTCTGTTGGCCCCTTCTCCTCCTGCCCTCAATTTTTCCCAGTATCAGGGTCTTTTCCAATGAGTTGGTTCTTCACATCAGGTGAAGTATTGGAGCTTCAGTTTCAACGTCAGTCCTTCCAATGAATATTCAGGGTTGATTTTCTTTAGGATTGACTGGTTTGATCTCCTTGCTGTCCAAGGGACTCTCAAGAGTCTTCTCCAGCACCACAATTCAAAAGTCTCAATTCTAGATACTAAGGGGTTAATATCTAGTATATAAAAAGAATTCCTACAACTGAACAACAAAGAAACAAACCATCCAATCAAAAAATGGGCAAGGACTTGAGCAGACATTTCTCCAAAGACAATATACAAACAGTTAATAAGCAAATGAAAAGATGCTCAGTATCACTAATCATTAGGAAAATGTGAATCAAAACCACAATGAGATACCACTTCACACCCATTAGCATCTCATTACTAAAAAAAAAAAAGAAAAAGATAAAGAAGGTAACATCTGTTGGCAAGGATGTGGAGAAATTGAAATCTTGTGCACTGCTGATGTGAATGTAAAATGATGCAGCCACTGTGGAAAACGGTTTAGTGGTTCCTCAAAAACTTCAACACAGAATTACCATATGATGCAAGAATTCCACTGCTGGGTATATACCCGAAGGACTTGAAAACAGGGTCTCAGAGAAATACTTGTGCATGGCGTTTGACTACTCACAAAAGCCAAAAGGTGAAAGCAACCCAGTGTCCATCAACAGATGAATGGATAAAGAGTGTGGTCTATTCACGTGATGAAATTTTATTCAGCCTTAAAAAGAAAGGAAATTCTGAAACATACTACAACAAGGCCGAACCCTGAAGAACTAAGTGAAAAAATACCAATAATGCCAAGTGACATAAGACAGTCACACAGAAAGACAAACGCCATATGCGTCCACTTGCATCAGGCCCCTAGATTAGTCAGATTCATAGAGACAGGAAGCAGCAGGGTGGGTGTCAGAGGATGGGGGAGGGGGAAATGGGGAGTTCGTGTCTAACACGTGCAAAGTATCAACTTGGGAAAACGGAAAAACTTTGAAGGTGGATGGTGGTGATTGTTATATACCAACATGAGCATACTTAACGCCACTGAACCATGTTGCCATTGTTCAGTTGCTCATTTGTGTCTGATTCTTTGCGGCCCCATGGACTGCAGCACACCGGGCTTCCCTGTCCTTCATCATTTCTCAGAGTTTGCACAAACTCATGTCCATTGAGTCAGTGATGCCTTTCAACCTTCTTGTCCTCTGTTGTCCCCTTCTCCTCCTGCCTTCAATCTTTCCCAGCATCAGGGTCTTTTCTAGCAAGTCAGCTTTTCACATCAGGTGGCCCAAATACACACTGAACCATACACTTCAAAATATTTTAAATGGTAAATTTAATGTTATGTCTATTTTACCATAAAAAAAAAATTAACTCCACCCTGGGAGACGGGGGGCAGTTCACCAAGGCTTCCAAAATCCCAGGGTTGTCTGGTCTTGACCGGGTCTCCAGACTGAGCATGCATCCCCAGCTGTTCCCCCCAGCTTGCCTGTGCCCATGGATAACCTCACCTAGGGGGACGTGGGTCCCCTCCACCTCCCCAGAGGGAACAGGGAACCTCTGCCCTGCTCCTTGGGTGAGGAGGAGACAGGACTCAGAGCATCACAGAGCCTGGCAGAAGGAGGGGGAGCAGGTGTCCCCAGGCTCTAGTTTCTGTGACTCGGCCCTTCACGTATAGGCCACACCAGTCTCCACTCCTCCAGGGGCAGCCCCCCAGGGACCCCTCGCCAGGGGCCTGCACCTTGCCTGGCAAGCTAGGTTCAGGAGGATGAGAGAGTTCTCCAGTCTGGCTTTCTCAGCAACAAACCAGCATTGACATCCAACCTGGTCCTGTACATATGTCCTAGTCCGTTCAGGACCCTCGACCTTGGCAGACCAGGAGAGCCCTGCATGAACCCAGGAAAGACAGTGCAGGGTCAGTCATGCTGGTCTCTGGAGGAGAAAAGCAGGGGGCAGCCTGCTCGCGGCAGGGCCTCGCCGAGATGGGGATGGTTTTCTGGGCTCTCAGCTGCCCCCTCCTCCCAGTGCCCTGCTCTTTAGATGATTCCCCTTCACCTGGGACATCACCCCATGAAAGTCTGTAGTCACCCTTTAATCTCTCCCTGGTTCTTTCTGCTTTACCTACAAGCAACACCAAGGGCAACATCAGCATCAGGAACTACTTACTGTCCACAGAGTCCACACTACACGCCTTACTGACAAGCCTGCGAATTTAGCAAGTTACTAACCTCAGTTACCTCTCCTGTAAAATGGGCATGTAAATACTCCAGCAGAGCGGTTGTGAGCTGGGTCGTGCCTGGGAATCTGCCTGCAATGCAGGAGACCTAGGTTCGATCCCTGGGTGGGGAAGATCCCCTGGAGTAGGAAGTGGCAACCCACTTCAGTATTCTTGCCTGGGGAATCCCAAGGACAGAGGAGCCTGGCAGGCTACAGTCCACAGGGTCACAAAGAGTTGGACACAACTGAGCGACTAACACACTGGCACTGTTTGGCCTTCAGAATCTGCTGTTTCTTTCCTTGATTCGGCCTCGTTGCCTGGCCTGGCCATTCAGTTCGAATTTGCTCCTTTGGGTCTGCTGTGGACTCAGCAGCCATATCATCAGGCTCGTTAGGTTGTAGGTTAAGATGTTTAATTTGGCTCCAAGGAGGCTAGAAGGCTGTCCTCAGGGTCAGGTTCCCAAGCCTTAGAGTGTGGACTTGTGATGACGTCTTTTGGTTCCCAGAGACATTCTTCTCTAGCGATGTAGGAGGTTTTCATGTTCCAGACTGTGAGGGTGCCAGAGAGCAGAGTCCCCCAAGTTTTAGGAAGCTTTCGAGTGATTGTGTGACACTTAGATCTGAGACACTCTGAGCTGCTCAGACACCATCGGGATGAGCCCTGGGAGCCACATTTTGAGGAAGAATGATCAGCCAGAAAGCATTCTGAGCCAGGAGAGGAGGCTCCGAAAACAGCATCCCACAAGGCTGGTGCAATGTTACTACATCATCCATTGGCTTTTGCTGGGTTTGTTGAGTGATCAACAACCACCAAAACAGAGTGGTTATGATGCCAAAAAGTCAGCCTCTCTGCACCAGTGCTGAACTGAATCTCGAAGACAGAGTTCTGGGTGAAGTAGAAAAGAATAACTTTATTACTTTGCCAGGCACAGGGGGACACAGTGGGCTCATGACCTCAAAAACTGTGTGTCCGCACCCAGGGGATTTGGTGAGGACTTTTATAGCTCAGGTTCAAGGGGTAAGGTTGATAATAAGGATCAGGGTGTATGTATTCCTTTAATCTGACCTCAGATGGCTTCCTGATGAGCTTCTGTGGTTCTTGAGGTTATCAAACTCTGATCTCGCTGGAATAAAGAATGCTTCATCAAGTAATTCAGTTCAGTTTAGTTATTCAGTCATGTCCGATTCTTGGAGACCCCATGGACTGCAGCACACCTGGCTTCCCGATCCATCACCAACTTCTGGAGCTTGCTCAAACTCATGTCCATCGAGTCAGTGATGCCATCTCATTTTCTGTTGTCCCTTTCTCCTCTTGCCTTCAATCTTTCCCAGCATCAGAGTCTTTTCTAATGAGTCAGCTCTTTGCAGCAGGTGGTCAAAGTATCGGAGCTTCAACTTCAGCATCAGGCCTTCTAATGAATATTCAGGACTGATTTTCTTTAGGATTGACTGGTTTGATCTCTTTGCAGTCCAAGGGACTCTCAAGAGTCTTCTCCAACTCCACAGTTCAAAAGCATCAATTCTTCGGTGTTCAGCTTTCTTTATGGTCCAACTCTCACACTCATCACAACTACTGGAAAAACCATAGCTTTGATTATATGGACATTTGTCAGTGAAGTAATGTCTCTGCTTTTTAATATGCCGTCTAGGTTTGTCACAGCTTTTCTTCCAAGGAGCAAGCATCTTTTAATTTCATGGCTGTAGTCACCATCTGCAGTGATTTTGGAGCCCAAGAAAATAAAGTAGTTAATATCAAGTAGTTAACATCTTCCATTTGTTGGAGGTTTTAGTTCTGCAGAAGAACTCAAAGATACTGTTATGTGTATCCCTTGTTGGGGAACCAAGACCCTGTCCCAAGGCTGTGCTGTTGTTTTTGTTGCATGCGGGGTCTTAGTTCCCCAATCAGGGATGGAACCCATGCTCCCAGCACTGGAAGTGAGGAATCCTAACCACTAGACTGCCAGGGAAGTCCCCTGCACAATTGCCTCTTGGCTGCTCATCCTTTGTCTCCGTGTCCCCTCTCTTCCCTGATTAGTGACGGTTCGAACCTGCCTTTTGGATCTCAGGGAAGGTCATGGAGGCTGAAGTCTATTCCCTACAAACAAGAAACAAGGGACATAGGAAGGGTCTGGAGCCCAGGAGCCCCACAGCATCCTGTTCAGTCTCAATGGTAAAAGCAAAAGTTTGTTCTCGCTCATAGGCTTTCTCGAGTTGCGGCGGGTAGGGACTACTCTCTACTTGTGGTGCCTGGGCTCCTCACTGCGGTGGCATCTCTTGTTGCAGAGCACGGGCTCTAGAGTGCGTGGGCTTCCATAGGTGAGGCTTGTGGGCTCCAGAGCAGGCTCAGTAGTTGTGGAACCCGGGCTTATCTGCTTCGAGGCATGTGGGATCTTACTGGACCAGGGATTGAACCTGAAGACCCCCATTTTCTCTTTATATGCTTATCCTGTTTTATTTTTCTTCATGATCCTTTTCACCACTTGACATCATGTTATACATTTATTTGTTTATTATCTGATGGTCTCTAAGCATCAAATTTCTTCAGTCCCCTGGGACTGGACACATAGGTTGGGGCCCCAGAGTATAGCAAAGGCTGGCTTTTGTATGGAAAGATGGAGAAAGGAAATGAATGTGGTGGAAGTTTTACGTGTGTGTGTGTGTGTGTGTGTGTGTGTGTGTTTAGGAGGCGGTTACTGCAGGGAATGAGGGCAGCGGTTTCAAAGCAGACAGACCAGGTTAGAAATTTGACCCTTCAAAATGTGATCTGAGCTGGTGAAAGGCTATTTATAGCTTTTATTCATTTCACTCAATGTGAATATTCATACATCTCACTGTGGAAATATTAATATGTCTGATTACAAGGCACTGCCCAGGCTCCCCTGAGGGTGTTTCATAATACACAGTGTATGCCTCACATTAACTTTCTAAAATTTGAGGAAATCTGATTTCTGCAATCCTTCTGGCCTCAGGGCTTTTGGAGCAAGATGTGTGGATCTATAAAAGCACTAACCTCCCAGGATTAGTGCAGGAGAACATGGGAAAACAGATATCAAGCACCAAGCACAGGGAAAGATCATAGAGAAGATGGGCAGGTTTGGTGGTGACGGAAGGCAGACAGAGATCCATTTCTGGAAGAGGCTGTGAGGTTAATGGCTCCTGAGCAAAGAGTTGTGTCTCGAAGGATGGATGCTGTCCTTTGGAAATCAAGGATAAAAGACCTGGAACATTCTTGGAGTTGTCAGTCTCTTCCCTGTTGCAGCTCTAAGTCCTGTTAGATCTCTGACCATTGAAGGGTTTGGCCTGAGGTGAGGCTGTAACTTAGAGTCTGGGTGGGTCGGATGATGCTTCCCTTTGAATGAAAGCTAATTAGTGTGGATGTATTCATTTCTCTTGGGCATACTGAGAAAAAATATTGCTGAATTATATGGTAACTCTGTGAGCTTCCCAGGTGGAGCTACTGGTAAATAACATGCCTGCTAATGGAGGAGACCTAAGAAATGCAATCCCTGGGTGGGGAAGATCCCCTGGAGAAGGGAAAGGCTACCTACTGCAGTATTCTGGCTTGGAGAATTCCATGGACTGTATAGCCCATGGGCTCGCAAAGAGTTGGACATGACTGAGTGACTTTCACATACATGCATACACGCTAACTCTATGAGCTTCCCAGGTGGTACTAGTGGTAAATAACAAATCAGCACTTGAAAACATCAAGTGGATGGAGAAGGACATGGCAACCCACTCCAGTACTCTTGCCTGGAAAATCCCACGGACAGAGGAGCCTGGTAGGCTACAGTTCACGGGGTTGCAAAGAGTCGGACACAACTAAGCAACTTTACTTTACTTTAATGCAAGAGACACAAGAAATGTGATCCCTGGGTGGGGAAGATCCCCTGGAGGAGGGCATGGCAACCTACTCCAGTTTTCTTGCCTGGAGAATCCCATGGACAGAGGAGCCTGGCAGGCTACAGCCCATAGGCTTGCAAAGAATCGGACATGACTGAAGCGACTTGGCACACACACACGCACGGTAACTCTATGTTTAACCTCTTGAGAAACTTCCAGACTTTCTTCTTGGCTGCATCATTTTACATATCTACCAGCAGAGTACAAAGGTTCTGATTTCTCCACATCTTTGCCAACACTATTATTGTTATTATTATTTTTATAAGTCCTCCTAGTGGGAGTGAAATAGTATCTCATGGTGATTTTAGTAGTGTTTTCTTAATGGCTAATAATGTCGAGAGTATTTTTTTCATGTTTGCTGGCCATTTGTATATAGTCTTTGGAGAAATGTACATTGAGCCCCTTTTTTAATTGGGTTACTTGTCTTTTTATTATTAAGTTGTAAGAGTTCTTTATATATCCTGGCCAGCCCTTCATGGAATATATGATCTGCAAACATTTTCTTCTATTATGTGGACAGTCTTTTTACTTCTTAGATGGCATTCTCTGAAGCACAATTGGTTTTAATTTTGGTTATGTCTAATGTATCTGCTTTTTTTTTCTTTTGTAGCTTGTAATTTTGTGTCATATCAAAAAATCATTGCCTAACCTGGGGTCATGAAGATTTATGCCTGTGTTTTCTTCTTCTTCTTTTTAGAAAATGTTATCAGAGGGCTTCCCTGGTGGCTCAGTGGTAAAGAATCCTCCTGCCAATCAATGCAGGAGACATGGATTCGATCCCTAATCCAGGAAGACCCCACATGCCGTGGAGCAAGCAACTAAGCCTGTGCGCCACAGCTATTGAGCCTGTGCTCTCGAGTCTGAAAGCTGCAACTGCTGAAGTCCACACGCCCTAGAGCCTGCACACCGCAACAAGAGAAGCCACTGCAAGGAGAAGCCCATGCGGCGTAACCAGTGAGTAGCCCCCACTCTCTGCAACTAGGGAAAAGCCTAAGCGGCAATGAAACCTGAGCATAGCCAAGAATAAATTCTTTTTGGCTTTTGGTAAATAAAATTCTTCTTAAAATGTTATAAGAGACTATGTGTTTTCTTCTAAGTGTTTAATAGTTTTAGTGCTCACATTTAGGTCTTTGATCCATTTTGAGCAAACTTTTGTATATGATGTAATTCTTTTGCATGTGGATATTCAGTGGTCCCAGCACCATCTGTTGAAACAACAATTTTTTTTTCTTACTGAATTGTACTGGCATCCTTGTTGAAAATCAACTGGCCATAAAAGTGAGGATTTATTTCTGGACTCTCAATTCTGTTCCACTGATCTTAAGTCTATCCTTATGACAGTATACTGTCCTGATTACTGTGACTTTGCAGTGAGTTTTGACACCAAGAAGTGTGAGTTCTCTAATTTTTTTTCTTCTTTCTGAGAGTTGTTTTTGCTATTCTGAGTCCCTTAAGTTTCCATAGGAATTTTAAAATCAACTTATTGATTTTTGCAAATATACAGGTTGGGATTTGATAGAGATTGCACTGAATCTGTAGGTCAACTTGGAGAGTATTGTCACTTTAACAGTGTTAAACCTTCCAATCCATGAACATAGTGTCTTTCCGTTTACTTAGTTCTTTAATTTCTTTCAATAATATTTTGTAGTTTTCGGAGTATATGTTTTATGCTTCCTTTCCTAAATTTATTATGAAGTATTTTATTCTGCTTGATGCTATTCTAAATTCTTGTGTTAAGTTTCACTTTTGAATTGTTAACTGACAATGTATAGAAGTACTATTGATTTTTGTTGGTGATCATGTATTCTGCAACTTTGTTGAACTTGTTTATTGGTTTTAATAGCTTTTTAGTGGATTTCTTAGGATTTTTTATATACAAGGTCATGTCATCATCAAATAGAAATAGTTTTCTTTCTCTGCAGTATAAATACCTTTTGTTTAATTTTCTTGCCAATTGTCCTAGCTAGAACTCCAGTAACATTGAATGGAAGTGGTGAGAGCAGACACCCTTGTCTTGTTTCTGATCTTATGAAAAAGCCTCCAGTCTCTCAACAGTGAGCATGATGTTTGCTGAGAGACTTTTCTAGATACCTTTTGTTCAGTTCTGAGAATTCCCTTTTATTCCTAGTTTGTTGAATTAAAAAAAAATTTATTTATTTTTGACTGTGCTGGGTTTTTGTTGCTGCACTGGCTTTTCTTGATCCAGTTGTGGTGCACAGGCTTCTCATTGCCGTGGCTTTTCTCGTTACAGAGCACAGTCTCTAGGGCGTGCGGACTTCAGTAGCTGCTGCTCCCAGGCTCCGGAGCACAGGCTCAGTAGTTGCAGCGCGAAGGCTTAGCCACTCTGCAGCAAGTGGGATCTTCCCGGACCAGGGATCGAACCCGTGTTCCCTTCAGTGGCAGGTGAATTCTTTACCACTGAACCACCAGAGAAGTCTGAGGATAGTTTTCTGATTCCATGTTTTTACTTGTTATAGGTGTATTTAGGTTTGCTATTTCTTCTTGAGTTAGTTTTGGTAGTGGGTGTCTTTGTAGGAGTTTGTCTATGTCATCTGAGTTTTCATTGCCGCTCTTGTTTTTTCAGCGAGCAGGGGCTACTCTTGCTTGTGATGCGTGGGCTTCTCGTTGCAATGGCTTCTCTTGTTTCGGAGCACAGGCTCTAGGGTTCAGCAGTTTGAGTGTGTGGGCTCCGTAGTTGTGGCGTGAGGGCCCTAGAACTCAGGCTTATCAGCTGTGGCTCACGGGCTTTGTTGCCCCATGGCATGTGGGATCCTCACAGATCAGGGATCGAACCTGTGTCTCCTGTTATCGGCAGGCGGATTCTTATCCACGGGGCCACCAGGGAAGTCCATACCCCTCTTTTAACAGAGGAAGAAGCATCACCCAGCCTGAAGTAGGACTGGACACCTCTAGTGAGCTCCCACTGAGTGTCTCCCCCTGCCCTAGCCCCTCCTGGTCGTGTGTGTTGGGAAGGGCATGCACACCTGAGCTTGCACGTGCCAAGTGTTTGACCTTCTTCCCTGATGCCGCGTGTGGCCTGCAGGATCCATGCGATGCCCGTGTCACTCCCCACCCCCACCCCCCCCACAATGGGGACAGAACGCTGGGGACAGGCCGTGCTCGGGGGACCCTGCTGTTCCTTAGGAGGTAAAACCTGCCGTCCGGCTGAGCAGAGCCTCCTTGAACAATAGGAGGGGCGAAGGCAGGAGCTCGGAAACTCGGCCTCTGCCTCTGCGAAAGGTGACTTTGAAAGGCTGCCTGTGTTCCCAACAAGGTCTGGGCAGCCGAGCTTTTACTGTGACAAATGATTTCAGTGAGAGGCCGCGCTGTCAGGAGCAGCGGGGATAAAAGGCACCCTCTCAATGGCTCCCCTTTAAACTTTCCTTTTTATTCTGAGCTATTTCCAACGTACACACAAGTGGAAAGCATAGTACAATAAAGCCCCATATGCCCATCCCCAGCTAGAGTGGCTCATTAGCAAGCTTTTGCCACATTTACTTCATCTGCTTACTCCTCTCTCTCTCTTTCTTTCTGTTGAAGTACTTAAAATAAAATCTCAGTCATAATGTGACTTCACTTCTATGTATTTTTCTAACACACATAGACACATACATTCTTATATAACCACAAAACCATGATCATACCTAACAAAAGGAATAACAACCCCTTGGGATCATTCAATACCCAGTCTATAATCAAATTTCCCTGCTTGCCTCAAAAGCATCTATTTATATTATGGTTGGTCTGTTTGGATTCTGGATCCAGAAGAGCCCTGTATGCAGGGTTTTGTCTTTCTGGTTCTTAAAAAAAAAAAAGATTTTATTTACTTGTTTACTTTTGGCTGTGCTGGGTCTTCACTGCTGCTCAGGCTTTTCCCCAGTTGTGGTGAGTGGACTTCTCATCGCAGTGGTTTCTCTTGTTGTGTAGCATGGGCTGTAGCGGGTGTGGGCTTCAGTGGTTGTGGCTCCCGGGCCTTACAGCACATGCTCAGTAGTTGTGACGTAGGAGCTCAGTTGCTCCACGGCATCCCACAGCGGGATCTTCCCGGATCAGGGATCAAACCCGTGTCTCCTGCATTGGCAGGCAGATTCTTTACCACGGAGCCACTCGTGAAGCCCCTAAGATTCTCAAAGTCTTTTCATTCTAGGGCTGGTTCCATCCCTTCTCTCTTTTAATTTAATGCTGTTGACTTATTGTAGAAGCCTAGTCTACAAATCAATCTGTGAGGATTGCTCCACGTCCCGAATCCCCCTTTGCCCCCTCACGGTATTGCTACCTCTTAACCCCTGCATTTCTGGGAAATAAGGTCTCAATTAGAATTGGGCTCAACCAACATTCCATGGTGGGGCTGGGGCGTCCACTGCCCCACGTCAGGAGGCACGCACATCAGCCTGTCCCTTTCAGTGATGCTAAAAGTGATTCGTGGGTTCTGAGGGGGACAGTCGTCCCCTCCATGGTAAAGCTCCTCATTTGGCAGCTAGTCTCCAACGATGCTCCCCCGCCCAAGTGAGTCAAAGTGTTCACATCTTTTTGTAGTCCTCAAATCTTGCTGGCTCTAAGCCTTGTCATCGACCCTAGCATGCAGTGAGAGTGACACTGTGATTTCTGAGGAAGTCTCGGGGCTTCCCCCTTAGTCATTCAGAACCTCACTCTGGGGGCAGCCGGCTGCCATGCAAGGAGCTTGGCTGCCCTGACTCTGCGATGCTGGGAGGAAGCCCAAGCCACGTGGACGAGAGGGATGCCCCACCAGCCCCCACTGTTCTTGTCTTTGGAACCATGTACAAGCCCCTGTGTCCTTGTCTTTTGAAGTAGAATACTGTTTCAAGAGTTAATGACTGGAAAATGTGAAGGCATAGAAACAAAGAATAGCTGTTGGCCTGGGGAACTGGTAACAACTTTAGACTTATAAATCTGCCACATGGCACAATCACCGAATTCACAGTTCTCTGAAAGATATAGATAAAGGCCTGACACACATACCTAAGTTGTTTTTACAGGAAGCAGACCCCCTCCAGATGACAACTGCTGACCACAAGAACAAGACCTTAGACTGGTTGAAACCAGAAAGTTGATGATGCTTGAAACTTCACCCTGATGCCAACCAATCTGAAAATTGTCCATGAACTGGTCACACCCTGCTCCTTGGACACTGTAAACTCCTCCCTGCCTCCTCCATGGGGGCACAGTTTCTGAAGTGATAGCCTGCTGTGTTCCCTCTTTGCCTGGCAAAGCAATAAAGCTACTCTTTTTTTTTTTTCATTTATTTTTATTAGTTGGAGGCTAATAAAGCTACTCTTTATTTCTTTATTTCTCTCCCAAAACTCTTGTCTCTGTATTTCTTTTCGGCATTGGCGCAGAGCACCAGGATTTTGGCAGCATTATCTCAGCTGAGGCATCAGACCATAAGATAGATAGAGATGATGACTAGATGACTCCAGTTCCGGCTGCCATCTGACCCCAAATGTCTGCGAGACCCTGAGTGAGCCCTACACCGCTGGACCCACTATGACCATGAGAGAGCCTATGAAATGGCTGTTGTCAGCCACAGTGCTTTGGATGGATTGTTATTGACCGGAACACCCACTGACTTATCCTCAAAATGTTTTAACTATTGATGATTACTGCCTGAATCCAGCATTTTATTAGAAGTTATGAAACAGTGCTTTCCTAATTCTAACATTTGTCCCACATTTATTTGCAGGAATTCTTTCCTTCAGCAACTAGGGTTCCTTGGTGACCCTGAAGTATGGAGCTTACATGAAAGACAGGGAAATCGTGGGGTTCTTTTCTCTTGATTGGTGGAAGGTCGCCTTTTAAAAAAGCAGCCACCTGGCCCTTCTTGAATTCATGGTCCAGATCAAGGCAGCAGAGGGGGAAGAAGAAGCCGAGGGAAGGTGAGCAGGGGGCTCGGTTTCCAAGGAAACCACAAGGTAACCATCAGTTCCTCTGAGCATTATTACTTCTTTGTCCTGCTAAAAGCCAGATGCTGTCACCGTCCAAGCCAGCTCAGACACTTGCACAGCATCAAAATGGATCCCTAAGAGAGGAGATGAGGCCTGGAGAGCCTTTGGGGGGCTGCTCCCTCCCCTGGGTCCTGGCTGCCTCTCATAAACCCTCCCTTTCTTCTCAAAGCTCCCTCCTTACCTCCAGATCTCCCCAGGCCATGGGGAGAGCCTAGTTTAGGGTGAGGGGTACATGGAAAGTTGTCTTCCCTGGGGCTTGGGGCACAAGGGTGTCTCTGCTCAGAGTCCACCCTGGGACTTCATCTGCGAGGATTCGAGACTGAGGGCCCAGCCTGGTCCAGAAGTGGGGGGATGGGCGGCCTGAGTCTCGAATCCACCAGGAGAAAACAAAAAGAGCAATGATGCAGTGTCTGGTGACCGGTGATCATCGGTGGTGAGGTGGTCTCTTTGCAAGAGCTGCCAAGAGTCACGATGTCACCCAAGCTTCCCTCGTGGGCTCAGAGCTGTGTTGTGCGTGCTCAGCGGGTTCAGGCACGTCTGACCCTTCGCGAGCCTATAGGCTGAAGCTCGCCAGGCTTAGCGCCAGGCACGTAATCTCACAAATCCTCCCAAGAACTCCCTGAAGGGGGCGCTGTCTTCGCCCTCCTTTACCGAAGTAGGAATGGAAGCCCCGCAAGGTCGGGTCACCTGTCCGGGGTCACTCAAAGCGCCCCCTGCTGCCTACCTGTAGAACTGGTCCCAGACCGTCTGCCCTTGTCAAGGTCCCCCCTGCTGGGAGCGGGTCTGGTGATGGTCGCAAACTTCCTATTCATCTCTAACTGCGTGTATCTGGATTTTTTCAGTTGATCATTAATGTGTATAAAGGGTCCGCTTGTGACACACCCCGGGGCGGTGCCCGAGTTCTGACCGCGGCTCAGACAGGTACTAGCGTGTGTGGGGTGGGCGGGGAGGAGGGCGCTGCCGCGGTGGGCCCAGCCTGAGCGCGGTCACACAAGTAAGTGCTAGGTGGTGGGGCCGGGCCTGCATCCTTGACAGCTTCCTCAGTGCTGGACAGACTTCAGGGGCTCTACAATAGTACCCTAGAGCATCCAGCTCAATGTCCCCAAACACGATGTCCTCATCACCAGAAGCATATGTGACCACTGAAGTGGTTTCGCGAGCACTACCTGGCTCCCGAGGCCGTGGGAGGGGACATCCTCAACCACAGTGGCCACACCGTCCCGGCCCTTGGGTGAGGAGGGAGGGGTCCGGGGTGACCCAGGGAGGTTCCTGTCCCTGCGTGGCCTGGTTCACTTTAGGACAACGTGGTCTCCGCCCTCGGTGGGGATCCTGGGCCTGCCGCGGGTCGTCTCTCCTTGGGTTGCCTATGCTGGCTTCCTGGAAATTTCTGCTGCTTCCATGACCTTCCCAGTCCTTGTCCCCTGTTGCAAATGGAAGATACCTGTCTTCTGGCGCCCAGACCTCTGCCCCCTTGCTGGTTCTCCTCTTCTGGAAAGCACCCTCTGTGGTGTGGGCTGCTTTGGAGCTCTTTTCACTTGTCTTCACGTCCCTGCAAATGAGGCCTTCTTGGGAGGGGCTGGGGGCACTGGGAGTCTCCTGGGTGGTGCTGCCGGGTGAGGGGCTTCAGAGGGTCATGTGGGAGGAGCTGGGTGGGAAGCATCACCTCCTTGAGGCTGGAGACTGTATGGCCTGAGGATTATGGGTTCAGGCACAGGCCTGCCCCATGTACGGCCTTAGGGGGGTCAGCTGCCTCTTTAGTCTTGCTCTGTCATCTGTCAAGTGGGCACAAGGGTTCCTCCCTCAGAGGGGCTTGGGTACCCGAGGAGGAAGACCCACCTCCCCCTGCCCCAACTGAGGACCGAGGTCTGGGCCTTGTTGGAGAGGCACTGCCCTGGCAGAGAAGTTGCTGTGGTGTCACACCAGTGGGACTCGCTGGAAACCCACCTCGAAATTTGCTGGAATTATGCTCTCTGCTGGCTCAGACAGTAAAGAATCTGCCTCAACGCGGGAGATCTGGGTTCGATCCCTGGGTTGGGAAGATCCCCTGGAGGAGGGCATGGCCACCCACTCCAGTATTCTTGCCTGGAGAATCCCCATGGACAGAGGAGCCTGGTGGGCTACAGTTCACGGGGTCAGAAAGAGTCAGACACGACTGAGCGACTAAGCACCGCACAGCACACAGGCTCTCTCGGGGGCTTTGGGAAGCCGCTCACAGGGAGTGTCACAGTCCACAGAACCACCCCGGGGTCGGTGCCAGCCAAAGCTGATGGCCGCTGGAGGCTGCTGGCTGCCATGTGCTGTGAAAGTGGGCCTGGGGAAAACCCACCCGAACTGCAGGAACCGGACTCTGGAGAAGACGCCTGCCCTGGAGAAACCCCCTGAACATCCACATCAGGGGATGGAGTGTACGGTGACCAGGAAGAATCGGATGTCACAAACTTAAGTTGGTGTCACTCTGTCAGGCCTTTCTTTACATCCGGTGAAGTCGGCCTGGGGTGGGAGCGAATGCAGTCCCAGCCCTCCATGGCTCCTCCTCTCCAAACCCTGCCACAGGGACTTTGCACATCTCGAAGCTTTCAGGACCAGTCTCTGGTCTACACGGTCACCATGGAGACGCATTTTGCCATGCTCAGTGGTCTCCTGGAGTCCTGTATTTCTGTGGCTCCTTGGGGTCAGGGTCCAGGCTCTCTGTGGACACCACAGCCACCCCCTTTCTTGGGTTCTGGGAGTCAGGGCCTCTGGGAGCCTGCTTCTCAGAGGACCTGGGGGTGCTCCCTTCCCCAGCTCTGGGGATCTTTGCTTCTGCCCCCACCCTTCCAGGACTCCCAGATAATCTCCGTGTGTTTAGACTTTTACAGAAAGAAACTGTTTGCAGGTAACTTCAGCTTTGGTCCAATCAGTGTCCCGCAGAGGTAAGAGAGCTAATGCCTGGTTCCCTCCCTGGACTTGGGAGCCAGAAATACAGAACAAAACCCTGCTTACCTCCATTTAGAGACCCTGCCCTCAAAGAGGGGGTGTCAGGGCTGCCCTCCTATTCTTCAGGAACTCCTCCTGTCCCTAGCCTCCTACTGTTCATACCTCGGCAGGGGCAGGAAATTGCTGGTCACCTCCCACGAACCTGGAACAATTCTGGGTGCTTTTGCCTGAGATATTTTATCTCATTCCCTGCAATAGACTTGAGAGAGAGTGACCATCTCACACCCATTTTCCAGATGAGGAAGCTCAGGCTTGGGGCACCTGCTCATTCAAGGTGGCACAGTCTATTTATTAAACTGAGCCAGGATTTACTATCTGATCTTGGCTTCCCTGGTGGCTCAGACAATAAAGAATCTGCCTGCAATGCAGGAGACTCAGGATTTGATCTCTGGGTTGGAAAGATCTCCTGGAGAAGGAAATGGCAACCTACTCCAGTATTCTTGCCTGGAGAATTCTATGGACAGAGGAGCCTGGCAGGCTACAGTCCATGGGATTACAAACAGGCGTACATGACTGAGTAACTAACACTTTCACTTTCACTTCCTGGAACCCCCAGACCTTTCCTCCCCTGACAAGAAAGCCTTAGCATCACTGATTAATTAAGACCTTAGATTATAGTTTGCCTGGTCACAAAGGCAATACCTACCTAAATATAGAGATTTTGGAAAAGACAGAGAAAGAGAAAGCGTCCCCTCATCCAGAGATAAAAAACATATATCTTCTAAGGCCAGTGGTTCTCAAGCTGGAGAGTGTGCTAGCATCACTAGGAGGGCTTGTGAAGACGCAGATGGCCTGAGCCCACCCCAGAGTGTTTGCTTCAGGAGGTCTGGGGGGGTGGGGCCAAGAATCTGCATTTCGCACGAGTTCCCAGGTGATCCTGCCGGTTCCGAGGATCCCACTTTGAGAACTACTGCTCCGTCTCAGGCTCCCCCAGCCTCGGCACCATTGACATCTCTGTCGTGGGCCTGTTCTGTGCACTGCGGGATGTTTAGCCATCCCTGGGCCCTGCTCACTAGAAGTCAGTGGCACCCCTCCCCCCAGAATGACAACCAAAACGTCTCCAGACATTATCAAATGTCCCCTGGGGGATGAAATCGCCCCTCGTGAGAACCCCTGCTCTGTTCTTGTTTCTTACGACCATTTATATTCACACAGATACTCCTGCAACACATGCACACACACACACACATTCTCAGACACATATATATTTCCCTTCCCTCAAGAATGTCAAACTTGAAATACGGTTTTGTGACTTGCTCTTTTTCACCTAACAACACATTGCCAATTAACTCAGCAATTAACTCTGCTGGCAGCAAAGAGAAACAGGTTTCTGCACAGATGATGTGGGAAGGATCATTTCCAGCCCATCACACGCTCTGGGCCAGGAAGCGGGTGCTGGAGGGGGGCTTCAGGTCTGCAGTCGCAGCCCCCGCCGGGTGCCGGAACCTCCAGCTTGGCGGGCCGTATTAGAGCTGGACTGTCAACGTCTCATCAAGCCATCTTTCTAACAGGCTTCCCAATGGTACGGACATAGCTTAAAAGAAAAATGAGCCACCTGACAACATGGTCATAAATCATGACAGAGGTGGTTGAGATACCGGCCTCGAACGTTTCTCCACCTGCAGTGGGTTCAGAGACGGTCCAAAAGACCCAGAACCTGCAGACTGAGAGTGAAGGGGTCCCAGTTGCCTCCTCTGGCCTGGACGTCACCAGGCTAATTGCACTGGGAAATGTCTGTCTCTACTGTCCAGCAGGCAGCCTGCCTCCATGCAGCTGTGATGAAGATCCATGCCACAATTCCTGGAACTTTCATGGGATATTGGCTTTTGCTGTCCTTGGTTTCCCTGAGTTCTTTGGTCTGCTTGCCTCATGGCTTCATTGTCCCGCAAACCAGAAATCAGCCACTGCCCACCACCACCCTGGGTGGGGCCTGCTGGAAGCTGCAAGATGCTGGCTGGGTGGGAGTGTTGGGAAGGGAATTCTGGGAAGGTCCATCGTGGTGGCCTCTCCCAATATCTGCTCTCCCCTCTTCCAGCCCCCACTGTGCAGCTGCCAAAAGGTTTGGGTGGAGGTGACCTTGCTCCCATGCCAGAGTCTAAACCAGTCCATGTGATCCCATCCTCTGTCCATGAAGATTTTCCAGGGAAGGATGCATCGGTTAGGACTGGCTTGCGAGAGTCCACTGTGAGCATCTCTTCTGAACTATGTTGTCAAGTTGGTAGCTTGCAATCGACTGTGGTGGGAGCATTTACACCACAGCAATTAGTGAAAGCTACAGATCAGAGCTCCACCAAACCCTGCCCCTGAGAGCTGGCTAAGCAGTATCCCACTGATCCACCAACTGGGATCCAGGAGCCAGGCAGCCCCAGCTGCAGCTGGTGGCCATTCTAGGACCCTCAGAGAGGCTGATGGTAGGATGAAGCTAGTGCCTTGGAAGACAGCAGAAAAATTGAAAGAGCATGCTTTTTAAAAATTTAATTAAAAAAAAATTTCTGGCTGTGCCTTGCAGCATGTGGAATCTTAGTTCCTTGGCCAGGGACTGAACTGATGCCCACTGCAGTGGAAGTACAGAGTCTTAACCGCTGGACTGCCAGGGAAGTGCTAGAAAGGGCGTGCTTTTAGCTCACCTGAGCACACGTTGCCTCTGGACTTCTGGGTTACATTTCCCCATTTTCTTGAGGGCATCCTAACTGATATTGCTTGGGGTGGGGTATTACCAGGGCAGGACCTTCAGCCCCCAGGCACTCCCTCTGGAGCAATGAGAGTTCGTATCTGTTAGAGAGCAGGATTCTGCAGCGTGTGAGTGCTGCTGGACGGTTCTCCCTTGTCCTCCTGCCTCCTGAAGGGACTTCTGTCCTGGCTGGGTCACCTTTGCTCTTGTCCTTCAAGATGAAGCTCATTCCCGCCACATCAGTTCCTGGACCCCTTGATGCAAAACTGAGAGGGTAGGAAAGAGACCCCAGGAGATGATGGGGGATGCCCTGGTGGATTTGGGAGATTTGGGGTGGTAGGGAGAGGAGAGGAAGAGACAGTGGGTAGGGCTGGGATATGGACAGCCCGTGAGAGAACAAGAGAGGAGATTTCATGAAGTGTCATTTTCTGAGGTTATCTTGATGACTTCAGGAATACGAGTCTGGCCCTGCACAGAGACTGGACTGGACTGAATGCTGTGTCTTGTCTGACCTTTGGCTCCACTCATGCCCCCTACTCGATCAGGGTTGGGTATCCGGGCAGAGGTAGGGTGGGATGAGTCTGGGTGGCATTTTGGCTTGCTCTCCTGGGATTTGTTTAGAAAAATGGTGATGGACCCAGGTATTTAGGGAGCAACGCTTTCACAGCTATGGAAACCAAAGTGTTTCTGGTTTGTTTGTTTTTTTTTCAGTCTGGGAAATCTCCCAACTCTATTCATGTACATTAGTCTCTTTTGTACTAAAGAATGTGGAACAGAGCAAAATGGAGTGACCTGGGGAAAAATGGAGGAAAAACCCAGTTTTAGGAGCATTTCTGGAAGGAGTGGAGAACCTGTTTTCAGTACAGCATCTCTGGGTGTACACCAGTCAGTGTGTGGACAAAGCTGAAGCCTTGTCCAATCAGTCTTCAGGCAGCTGGTTTCTGGTCTTAAAAAACAACAAAAAAACCAAACCCTTTGCAGCCTGGCTCCTTGCTTATTATGCTGCAGAATCAGCTTTCTCAGAGGTCATGGTCCCCCTCCTACTGCCCGATGTGGGGTCTTTGCTGGGATGTCCTCTTCTTAGCCCCTCAGCAGCGTCTGCAGCATCCTGCCCCCTGGAGACAAGGCTTCTCTTGGCCTCTGGACATTTGTTTCTCTTCTGAGGGTCTGGAACCTCACTTCCTCTCCTGGGAGTCCCCTCCATCTGCCCTTGGCTGTCTTCCACAGGTGCCTCTTCACCATTTCAGCTTCTCTATGGTTCCAGCTGTCCCTGCTCTCTGCAGAGGGGGCTGATACCCCTGGGGAGTTGTGAGTTCTCAACACAGAAACAGTCCCCTTGCTGCAAAGACAGATTGTGACTCACTGCAGGGCTGGTAGAGACTCAGCCACCTGGCAGAGCAGGGATCTCAAACTGCCAGAAAGGGCTGAGCAGGTACTTAGAGGGGTGACCTGGGCCCCGTGGGAGGCATGAGGGAGTGGAAGGGGCTGTGGTGAACTGGATGAGGGGGCCCGTGGAGGGGACAGGCACACCGCCTAGCTCTTGCTGGCTGTTGTCTTGTGGGAGTGAAGAGGCTCAGCATCCCCAGCAGGACCTTGCAGAGACAGTGATGAAGATAAACGAGAGGCAACACACAGTACCCAACAGAGCAGGCTGCCAACATACAGAACTACCTTCTCTGGGAAGCTTCCAGATTCTTATTCCACACTGATATCGCCCTCCTCTGAATGGCTGTAACAGCTGTTATGGCCTCACATGGTCCTGATCACATAGTCCTTGAGTGATGGGATGTACTGGTCAGCTAGTGCCACGTAACAAAACAAATCATCCTCAAACTCGCTGGCTTTGAACAATGACTTATTCTCATGACTTCTTGGATTGATTGACTTGGCCAATCCAGCTGGGCTGTGCTGCTCAGGCCCCACTTCTACCGCGGGGTCAGCTCTGTCAGCCCCACGTGCCTCTCATCTTTCTTGGGCTGGTGGGCCAGTCGGGTATGCATCTCTATGATAGGGGCACCAGAGGGTGAGCAGGACACATGAGGCCTCTCGGGACCTGGCCGACTGTCACTTCTGCCATTGGCAGGGACAACCTCAAAGCCAAGGAGCAGAAGAGTGTCCTCACCCACAACCAGGCCATAGCAAGGGTGTGGGTTGGTGCCAACGCTTCCAGTCTACAGGATGGAATGGGCACCTCCTGGTTTGGGTCAGCATCTCATCACAGTGACTGACTCTGTGGGGCACTAACCTTCCTGAGAGGCCCCAGGACCCTGCTGGGGGCCATCGCTGAGACAGGGGGACAAGCAACCCAAGCAAATGGTTAGATCTGGCTTTTCTGTGCAGAAGGTGGGGAGGGGAGGGAAGGACACACCTGGTGGTGTGGTGCATGCAGTAGGCGCCTACTCAATGTTCAATTAAGGAAGTTAAGTCTAAGTTCAAACGTCCTGTCTTCTGTCCAGGAGTGAAGGAAGTAGATTTTCCCTTGGGTGGAGGTGGGAAGGAGCCCAGAACAGGGGTCTGGGGGGCTTTGATGTCTCTTTCTAAGGACTTGCTGGTTCCCTGTTTGTCTGAAACAGAAGTGGAGCCTGGGCTCACTTTGGCCCTCATCTCAGCTGTGTCTGCTTGGTGGAAGCAAGGTCACGGGCAGAACTGAGCTACCAGGGAGGCTGGGAAATGCATTTCACCTTCAAGTCATCAGCGAGGAGCTCTAGGAGGGGTTGGAATGCTGGGACTTTTCTGGTTACCCGATTCTGTTGCTGTTTTCTTTTTTTCACTTTCTTTGGCTTGAACAACTTCGTTTTTATTTCTGCTCTCCCCCACCCCTTCTGCTCCCGATTTAGAAGTTTCACTGGGCTCCTGGATTCTACTAGTGGTTAACTTTCCATCCAAATAACCTTGTTTGAACCTGGAATTCCCTCTTGCCACATCCAAGCTCAGTATTAAAAATACCCTACTCACTAATGTTTTACTTGTTCGCTCTGCCCACACCCCCCAAAACTAAGTTTCTGGGACACTTCACTCCCGCTCTCTTGCTCTCTTTTCACTGCCACCACCTCCATGCCTGCATTTGGTCATTTAGAAATTTTAGTTCCAGTCTCAGGCTATTTGTTATTAAGATTTCTCTTATAGTTTGTTCCCTGGCTTTCAAAAAATCCTTCCTGAACAATTATATTCTATTTCTCAGGCACAGCACCATCCCTTGAAATGTGACAGTAACCAAGCTTTGTGCTCACTGCCTTTTTTTTTGCATTCTCTGTCTTCTACTCTTTCAAGACGTCTTTGATTTCCAACTTGTCAGAGTGCTTCCTGGTCTGTCTCCCTCCTCGGTGGTGAAGGAGGCTTTCTTTTCCTGGTCTGCCGCCTCCTCTCACCAGTTTGTGGATGGATCCCTCCCCTCTCACGTCCAGGGACCACAGGAGAAGCCTGCCTCTCTGTCTGTCGGGAACCTTTCAGTCTGGAAACCCCGAAGGCTTAGTCTTTATCTGCGGAGTTCAGACGTCTCGCTGGGCTGCGTCTAAGTGCCTGTTTTTTATTCATCCCTCCTGCCTGCAGCCCTTTCAAATCTCAAGATTCGTGTCTCTCTTCCACTTGACTATTTCTTCAGTTACCACATCTCCTTTTGTCATTTTTCTCCTTCTAGAAACCCTGGTACTCGCACTTTGGGATCTTGGCTCTGATGATTCTATTTGTACGTTTGTTTCCTTGCGTCTTGGCTCTGTACTGGGAGCGAGTCCTTCCATCTTCTAGAACACGGCTTCTGCTCTCACAGGCCCTTTCCTTTTTTCACTTCCTCTGTTAAACTTTAATTCTGGAAATTGCGTGTGTGCCTGTGTGTCTGTTTTGAGACCTTGACCGTCTCCTTTCTGTGTGCATCTCCCCGGTGGTTCTCATCCGTATCATTAGGGCTCCTTCTCTTGGCGCTGAGAGCGAAGGAAGCCCCCTCCAGCGGGGCTGTCCGCCCCAAGCAGCATGGGGTGTCTGGTCGGTAGACGAAGGGCTGGTGGGACCCTTCACAGAGCCGTGCTGTGGGAGGACACGGAATATTCTCGGGCCTCTACAGAAGGAGCAGAAAGCCAGAGGCAGAAGCTGCACAGATCCCGGGGTGGGCGTGACCCCTAACCCCCACTTCAGTCCTGGGCAGGGAGGTTAAGGCAGAAGGACCCTGAGTCTATGAGGAGTACTGGAAAGAGAGCTTTCCTGAGAGAGGAGGACTAAGGCCCTATCCGGGAGTGCCCTTTATGTGGGAGGAAGGGCCAAGTGGATATGTGATGACCAGAGAGGGACTGTGGCTAGGACAGTGCTTGGGGTGCCTAAATATGGCTTGTTTTCTTCAGCACACAAACTACAGTTCCCAGCATTCCCTGCAGCTGAGTGTGTCCTAGTGACCATGTGACCTGTTCTAACCAATGGAATGTGAGCAGGAGTCATGGGCGGAGTGATCTGGGAGCATAGCTTCAGGATCGCGGAACCACACCATGGAAGGCTCTTAGGTTTCTGAATCACTCTGCAGGGCAGAACTGCACGGGCGGAGGAGTACCCAGCCAGGAAGGCCCGTGGTAGACTTTGCATGAGCAAGAAACGGGCTTTGGCTGTGTTAGCTATAGGGATGTGGAGCATGCTTGTTGTAGCAGCTGCTGCTAAGTCACTTCAGTCGTGGCCGACTCTGTGCGACCCCATAGACGGCAGCCCACCAGGCTCCCCCGTCCCTGGGATTCTCCGAGCAAGAATACTGGAGTGGGTTGCCATTTCCTTCTCCATACATGAAAGTGAAAAGTGAAAGTGAAGCCGCTCAGTCGTGTCCGACTCCTAGCGACCCCATGGACTGCAGCCTACCAGGCTCCTCCGTCCTTGGGTTTTTCCAGGCAAGAGTTCTGGAGTGGGGTGCCATTGCCTTCTCCGATAGCCTGTGCTAACTCGGAAATCTTTTCTGGAAGTCTCTTGCTAGAGCTCATTGACCATAACTGGATCGCCCGCTCTCTCCTCTTGAGTTGTCTGGAGGTGGAGTTGATAGCTGAACAACATCAGGGGTTTGTGAGCAACGAAGAAGGCGGGAATTGATTTGGAATCGGTGATCGCCAGTGGCTGCTGCGTTAGTGAGGCTAAACAGCTTTTTATTTATGTATGGTCTAATTGCAGTTTTTGTCAATTGCCTCTTTGTGTTACTTTGACTCTTTTTCTATCAAGGTTTTCATCTTTTATATATCGATGTGTAAAGTTGTCTGATGTATCATGAATTGTAGTGCCCATCTACCATTATTCTTGTCCTCCTGACATCCGATTCCTCGTCCTCCCTTGGGAATATCCCCTACTTTCTGCAGTGAAAACTCTAAATGTCAGGAGCTCGACTTCCAGCCCCCACGTTGGAGCGAGGATGCAGGCCTGTGATTGAAACTCTGCCACTCAAATCTCTCCTCTCAGAAATGCAATTGTACTAGTGATGGGAGGGAGTGGAACTGTGCAGACTTAATTCTGCAAAGGATGGAAACAATGGCAGCTGACCTGTGGCCCTGCTGGTGCCCAGCATGGGGGGACAGCATGCGATTGTTCCCTGTCCAACTGTAGCCCAATTGCCATTCCTGTCTGGGAGGACAGTCCTCCTAGTGAGTCTATACAGGACTCAATATCCATCCCTTTTCTGCTTAAATCAGCGAAAGTCAGTTTCTGTTGCATAGAACAACAACAGAACCTAACCGTGATGTTAACCCTTTGTCCACAGCATTTGTTGCAAATCTTTTTTTCTGATTGTGGTGAATCTTGCAACCTTATACACACAGTAGCTTTTCCCAGGAAGACATTTTAGATTCTTATGCAAATAGGTCAACCATTTGCATAGTTGTTTCTGATTTTCTTTTTAAATAACATTGATTTATTTATTTGGCTGTGTGGGTATTTGTTGCAGCACACAGGCTCAGCAGTTGCCCTGCAGCACGTGGGATCTTAGTTACCTGACCAGGGATAGAATCTGTGTCCCCTGCATTGGAAGATGAATTCTTATCTGCTGGAGAATCAGGGAAGTTCTTGTTTCTGATTTTCAAGTCATGTTTAGAAAGGCATACTATAATCCAAGAGTATAAAACTGTTCACCTGTATGTTAATTTAAAAATTTCAACTTATTCTTTCATGTAAATATTTATATTTAAATATTTTATGTTTAAATATATACATACTTAAAGTCAAACACTATCACTGGACTTTGAAACCAATTATTTCTCGGCTTCATTTCTCTGATTCCTGCAACCTCCTCTCCTGAGGTGTTCAGCTTTTTAATAGATGTTTCCTCTTTTTTTAAATCACCTCATCTCAATGAAGTGGTTTTACTTTAATTCCTGGTTTTCAGTTTTAGATATATTGCTTTACTTGCTACCATGGAAAATGAGGTCCACTTGGAGAGAAAGAAAGACTTTCCAAGTCTATTATCTGTCACTGCCCAGACCTTTTCAAACCCATAGGCCCACTCCATTTTCTGTTGTTGTTGCAAATTGTATACTGAAGAAGCTAGTAGTTTGTCCTATGGTTTCCTGCAGTCTGGATTTTGCTGGTCGCATGTCACTGGTGTTGTTAAACACGTTCCTCTGTCCCCTGTGTTTCCTGTAATTTGGTGGTTGAATCTAGAGCGGGGACGGGGGTGGTTTTCTGTTAAAAGCCAGAGAGTAAATATTTTAGGCCTTGTGCGTCGCATGGGTTCTGTTGCAGTTCCTCAAACTTCTATTGTACCATGAAAGCAGTGTAGACAATACGTAAACAAACGAGCAGGGATGTGGCAAACTGGACTTGGGGCCCCAGCTCACAGACCCTTGATCTAAGGCTCGGTCAGGTCCAGGTTTGGTTCGGCACATCTTTGGTGCTACTGCATTAAGGAGGCAGTTCATGTCCCATTGTTTCCAACGTTTTCCCCCCTCTTTTTAAAAAATTGTGATAAAATACACATAACATAAAGCTTATCATTTTACCCATTTTAAGTGTACAGTTCGGTGGTTACTAGATACATTCACATTGTTGTGCAACCATTACTATCATCCATCCTACAAACCTTTTTATCTTGTAAAACGGGAACTGTGCCTATTAGACACTCACTCACCACGCCCCTCTTCCCCAGCCCCTGGCAACCATCACGATACTTTCTGTTTTTATGATTCAATTACTTTTCTTTTTTTCCAATTACTTTTCTTAAAAATCTTTTTTGAATCGTAGTTGATTTATAATGTTGTGTTAGTTTCAGGTGTAAAGCAAAGTAATTCAGTTATATCTATGTCTATATATATTTTTTCAGATTCTTTTCTATTATGGTTTCCATTATGGTTTCATATTAGGGCTTCCCTGATAGCTTAGTTGGTAAAGAATCTGCCTGCAATGCAGAAGACCCTGGTTTGATTCCTGGGTCAGAAAGATCCCCTGGAGAAGGAAAAGGCTACCCACTCCAGTATTCTAGCCTGGAGAATTCCAAGGACTGTACAGTCCATGGGGTTGTAAAGAGTCGGACACGACTGAGCGACTTTCACTTTTCATAAGATATGCTTCCCAGACGGCGCTAGTGGTAAAGAACATGCCTGCCAATGCAAGAGACCTAAGATATGCAGGTTGGATTCCTGGGTCGAGAAGATCTCCTGGAGGAGGGCATGGCAACCCATTCCATTATTCTTGCCAGGAGAACCCCATGAACAGAAGAGCCTGGCCGGCTACAGTCCATAGGGTGGCAAAGAGTTGGACATGACTGAGCGGCTCACACACACACACAAGATATTGAAAATAATTCTTGATGCTGTACAGTAAGTCCTTGTTGTCTATCTGTCCCGTTGCTTTTTAACTTGAAAAATACAAAATGAGGTCAAACTGAAAGTGGACTGTTCACCCATGATCCCACCACATTTTTGGGGAAGTGTGTAAACTGAGAAGTGAAAGCCGTCTTCTGCCCTTTCTGTACCACTCCCCACCCCCGGAGCCTCTACTAACAGCTGGGTAGTTTCCTCCAGACCCTTTGATGTACTTAGAAGAACATGTATCTTATAACTGCGGAGGCTGCCTCCTTTCTGCCGGCAGGGGTGTCTGGAGGGGAAGGTTGGAGGACCCGCCTTCCGGCTCCACTTCTGAGTGTCCCTTCGCTCACTGCTGAGGGGGTGGACCAGGGCCCCCCAGTCCACTGTGCAGCGGGGACAGCCTCTCCCTTTTCTGAATTTCCCTTTCCTCTTTTCGTGGAATAATGCAAACACAACTCACATGGATTTTAAGTTTCTCTTTCTTGGCCTGTTCAGGAAGTTTCCCCCAGGAGACAAGGGGTGGGGCAGAGGCTGCAGGTCGTGGCCCCGGGCGGGTCCATCCGCTCCCTTGTGTGGGCAGAGGTGGGCTGGGGCGGGGTTCCTGGCGCTCGGGTGGAAGCGCCTTGGTTCCTCCACTTACCCGTCCTCCGCCTTTCCATTCTCTCATCCAGGGTCGGCCAGGTGGCGCTAGTGGTAAAGAACCCGCCTGCCAATGCAGGAGACATAAGAGACACGGGTTCGATCCCTGGGTCGGGAAGATCCCCTGGAGAAGGAAATGGCAACCCACTCCAGTATTCTTGCCTGGAGAATCCTTATGGACAGAGGAGCCTGGCGGGCTACAGTCCATAGCTTCGGACACGACTGAGCACCCCTGGGACACTGTCTCCCAGCTCCCTTTAGCCACCTGCAGACGCCACCTCCCCTGCCGTCCACTAGGTGGCGCTCTCCTCTGCGTTCCTCCTGGCGGTGGGCGGAAGGGCAGAGCTCTGGTCCCTGTTGCTGCTGATTTGGGGGGGATGGGGGTGGAGGTGGAGGTGGGGTGAGCCCAGATGCAGGCAATGAGGGATGGGGAGTGGGGAGCTGGAATCAGATGCAGCTCACACACTAAGATAACGGGGTGTTATCGTCAGACTTTCTGGCTCCATTTAAGGTAACAGGCCAACAAGTCGCCCATTCTTGCAGAATTGGTCATGGATAACTGGCTTTGGGACTCCTAGATAAGCCCTGGCTGTCCAGCTTCTCAAAGAGGTCAGAGAGGCTGTGAGTGAAGTGGGAATTTGAGGGGCTTTTCTTCAGAACAGAACAGTGTGGCCAGTGGCGCCCCCACCCACCTTATCTCAAGGTGCTATGGAGAGGCACCCGCAGAGCCGCTTGGAGGGGATGGTCTGTGCCCGCTGTAGCTTGGGTGGGCAACTGACTTCCACCAGAGACCCTGAAATGGTGATGCCTACCTGGTGAGTCAGCCTGAGGCAGAAGAGAGGGCTGTCCTGGTAGATGCTGTGGTGTCCTGACCAGGCCTCCTCTCCTGGGCTGGTGCGCCCATCCCGTTCCCTGGAGAAGTGCCCTCAGCTGATGGAGCCACAATGCCTGGAAGGTTAGGGGATGGCCAGAGCAAATCGCTATAGAGTGTGAGAGGCTGTCCCCTCACCTCCAGATGAGGGTAAGTCTGTGGTACAGTTTGTGCATCAGGCCCACCAAGGCTGGCCTTCGCCTTCCCTCTTCCCCACCCTGTTTCCCTCACTCCCAGACAGGCTGGTCCTGACAAGCTCCCTCTAGGAAATTCCTGCTCCTGAAACCTGGTCTCTGGCTCTGCTTCCCGCTCCTGAAGGTAGGTAGTACCGGAGTGGCCCTCGGAGGCTGACTCCAAGGATGAGGTGCTGCGTTGGATGCCTTGCTGGCCTGTCGTGATGAGGCCCGTCACTGGGGGAGGGTGGTCCCCGCCACTCAGCTTGGCCACACTTCGGACAGGACTCAGGCAGACAGGGACGCGTTGGCTTGTGCAGTATCCCTGGTGCTTGGGAGACAGTGGGGCAGAGAGTAACTGTGTGGACTCTGGGGTGGGGAGCCTATTGCTGGGGACCACTCATGCTTGGAAGGAAATAGCCCAACAGTTCAGGCCACTGATCACCCATTTAAAGCAATATCAGGAGGATTCTTTGGCAGCATTTAAGGAAACCTCTTCTTCAGCCCGAGGGCAGCTGGGGAAAGACAGACGTGGGACTCAACTGTAACAGAATTTCAGGGAAGACTGAGTCCCCAGCCTCGGAAGTCTCTCCGGAGCGAGGGCCCCCAGGGAAAGTGGTGGTGTCCCTGAGGCTTGCGATGACGCTATCGGGGAGATACTCGAGAACTGCCGCAACCACAGTGCAGCTCTGAGGGAGCCAGAGCCCAAAAGTTGCCCTTTACAGGGATCCCTCCCTGGGAAGAGGATGCCAGGCCCTGCTGCCCCTGCTGTGTGTGGTCCCTGACCTTGAGCTGCCAGGGAAGGATGTGGCCTTGGCTCCAACACTGTGGCTGCGTGTGGAGGCTGTGAGTGTATTGCCTTGTAGTCGCTTCTCTCTCTCTCTTTTTATTTATTTATTTATTTTTCTCTCTCTCTTTTTCAATTATTTATTTGGCTCTACTGGGTCTTAGTTGCAGCATGCAGGCTCTTAGCTGTGGCATGTGGGATCTAGTTCCCTGGCCAGGGATGGAACCTGGGCCCCCTGTGTTGGGAGCATGGAGTCTTCGCTACTAGACCACCGGGAAAGTCCTGTGGCTTCTCTCTTGAAGAGAGAGCTGAGTGGCACATGTCCCAGGCTGCCACAATGGGTCACTGAGATTGTTGGAGGGCTGTTGAATATAGTGGCCAAATTGACATTGACCCCCACGGATTCAAGGGCCTTCCTATTCTAATAGAGGAAGAATGCATAGAGATCAGGTGATAAATAGAGGCCTGGCCTAAGTTCATCTCACAATGAGCCTATCATATCCAGAGACCCCCTGGGTGGTCATTTTCCCCATCTCCCTGAACTTGTGAATGAAATACAGTGCTTGGCAGTTGGCAGAACCTTCGTGTCGGTCCCTTGAGCTGCAGAGCTTGAGCAGCTGTATTAGGAAAGACCATGCAGCAGCCCCTGATCCTCCTTTCCCCGCCCCATCCTGGCTAAGATAGTAAATCCAAATCAACAGTGCTTTTCTGGAGGAATGACAGAGACTAAAGCCATCTTCAGAGACGTAAAGGATGCAGGAGTAGGGGTCTTTGTCACAATCCTCTTGAATTCACCACTGGCCCCTGCAGAAACCAGATGTGTCACGGCAGACCACAGTGGACGAGCAGAGACTCAGCCAAGGTGTGGTCCCCGGTGCAGCTTCTGTGAAGGACTGTGTCTTTGCCAGAGCTGGTTAATATCATCCTGGGTTATGCGATGCGGCTATTGATTCGGCCAACACATGCATCTTGGCTTTTCCCCAGGGCTGTATTCATTCTCCTGCTGTCTACACAATATAATCCCAAGGGACCGGCCTGTCTAGACAGCCCCTGTGGTCCATTTCAAAGGCACTGACCTGTCTGGACAGCCCCCGTGGTCCAGTCCAGCAGCAGCAGCAGCATGTTCATCAGACCCAAAGAGTGAGAAGTGGTAGGTGTACGGCCAGCCTTGGGAGAAAGTGTGTGCTCTGGAGGCTGGAGGCAGGTAAACCAAGACTCAGGACCCTGCCCATGGAGGAAGCGGCCTCCGTGCCGGGTCATCTCCCAAGCAAGAGTCAGCTTATTGCAGCCGGTACCTCCCACCGGTAGGAAGGAAGCAGGCCTGCTGGTGGGGCTCCGTGGGTCTGGGGACAGCATCGTTGTTCAGCACATACATGTTCAGCGCTGCTTTGGCGCGTTTTTAGGTGACACAGAAGGCTGTTGGTTCGGAGCTACAGTGAAATGTGCATCCGTGTGTGGGACGGGTGACCCCCCCAGACCCCACGGGACTAGGGGTGTCTGTGATAGCAAAGTCGCTCTATGGGAGGCTCCCCAGGAGCTGGAACAAGCCTGGCTGCCTCCAGCAGAGAAGGGCTCCTAGCGTGCCATCAGCCCTGTAGGAACTGAGCTTCTGACCAGGGGACATCCAGTGGCCAACTGGTCAGTGTTGAGACTGCTGAGACCAAGTGGCCTCAACTTGTCTCCACAGGCTGATGACTCAATCAGAAGACAAAGCCAGGCCTCTGAGATGGAAGTGGATTGGGCTTGCTAAGGTCTCAGGGTGCGTGAGCAGGTGGCCCAGTTTCCTGTGCCAGCTCCCATCTGGTGGGGGCCTCCCAGGGACCAGCTGAGAGGAGGGGTGGGGAGGTGGATTGGCGTATGGGTCAGCTTGGTATGCTGGTGTGAGCCAAGGGGGGCAGCCGCTGTGCTCAGGCTTGGCAGGGGTCCCCAGCTCCCAAGAGATGGAGTTTGAGGGGGTGGGTGCACTGGTCTAATCGCTGTGTTTTCCGCAGGGCCTTCCCTCTGGGGCCAGAGCAGGTCATGTTCAGCTGGAACCGAGACCCCTGCTCGGCCATTTTTCCTCCCCCCATCACCTTCCACCTTTCGCTATAGCATGCGCCCTACTAAGCCACCTGTCCTCCAATCCAATCTTAATGGGATCGGGGCTTTCTTCTGAGTAACAGAAAGACTTTGGAGTTGGATAGAGGTGGTGGTTGTGTGGCACTGTGAGTTACTAAATGCCACAGAAAGGATGCTTTAGAACTAATTTTTGTTATCGGAATTTCACCTTAGTCTACGGCCATACCACCCTAAATGTGCCCGATCTCATCTGATCTCGGAAGCTAACCAAGGTCGGGCCTGCTTAGTACTTGGATGGGAATTGGTGTATGGAAAGTAAGAACCCCCTCTCCCGTGCCACAGACACACACAGACACCCCCCCCACACACACACATATAGCCCCCAGCCCCACCGCCCATGAGCTTCCAGGGGGCCGAACCGCAGCCTTAAAAGACATGTTGTTGTTCGGTCACTCAGTTGTGTCTGACTCCTTGCAGCCACATGGACTGCAGCACGCCAGGCTTCCCTGTCCTTCACCAGCTCCCGGATGGTTGCTCAAACTCATGTCCATTGAGTCGGTGATGCCATCCAGCCATCTCATCCTCTGTCATCCCCTTCTCCTTCTGCCTTCAATCTTTCCCAGCATCAGGGTCTTTTCTAATGAGTCAGCTCTTCACATTAGGTGACCAAAGTATTGGAGCTTCAGCTTCGGTGGACTATTACCTGGTCTTGGGTGTGGCAATTGCTTCTCCAAGACTGTTCTAGGCTCTCAGTGGTAAAGAATCTGCCTGCCAGTGCAGGAGATGCCGGAGAGGCGAGTTCGATCCTTGGGTCAGGAAGATCCCCTGGAGAACGGAGTGGCAACCCGCTCCAGTATTCTTGCCTGGAAAATCCCGTGGACAGTGGGGTCGCAAAGAGTCAGATGTGACTGACCACGTATGTACTTTTCCACCATCAGGTTTATTGTTAGCTGTAGGTTTTTCATAGAAGCCGGGGGATGATACATCATCTAAGGTGCAGGGCTGCAGCCCAGGTCCTGTTCTTCCTCCGCACAGGCTACGTGGGGTATGGATTTCCTTCCTGAGATCCTCTGTGTCTCTGAAAGCCACCACTTCATTAACATAATGTTTACTTTCTTCCCTGTGAACACTCACCCCAGCTCAACGATTCATCTTTTTCTAACCTCCTGGGTTATTTACAAAGCTTTCCCTCTCTCATGGACAAGCATGGTGTCTAGAGAGGAGTCACCTCTTGGCCCTGGGGGGTGGGGGCGGGGGATGGGCCTGAGAGTGTTGGAAGGTGAGCGGGGCGCGTTTCAGGACGTGTCATCACCGCGCAGGCCGCAGGTGCCCCCTTCTCCCCGAGCCTCCCCTCCCCCCGCTCTCCATCTCCTGGGGGCCCCTCACCATCACACACCCCCACTTCATTGTCCCTAGTTTTTCTGTCACACTTACAACTTGGAATTGTTTTATGTCCATGCTCGTTTACTTACTTTTTTGTTTGTTTGCTTATTTATCGTCTGTTTCTTCCACTGGAAGTCGGCTGGCCCCAGTATTCACTGAGCAAATGGACAATTCTGTCTAGGTCAGTAAGTGTTATGTGCCTCTTACCTTAAAAATGGTGATAAAATATACACGGCATAAAATTTCCCATTTTAACCATTTTAAGTGTGCAGTTCAGTGGCACTGAGTGCATTCACACTGTTGTGTAACCGTCACCATCATCTATCCCCAGAAGGTCTTCATTGTCCCAAAGTGAAACTCTGCGCTCGTTAAACACGAAATCTCCATCCGCCTCTCCTGGGCCCCACACCCACCATCCTGCTGTCTGTGCCTGTGAACTTGACTACTCCAGGGACCTCATGTCAGTGGAGTCACACAAGCCTGTCTTCTTGTGATTGGCTCTTTCTCTCAGCATGTCTCTCGGGTTCGTCCATGTTGTAGCAAGTGTCAGAATTTCCTTTCGTTTTAAGGCCAAATAGTATTCCATTGTGTATGTAACCACACTTCTCCCCTTCCTTCTAATGATGGAGTGGTATAGTTTCATTTACTTAAAAATTCTGTATTGAGAGGCATTTAGGTTTCCTTTAAAATTTTTCTATTTACTAACAATTCAGAAAAACATGCCCTTTAGATATTTTTAATATACTCATGCTATTAATTTCTGTAGGATACATTTCTCAAAGTGGGATGGCTGGGTCACAGGGGATAAGCATTTTAATTGTTTGTAGGTATCACCAAATTGTTCTCCCAAGCCTGTCCTTCCCCCAACTAGAAGTTTCCATCTTCTAAGATTTTTGCCAATCTGGTAGATTAAATATGATTCTCTCATTGTTTTAATTTGCATTTGCTTATGCATTATTGAGGTAAAACATATTTTAATGCCTCTTGATCACTTCTGTTTTTTATTTTGTAGACTTCCTATTTCTATCCTTGGTTCATCGTTCCAATTTTGTCTTATCTTTATTCTTTCTAGACTATTCCTTTGTATTCCAGTCACGATCCTTTAGTGTGATTCAAATATCTTTTCTAATCAGTAGTTTGTTTTTCCACTTTGTTTATGGTGTCATTTATTGAACAGAAATGCTACATTCTAATGTCACATTTATCAATCTTTTCCTTTTTAATATGCTTTTTGCAACTTGCTTAAGAAGTTCTTCACCCATGAGGAAGTCGTAAAACAGGTTCTCTTATATATTCTTCTTAGGAATTTTTTAAAACTTTGCTTTTCATCTTTTAATCTTTGGGCCCCCTAAATACCTGGTTTACTTTTTTGGTGTTGTATTAAGTTTGGTTTCTTTAGGAGCCAACCTGAAAGATTTGAGTGCAAGCAATGGGAAGGGGAAGGCAGAAAGCCAAGGAAGGGCATGCTGGTGAACAAACACCTCCTGGGACCTTGGGGAGATGGTGGAGAACCTGTCTTGCAATTGTCCTGCTTGAGTGGTGAGGAAGTGTGGTATTTATCCTTTAACTCTAACTCACACTAACTCAGCCTGCCCTTCCAGCTTGCTGTTTTTGCAGACTGTGTGGAAGCCCCTGGGTCTCAGAGGTGTTTGCAGGTAGACACCTTTCTATATCTGCATCAAGAGTGTGAAGGGCAGGACACCTCTGTGGCCATGGCAGTGTAAAGCTGGAACCTATGTTTGTTTCATTTCAAGTGGACGACCAGTACAATTTATTAAATAGTCCATCCATTTTGTTATTGCTTTTATTATATCAAATTTCTGCATTCACTTTTTGGGTGTATTTGTATATCCCTGGGTTCTTATCCCATTGTTTTAATTATCATAGCTTTATAAATCTTGATACCTGGTAGGGGAAATCCTTCCCCTTACCTCTACTTCTCCTTCAAAATTGTTTTGGCTGTTCTTGATCTCTTACTATTCCATTTGCATGTTAGGATTAGTTGTCAAGTTCCCTGAAAAGGCCTATTCAGAATTTGATTGGAATTACATTCACTTTATAGATTAATTGTTATGTTATGTTATGTTATGAAATGTTATGCTGATGATGTTGTCTCTCTATCCATGAACATGTCACTTATCTTTATTTGCTCATGTTTCTTGTGTTCTGCAGTAATATTTTATAATTTCCCCCATAAAGGTCTCTCTTTAATTGCAATTCCTATTGGCTTTTGCTACTGTGAATGATGCCTTCTTATATTGCATTTTCTAATTGGTTATTGTTGGGCCTAGGATATTACTGGGCTTCTCTGGTGGATCAGATGGTAAAAAAAAAATCTGCCTGCATTGTGGAGACCTGGGTACGATCCCTGGGCTGGGAAGATCCCCTTGAGAAGGAAATGGATACTCACTCCAGTATTGTTGCCTGGAGAATTCCACGGGCAAAGATATTATTGATCCCTTATAAGATTGTATCTGGCAATCCTGCTGGAAATTAATTACTTCTCAAACTTTGTAGATGCTCTGGAGTCTCTATATAGACAATCATATGAAATCTACATATAATCTACAATGTTTTGGCTTTTTGTTTCCTATTATTACACTGTTTATTTCTTTTTCTTGTCTTAGTGAATTTGCTAGCATCTTCAGTACAATGTTGAAAGAGGACCGATTGGTGGCATTCTTGTTTTACTCCTGAATTTTGATGGTAATACTTTTAATATTTTCACATTCATATCATAATTATCAAATTATCAATATATATATATCATTATATAATATTCAAATTATCATAAGATAATTTGCTATGAGTTCTTAGTAGATGAAAGTGAAAGTTGCTCAGTTGTGTCCGACTCTTTGTGACCCCATGGATTGTAGTCCATGGAATTCTCCAGGCCAGAATACTGGAGTGGGTAGCCATTCCCTTCTACAGGGGGTCTTCCCAACTCAGGGATCAAACCCAGGTCTCCTGCACTGCAGGCAGATTCTTTACCAGCCAAGCCACCAGAGAAGCCCTTGATGTTTGTTGATAAAATAAATAATATCTGTCCTTCTTATGGAATATATGATCACTTGAGAAATAAGGCACAAAAGGAAAGCACCAAATTATTAATATCATCTTTATTATTGATGAGTGTGATGTAGAATGAAACTTACATATGGGTGCAAAGGTATTAGTAGGACTGAACCCTGGAGTGAGGCAGACTCAGTGGGTCTTTATGCTCAACTTACTCTGTGGTCAAGGAGAGTAGTGAACACTTTTTTCTTTTTTTTAAGTTTTATTTGTTTTTGGCTGTGCTGGGTCTTCGTTGCTGTGTGGGCTTTTCTCTAGTTGCAGCGACCAGGAGTTACTTTCCGGTAGTGGTGCAAGGGCTTCTCATTGCAGTAGCTTCTCTCGTTGCAGAGCCTGAGCTCTAGGGCACACGGGCTCAGGAGTTGAGGTACCAGGGTCTAGAGCGCAGGCTCAATAGTTGCGGTGCACCGGCTTAGTTGCTCCTCGGGTTGTGGGATCTTCCCGGACTAAGGATCAAACCCCTAGGGATCAAACCCAGGTTCCCTGCGCTTACCACGGAGCCGCCAGGGAAGCTCTGCGAACACACTCTCGACTGACGTGGGGAGATAGAGAGAGAGAAAGATAGACACAGAGGGAGACAGAGAGTGGAGAGAAGAGGGAAGAGGCAGATGCGCACATGCTTGGTGTCTGTGTCCACTTAGGAGACCCACTCCGGTCCTGCAGGAAGTACAGGTGAACCGAGAGGAGAGAGGCTGCCATGCTCCTCCTTCAGAAGCAGGGAAGAAGTAAGGGATAAACAGTCTCCCCTGACACTAACAGTCTCCGATATTTAAAAGCACCTATTTCATTAGGTTTTCTTTTATACTATTTTAATGTCATTCCTGCTAATTTCTTTGTTTTTTTACTTTAATATTTTTCTAGCTTCTTGAGTGCTTTTAATAATTGTTTTCAATCTTCATTGTTTCTTAAAAATATAATACACTTAAAAGTATAAACTTAAAACTAAGCATCGCTGCACTTTAACTGCATCCCACAAGCTTTGAAAAGCGTTACTTCTGTCGACATGTAGTTCTCAATATTTTGTCATTTATTTCTAGGTTCCTTTATAGTCTATAGTTAGTTAAGGCTAATTTATTATTTTGAAATGAGTGAGATTTTTAAAAGATTTTTAAATAGAGGCTCTCCAGTTTAACTGCCTTGTATTCAAAGATTATTATCTATAAGATACAGATTCTTTGACATTTCTTAAGACTTCCTCTGTGACCTTGTAAGTGGTCAATTTTTACATATATTTAGTGTGTGCTTAAAAAGAGTAAATACTATCTATTGGGTCTAAATATATAAAGTAGATCAAGCCTGTATATTATGTTGTTCAGACATTATAAAGTATTACATTTTTTATCTGGCTAATCTATTAGTTTTTGATAGATGAGTATCAAAGTCTTCCTCATGCCTGTGACTTTATAATTTCTTATTACAAATGAGTTAATTTTTGCTTTGTGAATGTTGAAGTTATACTGTTAAGTGCATGCATATTCATGATTTGGATGATAGTACACTTTGTCATTATGTTGTATATTTATTTATGTATGCCTAATAATGCTTTTGGAGAAGGCAATGGCAACCCGCTCCAGTACTCTTGCCTGGAAAATCCCATGGACAGAGGAGCTTGGTAGGCTACAGTCCATGGGGTCACAAAGAGTCGGACACGACTGAGCGACTTCACTTTCACTAATAATGCTTTCTGCCATAAATTCTTATTTTCTTATTGCCAGGCCAGCTTTCCTTGGTTAGTATTTATCTAGTGTGGCAGAGGTTTCTAGTTGCCATCCAGTATTAATTTTCCCATTCTTTTTTAGTAGCAGACCCAAATCATGTTTTAATGCACCTGGCTAAAGACCTTACTAAATAGCCTTTCTTGCAGTAGGGTGTGGCCCTTGAGATGTTGGCAGAACAGAAAGGCTACTTGAAGGCAATCAATCTGGCAGGGATGACACCCTTTTGTTCTGTTTCCCTTTCCCCTTTTAGCTACCTGGATTGCTGATTGGATGGCTGGAACTCTGGCAGCCGTCTTGGAATAGGCAATTGCCTTGAGGGTTGCACCAAGGACTGGAATAGTGGAACAGAAAGAAGGTTTAATGCTGGGTCCCTGTTGACAGTGGTACTCTTGTATTATTTCTGGATGGCCTTCATCTGCACCTTTTTATGTGAGAGAGAAATGTACTTTTACTGTGTTTAAGTCACTGCTGTTCTGACTTTTCATGTATAGCCAAAACTAATTTAGCATATGTCAGATATATATTTTGTGTATGTGCCTTCATTTTCAAGTTTTGTTGCTCTATTTTATTTATTTTTATTTTATTATTTATTTTCAATGTTGATTTATTTTAGGTGTATCAGCTCACATATTTTGGATATAAATGCTTTGCTTAGTCATACATACATTAAAAGTTGGAATAAAAATACAAATTGTGAATATTTTCTGAGTAATTTTATGAGTAGCTAGCATTGTGTCTGGGACATAGTAGATACTCACTAAATGTTTCTTGACTGATGAATGTGCTACAAAGGTTTTCTCCTATCTGCCACTTATCTTTTTACTATAGTTATGATGTCTTTTGCTGCATTGAAATTAAAATTGTAATGTAATCAAATATGTGAGCCTTTTCTTTTTTGACTTCTGGGTTTATGTGCTATGTTTAGAAAGAGCCCCTACCCACCCCAAACTTATAAATACACCTTCTTATGTTTCATGTAACTTATGTATGTGTGTGTGTATGTGTATGTACATGAATGTTGAATTAATTAGGAATTTTTGTGTGTATGGTGTGAAGTGGACATCCAACCTTATTTCTTTCCAAATGGATAATCACACCAAAATTTTCACTGAATAATAAATCCTGTTATCAGCTAATTGGAATTTTACTATAAATTAAACCAGCTGGCTAAACCAGCTGGAGTTGTTTGGAAGATTCAGTAAGCATATCACACAGATAAGTTCCCTGCTCAGCAACTCTTGGAGTGTGCTATAAAATTCACCCATGTGAGAAACAACTAACTTGGCTGCCAGCTTTCCTACCTGATTCCTGAGAGCCTGCACTTCGATGACTACCCTTTCGTGACCGTCTGCATGGGTCACAGCATCCTCTGTCTGTGTCCATTCCCAGAGATCCACCCATGTACCCCTTTCCCAGATGTCCCTGATACCAGTGATCTACTCTTGTTCTTTCCCTGCCTCCTTGGCTGTGGCATAATGAGAAATATATGTTTGTTCTTTGTTCCTAGTTCCTGACACTGTGCTGGGCTTATTCACTCAATCATGCTCGACTCTTTGCAACCCCATGGACTTGAGCCTATCAGGCTCCTCTGTCTATGGGGAATCTCCAGGCAGGAATACTGGAGTGGGTTGCCATTCCCTCCTCCAGGGGATCTTCCCAACCCAGGGATCGAACCCAGATCTCCCACATTGCAGGTGGATTCTTTACAGACTGAGCCACCATGGAGGCCGAGTTCCTGACACAGAGCCCTGAATCCCTTGGAGTTTCCTGGGTGATAAGAGCATCCTTTGTTCTAAACAGGGCAACTCTTGCTGGACCCCTAGGTCACTTCAGCATGGAGGCTGGTCACCAGGTGGACCAAACCCCAGTTAGAAAGTTGGAACTTTCCGGACTTCCCTGGTGGTCCGGTGGCTAAGAATTCAGGCTCCCAAAGCAGGGGGCCCAGGTTCGATCCCTAGCCAAGGAAGTAGATCCCATATGCCACAACTAAGAGTTCACATGCTGCAATTAAAAATCACACAAGCCGCAACCAAAGATTCCACAAGTCCACCACAAAGGTGCAAGATCCTGCATGCTGCAACGAAGACCTGGCATAGCTAGATAAAATAAATGAGTAAAAAGCTTTAAGTGGGAACTTTCACCCCCCACCCTCCATGACCTCTGGGAGGAGAGGGGCAGGAGCATGTGCGCATGCTCAGTCGTGTCCGACTCTTGGCGACCCTATAGACTGCAGCCCCCCAGGCTCCTCTGTCCATGGAGTTCTCCAGGCAAGAATTCTGGAGCGGGTTGCCATTTCCTCCTCTAAGGGACTTCCCTGACCCAGAGATCAAACCCTCATCGCTTGCGTCTCTTCCATCTCTTGTATTGGCAGGCAGAGTCTTTACCACGGAGCCACTTGGGAAGCCCTTAGAGAGGCAGGAGATTGAGTTAATAATTGATCATGTCCATATGGTGACGCCTCCATTAAAGTCCTCTAAGTGGCAGGGTCTGGGGAGCTTCCAGGTGGATAAGCTCAAGGTGCCAGGAGGGTGACTGCCTTGGAGAGGGCATGGAAGCTTGCGCGTGCATGCACACATGCACACACACGCGCGCACACACACCATCTCTTCCATTTGGCTCTCCCTGACTTTATGTCCTTTATCATAAAGTAGTAATGGTAAATAAAGTGACTTTCTGAGTTCTGTGGGTTGTTCTAGCAAATTGTCAGATCTAAGGAGGAACTTGTGGGAATCTTCAATTTATAACCAAACCATAACAAATGGAGGAGACATAAGAGACGAGTTCAACTCCTGGGTCAGGAAGATCCCCTGGAGAAGGAAACAGCAACCCACTCCAGTAACGAATCGGACACGACTGAAGCGACTTACGCATGCCATCAGAAATGGGGGTGAACTTGCAACCGGAGTCTGAGGGGACAGGCTTGTGGGATCTGATGCTAACTCCAGGTAGACAGTGTCAGGATTGAATAGAATGGCTGGACATCTGGTTGGCATCAGAGAATTGGCTGATGTCTTAGTTTGTGCTGAGGTAACAAAGGACCACAGACTGGGTGGCTTATAAACAATAGAACTCTATCTCTTGTCCCTCAGGAGTCTGAAGACCTGAGATCAAGGTGCTGGCCTGGGCTGGGTTCTGGTTAGAGCCCTCTTCCGGTTGCAGTCTGGAACCATTGTACCCTCTGATGGTCTCTTCTTACCAGGGCGAGACCCCACTCATGAGAACTCCTCCTCATGACTTAATGACCTCCCAAAGGCCCCACCTCCAAGTAGTAATACCATCACACTGGGATTAGGGTTTCAGCACATGAATATGGAGAGACATACTCAGTCCACTGCAGTGAGTGTAACAACCACCCCCTCCCCCACACACACATTTGGTGTCAGGAAGATAAAAATCTCTGACTAACTATCTGACTAACTATCTATCCAGGAAAATCACGAACTTCCGTCCAGGAGTCAGTGTAGATCTATACTTCTGGCCGTCTCTCCTTGCAGGCACAGTGGATGATCGTATTCTCCTCCAAAATATCCTTTTGCCCAGTGGGAAGACTTCCCTTCTCCACTATCCTTCAGGGCTTCTCTGATGGGGGCGTCACTGCTCTATCAGCCCATAAACCAGGCTCAGGGGTTTCCTTTCTCAGTCAACTGATGGGCAAAATGCCACTGTACGTTTTCAAACACCTCCAGTGGGAGTGGAGGGTATCCCATCCCTGCATGAGAACCACTAATAGGTTATTTCCTTAGCAGGATTGCACAGGTCACTTTGTCTATATGGTGCTGAGTACATAAAAGATGTTAACAAAATTGATTGATATCGATAGCAGTACAGAGCTCCCTTTGCACTATAGGGAATAAGCATGCACAGAGTGGGACAAATTCTCCATCTTTAGGTCTTGATCCACGCCCTCAGTTTCCTGAGTATCTACAAGTTGACTCATTATATCTTATATCAGGGAATTTAATGTCAGTGTCAAGAGGGGTCTGGTGCTAAAGAATCCACCTGCCAATGCAGGAGATGCAGGAGATGTGGGTTCGATACCTGGGTCAGGAAGATCACCTGCAGGAGGAAATGGCTATCCACTCCAGTATTCTTGCCTGGAAAATCCCATAAACAGAGGAGCCTGGAAGGCTACACTCCACGGTATCTCAAAGAGCTGGACATGACTTAGTGACTGAGCACCCATGCCCATCAGGAGAGGTGGCCCTTGAACCAGACTGGTCCTGGCATGATGGAAGGTAGAAATGAGTCTCCTTATATGTGAGTGGATTTCAGGCAATTTGGTGTCATGGCTGCAAGAACGAGCAGAATCTGGTGCTGTGCTGGTACCTCTTTTGTGCTCTTGGGCACCTGTGTCTTTTCTCTTGCCTTCATGTCTTTGTGTCTCATGCTTCCCATCGGAAACTGCCTGGAATAGCATCTGTTATGGATGAACTGTGTCCTGCCTCCAAAAGCTGTATTGGGTCCTAACCCCTAGGAAAGTGAAAGTCGCTCAGCTGTGTCCAACTCTTTGCGACCCCATGGACTATACACACAGTCCATGGAATTCTCCAGGCCAGAACACTGGAGTGGGTAGCCATTCCCTTCTCCAGGGGATCTTCCCAACCCAGTGATCGAACCCAGGTCTCCTGCATTGCAGGCAGATTCTTTACCAGCTGAGCCACCAGGGAATGTGACCTTATTTGGAAATAAGGTCTTTGCAGAGGTAGTCAAGTTAAGATGAAGTCATTATCCAATAGGACTGTGTCTTTATAAAAAGAGGAAATTTGGACACAGAGACAGACATAAAGGGAGAGCATCATATGGGGATGAAGGCAGAGATGGGAATGATGCATCTGTGAGTCAAGACATAGTAAAGAAAGCTAGTAAACCACCAGAAACTAGGGGAGAGGCATGAAACAGATTCTTCTTTACATCCCTCAGAAGATCCAACCCTGCCAACACCTTGATTTTGACTTCCAGCCCCCAGAACTATGAGATGATATAATTCTGTTATTTCAAGCTCCCCAGTTGATGGCATTTGTTATGACAACCCTAATAAACTATCACCGTGCCTATCACCACTCTAATTCTCCATAAGTCCTTTCCTGGGACCCATCTTTCACCCTGAAATCTCCTGCCTGGTTCCTTCGGAATGACACTACATCCCATGTTTGGAATTTTCCTTTCAGTGGTGGACAACAAGCCAAGCTCACACCAAGATGGCAACCATTTTTGGGTCAAGCTTGAATGTGGGCCAGAGGATGCTAGGGACCTTGCCTATGGCTCCCCGGACTGGTCCATGCTCCTGCTGGCTACTTCTGGCCCTTACTTTGCCTCCTTTGTGATCCCTAGGTGAGTGCAGGTGGTCAAGCTAAGGACTGATGGTCAATAGCAAATGGTTGGGCACAGGGCACTAAACATTCTTCTTCTGTCTTATTCTAAGTGTCGACTCTCAGAACCATGTTCCAACTTCAGGCACGTGTCACCAAAGGTGCTGGGTCTTGTTAAGATTAGAGAGCGTAGGATTACTGAGGAATATATATATATATGTTTTAAATCAAGGTCTAAAGATTTCCCTGGATCACATATTCATGTAAGTCATATGAAAATAATATTCATTTTTTGAGAAAATGTAAAGGTTTTATTTAATATATTAATTAAAAAATAGCTAAGTTGAGGAATAAATCATGTTTTTCCTGAGCTAAGAGGACCAAGAGGAAATGGAGAGAGGTTGAAGCCTTCCAAATTCTGATACACCCCCATTAGTTCCGTTGCTCAGTCATTCTGACTGTTTGTGACCCCATGGACTGCAGCATGCCAGGCTTCCCTGTCCATCACCAACTCCCAGAGTTTGTTCAAACACATGTCCACCGAGTCAGTGATGCCACATATAATATATACCCCCATAGTTACACTCTAAAACTTAGTTCAAAAGAAGACTTGTTGGGAGAGAGGTGGGAATGGAAGGGTTGCTTTTCTCACCCAGATGTATGACCTTTATTGTATTGTCATGATTTTACTAAAAATACACGCTTATTGTAAAAATATCAAACATTACAGAAAAATATAAAGAACAAAGTAAAAATCGTGTGAAATCCTACCACCTTGGTGTTACCACCATTGACGTCTTGTAGAGTACCATGTCATACATTTTTCTGTGCCTCATTCTCATATTTTGCATATGGTGGATCATATTAAGGATGTTGTTTTTTATTGTTGACCCTCTTTGTTTTTTGGACTTCCCTGGTGGCTCAGATGGTAAAGCATCTGCATACAATGTGGGAGACCCGGGTTCGATCCCTGGGTGGGGAAGATCCTCTGGAGAAGGAAATGGCAACCCACTCCAGTACTCTTGCCTGGAAAATCCCATGGGAGGAGCCTGGTAGACTACAGTCCATGGGGTCACAAAGAGTCGGACACGACTGAGAGACTTCACTTCCTCTTTGTTTTAATTTTTTCATCGTGTTCCCCCCATACTCCCTTCTTCTCCCATCCCAGGTACTCAATAGTAAAACTTTCCTTCCATATTCATTATCATGCATAGAGTCACTATGTATAGACCATAGAGAGGTTTTTGACAGAATCAGTGATTAACATCTTCATATTGGAATCACATCATACGTTCTTCTCTGCATTCTGCTCGCCTCACTTCATGCATCACAGAAATCCTCCAAGCCATCTGTATATGTTGCTTGCTTTTTCATTGTTGCACAGAAACCCATGATGAGGTTCTACTCCCCTTCATTCACCCTGTGAGCTGGACTTTCAGCATGTCTGGGTATTTTCACTGCCCATACTTCCTTCCACATATCCTTGCATGGTGCTGCCTTGATTTCCAGGGGATAGATTTCTCTTGCACAAAAGGGGATGTCTATTAAAGTTTTAATATATCCTGCTGAATTACTTTCCAAAAAGATTATATCACTTTACAACCCCCACCAGCAGTTTGTAAAAGGATCCTTTGCCCCATACCTACCCCAGGTCTACATGGAATCCTCTTAATTTTCATCAAAACCACTTGTGTTATTACATGTGCAAATCATGCATATAATCTTGAGACTTACTTTCTGAACTCTAGGTGCTACTTATATATTTGTTTTAAAATACTGGTTACTACATTTTTTAAGAAACAAAAACAATGCTTGTTCAATGCAAAAAAATTGAAGAACATAGAAAAGCTTAAGAAGAATTCCCTGGCGGTCCAGTGGTTAGAACTCCATGCTTCTACTGCAGGGGGCATGGGTTCAATTCCTGGTTGGGGAGCTAAGATCCTGCATGCCATGTGGTGCAGCCACACACAAAAAAAAGTTTAAGAAAAGTACATCCCTAAATCATAATCACCTGTCCATTGCTAGCATTTTGATGTATTTTCTATTTTTTCTTTATATATATATATTCAGGTAGACACAGGTAGAGTCTTACAAAAGTAATTAGTTTTTGCATATGGTTCTGTTGCCAGGTAGTTTTTTCCTGATAGTAATCTATTATCACCATCTTTAAAAGCTGATAATTTTTCTCCTAGTGCTTTTTTTTTTCATTTAACTGTGTGGTTTTTAACAGATGCAAATTATCCTGTCATATGATTTTTTCCCCTCATTTTCTGCTGGAATTTTTTTTCCTACCATAAACAATTCTGGGATGAACATCTTTTTTCCATTATGTCAGTTCATTTGTTTGCTTCTCTCCAAGAGGTGGAATTATTGAGCCTAAGGCAATGCATATTTTCAGGGTTTTTGAACCAATCAGCCTCTGAAAGACCCACACTGGCTTTGCAAGTTCATTTCAAGCCAGAGGCAGATGCTTTGGGAGTGTCTGACCCCAGCTTTTCCTGGCCCCAGCCTCGGACGTGGCGTCCATGGGCACATACCCTCCAGTTTTCTGGGTGTTCAGTGCTTTGGGACTTACCAAGGGGTTTTGTGTCCGTGGCCTCAACACTGACCTTGTGAGGTGGAGAGGGCAGAAACCCATCCCTATGGCAGATCAGAAACCTAAGGTCAAATGACCCAGGCAGTGAGTGTATTACTCAGCTCAGGCTGCCGTAACAAAGTACCACAGACTAGATGGCTTAAACAACAGACATTTACTTTCTCACGGTTCTGGAGGCTAGCAGTGCAAGATCAAGCTGTCGGCAAGGCGGGTTTCTCTCTTGGCTTGTACATGACCATCTTCTAGCTGAGTCCTCACATGGTCTTCTGTGAGTGGGCATCTCTGGGGTCCAAATTTTCTTCTTATAAGGACATTAGGTACATTGGACTAGGGCCTACCCCAGGGGCCTCATTTTACCTTAATCAGCTCTTTAAAGGTCCCGTCTTCAGATACAGTCACATTCTGAGGTACTGGGGGTTAGGGCTTGGACATAAAAATTCAGGGGTGGGTCACAATTCAGCCCACAGAAGCGAGTGAACTGTCCCTCTCTCCAGAGTGCCAGGCCTCTGGCAGGGGCTGGAGGACTGAGTGTAGGCGCAGTGATCCATGCAGCCCTCACCAGGAACACTCTAGGTGCTGGGGGTCACAAACACAGGCTGTGTGTCTGTTAAACTGGCTTGGGAGATGTGACAGATGTCAGCAGGGGATTCTCTCCCCCAGAGTCCCGCTCCGGGAGCAATTCTCCCCGGGTCAGTTTACCAGCCTTGATGCAAGGAATCTTCCAGTTCATAGATTCTGACCAGTTTTCCAGAGTGATTCCCATAAGTGGACTCTTGAGGTCCTTTGACTGCAAATTTTCATTCATTAGCTTTAGGAGGAAGCAACACAGGGGACAAAGCCTTGAATTTTAGATAAGAGCCTGGAGGTTTTGGAGAGTTTGGCTTCCTAAGCAGTAGCTGAATGAGCCGTAACTACGAAATGGGGATGTCCCTGTTGTCTGGGCCACAAATGAAAGGCATTATGAACGTTCATAATAAAAACAAAATGAAGCAAGAAAGAAGTAGACACAGCATCTGCACCATTGATATCTGTAAAGGAGAGTCAGTACAGATTGAAACAGAAAAAGGTGAACATGTTAGTCGCTCAGTCATGTCCAGCTCTTTGCTACCCCATGGACTGTAGCCCACCAGGCTCCTCTGTCCATGTGATGCTTCAGGCAACAGTACTGGGGTGGGTTAGCCATTTCCTTCTCCAGGGGATCTTCCCAAACCAGGGATCAAACTCAGATCTCCTGCATTGCAGGCAGATTCTTTACCATCTGAGCCACCAGGGAACTGTGAAATTCAAATCCACTTTCGTTTGCTCTGGGCTCTAATCATTTCATTGAAAGACTTCTGACTTAGAATCTGTGCACAAGGCTGACTCTGTGGACCCTAATGAGCGAGGCTGCCGGCAAGGCTTCCTTGTTGTGGGTGTTAGTCATCCAGCTGTTGCTAGTGTAAGTGAGCTGCCTTAAATGTTTCTCAGGGAAATCTGAGCCCAAATGGGTATTTGGAAGGGTCTCCCAGTGGGCTGATTGCCTCGGGCCAACTAGATATGGAGTTAAAAATGCACAGAAAACCAGCACAAATGAATGGGAAAAGAAGCCAGCGGCACACTGACCACTGAAATACAAAAGAGCGTGGTGTGAGGTGGGCATTTCCCGGGAGTTACAGCAGCTCTGTGGCTGGCGAGGTTTTAATTAGAATCAAGGGCTCTGTTTAAGCATCTTAGATTATACCAATCGATGAACCAAATCCAAATGTGGACAGTATCCCTCAACACAGGCTGATAAGGAGAGCCTGTGAGATTCTGGGTTGGATAGCAAAGGAACATTGCAGAACTGGGCTTTGCGCTCGGCAGGCCTGCTTCAGACTTTTGAGAACTTGGAGTTCTCCTACGTTGAGCTTGGAGTTCTTCTACGAGTAGGCCCAGCAAGGCCTTGGAGACTTCAAAGATGAAACATGAGGCTGTAGTTGACTGTTTTGCTGATTGAGTCAGCCGGTAGGCATCAGAAAGCATCTTTATTTTTGCCCATCACTGCCTAGCTCCAATTTCTTTAACATGTGTATTAGCACGTGTGTGCACGCTCAGTCATGTCTGACCCTTTGCCACCCCAGGGACTGTAGCTCGCCAGGCTCCTCTGTCCATGAAATTCTCCAGGCAAGAATACTGGAATGGGTTGCTGTTTCCTTCTTCAGTGGATCTTCCCGACCCAGGGATGGAACCCACGTCTCTTGTGTCTTCTGCATCGGCAGGCGGATTCTATACCACTGAGCCACTGGGAAGACTGTTAGTTTCCTGGTTGTTCTTGTTAAATCACTAATTCATGTCCGACTCTTTGTGACCCATGGACTGCAGTGCGCCAGGCTTCCCTGTCCTTCGTTATCTAGCAGAGTTTGCTCAAACTCACGTCCATTGAGTCGGTGATGCCATCCAACCATCTCATTCTCTGTCACCCCTTTCTCCTCCTGGCCTTAATCTTTCCCAGAACCAGGGTCTTTTCCAATGAGTCAGTTCTTTGCATCAGGTGGCCAAAGTACTGGAGTTTCAGCTTCAGCATCAGTCTTTCCAATGAGTTTGCAGGGTTGATTTCCATTAGGATTGACTGATTTGATCTCCTTGCTGTCCAAGGGACTCTCAAGAGTCTTCTCCAACACCACACATTGTTCGAAGGCATCAATTCTTCGGGGTTTAGCCTTCTTTATGGTCTGGCAACCACTCCCAACAACCCCACTCTCCCCACAGCCACACCTCCTTCAGGTTCAGATTCTGACATAGTTAACAAGCCCGTCCTACCCAGGAGTGGGAAAGGGAGGCGGGGAAGGAGTGTTTACCAGACCAAGGACTTATCTCCTGCTGGAGACCTGTGTCCTGCCCCTTCCCCCGCCCCTGGGGAATGGACTGGGAAGCTGGTCAGGGCAGCAAGGACCACCAAGGTAGTAAGAATTGGGCAGGAGAAGGGCCTGGGGGACTAAGGCTTTGAGGCGGGACCCCTGCACTTACAAGGGCCCAGACTTGGTCTAATGCTCTTTGAAATTCTTAATAATTTGGAACTGGGGCCCTGTATTTTCATTTTGCCTGGATCCCACAGATTATGTAGCTGATCCTGCTTTGAGGAATTCGCTGAGGTTGGTGTCAGGGGTTGTGTAGAAGTAGCTCTGGGCAAGGGGGGCTTGGGTGCATAGGGGATGGGGTTTAGCTCGTATATTCTCTGCTCTGGATCAGAAAACCATGCCCTCCACATGATTGGGACCAACCTCCCTGGTGTCTAGAACACGGATGAGCACAGGCCCCAGTGGTGGACTTTGATCTCTTTTTTTTGCTTTTCTCATTAGAGAGAAAAATCAAAGAGTGAAGCCCGAGGAGTGAAGATCACCTAAGATCCTCAGGCTGTGTGTGGTGGGGAGGGGGAGGTTTCCCCACCACCCCTCCTGAGTTCTCTTGAGCTGGTCCAATAATTAACAGAAGACAGAGCAACAGGAGGGAAAAGAAAAAATAATTCTTACTTAAGAAGGTCTCATAGAAATGGGACCCCTGAAGTGACCAACGCAGACTGTTTATATATCATTTTATTTATTTAAAACATTATCTAATTTATTTGTTTGGCTGTGCTGGGTCTTATTTGCAGCATGAGGGGTCTTCAATCTTTATTGTGGCTTGTACAATCTTCCAGTTTCAGCATGTGGGATCTAGTACCCTGAACAGGGATCGAACCTGGGTCCTTGCATTGGGAGCACAGAGTCTTGGCCACTGGGCCACCAGGGAAGTCCCTATATATCATTTTTATACAAACAGTTACTTGTAAAGATTTAACACAACCAAAGAACTTGTGCTTGGGGTAGTAGGATAATGAAGTAACAATGTCTGTCTACATAGCTTTCTTAGCTTGACTTCCCTAACTCTGGTGATAAGAAGGCTTTCTATCTTGGCATAGGGAGGGTACCTTCACATGGGAGATTTATTTCTCACTTTTAGGGGGAAAGGAGCTGGGGAGGGTCAAAGTGGTTTTTTTATATCATTTTTCCCCACTGGCTATTTCTCAAGTAACTTTAATTCAAAATAATCAATAAGCCATTGTGGCATGTCTGGGGGCAGCCTGCTCTAAGCCCCATGAAGACAAAAGGAAAATCAAGCCCTTGGTGTTCCAACATGGATTTGCCAAGGTTGATGTGAGCCTGCGGCAGGCCTGCTCCTAAGTGAGCTCTGTGAGAAGCCTGTACTGGGGGTCCCAGCCCAGGAACAACCCGTCCTCCCACCCCATAGCAAAACTACAAAATGCTCAGTGTTCCAAACGGGTGACAGCTGATGGTCCCCCACCCCCACCAAGTGCAGACACAGCTGAGCCTCATTACTCATGGATTCAATATTTGCAAATCTGCCTACTTGCAAAGATTGATTTGTGGCCTCTATTTACAGTGGAGCTTCCCAGGTGGCACTAGTGGTAAAGAATCTGCCTGCCAATTCAGGAGACATAAGAGATGCGGGTTCAATCCCTGGGTCAGGAAGATCCCCTGGATGAGAGCGTGGCAACCCACTCCAGTACTCTTGCTGGAGAATCCCATGGACAGAGCAGCCTGGTGGGCCCCACTCCACCAGGCACAGCTAAAGGGGCTGAGCAGCAGCAGCATATTTAAAACGGATAACCACCAAGGGCCTCCTGATGGCACAGGGGACTCTGCTCAATGCCCTGTGGCAGCCTGGATGGGAGGGGGGTTTGGGGGAGAACGGATACATGTGCATGTATGGCTCAGTCCCTTTATTGTTCATCTGAAACTATCAAAACATTGTTAATTGGGTGTGTGTGTGTGTGTGTGTGTGTCTGTGTGCTCAGTTGCTCAGTTGTGTCCAATTCTTTGTGACTCCATGGACTGTAGCCTTCCAGGCTCCTATGTTCATGGGAATTCCCAGTAAGAATCCTGGAGTGGGTAGCCATTTCCTTCACCAGGGGATTTTCCTGACCCAGGGATCGAACCTGCATCTCCCGCATTGGCAGGCAGATTCTCTATCCCTGAGCCAGCAGGGAAGACCCATTCATTGGCTATACCCCAATACAAAATAAACAGTTAAAAAAATAAAATGTAAAACAATAGATTTTTTTTTTTGTAGCCCCAAATCAGTATTTGCTGTGCTTTCAAGGTCATGCAAAAACCAGTGTGAACTTCTGAGGTGCCTGAAGTTCAAGTTCCCAGCTGAGGCCCAACAGGGTGACTTCTGCCTTCTGGCTTCATTCCTCACACTGTAAACAGGTATCCTTTTCAAAGTCTACTTTGTGCTTTTTCTCAGCGATGTTATCATTTAAAATGACTCCCGAGGTAACACTGAAAGGCTGTCTGCTGTTTCCATGCACGAAAAGACTGGGATGTGACTTGGGGAGAAAACATTTGTGTCAGGGAAGCTTCAAGCGTATGCTTTGGGCTGTGAGCTCAATATTGAGCCAGCAATATATATTAAATAAGGTGTTTTCAAACAAAAACAGGCATAAAATAAGGTTATGTTAGTGGTGTGTTGACAAAATGTAGGGACCAGAGGCTGGCAGGAGATCCTACCCTTGTATTTCCTATGGGCAATGGCTGATTTTTTTTAATCTTTTTAAAAATTTTGATTATTTATTTTTGGCTGTGCTGGGTCTTTGCTGCCACAGGCAGGCTTACTCTAGTTGCGGTGAGCGGATCTTCTCTTGTTGCAGAGCATGGGCTCTAGAGCGTACCAGCTTCAGTAGTTGTGATTCACAGACTTAGTTGCCCCGCAGCAGGTGGGATCTTCCTGGACTGGGGGTCGAACCGCTGTCCCCTGCATTGGCAGGTGGATTCTTAACCACTGGACCACCAGGGAAGCCCAATGTTTAGGTTTTGATAACTCAGTTCTTGTGCTGATTTTATAGAACAAATGTGTCTGACTCTTTGTGACCCTGTGGACTATGGCCCACCAGGCTCCTCTGTCATGGGATTCTCCAGGCAAGAACACTGGAGTGGGTTGCCACGGCCTCCTTCAGGGGATCTCCCCGACCCAGGGATCGAACCTGTGTCTCTTCATGTCGCCTGCATTGGCAGGTGTGTCCTTTACCGCTAGCGCCACCTGGGAAGCCCTTTATAGAACGCAACTGCCTTGAGAAACAAGTCAACTGTAATCTGAAACTCCTAAGAAGTTTAGGCATGTGTTTCTTTGTCTTGTGGAAAATAGATATAAGCTCCACTTTGTAGATGAGGCCACAGGCTCAGAGAGATTGAGCAGCCCACCCGGGACACACAGCTGGTTGGTTGTAGGTGGGGCTGAGGCTTGATCCCAGGTCTTTCCGATTCTAAAGTCGGCGCGACCCTTTTCAAATGTTCCCACAGACGCATCCTCAACACAGGAGTAACGCACATCCCTGAGAACACAGAGGAGCCGAAAACAGCCCTCCCAAGTGTAAAATTACTTGACAGACTCGTGTTTTACCTGGAAAATTCTTAGGCATTGTTCACGCTACTCCAGAAAGTCTCTGTTTTGTTTTATATAACAATGTAAAATGACAACTCGACTGGTTTCACCCCAGCGAACTAGATACACTCACTCGGGTGTCGCACGCTTTCCTCCAGGGCAGGGACTTGACAAGTCCTGTCACCTCTGGATCCCCCGGGTCCAGAGAGCAGAGGATAACTGAACAGAGAATGACTCACTGCCGGATGCCAAGGTGGGCCGGGGGGCGGGGTGGTGGAGGGGGCAGCAGTGTGGCAAACTCACTTCTTCCGTGGCCGCCAGCTCAGGCAAAGCCCAGCTTTGGCCCCTTTCCTAGAATCCCGGAGTCTCTGTCTCCCGGACGCGCGAGCGCCTCTGCCGCGATTCACCACTTGGGGGCGCCCCACGCAAGCCGGATCCACGTTCCCGCTGGATTTGTTTTCACGGAGGTCTGCACTCTCCTCTGTGGTCCACCATGGTTGCCATGGATACTCGTGGCCACCCGCCAGAGCAGGGTCTCAGGGCTGACGGGCTTTGCAGCTTTTAGGCCTTTAGGAGACTTTCGTTAATAAACTGCCCCGGAAGGAACCACTGGATATGAAGGCGGAAGAATGGACGAGCTCTTTCCTGGCTCAACCTCCGTGAGATGGCCCGACAGCCTCCCGGTGTCCCCTGAGGTTGGCCACACTTATTTGGAGTTTCTTGGACGCGCCTCAGGGTACTTCCCAAACTCGAGGGGCCAAATCCCTCTTCGCAGTGACTCAGAGAGAGCTTGCGGCCCTACAGGCTTTAGGATCAAGGAGAAGTCTCCTCTGCCCTCCTCCTTTCCTGGTACCTCAACTTGGCCAGTTGATCTGGGGTCTTACTTCACCCTCACACTGACCAGTATTGACCACTGGGACATCTGATATATACAGCCAGAGAGCAGTGTATTTTCAAAAATGATGGTTATATTTCTGCTTAATGACCAAGGCACTTGATGGGTGTTCCATTCTTTGATCATCTCCTGGAAGCTACACACATGCGCGCATACGCACTCACTGCGCACACGTGCACACACACACACCTGCCCACATTCACGATCATGCACACAACCTTACACATTCATGAAATCCAGGACCTCAGCTCCTGTGATTCCTCTGGTCTGTTCTGCGTTCTATAACCATCTATTTACACAGCTGTGTAGTAACCTGTGTAAACTTAGTAATTTGTGGCTCTGAGGGAATCCTGCAAGGGATCTTGTTGAAAAATACACTTTCAGGATTCTGAGTGACTCAGGTCATCAAGTCCAGGATTCAGCAAAAACCTGAGTCCTGCTGAATCCAATCCTCTGGGAGCCTTCCTGGAGAGGGACCATCAGTGCCCTCTGGCAGGCCCTCGCCACCACCATCCGCGTGATCTGACTTGCTTGGGCCACCCTGCACCCTTGTGTGTCCCTATCCACCCTCTCCTGCATCCACCCTCCACCCTGCAGCCACAGCCAGTTTTAAGGAACTACCTTAAGATCACATCACATCACCTTGTTCAGTGGCTTCTCCGTGCCCCAAGGATGGAGGTAAATGTCCTCAAGTCCTGCATCCAGTGGCCTGCCCACTTCTCCCTCTAGCAATAGCATGTCACCTTTGTTAGTTTCCTTCTTGGCTTCTTTCTTTCTTTCTTTTGCCCATGTCGCATGACTTGCATGATCTTAGTTCCCTGATCAGGGATCAAACCCAGGCCCCTGGCTGTGAAAGCCCAGAATCCTAACCACTGGACTGCCAGGGAATTCCTCTTCTTCCTTGGTTACTTTTCAGTATTTTTGTTTCTTTCCTAATTTATCACAATGCATATAAGATATTAATTCTTTTACTCATCTTCCTACTTTAATAGTACAAGCATTTAAAGTAATAAACTTCCTTCTGGGTATCTTTTTTTGAGGATTCATAGAGATTTTGAGATGGAATGTCTTTTTCTTTGTTTTCAAGACAGTATGTCACTGGTGTTTTATTTCTTCTTTGAGCTAAGTATAAGCTAGGAACATGTCTCAACTTCAAAGTCATGAGTTTTTTGAGTCATTTCTGTATCAACTTTTCATAATCATTTTGGATCATATTTAGAAGATGTGGTCTTAAATCTCTACTTTTAAAATAGTCTCAACTTGTCCTATGGACATGTCCTGTCACAGCACTCAGGTGATACAAACTTCAGGATTTATCTTTCTCTCTCTAAAAAACAAAAAGATTTACGTATTTATTTTTGGCTGTGTGGGCTTTCTCTAGGTGTGGCGAGTGGGAGCCACTCCTCACTGTGGTCTGTGCTTCTCATTGTGTGGCTTCTTTCGTTGCGGGGCCCAGGCTCTAGGGCTTCAGTAGTTGTGGCTCAGAGGCCCATTTGCTCCTTGGCACGTGGGATCTTCCTGGACCAGGGATTGAACCATGTCCCCTGCACTGGCAGGCTGATTCTGAACCACTAAACCACCAGGGAAGTCCTACCTTTCTCTTAAAGTGTTAGTCACTCAGTCGTGCCCGACTCTTTGCGGCCCCGTGGACGGTAGCCTGCCAGGATCCTCTGTCCCTGGGATTCTTCAGGCAAGGATATTGGAGTAGGTAGCCCTTCCCCTCCCCCCCGGGGGGTCTTCCTGACTCAGAGATCAAACCAGGGTCTCCTGCATTGCAGGCAGGTTATTTACCATCTGAGACACCATCAAAGCTCATATTTTCCTTAAATGAAGAGTTTTATTGTATTTATCATATTTATTAAAGTTTTCTGCTACACTTGCATATATGTGTATTTAAGTGTATGTATATATATTGATTACTATACAGGTATGTATATGTATATATACATATATATCTCTCAAGTTCTATCATTTCTAATAGTTTTTGTTTGTATTTAGCTGCTATGCTGTTTTCCGGACCCAGGTTTACAACTATTTCATTTTCTTCATAAATGGTAACTTTTATTATTACATAGCAGCCTTTTTTTTTCTAGTTAGTGCTTTGTTTTTTTTAATTAAAAAAAATTTTCATTTTGGCCGCACTGAGTCTTTTTGCAGCATAGTAGTGGCTCGGGGGCTTGCCTTCTCTTTTGTCTTTTAGCCTTTCTTTTGTAACCCCTAAAGTTAGACATGCTCAAACTACCGCACAATTGCATTCTTCTCACATGCTAGTAAAGTAATGCTCAAAATTCTCCAAGCCAGGCCTCAACAATACATGAACCGAGAACTTCCAGATGTTCAAGCTGGTTTTAGAAAAGCCAGAGGAACAAGAGACCAATTGCCAATATTAGCTGGATCATCGAAAAAGCAAGAGAGTTCCAGAAAAACATCTATTTCTGCTTTATTGACTACGCCAAAGGCTTTGACTGTGTGGATCACAATAAACTGTGGAAAATTCTGAAAGAGATGGGAATACCAGACCACCTGACCTGCCTCTTGAGAAACCTGTATGCAGGTCAGGAAGCAACAGTTAGAACTGGACATGGAACAACAGACTGGTTCCAAATAGGAAAAGGAGTACGTCAAGGCTGTATATTGTCACCCTGCTTATTTAACTTATATGCAGAGTACATCATGAGAAATGCTGGGCTGGAAGAAGCACAAGCTGGAATCAAGATTGCTGGGAGAAATATCAATAACCTCAGATATGCAGATGACATCACCCTTATGGCAGAGAGTGAAGAGGAACTGAAAAGCCTCTTGATGAAAGTGAAAGAGGAGAGTGAAAAAGTTGGCTTAAAGCTTAACATTCAGAAAACTAAGATCATGGCATCTGGTCCCATCACCTCATGGGAAATAGATGGGGAGACAGTGGAAGCAGTGTCAGACTTTATTTTTTTGGGCTCCAAAATCACTGCGGATGGTGACTACAGCCATGAAATTAAAAGACGCTTACTCCTTGGAAGGAAAGTTATGACCAACCTAGATAGCATATTAAAAAGCAGAGACATTACTTGGCCAACAAAGGTCCACCTGGTCAAGGCTATGGTTTTTCCAGTGGTCATGTATGGATGTGAGAGTTGGACTGTGAAGAAAGCTGAGCGCCGAAACATTGATGCTTTTGAACTGTGGTGTTGGAGAAGACTCTTGAGAGTCCCTTGGACTGCAAGGAGATCCAACCAGTCTATCCTAAAAGAGATCAGTCCTAGATGTTCATTGGAAGGACTGATGCTGAAGCTGAAACTCCAGTACTTTGGCCACCTCATGTGAAGAGTTGACTCATTGGAAAAGACCCTGATGCTGGGAGGGACTGGGGGCAGGAGGAGAAGGGGGCAACAGAGGATGAGATGGCTGGATGGCATCACTGACTCGATGGGCATGAGTTTGAGTTAACTCTGGGAAAAGAGTCGGACACAACTGAATGACTGAACTGAACTGAAAGTTAGACATTGTTATTATTGTTTCATAGTCAGTACATGGATTTGCCCACATAATTACCAATTTCTTTGCTCATAATTCTTTCTTTTTATTGTTTTCTTTTAAAACATTATTTATTTACTTGGCTGCATCAGGTCTTAGTTGTGACACACAGGATCTCTGTTGCAGTGCATGGGCTTTTTGGCGGTGGGGAGGGAGGTGGGGCTCTTTTTTTGCTTACTGCTTGCCATCTCTCTAGTAGCGGCATGTGGGCTTAGTTGCCCTGTAGCATCTGGAATCTTAGTTCCCTGACCAGGTATTGAACCCATGTCCCTGCATTGGAAGGTGGATTCTTAACCACTGGACCGCCTGGGAAGTCCCTCATCATTCCTTCGTATTTCTTAATGCTAAAGATAATTTTAATTTTGAAGTGATTTCGTCCTTACAGAAAATTATAAGAAGAATAGTACAGAATGGTACAAATAGCTCCCCCGGCAACCATTCAAGAACACATCGCCAAGCTGCTGCCCCATCATCTCGGATAGTTTAGTGTGTTCCCTACAAACAAGAACATTCGCCTGCAGTCCATGACAGTTTCTCAGTCTTTCCTTGATGTCCATGACCTTGACACTTTCAGAGTAGAGGTCAGCTACTTTGCAGGCTGTCCCTTCAGTTGGATTTGTTTGTTTCCTTTTGATTAGATTCAGATTGTGCATTTTTGGCTGTGGTGTCACAGACTTTGTGTTATGTTTTCCTCTTTGCATGTGATCAGAGAGAACACAACTTTAATTTGTCCCATGACTGGTGATGTGACATTGTGACTTTGATCACTTGACTAAGGTGGTATCTGCCAGGTGTCTCCACGGTGGGGGTTCTCCTTTTTGTAATTATAAACGTTTTGTGAGGAAGAACTTCCAGACTCTTTTACCCACTGGGTTTTAGCATCTATTGATACTTCTAGGCTAAATCATTAATAACTCTGGAGGCTGTCAAATGATAATTTTTCTAATCCCATCATTCCTTCTGCATTTATTAGTTGGCATTTTATTTCTTAGAGATATTGCTGGTCACTTTACTTTTATTTATTTCTGGCTGTGGTGGGTCTTCATTGCTGCCCGTGGGCTTTCTCCAGTTGTGGCAAGCATGGGCCACTCTTCGTTGCAGTATGTGGGCCCACGCTTGCAGTGGCTTCTCTTGTTGCAGAGCACAGATCTAGGCACACAGGCTTCAGTAGCTGCTGCTCACAGGCACTAGAGCCCCGGTTCAGTAGTTGTGGCGCATGGGGCTTAGTTGCTCCACGGCATGCGGAACCTTCCTGGACCAGGGATTGAACCCATGTCCCCTGCAGTGGCAGCTGGATTCTTATCCACTGCGCCAGCAGTCAAGTCCATTAGTTCGCATTGTAGTGTAAACAGTTTTTCCTTCTTCTCATTTATTTGTTCATTCATTTTTAGCTGTATGCTTTTCTGGTTCATTCCAGAGGTTCCAATCTGTAACTTTCATTATTTATTTCAGTGTTCAGTGGTCTCAGAGCCAGTGGGAGCCCCTCAGAGCTGGCTCCCCTGTGCTTTTGATTTATCCCCATCAATTTCTGAGCACATCCTTATTTTCTGACACAAAAGATGTTATAGGCTCATCCTATACTTTTCCTGCCTCTATCTTGAAATTGGCCATTTTCCCAAGAAGCCCTGGTTCCTGTTGTGGGAGAAACTGGGCTCTGGGTGCTGGGCAGACTGATTACTATCGCTGCCGGACCTTGTCGGTGGGTAAAACTAGGGCAGATATGCGTGTATACACACATCTATGTCTATACCCACTTCATATCTGTCCATGAGGGCTGAAAACCACGATCACGTCTCTAACACGGAGAGTTCCTGCCAGTTTTTTCCCTTTCAATATTTGTAACTCCTTCTCTGACAGTGAGAGACTGGACTGCTCTTATTCTCCATATTTTACTTCTTGGATCAATCTCTTCTCAGTAACCTATCTACCACTGTGTTGCCCCTGCCCCTCAGAGGTGACCTGTGCTGACAGACACAGGTGTGCTGTTTCGGTGACTTTAACTATCAGAAACACTGTTACTGCTGCTTCTGACGTGGGCTCCCAACTGGTGACCAAATCTCAGTAAAAATCAGAACACAATGCAGCACAGTTTTCCAGCATTTTACACGATAGTTGCAGTACTGAAAAATCAAGTGTTTAGTTAAAAAAAATTCCACATAAAATGATGTTAGGTTTTAGGTGCTGAATAATTATAAACAGAGTCTTATAATAAAAATTAATTTTGAAATTATAATTCTGTAATATTGAAAAACCACAGAACATTTTTTTTTCCCCACAGAACATTTATAATGATTTAAAATATTTGAAAATCCAGTTCAGGGAACTTTGAAAGTCTTGCAGGATTGAGAGGGTGATTCTCGCCATCGCAGGCCTCCACCCAGTCGCTGTGATGCATTCAAATGCCTCCTGAGCTCTCTACCATCTGTGTTTCTGGTTCTGCAGGTTGAGAACTGGGTTTAGAGCATGACACCGTGCTAGGTACCAGCTCTTGGGCTGACAGTGTGAGTGGTACCAGCTCTTCTGATTGCCTGCGGGCCTTGCCACCACTGTGGGGCTTTTATAAAGCTGTGGCTTGGATTATGGAGCAAAGTGGGTCACAGCCTTGGAAAGAACAGTGCTCATTGGGCTTCTCTGCAGACAGGACCCCTGGCTTTGGCAGCTCTGGAAACTGGGGAATCCCAGCCTCTGTGTCACCAAGTCTAAGCTTGTACTGCTCACCACTCGACAGGCCAATAAATGGAGGGACAGGTTGTTGGGGCCAAGAATAGTGATTTTATTCGGAAAGCCAGCAGACCAAGAAGATGGTGAACTACTGTCCCAAAGAACCATCTTCTCTGAGTCAGGCTTCTTTTATACTAAGAGGCGAGGGGGGTGGGACTTCCCTGGTAGTCCAGTGTCTAAGACTCCGTACTCCCGATGCATGAGGCCCAGGTTCAAACCCCGGTCAGGGAACTAGATCCCACAAACCTCAACTAAGAGTTCACATGCCGCACTAAAGACCTTGCATGCCACAACGAAAATCAAAGATCCCATGTGCTGCAACTAACACCCATCAGAGCCAAACAAATAAATATGTGTTTTGTTTTTTTTTTTTTAAAGGAGAGAGGGAATGAAGTCCTGGTTTCAGCCAGACTCTGGAGGGATTGTCTTAATTTCTTCATTCCAACAGCCAGTCACAGGTGGGCCTGGTCAGGATGTTTCCTGTGAGTTAAACAAAGCTATTTTAGCCTAAACTGGTTACCTGGGAGGCGGAGATCTTAGAGATGGGCCATTATGTATAATTTAAGCTTATAGGCAATATCCTTTTGGTTATTAACTTGTAATAGAATGCAAAGGTTCTTCTGTATTACATGTGTAAGGCCAGAGTTCTCCCCAGCTCACTAGGAAAGGATGTAGACAGAGAAAGCCTGGGAAGGGCCTGATTAAAGGAGGAAAAGGCACTCCCTCACCTTTCTCAGGGAGAGAAGATGCCTGTGGCCATTTGTCGGTAAAACACATGCAGAGCTGTGCCTGCCGTGGTTCAAAGTGTGCGGTGGGGCAGTCAGAGTCCTGCCCCAGAAAGCGGGCAGCCTTGGTGTGTGTGGGGGGAGGGGTGGGGAGTCAGACAATACCCAACATAAAAGTAAACATATGCACATCAACTATTATGGTGATACCGGAAAAGCTTTATCAAAAGTCCAAGTTGGGGGCTTCCCTGGCAGTCCAGTGGTTAAGACTTTGCCTTCCAATCCAGGAGGTGTGGAGCTAAGATCCACATCTTGGCCTCAGGGCCAAAAATCCAGAACATAAAACAGAAGCAGTATTGCAACAAATTCAATAAAGACTCAAAAAAAAAAAAAAAAAAAAGGTACAAGTTCTTGTTCAACTCATCCAAAAAGAATCTGGGTGAGGAACACAAAGGGGGATAAAAAAAACACAAGGAGGCTGAGGAGCAAAGAGAACAGAGAAGCAGTTTATTGTGGCAAGAGTGAAAGGACACACTCAGAGAAGTGCGTGGGAATCCTCACGAGTGAGGGGTGCCCCCGCAGGCTTTTTTTAAAATCTTATTTTTAGCCCTTTGAATGGGTTGGGGCCTCTTTGATTAGGGGTGGAATATTCATTGAGGGGAAGGTATGACCTGGATTGTACCAGGCTGCATCAGTTCCCCAGTCCTAGGCAATTGTCTCCTGCAGTCACAGTATGTGTACCCTAAGAGCTGTTTTTCCCTTAAGGTTCCCCTTACTAGTTAGGCACCACACAAAGAAGGGCATTCAGGGCCCCCAGCAACCTGTGCATTTCTATTGCACGCCCTCCACAGTTCTCATGGTCAAGAGTTTCTTGTTCAGATGCTACAAGGCATCTGTTTCAGACGCCATTCCTCCATGTGTCATGGCCTCGTTAAGGGCAAAACAAGGAGGAGGCTTTGCCTTCAGCCTAATGCCTTATTTTTGGCAGACAGCAATGAGAGGCAGCTTGAAGCAAGATCTTAGTGCCCTGCCGGGCGATTGAACCCTGGTGGTGGTGGGGATAGCGCTGAATCCTAACCACTAGACCACAAGGGCCAGTGGCTGGAGCTGGGACCCTGGCTCTTGTCTGCCTTGGAAAAAAAACAAAAAAGGAATTTGACAAAGAGACAGAAGGCATTTCTATCTCAGAGTATTAACAAGAGAGAGCAGGGTGCGTGTGTCCTCAATCGTGTCTGGTTCTTTGGGACACCACAGGCATGGACTAGAGTGGGTTGCCATTTCCTCCTCCTCCAGGGGATCTTTCCCACCCAGGGATTGAGCCCACATCTCCTGCATGAGTCGGAGGATTCTTTACCACTGGGCCACCTGGGATTAACAAGAATTTGGTTGTAAATGTCTAGCCTGGAGCCCATGTATCTTTTGTCTTTCCTGCCTCCATGGGAAAGAACAGGTTCCTGAGAAAATAAAACGGAATCAGGGGCCTCTTCGAGCTGAGGAGGGAAGGTTGGGGGAGGTGGCTGCCGGAAGATCTATTCTCTCCTCAAGATTACTTCTCAGGGCAGGGCAGGGCCAAGGGCACCGAGGGGCCCGAGCTGCCCTTGTCCCTGAGGCTGCGGGTCTCCTGCCAACACCGACAGTGATGTGCTGGCTGCCAGCCGAAAAGCACTGAAAGTCTTTGCCCAAAGAGGAAAGCGTGGGACAATGATAGGAATAGGCTGGCGATCTGGGCAGGAGAAGCTCAGAACAGAGATGTTAGGAAGTACAGGTTGATTAACTATCAAAGGCATTTAGCAGTTTCAGCAGAATACAGCATTCTTGGAGGGAAATCCCTTTATGGTTTTCTTTCTACTGACAAATCACCGTGGAGATGCACCAGAGAAGATACGAAGAACGTCCCAACGTTTAACTTAGACCCAGATATAGTGACCTCATTAAAAGAAACACTCAGTCCCACCAATTCTGACCAACTCCCACGCCCCTCTGTCCCGATTTCTCCCCAGCCTCCCCTCACAGCGATCTAGGGTTGACTTCCAAGATGGTGCCCAGGACCCAGACCTCTGATTGGTGGACTCAGGTCACGTGGTCCTTGATGCCTGCTCCCGCAGACTGTGGATCCAAAATGGCGTCCAGAGCGTGCCTGGGGTGGGGGAAGGGAAGTAGCATCTCGAGGAGCCTGGGAGTCTGCACCCACATCACCCTAATGCCCCAAATGGTCCCGGGTTGTAGATTCTCCTGAGAACTAAAGGGAAGATGTCCACGGACAATGTCCGTTTTGTTCCTTCCCTACAACTCTAGAGCTTTCTTTATTGTAAAAAGAGTCCCTTTTCCAAGCTTTTAAAACTTTTGTAATGTATGACTTTAAAAATAGGTTTTAAAATGTCCATTAAAGAAACTGGAAAATATACAAAAAGGAAAAAAGTTAATTATGCATGTCTTTCCATTTTATTCTGTTTATGGCATGGATTATAGACTCTGTAATCATATCTCTTACCACTCCCCATGATTTCATCCTCTCCTTGGTCTTCATCCTTGGTCTTCATCAACCCCATCTCCCATCCCAAGACCTCTGCACTACTCTTCCCTCTGCCTTGAATGCATTTCCCAGACATCTGTGTGCCCTTACTTCTTCACCTCTAAGTCTTTGCTCACGTACCACCTTTTTGCTGATGCCAGCCTTGACCATCCTACTTAAAATTGCATTCTGATCACCCTAATCTCCCTTGCACCACTCTACTTTGTCTTTCTTCTGTAGTGCCTCTCACCCTCAGCATACTAGGTCATTTCTTATATCTATGGTTACTGCCGGTCTCCCCTGCTAGACAGTAAGCTCCAGGAGGGCAGCGACCTTTACTGTTTTTTTCTGGATGCATCGTCAGCATCTACAACAGTGCCTGTCACATAGCAGGCACTTGATAGATTTTTGTTGGTTGAATTAAATGAATGAAGACTGGCTAGTGCTTATTGAAGGTTTACTCTGTGCTAGGCATTGTGCCAAGTACCTTACATTCTTTCAACGACTCTTGAAGAAAGTTTTAATAAACCCATTTTACAAACAAGTAACCCTAGGCACAGAGAAGCTAAGCAACTTGCCTGTGATCACACAGCTAGTAAATGTTAGTGCCAGGGCACTTTATCTCCGCCCTGGCTGGTGTGTGTGTATGTGTATGCTGGAGCCTGAGAAGACACTCCTGGCTGCTCCAAGAGGAGAGTGATGGGTTTCCTCAGGCGGTGATATGATTTGGGTGGAGAAGGTGGGGGGATAAGAGAGATCTCAGGGAGAGCAGCTAGGAGGCTACTGTACTCGTTTAGCTGAGAGCTGATAGTTCCCTGCTTTAGGGGTTAGCCAGGGAGATGGGGAGAAGCATCAGAGGTGGACAACAGGATTTGGTAATAGATCAAATGAGGGGTGTTTAGATGGGATTCGCATAGATGCAGATTGGGCCATGGGGCCCATGACTGAGGAAGCACTACCAGGAGAAGCTAGAAGGAGGCGAGGGAAGCAGAATAAGGAAGATGAAGCCAACCGAGGTGCAATCACAGGGATATTCAGTTAAAGTGGCTCCAGGAGCTGGAGAAAATGGCAGACCCTGCCCAGGAAGGAAGCTCTCAGTGGCTGGGGTGGGGGCACACAAGGAGGCAAGAGAGTCAGAGGGCATCCGGTGAGCAGGGGCAGCATTTGCTGCAAGAGGGGAGAGAAAAAGGAGGACTGGAGGATGGCACCAAGGTTACCGCATCCAAGTGGATGCTGTTGGTATTACTGAGATGGAGGAAGACCCGGGGAGGATCCAGGATGGGACCAGTTAAGTTTGAGAGCCCTGTTAGGCAACCCTGTGCCAACATCAACTCTCAAAGTTGGTGTGAGTTTGGTGTCTGGGTTGGAGGAACACACCTGGGAGCCATCAGGGCGTGGTTGGCATCTAAAGCCATGGACCATCTGGAGGTGACTGGTCAGATCACTGACGGTGCCTCTTTTACTTAAGGACCCCGCTGACCTCTCTGCTCTTCCCCTTGTTCTGATCTGGCTGCACGCCTTCTCCCAGAATGCCTCATGCTCCATCCTGCCTCAGGGCCTTGGCATATGCTGCTCATCTGCTGGGAGCATCTTGCCTCTGCTCCTCACTTAAACCCTTGGCTTGGGCATGGCTTCCTCTGGGGAAGCTGACCTCCACGGCCACATCAAATCCCCCTGCATACCCTACCCTGTGAACTTCACCCTCTGTGGGAACAGTGGCCGCAGACGTCAGTCTACACCTGTGTGTGTGATTCGGTGGGTTTTGTTTGCCACTAACCCCTCTCCCCTTTTCATCTGTGCCTGATGGGGAAACGAGCTCCCACAGGCCCACTCTGACTGATCTGTGCCTGCCTTGTGCATTGGTCCCCAAAGCTCCTGAATGGAGTGCAGGGGCCTTAACCAGGAATGGGGTCCTCCTGCCTGCAGCCTGCCATTGTCCATCTTCATCTCTTGCTAAGATATTCTCTTCCCTGAGCAGGCTGCGTGCCTTTCTGCCCAGATGCTGCTGTGTGACCCAGTTAGCGGGCCTCCCTGTCCCCACTGCTGAGTGCGGGCGCCAGCATCTGTATCTCAGGAGGCCTTCCAAGTGCCTCCCCCTTGCCCGTCTCCCCACCCTCCTGCCTGGAAGTACCGTATTTCTCCTCTGTATTCCCTCTGTGCTCTGTGTACACGAGCCCTCAGCACATCCCGTCCTTCTGGAATACTTTTTGGCAGATCTAACCTGTGTCCTCTGTCCTCTGAGGGCAGTGGCCAGGCCTGATCCACTTCACTCTCCCCTGGAACAGAGCCCAGCCCTGACTGATGTGTGCAGGCCAGTGTTGGGGGAATGGACTCTAGCTTCTCTGTGTGAGCGTTCCCAGAGCTCAAAATGTGACAGCAGGTCCTTATTTGGTGTCTAGAAGATGTCTTTATGAAGGAAGAGAGATAAAATCTCAGCCCGGACCCTAGATGAGATGGGCCACCCTGACCTTTAAGAATAAGCCTTGCAACTCACTATGTTGTCATTTTGGTTTTGTTTAATCGAGTGAATATAGTCTGAAAATTTCTATAATCTCAGAAAATATCCCACCTACGTGTTAAAAGGTCAACCAAAAGGACCACATACATTTGTGTATGTAAAAGAGTTCTTTCAACACTGTGGGTTTTTTAAATTGGGTAAAATATACATAACATTAAAGTTACCTTTTTAACCATTCAGGGGCATTAAATGTATTCACATAGCTGTGCAACCATCATGGCCATCCACCTCCAGAACTTTCTCATTTTCCCCAACAGAAACTCAGTACCCACTAAACAATAGCTCCCCATTTTCCCCTTCTCAGCCCCCCACCCCCACCTCATAACTGCCATTCTACTTCCTGCTTCTATGAATTTGACTCTAGGGACCTCATATGCATGGAATCGTATAGTCTCTATCCTTTTGTGACTGGTTTATCACTTGGGATAATGCCTTTAAGGTACATCAGTGTTGTAGCCTGTCAGCATTTCCTTTCTTTTTAAGGCTAAGTGATAGCCCGTTGCATGTTTGTAACACTGTATTGACTCTCTTTTCATGTATCCCATATTCTTGGTACTCTGGCATCTGGGGTCTTGATCCTGGAAAGTTTGCCTCTCCCAGGGCTCACCGATTCCTGGAGACAGAGAACAACACCCATGTGAGTGCACCTTTGATGCGCAAACCACCAAGCCGGGAGCCACACCCCCAACCACCTCCTTCATCAAACTCTCACCCCAGGCCACTATTCTCCCTGCCCTACATCATCCCAAGGCCAGGAGCTGGATAACTCAGGATCACCTTTACAGCCCAGATCCTGCTGAAATTATTCAAACCATCCAACCTTAAGCTGACTCAAGGGACACCCCCTCCTCCCACAGAAACCCCAATAAAGGCTCAGGGCCATGCTCTTCCTTTTCTTTTCTCCTCTGCCTTCCAACTGATCCTGGTGCTTCCCCACATGGCCCTTTATGGAGTTTCACGCCTCCAATTTCTAGGGATCTGTGAGTATAAAGCTCTTCCTTCATGACAATCATTTCTGAGTCTGAGGGTCTTACCACACCTGATTAAAACAAATCCAAGGCATGTTTTCACAAAATTACATTTTATTTATCCATCCATCCATCCATTGGTGGACATTTGGGGACATTTGAGTTGTTTCTGTCTTCTGCCTGTTGTTGCTCTTTTAATTGAATAGTTCAAGTATGCAGAAAGAAGTAGCAAGAGTAAGATAATGAACATCCCCGGACAGCCACTTGACTGAAGACACTGTATACTGACATGACGTCCCTACCTTCCATCTCCCTCCTCCGGGGTGGTTCTTTCTCCTCCATTAGTATTATCCATCCCAGCAGGGGTGCAACTTCTCCACAGGAAGGAGTATATGGTATCGTCTTGTACATTTTTTGAATTTTGTAGAAACACCATTATACGATATATGTGGCAATGCACTTTTCCCACTCAGCATGATCTGTCTGAGATTCCCCCATGCTGAAGGATGCGGCTCTAATTTGTTCATTTTACCTGGCTGCTCAGTATCCCATTGTTTAAATTTACATTAACTTCCATATTAATCTCCTATTGATGGACATTCCAAATGTTTCCTAGTTCACTACAATGTGAACGTGTTTGTGTGTGTGTGTCTCCTTGTGCGTGTGTGTGTCCATTTCGAGGGACAGACCCGGATGGGGAACTTAGGACATTGGTCTGTGCGTCTTTCTTTTATCAGGTCTGACCAAACTTTTCTCCAAACCGAAGTACCAGTTTGCACCCTGAGCAGCAAACAAAAGTGTTCCTGTTGAGACAGAGAAGCCGACTTCTAGCCCTCAAATTCACCCCCAAACCAGATGCCCCCTTGGCCACAGTTGCCCTCTCAGAAACAAGCATCCTCTTTGGCTGGTCTTGGTGACAGTGGGAGAGTGGTTTCCCAAAGCTTCTGTCAGTCATGGAGGCATCTCTCAGCCAGGATATTTTTGGAGAGAACCCCTTATTTCTGCTGCAGGAAGCCCCTTGTATATAAAGGCAGCAGAGGAAGCCTGCGTGCATGCATGCTAAGTCACTTCAGTCATGTCCAACTCTTTGTGACCCTATGGAAAATAGCCCACCAGGCTCCTCTGTCCAGCTGACAGCAAATTGTTCCTGCCTGCGGGGGCATCCTCAGGACCAGCGTGGTGCCCTGGCTGTCCCCTCTGGGAATATGCATGCCGGCCCCTACCCACCCCTGGGAGCGAGGCTGGCTCCAACCTGGGGTTGGTGTCCTGCTCATCCCAGGAGAGAAAGGCTCAGTCAATTTGCCGGCAGTCAGTGTGGCAGATTTACCGTCATCAAACAAAAGACTATTTGCTTAATAATATGCTTGTTGTGAAGTGTCTTTGTGCTCATGTGTTCTGACAAGGCAAAGTGTTTTGGCAGAGAGGAGGCAAATTCCTTTGAAATTAGGATATTCAAAGTAACTACTCAACTCAGGCCTTTGATATTGCTTTAAGAAATCTGTTTTGCCCATAAAATCATGGCTCTGCTGTTTTCGCCATTCTGTTGACATTTATTCCAATTTTCCCATAGCAGCTTCTTCCACTTTTCCTTCTGTAATTCAAATCAGAATCTTTTAAGTCCTTGGGAAATTGTTTTTGCAATATTCTAAATTGAAAATACTTGCAAATGTGTACTTTTTAGAACCAGTGTAAATTTTAAATCCAGGACGAAAGTAACCTTTTATGTGTAATCTCGTCCATACTGTAAATCACCAAGTGTTTTATTCTCTGTTCTTTGAGCAGGTCTCAGTTGCCCCGTGTTTTCATGAGATTGGAATTGCTGGTTGTGTGGTTTGAAGGGCTCCAAAGCTGTTCTCTGGGCTGTAGAGGCTTTGAAACATCTGCTAGAGGGTCCAGCACCAGCCCAGGCCTCCGCAGCTGTGGGCACCAGGGACGCCTGGGGTGGCTGATGTCATGGGTCTGGTAAAACCTGTGATGGGCTGTGGTGCCACCCCTGTTGGGGGTCGCAGCCAGCTGCAGCATTCTCTCAATGTGCATGCCCTCAGTATTCCTGGGCAGCTCACTGGGCTTACCCCCAGGTAACTACCAGCTGGCTTCTGCTGAGCACCAGTACCAGTCCCCGTTCGAGCACCCGCTGTCCAGCGGTCCCAGTACACAGTACACAGCGGTCCCCTCCCTTGGCCCGGCCTCCTGGCTTCTGCCCCCCGCAGTGTTCCAGGAGGCAGGTGGGGGAGAAGCCCCCCTTCCCCTCCCCGGTCTGCAGAAGGGGTTAGATGCTGCCATTGAGCCCTCTGAGCCCAGGAGATTTCAGGAACAGCTGTTCAGGCTTCCCCTCTAAGACCCAGAAGTGCCCCGGCTGGGCAGGGGCCCGGGCTGAGTGGTGGACAAGTGGCTGTGATTCTGGGCGCCTCGCTGCGGTGCCCTCCACCTGTTAGCCGGTCAGCCACTCTTGCCGGTCCCTACTCCCTGTTCCTCAAGGAAAGAGACCTTTAGGGCGGCCTCTCCATTTGCCAGAAATGTCTCTGTCCCAGCTTGAGCTCACTGTCCTCAGAGTGCAGTTTCCTTGAGCCGGGCAATGTCTATGGCCTGGTTAACGGTATTCCTGAATGTCGAGTATCTCAGACCCTTCCGCGAGCATCATTCCACAGGGATGTGCATGCAGAGTTAGGGGCGGAGGGATGGGCACATATGGAGGTCCCACGACGGAGGTAGGAGAAAGTGGGGACATGAGCCCCGATTGTCTCCAAACTCCCCCTGGCTCTCTTAGGCTTGCAGGATTGAACCTCCCTGGCAGTGAAAGCATCAAGTCCTAACCACTGGACCACCAGGAAATTCCCACCGGCCTCTCCCGCCCCATGTCTCCAGCCAAGAGTGAGTGGTCCTACTGCCCAACCTTAAAAACCCTTTAAGCTCTTTAAAAACTACTTGGAGATGGAATCAAGTTTATCTATGGGACTTTCCCAGCCACCCAGTGGTTAGGGCTCTGGCTGGACATGGGTTCCATTGCTGGTCTGGGAACTGAGATTCCACAGCCCTGTGGCAAGGCAAAAAAAGAAAAAGAAGTTAACTACTAAAAGGAAATATAGGAAGACTTGAAGACAATGAGAAAAATCTTTTTAAGATGTTGTCTATTTAACAGTGTTAACAGACAGATTCCACAAACTTCCAAGACCCCTCTCTCTTTGGTGACCTCATTGGAATGCTTACCATATTCTACCTTTGTTCTTTGTTAATAAATGCATTTATGGTTCTGAAGTCCGCTACAGGTAAGGCTTTAGTTGCATCCCACACATGTTTTCTACTATTCAGTTCTATTTATTTTTAAATTTCCATTATGACTTCTCAATTGACTCAAAAATGATGTAGAGGTATAGGGTCAAAACAGTTTTGTTTTCTTTTCTTTTTTGGTTGAGAGATAGGCAGTGCAGTCAAAGTTTCAAAATCCAAAAGGCCTAAAAGATCTATAAGAAAAACTACCTTCTTTTCCCCGTTCCCCTCAGCCAGACACCCATAAGTGACTAATATTAGTCATTGAGTTTTTGTCTCAGGTATAGCTCAAAGTGTGTGTAGAAGAGCATACAAACATATATTCCTTTCCCCCTTCTTAGACAAATCCTATGCCTTTAGTTCTGAAATGTGCTTCAGTTTGTCCTTAACAATATATATTAAGGATTGTTCCACATCAGTATGTAAAGAGCGTCTTCATTTGTTTTCACAGCTGTGTAGTATTCCATCACTTAAACATACCATTTTCTAAAACCGGTTTGGTTCTCTACTGATGTACATTTATGTTGTCTATGGCTTTTCACACTGATAAACTGTTGCCTTAAAAAAACACCTCTTTTTACAGAGATTATTTCACACTGGGCAAGTATATCACTAGAAGTGGAACTGCTAGGTCAAGTGTATGTACATCTAACTTTCGATAGCTATTGCCAAATGCCTTTCTTTGAGGCTGTTCCAATTTATATACCCAGAAGCATAGCATGAGGTTCTATTTATCTCTTAGCTTTGCCAACAGTATGCTACCAGATTTTTGTTCTTTGTTGATATATGAGTGAATAATGGTATATTTTTGCTTTAACCTGAGTTTCTCTTATTATGAGTAAAGTAGAGCAACTTTTATATGTTCTAAAGTTATTCACATGGATCTTGGTTTCTAAATGTTATTCTCCATTAAAAGAAATTAGCACTCCTTGGATAAAGGACTGATTCTCTGGGGCAGGGAAGATGTAAGATAAGCCTGGAGCATCTTGTAGTGTCAGAATTAAAGAAGTGCTTAACTGACAAACAAAAATTCAAACAACCTACAGTAATAGGGGACTGTCAAAGAGTCGCAGGAGCCAACTGAAAAAGCTCTCAGTGGCCAAATCTGGAACTATATGAGCAGCAAGCTAAATGCAGTATTGGACTACATTTGCAATTTTCTGTACATCTAAAATTACTCCTAGAAAAAATGTTTAACTTTGAAAAGTTATTGTATTTCTTTTTCTAGCAAAGAGTTTAGTTATCTCCTCTGTCAATGTTTTTTTTTGGTTGTAATTCTTTTTGTTTATTCGTAGGAGTTCTTTATATATTAGGATTTGGCTGTAATGTGAATTATACATATTTTATCCAGTTTGACTTTCTTTTTAAATTTTACTAACAGTCATTTTTTCCCACCCAGAAATGTTTTAATTTATACAGTCAGATTTATTCATTTTTTGGCATGTTTCATGGCTTTTAAATTTGAGTTGTATCTGGGAATTCTTCCCCCTTCCAATATTATAAAATAATTCTCCCATAGTTTACTCAAGTGCTTCCTTAAGAAGTGTTTTGTTTTTATATATTTCCAACATTACATGATACAAACTTTTGATTTCTAAAACGGTATTAGTTAGAGCAGTCAGGAGACAGAAACCTCTAGTTATTTGAACAGGGAGAACTTAATATAAAGAATTCTTAACTAGACATCCAATGTTAACTAAGTAACAGACAAGGTAAAGAGTGAATTTAAGGTATCGGGTGATTAGCAACCACAGGAAGCAGCCAACCCTCGCAGGGCAGAAGGAACAGAGAGACTGGAATTATTAAACTCAGAAGAAGGTCCCTCTCTCAGAAGCTCAGAGGAGGACCCCTCCTCTAGACCTGGGACGCATACCTCTAAGGAGAGTTGTTGGCTACACTGGTGTCTCTGAGGGGTAAAGTGAGAGCATGATGAAGTTGGTTTGCAAGTGCTAGAAAAAACTGTGTTGTCCTAAAACAAAACAGCCAGTTACTTTAGCAGCAGAATGAGTTTATTTGGGAACTGCAAAGCAATCCAACTCACAATATACAACCTACTATGAACGACAGGAAAGTCTAAGCACAAAGGAGAGGAATGTTCTTTTATAGAGGAGGGGGAGCTCAGAGTGTAGTGACTTTTCATTGGCTGACTGTGACAGTCTCTCATTGGTTGGGCTGTTGCCAGGCAGAGAGAAATTCTTCCTTTCTCCTGATGGGTGGAAAGTAGCAACCTTCTTCCTGCTGGGTCTGCAGCTGAGGTCAAGTGGCAGGGTATGAGAGCTACCCTTTCTGACCACCTGACTCTGTTTCAAATGAAGTTTCTGTTTATTAATTTTCACAAATGAAGACTGGATCCCACTGCTGCTGTAGGTGGGAACTGCTGCTGCTGAGCTGAAGCTTTGCTGGGATAAAGTTCTCCAGAACAGGAAGCAAACAGGAAGCATTTAGTCCTCTCTTCTTCCTCTAGCTTTGCAGTGTCTCTCTAGTGCCCGCTCTGGGCAGAACCTAACATGGACCCTGCTGACAGAGCAGAAGCGTCAGCAGAGTTCCAGCCCTGGGATCACAAAACCAAATAGAGAAGGCTGGTGTGGAGCTGAGATAATAATTTCATAACTGACCTGTTTGCTTCAGTGGCTTTTGCAGACTTCAGTCCATCCTTTTCCATGTTACAGTGGGGCAGCAGACTACAGTGGCCACATAAAAGTGCCTTAGCTTTGTTTTCTAACCTCTTGAAATGAGTCAATATTGGTGTAGGCTTACCCACATTGCATGTTTACTCATTGATTTGCCCACCATTTCTTCTTCCATCTCAGACCTTTTCATATAGGATTATTTTCCTTCTTCCTAAAATACCTCCTTTAGAACCTCCTTTGGTTGGCATCTGTTGCTGGTAAACTCTCTATTACTATCTGTTTGTAAAACCTTTGTTTTACATTAATGGCACTTGGAAAACATTATTACACTGTCTTCTGGCTTCTGCTGTAGCTGGTGATAAGTATGCTTTCAGCCTACTTGTCATTCTTTTATCGATTATCTATCTTTTCAAATAACTTGATATATAAGTGAAAAGACAATAAGGTATATTAAAAAGGACCATTGATTTGGGAAGAAACAAATGGCAGTCAAAATCTTGCCTCATCTCTGAGACCTTAGGCAAGTTTCTTAACCTCTGAGTCCCATGACTTCATGTTAAGAAGGAATCTGTATTCGCCATCATGGTTATGGATATCAAGAAGCTGCACATGCCCTGGACAAATAGAGACACTCTGCTGACATGGCGATGGTCATTTCCAAGGATTCCATCTCTTTTCACATTTCTAAGATACTTAAAGGTTAGATTTGAATCTGTCAACAACGATGTTTAGTGTTTATTTTGAAATATCAAAGCACAATTCCAAGTATGGCTCATTGTATTATTTTCTGTAATATATTGATAGAATTTTTTGTAATATATTGATAGAATTTTTTGTGATTAACTTAACAAGGAAACCTACAAGCCTCTGTTAATTAACTTCACAGCACCAACTACAGCACCTCAAACTCAGAATACTTTCATGTCAAAATGGGACAAAAGAAGAAAGGATGTTTTGGGTCCCTTTTTGGGCAAGAGACTGGTAATTGTCCTCTGTTACTATCTATACAGCACCACAAGGGTCCTGTTCACGTATACAGCTGTGGTCAGAACAACAACAACAGCAGCAAGACAACTATTTTTGAGCTTGAGTGCTTTGTGAACAGTTTTTTAATTACAAACTTTGATTTAGAAGTTTTGCTAAAATTGTGGTCATATTTGTATGTGCATTGGACAACTTGACATTCAAAATAAGCAGTTTCCCTTTGAATTAAAAGTAGGATATTCATCTGGGGAATTATTTACCTTCAGCAGAGTTGGCTGCTTGCTCATCTAGGCCTTTTAACAGCTCAGTTATCCACTGACTCATCTGTGTTCCTCTGCAAAGAATCCTTCTCACCTTCATCCTCACCACTCAAAAGTTGTGCTCATTTTGAAATCACACCTTTCTCATCTGTTTTAATGTATTGACATTGTTCAAGGAAGAAAAGACAAGATATATTGAGAAATAAATTGTGTGAGAGGATTAAGGAGTCCTAAACTATTAACCTATGAAGGTTAGTAATGAGAATGTCTCCCTACTCCTTAAAAGCATGGATGCAAAGGGACAGCATTCTTGATTGGAAAAGAAACCATCACTTCCCACCTAGTTACTCAACAAGAAAGTAATTTAATCCTTTGCCTGAACCTTGTTTGCCCAATAGGACACTATGGGCAGATGTTAATATTTTCTGATACCTCTTCTCTTTCTGTATTCGGTTGTCTTTGTGGATGACGTCAACCTGCTTGCTCTGTGGGGCTCAGCCTACTGCTGAGTTACTTAGGTGGTGGTTCGATCACCGGAGCAGGAATGACCTGAAAGACTGTTTTATGATTAAACTAGTGGACACTCAAATTATGTGTGCTCTGGGACCCTCAGGGACGTTTTCTGAGTTTGTGATGATTAAGATTAAAAATCACCCTGGCTATGTTGGTAGCTGGAGAAAGAAAGAGAAACCAATGGGACAATGTGGGTCAGATGTTTTGTGTGTTTCTAAGTGTATACACTGCCTCCTGAAGGGATTCACTGCAGGGATGGACACTGCAAAGTGGGTGGCCTGGGTTCGGGCCATTCTCCCACCAATTCTTCCAAATCCTTTCCTCCCACCTTCTGGGTCTTTGCTCCCCATTTCCCATCCTGCATCCTGAGAACCCCAGTCCCCTGTCTCAGTCTTTAACTTCCAACTGTATGAACTGTCCCTGATCAAAGATCCCATTTCCCTGACCCCATCAAGTCCTCTCCCAGTGGGTCTCTGCTATTGAGAGGAATTTAAATAGGAGCAGTTCAAAGAATTGACCCTTAAAGATCCTTTACATTTTCCAAGAGAAATTTATAAGCTCAAAGGAATCTCTATGCCTGGAAATTTTTTAATGTAAGAGTGTCGAAAATGGCTTGATTCAACTAACTGGACATCTTCAACTGTTCCCTTCCCGACCTCAAGTTGGTCATTCTGTTTTTTTAAAAAGCACTTCTTTTGAGGTATCACTTCTTCAGGGAATCTCTCTGGTATTTGCCTCCTAACCCCTGACCTCTGTATGACCTGTGACGCAGACTTTGAGTCAGCACTGCTCTCAGCAGTCTCTGGGCCACTTTAAAGACTTTTTTTCCTTTAAAAAGACAAATAAATAAAATACTAGATTGCTCCAGGTCTCAGACTTCAGTTTTACGTCATCTCCGACATCTGTACTTGTTTACTTTTCCCCACCCCTTCAGGTCATGTACAGATGTGAGAGCTGGACCATAAAGAAGGCTAAGGGCTGAAGGCTCGGCACTGATGCTTTCAAACTGTGGTGCTGGAGAAGACTCTTGAGAGTCCCTTGGACAGCAAGGAAATCAGACCAGTCAGTCCTAAAGGAAATCAACCCTGAATAGTCACTGGAAGGACTGACACTGAAGCTGAAGTTCCAATACTTTGGCCACCTGATATGCAGGGTCAACTCATTGGAAAAGACCCTGATGCTGGGAAGTATTGAAGGCAAGAGGAGAAGGGAGCAAAAGAGGATGAGATGATTGGATGGCATCATCAACTCAATGGGCATGAGTTTGAGCAAACTCTGGTAGATAGTAAAGGACAGGGAAGCCTGGCGTGTTGCAGTCCGTGGGGTTGCAAAGAGTTGGACATGACTTAGCAACCAAACAACAACAATCAAGCCCTGGAAAGGCTGAATCCATGAAGTCACAACCTGGAAGTCCAAGCAGGGGGTCACTGGAACCTCCAATCTATAGCTAGTTGGTCAGGAGCACAGGTGACAACCTGAGTCTGTGACTTGCCTCTGAAATGGGGGAAGAGAAAGTGTCTCATGGGACTGGGTGAGGCCTTTATCTGTGGGATCTCATGCTACTCCAGGTAGATAGGATTGAGCTGAGTGGCAATACACCCAGCAGGTTTCTGGAGAACTGCTTGGTGATGTGGAGGAAACCTACTGACCCCCCTTAAATTGAAATTGATTCAGAATTCCTTTACATATGGTCTGGAAAATGTCCCTTGTGCACTTGAGAAGAACATGTATGCCATTGTTGGGTGGAGTGTTCTGTATATGTCCATTAAGTCTAGTTGGTTCATTGTGTTAAATCCTGTTTCCTTACTTATCTTTCATCTAGTTGTTCTATCCATTATTGAGAGTGAGGCTCTGATGTCTCCAATTATTATTGTAGAATTGTCTACTTCTGCCTTCAATTCTATCTCAGTTTTTGCTTCACATATTTTGATGGTCTGGTATTAAGTGTGTGAGTGTTCATTCTTGCAGGGGTTGGGGTCATATTAATATGGGATGAAAAACCACTGTGATGGGGGCATGCCTACTGTGCCCTTCAACTACCAAACACAGTCTACTTGATCTGTGCTTTATATTTATTGATTGCTTTCCATTTATAAATGTTTAGTCTCCTCTAGATTTCTGGGGTTTATTTTTTTCTCTTCTTTAATTCATGTGCAATTTATTTTCATGTGTGATGTAAGGCATGGATCCAACTTTCCTTCCCATGTTGTAGCCACTTGTCCTGGAACTACTGCTAAGGACACTCCTGCTCTTTCACTCATATTCAGAATGAATATGATGCACTCTGTTATTTCTGGTAGGCTGTTTTGTTCACTGAACTGCTATTCATTCAGGTACAGAATCAGTATGAGTGTATACAGTTGCAAGTAGAAAACCCAATCTAAATGGGTCTCAATGGTCTCAAATCAAGGTGTCAATAGGGCTGGTTCCTCCTGGAGGCGCCTGGAGAGAGTATTCCTTGCCTCTTCCAGTTTCTAGAGGCTGCACCTCTGTGTAGCATCTTCAAATCCCTCTCTGCTTCTGTCTTCATGTCAGTTGATTACATCAGGCCCACCAGGAATAATCCAGGATAATCTCCCCATCTCAAGATCCTTAATTTAGTCACATCTGCAAAATCTCTTGCCCATAAGGTATCATTTACAGATCCCGGGGATTAGGAGCAAGTATCACTCCTTGTTGTCCCAGGGGAACGGCAGCAGCTGATTCTCTTTGTGGGAAGTGGGGGTGGGGGGTGGGGGGCATGAAGGGCTCTGGGGGCAGGGCAGAGCTGGGAACTTTCCAGAAAGGCTCACTAGATTCGGGGCATAGCTGTCAGCCCAGCTCTGTTGTGATCTGGGTCTGGAGGGTCCTCAGCCTGTGATCCAAGCCCAAGCTTGCTCTGTTTGCCACACAACAGGCCGATAATGGGAGATGAGTTGTTGGGTCAAGGAATAATGACTTTAACCAGAAAGCTATCAGACCAAGAAGATGGTAGACTAGTGTCTCAAAGAACCATCTTGTCCTGGTCCAAATTCTGACTTCTTTAATATAAAGGAGAGGGAAGGGGCACGCTGACCAATGGCTGAGCGGGGCCACTATAGACCACACCTGCCCCGCCCCTATTACAAATCTGTTTCCTGGCCTCAGGCCTCTCCCCTCCGCCTGCTCCACCTGGCCCCTCTCCATCCCAACTGCCTCTTGGCTGGTCTCCCACCTCCATCTGGCCCAAGCATTGCAGCCAGAGTAAGCTTTCCAAGGTGGAAATCTGAGTGAGTCGCTCAGCTGAAAATCCTGCTGACAGCTCTGGGTTACCTTTTAGGATGAAGTCCCATATCCCCAGCCTTGCAGTCCCATCCTTCAGAATCTGGTGCTGATTCTTGCTTCATCTCCCAGGCTGTGGAGAGAATTGCCTTTTTCCCGTTGTTCCTGGCCAATTCTTGCCACTTCACCTTCATCGGTGTGGTTCCTTCTGCCTGAGGTCCTTCCTCTTATCCTTCATCTGCCAACTCCCATTCATCCTTCCCTGGTGGCTCAGCTGGTAAAGAATCTGCCTGCAATGCGGGAGACCTGGGTTTGATCCCTGGGTTAGGAAGATCCCCTGGAGAATGGAAAGGCTACCCACTCCAGAATTCTGGCCTGGAGAATTCCATGGACTGTATAGTCACTTTTCATTCATCCTTCGGAACCCAGCTTGACTGTCACCTCCTGGGAATACTTGGGGATTGGCCAGGATCCTGCGTGTGCCACAGAAATAGATTCAGTCTGGTCCACACAAACAGGGGAGGAGTGGTTCCCAAAGGGCTGATGCTGTCACAAGGGAAAAGGACACTGGACGCTTGGGGACACTGCCCAAGTCTATGCGGCCCTCTCTGGTCACCAGCGTGGACCTGGACCTCCTGTGGGCGTGTACACTAATCCTGGCACTGACCACATCGCATCCTTGGTGGCTGGATTCTTACCTGCCTCCCCGTCCCTGTGAGCTCCTGTTGAAGACCCGGCCTGGCTCAGCTGGGCCCTCTGGGTCGGCACAGTGCCCAACACACAGCTGCCCCCAGATTGTGGATGTGGCAGGGGTTTGAGGGGCAGTTAGAAACTCAGAAACACAACGAACTGAGAGGTCTGGGAGCTGCGAGGGGGGCCGAGGCCAAGGCAGATGGACGGTAAACAGGCTGGGAAACAGTCCTTTCTGTTCAGGGTTTTCTTTCTCGAGAACAGGGGAGACGGGTGGTGCATTCTTTGGGCAAGTGTTTGACAATGTCTAGGAAAACTAGGCAGATGCTTATCCCTGTTCAGCAGGCCCACCCTGTAGACACAACCGAAATGAGCGTGTGTCCCACTGAGATGTTACATGAGGCCCGGGAGCAGCTTTGTTCACAAGAGACCCAAACTGGAAAGAACCCTAATGTTCCTCTCGGTGAAATGGACTCTTTGTGGACTATTCACAAAATGGAAAGTTCATGTTAGAATTGACTCCTCCTACACCAGCTGGGGGTTGAGAACCCTCATCCAGCTAAGAAGGAAATACCAAATCTGTTTGGGGAACACTTTTAAACCACGGGAATGTAGAATTGAATTTAGATGATGAAGCAAATAAAAATGATAGCATTTATCTTTTTGTGTTGAGATCAGAAATCTGTTTGTATCTTTGGCATTTTTAGAATTTAGAAAGTTTAAGCAAATTGGGCAGATTTGAGTGTTAACATCAGACTTGTGATTCTAATTTTAAATGTGCTCTTGAGTCATTGGTTTCAACCTGTGATTATAAAGCTGAAATCTTACAAAGTGGTAAACAGTTTTTGAATATTTAAAAATCACCATAATTATAAGTTTAATATACCTGATTGATAAGGATCACTTAAGGACTTGGGAAGATTTGTTAGTCAGATAATTGAAAAACTTAGAAAATGGAATACAATACACTTTGATTGCACCTTAAAATGTTTAAAGGAGTTTAATTAACTAAGTAGGTAAATGCTGCAAACATTAATCAAAGTTTGCCTTAAAAATGATTGTTAAAATTGGCTGGATCTATTCATAGAATAAGATTTGTAAATTGCATTTAAAAGCTCAGCGAAGAATTGGGGCTTAAAAACCAAAGTATTTCTGAAAGTCTTTTCTCTGCCCAGAAGCTGCCTTCAAACATGCCAGAAAAATCCATGGGTTGGGACCGGAAGGAGGCTGGAGGGGCAATGACTCAGCAGCCACCTGCCCAGCCAACATCCTGGACCAATAGGTCCTGGGGCAGTAGGTCTGGCAGGTGGCGCCTATGAGCGGGTGATGTGAGCCCTGGATCCAGGCTCCCACCTTCCTCTCTCCACCCCCAACTCGGAGACACTGCCCCAAAGCACCCTCTAGGATCTGCAGAGACCTGGGGGTCACAAGATGTCCCAGGCCCTGTGCCTCACAGCCTCTGTGAGAAATGAGCCTGGACACCCCCTGGCACCCTCTGGCCTTCAGAGCCTCTTGTCTGCTTGGCGTTGCCCTCTGTGGTGGGCAGAATATGTGTGTTTGTGTGTTAGTCGCTCAGTTGTGTCTGACTCTTTCTGACCCCATAGACTGTAGCCCACCAGGCTCGCCTGTCCGTGGAATTCTCCAGGCAAGAATACTGGAGTGAGTTGCCATTCCCTTCTCCAGGGGATCTTCCCAAGCCAGGAATCGAACCCAGGTCTCCTGCATTGCAGGCAGATTCTTTACTGTCTGGGCCACCAGAGAAGCCCTGGTGGGCAGAATAATGCCACCGCCAAAGATACCCAGGTCTTAAACTCTGGAATCTGCAAATATTACCTTAAATGACAAAAGAGACTTTGCAGGTGTGATGGAATGAAGGTTTCTGTGATTAAGGAATATTATCCTGGATTATTTGGATGGGCCCTAAATGTGATCACAAATGTCCTCGTAAGAGAGAGGCAGAGAGAGATTTGCTGAGAAGAGGTGGTGATAGAGTACTGAAGTAGGAGGCTACGCTCCCAAGCGCAAGGCATCGAGCTCTGGAAGCTAGAAAGGGCGAAAAGGAGGATTTTCCCATGAGCCTCTGGAGGGAGCAAGTCCCTGCCGTCCCCCTAATTTCAGCCCAGGAAGACACTGACTGACCTCTGGACTCCAGGCTGTCAGAGAAGCAGCGTGTGGTTTTAAGCCGCCACGTTGGTGGTCACCAACAGCAGCAGGAGGAAACAGGTACCCCAGCACCGAGCACGTTCTTGACCTTGGCTCCCTGTGATGCTGCCGCTCTGCTCGCGGGGCCCCATGGCCCTTGCTGACCCCTTGGACCGAGCGGGCGGCCTGGGGAGATTTCAGTCCCTCCCGTTCCCCAGTGAGCTGCTGACATCTCAGTGTTCAGTGGAGGACATCTTGGCACCTTTCCCAGTCACTGGTGCAGGGTTCCCGAACCGGACCGGGGTACCATTGTCAGTGGGTGTGGCTAGTGTGGGAATGAGCTCAGAGCCTCTCTGGAAGCCTGCGGGCGGCACACCCTGGGGCCTGGCTGTGGGTCCCTTTCTTCATCCGCCGGTCCCTAACGCAGCCTCCCCTGCAGGTTTCCTTGCCGAGGTGGAGTGGATTGCACACTGTGGCTGAACCACCGTGGTGGCCATCATCGCCTGTCACTATGGGTGAGCCTCAGACCGCCGGGGACCCTAGGCTACTGCATGCCAGACGGGCACGTCCTTCACCTCCTTCACCGTCTCCACCCCCTTCCTGCACTCCTGGCAGGTGTGGTCTGGTTCCCCTGACATCTCAGGGATGCCTGCTGTTAGATCAGGGGAGACAAGCCAAACATTTCACAACCAGCCCCAGAGGCCACACCAGTTCACATTGCAGTTGAGCTGAAGTTCACAGGCAACAGAGTGTGATCCAGAGATCTCCAGAGGGCACTGACCTGCTTCTTGGGGAGGCGCGAGACAATCAATCTGTTGGGGTAAGGAAAGAAATGTCAGGACTCCCGTTTGTATTTATTTTTAGCTCATTCCTTTACATTTCCATTTCTTTAATATCTTTTATATTAGCTTTAATGTATTAGAATTTTAAGTATACATCGACAACTGAATAACATGAAATGTGGCTTTCCTGGTGACTCAGTGGTAAAAAACCCACCTGCCAATGCAGGAGACATGGGTTTGATCCCTGGGTTGGGAAGATCGCCTGGAGAGGGAAATGACAACCCACTCCAGTATCCTTGCATGCAAAATCCCACAGACAAAGGAACCTAGCAGGCTATAGTCCATGGGATTGCAAAAGAGTTGGACATAACTGAGTGACTAAAAAAAAAAAAAGCAAAAAACATGAAATGATGAGAGTAATGCTTTAAACTTTTTACTTAATGAAGATGATGAGTAAAGAACATTTTTACACCACTAATCTAACTGTCAAGCATTTATTAATTATCTACCATAGGCAAAGAACTGTGCTAGATGCTGGGGGTGATTTTTAAAAAGAGAGTGCATAGGATGTGGTTTCTAGCAAAGAGGTTAGAAGTGCTGCTCTGAAGGACAGCTTAGGGATAGTATTTGTAACTCACACCACAGACAAGGGTTAATTTCCCTAAAATATAAAGAGCATTTGCAAATCAACAAGAAAACAACTAACAGTCTAATTGGGGGAGGGGAGGGGCTGGGCAGAGGAGATTCACAGAAATTAACTATAAATGGCCATTGAACATGTGAAATATGCTCACTCATCATAAGTGGGACACATGTCAGAAGAACCCTGAAATACCAGTTTTTCCCCATCATGTTTTCCAAAATCCACAATGTGAGAGCAGGCGCCAGTGATGGCAAGGGAGGCAGGTCATCTGTCACAACAGTGACAGCTTCAGGATTACAGACACACACACTTCCAAGCTGGCCACTCATCTTCTGGGAATTTACCTACCAATATACACACCTGTGGCAAATAAATTGCATATATCCAGACAGAGGGGTATCACTTGGGCTTAAAGAATTAGGAAGCTCTGTATGTTCAGATGGGCTTTCTGGGGGCTCAGTGGTAAAGAATCCATCTGCCAATGCAGGAAATGCGGGTTCAATCCTTGGGTCAGGAAGATCCCCTGGAAAAGGAAATGGTGGCCCACTCTGGTATTATTGCCAGGAAAATCCCACAGACAGAGGACCCTGGTGGGCTACATACAGTCTGTGGGGTTGCAAAGAGTTGGACACGAGTGAGTGACTGAGCATGCACGCACGCACCCACAACAGGTCAGACCCCTGCATAGGTAGGAAAGTGAGCTGGAGCCCTACTCCAAGTCTTCACAGGGGGCATGAAGCTCTCCAGCCTCAGTTTCCTTGTTGGGAACAAACACCGCCCAGCCATTAAGCCCCTGGGCTTGCCGGACGCCAGGTTAACACAGGCCCAGTAGTTCACTGTCAGTTGGGGATTTTCCAGCACCAGGCTCTGTGCTCTGGGCTTCACATAGATTATGTCACAGAAACCTCACAACAGTCCTGTGAGTGGGTTGCTTTCCGCATCTGTTTCCAGGTGCTGAAAGTGAGGCTTAGTAAAGAGGTTAAATAATTTCATGTCACATGGTGACAATGCAAGTTTCCACCTGGCTTTTTCTCTTTCCAAGTGAAGTGAAAATGAAAGTTGCTCAGTCATGTCCAACTCTTTGCGACCCCATGGACTACAGAGTCCATGGAATTCTCCATGCAAATAAAAATAATTGGCTAAAGGAAACCCTGAAGAAATGCCCCATAGAAGTGATTCAAACTACCACGAGGGTGTGACTGTCTCTGTGAGTCCGCCTCTATGTCGATCCACAAGTACCATACTCTTTCCCTCCTGATAAACTTGTTTCACTACTTTCCATCCTTGTGGGAATTCTTCTCTGCAAAGCTGAAGGGCCAGGGCCCTTGTCACTGACCACTGGTTTAGTGGCTAGGATTCAGTGCTCAGCAACCTCAGCCTCTGACCGGGGAACTGAAACCCGGCTTCAAGCCACTGCAGGCTGAGGCCGCCCAAGGTCAAAAGGAAGGAATGGATGAGTGTAGAGTCCATCCCAGCGCTCTGCCTACTCCCAGGGAGGAGGACCATGCGGGGACCCCAGGGCCACCACCCAGGGAGGGCATAGACCTGGGGGCCTGTGAGCCCTTCCCTCTGTCTCACACCATCTGCTCCTCATCACAGGTCCTTCATAGGGGAGGTGTCAGGCCTGCCAGGGCTGGAGGTTGTCAGCATGGGGAAGCTGGAGGTGGACTAATTTGTCTCCCCCCTTAGAAGGGGGCATGCTATGTGATCAGGGGAGAAGGTTTGGCTTCCTCTGGTAGCTCCTAAGTTAGAGAGCAGAGAACACAGGGCCGCTGGTGGTTACTGAGTGAGTTCTGTCCCTTTGGGGTTGATGCTGCAGAAGCTGAAGTTTGGCAGGTTTGCTGCAGCTGGCGCTGGGTGCTATTTTTATATGTGGTCTGGCCTTGGTGGGTTTGTACACTAGTCTCTCACGATCCGCCGTGCCCTGGGCTTGCCTGGTCCCGGCCGCTCCCTTTCCGTGGGGTGGGCGGTAGCTGGGGCGCCCCGAGGCTGTCTGCACCCGCTCCCCGCGTCCCTGCAGGATGTCGGGGAGCCACAGGGCTCGGCGAAGGGCAACACGCTGCCCGCAAACCTGCTGCCGCCGGACCTGCTCCGAGCGGGGCCGGCGCGCTCGTCACTACCTGAGCGCCCGGGCGAGTGCGCAGGGCAGGCGGGGCGCCCTCGCCCTAACCCTGAACGGCAGCCCCTCCTTCCACTTGCAGCTGGCTAACTGGTAGCGGTTCACGTCTGTTGTTCCTGCTTGGTAGGAAAGGACGGATTGTGATGCCAAGGGTAGAGCCCGGTTGATCCGCTGGGAGCTGCGAGGACTCCTGAGGGGGTCTGGGCGCCCGAGGTCGGCCCCATGCTGGCCACGGTCACGAGGTGACCGTGAAGGCGGGGCGAGCGGGCACCCCCCGTGGACGCTCGGTGACTTCATATCTTGGGGTGTCCAGCGGGTCCCGGGAGGCAGCCCAGCTGTTTAGGCAGGCCCTCCACCCGCACCCCGAGCCCACGTGCTCCTCCTGCCCAAAGGAGCAGCCGCCAGAGGGCGCAAGATAGACAAACCGAGTCCCGAGCGGCGGCCGCCCCACCTGTTCTGGGCCGCCCGCCGGGAGCGTTGGCCGTGCGGATTGGAAATCGCTGTGGCCGATCGCTCCTCCGCGGTGGGGGCGCACTCTCCGCGGGGCAGGGGTCATTCTAGCCGGTGTCCCAGGGTGTTTTAAATATGCCTTTCCCGGGGTAAGAAGTTGATTCCCTGGTCACTTCCCTTTCTGCCCCCGGTGATGGGCTGACGGGAGAATCTTCTTAACCCTTGCTGATGCTTTGTTCTCAAAAACAGAGAGACAGCTCGGAGCCCTCGGCTGGCAAAGAGGTCCAGCTAGAAACATCATACTGTTTGTTTTGTTTCCACAGGATGTGTTTTTACAGTTTCCTTCTATTGGTGACAAGTGATAGTGGTTTTCCAGTTACGGTAGTTGACAAACATCCTGCAGAAGATAAATTATTTAGAAGTCTGTTGACTGAAAGAAAAGCATGAATAAATAATCGTACAAGGGGACTGAGGATGTGACAGAAGTCAGGAAGACATGTAAATTACTCAAGTTAGAAAAAACAGGGCTCTGAAGCAAGATGGTGATCGCCTGCTGGATCAGAAACTCATTTTATTGCTGTGTTTTTTTCTTGGGCTTTTGTGATGCCTTGAACCTGGGTCTCAAGGATTTTGGAAACCTGGATCAAGTATTTCTTGCACTAAATATGTGCAAGGCTTTTCTGTGAGGCTATGCACTGATATACATGCTTCACTGGTGTATCTCACTTCATCCTCACAGCTTATGAGGTCAGTACTACTGCTGTCTCATTTCACATGAAGAAACTGTGACGCAGTGCGGTTAGTTAACTGTGCAAAGGTCAGAGCTGGGATTTGAACCCAATATGGTTGGCTCTGGGCTTCCCAGTGGGCACTAGTGGTAAAGAACCCATCTGCCAATGCAGAAGACACAGGAGACGCGAGTTCGATCCCTGGGTTGGGAAGATCCCCTGGAGGAGGACATGGCAACCCACTCCAGTATTCTTGCCTGGGCAATCCCATGGACAGAGGAGCCTGGTGGGCTACAGTCCAGGGGGTCTCAAAGAGGTGGACACGACTGAAGTGACTGAGCGCGCGCGCACGCAGGGTTGGCACGCAGGGTTGCTCACGGGGTCCCGGCTTCCTGGCCCTCACGCGCAGCAGCTCAGCGTCAGTGTGACAGCTTGGTTCCCAGGTTTTCAAGGTGTCTCTGGGCAGACAGTGCTCTGCAGAAAGGCAGGCCCGCGGCCGGGCCTCTTGGGGCTGCACCGTCCTTTACTGCAGAGGTGCCCTAGGGCCGCGGCATCGGGGAGGGGCCCCTGGGTTTTGGAGACTGGGGAAGATGCGAAGGGTTTGGGTGGAAACCCTCTCTTTAGGCGGCAGTCACCACTCCCTCGGCTGGTGGCCCCCAGTCGGGGAAAGCTGGCAGCGCTGAGAGTGGTCATTGTCCTTCTGGGGCAGAGTTAGGGGAGTGCTGGTTACTGAGCTCGGGTCATGGTGGGCTCCCCTCCACGTTGGGGCGGGGAATTGCTGGAGGATGCTCCGACCTCCCACCGCAGGGGAGTGGACCAGGTGGTCCACTGGAGTGTTCCAGGTGGCCAGTGGACCCCTGGCCTGGGGAGCAGCCTGGCCTGAGTCCTGAAGGTCTCAGGAGGCGCTTTCCCTCCCTCCCACACATCCTTTACTGCATCCTTCTCACTATGGCCGGTCTAGTGTCTTTTCTCCTTCTTGAAACTTCTTCCACTGCCAGGTACCATCCAAGACGCATGGAGGATGGTGAGTGGGACCCCAGGGGAAAAAGAAGGGCAAGTCCTGGTGATAAAATCATGGGGCAGGGGCTCCTTGGAGGTCACAGAGAAAGCCCAGAGGAGCTGGAGTCCCCGTGGACCAGGGAATCCTATCGGTCTCAGGACAGGCTCTGGGGGTCTAGCTCTCCCCTGGGCTGTGGGTCATGGTCTGCCCTGGGAGAGCTGCAGTCAGTGACCCAAGACCACCGTGGGGGGCCTCGGGTCATCTGTGCGTTGTGGGGCCTGCCCCCGACCTCAAGCCCAGCTGCTTGGGAGCCGCATTTGCTTTTTGTATTCACCGTTCCAGAAGCAGGAAGCAGCACCCTCCAAGAGAAGAGAGTTGTCAAGTCAACCAGGGTTTGTCCTTCTCTTGAGGCCTCATGAGATCCGGATTCAAGCCTCCCCACTTCTGGAGACCCTGTCCAGAGGTGGCATTTCCCCACCACCTCCGATCCTGCGTCCCAAGGACTGGCCCTCCGGGGAGAACTTGACCTCAATCAAGTCCCTTTCCTGGCTGCCTGTGCCTGGATGCCGTGACTCTCTTTGTGTTTCCTCTGAGAGTCCGAGAGGCAGCCCATCCCTTGCCAGGATTCCAGATGAACAGAACAGCCCTTCCCCCACTCCCTCCATCTGTCAGGGCCCTCCTGGCCCACAGACTGGCCCTGGCCCTTGGCCTTGAGGCTGAGAAACTGTGATGTGCTGAAAAGAAATCAGGACGTGGATGCGCAGAGCTCTCTAACGAGATGTGAAGCAGCCAGAGTGCCAGGGCTGTGCCCCCAGGCACTGGTGCCACCGCCGTCCTCGTCAGCATCACCCAGACAGGATGTGACAAGCCCAGACCCCGGGAAGCCGGCCTGCTGTCCTTCCATGAGCAAAGTGGACAGGGAGGCCCTGGCCCTGGAGAGGAGGTGGCGGTGCTGGCTACAATGAACCTGGGCCGGAAACCTCCTTAGAGCTACTCCCACTCGCCTTTGGGGCCCCAGGACCCCATAAGGAGGGCCAGCCACTCCCCAGGGTGCATAAGGGCTCACGGCAAAACAAGTTCTGATTGCTATTCTCATCTTTTTTCCATAAAAGCAAAAATCCTCTTTGGATTTCTTTCGATTAATGAAAACAAGTGCTAATGCAGCTCTTTGCAAAAGTGAACTGGCGCAAAGCGAACTTTTAAAGGGGAGGCATACTACAATTGGCTCAGTGCTCAGGTCCTCGATAATGATTTTCGATGGAAATAATGAATGACGGCCAAGGTTACCTATATGTTGCAAGAGTCATATAGTCATGGTGGGAACTTAATGTATAAACCAATCTCTATTCTTGAAGTTTAGACATTTCACCAAGTGTGTGTCATTTTTTCTTTATTTCTGCTCAGCAGTTTAAACCATTCAGCTCAGAGACATTTCTCCTCTTTTTCTATTATCTCAAATCCTATGTTAAGTGTTTTCTCTAACATCTATTAGATGTTGAAAACCCTAACTTCCATGACTTGTAACTTTTGTTTGTATTTTTCATCTCTTTGTCCTTTTGCACTGTATTCTGGGAAACTCCTTTAGCAGGATCTCCCAGGTTATGGCATCCACTTCACTGTTCAACCAGTTCATTGACAGTTTCAGAATTTGTCAGTCATGTTTGCAATTTCCAAAATGCTGAAAATGCTTCCTTTTCACAGCAGTCTGTTTTTAGAAAACAGATGTCCTCAAATTTCTCTGAAAATATAAGCTATAGTTCCTTTAGATTTTCCTTCTATTTACTGCATTGCTTCACTTACCTCCTGAGCTGGTTCATCTGTTGGTTGATCTGGCGTCTCTCTCAGTTAAGTGTTGGTGTTTCTGGGTTGTTCATTCACATTTGAAGAAGAAGATGGTCTGGACAAGATTGTTGGTTACTGAAACATCCTTCCTCAGGCCCAGGGGGAATTCCTGCCGCCTAGCCATAAGGGAGATCTCTGACTGAGCCTTGGCCCTGGCCCTTTTGGAGTGGGGGCCAGAGGTCAGGGCCCATAGGCACGTGGCGTGAGTAGACATGAAGTTTTGAGTAAAGGGCTCCACGATGATGTGGGGCCCTTACATTGCTGGGGCGCTGTCCTTGTTCTCTGGACTTAGCACCCAGTTTCTGAATCCCTTTTATGTGTCTTTGAGGCTTTGGCCCCCGGGAAACATCGGAGCCTGTGGCTCAGGGGAGGTAGGGAGGGGCGCTCGGATGACTAACTCTGCTGATCCTCCTATTGATTACCCAAATGCTCCTCCCCTCCCCCAGCCTGCTCCTAATAGCTCCCCCTCTTCCTCCTGTGTGGGGTGGGGTCTCCTTGTCCATTGCTCCCTGGTCTTTATATCTTACATACATTCCTTTCCTCCTTTGCCTTTTGCCAGCTCTCTCAATCCACTTGAATTTGGGAAAAGGGAGAGAAATGAGTTTTCTGCAGGTTATCTTGAACCCTATGCCCGCCTACATCACCTGGGAAACCAGATCCAGGGCTCAGAAGACCTGTGTGAAGCAGGGCTGTGGGCCACCCCCATCCCCTGGGGCAGGGCACCCAGAGGGTTCTTTAACGGTAGGCTCTGTAGCTGGGGAGGCTGTGACTGTGTAAGGTCCCTTGGAGGCTGGGTTGCGACCAATGCAGAGGAGAGTCTGGGATCTACCTGCTGCCAAGGGCAGGCCGGGAAAGGGGATGGGGAACACACATCCCCAGGTGTCCTTGTGGTTCTGTGTGCAAAGGGAAATTCCAGCCCAGTGCTGGGGCGGACCACACCTTCCATCGCCCTCACCAGCCGTCCAGGCACCTAAACTCCCTGTATTCTAAAAAAAGACACATGAACTTCATAAATGCACCACAGTATGTAATAATTTTTAATCACTTCCTAAAATTACCTATTAAGTAGTCTATAGAGATACATTTTTTCTGCTTAAAATAGAGGTTAAAAATCTAATTCCAACCCAAAAATGCTTTCCTTTACAATCTGACAAAATAATTTTAAAGTTTGCCTTGGAAAAAAATTAATCAGGGCTAGAGAAAGAAAAGGAAGCACAGTTGTGGATGCTCCCTATGAGATGCTAGTTATAAAAATGAAGCGTTGGGTAAGAAGCTGGACCCCGTCAGCTTCCTGACCAGGCTCCCTTCTTCACACAGCAAACACCTCGGCACAGGCAGGCTTGGGTGCTGGGGAGGTTAAGGACAGGTAAGAGTCCTGAAGAGATTATGTTTTGATGAGGAGGCAGTGGGATAAATAACAAAGCCCCTCCTTGAAAGCCCCTTGGAGGAAGTGGAAGGGATGAACCATCAGGGGCTCTGGAGAACAGTCTAAGCCAGCACCTCTTGACCTTGAACAGGCACACGCATTCATTGGGGATCTTGGTGAGAGCTGATTCTGACTTGGGAGGTCTGGGTGAGGCCTGAGGTTCTACAAACCTACACACTCCCAGGTGGTGAGGATGCTACTGGCCCGTGGACACTCTCACCAAGCCTGGTACAGGTAAGGAAGCAAGTAACTGTTAGTCGCTCAGTCGTGTCCAACTCTCTGTGACCCCACGGACTGTAGCCTGCCAGGCTCCTCTGTCCACTGCATTCTCCAGGCAAGATTACTGGAGTGGGTTGCCATTCCCTTCTCCAGGGGATCTTCCAGACCCAGGGATCAAACCCGGGTCTCCTGCAGTGCAGGCAGATTCTTTACCATCTGAGCCAGGTGGGACCTGGCAAAAAGCATTTTGCTGCTTTTCCTCTTTTGAGGCCCCAACTTGTCCAAATCCATCCCTACCCTGGCCAAGAAGATCTCTCAAAACTGTGAACATAACCATGTTCTCTTGCTTGAACTGGCTTGTCACCCGTGGGGGCAGAGCCAGTGGGTGGACTCTGTGCTCAGGGCCCCCCACCTACTCCAGTCTTGCTGCCCTCCATCTGTACATGTTCTCCTGGGGCCCAGACTCTCTCTTCTCACCCTCCTTCCGTCAGCCTCAGGACCTTTGCATGTGCTGTTCTCCTTCCTCAAATACCCACCCCCATCTCCCTCCCCGCCTCACACCTGTACCTTCTCTCCGTTCTTTCCAAGCACCCTCCCCAACCGTTAACATCCCCCACTTTGTCCCTCTGACATCATGTGATCCGTGTCCTGATGACGTTTTCCCTCTGTCTCCCCACTGAAGGTACCTCCTTGCTGACTCACCTTGGGTCCCCAGGGCCCAGCGCGGGGCCTGACACTTGATGGGCGTCTGATACATCTTTGTGGAACTGACATAATGATGAATTCTTTCACAGCCTTTGGGGTCTGAGTCTTGGCAGGTGGAAGGAAACTGCTGGAAAACAATTTTAAGAGCAAAGTGGAATAAAGAAATGTGTGTACGAGTTTCCTGGGGCTGCAGGAGCCAGGCACCGCAGAGCGGGTGGCTAACAACCCCGGGCATTCAGTCCCTCACAGTTCCGGAGGCCAGAAGTCCAGAGTCAAGGTATCTGCAGGGCCACGGCCCCCCACCGGCTCTGGGGACCATCTTTCCATGCAGCTCCCAGTTTCTGGGGCTCCTGGTGCTCCTGGCTTGTGGCAGCATCACTCGGCTCTGTCTCACCGGCCTCCCCTTCTCCCAGTGCTGCTCCTCTGCATGTCTCTTACAGGGTCACTTGTCACTGGATGTAGGATACTCCAAGATGTCCTCACCTCCGGACCCCTTGCTTCATCACATCTGAGAAGACCTTTTTGCTAAATCAGGTCAAACCCGCACGTTCTAGAGAGGCGAGAGTGGACATATCACTTTGGGGGCTGCTATTCAGCCCCTTGCAGTGTGGAATGTGATGAATTCCAGCCCCTCTGAGACAAATGCAAGAGTGGGTCTACTAACAGCTGGGAATGGCTCAGTCCAGGAAGGAACGGCCTGGGTGACCAGTGACTGCAAGGTCATTCTCCAGAGGTCGGTTTGGAGAGAATGGAACGGGGACACCTGGACACATCACCTGTCACCCATCACTCCTCCACCCGGGCCAGCACTGACGTCTCTGAGGCTCTTCTTCACTGTGGCAGGATGAGAGGAGGACGCATCTCAGGACCTTTCTTTCTCTAAGTCTCTGTCCTGGGGTCCCTCTGTCCTGGGGTCCCTTTGGTCTACTGGTGAATGCACAGAGGGGAGCCCACAGCAGCAGACACCCTGGAGGGATGGGGTGGGGTTGGGAGTGGGGCTCACGACCCCGGCATCCCTCTGAGGCCTGAGGGCATCATCTGCCGTCTCTGAGTCTCCCACACTCAACAGTCACCCACCTCCACAGTAATCCGCAGCATGGCCGAAGCATCAGCCCAGCATGTGCACACGGTCCCAGGGCTCCTGCTGACCAGCTGTCTCATGAAAGAGGGTTGGGGCCCCCTGCCTTAGGTTGGGTTCCTGCAAAGGTCTGAGTGTAAACCGTTAATCTGGAGGTGATCTCAGGAGAAGAGAGACAGGGAAGAGAAGGAGGCCCACAGGGGCTGGTGTCAGGCCAGCTACCTTCATGGCGCTGGGGCCAGGGAAGCTGGGGGTGGACTCACCATCTCCAGGCTGGAGGCTGCTCTGGGGACCATATATCTGAAGCTTCTAGCTTGCCCCAAGTGGCCCCCTCCAGCTCCTGCAGCCGGAGAATGCCCTCGGGCGCCCACAGCAGGGCCATCAGAAGGCACCAGAAGAGAAGGCCATGGTCCCCTTCCCCACAGACCCAGAGGAAGTAAGCTGAAGGCAAACAGCAAGGGCTGGAGGGAAAACCGAATCTCAGGCCACTGGCTTTGAGAAGGGCCAGTGGACAAGGCCCAGGGCTGCGGGACAATTCCAGCAGTTTCCAGATATCTCAGTTCTTGCATCTGGTCAAATAAGGGTGGGGTGGGGAGAGGGCCTCAGGAATGAGGGTGCCCTGGAGAAGAGACAACCTCTGAACATGAACACTTGGCAGCTGGGAGTCATCTGAGGAGGTCAAGCTCAGATATGGGAGCATCTCGTTAAATTCTACCTTCTGGAACCTGCAGGCACAGCTCAGACCCTCTTCTACCATCTCTCCTCCCTGGTCCCAGAGCCTCCTGTTTCTCGGCCTTGCAACACATTGAGGCTGGAGTGAGAGCTTTCCACTGTGTAAGCTGAGGCTGGGCGAGAGATTGTCGTTTGCTGCTCAGTCGCCCAGACGTGTCTGACTCTTTGCAACCCCGTGGACCGCAGCACGCCAGGCCTCCCTGTCCCTCACCATCTCCCAGAGTTTGCCCAAGTTCATGTTCATTGCATCGGTGATACCGTCCAGCCATCGCATCCTCTGACGCCCTCTTCTTCTGCCCTCGATCTCTCCCAGCATCAGGGACTTTTCCAATGAGTCGTCTGTTCACATCGGATGACCGAAATATTGGAACTTCAGCTTCAGGATCAGTCCTTCTAGTGAATATTCAGGGTTGATCTCCCTTCAGATTGACTGGTTTGATCTCCTTGCTGTCCAAAGGATTTTCAGGAGTCTTCTCCAGCACCACAGTTCAAAGGCATCAATTCTTTGGCATTCTGCCTTCTTTATGGTCCATCTCTCACAACTGTACGTGATCACTGGGAAGACCATAGCCTTGACTGTACAGACCTTTGTTGGCAGACTAATGTCTCTGCTTTTCAATACACCGTCTAGGTTTGTCGTCGCTTTCCTACCAAGAAGCAATCGTCTTCTGATCTCATGGCTGCAGTCACTGTCCTCAGTGATTTTGGAGCCCAAGAAGAGGAAATCTGTCAATACTTCCACCTTTTCCCCTTCTATTTGCCATGCAGTAATGAGGGTGGATGCCATGATGTTAGTTTTTTTTTAATATTTAGTTTTAAGCTGGCTCTTTCACTCTGCTCCTTCACCCTCATCAAGGGCAAGAGAAAATGACCAAAATATTTTTAATGGCCTATCACATTGATACCAAAACCTTGGTATCAATTGTAGGAAGGAAAGAAGAAAAGAAGGAAGGAAAGGAAGGAAGGAGGGAGGGGACCACAGTCCAATCTCACATGTGAAGATTTGTGGAAAACTCTGAAACATTAACAAGCAGAATCTAGTTACACATTGAAGGAATAATACCCTTTGTCTCAATAGTTTCACTTCTGGAATGAAAGGACAGTTCAGCATTCTTTGGAAAACTCATTCATATAATTCATGAAATTTATTAACATTATTCATCATATTCGTTGCTGTAACAAGAAGTCATACTGTCAACTCCACAGGTGTTGAAAAGACACGTGACAAACTCAACAATCCTTGGTTTAAGAAGGCAAAACATGAAAAAAATTCCTTCATTACTATGGAGTAGAAGAGGCCTTTCTGATTATGAAATGAAAATCCAAAAGCCAAAAAAGAAAAGACCGAAAATTCAATTACAAAAAAACTTACCATGCAGAAAGATCAATAACAATAGCATGAAAAAAAAATAGCATGGTGACAAAGTCCAAAGAAATTGGGGAAAATACTCTTAACTTTTATCATCAGTTCAGTTCAGTCACTCAGTCGTGTCCGACTCTTTGCGACCCCATGGGCTGCAGCACACTAGGCCTCCCTGTCCATCACCAACTCCTGGAGTTTACCCAAACCCATGTCCATTGAGTCGGTGATGCCATCCAACCATCTCATCCTCTGTCGTCCCCTTCTCCTCCCGCCTTCAATCTTTCCCAGCATCAGTGTCTTTTCCAATGAGTCAGTTCTTTGCATCTGGTGGCCAAAGTATTGGAGTTTCAGCTTCAACATCAGTCCTTCCAATGAACACCCAGGACTGATCTCTTTTAGGATGGACTGGTTGGATCTCCTTACAGTCCAAGGGACTCTCAAAAGTCTTCTCCAACACCACAGCTCAAAAGCATCAATTCTTCGGCGCTCAGCTTTCTTTATAGTGCAACTCTCACATCCATACATGACCACAGGAAAAACCATAGTCTTGACTAGATGAACCTTTGTTGGCAAAGTAATGTCTCTGCTTTTTATTTTATTTTTGTCTCTGCTTTTTAATATGCTGTCTAGGTTGGTTGTAACTTTCCTTCCAAGAAGTAAGCGTCTTTTAATTTCATGTCTGCAGTTACCATCTGCAGGGATTTTGCAGCCCCCCAAAATAAGGTCTGCTACTGTTTCCACTGTTTCCCCATCTATTTGCCATGAAGTGATGGGACCAGATGCCATGATCTTAGTTTTCTGAATGTTGAGCTTTAAGCCAACTTTTCCACTCTTCTCTTTCACTTTCATCAAGAGGCTCTTTAGTTCTTCTTCACTTTTTGCCATAACGGTGGTTTCATCTGCATATCTGAGGTTATTGATATTTCTCCTGGCAATCTTGATTCCAGCTTGTGCTTCATCCAGCCCAGTGTTTCTCATGATGTACTCTGCATATAAGTTAAATAAGCAGGGTGACAATATACAGCCTTGACGTACTCCTTAGTCAAAGATAAAACCTAACATATAAGGAGCTTGTAGAAATTATAAGGAAGCCACAGACTGTAATAAAAAAAAAATAGACCAAGGATATGAAGAAACAGTTCATAGAAAAAGAAATACAAATACATCTTAAATATTTTAAAAGATGTTCAACCTCACTCATAAGAAAAGAAAGATAAAACCACATTGAATGATTACATGTTGCCCAAGATATTGGCAAAACCCTACAAGTGTGGTCATGGTGCAGCGTGTTAATCTTCCCTGTTAGCTCAGCTGGTAAAGAATTCACCTGCAATGTAGGAGACCCTGGTTCGATTCGTGGGTCTGGAAGTTCCCCTGGAGAAGGGCTAGGCTACCTACTCCAGTATTCCTGGGCTTCCCTTGTGGCTCATCTGGCAAAGAATCTGCCTGCAATGTGGGAGACTTAGGTTCGATCCCTAGGTTGGGAAGATCCCCTGGAGAAGGGAACGGCTACTCACTCCAGTATTCTGGCCTGGAGAATTCCGTGGGCTGTATAATCCACGGGGTGGCAAAGAGTCGGACACGACTGAGCTACTTCCACTTTCAGTGCAGTGTGTTAGGAAGCTGGAGGCAGTGCACATGAGGATGTCCCTGGGGAGACCACTGGGGCTGCCTCCCAAAGCCACCAGCTTACTAACACAGCAATTTCATAAACCCACTACTAGAATTTTATTCTACAGATACAGTAGCATTCAAAAGAGTTCATTTCAACATGTTTTGTGATATCAAAATACTAGTTGAAATCCAGCTGTCCATCAACAGGAAACCAGTTAGATTATGGAAATCCATGCAATAGAATACTATGCAACTGTGAAAATGAAGCAGGATATTCTCAGATGCATAAGGGATACCGTGGTGGGGATATAAACACAGAGTACAGAATTACCTTCTGCAAAAAGGGAGCAAAATAAGAATGCACAGCTGCCCTTGCTTATGTTTTAGAAAGAAAATCTGAGAGGATGCATAGGAAACTAAAAATGGTTACTGGAGGGTGGGGGGTGGCAAGTGGGAACTCTGTGGAAGGAGGGAGATGGGAGAGAGAGCCTTTTCATTGTTTATCTTTTTTACATTTTCTATTTTGAACTATGTGAATGTCAAACAGGGAGGGAAGGAGGCAGGGCACAACCTTTAAAAGAACGACATAGCAGATGAGGACAAAAGCTTGTTAGATCCAACAGCTCCAAGATGCTGGAGGATCTGACTTTCAGTGGACTTTGAGCCTTATTATGCACTCCAGTATTCTTGCTTGGAAAATCCCATGGACGGAAGAGCCTGGTAGGCTACAGTCCATGGGGTCGCAAAGAGTCGGACACGACTGAGCGACTTCACATCACTTTCTTCACTCACTTCATACTTTATCACTGGAGAAGGAAATGGCAACCCACTCCAGTATTCTGGCCTGGAGAATCCCATGGACAGAGGGCCTGGCGGGCCATGGTCCATGGAGTCGCAGAGAGTCGGACACGATGCAGGCACTCATTGTAATATATTAGCATATGCTGAATGGCGTACCCACAGGTGCCATGACAGTTCCCAGGCTAACCACAAAAGGCCCAAAAATGGGCAGTGGCCCAGATTCCTCGAAGTCTCTGCCCCTTCCCCAAAATAGTTAGAATAATTCTCCTACTCATTAACCTATGAAATTACCCAGACAACAAAAACTAGGCACCTCATATTTGGGGGCTTCTCACCTTCTGAGATGGCCCACACTGTCTGTACAGTGTGTTTCTCCCATAGCTGCTGTGACTTTCCAAGATGACCCCTGCCCTGGGGCCACTCTTGCCTTTGGAGACGGATCACATCCTGTCTATGGAATGTGTATCTTACTAAATAAATCCAGCGTCTTACCTATCACTTTTTCTCTTGCCCAGTTGTTTCTGCAATGAGCTTCATTACGTCCTGACACCAGGGGTTTGATCTCAATAAAAGACAGTGTGTTTAAGTCCTGGTCCGAGTCTTGGCTGAGTCTGAGTCCCGACCCATGGGTTCAAGTCTCAGTTGGAGTTGTGAAGTTTCAGCTTAACTATCTATTCAACAGTTTTAAAATTTGATGCATATATTTGAAGATGCTCTAAAATTTGTTTCTCTGGAAGAATATACATTGTTGGTGGCTGACTTTCCACTTCCTGGGCATGTGAGGGTGGTGGTGGGGAATGGACTTTTATCATTTGATGAACTGCTGGACCATTGGGTCATTTGCCGTGTATGCATACAACTTCCCAAAGACAGCTAATTATTAATGTTGATGTATTTCTGAAAACAGACAAAAGCATTTGAGTGAGTTCCTTGGGGAAGTGGGGGGGGATTGGAGTCAGAGTGTCAGAGAAGGGGCTTTCATTCTGTTCCCCCTTTTGTCTGTGACAAGGCCCTAACCCTGCCCAGCTGTGTGAGACCAGGAAAGACCCTCGCCTCCTTATCCCAGGTTCTTCTAGGAGTGCAGGGAGGGGCCAAATCAGGGAGTCCAGATGGGTCTGAATGCTGTGATTTCAACTGGAAAAGAAGCAAAGGAAAAAGAAGGGATCAAAGCAAAGGAAGAAGTGTAGTGCTGGTGATGATGGTGGTGGCGAATACCCACCATCAGGTTACTCACGAACTCATCTAATCTCACTAGAAGCAGAAGGCCTCCACCTTAGAGATTTGGAGAACCTGGAGCCCAGGGAAGGGAAGTGAGTTGTCTAAGGTCATTTGGCAGCCAGGTGGGGCCTTGGCTTTAACTGATGGAGCTCTTGGCTAGAAAAGTCAACCCTAAGGGCAATTCTGGTTCTACGAGACCCAGGGGTTCACTTTGCAAGGATTAATTTAATGAGACGTTCTGGAGGCCGTGGCGGCTACAGTCTGATGCTGCTTGCACCCCACTCCAAAGTCACGCTCTTGGCTCCCGGACTCGGGAACTCCTGGGGGATGGGCACCCAGGTGAGAATGAGGGTGAAGCTGGGCCTGCCGCAGTCCCGGGTGTGACCACCAGGTGGCGCCGCTGCCGCACCCAGCCCTGCCCCCAGCAGCCCCAGAAAAAACAGAAAAGACAAATTAAAAATTCCTTGGCCTGGAAGCGGAAAGTCAGTTGGAGATTCCGGGAGCCTTCTGGCAAATCCAGGAGGTTTGACCTTCTGTTGTAAGCAAAGCCTAGGGGCGTCCATGACAGGCAAAGGGCAGGGAGGAAGAGAACATTTTTTAAACCATATGGAGGAAGGAGGTAGAAGGAGGAAAGAATTCTCTCGCAGACACTGGGATTTCAGCAGCCACCTCTGCCCAGCCACTATCTGAGCGAGCCTGGGTCTGAGTGCAGCGGAATCACCTGGGGGCTTTTTTTTTTTGAAAGAAGGCTAGAATGGCTATATTTTTTTAAAATTAATTTATTTATTATTTTTGGCTGCACTGGGTCTTTGCAAGCAGGCTTTCTCTAGTTGCGGCGAGCAGGGGCTGCTCTCTAGTTGTGGTGCCCAGGCTTCCCTTTGAGGTGGCTTCTCCTGTTGCAGAGCTTGGGCTTTAGGGTGTGGGCTTCAGTGGTTGTGGTGCACAAGCTTAGTTGCATCCTCGCTTCCGGACCACGGACCACGGTGGAACCTGTGTCACCTGAAGGCAGACCACCAGGGAAGCCCCTGCGGGTGTGTTTTTAAATGCAGATCCTTGGGCCCACTGGGGATCTGCATTTTCACCAGTACTCCTGTGGTTTCTGATCCCTGCTAAGGTAGGAAGTACCATCAGGGCAACACTTCCTTTCCCAGGTCAGAAAGTGGGGGCAAGGGGTCACTGCTCAAGGTCACAGCCTTCCCCTGTGAGGATGGTGTTTGCACAAACTCAAGCATGAAGCACAGTTCTTTCATGCAAAATTCAGATTCAGTCCGGGGCGGTTCTAGAGGGGGCTGCTCCTAATCAGCCCCTCTCTCCTGGCCTTCTGGGCTTTAGTTTGGACTGCCTCTCTCCCCATGTCTCTCCACTTGCTATTTTAAAATTCATAATGAGTTCTTGCCAGAGAGGCAGCGGCCCAGACTTTGAAATCCAGGCCCAGAGCCCTGACTCCCAGCATGCTGGCTGGGCGCCATCCTGGCTGAGTTCCCCAAGCCCTCTGGGGAGCTTCTGGGAAGTTTAGGGTCCAGACGCCCACCCACACCTCACCCACCCACACTTCCAGCAAGCTTCAGACTTCTTTCCAGAACTGACTCAGCCAATTCCTCTCGCATCCTGGGAGTGACTGGCCCTAATTCTGACCCAAATTCTGAATTCCAGCCTTTAGCTAGCACTTGGTCCATGACAGGCTAGAGGCCAACCAGCAGCTGGCCAGGGGCATCAGAGAGAGCGTGGGCTGCGGTGTCTGGTTCGGATCCTGGCTTTGCTATGTGACCTTGGGCAAGCTGCCTGCCCTCTCTGAGCCTCGGTTTCCTTGTCTGGGGGAATCAGCACTGCCCCTCTCCTGGGCTGCTATGAGGCATGAGTGAGAGCCTGCAGGCAGCGTGGTCAGCATAGAGCTGAGCCTGCAGGCAGCGTGGTCAGCATAGAGCTGAGCCTTCAGGCAGCGTGGTCAGCATAGAGCTGAGCACGCAGCGAGCCCTGAGTGCCAGGAGCAGCTGTTACTAGGAGGCGCAACACAGGGTGGGGCGCTGGGGCGGGGCCCCCCCACCTCCTCACACCCAGGCTGGCATCAGGCACTGGGTTGGGGAGGCTTGACTTTACTCACTTCCCCAGTCTGCACACCTGCTCAGCTCCAAGGCCCACGAGGGCTTTCTCAGGGCTGCCAGGAGATGGTAGCCATGGTTTCCACCCTGGGGGAGCTTACAATCTAATAAAGGCAACCTGGAACCTCGAAATAGAAACTTCCCGAAATAGTGCGTCTGTGAGCTGGTCTCCCCGGCGGTCTGGTAGGAGGCGCATGGTAGGGAAGGAAAGAGCCCAGGCCTGGGTCCTCTGCATACCCACCACCCCCACCTCCCCCAGCCTCCCTGCAACCTCAGGGCGTTGGACCCCAGCTGGCGGGGGAGCGGGCAGGTGCTGCTCAATCCGCACTCTGTGCTTTAGCAAAATGAACTGCAATGGGCCAGGATGGGTGAAAGTTGGGCCAACAGTTTCCTGATTCAAAGGGACACATGTAGAGAGTTCTGAAAGTTCAGACTGAAGCATGCCGGGGACTTTCCCGGTGGTACAGTAGTTAGGAATCTGCCTGCCAATGTCGGGGACACAGGTTCAATCCTTGGCCTGGGAAGATTCCACTAAGACTGTGCATCGCAGCGACTGAAGCCCGTCAGCCCGAGAGCCCACACGCCACAACTACTGAGCCTGTGTGCGGCAACTACTGAAGTCCACGCACCTGGAGCCCATGCTCCACAGCAGAGAAGCCACAGCAACAAGAAGCCCACGCACCACAGTGGAGACTAGCCCCCACTCGTTGCAGCTAGAGAAAGCCTTCACAAAGCAACGAGATCCAGAGCAGGTGAGAAAAAAAGTTGGACTGAAGGGTGCCATCACATGGCCCGCGGGGCGATGCCGAAGCCTTTCTGAGTAGCTGAGCCCATCTTTCTGCCCTGGAATTCCTCACTGGGGTTGAACTTTAACCCAGCAATGAAGCCACAGCCTGGCTGATGTTTCTCCCCCAGCTGTCATTCAATAACGTTGCAGCACTGACTCATTTTTTGTTAATTTTGTTGACCTTTCACTCTAGGTGTTGGACGCCCCAGATGCCCCAGTGACTTTTGCCCCCACTCCAGACCAGAGGGGCATCCGAGCAGTCATTCCTAGAAATGGGAGAAGAAGGAGGGGTTTCTTCAGAGTCTCTCGGGCATCTTAGGACACACTGGACCAGCTGGCCCGCCCCCGTGGGGCCGAGCGGCGAGTGGAGGTAGGAGGTCTGGCGATCCTGCACCCCCGCCCGTGGTTCTGGGCAGCAGGCCAGGTGCTCTCCAGCTCCCTGATTCCCAGGAGACCCGCCCAGGGGGCAGCAGCCCTGTCCATGGCGTTCACTGAGCTCTTGGAGCAGGCAGGGGGCGCGGGCCTCTTTCAGGCCCTCCAGATCCTCACTTTCTTCCTCTTCTAGGTCTGGGTGCCATTCCAGTTAGTTGTGGAGAACTTTTCAGCCGCCGTCCCAGGCCACCGCTGCTCGGCTCACCTGCTGGACAATGGCTCCAAGGCTCCCGCCAACCTCAGCCCCGAGGCCCTCCTGCCCGTCTCCATTCCGCTGGGCCCCAACCATGGGGCCCCCAAGTGTCTCCGCTTCCGCCACCCACAGTGGCAGCTCCTGGACCCCAACGCCACGGCCGCCAACTGGAGCAAGGCCGACACAGAGCCATGCATGGACGGCTGGGTCTACAACCGCAGCGCCTTCACCTCCACCATCGTGACTGAGGTGAGGGTCCCCCCACCACCAACCCCACCATTTCTTCCCCCTTCCCAGACTCCCAGTGATTGAGAGGACTAGAATGCCTCCATCAGCGCTGTTAAATGATATGCACTCCCTCGACACTTAATTACTGACGGCTTGGAATGGCCAGGATTCCCATCTGGGGCTAGGGTTACGGGAGACTTCGGGGAGCTTACATTTTGCAGGATATTTCAGAATCAGTCAGCCTTTGAGCCAGGAATAACAGTAGAGTGAGTCCACACCTTGTGCCCTTAAAGTGGCAGCCACTGGTCGGATGCTTTCCTCTGTCGTCACTATTTCACAGCAATCTCTTGAGGTGGGTCTTATGATTGACCCCATTTAATAAGTGACAAAACAGAAGCCCACAGAGGTTAAGTAACTTGCCCCAGGACACACAGCTAAAGTGCAGTCTAATTCAGCCCACGGAGCCTGGTGCCAACTTCTCCCTCACTTTCTGTCCTGCCTTGAGGCTCAAGGCCCCTGCGTCATCAGTGAGCACAAGGGAGAAAGCAGCTCCCGCGAGTGGGGAAGGGAGAGCGGGCAGGGAAGAGGTGACAGTTCAGATGACACTTGGATTATAAGCAAAGGAATCAGTCACATGAAGGTTGGGGCAGAGCCAGGTCGGGGCAGAGCCAGGTCAGGACAGAGGAGGGAGCGTGTCTGGGTGTTGAGAGAGCAGAACCTGGCACAGAGGGTAAGGGGTCAGGAGATGGACCGGGCGCATGTGGAAGGAGCCTGGCTTTTCCTTAAGTGCAAAGAAAAGTCACCAGAGGCTTTGGAACAAGGAAGCTCGGTGATCTGATTTGCATTTTCAAGAGGCGACTTTGCAGGGTGGAGAATGCACTGCAATGTGTGTGTGTGTTTGGGGGTGCAGGGGGAGCATGCTTCCTGCAGTGGTTCAGACAGCAGAAGTGGAAACAGAGGTGGAACCGTGGGCAAGGCAGGCAGGCCTTGTTGAAGGGAAGGGCTGACTTTGGGGCCGGGGGGTGGGTGGTGTTCAGGCAATGGCTGCCTGGCCCCCAGCAGATGGCAGGAAAAATTCACAGTGACACGTGCTCAGCCTCTGTGCTCATCTTCACCGTCCTGTAAGAGAGGCAGCCACACAGCCCCATTCCTGGAGGAGATGGGCTCAGCCAGGTGCAGGAACACACCTGGGGTCACCAGCTGGTCAGTCAGCAGCTGACTTGGAATTTGAGGCTTGTGGTTTAACCACCGCCCACCACTGTCCACTAGGAGTGGCCTGTCCCGCCGTTAGACCCAGAACCACGTCCCACGTGTCCTGCCCTGCCGATCATAAGCCGGGGGGTGGGGGGCATTGAGGCCCGCTGCCCACACACCCCTTCCACCATGGTTGCCTGGATCTAGGATTCTGGGGACCCCACTGGGGGAGGCCAGATCCCCTCTGGGGGTTCTGGACCTTCCTCTGCCACCCTGACCCCACTATTCTGCACCTCCTGAGCCAGGCTGACACACCCTCCTCCTCTTCCAGGGGGACTTGGTGTGTGACCACCAGGGCCTGAAGCCCCTAGGCCAGTCCATCTACATGGCTGGGGCCATGGTAGGATGCATCGTCTGCGGCTTCCTCTCCCACCAGTGAGTATCTCCTCTCCTCCCCTCCAGCTCCTTCAAAACAGAATGAGCATTGTGAGGACAGAGGTAAGGAAATGTGCAGTGGACATTTGTGCTCCTTAGGAGAGAGTCTCCCCCATCTGGGGTCTGAGTCCCAAGTTCCCAGGGGGCTGAGAACCCACCGTCTGAACTTGATGCTGGGCTGAGCTGAAAAATCACCCTGAACACTCACTCTCCTCTTCAGCTATTCCACCAAACTTTACTGAGCACCTACTGTGTGCCAAACACTGCACAGTCCCTGCCCTCGGGGAGCTGAGGGCTTTCTGGAGAGAGACAGATACCTTTTACTTTTAACCAGGGCTTCCCTGGTGGCTCAGCAGGAAAGAATCCGCCTGCCAAGGCAGGAGACACAGGTTCGATCCCTGGGTCGGGAAGATCCCTTGGAGGAGAAAATGGCAACCCACTCCAGTATTCTTGCCTGCAAGATCCCATGGAGAGAAGAGCCTGGGGGGCTGCAGGCCATGGGGTCGCAAAAGAGTTGGACAGGACTGAGCGACTCAACAACCACAAGAAGTGTAATGAAAGAGGACCACCCCTCCCGCCCCTCCCTGAGTGCCCCACCCCTCTCCTCCACGCCCCTCCTGAGGTGGAGCGCCCAGGACCCTCCCTGGGAACCCTCCTCCGTCTGTGTACAGTTCTTGCCCCGGGCGCCGCTGTCCAGTGCTGAAAACGCCCACGTTACACCCCCTCAACTTGTAAACTCCACTGCCGACCCGGAGTCTCCACTTGGATGCACCTCACAGTTACCTCGGCCCCCGCTGAACCCCGGCTCCCCCACCCCCACCCAGCCCAAGCCCTGCCCACCAGACTCCATCCTGGAGGACAGCCTCCGCTAAGAGCCAGCCCCGTGTTCCCTCCCTCAGCCTCCACACTCATTGAGCTCCTTCTCCAAAGCACAGCTCCCCCCAGCCCAGGGCCCTGTCTTGCATGCTGTCAACTTGCCCAAACAGCCACCTTCTCTGGCCTGGGCCGCCCACAGCCTCCTCTGGGGTCTCCTGCCTCCACTGGGCCTTCTGTTCCGCCGCAGTGCTCAGAGTGACTCAGCAAAGGCTTGTGTGTGCATCTTGTCACTGCCCAGCCTGAGGTCCCCTGGGCCCCCACGCTGAGGACAGTCCCCACTCACCCTGCCACCCCTGCTCAACCCTTGGCTTTCCCCCGATGGTCTCGCCAGCCCCTCCAGAAGCAGCCCTGCTCCCGCCCAGCCCACCAGACTCACCGCAGCGGGCAGCCTCACCCCACCTAGACGGTTCCGCCCATGGCCCCTCTGTGCCCAGCGTGCAGGCCACACTCAGCTCCAGGCTGCTGCTTGCAGAGGCCTTCCCGGCTTCAGGCCCACAGGTCCCATGGCCCTGGCAGCTCTCCACTCATAGCTCCCGGCTCTCTCTGCCAGTGCCCGGCTCTCGTTAGCTTGTTGACTGTGTGTGTCCCTGCAAGACCGTAGCTCCAAGGAGGCAGGGGCCTTGGGGTCACATCTTCGGTGTCCAGCACACAGCATACTGCCCATAATATGCTGAAGGCATGGATGGCACTCCCGCTGTGCCCAGCAGCCCAGGCCCTGGGGCATCCTGAGCCCCAGCTTCTTAGAAGATGGGTGTGTTATTTCTCTGTGCCTTGGTTTCCTCCTGTCAGTGGGCACCCTGCCACCTACCCATGGGGCTGCGATGATGAAGTGAGTTAATCACATGCAGAGCCCGGGCTGGGCTGGCACAGTGGCGGCTCTTTGTGGGCCTTATATTACATTATCCTGAGCATGGCAGGGAGCCGAGCACCGGAGAAGGAGGTCCTCCAGTCTGCACTTTCGGAGGACCGGCCAGCCGGAAGCCACCGTTCCTTCCCCAGGGGCCACCCACGTCGGGAACCATATCACAATCCATCTGTGGCTGCCTGGTGAGCCTGGGGTCAGCTCCAGGCTTCAGCCTCCTGGTCTCACCCTGGGATCTGGGGCGTGTGTTCCTGCTTCTGGGCACTGCCCAGACAGGCGAGGCTGAGATTGGTCCGCGTCTCTCCAGTCGGACCGACACGTGCGTGCATGCAAGCTCAGTCACTCAGTCGTGTCCGACTCTTTGTGACCCCAAGGACCGTAGCCCACCAGGCTCCTCTGTCCATGGGATTCTCCAGGCAAGAATCCTGGAGTGGGTTGCCATGTCCTTCTCCAAGGGAATCTTCCCCACCCAGGGATCGAAACTCTGTCTCCTGCCTTCAGGCCGCTTCTTTACCGCTGAGCCATCAGGGAAGGCCCTGACTGACACAGACTTCAGCTCAATGCCCGCAGTGGTTCGGGCTGAACTGACCATGAGCGTGTGGGCTCCTGTGTGTCGCCAGGCTCGCCCAAGGCTACGGACCCCGAGCCTCCTGCGAGGCTGCCCCCTTGTTCAGCATCTCATCAGGAATGCCTGCCTTTTACAGACCAAGAAACCATGACCCACAGACACTGAGTCAGGTGCCCAAGGTCACCTGGGAAGGGCAGAGCTGGGCTCAGACCCAGGCATCCGCTGCCAAAGTCTATTCTGGACCACGGGGCTACACCACCCGCCGAGAGCAAGACGTCTGCCATTTTTATAACAAACGCACTCTGAACGTGGTCCCCGGAGATCTGAGGAGGTGCTGCCTGCCTGCCCCTGGGGGAGGCTCCAGCAGGAGCCGCTTCAGCCTTCTGGCGGGAAGCCCTTGCCTCTGTGCCCAAGTCCCCAGGCCCCTCTCCAGGTGCCCACCACGCTAGCCTCCCTGAAACAGGTTTGGGTGGAAGCCAGTTCTGAGTTGGTGCTGCCTGCTGGTGGTCATGGCCAGCATCAGCAGCGTTGTTGCCCCCAGTTTCCCCGACTACTGTGGCCTCTGGTTTCTGAGCGCTCTGGGCTGTCTGGCATCCTCCTGACCTCCGCAATGCTCAGTGAGTCCCTTGATCGCCAGCCACAGCCATGGCATGGGGATGGGGTGCAGTGGGGAAGAGGGGGCCTGAGGGCCCAGCGCCCGGGGCCCTCACCCGCATGTCCACACCGCCTTCCAGTGGTGGAGTGGACCATGACCAGCATGAGGGCCGTCACCATGGCGATCCTGGGGTCCACCTACAGCATCGGCCAGATGGCCGTGGGCGGCCTGGCCTTCGCCCTGCGGGACTGGCGAACCCTCCAGCTGGCCGGGTCGGTGCCTTTCTTTGTCATCTTCCTGATATCCTGGTCAGTACGGTGTGGGGCCTTTTCCCTTGGGGAGAAACGGCAGAGGGATCCAAGAAGGTGCTCCTCACCCCTACCTCTCTGGCTGGCCACGGCTCCCAAGATGCTGAGACCCTGGAAGAGAGTGATGTGAGCAGACCCCACTGGGGAGAGATGTCATGGGGGCTCAGAGTTCCGGGGTGGGCATTTCAGCCAGGGGTCAGAGGTTCCCTCCAGCCCACCCCACTGGCCAAAGGCTGAGGGCTCCATCCTTCGCTCACATTGGCACCAGCTCCCCCACACCCACCAGCCTCACTGCTTCATAGCACTTGCCCAGCTTGCGGGCATCCAAGTCAGGCATCGGATATGGAAAGATATTATCATTACTATTTCTGATGCTTTGAAAATCCCTGAGGTCTGAAAATACCTGCTCGGGTGGGGACTAGACGAAGAGATCCAGGGAAATAATCACAAATTCCTGTGCTCATAAGTTCTCTTGTGCCCATGGGCCAGAGCCAAGCTGGTCTGCTGTGGGCAGGTAGAGAAGGATAAGGACGCATTCATTCATTCTCAAATGTTTATTTTGCTCCTGCTCTGTGCTAGACTTGGCTTTAGGCACTGGGGATCCATCGGAAAATAAAATAGACCAGAAGTCGCTGACAGTGTGGAGATTTATTGTATCAACAGGACCAGGAAGAAAGGAGGAAGACCATTCCATACTTACACTGATTAAGCCACCCTGGTCACACTGACTGGGTGCATCCCTGCTGCTCTTTGTAACACCAGATGTGCATCAACACTGCTTTTTTTTTAACGTGTCATTTAAACCTTTTTATTTGTTTGTTTTTATTTTGGGGAGGAGGATATTAGTTCCCGGACTGCGGATTGAACCCACACCCCCTGCAGTAGAAAAGCAGAGTCTTAACCACTGGACCACAGTGGAGGTCCATCGACACTTCTTCTAATGAGGAAGGAAGATGTTATTACTGCTCCTTTCAGATGAGGGTCTGAGGCCCACAGAAGCTCAGTGGCTTGCCCAAAGCCACACCACTGTTTTGTGCCAGAGGCAGGGTTTGTATCCCAGGCAGGCTGGTTCTTCTAACCATGACGTACTGCCTCCAGAAATTCTTCTTAGCTTCCCTGTGAACCCAGTTGAGTTCCTGTGGGATGGGAGAACTCTGGACCCTTTCACCAGGGAGGTGCTTCTCCCGGTCCATCTGTCCCCAAGACTGGAAAAAAGCTGACTACTTTTATAAAACCACTCGGTTCTGGCTGGAGATGTTTTAAATGTGTGTTTTTTTTTTTTTAAATTCAGCATGATGCAAGCTTTCTGTCATGGAAATGGCCCTAGAATCACCCCATGTCCGGGCAACCTGGGCACTGACTGAATGTGGGGCTTGGGCAGCCAGGCTCCTGGCAGCAGGGAAGCCAGATGGTGTGGCAAGGAGAGGGGGCTGGTGGAGAGGGCGGCCAGGCGTTGGGACTCATCCTTATTCTGTAACCATCAGGGACTTCCCAGCCCGGCATTAACAGGGCAGAGGGAGAGGCAGCTGCCTTCTCCCAACTCCTGTTGTAGCCAGAGGGTCTGCTGGCCACCACCCCCTCCCCACCTGCCCTGGGCACCTGGCCACCAGTCTGAGCAAAGAAAGTGAAGACCCAGTCAAGCACCTGCTTCTTTAACAGGTGGCTGCCAGAATCCGCTTCCTTATTCTGTAACCATCAGGGACTTCCCAGCCCGGCATTAACAGGGCAGAGGGAGAGGCAGCTGCCTTCTCCCAACTCCTGTTGTAGCCAGAGGGTCTGCTGGCCACCACCCCCTCCCCACCTGCCCTGGGCACCTGGCCACCAGTCTGAGCAAAGAAAGTGAAGACCCAGTCAAGCACCTGCTTCTTTAACAGGTGGCTGCCAGAATCCGCTTGATGGCTGATTATCATAGGCAAACCAGATCAAGCGCTTCAGAAACTCAAAAAGGTGGCCAAGATAAATGGTCACAAGGAAGCCCAAAAGACACTGACCATAGAGGTGAGATGCTGTTGTTTGTGACCCAGAGTGTGAGATATGACCCAGGAAAGGACATCTACTGATGTTTTCATCTAAATTATCACTAACATCACCCCTATCCACTCCAGCAGCACCCCCATCAACAGACTCATAACATCAAAACATCATCAACATCACTATCATCACCTTTGTGATCTCTGTCTTCACTGGCATCATCATTGCTATTATCACGGTAATCATCACCATCAAACCTACCATCACTGTCCCCACCACCATCACCATCACCACTATCATCACCACCATCAAACCTACCATCACTGTCCCCACCACTATCACCATCACTGTCCCCACCACTATCACCACCATCATCACTGTCCCCACCACCATCACCACCACCATCATCACCATCACCACCACCACCACCATCACTATCCCTACCACCATCACCATCTCCACCATCATCACCATGATTACCGCCTCCATCACCATCATACATATCACCATCACCATCTCCACCATCACCATCACCACCCTCATAACCATAGTTAACACCACCACCATCATCACCACCACCATTACTACCACCACCTCCATCACATCACAGTTATCACCACCATTGCCACCTCCGCTACACCCACAATCACCACCGCTACACAAATACCACTGTCATCACCACCACCACCAATAATAATAACACCACTAATATCAACACCATTACACTCTCCACACACCCACGATCACTATCACCACCACCACCTTCACCTCCACCAGCAATACCATCACAATCAACTTCATCTTTATTATCATCCACACCACCAACACCATCACTGACATCACCATCAATATCCACACCACCAGACAGTCACCATCACCTTCATCACTAGCCCCCCCACCACAGCCACCATCAACAACACAGCCACAGTTAGCAACAATACAACCATCACCAACAACAACCACACACCCACATCACCACCTCTATTATTCACTGCCTTAACCCACATATATTGCCCACTTACCTCGTAAAGCTCTTCAACATATTTGGATAAATGGGATGTGCTTATCTGAAGGAAGCTATTTCAAGGAAGTACATGTGTGAGGATGTGCGGACAGAAACTAGAGGACTCAGAGTTCCCTGAGGGCAGAAGGATCAGAAAAGCCTTCCAGGAGGAGGTGAGCTAGAGCTGGCCAGGACAGAGCTGAGCAGGGGGCAGGCAGGGCCCAGGGTGCAGGTGGAGACTGGATGGGCACTTGGGATGCAGTAAGGAGCCAATGTGACTGGGCAGCTGTGCCCTGATGCCAGCCAAAAGGAATGAAGAGGGATGGTAGGGCCTCCTGGGGTGACTGCCAAGGGGCTCCCTGCAGCCTGCAGCTTAGCTGCCAGAGACGGGACTCAAGACTGTGACTTGGCTCTGAGAGGGGAACTTGGTCTGCAGGAGAGCTCAGGCCAGGCCAGAGAGAAGCCTTTCTGCCCTCAGCCCCACCCCAGCCCCAGGGCTCTCCATCTCCAGGGGCCAAGGCCAGGCTCTCCCCATCCCTCTGCCCACCTGGACACATTTCTGGCATGGGAGTGGGGCCATGGCCCCAGCATTCACTGCCCCGTTGCCCCCGGAGGTACTGATGTCCAGCATGCAGGAGGAGGTGGCCTCTGCGAAGTCCCGCCAGTCGGTGCTGGACCTGTTCCGCCTGCCTGGGCTCCGCTGGAGAACCTGCAACCTGTTTGTGGTGAAGTATGCTGTCCTGTGTACCCCTCCCGGTGACAGGGCTGGGTGGGGGTGGTATTCAGGGGGAAAACAGCTTCTACAGCCTCATGGGGTACATTCCTGGCTGGGACAGGCAGCTCCCAGGTGGCAAGAGCCTGACAGGTGGGGGAGACGGAGTATGTACAGATGTGGTCAGGAGGCCGGCTTGTGCAGAAAGTCACCCGGAGATCAGGGCTGGGATATGGTCCTGGGCAGGGGGCCGGGTCAGACTGAAGCGCAGGGCAGGGGCAGAGCCTTGATGTCCCCAGAGCCAAGGGACCAGCAGGAGCTGGAAAGTCAGCACCGGACTTACCCTGACAGCTGGACTCCCGGGGTGTGGAAGCGACCACGTTCCCGCCACACACGGCCCCCTCTGAGCCATCCCGTGAGACTAGTTCATTTATATCTCACTTTACAGATGGGAAAGAGGGGCCAGGAGAGGAAAGACACGTGCCCGAGATGACAGAATGGGCATCTGAACCCCGGGTGAGCTCCCTGCTAGACCCTCCCACCCCACAGTGAGCGTGGACTCCCCACCCAAGGAGGCCCCGTCCCCCAGGGCGGCCTTTGTTGTTAGTGTTGTTCAGTTGCTCAGCCGAGTCTGACTCTTTGTGACCCCCATGGACTGCAGCACGCCAGGCCTCCCTGTCCTTCACCATCTCTCGGAGTTTGCTCAAACCCACGTCCATTAAGTCAATGATGTCATCCAACCAGCTCATCCTTTGTCTCCCCCCTTCTCTTCCTGCCCTCAATCTTTCCCAGCATCAGTGTCTTTTCCACCTGGAACCAGGCAAAGACTCCTTAAGACAGAGTCAGTTTAAGCGACTTCCTGAAGAGCGGATCAAAAAGTGAGGGTCAGGTTTGATTGGGACTCGATCTGGAAATAAAACTCAAAATTAGGAAAACATTGATTTTATGCTATATTTTAGCACATGTAGGTTATAATGGCAAATGTGTGCTGCATCTTAGAGCAAAGAATGCATCAAATGCCTCTCTCTCTATTTTTTGCTTTTCTTTTTCTGATAATAAATTAGAAGGAGTGCCCGGGGGCCAGTGGGTGTCCAGGGCTGTTCTTTCAAAAACCATCAAGGCTTCCTCAGTTCTCCCAAGGGGCTGCTCTGCACCCTTTGTTATTCAAATCACAGACTGTGAGGCGGCCACCCTCCTGGGTTTTCTTGGCTTTGATTGTTAACCCAGTTATTACTGGGTAAGACTCTAGGTGCTCATGCCCGCAAACCAGCCCAGTTTTTCTCCCCATCACGTTCACAAACTTCAGGAAGCACCTTGTTTCTGCAGGAATTGCAGCTTTTTTCTGTAGCTGTTAGCCTGGTGGCACCTGAATGAAGCCTCCTGGGGGCAGCAATCAGGCTGCTGAAGGGGAGGGTTGGGGACCAGCCAGGTGAAGCCGGGGGTGGGGTGGATCGGAAAAGTGGTCAAGAATCATTTACCTGCATGGCCACTTGCGGAGCCAGATTCAATCTCCAAGGGGCAGAAATTCAGCTACTTGGGTAGCTCAGCGGTAAAGAATCGGCCTGCCAATGCAGGAGATATGGGTTCCATCCCTGGGCCGGAAAGGTCCCCTGGAGAAGGCAGCCCACTGCAGGATTCTTGCCTGGAGAATCCCATGGACAGAGGAGCCTGGCGGAGAGTTGAACACAACTTAGCAACGAAACAATAGTGAAGTTCAGCTACTCAGGATAGGGGACATCCTCTGGGCGGCAGACTCTGAGATGGAGGTCTGGGAGCATGAAGTTCATAGAGAGAGCTCCAGGGGTCACCTCCTGTGGAGGGGAGAGGGGGCAGGGAGGGCAGGAAGCAGCAGGGACCAGGGACAGGTGCTGTCACAGCTGGGCCCCAGCCTGGGGACCTGGGAGCTGGGGCGGCCCTTCTGAGTCTTCCCTTCCAAGTCGTCCCTCTGGCTGGCGTAGACTAGCCATGGGATGCTCTGCCCAGCTGGGGCATAGCACTCCCAAGGGCTGCGAAAATAAGACTTTCTATCCTGAAGGGGACAGCCCAGCATCTCCTGCTGAGACCCCTTTCTGTTATTAACCCCGTGTTTCAAGACAAAGAAACTGGCAGCCGGTACGGGGCAGACAGAGTCTTGCCCAGGTTCCTGGGCAGTAGAGCAGGTTCCCGGCCGCCACTGGAAACAGGAAACAGAGCCGGAGGGCGCTGTGTGTGTCAGTCGCTCAGTCATGTCCGACTCTTTGTGACCCCATGGACTGTAGCCCACCAGGCTCCTCTGTCCATGGGGATTCTCCAGGCCAGAATACCAGAGTGGGTTGCCATTCCCTTCTCTAGGGGTTCTTCCTGACCCAGGGATCAAACCCAGGCCTCCCCCATCACAGGCAGATTCTTTACCATCTGAACCAGCAGGGAAATCCACTAGAGCCTGACAGAGGGGCAGGTCAGCTTGACCCGCTGCCCCATCTGCCCAGAGAGGGTCGCGTCTTCCTGCTGGTTGGTTGAGAGGCGACGCCCAGCCTACCATGGCTGACACCAAGGCCCACACTTGGAATGAATGGGCGACTGTCCTCCCCACCATTTCCTGGGACAGCCTGACCACGGGGAGATGATCCTGCAGGCTGCCTGGGGCTGGGCTGACGGAACCTTCTGGCATAGACCCCATGTGGGCAGATGCTCCCAGGGTGAGCCCTCCTCCACAGGGCAGGGTCCTGACTCTGGATGCCCCCTAGGAGTGCCCGCTCCTCCCCGGGGCAGGGACCTGACTCTGGACGCCCCCCAGGGGTGTCCACTCCTCCCTGGGGCAGGGACCTAACTCTGGACTCCCCCCGCAGCTTCTTCCTCACCCATCTCGTACTATGGGATAGTCCTCGACCTGCAGAACCTGGGGAGTGACATCTTCCTCCTCCAGGTTCTTCTTCGGAGCTGTGGACCTCCTGGCCCGGGCCATCACCACCTTCCTGCTCAGGTTCTTCGGCCGCCGCACGACCTTGGCCAGCTCCCTGGCCGGGGCCGGCCTCGTCATCTTGGTCAACGTGCTGGTCCCGCAAGGTGCAGGCAGGGCAGCTGCGGGGGGCGCTGAGGGGCCGAGGGGCTGCCGGCCTCCTCCCCACCTGCCCCGGCCCCGCCCAAGACCCTGACTACCACCGCTCCACCCGCCCCCAACCCATTTCCCTGTGACGCTGAGGTTCAGAAGGTGAAGCCCAGTGCCCGAGACCCCCCAGCGGCGAGGGACAGAGCCAGGCCTGGACTGGACCTGAAGCTGAGCGGGGCCCCAGGGGAGGAGGAGAAGCGCTGAGTGGTGTGTCCTCGACTTAGAGAAGCCAGACGCTTCACAGAGCGCTGGGGAGGCGGGGAGGGTGCCTGGCTCGCTCCTTTCCCATAGCTGCTCTGAGGCCCTTCTTTGGGTCTCGATTTACTGTTCAAGGTGGGAGACGGGGAGGGGCAGGGACAGGTGTGCCCCAGTGGCCGCCAAGCCGGCGGGGGCGGGGGTAGTGTGAGGATGGAGGACCACTTGTGAGCTCAAACTCTGAGGGAGACCCGCGCCCCAAGGAAAGCTTCCGAGACGCGCTCTTGACAGCTTTCACATGACTCTTCCTACAAGGACGACTTACTTACGGGAAGGGGAGCTGGGCCCAGGCCCCCTGCGGGAGCGCGACCTCACCTTGGCTTCCCACTGAGGCTCCCCTCAGAAGCAGGGTCCCCACGGGCAGGCTGAGGCACTGCGGGCAAGCTTCTGGGTCGCTGGGTCGTCCAGGGGCCCTGCTGTGAGCTTGGGCCCGGCCTGACCCTCTCTTTCAAGGCAAGAGGCACCCTCAGGGCCCCAGGAGCCCAGTCGCGGCTCCCCCTCGAGTGCCACCCACCCAGGCTCACCCACCCCAGACCTGGCTGGGTTCTGGCCCTGCACCCCGACCCCCGCCCAACCCCCACCGTGACATCTCGAGCCACATCCCCTGGCCGCCCACCCCTGTTCCCGCTGCCCCGGCCCAGGGCAGCCTGGCCCCGGGGCACACTGCCTGGGACCTACCTGCTCTCAGCTCAGGGAAGCCTTGTGGGAGAACCCAACCCCTCTGCTCCAGCTCCCGGGGACCCTCCCGGTAGACCCCAACTCACCCTCTGCTCCGCCGAGACCTGCAGACCCTGCGTGTGGTCTTCGCTGTGCTGGGAAAGGCGTGTTTTGGCCTCAGCTTAACCTGCATCATGATTTACAAGCCGGAACTCTTCCCAACTTCACTGCGGGAGGCTGGGCTGCAGCTGTGGAAGGCACACCCTCCTCGCGAGGGCCATGGGGAGGTGGGCAGGGGCTTGGCACCCAGGGACACACAGTGGAGGGCGAGAGGACCAGGCGCTCACATGGAACCGAGCAGACGCCCCGGAGTCCTTCCCCCAAAGGTCCCGGCTCAGCCAGGGCCTCCACACACAGCCCCTCCCCAGAGTCCAGGCTCGGAGGCAGCCCCATGGAGGGTCCCCTGGAGGCCTCCGGACTGGAAACCACTTTGAGCCACAGAGCCTGCTGTTCAGGTGAAATCTTATAAGAGGCCTGGTGAGGAGACCAAGAGCTGCCCGGGGTGGGGGGGGACCCCACTTGCCTCCCACTGCCCCTTCCCTATCCCCAAGGAGCCCCAGGTGGTCTAGAGTTAGCTGCCCGGGGTGGGGGGGGACCCCACTTGCCTCCCTGACTGCCCCTTCCCTATCCCCAAGGAGCCCCAGGTGGTCTAGAGTTAGACAACCCCCACATTGTACAGTTGGGTAAACTGAGGTTCAGGGTAGCCAAGGACTTGCTCAGTTGAAGAGCAGGGGTGGACCTCAGTCCCTACAGGCTTGGCCCAGCCTTACTCATGGTGCTGACTCGCTCACTCACTCACTCGTTCACTCTTTTTTTTATATTGTTGACACTTTATGGAAAGCCTATAGAAATCACATTTATTGATATTGTTGCTACTTTATGAAAAGCCTATAGAAACCACATTTATTGATATTGTTGATACTTTACGGGAAGCCTACAGAAATCACATTTATTGATATTGTTGCTACTTTATGAAAAGCCCATAGAAATCACATTTATCGATACTGTTGATACTTTATGAAAAGCCCATAGAAATCACATTTATCGATACTGTTGATACTTTATGGGAAGCCTGAACTGGGAGCTCAGCGGGCTAGGAGGACCCCTGAGACAAGCCTCCAAAGTACCCGAGACCAGGGAGAATGGCAAGGGCCCTAGAGAGTTCCTGTGAAGGACTCTGGATGTTCCCAGAAAGCAGAAACCCCCTCGATGGGAAAATCCAGGTGGGCTCTGTGGAGGAGGTGGTGTTAGAAGCGACCTCGAGGAGGGTGACTCCTTCAGCCCAGCTTTCCCTCCCCCAGCATTCCCTGGCCCAGCCAAACTGCTCCTCCTCTAGTAAAGCCTCCCCCCGGCCCCCACCAAAACAGCAGCTGTGACAAGGGTCCCGGCCCTCCCCTCCACTTATAAGCAGATAATAGCAGAAGACTTCCTGCACTCAGCAGCTCGGCTGGGGTCTGTGATGGGCCCGCTGCTCAGGACGACCTGCCAGGTCCTGCCCCTGCTGCCCCCGCTCTCCTACGGGGCATCCCCATTGCGGCCGGCCTCATCGTCCTCTTCCTCCTGAAGACCCGGGGCCTTCCACTCCCTGACACCATCCAGTACCTGGAGAGACAGTGAGTGACCCTCTGCCACCCCGGGGGTCATGCAGCTGGGCGGGGCTCAGATGGGCAGCTGGTCCACCCCAGCCCGGGGACAGGAGGGTTCAAGGGTCGGGAGACGTCCTGGGCAGAGAGGGGCAGGAACAGGGCCGGGCGGTCTCGGCGATGACTCCCGCAGCTCGAGCTTGTCCAGTTTCCCGATGTCACACTGAAGGCAGTGTGTTTCTGAAACCATTTAATCTTGACAACAACTCTGCCAGGAAGATACTACTGCCCTCCCTGTTTATAAGAGGCTCAGAGAGAGGAAGTGATTTATTCGAGGCCTCACAGGTCGAAGGTGATTGCACCTTAGGCAGGAAAACGTAGTGGTCCAGAGCCCAGCTCTGCAGCCAGACTGCCCAAGACAGAATCCCTGGCTACTCGGGCAAGCGGCATCCCTCTCTTATCAAACTGACAGAAGAGAAAGAGCCTCAGCTCTCCTTAAGGCTTCCTGCAAAGAAGCCCAGGCCCAGACAGACTATCAGGTACTGAGAGTAGGAATGAAGGGACGTTCCTCAACTTCCTTTCACAGCCAGAATCACCTCTAGGTTTCCACTTCGTCCTTGGTAAAATGGGTGTTTAAAAAAAAAAAACAAAACCAAAACAATGTACTCAAAGAGTTGTATTTGGGTTTAAGTGGGTAATTATACAAAAGCCCGCAGCTCATGCTCCGTAAGTGTGGCTGCTATCTCTGGGCTGATGGGGCTCGTGGGGAGCCCTCCTCACAGAACAGGAGCCAAGATCATGATCGTAGTAATAACAACAGCAGGGGCTTAGTGGGGCTTATTGTTTTAATACAGCACCCGGTTTGATCCATACAACAAGCCTACGAGCTGCTGCTCTGTCCAATTTCACTATCAAGAAAATGGAGACACAGAGCGGTTATGCAACTTGCCTAAGGACACCCAGCAAGAGGTAGAGAAGCCAAGACCTAATTTATTCTTTCACTTAATTCATTTTTGTTGTGTATCTACTGCATTTCAGGCGCTGTCCCATGCTTTGGGCAACAGCTGTAAATAAAACCCTAATCTTGTAGAGTTTACATTCCCGTAAGACTTGACCCCCATTTCTGCCCTCCAAGACCCAGACCTGGAGCCATCACCACACACCACCCCTCTCCCTTTTTGCTATTCTAGGAGGTCAGTAGCAGCCAGGGGTGGCCAGCAAGAGGTGGTCATTACAGAAAGCACCTGGTTCTAGAAATTCAGCCTGCAGGAGTCCCACGGGCCAAAGATTCCCTCCGGAGGGAATCACCTCTTCTGTGATCAGAAAGCAGAAGCGATTTGGGCAGCCTCAAGGGCTTGGCATGGCTGAGCGAGCAGCATCAGTATCACCCCTTTCTTCTGCTCCCCCAGCCCTGCCAGACTTCCCACGCACCTCAGCCCTGCAGGAGCCCCCGGCAGACAGACACACCCGGCCTGGGTGTCCCAGGTCCTCTTCGTTAACACGATGGGTCGTCTCCCTTCCCCGCCAGGTTCCTGTCTTCACACCTTCACTTTGTGCCCCACTTCTTCTCACTTCTCAGAACCTGGTGCTGCGGCTTTCTCACCGCCCAGCTTCCAGAGTAGATCATAGGGCAGTATCCAGACCGACCTGGGTTCCAGCCTTTCCCCTGATACTCACACGGCCATATCAGTTAAATGGGGCTCAGAGAACCTGCCTCCCCAAGGTTAGTGGATCTTAGCACAGACCAGAATCCAACAGATAGAAGCTGCTGCTGGAGCTGTCAGAAACAGGCATTCCGGCGTGCCCTGCCCTGGGCACCAGAAGAGCAGGCACAGGGAGCTGAAACCCAGCCCAGGCTGCCCAAGCCCAGCCACTTACCCTAACAGAGGCTGGCTTCACTCCGAGCAAGGGGCTGTTCAGTCACCTCCTGTTAACCCTGCGGGCGAGGGAGGCCTCCTGGCCTTTGGTCCTGTCATTATAGGGAAGGGCCAGCCTAACACTGCAGAGGTGGAGGGATGCAGTTTATTATTCACACACACTCACAGCCCTGGGAGGTCGACACTGTGTACGTACCACGCAGGGTCACAAGGGTTGCACGCAGGGACAGAGGGACTTACGGAAGGCTGCAGGAGGCAGGGCTGGGGGCGGGGGATGCCTGGTTCCACAGGAGCGTGGGACTGCCTTATCTGAGTCATTCCCCAGGTTGGCAAGGAACCGATCCCCACTGCTGAGGGGTGACAGGAGCTGTGCTGGCCTCTCCCCAACCCCTGTAAGTGTTGCTGGCTGGGGGACCTTACCTGCAGGAGCGGAGTGGGGCCTGAGTCAAGCCCCCGAATCCCTCCAGGTTCCACCAGGTGTCAAGGCAACACAGAACATCAGGCCTTAATTGTAGGCCTCATGCTGCAGGGCCACCCCTCTGCGTGTCCGTCTTGAGGAGCCACCGTGTCCTCGTTTACGCAGACCCTCCTTATACAGGCAACAGCTCAGGCTGTTAAAACAGTGGGATCGTTGAGGCTGACCACCTCTTTTAGAGGTGAGGAAACTAAAGCCCAGAGAGGCAGAGTGACATGCCCAGAGGCACAGGGCTGAACCCCGCTTGACTCCAGTCCACGGCTCTTCCCAAAACACCAGATTCCTCGTCCTCACCTCACCTCTCCATGCTGATATCTGCAGCACTGTCTCAAAGTCCCACCCCTCCCTGGAGATCCAGACCCTCTAGATGACTGCCCACTCTTCTGGGACAACTCAGGCCCCAGGGTCCCCATCCCAGGCATCCCGTTTCCCCTCTTCCACAGCTGCTGCACATCAGACCCGAGTCAGGTCAGATTCCCTGTCTGCTTAAATCCCTCTGGTGGCTCATAATAAAGATCGTACTTCCCCCGCCAACAGGCCCCCGGGGATCCCCAGCCTTACTTTGCAGGTAATACATTTTAAAGGAGTCAAATCACACAAAGTTTGTTCTCGGATCATCATGGAATTAAACTAGAAGTCAGTGACAGAGACATCTAGAAAACTCATTCAAACTGAAAAACCCACTTCTAAATAACCCACAGGTCAAAGAAGAAATCACATAGGGAGTTAGATAATATTTTGAGCTGGATGAAAAAAAATTTTTAATGATGTATCAGAATTTGTGGGATGAAGCTAAAGCAGCGATTAGAGGGAAAGTTATATCATCAAGTATTTACATTAGAAAGGAAGAAAGTCTAAAATCAAATCCCTCAGCTTAAGAAACTAGAAGAAGTACTAATTAAACCTAAAGTGGCTGAAAGAGAGGGAACAATAGACAGCAGAAATCAGAGAAATAGAAAATGATCAAGAAAATCATCGAAACCTGAAGCTGTTTTTTTGATATCAATAAAATTTGTAAATTTCTAGTCATACTGATAGGAAAAAAAAGAGAGAAAAGATGCACCCTGAGAAAAGACATACAATATCAAGAATGAAAGAGGAAATATCACTACAAATCCTACAGATATTAAAATGATAAAGGACTGTTATGAGGAATATATTGTCAATAAATTTGACCACAGATAAAATTAATAGGTGTCTTGAAGAATACAAACCACTAGAGCTCACTCAAGAAAAAATAGATAACATCATTAGCCCTGGAACTATTAAAGAAATTGAAACCTTCCCCCAGAGAAAATTCCAGGCCTAGATGGCTCTGCTGGTTCACTTTACCAAACATTTAAGCAAGAAATAATATCAATTCTATACAAAAGCTTCCATAAAACTGAAAATTAAAAAACTTCCCAACTCATTTTATGAGTCCAATATTGCCCTGATATCAAAATCAGAAAAAGACATTGAAGTGAAATCGCTCAGTCTTGTCCGACTCTTTGTGACCCTGTGGACTGTATAGCCCACCAGGCTCCTCTGTCCACGGGATTCTCCAGGCAAGAATACTGGAGTGGGTTACCATTTCCTTCTCCAGGGTATCTTCCTGACCCAGGGATCGAACCCAGGTCTCCAGCATTGCAGGCAGGCACTTTAACCTCTGAGCCACCAGGGAAGCCCTAAGTATGATGTTACCTGTAGGTTTTTCATAGATGTCCTTTATCAGGTTGAGGAAGTTCCCTTGTATTCCTAGTTTGCTGAATATTGTTTATCAGGAATGAATATTAAGTTTTGTCTAATGGATATTCTATTATCTATTGAGATGAAAGTGAAAGTGAAAGTCACTCAGTTATGTCCAACTCTTTGCAAACCCCATGGACTGTAGCAGATGGCTTGCCTGCAATGCAGGAGACCCACCCAGGTTCCATCCCTGGGTTGGGAAGATCCCCTGGAGAAGGGCATGGCAACCCACTCCAGTATTCTTGCCTGGAGAATTCCATGGACAGAGGAGGCTGGCGGGCTATAGTCGGTGGGATTGCAAAGAATTTGACACGACTGAGAGATCAACACATCATACTTAATGGTGAAAGACTGAAAACTTTCCGGTTACTCTGGGTAGGAAGGGGCCATGCAAGATTTGAGTGGAGGGCTGATGGGATCTGACCTGATTTGGAAAGATGCTCTGGCTGGGAGCGTGGAATGGATGACCAGGCGGGGGGCTGGGGCAGGGAGATCCATTCAGGGCTGCGAGTCTGATGTCTGGGCAGGAGGTGACTGGCTTGGCTGGGTGTCAGGGGTACCCGGTACCCTGCAGGGAGAAGTTGACAGGGAGTTGATTTGTAAGAAGAGTCCTTTGGATTTGCTGAAAGGTTAGAAGTGGAATTTGAAACAGGAATTGCCCAGGAGACTTTGGGTCTGAATGACCGCCTGGTGGCATTTTACTGAGACAGGTGATGTCTCTTCCCCAAGGGCAGGGTGAACTCACACATCTGAGGAGACCCCAAGGCGGTGGAGGCAGTGGCCACCCAGGACCAACCACTGGAGCTTGTGAGCCCAGGGGTGTCAATCAGTCAGAGGCCACCATTTTTATGTAAAATCTCCAAAATGTTCAATGTTGGCTCCATTGTTTAAAACACAGCCTTCAGGCTAAAGGTGTCCAGAGGAGCCAAGCCACTCTCCCACCAGCCTCACCAGCTTTGATGCTCAGCTCCATCACAGCCTGGATACGAAGCTCGTCCCTCTGAGGCCAGGCCATCCTGACCACCAGTTGGGGATCCCTCCCACTCCTCCTTATTGCCCCCACACCCTCTTAATTTCTTTCATCACCGTTTGATCTGTTTCCACGAAATTGGTGGCTGGGAGGCCTGTTGAGAAGCACTTGGGCAAGCTGGAGGCCCCAGAACCTTGCTCCAGGGTCCGACTCAAGGTATCTTCCCAATAATTGTTTGCTGGGTGAATGAATGACAGAAGGAGCAAATGAATGAATGAATGGGAGAGATGAGAGTGAGGGGGCCTAAGAGAGAGCCCCCCTGTCCAGTGGTATTTCCTTTCCATTTGTCTCCACCCGCCAAAAGCTCGACCCTTCCTGGGGTCTTTGGGGATAGCCTTGAGTACCCCCGCAGGTTAGAGTGGGGGCCTCCCACCCAGCCGTGAACATTCCCTTTCCCACCCCCTCCTCCACGCACACATGTTAGAGCTCACTACCTGCCCACACCCCACCCTCCCCGCCTGACATTTCTAAGGAAAATCGAGAACGAAAAGCAGACTCTCCCTGGGCAGGAGCAGCAAGATTGACATCCTGGGGCGATGGCAGTCCCTGTGTGGAGGAGACAGGTCTGCAGCAAGAAGGAAGCCAAGAGAGAGGACGGAGGAGGGGCACCGCCCTCACGGCCCCAGCGCACCCCCACCGATCTCATGCAAGCTGGGGACAGCGTCCGTCTCCACCCAAGGCCTGGTGATGCTGCGCCGGGGTCCTGGGCCTGGCACGGAGGGTGGGAGCAGGGGACCCACAGGAGCCACGTTCGAGCCTTCAGGCTCGGTGTGTGGCAGGGGGCCTGGTGAGGCTTCGTGTCCGCCTGGGTCCCCGAGGAGGCGCTAGCGGAGCACAGTTAGATGGGGCACGTACAGTCCTCACCCCTGAGAACTGACTTCTAGGGGCACCACTGTCTCGGCTTAGGAAACTCCCTTGGCGAGGTCACCTGGGCCGAAGTGAGACCTAAACACACCACCAGTCTTTGCAAGAGAAACAGCAGCAAAAGAGAGGCCAGAGTGATCCTAGGACAGGAGAAAGTCGAGGAAGGAGGGTAGGGCGGAGGCTGCCCGGTGAACCCAGAGGCCAGAGGCATCCAGCGAGCAAGACCGCTCCATCCAGGCAGGATGTTCTCACGGCTGCCTTGTCTCCTTAAGCCTCTAGGACTTAGGCAAATGATGTGTGTGTGTGTGTGTGTGTGTGTGTGTGTGTGTGTGTGTGTAAATAAAGGCTAGGGACTGATGTTCAGTTTCCAGGTGCAGATTGAGCCAGGACAGAACCACAGGAAATGACAAGCTTGTAGCTGAGACTCCAGCAGGATAGGAAGTAACCAGGAGCGTGGAAGCCATCCCCCCTTACCCTCCCCGCAAAACACTCCTATGCTTTACTCATATCACAGGGATGGGGAGACAGCCCAAAGACCCAGTCCCCCTGAGATCTGTATTACAGGTGTTCTTCCTCAAAAAATAAGAATTCATCGTTAAAACCACCAAACACCATCAATCATCTGTGAAAAGATGAATCGCACTTTGACTCAGATTTGCACCAGCTTCACTCCGGGGTGTACAGTTGGGTGCTTATCCTTCAGACAACATCTATCCTTGCCTGACCTGACCCTGGACTTTCTCAAGTAGGTTTGGGGGCTCCTCTGTGTCTCCCACAGTCATTATGGTAAAAAAAAATGATGATATTAATAAAATTATTTAATCCTCATAAGGGGCTTCCCAGGTGGTACAGTGGTAAAGAATCTGCCTACTGATGCAGGAGACGCAGGTTCAATAACTCGGTCAAGAAGATCCCCTGGAGAAGGAAATGGCAACCCACTCCAGTATTCTTACTTGGGAAATCCTGTGGACAGAAGAGCCTGGCGGGCTACAGTCCACGGGGTTGCAAATAGTCAGACACGACTGAGCACACACACACACAGTCCTCACAAGAGCTTTATGAGATTAGAACTATTATTGTCCCCATTTTGCAGAGCAGGAAACTGAGGCTTAATGTCCTTCCTAAGGCCACACGGATTGGGCAGCACAGGGATTCAAATCCAGACAGCCTCTCCTGAGTCTGTGTGAGTAACCATCGAGCCATAAGGCCTCTCATTTGGGAAGAGATTGTGGGTTTGTTAAACTGTGGCTGGCACTGGGTACTGTGAACCCAGGCCATGCGTGTCTCAACCACAGAAGCGGAAAGGAAAGCTTCTGATCACACGGGCTGTTTGCACACTGCCGGCCAAATCCTGCTGCTGCGTTTTCCGGTGAAATGAGAGGGATTCTGCCAAAATCCACATCATGCTTCCCCTTTACACTTCCCCCAGCTTTTCCATGCATCCACCTAAAATTACTCCTCTTAACAATAGGCTGCAACTCACAAAAAGAGAGCAACGCTCTGCCAGAGGACCAGGCAGCTAAACCAGTATACGACTTAGTAAAGATGTTGAAATCCTAAAGGCCGAGACTCGGGGGGGCCAGCCACAGGGTCTGGACCCCCAGAACAGGGGCCCCATGGCACGGGTTCCAGGGAAAAGGTGCAGAGGCTGGGGGAAGGGGCAGCATTTGCATCCAGCCTTATTAAAATGTGCCAGGTGGCCGCTGCCAGCTGTGGGCAAGACCCTCCGCAAAGCAGGGCAAAGTTCAGCCTGTTTGAGCAGCTCGCGTTCTGACGAGCCTTATTCTGACGGCTGGTTAACATCTCTCCGTTGAATTTTAACATGAAATATCTTTTTGATGCAGCAAGAAGAGTGCAGTCCCTTTGGTGCAGGCAGGCCAGGCTTGCAGGAGCCGCCAGGCACATGAAAGGGAAGGAACTGGAGCTGTGGCTGCCCAGCGCTCTCCTTGACCTACTTACAGCCGATTTGTTCAATGGGCCAGAGGAACCCGGGCATGGGGGCCCCTGGGAGGCTGAAACAAAGGGGGCTATGGCCAGGGCTTTGGCAGCCTGCACGAGGGGGCCAATTAAAGCCACGGTACGCTCACCCCCAAACTTCGGCCACCTGCCCGAGATGGTGCTGAGCCCGTCACCCGTGACCAACCCCTCACCACTGCTCAGCCTCTGTGTGGGCGGTGGGTACACGCAGGTGGCCTGGCCTTGCCTGCTCCCAGGGGTCAGCAGCCTTGAAGCCAGAGGAAAATGCATTTCAATGCAGCCAATGCCTGTGACTGCTCTGGAGGGATGCCAGGGGCAGGAAGCAGGGGTTCTGTGGATGAGGGCCCACTGGGTACCAGGCAGGTACCACATGCGGTGCCCCAGAGGTGGGAACAGGTGACTCCGGAAGTTAGCTTGGCAAGGAGGCTGCTTTTCTGTCTGGTGAAACCTTTTATGGAGGCTTTTGGCTACACACAGGGAAAGCTAGAATCTGGTCCAGAAGGAGACAGGGCGAGCTGGCAGCATCGGGAAGTAAATGGATCTGTTTCCTGGACGCTGAAGGGCTGTGAGAGCGATTGACTTGGGGCTCCTTCTACGGAGGTTCTGAGCTAGGGGAAGGGGTCCTTGGGCTCAAGGATAAGAGGGTGTGAGGGAAGGAGCTTCTGACCTGATGGAGCAGGAGCCCAGGGAGAGAGGCAAGGGTGCTGAGGCAGGGATGCTCCCTGGAGTCCTCCTTTGCTACCCGAAAGCCTTCAGCCTATTCCAGGAGTTGACAAACGTGAACACTGGAGCTGGGCCGACATGGACTGGAGTCCTGATTCTGCCACAGAGTAGCTGCGTGACCTGGACTCACCTCCCTGAGCTTCAGTTCCCACATCTGCAAAAATAGGTGCAAGAAGCATGTATCTCATTAGAAGGGTTGTCGAAAGGATTAGAGGAAGTACTACAGGAAGATGACTCAAGATTTGGTAAATATATATAAAGACTCAATAGAGGACTTCCCTGGTGGCTTAGTGATAAAGAATATGCCCGCCAATGCACAAGAAAAGGGTTCGATCCCTGGTCCCGGAAGACCCCACATGCCGCAGAGAAGCGAAGCCCGGGCACCACAGCTGTTGAGACTGTGCTTTTTTAGAGCCTGGGAACTGCAACTACAGAGCTCCTGCCCCACAACTACTGAAACCCAAGTGCCCGAGAGCCTGTGCTCCGCAACGAGAGAAGCCACCACAATCAAAAGCTCTCACACCACAATGACAGAGTAGCCCCTGCTCACCACAACTACAGAAAAGTCTGCATGAGGGCCCGGCACAGGCAAAATAAACAAACAAAATTATTTAAAAAAAAAAGACTCAGAATATCACTTATATGTGGAATCTAAAAAAGACAAATGGAGAAGCAGAGTAGAATGGTGGTTACCAGGGGCTGCGGGCATAGGAGAAATGGGAGATGTTGGTTAAATGTGTACAGACTTCCAGTTACTAGATTAACAAGTTTGCAGATCTAAGGTACAGCATGGTGATGTAGCTAAAAATACTGTATCATATATGTGAATGTTGCTAAAAGAATAGGTCTTCAACTTTCTCAACACAAAAAAGAAATGGTAACTATGTGATGGGATGGAGGTAGTAGCTAATATACCGTGGTCATCATTTTGCAATTTACAGATGTATCAAATCAAACTGTACACCTTAAACTTATACAGTGTAATTTGCCAGATACATTTCCATAAAGCTGGTGGGAGGGGAAGCATCAATGACCGTTAGGTATCACCTTTATCACCATCATCACCCTCACCATAACCAACACCATCACCAGCCTCACCACCACCCTCATCATCTTCATTAAGCCTTGAGGCATCTCTCAGCTGTTCTAGGGGAATCCTGAGTTGAGCCTGTGGTCACATTTGGTAGCAATGAAGAGTGCAGGCCAGTGTGTTTTTCCAGAAAGGTGGTAGCTCAGACTTTCAGAACTGCCTGGAAGAGCAATTTGGAAAAAGGAACACCCAGGAGACCAGCTCTTCAGAGGTTCTGGAGAAGGAGTTGGAACTCAAGCATCATGTGTGTTGGGAACAAGTAAGGAATTATCCTTACTTGGGCTCTCTGGGTGACTGGGGAAGGTGAGAACCATGACTTCTTGTCCTAAAAAAACCTTGCAAAGCGGGGGTTATGATGCTCTATTTACAGATGAGGGGAAAGAAGCCCTGAGAGCGCCAATTCAGACTGAGACCCTCAGGGCCACATGGCACCCCCATGCACTGCCTGGGCCCTGGTCTGCATGCCTGGTCCGGCTCTGGGTGCCGTGGGGGACTTGATGAGAGGCTCAGCCCTTGGGACGCCTGCAGCCCATCACCCAACTGAGGGAAGAGCTCGAGGCTCCTCCCACAGGCGGGGCTGTGGTGGAGATGGGTAGGGACAGGAGGCAGAAGCGTAGTGGGAGGGGTGGGTTTGGACTGGTGGGATGGTGGCAACAGTCCTCAGAAGAAATGGCCCACAAGGAAAGATGGGCCACATGAAGTGTCATGTGGTTAGAATAGGAAACAGGAGTCCAGAATGGCGGTGGCTAAAAGACAAGGAAGGGAAAAGCCCGTGAAAATAGAACAAAGGAAGGACCGAGGACCGGAGGGAGGACCTCAGGTGGGACAAACTGGCACTCCTGGCTAGCCCAGTTTATATGGGGCAGGCCCAGGGGGAGGAAAAAACATATAAAAAGAGGAGCCAAAGGGCTGGGGCTCTCTCTCCTCTTCGTGTCTTTGGGTCAGCATGCCCTCACACCTCGAGGATGTATTTTCCTGCTATTTTCTAAATAAAATTGAGCTGTAACACGAAGCTGTAACACTGATCTGTGTAAGAGCTATAACACGGTCTGTCCGAGACCCGAGAGCTATAACACAGTCTGTCTGAGAGCTGTGACACGCCAAGGGCTTTAACGTCCGTCGCTTCAAATTTTTGTTGAGATGAGACAGAACCGAGGAGATTACACTCCCCTGACAGAAGGAAGAAGCAAAGGGAAGGCCCTGAAGACAGGCTGGGGCAGGAGGGCTCTGGCTGGCTTGGCCTTGTTCCTGAAACTCTCGGAAGTCATCAGTGGCTTTGAGTAAGGGCGATGAGCCGGAGGCTGGCAGATACCTTCAGAGGGACCAACCCAGACTGCTGTCTCGGTCATCTCATCTCAAAGCAGATGAGGGAGGAGGGGGGAGCACAGTAGAGCTCCGGGGCTACCTCATACTATGTCCCGAGTTTGAGGGACCCCGGGGGCATGAACAAACCCGGTTGGCTGTGGCTGCCGCCTCCTCCAGCCACCAGCCTGGACGCAGCCAGCCCTGTGGGCCGCCGGAGACTTTGCTGAGTCACTGACAGTAAACATTCCTACCGGCCTTTCTCCCGCCTGGCCTGGGACCAGAGGCAGCTGCTGTCGCCACAGGACATGGAAGGGCTGGGAAGAATCACAAAAGCCCTGCTGTGCCATCCGGCCAGAAAGGTCCACAGTGCCTCCCCAGGTCCACAAAACAGAGCGGGCTGATGAACAGCTTGTCTGTGCCCATTTTTGGAAAGTATGCAATCTCACTGGTCGTTTCCCCTGATAGTCACCAGGACTTGGCTCTGGAGAGAAGACCCCAAAGCCTTTTGGCAACAAGACCTGCCCTTGTCCCTTCACCCCAATTGCCCGACCTCTCTTCTCCTTGACCTTCTCTCCATCCACTCCTCAGCCCCACGGTCATGATCTAGACTCCCTTTCATGCGAGCCTCGTCTTCCTGGCCTCTAAAAACTGGAGACCAAGAGCTCAGTCTCAGACCTCTTCTCCCTGCTGTGAAAGGTCACTCCCTGTGTGAGCTCAGCCTGTCCTGGACTTGCAATGCCTTTCAGCCCTAGTGATCTCCAAAGACCAACTCACTCCACACAGCTCCGCCAATAGACAGCTCTGTCTCACCACACCCGAAGCCAAAGGACTGACCACCCTTCACACTTGTTGAAGCTCTAAGACTTTGGCCACCTGATGCAAAGAGCCGACTCATTGGGAAAGACCCTGATGCTGGGAAAGACTGAAGGCCGAAGGAGAAGTGGGTAGCAGAGGATGAGATGGTTAGATAGCATCACCAACTCAATGGACATGAGTTTCAGCAAACTCCGGGAGATAGTGGAGGACAGAAGATTTTGGTGTGCTGCAGTCCATGGGATCACAAAGAGTCGGACATGACTTAGCAACTCATCAACAACAAACTCGCTCACCTCAGTGTTCTCCATCTCGGTAGATTACCCCTCATTCACCCACCAGACCACAGTGTCATCCTTGCCTCCCCTCTCAGCAACCACACCCAACCCCAACCAAACCTATATATTCCAAGTCTTCCCTGACTGCCGTGTCTAAAGGAGCCCCTCAGTCTCACCCCTTATGCCACCTTGTTTCTCACTATGGCATGATCACTACCCATCACTGGATTATACTCATCTATTTCTTGGTTTGCTTGCCCTCCCCCACCATCACGGCCTCCACAGACCACAAGGGCAGGGACTTAGCTTGTTTGTTCCCTGCTTTGTCTCCACTGCCAAAAGCAGTGGTTGGTGCATAATTAGCAGTTGGTAAAATCTGCCTGGTGAATGAATGAATCTCCACAATAGTAAGACTAAGGCACATATGCTCCAAGAGTGCAAGGAAATGATGCCACCCATGAAACAAGAAGTGGAAGTTAGGAAACAAGAACAGGCCATTGTAGGAAGGACCAACTAGTAATTTTGAAATGAGAAGTATAAATTCTGAAATTTAAATTCCCATGATTTGGAAAATCAGAGTCTCTGCTGAAGGGCTGAAGAGCTGAATGCATCGAATAAAAGAAAAAGTTAGTGAGATGGATGCTGGAGGGGAATACCTCCCACCAGGAGGAGGCTGATCCTGATGAATTCTGGAGTGTGTTTGTAGTGGGCACTCTAAGTATTTTCTGATTCATTCATTCAGTCAATCCATACTTAAGGAATACCTCCCAAGTGCCAGACACTGCTCTGGGTGATGTGAATAAGCAGTGAATGAAATTGACCAGGTCCCCACTGAACTTACATTCTAGTGGTGGGAAGACAGATAACAAGGAAATCTATGAGTGGAAGACGAAAGGTGTTGGATGATAGGAAGTGCAATGGAGAGAAGAGGAAGCAGGGACTTCTCTCTTTTCAGGAAAAGGAACTGGAGAGTGTAAAGGTGAAGGCAGCTAACATTTAAATAGGGGCCAGGGAGGGCTTCAGTGAGAATAAGAGTCTTCATTTATTTTCAGTTGTGCTGGTCTTCATTGCTGTGCACAGGCTTTCTCTAGTTGTGTCGAGCAGAGGCTACTCTTCACTGCAGGGCATACGCTTCTCATTGCAGGGGCTTCAGGAGCTGCAGCATGTGAGCTCAATAGTTGCAGCGTGAGGGCCCTAGAGTGCTTGGGCGTCAGTGGTTGTAGTGTAAGGGCTTAGCTGCTCTGCAGCATGTGGAATCTTCCCAGACCAGGGATCGAACTCAGGTCCCCTGCATTGGCAAGTGGACTATCATCCACTGTACCTCCAGGAAAGTCAAAAGAGAATGAGACTTCCTCACAAAGACTTGGACTAAGTGAGCCATGTGGGTCTCTGGGAGAAGAGGGCTCCTAGCAGAAGGAACAGCAAATGCAAAGGCCCTGAGACAGAGCTGTGGAGCAACAAGGGGAGGCCGATGGGGCTGGTACGGAGGCAGCAAGGATGGGAGAGGAGCCTGCAGAGGTGGCAGAGGCGGAAAGTGACGGGACTTTGCCTTTCACTCTGTGAGCGCTGAGGAAGCACAGAAGTGACACAGTTTAATGGAAGTCGACGAGATAAAAATTGACATCTTAAGGCAAGACGGGAAAAATACCAACATAAAACTTTTTCTCTGCCCTTTGGCTTCCTCCCTCCCCTCTGGTGTGCATCGTGCATCCATGTTACATGTTAACCCGACTTCCCCAATAGCAGACATAACTGCTCAACCATAAAGATCCATTTTTCTCCTCTGGCACCAGCCATGTAACTCTGTAGAAGACAACATCCCTTTCTCAACTCTGTAAGAAGTCACAATGACCCACCACTCACCTTGTACGGCCCAGAACAGACTGGTCAGATGTCCTGGGGTGGTACACTGGGCTGCACCTAGTGAAAGTTCTTGGCTTAAATACTTACTTACAACCTTATTAAGGTTACTGGCTGTATTACTCATATTCTGCCTATATTATAAGATTACTTGCATTACCAAGTGTATAACTGAGCCTCTGATAAAACTAGTGCTGATGGGCTTCCCACGTGGAGCTAATGGTAAAGAATTCATCCGCCAATGCAGGAGACGTGGGTTCGATCCCTGGCTCAGGAAGATCCCGTGGAGAAGGAAATGGCAACCGACTCCAGTAGTCTTGTCTGGGTGCAGGGGTTAATAGTCTGCCACTTGTTGCTCTGGCTAAGCCATGAGAAAATCACCATGGGAAAAGAATAAAAGCAAAATATAGCAATACAGTGTAACCTAAATAAAAGTACATCAACTTGATTAGTTGGGGTGGTCATACCCTGCTAAGTTAAGGAAAAATGTGGTGTGGACCTTGGAATGCCGGGTCAGCACAAGTTCAGAACTTGGCTTGTGCACACACTAAGATGTTTCCCCAAGGCATGTGCAGGTCTATGACCTCCAGCCAGGTGGTAGCCCTTGTACAAGAAAATAACAAAGATAGTTCAAAGTAATCAATAAAACGGGAGACGTGACTGGGACACAGGAGACTGACTTCATCGTATCACAGCAGATACTTTCTGCTTGCCAAGAAACTAAATAAAAGCGATGTGGCTCCGAGGAACAGGGCTCTTGATCCGAGAGGTCTTGAGTCCCCCAGTCCCATCTTTAAAACTTTCATTCTGTCTCCAGTTTCTTTTTCCCAAACTGTGCGTCGACCACTTTCCATCCCTACCAGCTGTGCTGGCTGCAGCAAGTGGCGCCCAACGCGGGGCTCAAAAGTGAGGATCACTGAAAGCAAAACTGAAGCTGAAATGACAGCACACGGTCCTGGAGATGCGTGGGGGGAGGCCTCTGAAAATCCGCCTTTGTGGTAAGTAACACTCTCTCAGGCATTGAAACCGGGGTTAAATATGGGAAATTCAGAAAACTCCGAACAATACTGGCCATATATATGCCTCTTTTTTTTTTTTTTATGAAACATTATTATTTAAGGATAATAACAGAGAAAAAAGTATAAACAATAAGTGTATACCTAGGTCATGTTCCCCAACCTAGATCTACAAAGAGAACATTCATAGCACCATAGAATCACTATTGCCTTCCAACAGCTGTGTCCTCCTCCTCTCCAGGGAGGACTGCTTACCTAAGACTTGTATTTCCATAGAGTATTTTCTCAGGTTTTGAACTTTATTTTTTTTTCATTTATTTTTATTAGTTGGAGGCTAATTACTTTACAATATTGTAGTGGTTTTTGCCATACATTGACATGAATCAGCCATGGATTTACATATGTTCCCCATCCCGATCCCCCCTCCCGCCTCCCTCCCCATCTCATCCCTCTGGGTCATCCCAGTGCACCAGCCCTGAGCACTTGTCTCATGCATCCAACCTGGGCTGGTGATCTGTTTCACCCTTGATAGTATACTTGTTTCAGTGCTATTCTCTCATAACATCCCACCCTCGCCGTCTCCCACAGAGTCCCAAAGTCTGTTCTGTACATCTGTGTCTCTTTTTCTGTTTTGCATATTGGGTTACCGTTACCATCTTTTTAAGTTCCATATATATGCATTAGTATACTGTATTGGTCTTTATCTTTCTGACTTACTTCACTCTGTATAATGGGCTCCAGTTTCATCCATCTCATTAGAACTGATTCAAATGAATTCTTTTTAACGGCTGAGTAATATTCCATTGTGTATATGTACCATAGCTTCCTTATCCATTCGTCTGCTGATGGGCATCTAGAAAAGATGCTCAACAGCACTCATTATCAGAGAAATGCAAATCAAAACCACAACGAGGTACCATTACACACCAGTCAGGATGGCTGCTATCCAAAAGTCTACAAGCAATAAATGCTGGAGAGGGTGTGGAGAAAAGGGAACCCTCTTACACTGTTGGTGGGAATGCAAACTAGTACAGCCAATATGGAGAACAGTGTGGAGATTCCTTAAAAAACTGGAAATAGAACTGCCAGATGACCCAGCAACCCCACTCCTGGGCATACACACTGAGGAAACTAGATCTGAAAGAGACGTGCACCCCAATGTTCATCACAGCACTGTTTATAATAGCCAGGACATGGAAGCAACCTAGATGCCCATCAGTATATATGCCTCTTAAAGGCAGCTTTTTAAAGCAGGGGGAACAAAAACAAGTGAGGGCCGGCTATTGGAGCTTTTACAAACCATTGAGAAGCGTTGCTCATGGTTCCCTTCTCTTGGTACTTTAGATTTAGGAACATGGAAGAAGGTAGGTAGTGAATTAGAGAAAGCTCTTTGCAAGGGAGTGCCCTTGCCTGTATCTCTCTGGTCGACTTGGATGATGATAAAATCCATTTTGGAACCTCTTCAGACCCCGGAAAGCTCAGAAGGGAGTGAATATGAATGTGAAACCCCATCAGAGGGAGGACTCTCTGATGCACAGAAGGGGGGGCGGGGGGGGCGGGGTGGATAGAACAAAAAACGCAAGAAGCTCTTAACGCTGCAGTTCCTTCTGTACCTTTGTTTTGGAAAAATGAATTTCCTTTACCTCCTCTTCCTCCCCCTCCTGTCTTTTTTTTTTTTAATTAATTAATTAATTTTAACAGGAGGCTAATTACTTTACAAAATGGTAGTGGTTTTTACACTGACATGAATCTGCCATGGGTGTACATGTGTCCCCCATCCTGAACCCCCCTCCCACCTCCCTCCCCATCCCATCCCTCAGGGTCATCCCAGGGCACCGGCCTTGAGCGCCCCGTCTCATGCATCGAACCTGGACGATCTATTTCACATATGGTAATATACATGTTTCAATGCTATTCTCTCAAATCATCCCACCCTCGCCTTCTCCTACAGAGTCCAAAAGTCTGTTCTTTACATCTGTGTCTCTTTTGCTGTCTCAAGTATAGGGTCATCATTCCCCTCCTGTCTTAACTGCTGGAGAGGCTCAAGCTTTTCCTTCCTTACAACAGACAGCAGTTCTGTCAGCCCTCCAGAAAGGTATTTGTCGGACTCGACAGGAGGGGGACTTGGAGGCTATGACTATGGCATTTCCAGTGACAATACATGAACGGATAGCTCCTGGGACAGATCCTAATAATCCTAATGGGGTGTACTGAGGCTGGACACAAACAGATCCCCTTCAAAATACTAAAGGAACTTAAGCAAGCTGTTCAGAATTACGGAGTAAGCTTCCCGACTGGCTCAGACAGCAAAGATTCTGCCTGTAATGCAGGAAACCTGGGTTCAATCCCTGGGTTGGGAAGATCCCTTGGAGAATGAAATGGTACTCCACTCCAGTATTCTTGCCTGGAAAATCCCACGGACAGAGGAGCCTGGTGGGCTGCAGTCCATGGGGTCGCAAAGAGTTGGACACGACTGAGCAACTAACACTTTCTCCTTTTACCTTGGGAATAGTTTCTGGACTAGCTGAGGGCTCCCATTTGATTATGGTGGCTCATGACCAAGCCAGGCAGATCCCCATCTCTTTAGATCAATTGATAGGCAGTGGAAATTGGGGGAGAACTCAACATCAAGTGCTTATGGAAGACCAGGCTATAGAACAGGTGAGGCGATACTGCACAAGAGCCTGGGAGAAAATAGAGGTTAAAGGACAGGCTTTCTTTACTTTAAAAGAAGACCTCACCTCCCCAGAGAGACAATCCCTGCTGGGACAACATCTTATCAGTCAGGCTACCCCTGTCATCAGGAGGAGAAGGGGACAACAGAGGATAAGATGGTTGGATGGCATCACTGACTCAATGGACATGGGTTTGGGTGGACTCCGGGAGTTGGTGATGGACAGGGAGGCCTGCCTGGCGTGCTGTGGTTCATGGGGTTGCAAAGAGTCGGACATGCCTGAGTGACTCAACTGAACTGAACCCCTGTCATCAGAACCAATTTGAACATTCCCTGGTTTAATTTTTAGCTATAAAACTATGACTACAAAAAAGAGAGATGACATTTTTGACACTGAATGGCCATGATATTCTTTAGGCTCCAGAGAAAACCGGTTAAAATAAAATCTTTTTTGAAGTTGCAAAACCAGTTCTTCTTGCATGTACAATTAAGAAAAAGTTGGCTTGTTACAATACTTTTTTGGAGCTCCAATTCTGCCTGAAAAACAAAAACACGCCTGGGAAAAAAACCTGAAGTTAACTCTTATCATGTCCTTGGGATACACAGCCCACTCTGTCTGAGACTCCAGCCCTGAACAAATTGGTAGAACTCAAACCAAGAAAAAAAAAGAAGGGGCAAAGAGACATATTAAATTTCAAGCAGAAAACTATGAGATCTCTGTCTGTCTAAATTTATCTGTATCTCAGTGTGTGTCTTTGTTTTTGGATAATATGAGGTTAATTTATAAATGAGCTTTATTTAAATTCAGGTTCATGTGAACTGAAAAATATTCAATATTAAATATCTAACATTAATGTTTGTTTGCTAATCTAATTAAGACATGTCTTAAGTCATCAACATTGTGTAATACTTTTATTGTGTCTAGGTTTAAGGTAAACTAAATTTGCCACAAAGAAAGTAACTCTTTATATATATAAATATATATATAATGAGATGAAAACTTTCAGATAAACTCTATTAAAAATAATTATATTTTAGAAATGTCCATTTAAAATAACCTCTGAGGGTTGGGGTACCTTAAATTTCTAGAGTTGTACTAAACTAAATGGTAAAAGTTTATTAATTAGCTAGGTCATTTCCAAATAAAATAAGATTTTGAAACATTAATTACTAAACACTAACTTCCTCTTACAGAGAAAGTAAAGAGATTTTAGACTATTAATAAAAATGTTTGGTGCCATCCTGAGATGTTCTCTATTAAAAAAGAAAAAAAAAGCAAATGTTTTAAAAAATTAAAACTGGTATTTATGTTCACCAACCTAGAAAATGCTAATATACAAGACAGTTCATGGTTGTTTAAGGAAAATAAGATTTATGTTTTTAATAATAATAAAAAGATATGAAAAATAAAATTAGTCTATTTTAAAAAAAGAAAGTAAATCTATACTTATAGGTGGCTATTCTCTAAATAGATAAATGAAGTGGTGACTACAGAAAATGTAAGAGAAGGTTTATGACAAGTAAAAAAAGAGTTTTGTGCACGGTACAGTTTCTTAAGACATTAAACTGCCTTTGAAGTCTTATTGCTACTTTGAATAAGTAAATAATTATTGTTTCACAATGAATATAAGCTGGTATCAATCTGAAATTTGGTTTTCTCTTCCTATTAAAAAAAAGTTTTCTTGGAATACAGCTTTTGATAACACACTATGTAAATTTCTTTGTCTTTAATGATTCATACTTGCTTTTAAAATCTTTTGTTAGTTTGATAAAATAAATGAGTGTTATTTCACAATGATCTATGGAAACTATGGTGCACATAGACAAAGCTCATTCTGCTTCTACAAAATTAACCCCTCATCAGGAAATTTGAAACAGATAAACAATGGCTATAAGCCAAACAGTCAGGGCTATGGGAAGTCCAAGATGGCCGCTTGACTTTTCCTGGTTCCCTGACAAACCTCGCTTTTATTTGATAGGATAAAGCCTTTCCTAGCTGCAGGGTTACTAACTCACAATGGAAAAAATGGTTAAAATGCACTTTCTGCAATCTCCAGTGATCAGGACACCCACTTTGCTGGCCAGGTCATACAGACACTGACAAAAACTTCATGAGCTTCTTGGAAACTATAACATTCACTGATGTCCTTTGCCGTCGGACAAGGGCCACAAAACAAAGGGATTGGTTACATGAGATTGAACAGACTGCTAAATATGATTACAATTTTCATGACTTTTTGTCTGACATATTACTGGCTTCTAACCTTTGTTTTCGGATATAAAAAAGATCTTCTCCTCAAGTCACTGATGGCTTAAAACAATTTAGTGATTTATGCCTGTGGGTAAAATTAACACATTTTTCTTTTCTCTCTGCCTCATCTCCCCTAAAATTGGAGACATTTGAGTTCTAAACAGCCTCACCAAGGTAAAAAAGAACAGTCTCCAGACATATACAAAAATCTCAGAGTATACTGGGAGCTCTAAAAAAATATCCACCCAAATGATGTCAGGCTATGACATCTAATATGTTTCACTAAATATTAAGTTCTAGTTTTGTTAACTAAAGTCTGTATTTACTAAGACTCACTTAGATAGTTCCTTGTGGTTATGTTACATTGCTAAAAGGACATTCATTAAGTTAAATTAAAAAGGTCCTTCATTAAAAAAGACACTCTAAGTTTGTTTCTAAAGCTCATCTCAGTAACCAGTCAAAATAAAGATCAGATGCTCCAGGATCTACAGCCAGGAAATTAACAGCAAGCTATTTAGGGCTTCCCTGGTAGCTCACACAGTAAAGCATCTGCCTACAATTCAGGAGACCCGGGTTTGATCCCTGGGTCAGGAAGATCCCCTGCAGAAGGAAATGGCAATCCACTCCAGTATTCTTGCCTGGAAAATCCCATGGAATGAGGATCCTGAGAGGCCACAGTCCATGGGGTTGCAAAGAGTCAGACACGACTGATTGACTTCACTTTCACTTTCACAGTCATTTAACAAACTAAGTCAGTGACTTAAAGATGTCACTGGGCTATACCTAATGAAAGTTCTTACTTACAATTTTACTATTACTGTTAACTATACTGTTTTCTATACTGCCTATTTCAAAAAGTGTTGTCCCTTACATTATCAAGGGTGTGACTGAGCCACTGATATAATGATGGTAATACAGTTCCATATGAAAGCCGTAGTTATAATGGATGTAACTCAAATATCTTCCTTTGGTAAACTCTCATATGTACATGTGACTATTGATACATTCTCTCAATATATATAGACCACAACTCAATCCAGTGAGAATACAAAACACATACAAAGACATCTCTATGCTTGTTTTTTGCTGTTATAAAACTACCAAAAACTATAAAAACTGATAACAGCCCTGCTTACACCAGTAGAGCATTCCAACAATTTCTTAAAATTTGGTCTATAAAACATTCTACTGACATTCCCTATAATCCACAAGGACAGGCCATAGTGGAGGGGGCTAATCAATCACTTAAACATACGATACAAAAACAAAAAGGGGGAGATGCCGTAGGACGACAAACAACATTGAATAAAGCTTTATTTACTCTCAGTTTTTTTTAATATTTCAGGACAAACTTTGGAAACTGCAGCTGAGCGACATTTTCAGGCTGCATCCACAAATACACCTAAGCTTGTGATTCGGTGGCAAGATCCACGAGCAAATGCTTGGTCACTGGGGAAGCTAATTACATGGGGAAGAGGGTTTGCTTGTATCTTCCCAGAAGAAGGTCTAGAACCTGTGTGGATTCCAGCTCGTAGAGTAAAACCGAGCAGAAAAACACAGTGATTCCAGGAAACATGATCATGGTTATGTTTGCCTTGATAACCATCACAGTGAGTATACCCCTGGCTTCGGCAGAAGCAAAGAATTATACCTATTGGGTCTATGTACCTAATCCCCCATTGCTAAGGCCTATTAATTAGGGTGAAGGATCTATTCCTGTTTATGTTAATGACTCCTCCTAGATCCCTGGTCAAGAAGACAAAGCGTTTGCCCATTCATATAAAGGAAGAGGGGACCCGCTTTAATAGTATTTTGGGATTTGACACTTGGCCTGTTTGCCTAAGCGCTAATCAGGGCTATCTTAATCTATCAACGCAGGCTTGGCTTTCTGTAAATTCTTTGAACAGAAATCACACTAAGGCTCAACTGCATTTACTTTCTGGATTGAGCTTTGGATATCAAGAGATTGATCAAAATAATCTAACCAAGCCTGATAGACCCTGTATGAGAGCAGACACATACAGGCCAACCGACAAGATCAAAGACACATACAGGCCAACCGACAAGATCAAAGACACTGGGATAATTGTTGCGGGATTGAAGGGGTGGTCTTACTTAATGGTTCCTACGGAATTGTCTGGAACTGGTCCCCTAAGGGGTATGCAGTCTCTAACTGCTCACACCATAACTCGTCCTGCAGTCCTTATAAGAAGTTGCATTGGCCTACGTCTGTATACAATTACACTAATATTACTGCACATTCAGAATATCCCATCATATGGCATGACAGTGCCATGTCTCCACCACAACCACAGATCAAATTAGGTAGGGCTCAAACAGAAATATGGAAGTTGGCCAAAGCCTGAAAAAATATCAAATTTGCGATGGAAATTATTCTTACTCCATGAATTATACTTTGTCATTCAATACATCAACAAATTGGACACTACATTCAAGGTTGTGTTAGGGAGCCATATGTGATTATGATTGGCACTAAAACTATTAATCAGACAGAAAGGAACCTGACCTGCCAGGATTGCAAACTGTATATCTGCTTGAACAGTTCATTATTTAACTCTAACCATTCCTATGTGATTTTGCATAAATGTTTAGGAATTTGGCTGCCAGTGTCTCAAAATAGGCCTTGGGAACTCTCCCCTGACATGCATACTTTGCTCACAGTACTAAATACTATTCTGAAAAGATCCAAAAGTTTTATTGGGCTCCTTCAGTTCAGTCGCTCAGTCATGTCTGACTCTGCAACCCCATGGACTGCAGCACACCAGGCCTCCCTGTCCATCACCAACTCTCAGAGTCTGCTCAAACTCATCTCCATTGAGTTGGTGATGCCATCCAACCATTTCATCCTCTGTCATCCCCTTCTCCTCCTGCCCTCAATCCCTCCCAGCATCAGGGTCTTTTCCAATGAGTCAAATCTTCACATGAGGTGGCCAAAGTATTGGAGTTTCAGCTTCAGCATCAGTCCTTCCAATGAACACCCGGACTGATCTCCTTTAGGATGGACTGGTTGGATCTCCTTGCAGTCCAAGGGACTCTCAAGAGTCTTCTCCAACACCACAGGTCAAAAGCATCAATTTTTCGGCGCTCAGCTTTCTTCACAGTCCAACTCTCACATCCATCAATGACCACTGGAAAACCACAGCCTTGACTAGACGGATTTTTGTTGGCAAAGTAATGTCTTTGCTTTTTAATATGCTATCTAGGTTGGTCATAACTTTCCTTCCAAGGAGTAATCATCTTTTAATTTCATGGCTGCAATCACCACCTGCAGTGATTTTGGAGACCAAAAAAGTAAAGTCAGCCACTATTTACCCATCTATTTCCCATGAAGTGATGGGACCAGATGCCATGATCTTAGTTTTCTGAATGTTGAGCTTTAAGCAAACTTTTTCGTTTTCATCAAGAGGCTCTTTAGTTCTACTTCCCTTTCTGCCATAAGGGTGGTGTCATCTGCATATCTGAGGTTATTGATATTTCTCCTGGCAATCTTGATTCCAGCTTGTCCATCTTCCAGCCCCACGTTTCTCATGATGTACTCTGCATCTAACTTAAATAAGCAGGGTGACAATAAACAGCCTTGATGTACTCCTTTCCCGATTTGGAATCAGTCTGTTTTTCCATGTCCAGTTCTAACTGTTGCTTCTTGACCTGCATGCAGATTTCTCAGGAGGCAGGTCAGGTGGTCTGGTAATCCCATTTCTTAAAGAATTTTCCACAGTTTGTTGAAAATCACACATGGACATCACCAGATGGTCAATACCGAAATCAGATTGATTATATTCTTTGCAGCCAAAGATGGAGAAGCTCTATACAGTCAGCAAAAACAAAACCAGGAGCTGACTGTGGCACAGATCATGAACTCCTTATTGCCAAATTCATACTTAAATTGAACAAAGTAGGGAAAACCACTAGACCATTCGGGTATGACCTACATCAAATCCCTTACGATTATACAGTGGAAATAACAAATAGATTCAAGGGATTAGATCTGATAGACAGACTGCCTGAAGAACAATGGACAGAGGTTCATAACGTTGTACAGGAGGCAGTGATTCAGATCATCCCCAAGAAAAAGAAATGCAAAAAGGCAAAATGGTTATCTGAGAAGGCCTTACAAATAGCTGTGAATAGAAGAGAAGCTAAAGGCAAAGGAGAAGAGGAAAGATATACCCATTTGAATACAGAATTCCAAAGAATAGCAAGGAGAGATAAGAAAGCCTTCCTCAGTGATCAATGCAAAGAAGTAGAGAAAAACAATAGAATGGGAAAGACTAGAGATCTCTTATAGAAAATTAGAGATACCAAGGGAACATTTTATGCAAAGATGGGCACAAAAAAGGACAGAAATGGTATGGACCTAACAGAAGCAGAAGATACTAAGAGGTGGCAAGAATACACAGAAGAACTGTACAAAAAAGATCTTAATGACCCAGATAATCAAGGTGGTGTGATTACTCACCTAAAACCAGACATCCTGGAATGCCAAGTCAAGTAGGCCTTAGGAAGCATCACTATGAACAAAGCTAGTGGAGGTGATGGAATTCTAGTTGAGCTGTTTCAAATCCTAAAAGATGATGCTGTGAAAGTGCTGCACTCAATATGCCCGCAAATGGAAAACTCAGCAGTGGCCACAGTTTCCATTCCAATCCCTAAGAAAGGCAATGACAAAGAATGTTCAAACTACTGCACAATTGCACTCATCTCACACACTAGCAAAGTAATGCTCAAAACTCTCCAAGCCAGGCTTCAACAGTACATGAACCATGAACTTCCAGATGTTCAAGCTGGATTGAGAAAAGGCAGAGGAACCAGAGATCAAATTGCCAATATCCGTTGGATTATCGAAAAAGCGAGAGTTTCAGAAAAACATCTACTTCTGCTTTATTGACTATGCCAAAGCCTTTGACTGTGTGGATCCCAACAAACTGTGGAAAATTAGGCTCCTTATTGCTGCCATAATGGGCATTATTGCCATCACCACCACAGCACCAGTGGCAGAAATAGCTCTCTATCAGATGGTACAAACCACCACTTTTGTGCAGGAATGTCTTAAAAATGCCTGTTCCGCTTGGGGAGCCCAATCTCATATAGATGAGGAGATTAACAACAGGTTGATGGATTTAGAAAATGCACTGCTACTCTTAGGAGAAGAAATACAAAATCTTAAATCACAAATACATTAAAGTGTGACAGGAACATTACTACTTTCTGTGTAACCCCCCAGGAATATAACCAATCTGGACACTCCTGGCATTGAGTCCTCTCGAGTGGACCAAAGGTATCAGAGGTGGTCTCACTGGAACACTAGCTATGTTTTGCTGTTTCACTATAATCTTCTCTTTAGTCCTCAGATGCATGCAAAAAGTCCTCCGAGAACTAATGAAGAAAGATGTTGCAAGATCAACATATCTTCTGCTATAAAAACAAAAAAGGAGATATGCAGGGGTTAATAGTCCACTGCCTGTTGCTCTGGCTAAGCCATGAGAAAATCACCATGGGAAAAGAATAAAAGCAAAATATAGCATTACAGCATAACCCAAATAAAAGTACATCAGGTTGATCAGTTGGGGTTGTCAGGCCCTGCTAAGCTAAGGAAAAACGTAGTGTGGACCTTGGAACGCTGGGTCAGCACAAGTTCAGAACGCTGCTTGTGCACACACTAAGATGTTTCCCCAAGGCATGTGCGGGTCTATGACCTCCAGCTAGGTGGTAGCCCTTGTACAAGAAAATAACAAAGATAGTTTAAAGTAATCAATAAAACGGGAGACGTGACCGGGGACACAGGAGGCTGACTTCCTCATAGCACAGCAGATACTTTCTGCTTGCCAAGACACTAAATAAAAGTGATGCGGCCCCAAGGAACAGGGCTCTTGATCCAAGAGGTCTTGAGTCCCCCAGTCCCATCTTTAAAACTTTCATTCTGTCTCCAGTTTCTTTTTCCCAAACTGTGCGTCGACCACTTTGGATCCCTACCGGCTGTGCTGGCTGCAGCACCTGGGAAATCCCACGGACAGAGGAGCCTAGTGGGCTACAGCCCATGGGGTCACAAAGAGTCAGACACGATGGAACACGCACAGTGCTGCGGCCTTGAAACAATATATAAAATATCCAGTTCTATAAGAGCAATGATAGTGTAACTAAACACGGGAAGAAGCAACAAGGCAGAACCATTTCCTGAACTATAAGAAACTAGTAAGACAGGCAGCCCAGAGGCTTTTGGCTCCTGTTAACAGGGCCTAGGCCTTCCCAGGTGGCTCAGTGGGAAACAATCCGCCTGCCAATGCAGGAGATACAGGAGACGGGGCTTCAGTCCTTGGGTCAGGAAGATCCCCTGGAGAAGAGAATGGCAACCCACTCTAGTATTCCTGCCTGGAGAATCCCATGGACAGAGGAGCCTGGTGGGTCCATGGGGTTGTAAAGAGTTGGACACACACGCACCAACAAGGCCTAATCCAGGAACAGCTCACTGAGTGGCCAGTCAACAAAATCCTTGCCTGATCCTGAAATGAGCATTCCTAGCATGGTTGGACAAACTGGTCACAAAACGCCTCCTGAACCTTGGTTGGAAATAAGATCGAAAGGGAAGGGATTGTAAAATAAAGAATGTTGCCTACCATCCAGTTCTACAAGAATCAAGTCGTTAGCCACTATAGTCTCTGACCTACAACAGTGCTAAAAAAAATTGAGGCCAAAGATCAAGATGAGGTACTTTAGGCTCTGGAAAACTTGCAGAAAAGGCATTCTGATAATTAGCCACTTTCAGGAGAAATTTTTTATGAACTCAAATTCTTGCGCCTTCTCACATTTAGAAAAGCACTAAAGGGGACTTCCCTGCTGGCCCAGTGGCTAATACGCCACACTCCCAATGCAAGGGGCCCCGGTTCCATCCCTGATCAAGGAACTAGAGCCCACAGCCGCAGTGAAGACGAAGATACCGTGTGTCGCAACTAAGACCCATTGCAGCCAAATAAATATTTTTAAAAAGAGCTAAGTTGGGACTGTCCAGGCGTTAGGACTTTGGTTTCCAATGCAGTGCAGGTTCAATCCCTGGTCAGGGAGCTAAGATCCTACAAGCCTTGGGGCCAAAAAACCAAAACAGAAGCTTTTTTAGTGACTCAGACAGTGAAGAACCCTCCTGCAATGCAGGAGAACTCTCAGCCTCTGACAGACTGTCTCCTAGGTTATCACCCTGAGTTTAATCCTCGAATAAAAATTTCCACTTCTTTCTTAGATTGACTACTGATTAATTTTTTCATCAACAAAGTAAAACAGAATCCCTCTATGAGCCTGTGGAGAATGAATGGCAGAGGCTGAAAGGCGGAGGCAGGGAGGCCGGTGAGGAGGCCCCTGCCATAATCCAGGGAAACAGGGAGGTGGCTTGGAACACGGTGGGCACAGTGGAGGAGGCGAGGAGCGGGCATGGCCCGGGCATGGCTTGAAGGTCGAGCCAACAGGCCATCTTGGCAAATGGCAGACGCAGGGTGACAGGGACGGCTCCAGGGTCTTGTCCTGAGCAACAGGAAAAGGCGAGCCTCTGACAGCTGAGACCGGAAAGCCACAGAGAAGTATGTTGAAAGGGAACTCAACTTTGGCCTCGGTAAGTGTGAGACGTTTATTAGGTCTGCTAGAAAATGATTAAAGAAGATAACCGAGGTGACACAAAGTTTAACACTTCATGGATGGACCGAGAGATTATCACACTAAACGAAGTGTCAGACAGAGAAAGACAAATAATGTATGACATCACTCATACGTGGAATCTAATTTTTTAAAAACTATATAAATGAACTTATGTACAAAATGGACGAGACTCACAGATTTCGAAAACAGACTTAGGGTGACCTCAGAAGAAATGTGGGAGGGGCCAGGGATAAATTAGAAGCTTGGGGTTAACATACACACTAGTACATATAAAATAGATAGCCAACAAGAACCTACTACATAGAACAGGAAACTCTACTCAATATTCTGTAAGGGAAAATAATCTGTAAAAAAATGTGTGTGTGTATATATATATATAAAGCTGAATCACTATGCTATACACCTGAAACTAACACAATGTTATAAATCAGCTATACTCCAATAAAATTTTTTTTAAATTGTGAATAAGATGAAAATTGAAAAAAAAAAAACAAAACCCTTCATAACATTGATCATCTCCATTCAGAGAACTGCAAAATAAGGGAGGGGGAAGGCAAGAAGACTAATAAGATAAAGAATGAAAAATAGGATGAGAAAAGAAGAAAATATCAGATTGGCTGAGACCATATAGTCAGCCTTGTCTGGAATGAGAAGCAGCAAGGCAATAGTACAGGGCCCAGGGTTGGCTTGTGTCTGGGGACCAACTGACTGCATACACTGAGTTTCCGGTCAAGCAGAGCATTTACAGGGACACAAATGTTACCTGAGCTTTCATTTGTTGGCACGGCACCCCAGGCAGGAGTGGCTCCAGCTGGGGCCTAGGATATTTCAACAGACCCCCACGTTTGAAAATGTGAAAGTATGAGTCGCTCAGTCTTGTCACTCTTCGCGACCCCATGGACTGTAGCCCACCAGGCTCCTCCCGCCATGGAATTCTCCAGGCCAGAATACTGGAGTGGGTTGCCATTCTCTTTTCCAGGGGATCCTCCCGACCCAGGGATTGAACACGGGTCCCCTGCATTGCTGGCAGATTCTTCACCGTCTGAGCCACAAGGGAAGCCTCTAGCACTCCAAGAAGAGGTCTTTGAAGAGGTGAACTGTCCCGGTGATAGAGGAGAAAGACAGAGGAGAGGACAGAGGACTGAGCCCTGTGGCCCCGGGGGAAGAGTGTGGGAAGAGACGGAATCAGCCAAAGAGGCAGAGAAGCGGGGCAGGGGAAGAGGGGCCAGCTGCAGGTGAACCCTGGGGTCCTGGGAGGAAGGGTCGTAGGAAAGGAGAAGGCTCAGGAGCTGTGATGCTCAAAGTACAATGAAGACTGAAAATGCCACCGAACTTGCTGCAGGGATATCGTTGGAGACCATAGGGTGTCAGGGCAAACACTCAATGGGAATCGATCCATAAAAGAATGGGAAGAGAGAAACGGGAACTGCATGCTAACAAGCCTTTCATGGAATTGTACCGTGGACAGACGCAGAAAAAGAGGGTGGCAATTGAACAGAGATGAGAGGTTGAAAGGGAGGGGGTCTTTCCGAGGAAAATATTTGTACATTGATGGAAACTGTCCAGTAGGAAGGGAAAGACAGGTGCCAAGGAGGAAGGGGAACAGGTAGGGAGGTGGGCAAGAGGGCTCACAGGGACGGACTGGCCATGGTGAAAGTGGGGTGGGAGGTTTGAAGAGAAGAGATGATATAAAGTAGCTCCTAGCTCATGTGTTCAAACAGAAAGCTAATGGAAGTAAAACGAACTCCTGCCAAATCCAAGAGAAGAAAAACAGAACAAGAAAAGCAATGGATTCCATGGAAAACAGGAACAAGGAAACAGATTTAAAGGGAAAATATAGTAAAGAAGAAAATGTACTAAAATGGAAAACATGATCATAACTGCAATAAGTGTGGCTAAGCTAGAATCACTAGGTAAAAGGCAGGGGCTTTTTGCTTGGACTTTACAAAAGATGTTAAGCTTAGTTTCCATTCCAGGCTCCTGAAGCAGAATGAGCTGTGCTGTATTCAGTTGCTCAGTCGTGTCTGACTCTGTGACCCCACGGACTGTAGCCCGCCAGACTCCTCTGTCCATGGAATTTTCCAGGCAAGTATACTGGAGAGGATTGCCATTTCCTGCTCCAGGGGATCTTCCCAACTCAGGGATCAAACTCACATTGACTAAAATAGTGTGTGGAAGTATTTACACCAAAGTGTTACCAGTGGTGATCATGGTTGGTGACTTTAGCAGTGATCTTCATTTTCTTCTTACCTTTCAATATTTTCTGAATTTTTTGGAAGGTGTACACATTAATTTTATTATGGGGGGTGGGGGAAGAAGTTATTTTTAAAACCAGTTGAAGCATGTCTTCATGGAATCTTTGTTTGCTGTCCAAACCCGGGTTCCAAGAATGCTCTAAAGAAGGGTTTCTGCCCAATATAAACCAGATGGAAATGAGGCCAGCCGGACAATAACAGAAAGTGCAGGACGGTGCGAAGATGGGGCTCCAGGGGGGAGGCAGGAGTAAAGAAGGAGAGCTCCCTGGAGGAGGAGGCTCTTATGGTACATGCAGGATGTGGCCCAGGGTGAGCTAGCAGACCGCATTTCAGGCTAGGGGCACTGAGCAACGGCAGGAGCCCATTGAGCCAATACAGGGCACTCGCGGGCATGGGTGGTTGGGGCACAGAGGCCATGGAGATGGAGAGGTTGTACCTGTGAGCTACATGAAAGCAGAGGGAAGAGTGGGCAAGACAAAAAGAAGTAGTGGGCTGGGGAGGGGCGGCCTCACACCCAAAGCACGTGAGAACAAACATCGGGGTCACCAGCGCCGTTCCATTGCCCACCATCTACCTGCCAACATCACACATGCACTTGAATACACTTGTACATAGATGTGCACACACATCCGTGCACTCGTGTACACACACAGGCACATGCATCTGTGTACTCATGTACACATGCAAGCATGTTAAGTCACTTCGGTTGTGTCCGACTCTTTGTGACACTATGGGCCAGAGCCCACCAGGCTCCTCTGTCCCTGGGATTCTCCAGGCAAGAACACTGGAGTGGGTCACTGTGCCCTCCTCCAGGGATCTTCCCGACCCAGGGATCGAACCCGGGTCTCTTACATCTCCTGCATTGGCAGGCAGGTTCTTTATCACCACCACCACCTGGGAATGTGGCCTGTGGCTTTAACTTGGACAATCAACCCCCTTGCAACCAAGGAGGTCTCCCCTGGCTCGGGTCCATCTTTCCTGAGTCCCCCAGCCAGCATGCACTGCTCCCCACCCCACCTTAGCCGTGGGAGGTTGGCCAGCTCCTGCTGCGCTGCTGGGGGCGGGGGGCTGGCTTTTAAGCAGGATTCCACAGGAGGGTTTTGTAGTGTGGGGATGGGCTAAAGGGACAGGAACAGAGGCAGGGAGACCAGGGAGGGGACAGCTGTAGAGACACAGAGGTGGAGGAGAAGTTAGCAGGCCTCGCTCACTGCAGGAGTTGACAGGTGGGGTGCGGGAGATGTGAAACAAGACTAGGGATCTAGGAGTGGATTTGGGGATGGGGCAGAGATCTTGGGGTGACACTGAACTTGAGGAACCCATGGGGTGTCTGGAGACACTGAAAGACTGAGAGGGTGACAGCAACGGGGGGAGACATTAAAGATGGCAGATACATGGAAGGGAGGGGCAGGGGCTGGGCCACAGTGGCTGGGACACGTGGGGTCTGGATGCCTGCTGGTGACTCGGGCTACACACACACACACACACACACACACACACAGTCCTCACAGAGCACTGATGTTGCTCCAGCCTCCCGGCAGCCCCCAGGTTGAGAGGACCCCGGGCAGTGCCTCTCCTGGGTCAGCCCTGGGCCCCTGGCAGAGGCAGGCACGAGGTGGCAGGGGTGCAGAGGGGCAGAGCCGAGGCCGCCCAGCCCACACAGGGTGGGAGCTGCGGGACCTCTGAATCTGTCCCTCCCTCAGAGCCGGGTTAAACTTTACCCGAGGAAGTGATTGCTAAGCCCTCCTCGTCACCTGGTCACAGTGACCCCGGCCTGGGTGACTTCAGCCTCCTCTTTCCCCACTTCCCCAGCCCAGCTTCTCCCAGAGGTCCAGGGGCAGCTGCGTCTCTGGGGAGGTGCTGGTGGCTGCAGGGTCACACCCCATAGACTCGGGTCCCAGCCGGAGCCACCCTGAGTGACGGCGCCCAGAGACCCCCGGGCTGATCTGCATGGCGGGCACCGCTGCCATGCCCTGGGCAGCCCGGCTGGTGCAGCAGGAGATGCTGCGGGGGGGGCAGGCCCCCCGCATTGGCCCCTCTGCCCTGGGCCAGCCTCTGTGCGGTGGGCACCTCCACTGGCGCCTCCATGCAGGCTCCATGGCTTTTTCTGAACTCCTGGACTGAGTGGGCAGCGGGGCTGGTTCCAGGTTTTCCAGATGGTGGTCCTGGTGGTCCCCATCACGTGGCTTGCCCCTCAGAACATACTGGAGAACATCTCGGCCGCCGTGCCCAGTCACCACTGCTGGGTGCCCCTCCTGGACAACAGCACGGCCCAAGCCAGTGTCCCCGGGGCCCCGGAACCCCGGGCCCTCCTGGCTGTCTCCATCCCACCAGGCCCCAACCATGGGCCCCACCAGTGTCGCTGCTTCCACGACCCACAGTGGCAGCTCCTGGACCCCAAAGCCACGGCCACCAACTGGAGCGAGGCTGACATGGAGCCGTGCGTGGACGGCTGGGTCCACAACCGCAGCGCCTTCACCTCCACCATCGTGACCAAGATAGGGGCCTCCCCTCAGACCCTCCCCAAGTCCTGACACCCTAGAGGCCAAAGTCACAGATCACAGTCGGCTAGATTCAAAATGGCCCAATCCCAGGGGGTGGCAGGGGGAGTCCCACCACTGCTGGCGGCTACATTCACAGGCAGCTTCCAGTTCCTCCTTGGCCACATGGCCCTACCGGGGTTGGTGGCAGGAATGAGCTTGCAGGAGCCTCAGGGGCACTCTGCAAAGAGTCACTGGGTTCCCAGAGGCAGCCTCCAGCGGATGCGGGAGACAGGAGAGGCGGCCCACCCAGCAAGCAGGAAGGGGACTCTCTATGGAACGGAGGGAAGTGGCCTTTGAAAGCCGGGAGGAGGTGCTGGCACAGGTGGCTGCTGCAGAGGGGCATGGCGAGGAGGCAGATGAGCCCAGAGAGGGCTTGACCCTGGACCGGGGGCAACAGGGAGCCAAGGAGGGGCTTAGGCAAGGGGTGATGACCCCTGAGGTCACCGGGCCGGACACTCAGCCCCAGCTCCCTGGGCCTTCCCATCTAGCCCCTCCGCCCCCTGCCGGTCTCCTGAGCTCAGATCCCCAGCCCCCTCCTCTCCCACCAGTGGGACCTGGTGTGTGACGCTCAGGCCCTGAAGCCCATGGCGCAGTCCATCTACCTGGCCGGGAACCTGGTGGGAGCGGCTATGTGCGGCCAAGTCTCTGACAAGTGAGGTCCCCGGTCCCCTCGCTGCCCCTGCGCCCCGAGACCCTGGGCCCTGACTGGCCCTGAACTGGCGGGTCTGGGGAGAAAACTCCATTTGGTGTGGGTCCTTCTCCCGAGACCCTCCAGCTGTGCTGCTGAGCAACCTCAGTCCCTCTCTGGGCCTCGGCTTCACGGACTCCCCTCTGGGGCCGTGAAGGGTCATTGTTCTCATCAAACATTCACTGCTTAAGCCTGCTCAGCCACAGGCTGCTGCTGCTTGGCTGCCCCTGCTGACGGGGAGCTCACCCCTGCCCAGGGCCTCAGGGGGCGCTCCCCGTGCTCACAAGCCCTCCCTCCGTGGATGCAGAATGTGGGTCTGGACCCGGGAGTCGCTCAGCGGGCAAGCAGAGGGTGGGCCCCAGTGGTCCAGACCCCCATGGCCAGCGCCGTGGCACCCCACGGACCCGGCCGCCCTCCCCGCGTGTGCCGCAGGTTTGGGCGCCTGCGGGTGCTGACCTGGACCCACCTTCAGGCGGCCACGGCAGGCACGGCGCCCGCCTCCACCCCCACGCTGAACACCGTCATTCCCCGTAGGTCCCCAACCCTGGCCGGGCAGGGGAGGCTTGTGCGGGCTCCCAGGCCGACCCTCTGGGTCTCCTTGCAGCGGCAGAGTGGACGTCAGCACAAGCCCGAGTCTTGGTGATGACTCTGAACTCCCTGGGCTACAGCTTCGGCCAGGTCCTCCTGGCTGCGGTAGCCTACGGCGCGCGCGACTGGACGCTGTCTCCAATCCCTACTCCCCCCGCTTTGTGTACCCCTGGTGGGTGCCGCCCAGCTCCCTCCCTGCAGGAGACCCACCCTTCACCCTGGGCACAGAGGCCTGGGATGCAGAAAGCCAGAGGGGAGCCGCAGGAGCCTGGCCCCAGCTCCCCACACCCCCCACCCCCGCTCCCCCCAGTTGTCTCCTCCCCCTTCCTTCCTTCACCTCTCAGCCCATCCCCTTGCCTGTCCTTGCCCGCCTTGGCATGTGTGCCTCCAGGCACAGGTTCTGAGCCCCTCCTTTGTGCCAGGCCTGGCAGCACTAGGCCAGGTCGGGGGGGATGGGATGCAAAGCTACAACACACAGACACACAGACACACACACACACACACCACTCCGAGAACACAGTCACTCCTCAGAGCAGGAGGCAATCACATCTCACGCAGCAGCTCTGAGCAGAGGTACCTGTAACTGGCCGGCAGCCTTTGGGGTTGGCAGACTGGCCCCCATATCACGAGAGTGAAGGGCAGAGGTCAGTGAGGCAGACTCCAGGGCCCGGTGCTGATGCTGGCGCGCGAGGCTGAGCCCCGCTTGCCCGGGCAGACAGGCCCACTCGGGGGCTATCGCCACACGTGCGTTTGTGACTCCACTACTTCATCAGTCCAACAAATGGCCACTGAGCACCCACACGGGCGGGCCCTGGCTGTGCCCAGGGAGACAGCGATGAGCAGGACAGAAATCCCATACATCATAGTATCACCGACCACGCTTAGGGCTTGATGCATCAGTTCAGGGGTCCCGTCTGAGGAGGGGACCCCACAGCCCCTCAGCTCCCAGCTGCTTCTCTTCCAACTCAATTTCTCGTCGAGAGACGCGTCTGCACGTGCCAATCCATGCCAATGACCCCGCCACCCTCGCCCGGCCACCTGTCGCTCAGGCCCTGCAGCCCACAAAAGGGCACCGCTGTCCTCTCCCGGGACCTCCCCTGTGCCCACAGCTCTCCCCCTCCAAATGCTGCAGGCCCCCACGCCCTCCCCAGCCTTCCTCTCCGCAACCTCCAGCCACCTAGGTGACGTCCCCATCACTACTGTCTCAGCATCACAAACGTAGCATCTTCTTACACCCGCGCCTCCCTGGGGCCTCCCCAACATTGACAGCAGCCCCACCCACAGGTACTGGAGTCAGAGTCGCCCTGACACCTCCCTCTCCTTCACGGCTCCCACACACCTAGTCCGGCAGGTCACGGGGTCTTGTCAACTCTACCTCTGATGTGCGCTTGAATCCCCCTCTCTGGCTCTGCAAACCCCCAAGGACCTCAGGGCCCCGCCTGCTGCGGGGGGAGCATGTCTGGCTGGGGCACCTGTGTCCAGTGGCAGGAGCCAGTGTGGGGTGGTGGGCACGGGAAGGGGTCCGAGGCCTGGATGGTGCAGGAGGTCTGGGCTTGATGTTGCGGGGCTGGGAGATGGGTTAGTGTTAGGGGTTGGGTCCTGCCACAGGGAGGGGGCGCTGGGAGGCGTGGGGCTGACTGGCACCCAGGAGGTGGTGACTGTCGCCTGGCATGGGCGAACAAGCCAAAAGTGAGGCAAGGGCCATGGGCTGGTCGCCTGCAAGGGGCGCTGGAGGCGACGGGCTCTGGTGACTAATGGGTGCAGGTGGAGGGGGCCTGAGCCCCACCATAGGTGTGAGGATGTTTGCAGGAAGGGGCTCCACGGGAGGGGCCAGCTCAGGCAGGAAGGTGTGGCCATGGGGGTGAAAGGCGGGCAGGAGGGCCCTGTGACATTCGGGAGGGCTGGACAGTGGGGGACCCTGGTGGGCCTGCAGGATGGCGGTCCTGGAGCCATCAGGGGTATGTTCACTGCACACAGGCCCTCCCAGCCCTGGCTCCCAGGTGAGGTCGGGGGAAGGAACTTGGGGTCAGGAGGGAGGCAGGAAGGAAGGACAGGGACCCCCAACCCCAGCCCAAGAGAGGGAGGAGGGAGAAGGCAGAAAGGACCTGGCCCCCACAGCCAGCGCCCTTTGCTGCTTGCCAACCCTCTGCCCTCCCCGACTTCAGCCACCCTGACCCTGGGGCCTGGGGCTGCCAGTGAGGTCACCCCCTTGTTAGAAGGAGACAAAGGGGCAGAGAGGCTCCTGCAGGTCAGGCCCTGGGGGGCACAGGCAGAGACCTCCTGCCCTCCTCCCTCTCCCCAACCCCAGGTGGCTGGCAGAGTCGGCATGATGGCTCCTCATTATGGGCAGGCTGGAGTGGGGCCTGTGGGAGCTATAGAAGGTGGCCACCGTCAATGGGAAGAGGGCAGTGGGGGACACGCTGACTGTCGAGGTGAGGGGAGGCTGGGCCTTCCCCCAGGGCTCGACCCTCAGACCCTCTCCTGTCCCTGAACAGGGTCCCTGGGAGACGGACGGAGAGCCCCAGGCCCCCAGGATGGGGGTCGTAGGGAGGAGGGCCAGGCCAGTGACTGCATGCTGACAACCCTCCCCACCCTCCATCCAGGTCTTGCGCTCAGCCACGCAGCAAGAGCTGAGTGTGAGCCAGACTCCAGGCAGCCTGGTCGCTCTGCTCTGCACTCCTGGACTGGGCCTCCGGACCTGTGTCTTCATCCTGTGCGGGTAAATGCCCCTCTAGTGTGCGCTTAATGACCCCCACCCCACCCGGCCCCAACCTCCGCCTCTGGCCGACCCTCGGGCCACCAGCAGCCAGGGAGCCTGGAGTCAGGGCTCTGCTGGCATCCACTGGCTCTGCTGACTCTTCTATTGGCCCCACTGGCTGAGAAGGCCTCTAAGACCAGGCCTGCAGCACTGACTCCCTCCATCAGGCTCCCACAGGAAACTGCCCCAGGACCAGGAGGACTCAGGCTGGGACGGGTCAACAGGAGAGATTAGTAAGGAGGATACATCACAAAGTTGCTGGGAGAACTGCAGAGCCCAACAGGCAGAGGAGGCAGTTGGAGAACTCAGCGGCAGAAAGGCACATCTACCCTGGGGCTTCCCAGGTGGTGCTAGTGGTAAAGAACCCACCTGCCAATGCAGGAGATGTTAGAGACCCAGGTTCGATCCCTGGGTTGGGAAGATCCCCCAGAGGAGGGCATGGCAACTCACTCCAGTATTTTTGCCTGGCGAATCCCATGGACAGAGGATCCTGGTGGGCTACAGTCCATAGGATCACAAGAGTCAGACACGACTGAAGAAATAGCATGCACTCACGCACCCTAGTTTGGAAGGACCAGAGAGGAGGGAGAGGGGTTATCAGAGGCCAGGAGCCAGGACCACCTGGCAAAGACTGAATCCACCAGGACCACAGAGAAAGGGGCTGGTCAGTGGAAGCTGAAGCCGTGGAGGGGACGCAGCCACTGCCCCACAAGGTACCCAGAGAGGGGGAGGGAGCAATACTTCAGCTTTGCCCCAGACCCGCCTCCAGTCTCTCACCAGTGCCTCCCATTGGCCAAAGCTCAGGAGACGTGGCATTGGCAAGGGAACCTGGGAAATGTAGTCCATAGCGACCACCCCACCAATGGGTACAGAGCCATCAGGGGAGGCTGGAAGCAGGTCGGAGAACAAACTAGCTGCCCGATCCCCAGCCTGAATTCACCTGCGCACCCCCACCTTCTATGGCCTGATCCTGGACCTGCAGGCCCTAGGCAGCAACATTTTCCTGCTCCAGGCCCTTATTGGGGTTGCGGACATCCCAGCCAAGGTCGGCACCCTGCTGCTGCTGGGCCACCTGGGCCGCCAGCCCACACAGGCTGTGCTCCTGGTGCTGGCGGGGCTCTGCATCCTGGCCAACACGCTGGCACCCCACGGTGAGCAGGCGGGCCTGGGTGCACGTGGCTGCAGCCAGAGGCTCCCTACCTGGGAGAGCTTAAGCCACGAAGAGAGACCTCTTTTTCCCCATCAAGAGGGCACTGGACTAGAGCAGGACCCACTTAGGAAGGAGGCTGCTGGGCCGTCTGGACGAGATGGTGGCGGCCCACACTGGACAGCATCATGAAAAATTGTGGAGACAGAATAATAACTGTGATGGATTGCTGGGATGGGGGGGAGGGTGTCAGGGAGGGCAGAGAAATGGAGGGGGTGGAGGAGGACTCCCAGAGTCTGGATCTGGGAGCCTGGGTGGGAGCAGACCAGGCGGGGGATGGGGGGGGGGGGCAGAGAATGTGGTCACTTAGGACACCGTGCGTGGGTGGGGTCTGGGGACACCCAGGTGGAGGTGACCAGCAGACATTTGGAAGGTCATGGGGAGAGCCCGGGACCCCCGGCAACAAGCCTGCCAACCCCATCTCTATCCACAGAAATGGGGACCCTGTGCTCAGCCCTCGCCGAGCTGGTGCTCCGGGGAGTAGGGGCTGCCTTCACCTGCTTCGCCATCTACACCGCCGAGCTCTTCCCCACTGTGCTCAGCTAAGGCCCACGGAGGGCGGACTTCCGGCCTGGGAGGGTGCCATGGGCGTGGCCTCCCCCAGACCGGATGTTCGTGCCTCGACCTTCTCTTTCACGTGACCTCGTGACCTCGGGGCTGCCCAGGTGCATGCCAGCCCAGCCTGACCCACGGTGCCTCTTGGAGCTGAGAGGGCCCGGCAGCAGTGAGAGGTCAGAGCCGTAGGCAGGCAGTGCGACCCCTCACAGGTGCATTTCTGCCGGCAGGATGACCTCAGGGGGCCTGTGCCAGATGGCCACCCGAGCAGGAGCCTCCTGGGGCCTCTGGTCCGGCTGCTGGGCGTCTATGGCGCCTCCCTGCCCCTGCTGGTGTACAGGGTGGTACCCGTGCTGAGCGGCCTGGAGGCCCAGAACCTGCTGCTGCCCGACACCATACAAAAACTGCAGAGCAAGTGAGTGGCCGCAGCCCCGGCCATCCCCTCCCCCCTCCCAGGAGCCCCAGAACAGGGCAGGCCTGGCCACCCACCGCCATCACCAGACCAAGGGAGAAGCAGAGGCCCAGAGAGGGATAGGATTGGCCTGGAGTCACACAGCACCTCTTTGGAGACTAGAGACCCAGGACTAGGTCTCTCAGCTGACACTGTGGACTTGGTCCCCTACCCTTTATTCCACCATTTGAGACCTGAGTGGCCCACCTACCCCCAGCTCCACCTTGAGAGAGGTCAAGGGGGCAGCATTTTGTGAGGTGGAGAGCTGAGGGTGTGGCAGCCGTACTGGACATTCTCATGGGCCCCAGACTCTACTACTAAAGCCCCTAGATGCCTATCAGGGGTGTCACTCCCCATTCATCCCCCATCACGTGCCCAAGAGCAGGGCAGCCGTATCTCCTGAGTCCTCAGGATAGACACAGGTCAGGAGTAACTTGCACCCACGAGACACAACCCCTCCGTGTCTTTCCTAAACAGAGTGGTACGGAAGGCAACACGCGTCCAGGGATGTCCTGTCCTGAAATCCACAGGGTTTTAGGCCTCCTGGGAAGCCTGCGATGGGATGACTTCTCGTCAGAAGGATAGCAAAGGCCTTCCTTTCCAGAGGGCCTGGGGGCTGCCCCTCCAGCCGAGCGTGGCTTCTCACTGTCTAAGGAGCCGCCTCCAATACAGAAACGGCAAAGGATGGTGTGACTGGCAGGAGTCTGCCCAGTACACGGTCACCCGCCCCTCCCTCAAGGCCGCAGAGAGGAGCAGGGCCCGCAGTCAACTGCATCTTCCTCACCACTCACTGCCCTGAGCTCGGAGGCTGACCGCCCCCTCTCAACCTCCCCAGCTTTTCACTGCACTCCAGGGGCTCTGCAGGAGCAACAGTGACGTCTCAGATCCTCAGCTTCATCAGAAAGATGGCTCCAGCCCCTCCCACGCCCTCTCCACTCCAGCCGCGCAGCCAAGTCTTCTGTCTGCACAGCCTTGGCCACCTTCTCTCCCTGACAGCAACCCCTGCCTCCTCCCAGACCCAGGGCCCAACGCAGAGCTTTAGTGAAATTCTCACCATGGCTGTGGCCACACGCCTGTCCCCCAGCCTACCAGCCTGTGAGTTCGCAGAGGGTGGGGTGTCCCCATGTCCCCAGCTCCCCTAGAGCAGAGAAGCAGTGGTGCGAGGGAGATGAGAGAGCGAATAAAAGAACGAACAACCGCCCCTCTCCGGCTCCGTGATGCGTCCCCAGGGTCTGCCTGGAAGTGGGAGTGGGGACTCCTTGCTGGGGCCACCCTTTCCCAGACCAGCTTTCCTGCCCTGAGTGCCAGCCAAGGGGCTGTGTTCTCCAGCCTCTCTTGTGGGCCAGGTACCAACTGGACTGGACGCCTCAAGGCATCATCTCGTTGCATCTTTTCCTGAAGCCTTTGAGGTAGGTGTGGCCCCATTTTGCATGCAGGAAAACCAAGGCTCACAGAAACTGACTGCCATGACACCAAGCTAAATGGGGAGAGTCAGCAGTCGAGCCCAGGTCCAAAGGTGTCTGGAGCCAGCTCTGGCCACTACCCTCCTGCCTGCGCTCAGGCCTCACAATCTGGGCGCCCAGTGAAGCTTCTGGAGGGCATGGACGCCATCTGAGAACCATCCAGAACCCTTGCACCGGCACCACTTACAGGGAAGCCAGGCGCAAGGGCTCAGATGGAAAGGGGTGACCCCTGAGCTCTCCTGGCCCAGCTCACACGCCCGTGGGGGCCCAGCTGGTCTCCAGCAGCCACGCCATCTGCTGAGCCACCCCCAACCGGTGCTCAGGTGGTCTCTGGTCCGCCTGTGTCTCTGCTTCCAGGTGCCTCTGCAGAGGGCCACCCACCTCTACACACACGCACACACACACGTATCAGTGATGTGTACACACGCACACATGGGCACACACCATGAGAAGGCTATCGGGAGATCAGGAAGCAGCTCCCTGGCCCCAGGAGATGGGCTCACTCCCCGGCTTGGTCTTCTCTGCCTGGGCCTCTGGGAGGTCATGACCTTTAGCTATCTGCTTCCAGGACAAAGGGGATGGGGTGGAGATCGTATTGGTAAAGACACCCAAAGATGAGGCTGTTCCACCTGCCCTGGACTTTCTGTCTTGTCCACCTGCTGCCCAACTGAGCCCCTGCTGCCTTACTTCCCCTTGCTTAGCATTCCTAGGGCCCCAGGGTGGCCAGAAGCTTCCAGAAGGCAGACCCCAGGGCTGGTGGAAGATGACGCCTCTCCCCAGGGGTGTCCTCCAGCTCACCAAGTGCTTGGAGTCATCTGTCTGCCCATATTCAGAATGGCCTTGCTCCCGGTCCTTCCAGGTGGTCTCAGCCTGCCAGGACCCAGGGGGGCCCACCCAGTTCCCACATGGCACTCCTCACTTAACTCTTGCGTGCGTGCGTGCGTGCGTGTTCAGCTGCTTCAGTTGTATCCAATTCTTTGCGACCCCATGACCTGTAATCTGCCAGGCTCTTTTGTCCATGGGGTTTTCCAGGCAAGAATAGTGGAATAGGTTGCCATTTCCTCCTCCAGGGGAGCTTCCTGACCCAGGGATCAAACCCGCATCTCTTACGTCTCCTACATTGGCAGGCAGGGTCTTTACTAGTAGCACCACTTGGGAAGCCTCACTTAGCAGGACCTGGACGCTGGGAGAACCAGAGCCCTGGCCCTCTGGGGCAATGAGGGAGAAAGTGTCATCACCATGGCGGAGTGAGTGCCCTGCCAAGGGCAAAGGGGCCTCCCTCAGCAGCAACCACGGGCCTGCAATCAGCTGGGCACGGCCACCCGAGTGGCAGGCCTTCACCTGGGATTCACCCTCCCTCTTGATACCCATCACAGGGAGCTCCTGGCCCAGCAGCTGCTAGGCACCCTGCAGGGGTGGAACCAAGGGAAGTGGGTGTGGGAAAGAAGAGCCCACAGCCACCCCCTCAGTCTCCTTCCTCCCACCGCCCCCCCCACCAACCATAGCAGTGGAAGCCTCAGGCAGCGGGGACAGGAAAGTGCCTCAAGACCCACTTTGGCAATTCTCCTGCCTCCAGCCAGGCCTGCAGCTCACCCGGGAGGGTGTGTGAGGAAGGGCAGCGCTGGCCACACAGGCTCCACATCCACTGCCAGGAGGAGCGCCTCGTGCCCAAAGAGCACCCGCGCTGGCTGAGCTTGCGTTCCCTCCCCTGGGGGCCTGCCTGGCCAGTGCAGATCTTCGCAGTCAAAAGCGTCAGCCAGGCTTCACTGCAAGCTTCTTCCCCAACCCCGTTCTTCCTTCTCCCCTCCCACCCCCTAGAATCTCCTGACACATCCCTGCAAGTACCAGTGTCCAGGAGCAGGGTACCCAGAATTTCACCCATCCCCATGCTGTTCAGACTCTCCCGGGAGTCACTGCCAGCCCAGCCAGACACCAGGAGCCCAGGTCAGGCCCAGGCGGTAAGTTCAATATCAGATGCACAGGATGAAGGGGTTAAGACCAAGGGGACTGTCTCTTACAGACAAGCACTCTGAGTGAGTGGCAGAGGCCAGGATGCTTTCCTCTTACTACCACGTCCTTAGGCGGCAGGGCTGTTAGCTTCGTCACACAGAGCAAAGCACCATCGCACAGCCACACGGCAATGAGTCAGACGGGAGTCCATCTTCCAAGTCCTGCACTGTCCTTTCTGACCCCCTACTCTGATAGACTATTCAAGGCTGCTCTAGAAATTTCTGGAGTAAGGATGTTCCCTTCTTGACACCAAGGAACTCCTGCCTCCTGTCTTTGTTTTCTTTGACTAGTGGTGATGGGGGCAGAAGAACCCGAGATACGTCTCCATTCCTTGGACAGGGAGAGCAGCAGCGGAAAACCCTGGGGCAAGGCCATCACCAGCACCGGGACAAGACATCCTGACAAGCCTGCCCCCCGTTCGACCTCGCGCAGGCTCCCGCAGAGGGTGACAGCTGACCTCGGTGAGGCTGCCCTCCAGGACTGTGAGCGGTAGGAGACAAGCGAGGCCCAACCCTCCCTCCTGGTGACTGGTTCAGGAAAGAGAGGAGAGGTCAACTCCGTGGAAATCCACCCCCTGGGGCGGCTGGGGGAGGACTCGCTCTCCAACCCCTGTTAGGACTCAGGGTGGAGGGAGGACTCTCAAGGGCCACTGGGGCACACCCCATGAGGGGAAGGGTGCTTCATCCCAGAATGGAGGGATGTGGGGGGAGATGAGGTGGACCTGGGTGGGGTTCTGGTGGGCATTGAGCCCAAGTATCCTGGGAGGTGTCCAGGCCTAAACAAGGACCAGTCTATGAAACTGTTGCAAGAATGCGCTGGCCAGGGGTGGAAGCTCAGGAAGCACAATAGGGTGATGAAGGGTGACGATGAGCCAAGAGTTCGAGAATCGAGAAGGCAGAGCCTGGAGAAGCGGGCTGCGGGGCAAGACCCACCAAGCAGAAGGCAGAGGAGACCTGAGTGGTGGAGCGTGGCTGAATCCTGTGTCCGACAGCCTGGGGCTCCACTGAAGCCCCCTGGGAGATGCAGACCCACCCACACTCTGCTCTCCTGAGGATGCGCCGGTACACGGGCCCTTGTGTACAACCTCCACCTCGAGAGTCTCGGCTCCTTTCGACCAAGAGGATGAACAAATACCCATCTGTGAATGTCTGGGACCTTGGGCCCATTTCTTGTCCCCATGAAGAAGCAAACAGCTGGTCTGAGGTGTATGGATCCTTCTCCCACCTGCAGCCCCAGGGGCTGCCCACCGTCAGCCAGTGGGGGGCAAGGTCCAAACTCTAGAGATGTAAAAGGGGCAGAAAACCCGGAGTTAGGCGGAACTGGGGGAAAATTTGGGCTCAGACACTGACCCACTTTGAGACCTTGGACTAGCAGCTGAAGCTCTTCCCACCCACAAATAACATTACCTCCCCCAAGGGCTGTATCAAGGCTGTCCCCCCCACTCCCCACGCACACGTAGCCACCACCAGAATTTCTAGCCACCTTTCTAGCCACTAGAGGGCAAAACAATGCTCCCCACCTCTGGGGATTTGTCCGCCCCCAGAGTCCATCTGCCAATGTAGGAGACACAAGAGGCTCGGGTTGGATCCCTGGGCTGGGAAGATCCCCTGGAGTAGGAAATGGCAATCCACTCCAGTATTCTTGCCTGGAGAATTCCATGGACAGAGGAGCCTGGTGGGCTACAGTCCATGGGGTCGCAGAGTCAGACACGACTAAGCACACACACAGACATTGAGAGAAGCTAAGGTCCGTGGCCAGTGGGGCCAGAGACCAGTCATTGCTCACAGGCCTGGGGGCTGTCCCCTGCCTCTGTCCCCAAGCTGTTGGGACGTGAGGGTGAGACAAAGACAAGCTGCCTCAAGGAGTTCAAAGTCCTGCTCAACCCAAAGCTTTAGAAGCTACTTACCAGCTCTCATGGGCTCCAGACTGGGCCCAGATCCCAGCCCAGAGCTGGGACCAGTGTCCCAACAGCCCCCGACCCGAACAAACTGCACAGGACCATTGGATTTGGAAAGTTTTTGTTTTCTTTTCCCACACATTTCCGGGGTTGGGGTGTTTTCCAAGACTCAGACACATTTGTTAACAAAGAGAGAAAAAAAACTGGGGGAGCAGGGAGCCTGTGGGCAGAGAAGTGACCCCAGCAGTCCGCGGGCTATGCCTGGCTCCCCCTCTTCCCTGCTGCCCGCGCCCAACGGGTGCCACAGGCTGCTGCTCGCGATATCTAGATTATTTGTCTTCAATATATATCTGCATTTGCCTTTCCCCTCCCACCCGCCCCCCACCCTGCTCCTCCAGCAGCTTCCCCATCAATGCACGTCGCCCGGCGGCACACAACAGAGCAGGCCTTCCCAGGCCCAAGCCCCTTCCCTTGGCTGGGGGCACCAGGCAGGCCCCTCCTCCTGGTGGGCGGAGCCCAGAGCTCCCGAGGCCGCCCAGGCCCCGCCCCGCCCCGCCCCTCTCTGGGCCGCTCCGCCCACCCTCCCGCCCTTCTCCCACCGACTCTGGAAACCCAAAGGGAGGAAAGGAAGGGAGAAACCTGACACACACAAAGGAGAAGTGGGGAAGGAGGGTGGGGACGGAGAGACACAGCAAGCCTGGGGTGGGGTCTGAAGGGCTTGGGGAGAGAAGGAAGGCAGGAGGAACAGAGGGAGCAAGAAGAAAAATGGAGGGAAATGAACAGGACGAGTAGCGGACGCTGTACAAAACCCCCAGCCTTCCTTCCCGCCCAACCCCACCAAAATAAAACTACCCCCCTTAAAAAAATAAATCAACCCAGGGCTGTGAGCACGTGCCCTGCCAGGCGGGCGCAGAGCTGAGAGGGACAGACAGCCCCAGGACGGACGATAACTCCGCGCCGGACAGCCGGCAGGAGGAAGGGGACGAGCACGGGGTTTTCCTTTCCTTTTTCTTTTTTTGCGTTTCCTCTTCGTGAGAGAAGTCTGAGGCAGCCAGGGAGTGGGTCCCCAGAGCCCCGGCAGGGAGAGGGCCGCACCCTCCTCCCGGGCTCTCCCGGGAGGGGCAGCTGGCAGTGGGGCGCGGTGCCGGGGGGCTCAGACGTAATACTCCTTGTCTTTGTTCTTCTTGGCCTTGCTGGGCGTCTTGGGGGCGGCCGGGGCCTTCTCTTTCACCACCGCCCCGTTGCTCTGGGCCGAGTTACTGATGTAGTTCCGGCTCTGGTCCACCTGGTAGGAGCCCTCGTCGCGGTTGCGGTACTTGTACATGGCATAGAGGAGGATGAGGATGCAGAGCGCCGCGGCCGCCACGATGCCCACCACCATGCCCGTGGTGCTGCTGGACTCCCGGATCACCTCCACCGCGCCCGGCGGGCCCCGCTCCCCAGGCCCGGTGGGGTTGGCTGTGGGCAGATGGGGGAAGCCGGGAGCGGAGGTCACGCCGGGGCGCAGGGGAGGGGGCCTCCGCGGCTCGAAGGACGTAGGGGCCCCAGGCCCCAGGGGTGGGTTTTCCAGCAGGGGCTGCAACGGGTCTCGGTGGTTCATTTTGCCCGCTGGAAGGTTGGGGGCCGGGGCGGAGGGGGCGAGCAGCACCCCAGGGGCGCCCGTCGCCCCATCTGTCCTGAGGTTGGGCCGGGGAGCGGGCTTGCGCGGGGACAGGAGGGTAGTGCGGTCCGTGACCAGGGGAAAGGTGGTGTAAAAGTCCTCGTCGTCCGTGGGGGGGAGGCTGGAGTCAAAGACCTCCCCGGAGGCAAAGCCCGAGGCCTCGATAGGCTCCTCGCAGTCGCTGTCGTCCTGCTCGGCCTGGCAGGGGCCCCCGGCAGGCGGGCGGCGGGCCGCAGGCGGGGGCAGGGTGTCTTGGGTGGCACCCACGCCCGTGAGGAAGGGGTAGAAGGTGGGGGGTGGGGGCACGAAGGGGGATCGGGTGGCCACGGGAGGGGGGTCTAAGGAGTCCTCCGTGATTATGGGCAATATTAACTCTCCTCCTAGAACAAGAGAGAGAAGAGAAAAGACAGGGCGTCAGCGAGGGCCGGGGCGCAGGCGGCCGGCACAGAGAGAGAAATAACAGCCTCACACACCCAAATCGGTTCCAATTGGCTTTGGCGGAGACTAGAGCGGGCTGGGCCCGACCGCCAGCCGGCCGGAGCCCTGCGCTTTAAGCGGGCAGCGGCTCGGATGCTCTGGGCACCCCACGCACGGGCTCTGTGGCTCTCTGGGTTTTGTTTTTTTGTTTGTCTTAAGAAACCAAAAGGAACAGAAAGGAAAGGAAATAGAAAAGAAATGGAAAAAAAAAAAAAAACTCTACTGGTTTAAGGCTTTAAAAACAGATACAAGAGCAGCATTTAAACAAACCTAACAACAATATCTTTTAGGGTTTTTTCTAGGTTTTTCTCTTTTTTTGCTTTTTTTTTTTTTTTTTGCTTTTGTTTTTAAAAAAGAAGATAGCATACCACGGAATTCAGGCAACTTACATCAACAAATAGGCCGTGTGATTTTAGCATGAAGAAAAAAATTACAAACAGAGCTGTGTAAGCGGGTTCTCCCGGAAAAAATAAGAAAAAACAACTTTTCCGAACAACGTTTCCTGTCTATCTGTTTGGTATCTCCCTCCCTCACTCTTCTCTCCCTGAACAACTTGCTTCCTCCAGAGTCCTCTCCTCCCTCACTTGTGCCCTCTCCCCCTCATTAAACACAAAACTGAAATGTGCACAGTGAAGGCTGGCGTTGTGGAGCTGTTACCAGAACTCGGTGGCAGTGTGTGGGGAGGGAGGGAGCAGAGGGAAGGAGGGCTTGGGAGGAGGTACATGACAAGCAGTGGTGTAGGAATCTCCTCAGAGGTTAGAGGACTTGGGAGGGGATGGTCATGGGAAGCGGCTTTGAAGGCTAACTGCAAGTTGGCCACGGGGAGAGGAGAAATTGAACGTGGGAAGGGTTGAGGCGTGGCAGGGAGTCACAGACACACTGGAGGAGGTCCTCCCCAGGGCGCTGGGAGTGGTCGTGAGAAGCCATGTGGAGTTAGGGAGGTGAGGAGAGACGGGGGGCGGGGGGGGGGGGGGGGGGGGGGTGAGGGAAGGACCTGGACAGGAGCACACGATTCTCGAGCTAACCTAAATCCCCAACTTTCTCTTTCTTCACCCTCCACCTCTGACCCCCACTGACTCCCCCCTCCCCCTCCCCAGAACCCCCATGGGCCGCCAGGACCTGGCCAGGGCTTGACTGCCTCTGGCCTTCTTATTATTGTTAAAACAATAATAAAACAACAGAAAGAAGAAGAAAGCAAAAAAAGAAAAGAAAATACATACACAGCCATCTGGGAAGGATGTACTTGCTAACATAGGGCCCAGGAGAACTACTGGGGAGGGCCTCTGGGGGTGGGAGCCTAGGTCTGATAGCTGGGGTCCCCTGGGCAGAAACTGCAATTCCCATCAGCCCCAAAGAGTGAGAACTACAAATCTCATTAGCCCTTACAGGGGTGTGGACCACAATTCCCATCAGCCCCTGGGTTAACAACTACAATGCCCATCAGCCCCCTGGACAGCCCCTCTCAAACCAAAACACTGCAACCCACTGGTCTGGGGCAGAAGGGAGCTGAGCCCTGGGTCTAGGGGGCTGGTGGAAGCACTCCCTCCTCTTGAAGAGGCAGCTCTGGGTCTGGTGGGGGTGGTAGGTATCTCCTCTAGTACTCCTTCCAGCTCAGCTCAAGCCATGCCCCCCATCTGAGTGCTTATCTCTGATCTCTCTCCAGCATTTGATCTACACAGATCACACCACAGGCCTCCCACCCCATCTATGGGAAGCTTCTCAGGACTCCATTGGCAGATCCCTCTGTCCCATGCAGCCAGGCCAGCCATGTGCCACCACCACGTCTTGGCACCTCTTCTCCTCCTCCCCCCACCCAAAGTGCTCTGGTCTCTGTCCTGCTGCTCAAACACCTCTGTTGATCCTCTGGATCACAAGCTCCAGCAATCTGGCAGAGCCGTCCTTGGTCGCAGTAGACAGCTCAGCCAAGATCTTGCTGTTGAACTCACAGCCTTGCCAAGCTCCTCAGGCTGCTCTCCCCACCAGGATCTAACCTCCCCCTGGGCAGGAGCTCACCTGCACCCCAGATTGTGAAGCCTCTGAGCACCTGGCCTTCCACAGGCTCAGCCACCCTGGAAAACTGAGCCAAGAACAGAGAAGCATGTTCTGTGCGGCTAGGACTGTCCAATACCAGCCTGTCATGAAGGAGAATGCTGAGGCCTAGAGTGGGCAGGACTTCCAGGGTCTTCCAGGCATCAGTGTCAGGCTACTTGAATGAATGGATTATCCAGTCCCTTCTGTGGCTCTCGGAGGCCAGGGAAGGGTCATGTCTCACAAGGAGCCCAGAAGGCCTGACTCGTCCTCCCCATGCCTGCAGGAATCTGCTAGGCTGCTTACCTCTTGGCTTGGATTTTAACCTGGGAGGCCATGACCTGTTCTATCTTGAATTCCTGTGTGACTGTGGGTAAGTTACTTTCATTTTCTGGGCTTCGGTTTCCTCATTTATAACAGTAGGGTATTCGGCTCTAGGCCCAGAGTGAGGCCAAGGCCTGGCTCCCAGACTAGGGATGAACATAGTTGGTCCCCCATCCCTACCTGAACCCTACACCCACCAAGGATAGCCCAGCAACCTGGTCCCTAGATCAGGGGCAAACTCAGCTGTTAGGTCTGAGGAGGAGGCTGGTAGCCCCTCAAATGGTGGCATCTGGGCCCAATTATGACAGAGCTCCCTTCCCTGAATGAACCCTGAACACATCTGGGGTACTCACTGCTGGCCCACATCACCTACCCTCTTCCTGACCTTTTGCCTTCTGTTCAGAGCACCTTCCCCCTGCTGATAACTCACTCATCTTTGAATCCAACCAAGCACCTCCTCTTCCAGGCAGACCTCCAGATGCTCCTCTCTGCCCTAGATGCCTCTGACACCATGTCCCTATTCTGTCCTGGAGGCACAGGTTTGGACTCACTGCCAGGAAGGCCCAAGGCCCATCTGTCTCTCCCGAGTATCCAGCACTGGGCCTGGCACAGAGCAGGAGCTCACTGTTTTGACCAGAGAAGGAGAGGAAATTTCATCAGGCATTTCCTCTGAGCCAGGCCAAGCTAGGTATCTGAGCAAAAGGGCTGGGAGCCCCTCTCATAGGCCAGAGCAGCTGGCTTCTGAAAATCTTTCCTCCCCAACTCCCCCACCCCCCACCCCAGGCAGCAGACACTTCTGAGAGTTCAGCCTGGCAGGAGCTGCTCCATGGGCCCAGCTCTCACCCACAGTCCCCTCTATCTTCCATCTTAGACTGGGCCACCAGTTGTTCCTGGAGACTTTAAGGTCAAGGCTTGTCCTAGACAGGCTTCTCCTTGACAAGCTAGCTATAGCTGGGGCTCCAGCAGAATGCCAGGCCCACGACATGGGACCAGGAGACCCATGGTGGGGACACATCACAGCCCAGAGGGGGTTGATCAGGCCAATCAGGGCACAGATCTGGCTGTCTACCCTCTTATTCATCCCCACCCCGCTAGATGAAGGTGTTCAGGGGCCTCAGGCCTTGGATCACAGACAAGTCCTGCCCATCCTGAGTCTCCCACCCTACAACCATTTGCTGTAATTCACTGGTTCTTTAAGTCCTTGGGGCACACAGGCTCCCAGCGTCCCCCTGTAAAGCACCCCACTTCCCTCATCCCCACCTCCAAACCCTCCCAGGCCTGGTCACATTGACCTCTTGCCCCTGCCCTTCGACCCCAGCCACTTCTTGCCTCCATCTCCAGGTTGTGGTCCTCCAATCTCAGCTCCTCTGGGGCTTTCCCCTGGGTCCAAGGCCTTGAGGGCATCTCCTGAGGGTGTCCTACCCTCACCCACATCCCCCACACTGCCACACCTGCCCCTTGATGCCCCCTTCTCATGGCCCTGAATACAAGCCTCCATCCCCCACACCAAGTCCCCCCTGGGCCCCACAACCCCTACCCTCTCCACAAGACAACACACTACTGCAACCCCACACTGCCTTCCTCCTCCAGCACCCACTCAAGCCAGCCTGGGCTCTGTGGCAGTCAAGTCACACTCAAAATAGGGTACCGGGTTTTCCTGAGGTCATTCATCAGTCCAGAAACGGTCAGGCAAGCTTGCCCCAGTGAGGAGTTAGTGGGGCCTAGAGGAGGGGAGGAACCCTCTGAGACTCCTCACTGCAGAAGTCCAGCTGGGGGCTCCCCAGGTCACCCTTCCCACTGGGCATCTGGGGTGTGGTCTCAGGAAGAATCATGCTGCCTGGAATCCTGGGTCCGGTTCTACCCCAATGGTGCACACTAGGATGGGGTGCCCCTGGGGGTCTGATAAGGGCCCTAGACAGCCTCTCTCCCCGCCCCCACTTCAGGCAAACGCAGCACTGGGGGAGTATTCACAGGGGCATCTATCATAGATACCACTCACCCACTGCTCCGCAACTGAATTTCAGTGCATGGCAGTCCTCTTACTAAAGGGAACTCCATTCCGGCCAAGGAGACCACAAGCCACTCCCAAGCACCCTCCTCCCCCAGCAAACCCTGCCTCTGGGGGCTGCTGGCCTGGCAAGCCGGACCCTTTCTGCTTTTAGGGCACAGAAGGCCCTTGACTGGAAATCTACCCAGGAACCCCATTCCCACCCAAGCAAGATCTGCCCAACTCCAAAGAAGCATCTAGAACTGAGGCTGAGAGAGATGAAGCAATCAGCTGCCTGAGGCCTCATCCACCAGCCCTGGGTGCCCTGTCCTGGCTGTGATGTTAAGAAGGCCACTAGTCCAGCATTTTAATGTGGATTAGAAAAACGGCAGCCCTTCAATGCGACCACAGCCCTGCAGGCACACGGTTTGGCAGATTGTATCTTTGTGCAAAATTGGAAAAGACATCTTAGCTTGCTGGTGGACACAGCCCCGCTCCAGGGTCCAGGACACACGGCTTGGCAAGCAGAGCACTGGCGAGATTTCAGCCCTTACTCACCTGCTCACCTGTTCCAGCAGAGAACAATCTGTGCAAATGTGTGCAGTGGCCTGAAGGGTGCCGGCCCTCCCCACCTGAAATCCCCACACAGCAGGGGCAGACAAGCGCCAAGGTGGAGCTAAGGTCTGAGACGGTGCGGCGCATCCTGTGTGCACACATGTTCACCCACCCCTTGAAGGGGCCTGTTTCTGTGCACCTGGGCCTGTGTCTCTAAGCATGTGTGTGCATGTGCGCGCAGACATGAACCTTGATGGATCTGGGCACGTAAGCCCACATGGCAGCGAGTCTTAGCGGACGTGCGAGCATGTGAGTGAGTCTGTGCTCTGTATGTGGTTTGCACGTGGTTTGTGCGTGGTGGTCTGAGCTCATGTGTGCCCGTGTGAATGCATGAATGTGTCCCTGAGAAGATGAGAGCCTACCACCGTGGGTCTAAGCACACGCCATGTGCCTCTGTGACCACCTTCTTCCTTCGGGCAGTGAGACTACATTTCCCAGCATCCCTTGCAAGTAGGTTGGCCACAGGAGGGAGCAGTGGGCAGTGCCAGTACTGGCCCATAAACACTCCAAGGTGTGAGCTTCTGCACTCTTTCTCCTCCTTCCAGTGACCTTGCCAACCTCCTGTTGAAATGGAGGAGCCACAGGTTGGAGGACCTGGGTTCCCCAAGCACTCCTGCTGGTCACCCAGGTAGGGCTTCCCCTGAGTGAGAAACTTCCCTTGAAGGACCCACTCAGATTCGGGGGTTATCTGTTACAGAAACACACATTACCTTCACTAGTACAGACACAGCCCCGAGTGGGTGTCACATTAACAAAAACCTGTGGCCCTCAGGTAACAATCCAAGGAGATGGATTTGGAGGCTGGAAAGAGGCAGGACCACATAACGCAGCCGCAGGACAGCTGGCATCTTGGATTGGGACCCGCCCCACGCCTGCTGAGGCTGAGGCACTAGGGGAAAGTGCTCAGAAAGTCAGGATGGCAGGGCCGGCTTTCACCTCCTGCATTTAGTAACGTGTTACAAAAAAGAGACAATGTTAGACAAGAACTCCTGGGTTTGCAACAGAGATGAAGGGACCAGAGAGAGCCCAGAATATGAGGCCTGCAAATGTCAGAAGAGCCACTGCCCCCCAACCCCAAGTCTTAAGAGAGAAGGCTGGAGACGGCTTTCAGGGACAGTGGCTCAGTGACACTTCCACCTGAATAACAGGGTTCAGCCTGGCTTCTAGGATCAGAATAAGGAACCAGTTCCCCACCTGATTGTTCCCAACGCCCTCAAGATAGTCACCGCTAAATTAAGAGAGGACAGAGAAACAAAGAAATAAACAGGTTTGAGAATGACGCCTAGGAGAGAAGTCTGAGTGTGGGTCTGTTGACTGTTTGAGCCTCAAAACAACCTATGGGCCCCCAAATATGCACAGGAAGTGGACTGTCAAGGCTGTGGGGCCTCCAAGGAGGATGCTTTCCCAACACCCACCCAGAGATGGCCATGAAGGATAAAGGACTTGGAGGGACCTGCCAGAGGGCAGCACCAGGGCTCCAGACAAAGGAGAGGAAAGTTTCTCCAGACAGCAGAGCATGGTTTCAGGGGGAAACGTCCCCACCACTGAGGGCAGAGCCTCGAGCTGCCTGCTGACTGGATCTCCCCAATACTAGGAACTACAAGCTGCTGTGTGCCCTCCATCCTTCTCTTTGGATGCAGGGTTTTATGGTGGTGGTTGTCTCTGGTGTTCTGGGTGTGTGGGCAGTGAGATCAATTATCCTTTTAGTTAGTGGGTATCCAGACCACATATGGGTACCCAGGAGCTAAGTCTGGACCCTACGGAGAGGGCCTATCTTGCAGACATCCTCTCCTCTGAGAAGACTGTTCTAATCAGGGTGCGGGGAAGGGGGCTTTGGGTGTCTCCCTTGGGGAGGGGTGGGTGTGCTCAGTGTGTGGGAGAGAGTGGAATGGATTGTTTGTGACCCAAAGCCCAGACTGTGGCAGATAAATGGCTAGCTGGTCACCAAATCTGTTTTGACTTCCTCCTGTGAGCACAGCAGGGCCATGCCTCCCAGCCTACCTGGAAGCTAGGCTGTGCCACAGGACAGTGCTCTGGAGGGCAGCATCAGCACGGCCTACGTGCCCCCCTCCCTCCCAGGCCTGGCCCATAAACCCTCCCCTTGTGCCCCTCCCATTCATCCCCTTCCACCACAACTAGGGAAGTCACGGTGCAGCTTCAAGGTGGACAGAGATCGACTCTGAATCAGCGCTTGGAAAAGAGCTGCGCACCCATCAGGAAGTGTTTACGTGAAGGAGAAGTCAATTTCTATGTGTTAAACCGTGGTGTTGAGAGCTTGTTTGTTATAACAACTAGTGTTATCTTAAGACAGGCTAGAATCTGAACACACCGGTGCCTCTGATTCTGAGCTAAATGTGTGGGTCTAAGCAAATGGGTCAGTGCCTGTGGAATTAAGCGTGTGTATGCCTCTGAGGCCCCGTGTACGTGTGCACTGTAGCAGAGCCTTGGAAGGGATGCACACGTGGGCTACGTGCATGAGGCGGCTTCTCTGGGTCTGAGCATGGGGGTTTATGTGAAGCTGGGTACACGTGTGTGTGCGGGTCGCTGTGGTCTGTGAGCTCACCTGGTGAACAGGGAGGCAGGCACTGTACTGCTTCTGAAGACGTGTGATTGGCCAGAGGGTCCACAGCTATGTAGGTGTGCTATGTGTAGCTGCGTGTGTATCTCTGAGTGTATGAGTAAGTGTATGAGCAGCTGTGAGCGCCCACGTGGGTCAGTGCTGACCTGACTCTGCGTGTGTGTGCATGTGTGTGTACACCACTGTGGGACTGAGTATGCATATGCACGCCTTGAGGGGTCTGAGCACATGTGTGTGTCCAAGCTAAGGGGCCTGCAGGTGGGAATGAGCTAAGATGGGCCTTGAGGAGCACCTCTCCCGGGTGGTAGGGGAGGGGTGCAGGTCTGTGGGGCTGAAGAAACGTGGGTCTGTGCGTGGATCCCTGGGTCTGTGCACACACAGCCTGCCTGAGGATGTGCACACACACACAAGTTCAGGGGTCTCATATGAGCACACACTCGGTACACGAGGACATGCCTTTGAGGATGTGTGCATCTTAGTGATTGTGAACAGATGTGCAAGTGACAGTAGGTCTGAGCCCGAGTGTGTGCGTGTGTGGAGCTATGACACTCGTGCACCTCTGTGAGCCTGGGGCAGACATGGACATCCCTAAATTCACATGTCTGTGTGTACACACATGTGCTTGCACCTCAGAAAGTTTGCTCACGGAGTGTGTGTGCCTACTCGGAACATGCACACACACATCTGTGAACATCTGCAAGTCAGAGCTCACATGGAGGATTCTGTGACCTGAGCACATGTGTGAGCATGTCTGTGACACAGGTGGATTTGTATACATGTGTGTGCCTCTATGAGCTGAGTGTGGATGTGGAATTCTGAGAGCCTCAGGTTCGTATACACGTGGGCCTTAAGGGTCTGAGCACACAGGCATATGTGTCTCATGAATATCTAAAATATGTGAGTGCTTTTGAACACGTGCATGTGATTCTGAACATCTGGTCTACCCCTCAATAGATGTGCACATGCACGCTTCAGTGGGGCTGTGAGTGCATGGATGTGCAGCTCTGAGCACCCACGGCTGCCTTGGTGGGTTAAAGACATGCTGCATGGCACCCTCGTGCAGCTGGGCTTGTGTTTGAGTGTGAAAGCTGTGGGTCTGAGCAGGCAGACACCTGTGAGCCCGCATCTAGGTGAGGAGCCCTAAGCACACACGTGCAGGACTGGGGCTCTAAACACGTGTGTGCTTCTGTGAAACTGTGTACATCTGCGGGGTTGCCTGTGTGTGCCAGACTTCTGGGGCTCTGAATACAAGCATGTCTCTTTAGATCTAAGCATATGTGCGCCTCTTTTAGCCTGGGCACAAGTGGTGTGTGCCCTTTAGATTTGAATATATGTGGACCTGTCGAAGTGGACATGAATGAGCTTGCCAGTAGGTCTATAAATGTGTGTGCCAGGATGTGGGCGTGCCTCTGGTCAGACACATGTGTGCATGTAGCTGGGTCCCTCTGTGGGTCTGAGCATGTGAGTGCACTTCTGTGTGTCTTAAGAGGTGAGATCCCTACAGGCCAGGCCCATAACACAGGGTGTGGGTCAGGCCGGCTAAGACAGCGTGGGTGGTGGGTCACAGTGCCTTCTCTGCAGGACATGGCTCCCTAAAGGCACTCCTACTAGAAAGAATCTGAACACCGCATCCATCAACACAACGCCCTTCTTTGGCTGGGCAGCACCCTCACTAAAGTGACTGTCAGATGATGGGTTCTCCAAGCTGGGGTGCCGGGGGAGGGGCTCAAGTCAATAGAAGGTGAGAAACATGTCAGGGATGACCTGAGGCTTCACAGCTAGACGCCAGGGAGGAGGATCTGGTAGGTGAGAGAGGTGCAACGAGCCTGGGGCCAGCCCTAGGTAGCTGCTGTCTCTAGCCAGGCTGCCTCCATCTCTGACACTGACCTTGGAGACCAAGGAGGCCTGGTGTCTGCTGAAGAAAAAACCTCCCTGCACTGGGGGCACAAGAGGGGTTATGGCCCGAGCCCCTCCCCCTCCAGGTGGGAGGTGTCATGGTCTAGGGACCCTGGAGTCATCTTGGCCCTTGTCTGGCCTCTCATTGAGATAAAAATCCAATTTAAGCATTTCAGAGCAGCGTGAACGTGGAGGTGCAAACATGTGCGATGCAGATCTCAAGGTGGGTTCCATGGGTTTTTTCTGGACACTCAGCATGCCCTCTGCCCACCCGCCCTCTTATTTTTAAAGGCTGGCCCACCAGCCTCTCCCCAGCCCCCAGCCTCCATTCCTCCTCCGCCCTCCATGGTCCCCTCACAGACTCGACCCTTTGATGGAGGGAAGGCAACTGACCTGCCCACTTCAGCTCTGCCTCAATCCCTGGTCCCAACACAACCTAAAAGCACCCGGCCACCTGCAAACACACTCAGCATCACAGCCAGGCCCCTGAGATCCTGGGTGGGGTTGGGAAGCCCGAGCCTCAATGGACGGTGCATGGCCCCGGGGTGGCCCTGTCTGTCGCTGTAGGACGGCCATCTGCTGGGCCCGGGGAAAGCAGAGACTTCTCCACTCACCCCAGCAGTTCACATCCCCAAGTGTGCAAACACGTGCGGTGGGGCCAAGCAGTGCCTTTTTCTCGTGACCACACAGCCTTTTGTCCCCAGAGTCCCATCCCGGGGCTCCCATGGGACCCTGCAGCACAGCCCCTCCTGCAGGCCTGGGCTGGAAGTTCCGTGTCCGCCTACAGGAAACCCCTTCAATGACTAGTCTGCGGAAAAGCGGGGTGCGAGGAGGGTGCTCTGTAAAAGGTGCCAGAGTCCCAGAGCCTCCCAAAGCAACGGTGGGTGTGAGGGTGCATCCCTGAGCCAAGATCACCAAGGGAGATGGGGTAGCCCCCCAAAGAAGAGCTTCCCATAGTGGAGGGCATCCGTCCAGAAAGCACTGTCCTGGCTGTGGGTGTGAAGGCCTTTCCAGCCCAGTAACCAGAGGCTCCCCCAAGTCCCTCAGGGGCCAGGACTTCCAGAACAACTCCCTCACTCTAGCCTACTGGGGGACACAGGGCGGTCAGGCATCAGCCTCTAGGCCTGGAGGCCTGCGCCCCAGAAATCCCTCACCCTTGGTCTCTGCCCCAAGGCTCCAGGGTCTTCTGGCTCTGCCCACACTCCTTCCATTGAATGGCCACATTCAGTCTCCTTCCATGCCTGCTGCAGCCCACCCTCAGCTTGAGTGGCTCTTCTGTGGCTGGTAGACCCCCCAGGCTCACCCCCAGGCCAGATTCACAGGCTCTGCCCAGGTCACACTGCCCACCTCAGCTGACCCCTTCACCCTCCCCAACCCCAACCCTGCAGGCACTTGCCCCAACCTCCAGCTTCCAGTACTAACAGCCCAGCCATCACACATTGCAAAGTAATGGGTAGAAGTCTCTGCAAAACCCAAGCAAGAGATGAGGCTCCTGGGAGCTCATCCAGGCCACCACCAAGGCCCACGTGCTCCTACAGGCCACATTCAGTCTCTTTCCATTCCTGCTGCTGGCCTCACATACGAGGACCTCAGCTCCTCCCAGCTGCCACCCACCTGCTCACGTGCACCCACTGTGCTGCTCCACACCCCATACTTCTCGGTTGGCACCCAAGGCCCACCCCTGCTTTGCCAATCTGGTCTCTTTCTGTGGGGCTGCACCCTTCTTTCCAGCTAGAAGCATCAAGCAGAGGCCTGGAATGCCTCCTCCAGGAAGCCTTCCCTCCCAGCTCTGCTCTCCTCCCAGAGCAGCTCCCCAGGCCCAATCTCCCTGGGGACCTAATGCCTGGCTGGGGCACCTCCCACCTAACTCCCCCAGCTTGGCCAGGGAGCCCCAGGATTGTCTGGCCACCTCCCTGAGACTGGGAGTGAGGAGGGTTCAGGAGCCAGCAGAGACCTCCTCTTCTAGTGACCAAGAGAACACTAGGCCTCAAGGACTGATGTGAATTGCAGTTCTGAACCCAAGAGCTGATGGGAATTGTAGTTCCTAGGCCTGCATTCCCCATCCCCATACTCCATCCCCCAACACACCATAAGGACTCATGGGACCTGTAGTTACTCATCTTAGGGTAAATTCTCCCTCTTTCCCTCCTGGCATCCCTTGGCCCTCAACCTTAGAACCCCAAGCTAAGGACCTCACTACACTGCCTCTGAGGGCTGTGGCACCAAAAGGCCAAAAACGGCCTCACCAGGGAGCACTCCTGGGGCCTGGCGGTAATGGCAGGAAGGGAGAGGAAGCTATCAGGAAAAGTTAAGGCCTGGCAGCAGGCCTCTGGCAGGGCTTGGGCCGGGGGCAGGGACAGTCGCCCCCCTCCCCTCAGCGTCGCAGTGGGCCCGGGGCAGGGGAGGGGGGAAAGGCACTCACCAGTACTGGGTTCACACTCCTCCAGGTCCTCGTCATCGCTCGGGCACTCGGCCGAGGCCACCAGGAGGTCATCTGTGTTCTGGGGGGCGAGAGGAGGGTGGGGGGGAAAGAGGAAGATTCCAGGGCGGGTCAGCAGGCCCCACGGCCACCTCCTGAGTTGTGGGACAGGATGGGGGATGGGCCCTGGGCAGAGACACACACCCTGGTCCACACCCCAGCTCTCATAGCTTGCTGGGTGACCCAGGGGCCTCCACCTCCCCCATGCAAAGCAAGGCTGACTGAACAGCCCTGCCCTGCAGCAGCTCCCGTGCTCCTGGGGATCAATGAAACAGCACATGTTGTGCCTTTTATTTCTGGGAAGCTGGGGGGACTCAAGCCGGACCTGTGACTGCAAGACCAGCGCAAGAGGGTCCAAGGGTGGCAAGGAAGTGAGGCACAGGGGCCTCTAGAGGCTGGCATGGGCAGAGCACAACCTGGGGGGTTTCTCAGTCCCAGCCTCACCACCCCACCATCCTCATCTCTCTTCCAACCCCCTTCCTGGAGCCCGGGAACCGGGCTGCACACAATAATTAGGGCTGTGGTTGCCATGACAACGGGAGTCGACTTTGTCAGCATTTTCTCTCCTCCTGATTGCAAAGAAAGAGAATCCCCAAGATGAGTGAGTGTAAGGGGAGGGGGGATACACAGGGGGTGACAGGGAAGAAACCCAAGGAGGGAAACCCAGACTCCAAGCAGGAAGGGAATTAAAGACTTCAGTGGAGGGAGCAGGCCAGGTCGAAGGTCAATGATGGGAGGAGTCTGGGCTGGGTAAGGGGTGAACCAGTCACATCCCACTTCTTCCCCACCCGCTGATCTCAGGACTCTGCAGCCCTCACTGAAGGGCAAGGTGGGGCCTGGAAGACTACTTTTCCTTCTGCTTCTCTCCCGGCCTCAGGCTCCACCACACAGCTGTGCCCCCTATAACCCCACCCCTCTCTCCTGCCTAGACGGTCTGCCCATCTTCTCACATGAGACTGGATGCCCTTCTTGCCATCAGGCACTGGGCATGGCCAGTGCCCAGCCTTGGCTAGAGCCATGCCTTTTCCCCAGGGCTCCCCGCTCCCTGGGGTAAGGCCTGGCATTCGGGTCCCCTCAATTTTCTTGGCTCTGAAGGCAGAAAGGAAGGGGGTTCAGGCTTGACTCTCTTGCCTGGACAAGGCTGTCAGCCAGATCCAGGCCCCTCCCGCACAGACTGGCAGGGATGAGGGGATGGGAGCTCAGAGAGCCCAGCCCTCATTTACAGAAACTTCAGGCCGGTGGTGGAGGTAGGACCTGTCCCCGTGACTGACCCAGCCCCTCCCTCACCTGGGACGACAGATGTCCCGCCAGGCCCAGAGGCCCGCAGCCATGGGCGATGGGGGACAGGAGTGGCTTGGGCAGAGGGAGCAGGGTCCTTAAGCAAGGTCCAGTGTGCCAGGTGCGAACCCCCACTCTCAGGCCATCAGTGACCGACGGCAACAGCTTGAAAACTCAGCTGCACCCGGGGCTGCCTTGGTGAGTCACATATGCTCAGTCAGCTTTGGCCACCAGGAAAGTCAGGCCTCTCCTGTCCCAGCAGAGCCTCATTCTCAGATACAGCCCCCTCGGGTGCTCCCCTGGGTGCAAGAGGAGATGAACTCAAACCTGACCCGGGGAGAGCATCTCAGCAGGTGGGGCAGGCCGGGGGAGGGAGGTAAAGCACCAGGGGACTGTCTGCACTGCCTGGCTCTGAGCCGCAGGCTCGGAGGACACTGAGGCCTGCTACACGGTGGCGTCTACTCGGGGTCACACGGAGAGGGCTTGTGACGGGAGTGGGCTGGCAGTGCCACCGCAAGGACACCAGCCATCAGGGAGAGGCTGCTCCGGCCTCCACCAGCCTCTGGAGAAGGGCCGCTGCCGGGTGAGCCGCTGACCGCTCCAGTGCTGTCGCCTCTGTGCCCTGCCCAGAGCGGTGCCATCCTGGCTCCCTCTGTCTCCCCCTCGATGCCCACACAACACCAAGTATGGCCTTCATTACTAGGCAGGTAGCAGGGGTCATTCCATCCCCCAGCCCAATTTGGTCTCTCTGGGGTCTCTCTCCAGGTAGAAGCATCAAGCAGAGGCCTGGAATGCCTCCTCCAGGAAGCCTTCCTTCCCAGCTCTGCTCTCCTCCTATAGTAGCGCCTCTCTCATAGGCCGGGGGTGGTCTTCCCTGGTCTAGCTAGGGTACCTAACTTCCTCTCGACTCTGGGAATGGTCCCCCTAGAAAGAGTGGTCACCTCCACATCTACGACATCCCTGGTTCCCAGGGTGACAAGCGCTTCAAGAAAGGAGACCTTGCCGGCTCCATCTAAACCACCGTCCCCTCAGAGCTTCCCGGGCGCTGGGGTTGCTAGGCAGACGTCAGCCCTATTCCCACCTGAGTCCCTGTCCTTCGTCCGGCCGCTGAAGGGGCCCTCACCTGGGTGGTGCTGTCCCTCAGCGTGGGGGAGCGGCCCCGGCGCGTGGTGGTCGTGGCCATGGTGGTGGTGGTCTCCATGATGGTGGTGGCCATGTCGGCCAGCAGGGTGGTGGCCGTGGTCTCCGCGCTGAGCAGCACGGACGGCCCCTCCCCCACCAGGCGCAGGTGGCCCTCGGTCCGCACGTTGGGGTCGCTCTCGGCGGCCAGCGCCAGCACCTTGAGCCCATTGTAGTAGAGGCCGGACACCTGGCCCTGGAAGGGGCGGCCCTGATCCCGGCCCCCGATCTTGATGGCAGCCTGGCTGTTGAAGATGGTCAGCTGGCGGCCTGGGGGGTGGGGAGGGGCAGGGGTGACAGAGAGGGGACAGGCAGTAGGGGGAGACCAGAAAGGGGATGGAGAAGGAGGGGGTGTCCAAGGCGGGGAAAGGGGTGGAGGTGGAAACCAGCAAGTAGGGGTTGGGTGGGGAGGGAGAAATGAGGAAGGGGCAGACACCAAAGGGAAAGTCCTCGTCAGCCACTAGCCCGGTCCAGCCAGCAGGGACCCTGGAGGGGAAGGGGCCCCAGGGCACACATGGGCTGGGAAAGGGGGCCCAGCTCCCCCCTCTCCCTGCCATGCTCAGGCCTCTGGCCTTCCCACCCCCCCTCCTCTCTTGCTCTGGGGGCATCGCCCCCTTCCTTCCCTTCAGTTGGATCCCCATCTTCCCTCTCTGCTTCCCCCAACTTCCCACACCCCGTGTCCAGCCCCAAGCCACGGAGCCCTCGGAAGCAGCAGACAGAGGAGACAAAAAGGCAGAAACGGAGGAGGCGACTGCCAGGCCACGTGGTCAATGCGTGTCAGGGCAGGGATGGAGGTGAGGCCCGGGCGGACAGTGCGTGGGGGGAGGGCCAGCATGCGTGAGGCTAGGAGCAGCCACGTGGACCGCACTCAGCCCTCCCAGCCACCACCCGGCCCTCGGACCTCTGGCCAGGCTCCCCTCCTCCCCTCAAGGCTCAGCCACAGCCTGGGGATCACGCCCTGGAGAACAGAGTCCTTCCTTCCCACCAGGGTGTGCAAGCACAGAGATGGAAAATGTTAAAGGGACCTTGCTTCGCTCGCTGACAGCCAAAAAAACCACTCCAGCTCCAACCTCGCTCCTCACTCAGCAGTGACACCTCAGAATTCCCACCTGGGTGGGCTTTGGCTGTTCTGTTTGGTTTTAGTGGATCTGGGGGTCAGTTTAACCCTCTGAGTTTGTTGCTTTGGTTTGGTTTTTAGAAAAGATATTTATTATGTTTAAGTTTAGATTTAACTTTGGTTTTGATGTTGCTTATTTTGTGGGGGGAGGTGGGCAGAGGAAGTACTAGGTTGCCCCCTGCTCCCCTGGACCTTCAGCTGCTGGCGCTGGGGGTTTAAGGCCTGGCTTAGCCCTTGTTAGCCTCTGGTTAGTACCTCGTTAAAGATCTGGTTTAGAGTTAGGTGCCTATAAGCCCTGCCCTGAAACCTGGGCTGAGGACAGTCCAACTTGTGAAACCCACACTCCTGCTGGAAACACGGGTTCCCTGGAACACCCAGACCTCTGGGGCCCCCAGCCATCTGTCTGGCCTCTGGCCAATGATCGGTCACAGGTGTGTCTGCTCAGGCCCTCTGCTCAGCCTCTCCTCCTCCTGCAGCCCTCCTTCTGCCCAGTACCTCCCTCAGCCCTGGAGCAGGGCCATCATCTTCCAGAGGGGGCAGCCGGAGCCCACAGAAGCTGAGAACTAGTGAGTGGCAGTTCAATACAGGACCAGAGAGGCCCTGAGGATCACTGTGTCCAGTTTCCACCCGCACGTGGGAATTAGGAGAAAAACAAAGAGGAGAAGGTTCACAGTGGTCAAATGAGTTTGGAAAACAAACATTTCATAATTAAACAAGAGGTTTCTCTCTCGCAGGACTTCTCGGAGCCTTTATTAAATTGCATGTTCATACGCCTCTCCAAGAGGAAGAAACAGGATTCCGATTTCTCAAGCTCATTTTACCACAAATCTCTCTCTCTCTTTCTTCTTCTTTTTTTTAACCGCAAATCTCTTTATCAAGAAGCATCTCATGGGACTTATGCTTCACAGGATATGTTTTGGAACTGGAAAAATGGATTCACTCAATAAATATTTATTGAGAACCTACCACATGCTAGGAGCTGATGGTAAAGTAATCTCTCCAAGAATGCCCAGCTTTGGTTCTCCAATGCTTTCCTGCTCCTCATTTCATCTCATCCTCACGGCACCCCATGTGAGGCAGGCTGAGCAGGGATCACTGTCCCTGTCTCCCCGAGGAGGGAGCCGATGCCTTGACCAAGGCCATGCCACGCTCTGGGAAATACTAGAGAACTTGGCCCAATCCTGCACTTTCTAGAAGGGGAACCAGAGGCCTAAAGAGAAGGTACAACCTTACAGGAGCAAAGCAGGACTGGGGTTCCAAACCACCAGCAGGAGTTCTTCTCTCAACTGGACCACAAGGCTTGCCCCCCAGGCCCCTCTCCCTGGCCTGTCCAGCTCTCCTTACCCTTGGGGTCACAAGTTGTCCCAGCCTCAGCCCAAGCTGCTCCCTTGGCCTCTCTGATTCTGGGAGAGGGAGGTGGGTAATGGGGAGGAAGCTACACAGGTGAGCCAACTAGGCCCCTGGGGCCCCACCCACCATGAACTCCTCAAAGGGTTAAAGTTCACCCCGCTGGAGAGAGTAGCCCAGTGTGGCTGGGGGCTGTAGGTTTTAGCGATATCTGTTACAGTCCCTTTAACTTTTTGTCCTGCTATGGATTTATCACATCTGGTTATCAGCATGTTTAGTCCCCGCTGGCCGTGTGGGGGGCTGGAAGTGACATTGGGGGTTTTAGTTGGGGCAGGCCCCAGTGGACATTTAAAAGCACAGTTATCAGCTGGTTAGGTGGAGGTTTAACAGTGCTACTTCCCCCCTAGAGTTTAGCCTTAGAGGTACAGAGCTCGCCCCCTCTCCAAAGGGAATGGGATGGCTTTGCCCTTGGCCCCAACTTCCCTTGGTGACAAGTGGCCTTCTCCCTCCTCCCTCACACCCAGCAGCGCCTCTTAGCCAGCTGTTCTGTCTTCCTCATCAGCTCAGCGGGCACAGAAATCCTCCTGAAATGCCACCTCTTCCCCCACCTCCTAGTCTCCCCCCAACCTCCACTGCATCTGAGACCTTCTGGACCCAGGTGGGCCCCTTCCAGAGACAGCGGCCTCACAGACGCTCTCGATCTTTCCAGTAGGATCTGAGCCCCACCGCCCCCCACTCCTCCCTTTTCTCCTCAGATGAGCCCTGTGAGGTCTTCCTATCCCTCCTTGGGATCCTAGGACCACCACCCTCTGCTTCCCAAAGCTGTCTGCTGCCCAGCGTGCTGTGGTCCTCAGTTGGCCCTCGACTGAACCTCTGAGCCAACAGGGCAGCCCCCTCCCCACCTGCCCTTCACCCTGCCTTCATGGAGGGGTTTAGCATCTCCTCGATGACCCTAGTCCCATCACAGGTTTAGGAAGAGACCGAGCTCTCCCACTTCTAGGAAGAGCCCCACCCCTGCCCCAACCACTCCTCTAGAAGCCACGGACCCATGACCCCAAAGAGGAAGGGAGCACCCTGGCCGGACAATCGTCCTTTCACTAGGGGGTGGGCGATGGGGAAGGCTCGGATGGGGAAAGAGAGAGCTCTGCACCTTTAAGATAGTGTTTTTAAAGTTAATTAATTAATTAATTAATTCTGGTTAATTACCTTTGTCGAGCAGCCACTCATCAACTACTCGACCAAGCCGGTAGGGGATTCTCTGTCTAGCAATCGCCAGGCGCTCGTTATCAAAGTTTCCTTGGAAAAGTTTAGAAAGACAGTAGGTTTCTCAGGCGGCGAAGTCCAAAGGAGTTAGAAAAGTAATTATGCATTTCTCAGGAGACTCAGAGTAAGCAGCCACATCCCACGGAGAGAGGGCAGGTCCACCCAAGGCGGGAGAAGAAACGCCGGTCCCTCGTCCGCCCTCCGGTCCCCCTCCCTAGGCTCCCAGGCAGAGCCAGCCCCATCCTGGGGGCAGGAGCCACCCGAAGAAAAAGAGGGAACAAGGAAGAAAAGGAAAGGGGAATGGAAGAAGAGGCAGCTGGAAGGTCAAAGGTCAGAGGTTAAACAGGTTTATCTGTCTGCCCGCTTCCTTCCCCATCCCAGAGTGGGTTAGAGGGGTGGGGAGGGGCATTTAGCAGGTTTAAGTTAGGGGTGGAAGGCCTTAGCGACCCAGCTGGTTACTGCGTTTAGAGGGCGGTTTAGAAGTGGGAAGGACGGGTTAAGCGGGGGTTTATGCGGCGTTTAGGGGGTGGTCCGGCACACGCATTTAACAGTGAGATTTAAAACACTTCTCGAAGTCCCCTCGGTTCCCTTTAGGTTCTGTGATGAACTCCCAGCTTCCCCTCACCTCCCACCCCACACCACACCCCACCCCACCACTGGTTTCCACCTGCACTTCCCCCGCCAAGCCCCCACCGCTCTCACTGAAGACACTTCCAGGCTTCTCACCCTGGTCACAGCGCCCCAGCTGCCCCGCCCAACCCTTGCATCTCCTCTGTCACTCCGGCCCACCCCCAGGCTCCTGCAGCCGCCCACAGCCCTCCTCCGCCTGGCAGCACCTTGCTCTCATCCCCCTCTCTCTCATTTTCACTCCAAGACCCTCGGACTCCTCTCCACTCAGGTCCCCGCTTCGTTCCAGCCCTGGGGACCCATCCCAGCCCCAACCTGAGCCTTTCTCCTCTCAATCCTGGCTGCCCGTCCATAAACAACTGTTCTCTCTGCTCACAGCAAGGAAGGAGGATGTGTGTGTGTGTGTGTGTGTCTGTCTGTCTGTCTGTCTGTGTCTGTGTGTCTGTGTGTTCTGTGAGCTCTCCCCCAAGGCTGTGGGTGACCCCAAACTGTAGCTGTGGAAATGGAAGTTATTTCCTTTGGGCACCTGGCCACTCAACCCATTGAAACCACTGACACGATCTTCAGTAACATGCACTTTGGGGGCATTTTCCTTCTTATGTCTCACTGCACGACCGCGCTACCTGCCCAGCGAGACCTGGGCCTGGGCCTGCCTGTGTTCACCTCCCATGAACCTCCCGTGGTGTGTTCACTCCAGCAGGGATGGGGCCTCCCTGGATGCTTACGAGGCAGTGAGACCCTGCCCTCCCAAAGGTTCCACAGACTTTGAATCCACAGAGTCAGGTCACTTGTGTTTTAGACAAAAATGGATCATCCACTCGTTTAGTCACTCAACAAACATCTCCTGAGTGTCTTCTCTATTCCTGGTACTGGGTACTGGAGATGCAAAGACGAAGTCCAGTCCTTGCCCAGGGGGAGCCCCCACCGAGCTGCAGCTGGCAAGTGACCGGCAGAGTCCTGTGTTCTGTTCGAGGCAGCACAGCACTGGGCTGGGGCTGGGAGGGGCCCCAGAAGAGTCTGGAGGAGGAGAGCAGCAGCCAGATGGCAGGAGCGGGGGAGGGGAGGGAGGAGGCGCAGAGGCAGGAGGGCAGGGGGTGTCCAGGCACCTACTCCCACCGGACAGTTGTGTGTATGTGTGTGTCTGTCGTGTGGTCATGTATTTGTCCGTATGTGTGTCCTGAGAGGGAGGGAAGAATGTATGTCTGCCTCACTGGCACACACAATTCTAACAAGGTTCCATTTACACAGCACCTCTGCTATGCCATGCCATTCTAGCACTTTCCTTAGGTCATCTCATGGAACTCTCACACTATGGCTATGATGCAGATATCATCCCCAACTTTCAGAGGTAGAAACTGAGATGCAGAGGCGCTAGATGACTTGTTCAAAGTCACCCAGCTTGTCAGTAGCAGATGCAGGATGAAAAGCCAGGTCCTGCTGACTCGGGGTCCCTGGGCTGCATGTCTGTGCTTCCTGAGAGTCTGGACCAGGCACACCCTACTCTGGCCTGCTGGTGTCGCTCAGGGTGACACTCGCTTTTGTAGGTGATCTGCCCTCATAGGGCACCAGGCCTCAGGTTACTCTGCTTGGCAGTCAAGGAGGCACCCCATAGCCTCTCCAACCCCAGCCAGGGATCCCAAGCAGAGGAGGGCGGGTGTGACTCTTCTAATCTTGCATCTGCCCTGCTGGGATCCAGCGGAAGGAGCTCTGGCTTGACGTAAAGCTTCATGCTCCCCGAGTCCAGCCCTGTCCAGTGCAGGCTGGTGTCTTCACTGCTGCAAAGGTTGTCCTGGTGTGTGTCTAAGAAAGAGCGAAGTCTGAGGCCCACAGCCTGGCCTGTCGGTGTCGGCGTGTCTGTGGCACTTGCAATGGGAACGTTTATGTGCCTGAGTTGCCCCACACATGCCCAGGCCTCAGTGTAAGCTGGCATCCCTCTGTAGGGCTTTCTCCCCCTGTGTGTGTCTGACCACGTGAATATTTGCCAGTGTCTGTGTGTCTGGGGCTGGCCTGCATTTGTGTCAGTCTCCATATTTATTAGGGGGCTTTGGGGTTCTGTCTTCAGGGGCTGCCTGAGAGTGTCTGGGTACAAGCCCATGTGTCGGTGAGCCGTAAGCCCACATGAGCCTTTTCATCCCAGTGTAAGTGGGCTATGAGGGTTTGCACACTTGAACCTCTCACATCCTTCCGCCCCCTCAGCCAGCACAGGGCAGCTTCTCTGGGCATCACTTTGGCCGAGGAGAGGGGCTGAGCCTGCACGTGCTCTCTCTGCTCCTCAGTCGCCCCGTGCACACGACTCTGCAGTGTCACTCAGCCTGTATCTCCGCGTCTCAGTGCATCTGCGGTTCTCCTACGGTACCTCCACTTCCCCTCCCTGTTGTCTCCCGCACTGGGGTTCTCTTCGTCTCCCTCCCCAGGCTCTGGCCACCTCTTCTCTTGCTGGCTGCATCTGCGAGACAGCAGCTCCATATATCTCCCTGCATCACTCCGGGCGTGCCTCCGTTTCTGCTTCTGTCTCGGTGACTATTTCCATATCTCTCCATCGCTCCTCCCTTGTTTCCTCTCACTCTGAGGCTCTTTCTCTGCCTCCCTCAGATTCTGGCAGAGTCTCTGCCTCCTCGTGTCTTTCAGGCCCTCATTCCTGTCCTTCCCTCGTGCTCCTCAGACCTTGGTGGGCCCTCGGCCACCACCGCTGCCACACTGTTGAACCACGTCTGTTTGCATCCCTGCGCTCCTCCGCCTCCATGACTGTGAGCTCCCTGCAAGCAGGGGTTGTGCCCTGTGTCCTCGGAGCTTAGCACAGGACCTAAGACCAGTAGGCTGTTGACGAAGCCTTGTTGGAGGCACTTGACCTATTTTTCGCTCTTGTTGTCACTTGTCGCTCTCTCCCTTTCACGATGTCCCTTACTCTTTGACACACTGGGGTTCCTTTTCTCCAGGTCTCCATGGTTACTTCTCTTTATCTAGTTCACCTAATATGAACCTTCGACTTGCTCTTTGTAAAGACCTTGGTTCTTGCCTTGGTTCTATCCTTGGGAACAGCCCTGTTTCCTTGCCAAGATCCGTTTTGGGTTACTTCTGAATCTTCTCTCTTTGGTGTCTGCATCTGCCGCCCCATTTCCACCTGTCCCTCTTTTCTCAGCTCATCCTTCCCTCACTTACGTCAGACTCTCCTTACCTCTACCTTCCTTCGCTTCTCTCATCCCCCACCCGCAAATGGGACCCTGCCCTTGCATCCTTCCTGGCTCAGCTGTTCCATCCCCCTGCGAGCTGACCTCCCACAGTCCCGCCCCTACCCTTCAAATCCCATTTTTTCCTTTTAGCCCCGCCCCACCTTGGTTCCGCCCCTACAAGCCACACCTTTCCCGCAGCGGGAAGCCTCCAGCAGCGCTCCCACCGGAAGCAGCCCTGGCCGCCCTGCCCCACCCCTCCCGCCACACCTCTGCGCCTCGCCGCCTACCTGCCGGGTACCGCTCGTTGACCGGCCAGCTGTCCACCTGCAAGGTGGCGTTGCCGCCACTTCGAGTGAAGCGCACCACGTGGTATTTGCCGTCGCTCACGATGGCATTGGGCTCGTCGATGGTAATGTCGTCCGTGCCCACGTTAAAGATCACCCCAACGGTGCCCTGGTCCTGGAGACAGGGAGGCAGAGTTCAGGGGTTGGGAGGGAACGACCATTCACTCCCGCTAGAACTCCTCCTGTGACCACCACCGGTCCAGCTCTGCTGCATTTAACACCTTTACAACACACGTCTCCCAGCCCTGTCTTTACTGGACCCTTTCACCTGCCCAAGGAGGTTGGCTTGCCCCCTCCCCCATACGCGAGTGAGGGAGCAACTGAGGCTCAGAGAGGTTGGAGAAGCCACTGTAGGGTGCAGAGCATGGACCTGGAGCACATCAGCTGACCACACTCACCTCTTGCTTTTAGGTTCAGTCAAAATGTTCACAAATGTTTACGAGGCGCCTACTCCACGCAAGGGCCACTGGGCCTGCAGGCCCTGGACAGGGATGATCAAGAGCAAGCCAGGACCAGTGGAAGCATGGAGGGTAGAGGCCTCCCTAAGGCACGACCAACAGGGGAGTCCACAGAAGCCAGCCTGGTGCCTCGGGAGGGTCTGGCTTCCCCCCACGCACACACCTCCGAGCTCTAGCCTCCCCTCCCCTGAATGCTCAGCACTGGGCAAGTCCCTGGGGGCTTTGTCACCAGGGCATCAGCGGGCATCAGCCCATGTAGGTCAGGCCTGAGTGTGGGGGCAGCCCCTCTACAGTCAAGGGAGCAGAGGTAGGGGGTCTGGGTTGCATGTTTTGGAGGGTGTTGGGTTAGAAAGAGATCCAGGAGACAAACCATGTCGGGGTCATTAAGGAACAGTGAGAGGGGGGCATAAGGGTAGAGGATGCTGCAGGCAGGTGGGAATGGACAGGAAGAGGAAAGACAGGGACTGAGCCTGGAGAAGGGGAGCAGAGAGTCGGTCTGAGCAACTCGCCCAGCCCCAGGCCTCAGAGAGGGCCTTGTGGGAAACCCGCACAGGCTGCCCAGGAGCCAGTCCAGGAAGAGTTCTGTCCGTGGTGCCAGAGCCTCACTGAAGCCCTCAGTGGTGCCAGGCCCTCTGTGGGTACTGCACACACATGTTCCCTTCACCCCCACGGCAACCCTCAGGAATGTACAGCATCCGCGTTCCACTGAGGAGGAAACGGAGACCCCGGGAGGGTAAACATATCCCCAAATTCCATGGCTCATAAGAAAGGGACCCCAGGTTTGAGCCCCAGTTGGCCTGACTCCAAAGCCAGTGCCTTCTTCTGCTTTGCCCCACCAGTCTGGGGAGACACCAACTCAGAGTGCTGGAGCTGGGGGTGATCTGAGAGGCTACTGAGACCAACCTTCCTTCAAGAGCAAAGACATCTAAAGAAGCCAGCGCAAGGCCCTCTGGGCCCTAAACCTGAGCCCCTATTCCATTCCCCTGTGCTTCCTAGCAGTACCCCGAGTTCAGCCTCCTGAGTTCCCACACCCTCCTCCACCTGGGACAGACACTCACACAGATTCCCTCACAGTCAGGGGGACCCAGATCCTCCCAGAACACACTACACTCCTGGAGTCTTCCTGAAAAACTGTTCCAGTCCAGCCTGGGCATGAGGAGCCATTCAGCAGCCACCTCCTGCATCCAACAGGGTCAGGAGGCTCGGCGGCACTGAAAGAGGGCCGGGGTGGCTCAGACGAGGCAGGCATGGGGTTTGCAGGGAGAGTGGGGGAGCAGGCTGTCACCTGTGGTCTACCTGAAGACCCAGGCCATATCCCTTCCCCACTGTGGGTCCATTTCTCCCCCTCCTAGAACCTGGGAAAGCCACACACACATACAGAGAGCCCTACACATAGCAGCACCTCTTCAAAGATGCAGCAAAGCAGGGAAACTGAGGCTGGGCTTGCCTAACAAAGAGTACTAGCAAGCTGCACCCACCCAGCACCTGCAGACTGGTGACATCCAGGGAGAAGGGGTGATGGTCTGCTCCTCACAGGAGGGGAGCAGACCTCAGTACTGCTGTGAGTAATCCAACAGCGCCAGCCCCTTGGGCGCCTCTGAGGGTTTCTCCCCACGAGGCTCAGCTGGGTGGTGACGGCAGTCAGCAAGCGGAAGTGGTCTGAGAGCCGGGCAAACAGAGGCCGTCCAGAGCGGCTGGAAGGCAGGACACCCCCGTTTCCTAGGAGGCAGCCAAGCCCAGAGCCGTGCACTCCGGGGGGAAGAGGCAGCTCCCAGAGCTGCTCCCGACGTGAAGTCAGTTGTCACTTCTGTTAAAGTCATTAATTCCTAATTCCCCAATTACCTCATTAGGCGGCGGCGGGAAGAACGAGGCCGCTCCTACAGCAAATAATTATGGGAGTCAAAATTAATTTGGCAAAGTGGAGCGACGCTTTATTAGAAACGTCAAATTGCTTTTCTCTTATTTTGCTGCCGCCTCCCCACTCTCTGAGAGCTGCTAATGACGCTGTGGTGGGAGCTGATGTGTCACCAGGGGAAGAGGGGGCTTGGGGGCTGCCCCAGGGGGCTCGAGCCCGTCGAGTGCCCGGCTTACCCTGCACGTGGCTCCCACACTTCCTCCAGGGCCCCCCACCCTTGCCAGGCTCCCCATCCCAGGCCCAGCTCCACTCCGCCCTGCCCCGCCCTCTACAGCACCAGGCGTCTGTAACCCAGCACCCAGCAAAGGCAGTGGGTAACTGCTGAGAGGGGGAAAAGGCACCTCTTCCCCGCTCCCTGTCCCCCCGCCCCGTCTCCTCAGCACTGGGGGGACCCTGTCTCCTAAACCCACAGGCACAGAGACAGAAGTCATCAATGAGGCAGACACAGACCACCTGCAGATCAACTCATCCAGGGGGACACTCACGGGCGATCGGGCTATTACCGGACATGGTGCTTCCTAGGGGCTGGGCAATGCCCTAAGAGCTTTACGTGCATCATCTCGAACCTCCCCAGCAGTTCCCTGTCTTCTGCCCATGCCACTTCACAGAGGAGGACACTGAGGCACAGGAGATGAGGGGACCGCATGAAGACAGGGCAAGGACGAGGCGGGGTGGGGACTCAAACCCAGGCATCTGCTCCAAAGGGCACACAGCCTCTCACAACTATGTGACGAGACAGCGGCCGCCCTCACCCACAGCGAAGGACCCGGGAGCACAGTCACACCCGCCACGCAGGCTCAGGAGACTGAACTGGCAGCAAACACCACACGGCCAAGGAATACAAATATAGAGCGACACGCCCAACCAGAGGCCACGAGACTGTCCCCCACGGTGCCCCCGAACGCTCCTGACATGATCAACGTGCACCGGCCCCACGCTGTCACACTCAGTCATCACACCATCGCACTGCCTCTCACGTGGGCGGAGACACCCGCTCACAGAGCTTCCAGCCTTCTCTGCCACACCTCCCTCTGCACCCCTTTCCTGCTCGCTTCGCTGCCTGGCCTCCCCCGCCCGGCGCCCATCAGCTGCCACTTCTCCAGCTCCACTCTGCCTACAGGCCATCTCCCCTCAGGCCTCATTCCTTCACTCCCTCCTGTCCATGTTGGGGGAGAGGATGCAGCCTGGGGAGCCTAAAAAGCTGTCCTGTAAGGAAGGGCCGGAGCCCAGAGAAGCCTCTCCCCTTGCCCTCTTGCTCCCCTGAAGCTCACGGTCCCCCACGAAGATCCCTCCAGCACACAGAGCCTGGCCAGCCTGTTCAGCCCTCCCAGCTCAGGGTCCCCAGGTCAGCGCCTGGGGTGCGAGCAGGGAAGGGAGGAAGCTGTAAGGGGCTGCACAGGCAGAGATGGAGGCAGGTCAGAGGCCCAGGGGCTAAGACAGTGGGGAGAGGCTTAGGGTAGAAATGGAGCGGAGCCACCTAGAGCTTGTAGGGAAGGGTGTGGGGGCAGGACCGGAGATGGGGAGGAAAGGGGGCAGCTTCAAGACTGGAGTTAGGATGGAAACTGTGAGGAGAGGGGCCTGGGGGAGGCAGTGGGAGAGAGCAGAGGGCAAGGAGGGGAGTTGCACAGAGAAAAGCAGAAAAGTGGGGCTCGGAGGTCAGGGTGGAGATGTGGGGTTGGGCCAAGAAGTCAGGGAGGAATGTGCAGGGCTGTGGCCAGAAAGGCTGTAGCTATGGCTAGGAGGCTGGGCAAGGTGGCCGCTGCGAGGGCAAAGGTCATGGGAACAATATTCAAGGGCAGGGCAGAGGCGGGACAGGATCAAAAGGCAAGGTGAAGAAACAAGGGTGGGCTGTCCCGGGGCGGGGAGGCCAAAGGAGGAGCAGGACAAAGTACGGGACACAGTGGGTGGCCGAGTTGGTGTCACAGTGAGTGGGCAGCAGCCCAGGGCAGTCATGAGGCGAGGGCAGCCCCGAAGGCTGCAGGAGAATGGCCTGGAAGCCTGGAGGGGGCCCCTGACTACATTTAGGAAGGTCAGAGACACAGGTGGTCTCAGAGCTCAGAGCTGGGGAGCTTCACTGAATAACGGGCAGGAGAGGGGGTCCCAGGAGCAGAACCACAGGGAGGAAACCCCAGGGGTCAGGGAACAGAGATTCTGGGGGCTCCACGGAAGGGAAAGATTTAAGGTGCTGGTCCCATGGCAGGAGAGACCGAGTGGACCTGGGGTAGGAAGACTGAGGGGTTGGGGGTGGTGGCCCCGCTTCTTACGATGTGCAGCTGCAGGTAGTCCCCGAGGCCCGAGGCACTGTCGACCCGCACCAGCACGGCGCTCCGCTGGTGCGTGCTGAAGCCCACGGCCAGGCGGTCCATCCTTGTGCTCGGCCGGTCATTGGGGGGCCACGTGTAGGTGATGAGCGCTCCCCCCTTCCCAAAGATGTATGTGGTTCCAGCTGCAGAGAGAAGGAAAGGGAGAGGGAGATAAGACGTCGGGGGGTGGTTAGCAGGTCCTTAGGGCTGTGGCCAGCGCCCTGAGACAATGGGTTTAGGGTACAGGGCTTCAGCTGTGAGACCCACAGCGGCCACCAGGCCCTGCCGTCCTAGGGAACAGTTGGCGGGCGGGTGCCCGGCTGGGAGCCTGTGCATGCGCACAGACAGATGTAGCTGCCTCATCAAGAATTCCAGTTTTAATTACCGCAAAAGAGAGGTAATAGAGAGACTGACACAGAGAGAGAGGGCCTGGAGAGATGCTGCGAGGGGGCAGAGATGATCACCAGGGGCAGGCAGGACCTAGAGGGCCCCGCTCGACTGCTCCCAGGCCCGGCCCAGGTGACAGGTGTGAGGTGTGTGCTTCTGCAGGCTGAGTGGAGCAGGCACCAAGGCAAAAGGAGCCCCAGGCGATGGCGGGAGGAGAAGCAGGGGCTGTGTTCGGCTCTGACTCATAGCCCGCAGGCTGGCGCCCCTCCAACACCTGCCCCCCACCCCCTCCCAAGCCCCTGCAAAGCCTGGTCCCAGTTTGCCTGGACTCCCTGCTTCCACTCCCAACTAGGGGGCTGCCTGGGTGCCAAAACAGGGGGTCCTGGAGTCCTGCCCAGAAAAAAAGAGACAGACAAGGGGGTGGGGGTGGGGGGGGAGATTGACAACCAGAGGAGGAAGGAGGCAGAGAGACAGATGGACAGAGAGGGACAGAGAGGGGTGTAGGTGAGAGAAAGCAGGAGGGTGGGAGCCAGAGATGGTGAAGGGAACCCTCTCCCACCCCTCCCCCACCCCACCCTCTCTCCCCCTCTGTCTCCTCTTTGCCATCCGGCTGCCGGGGGCGGGGTGTGAGGTCCCTAACGATCTCAGCCCCAAAATAAACCCCATTAGTCGCCACGTCCCCTCCCGCGGCTGCCTGGGCTCCCTGGGGGTGGGGGGTGGGGGCAGACTGATGACCGCAGTGGGGGTAGGGGGCCAGTCACCCAGTTGCTGGGAAGGGAGCTCTGTCTGGGAGGCCTAGAGGACTAGTGCTCTGGGGCCTTCAGAGAAGAGAAGACAACAATCTTGCATTCTTTAGAACATAAATGGAGCAGATGAGATCCATAAAATGCTTAATTAAATAATTAGCCACTAACGACTCCTCTCAAAGCACTTCTTGAGGGAGAGGGGTTCAGAGGAGGACTTATCCAGACAGAAAAGAGAGGCAGATGAGCCTGAGGGGGAAAACCTGGAGTAGACTGGGAGAAAAGTGTGGCTGTGGGGTGGGAGAGCCCTGGATGGGCTAGAAAGTTCCAGGTCAGGGAGGGTCTGAGGTATTTCCGGAGCAAACCTGCTCTGCTAAGATGGCAGTCCAGTGGGAAACACTAAGGCCGCCCCTCTCACACACCTTGGGGTCTCTCACCTCAGGGACTAGAAGCCCTGTTGCAATTTGGGCAATATGGGACCAGGGGTCTCTATCCTAGGAAGCTCCTGGGCCTCCAAAAGGAGAGGGGACCCCTGAGTGCCTTGGAGGGAGGCACCTTCTGCAGGCCCAGGAGGAGCCAAGGAGACAAGGGAAGGCTGTGTGTGGTCTGGGTCCCAGAGAGGCAGTGAGGCCAGCAGGGGGCCGGGGGCGGGGTAGCAGGAGTTGTCACCCTGAGCACTTGTCACCAGTGCCCTCCATCTCCCCCAGGCAGGACCAGAGGGGAAAGATGACTCCCAGGGGGCAAGATCACGGGGAAGGAACCACCTGGGTGTCAGTTAACGGACATCTGCCACACCACAGTTGTGGGAAAGCACCCCCAGCAGACAGAGGGAGCTGGGCCCTGCCCCCTCCCAACTCAAGTATCCTTCCTCCCTGAGGGCCTCCCTGGTGAGATCTGAAATCTCAAGATGGGGCCCCAAGATCAGGGTGGAGAATCGGATCGGGGCATGAGCCACACCCCCGCCCTCTGGCAGTCACTGCCTGGACAGGGCAGTGTGTGAGGGCTAGGAGCAGAGTAGGCCTCAGCCGGCAACCTTCTCTCCACTCCCAACACTGCAGCACTCTGGAAAATCGGCTGTTTCCATGGTAACCGTAATACCCAGGGTCCTCCCTTCCCCCTCTGCTCACTCACAAGCTGCACGTCCAAATTTGGGGGGTGAAGAGGACCAGGGGAGCTGAGATGCTGACTCTCCTGCACACACACTCCTCCCTGCCTCTTGGCCTATGGGCCTCTTCACCCCTGGTTCCAGGGCCTCCCAGTCAGATGTAGAAGGGCTTACTAGGTCTCTTGTTCCCTCCACCAACAAAGGAAACTCCATCTACCTGGAGCCTCCTAAACCCCTCAGGGCTCGGGAAAGAGAAACCCTTTCTCCTCACTTTCCCATCCCAGGAACCCAGACAGCACATCACCCTGAGCCCGGAGATGAGGTGAGAACCGAGCCCGCCCCCCATCTCCATGTCCCATAGAGCAGTGAGGCAGGAAGGATCAGAGGCCGGGCGCGTGCCCGCAGCCCCGGGCCCGGTAGCCGACGCGTCCCCAGTGACGCATCCACAGACCCCACACCCACACACAGGCCACGCCGCAGCCAGCTGCACACAATGACCCAGTGTGGAGAGGCAGACCCCGACAGGAGACAGCCGGGAAACATGGCGGTAAGCGCACAAAGACTGGCAGGCGGCGAGGGCAGCGGCTGGCACCGCGCAGGACGGGACGGTCGCACGCCTCCCCGCCCCCGAGGCCCACGGCGCACGGGCCGCCCCCCGCCAACCCCAGTCCCCAGCCCGCGCCCCCGCTCGGCCGGGCCTCCCCCGGGATTCACTACCCCGCGGCTCTCCCACTGCCGCCAGTTTATTACGCCGGGCGGGACTGTAAAAGCCTAAGGGCGTTTATTACACGGTGGGGGATCGGATGGAGAGACACGTCTTGGGCCGAAGAGGTGAAGGATGGATGGTTTATTGGGCTGGGGCGGCAGTGATTACCCTGGGGAGGCATCTCTCTCCCTGGCCCCCCGCCTCCCGCCCTCCGGGCAGCTGGCTCGGGTTGGGGCGGACGCGGGCGGGGGGCGGGGCTCCGCCCGGTCCCTCCCCTTCCCTCCCCGCCGCGCTTCGGAGGCGCCTCCCTCCTCTCGCCCCGCCAGCCGTCCTCGGCCCTGGCCATCAGATACCCCGGGTCGCAGGGGAAGGCACACATGGAGCCCAGGACACCACAGCTAGAACCTCTGACCTGTTCCAGAAAGGGCTCTGGAGAAGAAGGGGGCCTAAGCTAAGGCCCATTATGTGGCCCTCATGTGGTCCAGACCCACTGTTCTTGACCTCCCCAGGAAAATGCTACTGAGCTACATGACAGAGAACATTGTGTAGATACCATTGTGAGGTAGCAGGGTGGGAAACACCCCTGAAGCCCAAGGCAAGACTGCCTCTGGCCAGACACAAAATGCAAAGGCCTAAGTGGCCACCACCCAAAGGCCCAGGCCTGGAATCTTCTGCCCACACCCAACATGGTCCCCTCTATGCCTCCTGGACCCAGAAATTCACTGGTCCAGTAAAACACTAAATGATCAAGAATCTTCTGTACAGTTCCCACACACCTGCATTCTAGAGGGAAAAAAAACCAACTAACCATTAATAATGGTTAGCTAATCCAGACCCAAACAAAATAATCATCCCATGTGAAAAGCCACGGGTGCAGTGCTGCCCCCGTGGTTAAAACCACACGTGCAGACCCTCTGTCTGCCGCATCAGAAGCCATGACAGAAACCTTCTGGGAGATCTAGAATCACGAGAGGATAAAATATCCTCCACAATCCAGAAAGGCTGCAGTTCTGAGTGCCCATAGCCCACACCAGTTCTTTGTATACAGACCCTCACTACCCCCCGCCTGGGGGAGGTGGGGGTACCTCCCTAGATCCAGAGCCCTGGGCTCAGCTCTCTCTTGATCCCAGAACAATATCTCCTCAATTCTTAAGCTCATTCTTGGCCATAAAACATTCAGTCAGACATCCAAGTGAACACACCCATAACAAGAATCAAAATAAATGCCAGGCCCCTTTATAAGCTGGAGTGATGAATGCAGAACCCCTGGAGGCTCCTGACTCAGAAACGAACTGGGATTGACCCCTCTATTCCTGGCCTCAGAGGGTACAGGAAATGAAGGTCAGGGGTGGCAAGGCTCGTCAAGGGCTCTGAAATCAGAATCAGGGTCAAGGATCAGAAGTGTCACCCCCACCCCGGGCCATTTTTAGGACCCAGGTGTTTTGGTCCTCCCAGGCCCAGACTGACACCAGGTGGAGGTGTGTCTGGCAGGTCGGTAGGGGTATTATGTAACAGGAGGGGTTGGGAGTGGGAAGGGAAATGGAAGAAAGAGTGAAGGGAAGGAGGGAAGGAAGCAAGGAGAAAGGCAGGAAGAGCCCATGAGAAGAGAAGTGGAGACGCAGGTGCAGAAAGAGCAGCTCCTCACCCTGGGGAAGCCCAGAAAGGAGAGGTGTCCTCTGGCCTGGATGGGTCTCCCAAGCTGGCTCTGTCTCTTGCCAAGCCTGGGTCCCAACAGAAGCCAGCCCCTGGACCTCGCCCCACAGCGGAGGTATGCAGAGGTAGGGTTCAGCCATGACCGCTGGCCTCTTCCTCCTCTTCTCTGTCCTTGGACCCTCCTCCGTCCTCTCACTTGCCTGACCCTTCATGGGCTCCTCCACCCCGTTTCCCCATCACCTTCCCTCACTGCCCTGCAGGGCCCTCCAGCTCCTCTGCTTCCTTGGGGCCCTGGGCAGCCCGTGGCCCTCTTGGGGCTGTTTCTCTCCTCTGCACAAGGGGGTGGCTGCCTCTGAGGCCATCCCAATGCCAACATTCCATAGGATCCCAACCCCAACAGCTCCCAAGTTCTTTCCTCCATTGTCTCTCCCTTCCCTCCCCAGCTCTTTGCACCCTGACACCAGCTCCTTCACTGAGACTTCCTCTGGCACTTCAGTTCCACTCTGCTCAGCTCCCTTGGGCCAGCCTCCCTCCATCCCCTGCCTCTTTGACCTTCTCTCCTCTTCACCTCACAGAGATCTTCCCTGATGGCCTTTCTTCTCTCCTCCCTTTAGGCCTCTCCTCACTGCTCAGAAAGACCATGTCTTATCTGGGTCTCTCTGGGGACTGAGCCTCAGTGGAGCTGGAGGGGACAATGAAGAGGATGGAGAAAGGCAAGGAGGGCCAGATTGCTCCTGGTGAGAACAGGGGAGTTAAAATCAGGAGCAGGGGTGTGGGGGGCGGCGAGTGCAGAAGGAGAAGAGCCTGGAGAGCATGGCGTGGAGATGACCCCAGCTGGGAAAGAGGTTGGCCAGGAACACTCTGCTGGGCAAGAAAAAGAAAGGAATGAGAAAGGATGTTGGATGAGGCTGCTCCTGGGAACTGGATGAAGAGAACACAGAGGCATGAAAAAGATAAAGATAACCTAAGGAAAAAGGAGGAAGGGGGAGAGCAAAGAGGTGGAAAGCTTGAAAGTGGTATGGGGGAACAAAGATTGGGAAGCAAGAAAGGACAGGTGAAGAACAATGATGAGGACGCAAAGATGAGTGCAGAAATGGGGACCACGAGGGCACAGATGGGAAGTGAAGATATGGGCATGAAAGATGAGGAAGGGACAAAAAGGGAGTCAAAAAAATGAGAGGGGATGGATGGGCAGAAATGGAAGTGATGGACGTACAGAAATTAGAGACAACAAGGTACAGAGTGTGAACAGGTGAAGGCACAGCGATGGAAGCATGGAGATGTCAGAGTACCAGGATGGAAGGCAACAGAGGCACCGAGGGGGAAGTGATGGGGGGACGGGTATAGAAGGTGATGAGAGTACAGGAATGAGAAGTCACTGAAGTACAGAAGGCAAGTGTTGGAGGGCTGAGATGGGGACCAAAGATGGAAGGTGATGAAGTATATGGATGGGAAGCCATGGAGGTACGGAGGTGGGAGATGATGAGCTGTACCACATGGGAGGTGAGAGAGGTATAGAAATGGAGGTGATGGTGGTACCCTGTGGAAACTGATGGCAAGGTACAGAGATGGGAGGTAATGTGGAGGACAGAGAAGGAACTGGACTAAAATGGGAGGTGATGGGATCTCTGGAACAGCAGCTAACAGGAGCTTTGAGATGAAATGTGAAGGAGAGACTGAGATGGGAAATGATGGGACCTGACATGGAGATGAAATAATAAAATGTGAAGAGGGAGAGACCCAGGAGGCCTGGGGTTGGAAGTCATAGGGGCGCAGTAATGGGAAGTGTTGGGGGCACAGAGAATACAGAAGACAAAGATAGAAGGCGGCAGGTACAGAGATGGGAAGAGGGGCATACAGTGAATCTCAGGGGTCTAAGGTATGAAGTGATGAAGGGACTGAGCTGGGAGGTGAAAAAAAGGAAGAAACTAGAAGTGCTAGAGGTCAGGAACGAAAGGTCTGAGAGAGAAGGAGAAGTAAATTTTGACACGGAAGGATATGGCAGGGGGAGACACTGAGATAAGAGGTGATAGTGTAGAGTGGCAGAGGACTGACGGGAGAGGGGAAGGGGAGACGGGGTGCTGAGCAGAAATTCAAACAGTGGGAGGTGGGAGATGCTGAGGATCAGAGGTGGAGGTACGGCAGAAATGAAGAGATGTGGAGAGGAAAAACCAGAGATGAAGGGAATGAGGCTGGGAAAGGATGGGACAGCGGAGCGAGCTGATCGCTTGGGAGGTGGTGGAAGGACAGGAATGGGGAAAAGACGGGACGGTGGCTGGAGGAACAGAGGTGAAATCACCAGACACAAGGAGGTGAAAGAGGCAGTGATGGGACACGTCTGAGGAGAGGTGATAGATGGGACAGAGGTGAGAGGTTGGTGGGGGAGATAATGGGCACCCAGATGCTGGGCCAGGAAAGTGACAGTGGCCTAGGTGGAGGGAAGCCAGATGGAGGAATGATAAGGGGCAGGGATGGAGGAGGTGAAGAGGAAGAGAAAAAGGGAAAGGAGAGCAGGGCAGAGAGGATGGACGGCCAGACAGAGAGGGGGTGAGGGGGCCTACACAGAAGGTGATAACACCCTGGAGACAGGGATTCGGAGGTGAAGGTGAGGCAAGCAATGAAAGTGAAGACAGAGATAAGGGTGATAAACGGACGGGGTGAGGGGATGCTGCTGGAGAGGAGAGGGTGCGGCTGAGGTGCTGATGGAGCCCAAGATGGGAGGTGAGGGGGCGCGGGTCCGCAGAGCGGAGGGGCCGGGCCTCGGCGCGCACCGGCTGGGGTGCGGCCCGCGGGGGCCAGGGCCGCGCGCAAGGGAGGCCCCGGGGGCCGGCCGGTCGGCCGGCTGGTACGGGCAGCGCCACTTACCGTGCCCGCCGCGGGTGAGGAAGGGCATGCGGTTGATGGCGATGGGCACGGTGCCGTGCTTGCTGTGGAAGTGGTGGACGTGGTGGGTGGTGCTGAGGCTGGAGGAGACCCGGGCCCCCTCGGCCGCCCCCAGCAGCAGTAGCAGCAGTAGCGGCAGCAGAGGTGGCGGCGGCGGCGGCGGCGGGGGCCCGGCCAGGGCGGGGGGGCGGCGCGGGCACCCCCCCAGCCCGCTTCCCCCGGGGGGCATTTCGGCCCGGGGGCGGCCCCCTCACAGCCCCATGGCCGGGGGCGGGGACGCGGGGCCGAGTAGCCCCGCGAAGCCCCCCTCCGGCTCCGAGCCCCTGGAGGGGGGTAGGAGGGGTGAAGAGAAGGAAAATCAGAGCCCAAGCCTCGGTCCGGAGTCAATGAAATCAAGTGGATCCCGCCGGGTAGTCCGGGGTCCGCGGAGCGGCAACGCCAAGGTCCAGGACGCCTGGGTCCATCGCGAGGAGCTAAGGGTCCCCCCGCATCCCGGCGGGGTCGGAGCGGCGCAGAGGGCCGTCAGAAACCCGGGGGAGCGCCCGGGGGAGGGGGCATGGTGCCGGGTGGAGAGAGAGGGGAGGTGCGGGGGCCAAGCAGGGAGGGGAGAGCGGGGAAATCCTGCGGAAAAACCGAGCCGGGGAGGGGGGACTGGAGGAGAGAGGCAGGAGACCGATGGAGACTAGGGCCCGCCGCGCCGCGGCTGCCGCTGCCGCCCGACGGAGGCCGGGGGGAGAGGAGGGAGCGGCCGGGGGGTGGGGGGCGGGAGAGGGGGGAAGGGAAGCAAATCCGGGTGAGGGGGGAATGAAGGGAGAGGTGGGGAGAGGAGAGGAGAGGAGGGGAACGGGGCTGAGCGGAGGGAAGGCGCGAGCCTGCGAGATTCCGGCGGAGAGATGGAGGCAGCGGAGTGTTGCTGCAGAGGCTGAAGAGGGCTGGAAGGGAGAGGGCGGGAGAGAGGAGGGAGGAAAGGAGGGGTGGAGAGGGGAGGGGAGGGGGAGCGCGGGCGGAGGAGGGGGCAGGGCGGAGGGACCCGAGCGGCTCCCGATCTGCGGGCGGCGCTGGGCAGCTCCGCCGCGCGGCACCTGGCTAGCCGGCTCAGCGCTCGCCTCTCCTCTGCGCGCGCCCCACCCCTCCCCCACGCCCGGGTGCGCGCACCCTCCCGCCCCCCTCCGGAGAAGGGGCCCTGCTGAATAATTGAACAGAACTGAGGCTAGCCGGAGAGGCCGCTCTCTTCCACCTCCTCCCACCACCCCCCACCCCCGGCCCGGACGAACCCCAATAGTGCTCGCTGGCCCAGTGCGCAGAGATGTGGCTACCGCCACCTCTGCACGCACCCCTCGGAACACACGTGCACGCTAGGATATGGACGGGCTCGGGTATGGAGACACCCACGTGCCCATACAGGCACCAGTGCGCGCGCACGCACACAGGCTCAGACACAGACATTGCATACATGTGCTCACAGACACCTGGCACACGAACTCACACTCAACCGAGTGTGTACACATGCTCACACACATACGTGTTTGGTCACAGGCAATGAATGAACAGCCAGCGTACACACGGACACCCCCCTCCAGGTCACCCTCCAAGAACAGGGTCACCCATATGCATACAAACAATGTACCAGGAGCCTCAAAGGTGCTCAAGAGTTAAGACATACCGCACACACAGTCCCTCGACACCTCCTCAGAAGGGTGCTTCCCTCCCCGCGGTAACCCTCCTGGACACCTCCAATCCTTCCTGTCCACTTCCTCTGCCCCTCCCCTAATGCCAACCTCGCCCTCTTGGGTGGGGAAGGGGCAGTTCAGGATACCTATCCACTGAGTGTTCCACTTGGGACAAAACCCTTTCTGAGCCACTTATGTCCTGCTGAGGAAGCCATTTCTCCTTCTAGGGTGCCCCTCCACTGCGACCTGCCCCTCAGACGTTGGGGCACTTCTGGGAAGTAAGAGCAAGGAGGCTTTCATCCCTTCGTCTGGATGCCACCTCTGCACTGACATCAACCTGAGTTCTGCTTGGACGAGGCTTTACCGGGGCGGGGGGTTGGGGGGTGCAGGGAGGCAGAGAGTAGATAAGGAGGAGGAAGAGAGGGAGGGAGGGAGTGATGAACCTGGAAGGAGGCAGACCAGGAGAGGTGGCGATGAAAGGGCAAAAGGGAGGGGCTGCGAAAGAGGAGGTGGGGCAGGGGAGGGGCTGGCTTCTGCTTATTATTCAGCATTCCATTTTGGAGCAATATCTGTCACCAGGAGGCCCTGAAAGAGCTGCGCCCAGCTCCTGGATGCAGTCAGGACCTGGGACAGCTCCTCCTCCCCAGCGGCCACCTTCCCCAACTTATTAGATGCCAGTGCCCCATTTGGTCCCCAGCCTTTCAGAGGGAAGAAAGGGGTCCTCAGAGGCACACAGAAAGAAGTGTCCCGGTGGCGTGTGGCCCCATGAGGGAGGAGAGTTTGCAAGCTGGGGAGCACTGCTTCCTGCCCGCTCTTCCTGTGCCCGCTCTTGGCCCTGGCTCTGGGATAGAGACTGACAGAGCTCTGAGCAGGCAGAAAATGTATGGTCCCGGAGGGAGGGAGGGAGGAGCCGGTGGCGAGAGGAGAGGAAGGGAAACCGCCTAGAGGCCAATCAATACTAGTGAGTGGGAAGTGGAGAGAGCCAGAGGGGGTGACACTGGCTAGCGAGGTGGGGAGAGAAAGGGTAAAAAAGAAGGGAGAGACAGAGGTGTGCAGGAGATCAATAGAGGCTGCGGAGACCAGCAGAGCAACTAGGGAAATGAGAAACAGGGGCAGAGATGGGGAAGAACCCACTGCCTGGGAGAGCCCGGGGACAGGATCCGGGAGGCGGAGCTGGAGCTGCCCAGGGAAGCGCTGTCCAGACCTCAGCCCTGGGGCTTCAGGCCCTGCCAGCAAGCAGGCCCCCATCCAGCTTCCTTCCTCTCTCATTTCATATTCTTTTTTATTTTCTCTCCACTTTCCTCTCTCTCACCCTGACAATGACTTCTCTCCCTCTGATCTCCTGCCTTCCCAGAGCAGACTCTTGAGCCTCACAATGGTGCCTTCACCCCCAGGTGGAATTCCCATGTCCCAGATGGAGAAACTGAGGCCACATGTAGGGAAAGGCTGTCCTGAAGGTCGGACTCCTCCTCATCCCAGTCTCTTCACCACCAGACAGCTCCACACCACAGGCCCAACCCTCTGAGGATGCCTGGGCCATCTCCACCCTGTCCGTCTCTTCAGGCACAAGGGCCCTTGATGCCCAGGGTGCCGCCAGGGCCGTCACACTTGGGGTGGAGCAGACAGGCATCTGGGCCAGGTTCCTACTTGACCTTGTGCATCAGTGGAGCCCCGTCATAGAGACAGCACGAGCATCAAACAGCCAAGCCTGGAGTATCAGGAGGAGGCACAACTTCAAGAGAAAAGGGGTTGAGATCTCAGAGGTACCCCCAGGGCCAGTGCTCAGAGGTTCCCAGATTGCACCCACCTTGTCTTTACCTCCAAGGCTCTGCTCGGGCTCTGCCACCAGACACAGAGACCAGCGCTTGGGGACAGTCACACTTCCCAAGAGGCCCCTGTTCCCCAGCCCCAACTATCCCTGCCTCCCACCTGCCTGCAACCCAGGGAAGTTGTTCCAATCTCTCTTCCCACCCCTGCTGAAAGATGGTTTGACTCCCAAACCCACATCCATCTCTCCGCTCCCTCCCAAAAGGCTCCATCATGTGGGAGTGCAGTAGTGACGAGGGGCAGCGCTCTTCTCCATCCTGACCCCCTCGGCCATGGCAAGAAATGCCTACCATCCATGGGCACCGCCTCCACCTCCACCACCACCACCCCGGGACTAAACCTTAAGAACACCCAGGTTCCAGCCACACCCCGCCCCCAGCGCCCTGTGATTAAGGGCAAGGATGTGCCTGTTACTGAGGCCTCAGTGTCAGCAGCTAAATCAGATGGCTGGTCTCCATCTTACTGTCTTCTCTGAGGACAAATTAAAAGGACTTTGTAAGCCGTGAAACACGAAACAGTCAGTAGGGATAGTTACTATTAAACAGCAAAGTTACCACCATCCCCAGATCGCCTGCACAAAGCGGGAATGAGCTGAAGAGGAAGAGGCCTGGCCCCAGCCCCGTCCTTATTCCCCGACAGCCAGGACTGGAACGCCCCTGAGCTGGCCGGCGTCTGCGGGCTTTGGCAGGTACAGCGAGTGGCAGGCTGGACAGGAAGAATCCTGCAGGACTGGACAGGATGTGGAGGTACCCAGGGATGGGCCTGCCTCAGAACACCAGGAAAGCACTCATGGAGACGGAGGGGGCATTCTTACAAAGAAGGAAAAATCAAGACCCGCCCAAGAGCCCAATCCCAGAAACCAGGGATTTCCCTGGTTTCCCTGAAGAAACTCAGAACTCTGCCCGATGACTAAGGTTCCATAGTGTGGCATGGAAGCAAAGGCACGGACCCCTGTTCTCAGCCCAGATCTGCTATTCACTCTGGAAATCCACCGACTCCTCCGGACCTCAGTGCCCATGTTTGCAAAGTGAAGAAGCCATTTATAGTGTGTGTGCACATGTGTCTTTTTTTCAGGCAGCTGGTGCGTCATGTCCCTGGTCTCTCAGCCCAGCTACCCCCAAGGAAGACCATTCAGGTGACACCTAAAGAGGCCACACGCTGCCCAGCCCGCCCCCCTCAAGCAGGAGGTTGTCTCTCCCTCATTCCTGCCCCACTGCCCTCCCTCAGCCAAGCTCTAACCAGTTGCCGGCCACCAACCACGAGGGACTGGAAACCGCTGCTGAAGCTGCCCTCTCTGGGAAGGGGCCTCAAACAATATGCAAGTTGGCAGCAGATGCCCAGCCAGGGAGGAGAAGAACCAGGCGAGGACACAAGGGAGTGTCCTTGTGGATCCAAGGGACACCCTGCAGCTGGGTGGGAAACTGGGCACGACACCATGGCTGGCCTCCAGGGAAGCCAGCTGTCCGGAGGCCTGGCCTCCTGGGTGTCTCCTGAGCCTGTCTCCTGGGGGTGTAGGCCTATTCTGGGCAGGAAATAATGGGTTTCCACTGCACACTTCAAGGACACCAGGGGCAAGGGGGTACAGGTCAGCAACGCCCCCACCGGCCCTGTGCGACAGAGCTTACGACACGTGAGACCACGGCCAGCGTCGGGACAGTGACAGAGGCTGACACGTCTTTGGCAAGGGGTTAGGGGAGCAGTGTCCCACCAGCTCAGAAGGAAAAGGAGAGGCTGTCTAGCAACGATCACCCCTGACACAGACATCAGGAGTCCTGCAAAGGCCTGAGAGGGGACTCCAGGAGGCGACAGCAGCCAGTAGCTCCCCTCCGTCTCACTCATGACAAGAAGGGATGAGAAGGAAGCAAGCAGCATGGCTCTGAGAGACCCCCCCTCCTCCCGGGGCCTCCCCCCAACACCCCAGCCCTCCCAGTCCTGCACTCACGGTCGTTGCAGACGGGGCCTCCATAGGACGTCATGGTGCAGTCGCAGGTGAAGCCGTCCCACTGCTGCAAGCAGACACCCTGGTTGGCACAAGACTCTTCGGTGCAGGTGGTGCTGGGGCCTGGAAGAGGCAGGAGGAGGGAACACCCCCATTCAGCCAAGCCCCCTCCTGCCCCAGGAGTTACGGAAGCTTCGGGACCAGGCCAGAAGCCCTCCCTCAGTTCCTGCCGGGCAGGAAGGGCCAAGAACTCATGGGGGTGAGAGTGGGGGAGCTCAATGACAGCTGGTCTTGGCCTGGAACTGTGATAAGGGGCCGGGGCGGGAGGCAGCAGGGAGGGCAAGTGACCTCTGACTCTCCCCATACACTGTCCCAGTGCAGCGGCAGCAGGCTTCATCGAGGCCTGAGAGGAAGGCCCCCCGGCCCCGGTCTGCCTCTATAGCTGTCCCCCTGCACCCCGCAGGGTCACACCTAACTCCCGCGCCCACACTCACCGTCACAGCCCCTCTCCACCTGCCCGATGCGGTGCAGGGCATCGGCGATGAGGTCAGGGAGGCGCCCGTTGAGGTCCACCGAGGCCAGGCAGCCCTGGAAGCCATCCCGAGAGGCCACCAGCTTGGGCAGGTTGTTGAACATGCTCTTGCTCAGACCGCCAATGTACAGCTCCCCTGCAAAGGGAGTGGGGTCAGAGCTCGGATCCTGGTCCCCAGATCCCCAGTCCCACCCAGTGTCGGGTCCCGCAGCCCCACACGGTCTCATCCGGACTCCAGCTTCCTCTCTGAGGGGCAGATGCCCACCCCCACCCTTCCTTCTTCCTTCTCCGCTTCGCCATCTGTCTGCTCCCCTCCCAGAGAAGCCCAGATGCCCGGGGAGGGGAGAGGGAAGCAGCTGGAGGAACCTGCTCCGTGCTCTCTCCCACACATCTGATGCCAGTTCCGGCCCGTAATCAGGGCCTTTCATAGCAGTGCAGCCTGGTCCCTTCCACCCTCGCTCCCTCCCTTCCGAAGTCTCCCATCCCCAGAACTCCTTCAGGCCTCTGCCAGGCTCTCCCAACTCTGGGTTGTCTGCTGGGGGTTCTAAGACTGGCACCTTCCAACAGCTAGGGCTTAGACTGGGGATGGGTGACACGGGCAAGAAGTCCTCCTCAGGGACACTGGTCCTCCACATCACTGCCTGGCCGCAGGGACCTCAACTCCCTGGAAGTCCTGGGTGGCCCACGGCAGAGCTCCAGCAAGACATGATGGGTCAACCCTGCTGCCCCTGCCGGGAACTCAGTGCAAACCAAGCCCAGCCCAAACCACCCCTGGGTTTGCTGCCACTGTAAATTACTTGAGACACATCGCCCCCTTCTGGCAGCAGGGAGAATTGTCAGCACTATGCCATCCGTTCTAGCGGCTTCCTCCATGGCTCAGCGGTAAAGAACCTGCCTGCCACACAGGAGACCCACAGGATGCAGGTTCGATCCCTGGATGGGGAAGCTCTCCTGGAGGAGGAAATGGCAACCCACTCCAGTATTCTTGTCTGAAAAACCCCATGGACAGAGGAGCCTGGAGTGCTACAATCCCAAAGGGTCACCAAGAGTTGTACACAAGTGAGTGAGTGAGCACTGGCGCAGGATCTGACCAAGTTTCTGGCTCCAACTCCAGGGCCCACTCACTCTGTGACCTCAGGCAAACCACACAGCTTCTTGGAGCTTCCACTGCTGCCTCCTCAAGAGGAGGGTAGATACCAGTCTCTAGGAACCCTCCCCACGCTCAGACAGTCACAGTGACACCCGGGGTCCCTAAGGGACTGGGGGGCTGCTTTGGGCGTGTGAGAGAGGCTCACATTGCCCAGTGGGCTCTGGAGAAGCCACAGGCCTCGTCCTCACTCCTGTTGTTCCAACTCCCCAGGTCTCTAAACTCATCCCCCTCTTCTCTCCTCTCTGACCCGCCACTATTCTAGGGGCAGGCAGTGATGGCTTGCTAACTACTGAAGAAGCCCTGGGGAATGGAGGACCCCCGCATGATGCTGAACCCACCAAGGAGGCCTGGGTCCAAACCAGTGCCCAAGGAATACGACCAGTGCAGCACATGGGGACCCGGAGACTGTTCCTCCTTCCTCCCCTCATCACAGCCCCCCTCCCAGCCCAGCAGGGACTCTGTTCTCTGTCTAGCCCCCAGCACAGCCGACTTCTCAACCCTGGAGGGCCAAGAGGTCTTCAGAAGGCCCGGCTGCCTACTCCTAGCTCTAGAGTGAGGCCACCAAGCTCCCCATGAGCCACATCCTGCAGGCAGGCTTTCAGTGTTGAGAGGCAGCCTCGCAGGGGAGCTGAGCACAACTTTGATAGGAAGATGTCAGTCTGGACACACTGGAAAATGGCAAAGAGAGAGGGAAACGGGCAGGGGCGGGACAGAATCACACAAGAGAAAGAGCATCCCAGGCGGGGGGTGATCTTGCCAGGGCCAAGGGGTATCTGGGCTAGGGCCAGGCCTCCTGCAGAGGCCCCAGGCCCCACCTTTGAGATCGAGGTTTCGGGCGCCATTGGAGTGCTGCGTGACAGTGCGGGAGTCAATCTTGAGCGTGTGCACGTTGCCCGGGTCCCTGGACACCACCACGTTGTGCCACTGGTTGTCATTGACTGGTTTGTCTGAGTTCCCCTTCATCAAGGACGGGCCATTCCCCAGGTCAAACACGTAGTGGATGTACCTGCCCCACAGTAGGGAGGAGACACCGGGTCAAGGTGGGGGCTGGGAAGGCGGGGTAAGGAGGAGCTACAGCTGCGGGCTGGGGGTGGGGCTGGAAGCTGTAGGAGGAAGGGGCGGAGGGGAGGCCTCAGAGTGGAAGAACCCAAACCAACAACAGGAGCACTCAGGTGTGAGGTCCCATCGTGGGGGATGTGGGGAAAGAGGCCGCAGAGGACTTGGCTCCTGGGACAGGCTCTGAAGAGAAGTGGGTAGAGGGATAGCTTTGTGGGGGCAGTAGGGTCCTCTGGGCAGGGACAAAGCTGCTCTAGGGTGGGGGCCTCTTAGGCCAGAGAGGTCACAGGGACCCAGCCCTGCCTTCTGCCTGTAGTAGGGCTGGATGGCCTGAGCCAGGACAGTGAATGGAGCACAGATATGACTGAGAAACCCCTGGCAAGGAAGTAATTGGGGGGTGACCAGGGTGGTGCTTCTCCATCTTGGCTGGTGGCAGGGGGACCTGAATCCTGACCTGCGGTCTGTGGGGACTGGACATCTCAGCCAGTGGCTGAGGGAGGTGCCTCTTGGTCATGGCAGGGACAGGGGGGACCACGTCCTTGTCAGCGGTGCAGAGCCCAGCACCTCACCCCTTGACCAGCTCGATGACGATGAAGTCGTTGCCATTGCCTGAGTTGAACAGGAGGAGCCCGTCGGGGGCCGTGGTCTTGAATTGGAAGAAGAGGTGCATGGAGGCATAAGCTTGGAGCGTGGCAAGCGCTAGGTAGCTGCTGCGACTCTTGAAGGTGACAGGATCGGCCACAATGGCACGCAGGCCAAAGCGAGCATTGAGCTCACAGTAGGTGATGTCTCCGTCCTTGCACTGGTCCATGTAGGGTTGGCCGTTGAACACCAGCCCGCTCAGGTGCCCGATGAAGTTGGAGGGCACCACGGAGATGAAGCGCCGCTCCGTCATGATGCCCGTCTCAATGTTGTGGAACTCCAGCCGCGTGTGGGCCCCTGCCATCTGTCCTGCTCAGCACAGGAGACAGAGACGGGGACACGGCTTGGGGCCCAGACTGTAGGATCATTCCTGGGGCTGGGTCTTGGGGCCCCAGGAGCCTCCCCTCCACTCAAGGGCCGCATGGGAAAGACATCAGCAAACCCCCCACAGGTAGGTGCTGGCAGCACACACCGCTCCTGGGTCTGGAGGAGTTGTGGGACTCTTTGGGCCAACAGGCTTGCAGGGCAATGCTGCCTTTGGGGAGTTGAAACAGCCCCTGGGGTCCAGGAGCCCATGACATGCCACCCCTAAGGGAGAAATGGCACCCAGGCAGGGGTCACCAAGAACAGGGCTGCAGACTACCTACCCTCCACGGTCACGTTGTCCACTGACAGCTGCAGGCTCTTGCCCCGTCGCACCACCCTCACTGTGTGCCACTCATTGTCATTGAGCTTGTGCCCCGCAAAGAGCGTCTCGGGGCCTTTACCTGCGGCACCGAGGGGGGAGTCAGCCCGGCACCTCCTCCTGCCCTCATGTGGCTGCTTCAAGTACCACCCCGGGCACACAGCCTCACCTCTGCACACACCCATGCACACAGGTACACCACCCCCTACACACACACACAGAGCCTTCACACACCCAGTCATAATCGCAGACACACAGTCATAAACATATCGCCACACTTGGTGCAACTTCCCAGGGTGGCACTGGAAAAGAACGCGGTGTGAATGAATGGTGTGGTGCCTTCGGAGTTGTGCCCTAAGGCCCTGCACCTGGAGACTCACACCTACAACTAGCATACTCAGCCCGCCTCTCCTCAGGACCTTCAGTGTCTGTGTGTAGCCAGCAGCTGAATTCCCAGCCTATAGACATAGGCCTCAAACTTTCAAAAGCCTTACCACGCACCCAAATGTGCATGTGCACCCACAGCCTCACGGCTGTCCGTGAGCACTCCACACACACGCACACACACACACATAGCTCCCCCATCTAGAGCAGCGGTCCTCAACATTTGGGTACCAGGGACCGGCTTCATGGAAGACAATTTCTCCCCAGACCAGGAGGGGTGGAGGATGATTTGGGGATGATTCAAGTGCATTACATTAATTGGGCACTTTATTTCTCATCTAATGCCACCATGGATCTGACAGGAGGCACCGGTCCGTGGCACAGAGGTTGGGGATCCCTGATCTAGAGGGACCCAGTGTGACTCTTCTGCACACGCCTGGTTAATTCCACACACCCGGACACACAATCACATACACAGCACGGCCAGAGTGGCCAGAGAATGGAATGTCTTTTTTAGGAATTACGGCCATTTATTCAAGACCTGGATGAACCGCTTCCAAGACTAAAAACGTTTAGCTTTAGAACGGTGCTGTAGGCCATTTGCGGCACCCCCCCAAGGTTCCTCCTGGGCCCCCCCATCCCAGTGCTCTCACGAGCAGGGCAGGGCTCACCACGCATGCGCACACCTGTCCAAATACACACAGAGCCGAGCTAAGTACACTCTGCCTGTGGCTGCCGCGTCCCTGGGCTCTCTTACTTGACCTCAGGGCACACGAGGCAGAAACACACTCAGAGACGAGGGTTGAATCCAGGCACACTGGGAGCTCAGAAATGTCCACACCCGCTCTCCACCTCACCCCTGCTGAGAGCCTCAGTCACCTCCGAGAGCGACCCCGTTTGGCAGAATCTCACCCCCGCCCCCCGCACCCCAAACAGGGGCTGTGGAGGGCTGAACTTCCGGGCTCACCGCCCACTCACCTCCAGCCCTCATCTGCTCTCCCGCGTGCCTCGACCTCCCCCTTGTGGCCACCTTCGGAGGTACAGCGGGATAGCCCAGCCCCTCTTCGGCTCCTTCCTGCCCTCCTGCGGTAGGTGCCACCCCAAGCCTTTGCTCTACCCTCCAGAGGATTTGAGGAGAACTGAAGTTTCTGGCCCTTGCTAGTCCTAGTCTCAGTGAACATGCTGACCCCAGACCTCCACCGACTCCCCCTGCTTCAGCTTCGTTTGGCTCGTTCTGCCCTCCACAAGCACACCAGCCCCACCCCTCCACACCCACTGCCCAAGCCCCGCACAAGCCGGCGACAATGCCGTCTCCTCCCCTGCCCCGCACCCCTCCCCAACCCCAGTGTCCAGAATCCCAGGCCCCCGGGGGCTCTGCAGAAGAAGAGGGAAGCCACTTACTGGGTGCGCAGCCGACGCGCAGGCAGTCTGGGGGGGCCATGGGGCGGGCAGAGGGGGAGGGGAGACAAAAAGGCAGAACAAGTTTTTTGTTTTTTTTTTTTTTTTACATCCTTCACAGGGAGGGGTGTCTGCAGGCAGGGGTTCCCCCCAGGGCCACTTTCCGGGGACCACGCGTGCTCAGGTGCCTTCTCCCCTTCCTCAGTCGGCCCCCTCCCCCTCCTTCCCCCAAACTGGGAGGCAGGGCAACCGGGTGATGGGAAGAAGGCTGACATCTCCCTTCTTGGAGAAGCCCGGGCCTCTCACGTCTGAGGGAGATGGGCACCTTGGGAATCCCAGCCGTACAGGGGATCACTGGGGGGCCGAGGGCTTGACCAACCCCACATCTCCCCATCTCTGAGAGGGAGACAGGCGGGGAGGGCCAGAGCCCCTGCTCCCCCTGCTCTGGGACAACCCCCTGCTCAGAGCCCAGGCTGTCACACATCATCCCCTGTCCCCTGGGCTCCGAGCTAAATGGAGGGGCCTGCCCCAGGGCCTCCTTCCCGCAGCCATACAGCTCCCAAAGCCCCAGGGGGCTAGCACCACCCCTACAGGAACCTTCTTGCTACCCTTCCTAACCTGGAGGGTACCAGCTGTCCCTGGGGACCAGGGTTCTCTTCACCCTGAACAGGAATTAGTATTATTCCCTTTTCCTAGGCAAGGGCCAGAGGTTCACACATGAGGGCACTGAGGCCCCCAGAGTGACTTCTGAGGTCTTCAGGGACAAGCAGGCACCCTCGGCAAAGCCTCCTGCCCCTCCCCACCAAGGAAGGTAACTTGTTGTCCTCCAAGTCCAGGCTCAGAGGGCCCCAGGGACTCAAAAAGCACACTTGTCTACATGGACCTGCAGCCCAGAGCCCTGGGGCCTCTGGCCACGCCCCTGGTGGGGTGCATTACCCACAAGACGGGAGTTCACCAGCCTCACGAGGACACAGAGCACTGAGTCCTGTGGTCTTCGGACGCCTCTCCTGCTCCATCAGACCCAGACAGCAGGGGGCAGAGGGAGGCAAAACGCTGGGTCCTAATCTCATCAAGTGACTGTGGGCAATTCTCTTCTGTCCCAGCTCCAGCTCCCCTCCCTGTGAGCTGAGGGGCTTGAACCTAACCACCCTGACCTGGAAACAAGAACCAAGTGTCCAATGGGCCAGCCCTCCCTCTCAGGGAAGGGCACTTTCCAGGCCTCTCTTAACAGCAGTGTATCCGGCCATCCTCTGTCTCCTGGAACAGGCTCTGCCCATAACCCCAAGGCCCAGAAGGCAAAGTGGGGTGGGGTCACCTGGCACCCCGCTAAGCCCCTGAAGGTTCCTGCAGTGGAGGTAGATTTCCCCCGTGGCTCTGGGGGCATGGGCTCCGCGGGCAGTACGGCTGAGCCCCACACGCGTCGTCAACCGCAGCAGAAGAGTGGGGGGAGCAGCCGGGACCTGAAGCCACAGCCTGGCACCAAGGGAGGGGCAGAAGGAGGTCAAGGGGCAGATTCGGTGCAAGTCACAGGGAGAGGAAGGAGGTGGAAAGGGTAGAGAAGAGAGGAAGAGAGAAAAGAGGAAGAAGGGGAGCTGGACAGAAGGGGGAAGGGGAGGATGTCGGGGTGATGGCGGGGTGCCAGGCCTGGACTCAGGTCACGGGGGCTCTCTCAGGGCCAGCAGAGTCTTCACCAATGAAGGGTCCAAAAAAGAAAAAAGGGAGCTGGGAGGGCAGGCCGATCCTTTTTTGGAGAAAAGGCCTAGGGAGGAGCATAGTTCTGCCCCTCCCAAGCATGGGGGCTCCAGGAAGAGGGTTCCGTCTGTCCAGAGAAGAGGTGTTAGCTCCATGCCCACCCTTGAAGTGACCCCACCCCCAGGAGCGCCCCTCCAGTGGGATTGGAGGGGAGCAAACTCCCCTTGAAGATGAGCATCCAGGAGGCAGCCAGCACCATCCCAGAGAAAAGCCAGCAACTGCGGGTAAGTGGGAGAGACCGCCCTCTGGTGGCCGCACCTCCCAGAGCGCAGCTCAGGGAGATTTAACTGCTACCCTGGTAACTAACTAGAAACCTGTGCCTCAAGTTCAGCAAATGGACAGAAGTGATAGGTGTGCACAGACCCACCAAGGCCCTGGCTGGGCCTGGAGACCAGGGTGATGGTATGAATGTGTGATAAGACAGGTGGGAAAAAGTCATCTGCATGGAAAGGAACTCCAGAAAAGAAGCCAGGCTCTGCTTTCTGCATCCCACCTGCTCCCCCATCCACACCCTGCGAATTGGGAGGTGGGGGAGAGGGGGCCGGAGCTCCTTGCAAGGAGCCTCAGGAGCCCTTTGGCTGGAATCTTGGAGGTGACTCCGCAGGGTGGCAGCATGCCCTGGGCATAGCCCTTGTTCAGAGCCATCTGCCCAGCAGCTCAGCCACCAAAGGAGCTCAAGAGCCTCTTAAAAGAGCCCCGTGGAAACAAGGTACCACCCTGTGGGAACAAGGCACCACCCCATGGTCTCAGAGATTAACGGGCTTTGGAATGCAATGTGCATTAAGCCTGGCTTACAACACCAGCGAGAGTCAGACTTGCTGTGTACAGCTGGAGACGGCAGAACTAAATTCACAAGTGGGGATTTCAGAGGAGTTTGTTGCTAGCAGGGAAAAATGACCCAGTGATGAGAACGGCCATCTCAGAGGTGGGGTGCTCTTGACACAGAATCATCTGAACAGAGGTGGAGAGCCTCTCGTCAGTGGGGGGAGGCACGGCGGATGCACACACGGGGGCGGGCTGAAGGAGGTGACTTCTAAGGGCCCCTCCAGCTTGGAGATTCTTCAGTTGCAATTTGCCCTTCGTGTCAGCCTCCTGGCAACTGGGACGGCCGACAGGCACATAGCGGGAAAGGCAACGCCAGGGGGGTGACAAGAGGCAGGCCATGCTGGGCGCTGGCCGTAGAGGCCACGCCCAGGGTAGAAGGAACCCAGGAACCCAGATCACACTGGAACAGGGTGACGCATCAGGGACTCTGGGAACAGAGACCAACCACCCTGTTCAGGGCCCGTAGACAGCAGAGCTCCAGGAACTGGCTCAGGGTCGGCAGACACGGTGGAGGCCAGGGCAGAAGGCATGATCGGCTTCTGAGGCTCTCTGCCTGGACAGGGGCAGCAGCCTCAGGCCCTCCCGGCTCTCTCCAGCCCAGCAAACACCCAGGCACTTGAGACTGGCTCTAAGCGCCTCCTCCCACCACGTGGTCACCAGCTCCACTCTCTTCGGGACCGAGTCTGCATTAACCCAGTGAGCACCTGATGAGCTGCCTGTGGGAGCCTGGCTTCCCTGCCGATGAGATGAGACCATGAGGCCACAGACCAAGACTGCCAGCCCTCAGGGTAGCAAGCAGGCTGGGGATCGGGATGGGGCTCCTGAGGTGGGGCCAGACAGGGTCAAGGGATGTGGAGGCGAGTCCCGGGCCTGGCTCTAAGCTTCAGTGCCTATCCCAGTATGATTTCCCTTCCCTCGGCTGAGTCAGTCTCTATGTGTGTGCCTTGTACCATATAATGTTGTCACTTCCACGCTTCTACTTAAGCCTCAAAACAACCACAGAAAGGAGTGAGAACTCATCCCCATTTTACAGACAAAGAAACAGAGGCTTAGAGAGGGGGATATGACTTATCCAGCAGTCAAGGAGACCAGGACTAGAACCCAGATCTTCTGGTCCCCAGCCCAGTATTCTTCCCATCATAGCTGCAGGCTTGGTGGCAGAGAGTGGACCACCTGTGTGTCTGTGTGGTTCACACAACAGCCACACACCTCCTTGTATGCCCATCACTTGGTATTTGTGGACAGCTGTGACTGTACCAAGCGTTTGGTCACAGCTCGTCATGAGCTGCTAGAGACAGCATCTCTGTAGATGGAGGTGGGCACAGCAGGGAGTGAGAGGTGTGTGGGAGCACTGTCCTGCTAGCCACCTTGTCCCTTAACTTCTAAGGACGTATGTGGCACAGACAGAAGAGCATGTCCACGAGAAGGAGAGAGGGCCTGAGGGTGAAATGTCCCCAGGGCCCACCCGAGCGCACTGTCCTGGCCAAGGTTGCTGCCTCCTGTCTCATCTCAAGGGCCCCATGCTTCTTCGCAGGGAACTAAGACAGACCAAGTGGAGGAAGAAGCATCTGCCTTCCCTGCAAGTGGAAGCCCCAGATGTCCCCTGCACTGTCCCCAAGTACAGAGCCACGTGTTCACCACACAGGGAACACACATGTTCCAGGGCAAAGGGTACCTGACCCTGGGTACACAGACCCTGGGTACACAGACCTGGGCAGTCTGAGAAGCACAGGGCCACTCATGGGGTCCTGGGCTGGTGTCTTCCTCCTATGACCCTCTCAGGGGTGCCAGGGGACTCAGAACAGGCCCTTGGGATGCTGGCAAAGGGTGTCTCCCATCCTGCTTTCCCCTGTCACCCACCACCCACTCTGTAGGCTGTGATCGTGATTAGAAACAGAGCTTCAGGGAACCTTAAAGTTCCCCACCTCCAAGGCCCCTGCCTCACTCTTTGTCCTAGGAGCACAAGGGCCAGGTGGCCCAAAGGGGAAAGGACACAGTGGAAATTTGTTAGCGAGGGAATGGGTCCCCAAAAGGCCACAGTGTGTCCCCCAAATGCCTTGGAGACTAATGTTAGGATGAGACTCCAGGTGAATATTTTAAGCTCAGAGCTCTGTGTTCTCCCCAGCTGAGGATTCTAATCTGCTCAGAGGAGCCTAACTTCTCCTCCAGATCCAGGACACAAGCCACCCCAGAGGCCCGAATCTTCCCACGTGACAGGCCCTTGGGTGCTCCACCTCCATATGCCCAGAGGCTAGTCTGAAAGGGACAAATGTGACCCAGCCTGAGCAGCTTAGGACCTCTAGTTGCCAAGGTTGCCCTGGCTGAAAGCTCCATGATGCTGGGACCTCGCCTTGGGGTCCTGGGGTCACTACTGTCACCCAGGTTCAGAACACATTGGCACTAAGAAGTGGCCCATAAGTGACAGCTGAATGAGTGGCCTTGCTGTTTTCCTTTTGACCCTGCTGAAGCCACAGCGCATCTGATAGGCCTCGTGGTACTGCCCACATGGATGCCCCAGGGACTGCCAGGTGAAATGGAGCCACGCCTTCTCTGGGCGGGGCAGAGGCATCAAGCCGTCAGGTGACAAGGGTCTTGATACTTCTCCACCCTCCAGCTCTGTTAGAAACAAAGAGGAAGCACTGAACCTCAGCAAATGGCCTGGGTTTGAGTCCGGGTCCTCCCTGACCATCACTAGCTGTGTGATGCTGGATAGGTCAGTATATGGCATTCCCAGTCTATAAAATCCGGGTAGCCATGGGGACTCACGTGAAAGCAGACACGGGGAAGATGACATGCCAAGATGGGTCCCCTTGTGCACCTACATGCACACACGCTTGCACACGCACATACACAGACACACAGACATGGCTCTTTAAATTCAGAGCAGACGAGGGCGGCTGTGTGGGGGGCCGGGTCCTTCTGTCTCTGGATCTGCCTAGGCAGGGAGCCGGGCTGAACACCAGTAGGCGTTTGCTTCGCGAATGAATGAACTAAGGTATGAGCAAGCCGATGAGCCGACAACCAGGCATGAGCGACCTCCTTACGTGTGTGCGCCGAACAGACGCCTCCAAGCCCCAGGAGTGCCCTGGGAGGGTGACTATCACACCCCAGACACAGTCGGGTCCCCTCCCCACGGTTCTGCAGAGCGCGAGGCATCTACCTAAACTACGCGTCGTCTCTGGGAGGAAGTTCTTGCGCGGGGCGGGGCTCAGACCCGGGCTGGCACCTCCCACCGCTCTTCTCTCACTGGCGCCACCACCAAGCTTCTCCAGACAGAGGGGGTGTGGGTGAGAGGCAGGGTCGGGGAAGGGGCGGGGGCACGGACAGAGCGGTTACCGAGGTTGACAGTGAGCTTCATCTGGCCCCCGTCCAGCTCCAGGCGCAGGGTGTCCGCGGACTCCCTGGAGGTGGTGGCCATCATGAGCCCGTAAGCCCGCTGGGACATGAAGCGCAGGGACACGTCCTCCGCCTCCGTGTGCATGGCGTTCGGCAGCATGATCTTCATGTACATGGAGCCGTCGTAGCTCAGGACCGTAGCCTCTGCCCCAGGAGAAGGGGGAGGGAGAAGGGGGGGACAGGCGGGGGCCAGAGAAGGGAGAGAGAAGACCAAGAGAATCAATACAGGGCTGGCAGGCCCAGGGATGTTCCTCGATAGGGCACGGGGACGGGCAGGGGCACAGGCGTGCAGACCAGCCTCACCTCTCTCACAGACCCGCCCCAGGAAGCCGGTCCCGATGCAGTCACAGACGAAGCGGTTCCAACCCTCCCGGCAGGCGCCCCCGTTGCGGCAGGGAGCAGAGGCACACTGCTTCAGCGTCTCCCGGGAGCAGAAAGGGGCCACGCCCACAGCCCCCTGCGCCTCGGCCAGGCTCCGGAGGTCTCGGCTCCGCCCGTCTATGAAGAGGTCCCGCACGCAGCCCACGTAGCCAGCCCGCAGCGCTGCGGTCCACACCTCCGGGGGCAGGGGCAAGTCCACCCGCCCGCCTTCAGGGAGACCGCCCAGGTACAGCTCGCTCTCCAGGTCCAGGATCTCACTCTCTCCAGTGGCCAAGAACGGCGTGCTGCGGCTGTTCACCGAGATGGAGCCTGCGGATCGGATGGAGGGAGAGTGTGGGCCTCAGTGGAGAAGGCAGGACCAAGAGACGTCCCAGGAGAAAAAAGGATGCCCTGCCCTCACACCCCGGGAGCCCTGGGCTGCAGACATTGCTTAAAGAAGCCCCTAAGTTCAGGAACCCGTGTGAGCCGCTGGAGCCCAGCTGCAGTGTGCAATGGGCCTCGGTCCAGACGCCTTCTTCCCACCTGAGCAAGTCCTCAGAGAATGTACCAGAAGTGGACATGCCCCCAAAGGGCTGGATCATTGACATGTCCTTCCCCCAGCCAGCCCCTCAGACCAGGAGTCAGAGGCAGAGACCCCCAAGGAGGCTGAAAGACTTGAATCCAAAGAGTTTCCCCCGCTAACATTTATTGGGCTTTTATGACTGTGTACCAGGCACTTGGGCTTCCCAGGTGGTGCTAGTGGTAAAGAACCTGCCTACCAAAAAAAAAAAGAACCTGCCTACCAACGCATGGGTTTGATCCCAGGGTAGGAAGATCTCCTGGAGGAGGGCATGGCAACCCACTCCAGTATTCTTGCCTGGAGAATCCCCATGGATAGAGGAATCTGGGCTATAGTCCATGGGGTCGCAAAGAGTCAGACACAACTGAAGCGACTTAGCACGCAGAGCATACCAGGCTCTTGCACACATGCGTGCTAAGTCACTTCAGTCGTATCCGACTCTTGAGACCCTATGGTAGCACTTCACATATATTATATCACTTAAATCTCATGGTAACCCTAAGGAATTGATCCTTTACAATCCCACTTGGAAATGGTAGATGAGGATTAGAGAGACTAGGGAAGCTGCCCAAAGTGCCACCACAGTTAAGGACCAGAGCCGAAGTACCACCCAGGTGGCAGGACTCCAGAGCCTGCGTCCCCCACCCCTGGACCTGGAGCCCCTGTGTGGTTGGTGGAGCAGACGGGCAGGCTCCGATCAGTTCCTGGAGCCTCTGAGACAGGAGGGCAGCTGGGAAAGGAAAACCAGGCACAGAGTTTCTGGGCTCTAACAGTTCTTTGGAAGAAGGGGCTGGTTATCTTAGAAAAAAGGATTTGAGGTCAGGTAGGAGCTTCAAAGCTTTTCCTGAGATCTTAAGAAGCCAAAACCTATAAATTAGAAGCTTCATTCTGTTTGTAATTTTTATTCTAACATTCTCCTTCCTCTCTCTTTTCTCCAGTTTGGAAGAATTCTTTAAGAAATAAAAAGGCCGCCTATCTCGATCGGGTTAAAGACAGGTAAGGATAGTTTGACCACACAAGGCCTGAATAGGCAGAGACTGGGGGTGGGGGTGCCAAGCATGGGTCTGCAGGAACAGGAGCAGGGCCTCCTCGACACACCTGGCTCCTGATCCAGAGCTTGCTCTCCTCTGTGCAAACCCTCCCCTGCACCAGAGGCCCTCCCCTTCTGCCCCATTTTAACACTGGGGTCCCTGGCTTGTCCTCTCTGACAAGGCGTCAGATCCCCACTCCCCCTCCCAGCCCCCCAAACATGACCCTGATCACCTACACTTCTGTCTGCAGCAAGATCCCCAAATGCTTGCTCCACCCACCCACTATGGGGTCTCCTGGACAAGGGCACCACCCAAGTGGACTCTCCACAAATGAACAGAAGGTGAAAGAAGGAAGGCCGTGGTGGGGAAGGAGTATATAATGGAGCGTCAGGAGGAGGTGCAGTGTACCACATCCCCTGCATCCATTCCGCTACTGGTGGACATCTAGGTGGCTTCCATATCCTGTTTATTGTATTAATACGCAGTGCTGCAGTGAAGATCAGGGAACATATATCTTTTGGAAAATATGGTTTTCTCCAGGTATATGCCCAGTAGCGGACACCAAGGGAGGGAAAGGGGAGGGATGAACTGGGAGGCCAGGGCTGACATATATACACTACTGCGTGTAAAATAGGTAACCAATGAGAACACACTGTGTAGCACAGGAAAACTCTACTTGGTGCTCTGTGGTGACCTAAATGAGAAGGAAGCCCAAAAAAGAGGGGGTATACGTACACATGTAGCTGACTCACATTGCCACACAGAAGAAACTACCACAACACTGTACAGCAACTATACTTCAATAAAAATTTTTAAAAAGGAAACTAAAATGAATACAGATCTTGTTTCAAGGTCATTCTAAAACATGGAAAGGGAACAACAATCCAAGTGTTCAGTGACAGATGGATGGACAAAAGGTGGTCTATTCATACAACAGCATATTATTCAGTCATGAAAAATGAAGCCTGACACATATAGCTGACACGTACTACAATGTGGATGAAACTAGAGGACACTATGCTAAATGACATAAGCCAGACATAAAAGGACAAATATCGTGTGATCGAGGTATAGGTGGTCCCTAGAGTAGGCAATTCATAGGAAGTAGGATGGTGGTTTACAGGGGTTGGGGGACAGGGAGTTAGTATTTATGGGGACAGATTTTCTGTTTGGAAAGATGAAAACATTCTCTATATTGATGGTGGTGCTGGCTGCACAACAGTGAAGCCAATGAAGGCCCAACAGTGAAGGCCCTTAACACCACTGAACTGTACACTTACGCATGATTGAAATGGTAAATTTTATGTTGTATATAAATTACCAAAAGAAAATGTTAAAACATGGGAAAGGCAAAGAGAGCTTTGTTGGAGTGATGACCCCAAGTCTGTGCTGGGCCATGAGAAATGGCCGAAGTGACTCACAGGCGAGCCAGGCCTGGTATATGGGGTCTGGCGATTGAGTGAGCCTAAGGAAACCACTGCCTGAAGACAGAGCAGAGTGAAGGGCCCTGGGGTTTTCTACAAGGCCTGAGAAGATTCCCAACCTAGAGAGTCACAGATCCCCTGCGTGGAAACCCTGGGAGGCGATTTGTGTTCTGTGAAGACTCCCTGGTACCCTCATAACATGAAACCAGGGGATAAACCCATTTACCGCAAAGCCTGGGGAAGGCGACATTTCCCTGAGAAGCAGCAGCAGGCCCATGAGAGGCTGATGCCTCCAGGAGCCGTGGCAGCCCCCTTCCTCCCTGCGTGTGTGGGGACGGTCGCTCCACCCCGAAATGAAGGCCCAGTGCAGTGACAGCCGGGGGAGCATGAAAATTTAGCTGACGTTGATAAGGGCTTAAATTGGATAATGTGTCAGTTCTCATTTGTATCGGTTCTTTCTCCCCTGTCCAACAAGATGGAAAAGAGTAAAGAAGAAAATTAGAAAGAAAACAAGAAGAGGATGGGAAAGGAAGGCTGAAAAGGAAGAGTGGAGGAGGGGTGGCTAGAAGCAGCAGAAGATTCAAGAACAGTGCCTGCCTGGTCCCAGCACCCTCCACCCTGCTCTTTTATTGTGTAAGACCTCTCACCAGGCAGAGTGTGGTGTTTACTGGGCGGCCTCCCACTGGAAGATGTGCTCCAGGACAGCCAAGGCTCTAGCTCACCGCTGCCTTGTTACAGCACCCTGGACAGCACCTGGCGTCTGGAGGTGCTCACTAGATATTTGAGTGAGTTAATAAAGAAAGGTGAAAGGATCTAGATAGAAGGGAGGCAAGGTTGGGAAGGTTTTGTTGTTGTTGTTGTTTAAGGAGAATGGGATAACCACTGTGTTAGGCACTGAGCGAATGCTTTTATAGATTTTTCCTTGATTTCCCCTCTTGATGAACCCAGTTTAATGATCCCTTTTACAGAAAAGGAAACGGAAGCTGCAAGGCATTGAGCGCTGGCCTAACATCACACATGCAGGAAGTGGGAGTGTCAGGCGTGCCCCCACCCACACCTGATCTGACGGGTCTGACTGACTCCCGGCCTGATGTGTCCCTGTGGCCCTTCTAATCCCAGCACTACCCAGGGGACACGCCACCATCACTGGCCACACAGCTCTCACTTCCTGTGTCCTGTGTGTAAACCCAGTGCTCTGGGAGCATTTGATGGACAGAACCTCAATTGTCAGAGACTGCTAGAATGGGACGACCCTGCTCCTGTGTGGGGGGAGGGCCCTCCGGTCAGTGTGGGTGAAGAGGGGTGAAGTGAATGAAGGGAAAGTCGCTCAGTCGTGTCTGACTCTTTGCGACCCCATGGACTGTATAGTCCATGGAAATCTCCAGGCTATAATATTGGAGTGGGTAGCCTATTCCTCTCCGGTGGATCTTCCTGACCCAGGAATCGAACCAGAGTCTCCTGCATTGCAGATGGATTCTTTACCAACTGAGCTATCAGGGAAGCCCAGAGAGGGGTGGCCAGGGGAAAGGGGAAGATGCAGAGGCCTCTGACCTTTGCGCCCGTCCCTCTGGAAGTCCACGTGGCACCACTCGCCGTCGTTGACCTTGCGACTGGACGCCCGCAGCTTGATGCCCCCTGAGCCCATGTCCAGCAGAAGGTAGAGGTAGCCATCCAACAGCTCCATGGCAAAGTAGTCGGCCCGCTGGGCAGTGCTGGGGCTGCCAGGCCCCGCCCCGGCCCGCCGGCCCTGGCTGAAGAGCAGCAGCCCGTTGGGCTCCGTGGTGCGGAAGTCTAGGGAGATGGAGCCGGTGCGCTTGGCGCTCCAGCGGGGCAGTGCCACAAAGGCCTCGGGGCTCTCAAAGGTCACGGGGTCCAGGGCAGCCACATCCTCACAGCGGAATGACAGGTCCCCCTGCAGCTTCATCTTGGGGTCTCCTTCCTTCGCCAGGCGGGACAGTTCCAGCTTGAAGTCGTTGTTCTTATAGACCACCTGCAGAGGACCGTGGGGCGGGGTGGGTGGGTCCCAGGATGAAGAACAGGAAGCAGTTTAGGACCTGACCACTCCTGCCTGACAGCTCGGGGCCCTGCCACCCAGGCCTGGGGCCCCTGCTCAGCAGCCCATACCACAATTCTAGAACTGCAGGCTGAGAGGCTGGGGGCAGCGTTTCCCTCGCGGACTTATTTCTCTGTCCTGTCTCCCTGCCCAGCACGAGCACCGCAGCCCTCGGCGCTGCTGAACTGCAGCTCACAATAACTGCAGGACAACCGCCAGGAACACGTGGTTGACACTGACATTCTCATCTACCCCTCACAGCCGCCTCGAGAAGTAGGTACCAAATACCCATTTTACAGCTGAGAAAACTAAGTTAGACAGGTCAAGGGACCCAGCCAAGGTCACAGAGCTGGTGAGTGGGCCTGAAACACTGGTCTTTAGTTTTCATGCCCACCACTCTCTCTTCTGTACACAGCTGCTTTAAGGGTCCTCTGAGAAGAAGGGGGCCTTCAGGGCTCAAGGAAGTGAGATAGGAGAAGCCCCTTGCCAGGGTCAGTGGGCCTCAGGTTTTGAAGAGAGGCGGTCTCCCACCACAGAGTGAGAGGTACAGAGGCCCAGGGCAGCTGGCTGGTCAGACCGGGGTTTCTGGGGTGCCCCCTGCCTCTCCTGGCCCTACTCACGTCCTTGAGGCAGCCCATGAAGTTGTTGCTGACGGGCGAGCCCGGCAGGTCGGCCGTGTTGGGGCTGCCCCCAATGTAGAAGAAGTCGTCAGAGCCCAGCATGGTGTAGTCCTCCTGCGTGTAGCCTGTGGTGGTCAGGATCCCGTCCACCGAGATGGTCACCTGCCCAGCCCAGGGAGGGAGGGGGAGAGACGAGGAGACAACTGGCATCAGCTCCCTGGGAAGAGCCACGGGCAGGGCAAGGGAGGGGCCGGGGGGCGGTGGGGAGAGGGACTCTCCATTTTTATGTCTGCTTGTCTTGGAGGAGGAACAGTGGGGGTGGGGAGGGGGAAAAGAAGGAGGCAGCACAAGATTTGATGGTCTCAGGGTGGGCTGAGGCCGGCCCCACAGCCCCTTCGGCAGACAGAGGCCCGAAGGGTGCTCAAGGTGTTCACTGTGCGCAGCAGCAGGAAGTGGCTCTCAGAAGTGGCCCCAGATGGACAGACGAATGGGAGTGGGGGCCCCTGGGGTACAAATGGCACTGATGCTTCTCTCCTCTTAAAGGGTCTCTGGACGCACATGTGATTTAAGAGCATCTCTCATAAAAGAGGCAGAGAGCACCAGTTCTCCTGGGGTCCTGGTGGCTTCGACACCCCTGCAGCTCTCCCTCCAGGGCATGGCAGAGTCCTTTCAGTCTTAGCCCGTGAGGAGGTGGACGATGGCAAGGGCATGAGGACCAGGAACCCAGATACTGCTGGGGAGCCTTGGCACTTCTCAAGAGACGCACAGCGTCCTTGAGGGCTGATTCCCATCACTACTTCCTAACTGGTCCCGACCCCCTTGCTGGGTCTGTCTTGCTATCCGGATCCCTCTGTTTTGGGGTCACTCTCTTGTCCCCCAACAAGGAGGCAGCCGCTGGCCTATTCATCACCCTGCCTGATTCATTCATCCTCACAATTACGCTATGGCGTCAGGGCCAGGCTAGGGAACAGAGGGAGACAGGCTAACCTCCTGTTACCGTGTCCCTGGGCTGAAAACTCAGGAAACAAAACAAGACAGGTAGGGATGGGGGCATACCTGGTGTTCCAAGGAGGTGAAAGGGGCTCAGTAGTGGCCTGGGGAAGGCAAAAGTGAAAAGTGACCTGGGCGGGGGGCGGGGGACAGTGACAAGTGCAGGGAACTCCATGAGTCCCTGCTCCCCGGGCAAATGTCCACCCGAGCCCTGAAAAGTCTAGCCAGAGGAGCACCCACACCCAGCCAGGTTGTGGTGCAGAGTGAAAGGTGGGGGGACCACAAGCCCCCACACTCAGAAGGCGGTGGATTAGGACAGTCAGGCTCCTACGGGGGCGATCAGGAAGCTGGCTCACAGTGAACCCAACACCATGCTTCTGCAGGCTACAGCTCCTCCTGCTTCCCGTTCCACAAATGTGCCTCAGCACCCCCTGTCTGGGCAAAGTCTGGAGATTGGGGCCTTGCGATCACAGCCCACAATGTCCTTCCCACACCAGTCCATACACACATGCCACCAGCCATCTTCCAGTGACCGGTCTCCAGGGTTCCACTGTTGCGGGGATGGGGAGTGAGTGTTAGGAACACTTGAGGGACATGAGCGGAACAGGGCCAAGGGGACCGTCGCTCATAGGACCCTCGAGTCCCCCTCATGCTGCGCTGGAGCCTCACAGGGTGTGGGGGTGTGGGACTGAAGGGGCTCCCTCCTAGGAACCATCAAACCTTGTGCTGGGGGGACTGGGTTCAAGGACAGAGGTGAGGGCATGTCTTTGTGGAAGTGGGCACTTTGAAGATTTTGAGTCTTGTTTTGAGGTGAGGGCTGGTCATTATTGTTTATTGCTTCTTCCCTCCATCCCACCCGGGGCTAGGAAGTGGAGCTCTGGGTGGAAAGGGGAAGGGTCAAAGTATTAGTCACAAAAACATGCAGACGAGATTAGAACGGGCAGGAGGGGGCTGGAGAAAGGGCAGGAGGGGGCTGGGATGCAGGGCTGGGAGTAAGACAGGGAGAGGTGGCGGGGGGAAGGGGCCTCTAGCCCGCCCTCCACTCCACTCCCAGGGCCGCCCTGAGAGACCAGGAATCGGGCCACTAGTAGTTCCTGAGCCTACGTCTAGAAACTCAACTGAGAGTCAGCTCCTGAAGGCCGGACCCCTGGCCTGATGTGTCCCTGTGACCCTACTAATCCCAGTACAGTCCAGGGGACACATGGCCACCATTCAGGTGACCGTCAAGTGGCCTGACGATCAGGGCCACACGGCGCTCACTGCCTGTGTGCCATGTGTGAACCCGGTGCCTCGGGAGCGAACACGGACAGAATCACAGTCCTCTGAGACTGCTGGGACGGGACGCCCTGCTCCTGTGCAGGGATTGGGGGAGAGGGGGGCCCTCCCAACCCCAGTAGCTCCTCAGGAAGAGGCTCTTCCTCGCTCCAGCAGCCTGAGCCACTCAGCTGTCCTCCCTCCCCGGCCCCAGAAGCCAAGGCACGAGCTACTGGCATCTTCCTCATCCTATGTTCTCTCTTCTGCCCCTCCATGCAGCCAACTCACCTGCCTTCGCCCTAGAGTTAGAAGGACATGACTTGGGGGGCCCTCCCTGAACCCCTCCCGACTGGGTGCAAATCTGACCTTGCCCACCTTGCTTTATACAACTCTCTGCCACGTGGTGACCCCTATGGGAAAAGGGCTGCCTTAACCCCTTGTGTATCTGTCCTGGTGTTTTAGAGCCTCCCTGGCCCAGGGGGTAGGGAGAGGGCAGCAGGAGGCAGGGTCACATAAGGAGGTGTATGGAGGAAGGGGGGCGGGGTAAGGGAAGAAGAGAGAGAAAGGGGGAGATGGGCACCAGGGAGAAAGGAAGCTGAGGATCGGAGGGGATGGAGGAAGGTCTCTGGGGAAGGCAAGGAGGTAGATGAGTGAGATTAGTAAAACCCGACTGTTTCCTCAGACAAATCAAAGTCCAGACACAAAAATGGCAGGTTCGTTAGTAAAAGCAGGAAACAGGGGGATAATTCCCCCAGTCCCCCTCCACCCCAGGGGTTCATGATGCCCCTGCCCCCCAACCCCCCCCGCACAGCTTCTGGAAGGGGTGGGGTCGGCAGGGGAAGAGGGCAGAGGGGGGACATGCAACACACAACAGCCATGGCAGCTTGGACACGTGCGGGTTAGAGGGCCTGGGTGGGGGTCCCGGCCTGGCAGGACAGGCGAGAGAAAGGCAGCAGGGGTGGGGGGAAAGCATGCAGGGCCAGGGGTCATAGGGAAGAGCCCAGATGGAGGCAAAAGAGCTGCAGGGGTGCAGAAGGAGAAGCTTCCTTCCAACAGAGGAGGGGAGAGGAGCCGCCACTAGGACAGAGACATGTACAGGTTGAGAAAGAAAGGGAAGGGATGTTAGACTCAGACCTTTCTCCCCAGAGGGCAACCCAGACACTCACTCCCACCACCCATTCGCCACTGATCACTGACCCCAGGCACACCTGCTCACACACCACATCTTATTGAAGGCAGTGGGAGGGAGTCCCGACAGCCTCATTTCCATGCAGCATCCTTTTTGTCATCAGGACCACAGCTAGCACCCCAAGACACAGCAGAGACTGCACACCACCCGCATTAATCCACACAACACAGAGAGACCAGGCCCTGAGTGGAGCTGAGTAGAACATGACAAATGAGCCACAGCTCTGCCCCGGAAGAGCCATGACCAGTCAAGGAAGAGGGGAAGGAGCCCCACACCCAGCCTCTGCTCCATTCCCCAGGGACGGGGAGGGTGGCCGGAGGTGGCTGCAAGGGGCAGCCTATGACCTTGATGGGTTCTCAGCCCTTCCTGCTGGCCCCGCCTCCCTCCTGCTCTGCTCTGCTGGTCTCCCCCCTTAAGCAGGCTGCTAGCCTGAAACCAGGTCCTGGCCACAAATGTTCTGCCTCAGGCACTCATGCCCATCACAGCCCCAAAGGAAAGGCTGGAAAGAGGGGAATGGCCCTCTGACATCACCCAGAGCCTTCCCCAGCTCCCTGCTATGATTATAGGGTCACTGACCTTCCTGGGAGGGAGATTATTAAGGGGAGAATAAGATCGAGGGCAGAGTTTTTTTAACTTGTGAGCAGGTTAGATGGGCTCTGGGGAGTCAAGAAATCCCTTGGCATTGTATGTAAACCACTTCAATGGGTTTTTTTCCTCCAGTGAGAGCCCACTGCTGTCACCAAACTCTCAAAAGGCTCATGATCCAAAGATGAGTGAGGCCAATTAGCTTAGGAAGACAGTCCTGGCCTGCCCTTAGGACTGCAGAGGGTGGGAGCAGGGCGTGAGGAGAGGAGGACAGCTGAAGTGGGGTGTGCAGCCGAACAGGGAATCCTGATGACTGCACTTAATGGTGCTGGAACATACACTTCAGGTCAGAAATCCTGAGTTCTTATTTGGTCTTTACCATCTTCCAGAACAATCCTCATTTCACCTCCCTGACTCTCATCTATAAACTTCCATGACTCCTGCTTCTCCCAGGCTTACTGTGAGGCTCAAATGAGATCAACAAAGTGAAAGCACTGAACTCTTCTGCTACTTGGTACGTCGCCCCGGACCCTCTCAGGCCTCAGTTTCCTCCATATGTTAACTGGGAATAATCTCTGCCTGCTACATGCAATCTAGGCATTTGTCAATTTTAAATAATATTCAAAAAGTGAGAGCTACTTAGAAGAAGCAAAGTCTCCAGTGTCAGGTGCAAAGAACACTCCCTTCAGCCTGAGCACACCTAACCCAAACCTCTCCACTGGTTGGCCTTTTTGACCTAGATCCACTCTCTCCCCCAAGGAGAAATGCTCAAATAACAAACAGAGTCCATACAAAGGAGTTAGTAAAAATAAGTGCAAAACCAACCAGAGCCCAGCTGAGGAATGCCTGGGAAATCAGAGCAGGTTGAACGCTGTAGCTCTTTGGGTGCCAGGTTCTCTGACTCCACTCCTGGCTCAAAGAGCTGATCCCCGGGACAGGTGTCTGAGGGTTTATGAGGTGACTCAGGCCATCAAGAGGCACCAGCTCTGGTTGTCAAGCAGGGACGCTCACACTAGGAGGCGTGGGCTTCAGAGACTTAGAATTTCACAGGGACTTTCCCTGCCAGGATTTGGCAAGGTTGTTTGCCTTTTGACCAACTTAACCAAGTCATCCCATCTTCCCTCCTCCTCCTCAGGCCCAGTTCCTGGGGCATTCTGGGGTTTCATGTAGTTATTTTAGGACTGAATCCCAAGAAAGGATGGTAATAGGATCTCCAGTGGGGCCAGAGATGCTATATTCTCCAGGGTTTGCTATGGGAAGGGAATCGCTTCTGTACAAAATATCCCTGCCCTGGAAACACGGAGATAATCAGTTAACATTTTATAAAGCTTAATAAAATTATTATTTCCTTTACAGAGTACAGACGCTTTCACTTCCGCTACCCTTCTTGACCTTCACACTGACTCCCTGAAAGGCAAGTGAGGAATGTCAGCCGTTTGGCAGATGAGAAACAGCTTTAGCCCCAGTTCACAGTTTTTAACTGAACTGAGACTGGAAGGAAGGGGAAGTCTTCTGGGCCCTAATTCTCAGATAGTATACCCTAGGGGTTGCCTTTATCTTGCCTCTCTTCTGTCCACAAAGTCACAGGTTGGCTGTCGAGTGAAGGTCTGTAAAGAGAGTTCCAGGGACTTCCCTGGCAGTCTAGTGGTTAAGACTCCACGCTTCCACTACAAGGGCACAGGTTTGATTCCTGGTCAGGGAACTAAGTAAGATCTTGAATGCTGCACATAGGGCAGCCAAAAAATTAATTAATAATAAAGAATTTCAAACGCCCAGTTCCTGACAGGTACTCAGTGGCCTGGTCTGAGAGGTAAGCAATGGCAAACTTCTAAAGCAGCAGCGGAAGAAAACAGCCTGTGGAAGAGCAGTCCTGGGACCATCACACAGCTCCATCTGAACACCAGGATGACAGAATGGCCAAAGGAGGCCTCAGACTGGGGACGGCTGGGATGGCCATGGCTTGGCACTGGCTTGGGGACCGGACAAAGGACAGGACCACCACAAGTCTGTGGGTGCAGGGAAGTACAGTGCTGCCAGAGTATCAGGACAGGCCAGACATGTTCTCAGGCCTACATCCTCCTGGGGAAGATGCGGAACCTCTAAGACAGGAAGCCCCAGCTCCCAAGCTGCGTCCTCTCCAGCCAGGCAGCTCCGTGGGCCTGGGAGGCTGGGCAGGCCAGGCAGCTACCCCAAGCAGCATGGGCCCCGTGGGAGCAGACACGTCCATCTGCAGGGTCCCCAGCCTGGCGCTCAATCACTCTGCATTATTAATAGATGATGACTAACCGCCTGCTGCCGCAGAGCCAGGACCAGGCGGGCAGGAGGGAATCCCAGGGGAGGGCACACAGCAGGGCCTGCAGGCACACACTCACGGGCGAGGCGAGGCACAAAGGGCCAGCCTCAGCTCCTTCCCTGCTCCCATCCATCCCAGCCCCACAGCCCGCCTCCTAAGAGCCCTCGCAGGCTCAAAAACACAGTCACACAGCCCTCAGCTCATATCAGCGTTTACACTTGTAGAATCACCAGGAGAGTCTCAAACACACAGTACCGTCTCCCACCAACACCCCCTAAATGTCACACCAACATTTACACACAGTTGCACCCACACACCAACACACACCAGCTGCGTTTACACAGACACCCACACCAACGCTCACCAGGCCTGAGCCCAACCCAAACAGAGGAGCTCAGCAACAAGTACCCCGACTTCACCCCGCTGGGCCTCCTCCTCTCACCCCCTCAATGGGGAAGGGAACCAACCCCAGTCAGAGGCCATGCGGGACAGGCAGTGGGGGGGCAGAGAGGGGACAGGAGATGGAGGGGAAGAAAGACAGTGTGAGACACAGTGTTAGTCAGAGCGGCAGAGCGGTGGGAAAACTGGACACTGTCCCTGGTGGGGGGAAAAGACCATTCATGCCATGCAAGATGTGGGGGAGCCAGAACCAAGACCCCTCAAGGCTGGGAAGTGAGGCAGGAGATGCTGTCCCTTCTCAGGGAACCAGCCTGGGGCAGCCCCTAAATTGGCGTGAACAGTGATGTGAAGGAGCTCTGCATCCCCCAAGGTCCCCTCCCCACCTGTGACCTGTGGAGCCCATGGCCCCCAGAGGCCTCACCCCCAGCCCCCTCCCCCAGCTCGAGGGGCCTGTCCAGGAGCTGACATTGAGCAGAGCGTAGCATGTCATGGGATGGTGTTTTCCATGGATTTTCAGGAGACCAAGAAAGAAACTAAATCAGAGAAAAGAAACAAGGGGTGGGGCAGGGGAGAAAAGGAACAAAAGAAAGCAAGAGAAATAAGCAGCCTGGCATCGGGGCTGGTCTAACCAGAGCCGATGAACATGGGGTCTGCCCCAGGTCTCTCTGGCCAGGAATCTGAATTCAGAAATTAAGGGAGGAGGTTAGGGCAGGGACAGGCCAAATTCCTTGATTTCCATTTGTCTTTTGGATTTGCGTTTGGACAAAAAAAGGCAAGAAAAGGGAAAGAGGAAAACTCAAAGAGAGAGAAGCAAAATCTAGAGATTGTCCAGGACGCAGAAAACGATTGGAAGAGCAAAACAACCAAAACCAAACGGGGAAAGGAAACAAAAGAGGGAGAATCGAACAGTTAAAAAAACCCACGGCAAACCAAACGGTAAGACAATTAGAGTGATATCTACCAGATAATGCAGTTTGTTTACCATAGCGTGTCCAATGCCTGCGTGCTTCACCGGAGATATGGGGGAGGGGGTGGGGGGGTCAAAAAAAAAAAAAAAACAAGAACAACAAAGACAACAACAAAAGAACAGAACGAAAGAAAAGAAAAAGAAAATGACCAACTGTGAAACTCAAGGAAGGAGGAAAAATATATATCCATATATATTTGGTTGTCTGTTCAGACCCTCCCACCTTAAGTTCAGCTGAAGTGTTTTGTTTAAAAAAAATTAAATTATAATGGGAGGGAGAAATAAAACACACACAGAAATTAAATCCCTTCTCCCGATCCCCCCCCAACCCCAGCCCTGGAGTCCCTTCCCCCCATCCCCTCCCAGAAGAGCCGGCTGCAGAGAAGGGGAACAGTTAAAGACCTTGGTTAGTAGAGAAGGAAACAACAAAAGAACTAGACCAAGAAAGCAAAGACTTAAAGATGGCGACATTCCGCAGATGAGACAGAAAGGTTAGTTCGGTTTTTCACTCATACCTTGCCCCACCTGTCCCTGCCCATCCCTTGGTCCCCCCAGGGTTATAAGCGTGTTAGTAACACACACAGAGCTGGCAAAGGGGTTTTCCAACAGAGGGTGAGAGAGGGAAGGCAGGGGGTTAAGAAGCAGACCCAATTATGCAGTATTAGTAAGTCCTGTGGGCTGAGATGTTAGGGAGTTGAGGGGAAGGCAGGAAGGGGAATAGGGGTGTGAGAAAGGCATGGGCTATTGACTCTCAGGTAATGAACACAGGGGTATGTTGGCTAACTGGTCGACCAGATGGCTTTCCAGAGAACTGCCTAAAGAGCAAGTTGGTGCTGGCCAACTGGCTGACCAGTGACCATGTTGAGTTAATGGGTTAACTGGTTGGTGATGGGCCAGTTGGCTGTCAGACTGGGAGAAGAATGGTCAAGGCCCCCAGAGAATCCCAGGACTGGCTTAAATGAGAGGCAATTTCACTTGGAGCAAAAGGGAAGGGGTTGCCAAGGAGTAAAGGAGGAAATATGGGTGTCTGCTTTTCCTGGGGATGGAAGATAGCAAATAGACCCAGGGAGTCATGGTACAGGGAAGGGCAGCTCTTTATATTTTTTTCCTGTTTCTCTTCCTTCAGAAAGGAAGAGAGAGCAAGTCACCACCAGAATAGGGGAAAGGAAACTTTGCCCTCCATGGGCTGGCAGAGGGCTCACTCTCACATCATACCTCATCCCAAACCCTCCTCCCCTCACCCACTCTCCCACCCAGAGCTCCTAAATTAATCCTAATTTGACTTTTCAGAGCCCACACTGCCCCCAAATTTTCCTTGGTTCTTCAATCATTCCACCCTATTTTCTTATGCCCCTTTGGGCAGCTGTTTCTCCCACAATGAAGTACTCCCCCCGCTCTCCACCATCATTCATGCAAGTCTGTGCAATCAGTCAGGCTTTCCCAGCAGCCCACCCTCCTTCCCCACACCCACAGACCTTCAAGCATCCACTCCCCACAGCCAGCACCAGAAATCCACTCCCCCCACATACCACAAAATAAGAAGGAACACAAAGACCCACCTCCCTCTAAAATCCCTCACTCCTCTCTAAACTAGAAGCCAGTTTCTTTTACCCCAGACTCTAGAAGCCCCACCCCCATGCAGCTCTATGTTCATTTCCTCTCCTCATGGTCAAAGACGGCAGCAAGAACCACCTTCAAAATTTCCCTTTGAGGAGGAGGTGTCAACGGGGCTGAGGCAGCTTCACCTAGTGTGACAGAGATGTTGGGACACTACTGTTTGATGTCCATCAAATACTAAACTGCAAGCCCAAGATGTGACTGTGAGAAGGAAAGGTCTTCTGGGGACAGACCCATTAGTTAGAGAGCTGTTATAACCAGTGGGCACAGGACTAATTCAGTAAGACAATTAATAAGGGTCTTGTATAATTAAAAATAACAGAATTCAATATTTAGCAGCTAGAGTGCCGAGTGACCAATATTAATTATTAGTGATGCAGAAGCAGTTTACCTAGCAGGAAGACAAAAAGTCTAACACATGGTACAAAGACTGGTCCTATCGGCCAGTAGGACTGTTGGGAAATGAACAGGCCAACTACTCAGGGCGAGGAAACATTAGCTTCATGACAGCTAAACCCATGGCACCAAAAAAGGTGCAAGTTTGCTGATACCACTGCACTAGTCAAACAAGACAAGGGAAAAAGAGGCATTGCAGGTAAAAGTCCAACTACCACTCTTTTGAAGTTAGAACTGGCTGTAGAAACTAAAATAAGGAAAAACCAGTTTTCAACTTTCACGGACAACTTCATTTTTAACAAATAGAAGAGTGAATTAAGAAACAAGACTGAGAGGGAAGAGCTGTGCGTTCAAAGCCTGGGCCTCCCACTGATGTGTCAAGAGATCCAGGCTTCCTCTGATAAACAGTGACATTGCAGTGGATGAGACAGGACCCCTCTAGATCTAGAGAGTACAGATCCAGAACTCGGTGGTCATGCCCGAGGGGGCAACTGTGGCCAGACACTAGAGTGGAGGCTCCAGCGGAACCCAGCTTGCGCCCATGATGCAGCAGCCCACACCTTTCCAAATGCTGGGATCTGGAGAGCTGGGGCTTCAGACTAACAACTGGGAAAGGAAGGCTTTGCCCCAGCCACAAAAGCAGCTAGAGGGCCCCTGGAGGACAGGAGCACATGGAGGACCATGCGTGATGAGGGAGGAGGACATCAATCACAGAGGAAAGAGGTCAGTGATTACAGCAAGTATAACTTACCACAACCAAGGGCCTTTGGACAAAACCTTGCCCCATCTCTACCTTGAAGTCTCGGCGTAGCTCCAGCCCCTCAAGAAAGCCAAGAAGGGGTTTATACACACAAATCACAACAATCTGGATGAAGGTAATCTCTACGGAGCAAGAAAAATCAGGACAAAGAAAAGAAGACTCAGATAAGACGGGCCCACTTTTTCAAGAGACAGCAGAACATTGAAATGGTTCAAGACATGGGAACATCCAAGAATGGCAGGACCAAAAGGCAAGTGACAGGCCCTTTAGCACTGCACAACAAGGACGACAGCCAGGCCCTCCCGGGAGGCAGAGGAATGAAGTCAGACAGACTCTCACCCTCCCACTCCCACAGGATAGCCTTGGGCCAGCTCTTCAACTTGCTTTTTCCTCGTTGGTGAATGGAAGTATCTCCCACTTCACAGGATTGTTAGAAAAATTAGATGAGATACAAAAAAGAAACGAGACCCTAGAACTTGGGGGCCTATGAAGGAGAGATGTGAGGGTGCGATCTGAGCAGTGCTGTAAGAAAGGAACAGGTCCTGATGAAACTCCAAAGAGAGGGCGGGAGCATAAAGGAAGGAGTTTTTCCCAGAGGACAACAGTAGTTCCCGGCTCACACGAAATAATTAGATCTGCTAATCTGTCCAAAACCTCACCAACTGGCTTCAAGGAAGAGCCTTGGGAACCAGCAAAACCACCAGAAAAACAAATAAAAACACTCAGTTTCTGGTATGAAGCCCTCAAGGGGAACCTCCCTGGTGGCCCAGTGGTTAAGAATCTGCCTTCCATTGCAGGGGACACAGGCTGGATCGCTGGTCAGGGAACTGGGATCCCACATGCCCAGGAGCAACTAAGCCCGCGCGGCAACTCCTGGGACCACACGCCACAACTAGAGAGTCCGTGCGCCGCAACTAAGACCCGACGCAGACTAAAAAGAGCATTCAAGGAGCTCACCACCTAGAAATAGAGAAAAGAGATGAACACAAATTAACCCCACAGATAAGAGTGTGGTGACAGGGCCAGAATACAGCAAAAAGGGAGACTGACCGGGCCAGGGCAGGGAATGGCAGTGGAGGCGGCTCAAGGAAAGCCTTACAAAGCTGGTGAGATGGACTGGAAACCCCACAACTAACGGTAAAGGCGGCAGCGAGCCCACGATGCTCACGTGTGCCAAGCCCGGGGCGTCACCTCAGTCACTCCTCAAAGGCCCCTCTCACCTCACACAGGTTAGATAACTTGCTTCAAGTCACTCAATGACTTGAACCCGGTCAGTCCAACTCAAACCCCAGTTCTAGGGTTTCACCCGGCAGAAAGGAGGGTGAATGGTGGTGTCCTCAGGGAGCACTATGGGAATGAAGCGGGCAGCTCAGGAAGCCGGTGCAGACAGGGCGTGCCCAGCAGCACAGTTAGGCCCTAAGGCAGGGTGTGTGACAGGCTGAGAGACCCGGAGGCCAAGCCGTAAGGCAGGGGAGGGAGTCCCAAGTGCCTGCCAGACCCCATCCTTGGAGGACTCCCTCCTTGGGGTCCAGGGGGCCTCCATACGAGGCATGGCCTCAAAGGAGCTGGGTGGGAGGAAGCTCCACATGATACTTCAAGGGCCAGCTTGTCTCCAGAGCTGGTGCTGGTTAGCTGGCCAGAGATGAAGTGCGTTGGCACTTGGCATGTGTGGTGGGGGAGGCACACCAGTGTGGGAGGAGAGTGTGCCCAAGATTAAAAATAGGCCTCAGGGACTTCCCTGGTCGTCCAGTGGATAACAGGCCACACTCCCAATGCAAGGGGCCCAGGTTTGATCCTTGGTCAGAGAACTAGATCCCACACACTGCAGCTAAGCCCGAGCACCACACACTCTAGAACTTGCCCTACACAGCTAGAGAAGCTGGCAGAGACCCAGCATAACCAAAAAAAAAGAGGCCCCAGGGAATCCTCAGATGGAATCATTCTTGGCAAGATCACCCAGGAGACACCACTGGGCATAGAGTCGTCAAGCCTGGATGCAGGGGGAAAGCAGAGCAAAGGCAGGGTGTGGTCTCAGTCATGCTCCCTCTGGCCCTGACTGTTCTAAGAGGTGCTGGATGATTCCAGGGGTCACTATCTGGTTCAGGGGAGGTGGGGAGAAATTCTGCCTTCTTCCAGTCATAGGAGCCGGCCTCTTCACCAACACCCAAAGCTGATGAACCAAGAGGAGGAAGGGAGACCCCCTCCATGTAAGTTCTGGGCCAGGCTCTCCCCAGGTGGTGGTCCCCCCATCGTTCTAATCACTTGGGGAAAACTACGTGGACCCCAGTGCCCCCCCAGAGGCTGGGGCAGATGTCATTTCTCACATTACTCCTATCCTTGCTCCTGGCCACTCCTGACCCTACATTATCCCTCAAATCACAAAAGGATCTTTCCAATCCCAGGATGCCACGAAGCCTTGTCTCTGCACTGTTTCTTCTCCTCGGCACTTCCAACACTTGGGGCCAGGTCGTTCTTTGCTGTGGGGCTGTCCTGTGCATTGGGAGATGTTTAGCAGTATCTTGGCCTCTACCCAGTAGCACCCTCCCCAAGATGTGACACCCGAAATGCTTCCAGACATTTCCAGAACCTCCTGGGGGCACCCCCTCCCTCAATTGAGAACCAGGCCCTCAAAAAGCCTGGGGAGGATGGACTTGGCAATGAATCCAGAACACAACCATCCCCCTGATGGTCACAATGACCCAAAAAGGGCTGCAGCTCACACTTAAGGATGCAAACTTGAGTCAAATACATCTCTCCAGAAACCCTTTCTAAAAAGACCTCTCAATCAAAGTCTTGAAGCAGATACCTACTGAGCCCCAAAGGCTTGTGTTTGGGTCAATATGACCTGACTCTGTTCTGAGCCATCTGGTAGAGCCAGCCAGGGGAAGTGGTCTGCATCGGTCCCCAGCTCGGACCCAGAACTCTGTGAGCACCCGAAGGAGGCTACTGTGAGTCACTGTCCATCCTGGTGCTATGGAGGCCAGGCCTCACCACTTCTGGGTGGCTTTCCCACCTTCCCTGGTCACAACCTCTCCCACTTGTCTGTGTCTCTTGAGTTCCTAGAACATTTAAGATTCCTGGCGCTTGTGTGGATTTGCTCTGATCACTTTTAGCAGACTCATCCTGTCTCCTCGAGAGCCAAAGGACTGGGAGGGTGGGACCATGTTTTTTTCCCCTCAGTACCCTGTATAGGACTTCCCAGGTGGCACAGTGCTAAAGAATCCGCCTGCCAGTGCAGGAGACATAGGAGACTGGTGTTCAATCCCTGGGTCAGGAAGATCTCCTGCAGAAGGAAATGGCAACCCACTCCAATATTCTTGCCTGGAAAATCCCATGGATAGAAGACTCGGGCAGGCTGCTGTCCATGGGGCCACAGAAGAGTCAGACATGACTGCGCGACTGAGCACACATCCTGTATAGATGGACAGCGTGTTGGCCAGAGGACACATGGATGAGGACTCCGGGCTCGCAGCGTGTTGCCAGAGGCAGCACCAGGTGACAACACTGGCCCTGGGGAGGGAACAGCAGCAAGAAGGCAACTCCGCCCAGCCCTGCAGTGAACGGTGACAACACAGGACAGCCCTCCAGGCAGGTCAGGGGATGCTGCCGCTCTTCAGAGCTTGAGGAGCACTGAGAACAGGCGCCTGGTGGGAGCCCGACTACAGCAGGGAGCAGCAGCTCCGAAAGAGCAGGTTGTTAGTCACGGTGTCCCAACAGCAAGAGGAAGTCACCGTTGAGGGAGATGCCCCATTAGATCATGACTCAGTGGGTTGAAGAGGAGCAGGTAAGAACAGTGTGAGGTCTGATGGCCTCCGCCCTCCAGGAGCCTTCAGTGGGAGGAAGGAGAGGAGGAGAAGGAAGTTGCCAACGATGGTGAAGAGGAGAGACAACAGAAGTTCATCCACCAAGAAGTTCAGCCAGAACCAGGAAACACAGAAGGTACTGGGTAAGAGAAGAGCTCCAAACCAGCCCAGATGGTGTCTCCCAGGGCTCAGGGGCTCCACAGTCCTGGTTGCACTAAGCCTGCTGGAGTTGAGCTGGGAAAGCATCCCTGCCACCAGCCACGAGAGAAAGCGGTGGACCCAGAGAAGGGACCAGCAGGAGCCTGGCACCCGGGCCCCAGGCACCCAGTGAGTGGAGCAAGGAGTCCGGAGGTGGAGACAGGAGCGATTAAGGATGCACAGAGGCCTCATCTGCTTTCGAAAAAGGCTCTGGTTTGGACCATGCTTGAGGCGGGAACTTCTCAGGGCTGGAAATAAGCTGTGGGGGCTGCTGTCAAGCAGGAGCCTGGCCAGAGAGAGCGCTTCGCCTGCCACAGCCTCCCGGTGCCTTGTGAGAGGTAAGAGCTACTGAGGACAGAGTCAATGCCCAGAAGCATCCGCACTCCTCCAGGGTTGGGGGCGTCTGGGGACGCTGAGGTGAAGAGCCCTGTCCTGACTGCAGGGGCCGCCCCAAGGGTCTCCTGAGCTCCTGCAAGGGCGGGCCTGGAAGCCACAACAAGACAGTCAAGAACCCCTGGGAGAGCCTGCACCCCTTTGGAGGAACAGGACAGGACAGGAGAGAACTGGGGTGCTGCCAGAGGAGAGGCGGGAACAAGCACCTCTCCAGCTGGTTCCCTGCTCACATCTGCTGCCCCGAACCTGCTCTGAGCCCAGCCCCAAAGGCCCCGCCTAAGGGCAGGCCACACCCCACCCCACGTGTCCTAAACTTTCTGCCTTAACTGGACACCTGCCCCTCCAGGGTCCGGCCAGAGTCTCCCCATCCCAGAGCAGCTCCAGGGCCCATCATTCATGTTCTGTCTCACTCCTCCAAGTCCTGAATCACCCTGCTGCCAGTTCACCTGATTTTTCAGCCCCAGCCCTTGAAACCCCAGTCACCAGCACCGACCCTAGCCCAGCCCTTCCTCTTCCCCCAGGCTCTGGCCCTGGACAGCTCTGCAGCCTCCTCCCTAGCGTGGATCCTGGTCCTTGCAGCCTGCCCACTGCGGGCACACTCCTGGCCCCTGTCATCCGACCCAAAACCTAAACATCCTTCAGAACCACACCCTGCCACCCGGCCTGATGCCTGGCCCCACATCCCGGTGGCCTCGCTCCCCACTCCCATTCTGCCCCAGATGCCACTGGCCCCTGGCCATCTTCCTGCTCCCCCTACCTGGCGCAGGTTTCGAGTGACCCGGACATCGTGCCAGGCGTTGTCGTTGAACTTGCCGTTGACGGGTTCCACCAGGGCTTCAAAGGCTCCCGAGCCCAGGTTGATGACGAGCCAGACCGCCCCGGATTTGAGGGACAGGTTGACGTAGTCGGCCGACTTGCCCGTGTGCAGCATCAGCCCATTGCGCTGCAGGGTGCGGAAGGCCAGCGTAATCTCGTCCGTGCTGCTCTGGATCGGGTTGTGTGACAGGTCGTAGCAGAAGAACTCATTGCCTTTGAAGGTCGCCACAAACTCTTCCTTGCCTGGACGCCACCATGGGGAAATGGAAAGGGCTGAGCGGTGTGGGCACTCCAGACCTCCCTCTTCCCCTCCAGCCACCGGGCATAGGTCTAGGGCACCCAGAGCCTCTCGATCCCAACTGCAAGCGGTAGGCTCTCTCCCCACCCCCCGCTGGCCCCCTCCTCTCCAGACCCCGCCATCTTTGCTGTCAGAAGCAGCTTCCTCCACGCCTATCTCCAAGGCAGGAGGCTGCTAAGTGGCTCTCACACTGACAGCTGACAATTAAGCTGCCACAGGGCCAGGTGAAGCAGACAGAAGCAGGCAGTCTCACCGTCTCCCCCCCCACCAGCCCTCCCCCAGCCACTCCCCTTAACAGAAAGATGCGGAAGAGAAACAAGAGGCTGCACCTGAAGTCTTCCTAGAGTGTCCCCCTATGGCGGGGCACCAAGGGTCTCCTGAGTGCAGCCCACCTCCCCTTCCTGCCTCTTTTCCAGTGATGGCCATTCTCACTGCCTGGGAACAATCTCAAGCCTGACCACCTGGGATGGAACTAGTAGCCTGCTTCATAGCACTGAGCAAATGGAGCGAATGGGGTGGGGGGGCAGGGGGAAGACACACGGGAGGGCGATGCAGGTGACAGATGTGCCAGGGAGCAGGGGCGGGGCTTACACAGGAGGCCACTGTGATGGCTGTCACCATCCCTGCCAACTTCCTAGTCCAACCTGAGAGGACAGTGCTGACAGGTCCTAGATGGAGAGCCTCCAAGGGTGGCCAGAGGGCAGGTGTAGGGACCCTGTGTGCCAGGAGATGGCTGGAGGCAAGATACAGGGGCAGACCTGGCTCTTATGTGTGTGTGTGTGTGTGTGTGTGTGTGTACACCCAGCACAAGGCTCCTTTCACTGGCACTCTTTAAACAGAAGTGAAAACAATTGGAAGGGTCTTAGGGGCATTTAGCATTCTACAAATGGGTGACTACGGCTTAGTGGAGGGAAGGTGGGGTCCCAACCCTACACCTTCACAAGCCAGAGCCCACATCCATCAAGGGAAGAAAATGGGCCATGAAGTCAAGGGAGCACAGAGGACCTGGACTCTGACAGCGACTTGCTTCTCCTCCCAGCTGGGCCCACCCATCTCGAAGGGAGGGTGAACAAGACAGCCAGCTGAGGGCCTTCGTGGAGGGCGGAGGTTCTCAGTACAGGTCCCCAGGCCCAGAAAGAAGCAGGGCATTCGGCCCTCAGAAGGCACCTGCCCACAGTATGCCAGGCCCCATCATCAGCACGGCGTGTGGAAGCCAGGACTCTCCGGGTGCACCTCCTGCAGATGTCCCTCCCCTGCACAACAGCCCTGCTCTCCCTCTGGGCAAGCTGCCCACAGACTCAGTCCTCACTGCCTCCGGATGCCAAGGCACCAGCTGCTGCCCCAGAGCCTGGCACGGCACTCGCTGCAGCTGGCGAGGCCCAGTTTCCTGAGGCTGTGGGGCAGTGAGGCTGGTGGGGCACGGGCCACATCGGGACAGCCGGAAGCCCCACTCTGCCCACCTGAGGGCTCCAGCAGAGAGGACCAGAAAACAAAGCGGAGGAGTCAAGGAGAGACAAGGAGGGAAAAGTAAGGAAGAATGGCGATGTGGAGGCGGGCCATGTAGAGAAAGATGGACCATGGGGGACAGAAGGGGTGTGGCGACAGCACCGAGTTGGGAGCAAGAGATGACAGGGAAGCAATCTGGATAAAGACAAGTGCTAACCGGGAGGGGACAGGTAAGGGTGACAGAAGAAGAGGGCCAGCAAGGAAAGGGGGACAGAGACCTCTAGGGAAAGGAAGCCAAGGCCTTGCTGTTTCCATAGCAACCAGGCCTGCTGCCCAGGCACCAGCAGAGCCGGGGGGCTCAAGGACCAGAACAGGGAACATGTTTGACCTTGAGTTTGCTCCACGTCCTAGTCTCTCCCGAAAGCCCGGCCTCCCCTCCCACTCCCTCACCTTCACTGCAGTCAAAGAAAATATTAAAAGGAGAGTCAAACAGAAAGAAAGGAAAGAATAAGGCAACCACGTGGAAAAGTGATTGGAACAGAACAAAAGAGCCTGGTGAAAAGGAGAGCGGCGGGCCTAGAGCCGGACCCCGGCTGCCAAGGCAAAGTGGAGAAATGAGGCCATTCCTCGACTCTTCGGGGCTCCGCTCTGGTCTCCTGGGAGAGGAGCCAGAGTAAACCTGTCCTCCACTGCCTGCCACCGCCAGAG